>NC_090923.1:19220821-20420821 GCF_040938575.1 Ambystoma mexicanum | reverse complement strand
TATGCATGCTAGCCCACTCCAAAGGATCATCACCACCCCAAAACCACTTGCGACTCATAACTATCTATATCGAGGGGTAAACACCATCCCAAACTAGTGTACCTGTGCATGCGTCTGTCAAAACAGATTCCATCAGATGGGAATGTTAACGTGCATGGACACAAGTGTCTGAAGGCGCGTCGAGACAGGGAGGGCTCAACAAGGCCAGATAGACGATGGTTCCACAATGGCAGCCCTGCATCACATAGCGCAGGGGAGGCGGATAGATTCCAAGAAGCCCTGTACATGGCAAACCCTGTATCAAATCACCTGCCCATGCATCCATTCATCATTCCCTCATCCTGTTATAAAAACGCCTGAATATTTACTCACAAAACATTCGGAATTTCCATTGAGTCTGTGCGTTATGCAGCCTGCAAAATCCACAGTGTCCCAGCCCGTAATTTCTGTGTTGTGAAGTTACATGAATTTGGGAACGTCCGGCCTCATCGCCTACGTCACTATAGCGCATCCCAAACTATTCATATCAATCATTGCTTCCTCGCCATGGCCTCTGTCTCAAGGACATCGAACAATAGAACATTATATTTGCAGTCAGACCTGTGGGCATCTCCTCTCCGCTAGCCGAAAACCGAAAGCGCCGGCCTTCGAATTCCTCATTTGCAACATCACGTCGAAAAGGCATCTGTGGCCGTTTGAAATCACAAATTAATCCATCTAGTGCAGCTGTGTTAGGGAGAATTCTCTGTTTAGGCTGAATTTCCCTACCTAGTGAGTCCCCCAGCAGCTTTGCTGGATTTCTGGGGTTTAATTTTTTTCTCCTGCCAAGAGTGAGACTCTTTTACCCTCACTCTTGGACATGTTGAAGTGTGTTTTCTTGGTTAAACCTTGTGTTGAATGGGCTATGGGGTCTTTTACTCCATAGGGCCGCATGTATTTTTGTGATGTGGGTCACACAGCACCCTCTGTGCCGTGACCCAGGGGTGTCCTAGGGACTCCCCAACATAGACTCCATACCCTGGGACTGACTACTGTCTCCCAGGGCATGTAAAGTCACCAAAGACTTTGCTAGTCTTGAATCCTGAACAGAACCAGTACAAACCATCATATTGTGGACGTACTGGCTGGGGCAATTCGATTGCCCCAGGGTCTGTTAGTCGAGGGGGCACGTCTCCGTCCCCCCTGATCGAGTTTTGGCTGGTGGCAGTGGAAACTACTTTTTATATTCGACCGCGAATATTTCCCTATGGGATTTCCCATTGTTTTAGGCTAACACATTTAATTATTTATTTACGGTAGCCTTAAACATACCGCCGGTTTATATATTTATTTTTATAACTCCGGTTGGGACTTTTTGCCAAAACTTGATTCTAAAATGGCGTTGGTGTTCGCCTCTGTAACTCTGACCCAAAGTGGAGCCCTTTGTTCCACTTTTGGCGGGCTTCTCCACAGAAGCCCTCCAAAGTGGTGCCACTCTGTCTGGGGTACTTAGGAGGGGTGGAGGGGGATTTAGGCACCCTGGACTGAGTTACCTTGGTAACTCAAGTCGCACTCCGTCCTGATTGGCCCAAGTGGTGAGCCGCCCGGCTCACCACTTAGCATGTTTGAGTGACAGCTAGGCTGGGTGAATGGGGGTTTGCTGCATAAAAGCAGGGCTTTGGGGACTGGGACTTCAGAAGTCGCCACAGGACCAAGAATCCGACGAGGGAAGAGCTGAGCCGACCTGCTTCGACGACACCACCCGGTGGAGCCCTGCTGAACCGTCTCACCACTTTTTCCCGACGACCGAGGAGAACTCTTAACGGAGTGGCTCCTTCCCTTGACTGGTGGGGACAACCAGTTTTCGCCTTCTTTCCGTTCTTTGAGGTATCTCGTGGCCGCCTTGCCTGTGCCAAGCACCCCGGCATCCGGAATACCACACTTTACCCCCATACCGCGAAAGTCGGTACCAACCCTTTAACCGGAGGACTCCGCGGCTGGTTTCTTCCCGGGCAGTGCTACGACCTTTCTCTTCTGCTCTTCAGCGAGATATTCTTCTCCCCTGACCGACGTCGAGCCTTGCTGTCGCTGCCTGGAACAACTGCCCCCGCTGGAGGATCCTTTCCGCTTAAGGTACTGTGTTCCGCCTGGCTTCCCTTGCCACCGACTGTACGGGGTAGATTTAGTCCCCGGCTTTCGAACCTGGGAGTGCCTGGGACACTTTGGCTAAACTTTCTGAGCCACTCTAAACTCTTTTTGACTCCTTGCAAGACTTGGAATCTCTAACTAACAGTGTGATCTTGGGCACATTTTCGCTCCGGCTACTCTAAGAGTGGGCCCTGCCTAGTGACTTTTGCTCACCTGTGACTTTGTGCTTCTTTGAGCCTATTGCAAGTGTTCTGGACCTTAGAGTGGTGTGTTTAACCCATTTCTGCTTTTTCCCTCCCTTTCTTGGAAACTACTAGAGTGTCATCTAACGTTAAGCACTCACCTCTGTTTTAATTAAGTGGTGTTAACCTAGAGTTGTCTAGATAGGAGAAAGGATTGAATCTACTTTCCTTATAACTGTGTTTGAAGTGTTTACTATATTTTGCTAGAGTGTTTTTACCTTATGTGTTTTTAAATAAATAACTATATACTTTTGAAACCAAGCTCTGGTCAGTGTTTGCTTGTGCTATTGTGTTTTGGTACAGATTGTGTATACTTTGCATACTGCCTAACTCTTCTTGAGAGAAGTCTGACTGCTCAGCCACAGCTACCAGGTAAATCTGGGTGGTACAGACTGCTACCAAAGGGGTTTACTGCTCTACCTGTAGTCTTAAATCTTTTGCAGTGTTCCCCAAGGGAACTGCACAGGTTTCTGCCTAACACTGGTGTACAGCGGTGGGATTTGTATTGAGTATACATTTTATTGTGCTTTAGATACCTTAGTGCAACTAACCACAAAGCTTAGCACTGAAAAAGTAAAACCTCTAACATGTCAGTTATAGAAAGCTATAGTCAAGAGTCCCTTGCAGCCAAAACTGCTGATTGTTTAAGAGTGCTCTGTAAACATAAGGATCTCCTGACTAAGGGCAAGAAAATGGAGCTGATTGAAAGATTGTTAGCTAACCAAAGTCTGGGTGATGGTTCAGAGGAACCTACCACTCCAGCAACTGTAGATGACAGTGTTGAAGTTAACATGGAGCAAAATGTTGATGTTTCTGAGGAAGAGTCAGAAGAGGAGGGTGAGGCTGTTGTAACTGTCCCCCCTAGGCCTCTGCCTGCTCTACCTGCTGTGCCTACTGGACCTTTACCAGGTCCCACATTTAGTCCTCAGTACTTTGAACTGGAGAAAATGAAGCTAGAATTGGAGTATAAGAAACTTAATGCTCAAACTGACAAAGAACTAAGGCTAAGGGAAATGGAGCTCAAGTATGACTTAGAAATGAAGAAATTATCTGTTGAGAATGTTTCTCTCTCTGGCTCCTCTAGAAGTTCCAGTCCTAAAAGACCCCGGATGCCTAAAGAATTGGTTGGTATGTATGAGCCTAAGTTGGATGTGTTGGATTGGTTGTCTCTGTTTGAATATAATCATGGGCTCCAGAACATCACAGGAAATGACTTACTCACCTGGTTGTTCTCTAGGCTCCCCCCTGTTGCAACTGATGTGGTAATGGAGATGGGGGAGGAGGATAGGAAGGACTATGAATGTGTGAAACTAGCTTTGATAGCTAGGTTTGGGAAGACCCCTTCCCAGTATCTTAAGAGGTTTAGGAACCTCAAAAAGCATGATGGTACCCCTTGGGCTACCTGGGTGAGTGAATGTTTGAAAAACTTAGAGGGATGGATTAAGGGTTACAAGGTGAACACTTATGAAGGTATGAAGAATTTGTTTATGTTGGAGACTATTTATGATGCCTGCTCTCCTGAGCTCAGACAACACTTGGCTGATTCCAGGGAATTGGATTCCCGGAGGCTAGCTAAGGCTGCTGACTTGTGGGTTGCCAACAGGGCCACTCACAAGGATTCTGGGGTCACTCAGAAGAAGGATGGGGAGAAACAGCCTAAAAAAGACTCCAAAGAGAATTCTAATAATTCCTATCCCAAAGAGGGCCCCAAACCACAAAATAACCAGGGTAAGCCACATGGGAAACCTAGTCAGGCTACTGTACCTTCTGGCCACAAGCCAGAAGGAGGTCAGAACAAGCCACCCTTCCAGAGAGCATTTGGACAATGCTATGTCTGTCAGGGTACTGACCATATCAAAGGAGATCCCAAGTGCAAGGGTAAACCTGCAGGGATCAGCACAGTCTCCTTAGCCTTCACTCCTGAGGATGAAGTACAGATGGCTAGTGCCCACTTTGAACTCTTTGCTGAAGAACCCTTGGGTCTTCAAGCAACTGTAAACTTAGAGCCTATGGGTCTGGTTAGTCCCCAGAATAGGGTTGTGTATAACTCCCTACCTGTTAACTCTAAGGTGTATTATGTGGACAGTGTTCTTGTCAATGGCCAGGATACTCCTGCCAGGAGAGACACTGGGGCCAGCAGAACAGTAGTGGATGAAAGCTTCTTTCAACCTGAGGATGTGGCCAAAGCACCCAAAGGTCCCACTAAGATGTCTGGAGGCCCTGTCCAAATGGTTCCTATTCTACCAGCCCTCATTCAATGTAACAACATGACAGTAAGGATCCCTGTCAGTGTTCAGGCTGAGGTACCTGGGAAGGTCCTGTTGGGGAATGACCTAAGAACTCTAGGAGTAGTGTCACATACCCCCAGGCCTCCCAGTATGGAGAAGCAGAACTTAACCAAATTGGCTAGAAAGGCTACCTTGAAGGACCCTTCTAAGCCTGTGGGACCCTCTACTGAGAACCCCACTACAAGCCCTGGGTTTAGTAAGTTGACCTCTGACCCAGGCACCTTTCAGGATAGTATGCTAGGAACATGGGAGCCCCAACCAAGCTCCATCATTGTTCCCCTAGTCTCAGAGTCTCTGACTCCCCCTGCTTCTGAGGAAGAGGTGGATAGACCCACTAGGCCCCTATCTGGACCTGAGAGAACTGGTAATTCTCAGTGCTGGTGGAAAACCAGAAAAGAAAAGTCTAAGGCCAAAAACCTTCAGACTGTTGGACCTTCTACTGAAGACCCCAACTCAAAACCTAATATTAGGGGGGAAACTCCTAAAAAAGGTAAGGGTAGATCTAAGAGGAAGGGGAAGCAGGTACATTGCCTAACCCCAACCCCTCCAACCAAGAGGCCTAAGACCCAACCTGCTCCCACAAGAGAGGTGGTGAGGGACCTTGGAGGCCCCTCTAGATCTAAGGGAATCCTTTATAAGGACCCCTTGAAAAAGCCTAACATAGGTTCAGAAGTTGTACCAACTTCTGAGGGACTGGTCAACCAGATCCCCTATAACAAAAAGACTGATGTTCCTCAAAGGGTCTGTAGGTCCGTTAGCTTGCAAAAGAAAACCTTTGAGTTCTCCATTGAACATAGGTCAAGGTGTCACCATCAAAATGCTGATGGACTCTCTAGGATGTATATCATCGACTAGAGGTATGAGGTTCATCCAGGAGTGGATTAAATCCTCCTGTCCCTTAGTCTGGGGGGGGCGAGTGTTAGGGAGAATTCTCTGTTTAGGCTGAATTTCCCTAC
Source organism: Ambystoma mexicanum (assembly GCF_040938575.1). Lineage (NCBI taxonomy): Eukaryota > Metazoa > Chordata > Amphibia > Caudata > Ambystomatidae > Ambystoma > Ambystoma mexicanum. The sequence continues at coordinate 20,415,208 of NC_090923.1, read as the reverse complement.
CTAGTGAGTCCCCCAGCAGCTTTGCTGGATTTCTGGGGTTTAATTTTTTTCTCCTGCCAAGAGTGAGACTCTTTTACCCTCACTCTTGGACATGTTGAAGTGTGTTTTCTTGGTTAAACCTTGTGTTGAATGGGCTATGGGGTCTTTTACTCCATAGGGCCGCATGTATTTTTGTGATGTGGGTCACACAGCACCCTCTGTGCCGTGACCCAGGGGTGTCCTAGGGACTCCCCAACATAGACTCCATACCCTGGGACTGACTACTGTCTCCCAGGGCATGTAAAGTCACCAAAGACTTTGCTAGTCTTGAATCCTGAACAGAACCAGTACAAACCATCATATTGTGGACGTACTGGCTGGGGCAATTCGATTGCCCCAGGGTCTGTTAGTCGAGGGGGCACGTCTCCGTCCCCCCTGATCGAGTTTTGGCTGGTGGCAGTGGAAACTACTTTTTATATTCGACCGCGAATATTTCCCTATGGGATTTCCCATTGTTTTAGGCTAACACATTTAATTATTTATTTACGGTAGCCTTAAACATACCGCCGGTTTATATATTTATTTTTATAACTCCGGTTGGGACTTTTTGCCAAAACTTGATTCTAAAATGGCGTTGGTGTTCGCCTCTGTAACTCTGACCCAAAGTGGAGCCCTTTGTTCCACTTTTGGCGGGCTTCTCCACAGAAGCCCTCCAAAGTGGTGCCACTCTGTCTGGGGTACTTAGGAGGGGTGGAGGGGGATTTAGGCACCCTGGACTGAGTTACCTTGGTAACTCAAGTCGCACTCCGTCCTGATTGGCCCAAGTGGTGAGCCGCCCGGCTCACCACTTAGCATGTTTGAGTGACAGCTAGGCTGGGTGAATGGGGGTTTGCTGCATAAAAGCAGGGCTTTGGGGACTGGGACTTCAGAAGTCGCCACAGGACCAAGAATCCGACGAGGGAAGAGCTGAGCCGACCTGCTTCGACGACACCACCCGGTGGAGCCCTGCTGAACCGTCTCACCACTTTTTCCCGACGACCGAGGAGAACTCTTAACGGAGTGGCTCCTTCCCTTGACTGGTGGGGACAACCAGTTTTCGCCTTCTTTCCGTTCTTTGAGGTATCTCGTGGCCGCCTTGCCTGTGCCAAGCACCCCGGCATCCGGAATACCACACTTTACCCCCATACCGCGAAAGTCGGTACCAACCCTTTAACCGGAGGACTCCGCGGCTGGTTTCTTCCCGGGCAGTGCTACGACCTTTCTCTTCTGCTCTTCAGCGAGATATTCTTCTCCCCTGACCGACGTCGAGCCTTGCTGTCGCTGCCTGGAACAACTGCCCCCGCTGGAGGATCCTTTCCGCTTAAGGTACTGTGTTCCGCCTGGCTTCCCTTGCCACCGACTGTACGGGGTAGATTTAGTCCCCGGCTTTCGAACCTGGGAGTGCCTGGGACACTTTGGCTAAACTTTCTGAGCCACTCTAAACTCTTTTTGACTCCTTGCAAGACTTGGAATCTCTAACTAACAGTGTGATCTTGGGCACATTTTCGCTCCGGCTACTCTAAGAGTGGGCCCTGCCTAGTGACTTTTGCTCACCTGTGACTTTGTGCTTCTTTGAGCCTATTGCAAGTGTTCTGGACCTTAGAGTGGTGTGTTTAACCCATTTCTGCTTTTTCCCTCCCTTTCTTGGAAACTACTAGAGTGTCATCTAACGTTAAGCACTCACCTCTGTTTTAATTAAGTGGTGTTAACCTAGAGTTGTCTAGATAGGAGAAAGGATTGAATCTACTTTCCTTATAACTGTGTTTGAAGTGTTTACTATATTTTGCTAGAGTGTTTTTACCTTATGTGTTTTTAAATAAATAACTATATACTTTTGAAACCAAGCTCTGGTCAGTGTTTGCTTGTGCTATTGTGTTTTGGTACAGATTGTGTATACTTTGCATACTGCCTAACTCTTCTTGAGAGAAGTCTGACTGCTCAGCCACAGCTACCAGGTAAATCTGGGTGGTACAGACTGCTACCAAAGGGGTTTACTGCTCTACCTGTAGTCTTAAATCTTTTGCAGTGTTCCCCAAGGGAACTGCACAGGTTTCTGCCTAACAAGCTGTGTGTGAAAATGTCAACTGCCATCACCCACTAATGGGACGCCCCGCCCGTCGTTGCAACTCTGTACAGTGATGCATGAGGGCCCACCGTTACTCGAGTACTACGTTCCACTGACCCATCACAAGTCTGTTCGCGACTGCAAAGATTGTATGTGAAACAATGGGACCATAGCCGAATGTACATATCAACAAATGTTACACGGCCATCGGGTACAAATACATGATTGCAATAGCAAGATGCCGTTCCTCGAATAGCAGCGTTGTGTGCGGGACGTGCTCGCCCAAAGGGGAGAGCAGCTTGCACAGGTGGAATGAATCACCACAGGTGGAGGCCATACAGCCTGAAAACACATAAAGTGCACACCCAGTCTCCTCCCACAACCACACCCACTCCGAAATGCTACCGGCAGGACTCGCGATGTTGGCCCTGGGGGACCTGATAGCACTGCAAGTACTCCAACTCCAAGAAGAAGACGAACACCAACTACAACCGGCCGCACGGAGGAGACGCAGGAGGAGGAGGAGGCCAATGCAGGGCCCGCAAGGGCCGCCAGCACAGCCACTACCACCACGCAGGCAGCCCGCAATCCCACGCCTCCGAGCACATCCGTTCAACCTCACTGATGAGCAGATCCACACCCTCTACCGTTTGGACCGGAACACCATAGCCGCAATAGTGGACATGACACAGGCTGACCTTGTCAGCATGATAGACAGCCCAACCGCCATCCCACCCCTACTGAAGGTGGTGTCTGTACTCCACTTCCTGGCCACGGGCACCTACCAGCACACAGTCGGACAGTTGCATGGCATTTCTCAGCCACTGTTCTCACGGACACTATTGCAAGTGCTCGATGCCCTCCTGAAGCACGCAGACGACTACATCTCTCTACCACGCTTGGAGCAGGACATTACCAACACTAAAGTGGGATTCCATGCACTTGCCGGCATACCGGGTTGCATTGGTGCCATCGACTGCACCCATGTGGAATTGGTCGTCCCACATGCCATGGAGGCCCAGTACCGCAACCGAAAACAATTTCATTCCCTGAATGTACAGATGGTGTGTGACTCCAACAGGATCATTACACATTGTTGTGCCAGATTCCCTGGATCAACCCATGATTCTATGGTCTTGAGGAACTCTACTATACCACGCTACATGGAGCGACACGCAGGGAACAGATCCTGGCTACTCGGTGAGTCTCTTTTCATGCATGATGATGTGGGGTATGTGATGCGGCAATGACCTGGCAGGAAGGGGGGGGGTGTGCGTACGTAGCAATGGCATTCCACATCATACGTTTATCGTCCACATACAGGTGATCCTGGGTATCCACTGAAGAGATGGCTCCTCACACCAGTCCAGAACCCACGGGACCAGCATGAGGAGGACTACAACCATGCCCACTCACGTACCCGTGTAGTCATTGAACAGGCATTCGGCCTACTGAAGACTCGTTTCCGCTGCCTCAGCAGGTCTGGCGGGGCACTCCTGTACCGCCATGAGAAGGTTGCAAAGATGGTCATGGCATGTGTCATGCTCCACAACATGTGCGTACGTAGAAATGTGCCCATGCCCCCAGACGCAGAACTGCAAGCACCTGATGATGGGCATGATGAGGGTGGGGATGTGGCAGCACCTCAAGGAGTCTGCGAGGCACCGGAGGGCCGTGACATTCGTCAGCATGTCATTGATGCATGCTTCTAGCACTCACGCCTGGTGGCTGATACATGGACACGGGACTCGTGGCACTGTGTGTGTCTGGTACATGCACAATATGGACTATACGCCAAGGATGGCCTAGTACATAATGATCATTGTCGACACATCTCATTGGTTGATCGTGCACTTGTTTATGGCATATGTGATATCATGTTGAACACCCTATCGACCCGCCACCCAAGTGAGCCCAACACACCCCCTCCACCCTCCTACCTCCCCCCCGAACACCAGTGTCCAAAGATGCTCATTGTCAGTGGACTGTCGCTATTGCAAGCCCCCTCTGCGGGTGTCAGGGGCACCCCTGCCTGTGGAGCGCAGGTTCCTCCCAGATCTACGTTGGGGGCTGCCCTGGACGGAACTTGCAACGGAAGATGTCTCTGCCTGCTCACGTCCATGCATGTCCCTAAGGGTTTGTGAGAGCTCCGTGAGCACACGGCGCACTGCGGCAAGTTCGGCACATACGTCTTTGGACGTCGCATGCAGTTCCCCCCTCAGGCTCTCGGTGCTTCTCTCCATTTGGACTCTCAGGCTCTCGGTGCTACTCTCCATTTGGACTCTCAGGCTCTCGGTGCTACTCTCCATTTGGAGTTTCAGGCTCTCGGTGCTACTCTCCATTTGTGCCCTTAGTGTCTCTGTACCTCTCTCCATTTCTGCCCTAAGTGTCTCAGTTGATGTTTCTATGTCTGCCTTAGTGCCCCCACATTCATCGGCATGGTCCTTGAGGAGCGTGGCCAGTTGCTGCTGTTGCCCGATTAACTGGTCGAGGGACTGTTGCCTCTGCTGGGCCATGGCCATTTGCGGGGGGGTCACAGAGGGGCTGTTGACCTCATGTTGCCTTGCCACAGGGCTTGGGGGGGATGGCCAGTCGTCGTCTTGTGGGTGCCCCTGCGTGGTATTCTCATGTTGTACGGGATGGGACAGACAGGGGGATTGGGACAGGTCATGGATGGATCTGACTTCGACATCCCCGTCTTCTGTGTCGGAGCATGCTGCCATCAATGGGGTGTCACCTATGGTGCTGCTGCCACCAGAGCCAGTGCCTTCTGTGGCATCCGTTGGGGGGACCTGTGGTGGTGGTGTTGTGGGCATGCTGGCTGCTGGGGTGCCTGTTGATGTTCCCTCCTCTGTGCTGCCACCTGATTTGTGCTGCTGCCGTGTCTTGATGCGTGCAGCTGAGGTGGAGGGTCTTTGGCCGTTGGTCTTGGCCCTCTTTGCAGGTGTGCTGGTAGGGGTGTCCTGATGCTCGTCGTTTGGATCGGACCCTGTGGTGGAGTAAAGGAGGGCGAGGGTTATTAATGGGTCTGTGGGTATTGGAATGGCATTGTATCACATGCATTGGGGTGGTACATGAGGGTGATTTGGGTCGGGGCCTTGGAGGTGCTTTCATTTGTGTGTGGGGTGAGGGTGCAGTTGTTTGGCAGCCTGCAGTTAGGGTGTGCCTGCTGGACGTGTGGTGGGTGTTTTAGGGGTTTTTAATTATTTATGTATTTATTGTGGTTTTAAAGTGCGCTATGAGGGCGATGTGTGTGGACGTTCTCCTGGACATGTGTTTCTGTTGCACTATGTGGACACATGGTACTTCACATGATTGGACATTGTGGTTTTAGCATTGTTTTATCTGGCCCACCTACCTGATTCTTCTGATGTCTGCACTCCTTTCTCCATCCCTCCGACTCCCTCAATGCTCTCCATTCCGATGGTGGAGGCACAGATTTCTTCCCAGGGGGTCAACTTGATGGGTGATTCAGGACCTCCCCCGGTGGCTGTGGCAATGTTGCGGTTGGCAGAGAGTATGCTGCGGACGCGTATCCGCAGGTCGTCCCACCGCTTTCGGCATTGTTGTGGGGTGCGGGGTGCAGTCCCCACCGCGCTTACCCGCTGTGCTACCAGAGCCCATATGGCCTTCTTGTTCGCAAGTGCCGTCCTGGTCATTTGCGTGGAGAAGACGACGGCAGCATTCTCCTGGAGGGTCTCTGTTAGCACGGTGAGTTCCTCACGGGAGAAGTGGACCTGCCGCTTGCGGTCGCACGCTTTCTTCGCTGCTTTTCCCATTTTTCTTGGTTTCGCTAGGGTGGATGACGGGTTGGGGTGTGTCTCAGGGTAGTGTTTTTAGTGGTAGTGTGGTTTTAGTGGTTTTATAGGTGTACGGCGGGATGTTTCCCGTTCCGGGCCCATGTTTTTACTTCCGTTTCCGTATATTTCCGGTCACCGTACTTTCCGGTAGGCGCACTCTGCGGTGTCCGCTGTGATGGGTGGCGGTATTGCACCTAGGGCGACGTACGGCGGCGGTGTGGGCCGTTTTGGGGACTTTTCCGCCATCGCAGACTTTGCACTTCCGCCATGGCGTGGTGCTCGTGCCCGATGGGTCGGAATGGACCGCTCTTTGCTCCTTCGTGCAATGGCGGAAACGCTATTTACGCTGTTGCGGTCCGGTCAGTCACTTTCCGCCAGGGTCGTAATGAGGGCCATTCTCCTGTTTGCAAGGACTCACCTTGTTCTCAATGCGGAGCTGCTGATGACAGAGGCCTACCATACGATGGCCTGCTAAGAGACTATGAAATTAAAGACAGACTAGAAGAAAGGGGAGAAGTGTAAAACACTCCAAAAAAAGAAGGACTTTCCGCCTACCCAGGCAAAACAGGACCTTCTTGCACAAACAGACATTCTAAATGGAAACATTTGTTTACCCACTGCTCAAAGTAATTCGAGACCACCCCTTCTGCTTTGAAGGGGGGATGTAAAGAACCCCAAATGTCTTTTTATTCAATTGAATTTATTACCTTTGTATCATCTTTAAAGCACTTAATAAAGATATTTTTACAAACAAAAAGTCACTCGCACTACGTGTGGTGGGTGATGTGGGGATTAACAGCAATATTTGGAAGGTCTCTTTCTTGAGGGACCTGTACTTTGGTAAAAGAACAGTTTGACCGGAAAGGAATATATCAGGATGTGGGTGCAATATCTGGCCCCCTGTTTTTTCCACCTATCCTATCGGTTGTGGAAGCCTCTTGGACTGTAGAAATCTGCAGAGTGCCTCCCGGGAAGCCCAGCCCAGGGTTTAACATGTCAGAGGCCTCTCTCTGGGAGGCTGTGGCATTAGTCAACCAAACAGACAGTTTTAGGAGCTAAGCAATTAAGAGGAATTTATTCTAAAGGCTCAGAGGTGTTATGGGGCCAGGTGAGGCCAGATAAGGCCGGCGCCCCTCCTGCATTGTGCGCCCAACACAGGAGTCAGTGAGTTGCTGTGATAACTGGCCTACCGGATGTCGTGTGCCCCTTTTATTGAGACCCCCACATGGTGCACCATGTGACACCTCACATGTGACAAGGCACAAGCCCTGGGAGGGGCTTGAAATCACAACACAAGGGAGGAGACTGAAGAGTCTTCAACACTAAGAGAAGGTCTCACGGGGGCAAACCTGAAGCTCACACTGGTCTAGTCAGGGAAAAGCTCTTCAAATTTCTATGAACCCCCTCACAGCCCTCGAACCCGACCCAACGGTCTCTTGAAAAACTCTTGCGAACGGCACCCAAGCTACGTGCACGCTCCCCTAAATTCCCGATTGGACCTTACCTTTGCGCAGTGATTCTTATGCGATTGAGGCCTTACACCTGCTGTTAGGTGGCAGTGTGATCCGGGGCTTTGTGTGCTGAGTTTCCTGACGTGATGTTGCACGGTCAGGTCCATGAATACGGTTTTCAGCACGCAGATTAGGGCGTGCGATTTTCTCGCACAGGTCCTCCCTCAACAGGCCCACGTAATGCCTTGTTCTTTCCCATTATGCGTTGTGATTGGGTAATATCTATGTTCTGCCACCTATTCAAATCTCTGCGCTGGATCGACTCACACTCTGCATGGAGTCTTGTGCAAGTTGCTCGACTGCTCGCAGAGCCGTGCCTGGCCTGCGCGTAGTCCCTGCAAGTCCGGAAAATGTTCACAAAGTCAATTCCATGAATTTACGAAGGAGGTTTTACACACAGAATGGGCTGCAAAGTCCTGATTTTCCCTGCACAAAATTCCATGAATCAGGCCCTATGAGCCTTGAACGCACATGCCGCATAACACAATCTAGTGTGTATTCGTTTATAAACCCTACTTGATTAATGCCTCTAGAGACAATAGACCTAGGACAAGGGATAGAGAAAACAATGCCAACATGTTTGATCTGTTGAGGATAATGTCATCTGAAGACACAGTAAGTCTTTCCAACAGTAAACAATTTAACTGAGGCTCTTTTATAAGATGACTAAGTGGTTTCTATTGAATGGCGTTCTTCTTTAAAGTGGCCAAAGTCACTAATCTTCTGTGTTTCAATGTGGAGAAAACGGATACACAGCGATTCGGATGGTCTTTTCAATGGCTGGTCCTATTGGTATTAACAGTGGGAGTCTTATTGGCCAACGTTGACGGTGCAAGATTATATATCGAGCAGTTAGACTCTGGATGCATTGGGGAAGGACCGCTGACAAAATCTGGGGCACGTTCCTCAGAGTATGTCGAGGTATGACATAAAGGGCCCGATTCATGGATGTTTCTGCGCAGTAGATCAGGACTGTGCGTGTCATTCAGCATGCAAAACCCCCTTCATTGATTCATGGAATCTACGTTGCCGGGCTTTTCCGGACTTCGAGGAGAGTTCGCGCAGGTCTGGCACATCTCTGCGAGCAGTTGAGCACATTGTGCAAGACTTCTTGCAAGGTGTGGGTTGGGCCTATGCAGAGACCTAAATAGGGGGTGGAACAGGCAACATGAGGAACTGTGCACAACCAAGTGTATTCATGGAATTGACTGCGCAACATTACTTCGATGGATTCAGCACGCAAAGCCCTGGATCATTCTGCCATGTGAAAGCAGGCATATGGGCCGAATCACATAGGAAACACTGTGCAAAGGTACGGTCCCATTGTGAATATAGGGGTCCGTACACTCAGTTGGGGTGCCGATCGCATTTAGGGGTGCGTGTATGCAAAGCTGCGGGTGCAGGCACAGTTTCTGGGGGTACGCACGCAGATTGACTGTGAAATTACTGGAGTTACAGAACATGGTACGCATATTGTCAGGGTGCTGGAAAATGTTACAGAGCAACCTACGCAGGGTCGCCGGGGTGCTGGCTTGGCTGCGCGGGTCCCACACCGGATTACAGAGGTGCGTGAGTTCACGCCCTAGGATAGGTAAGGTATTGGTGGCTGTATCTGCTTTGCAGGGGGGCGTGTCAGTGGCTTTCTGGCTGCGACTTGTGCATAGGGTTACTTTGCAGGACAGATTCCATGAATATGCAGAGCATGCAAAAAAACATATGCACACATGGACGCACAAAGCTGTCCTTGCCACGTGAACTTTGCAGGATCTATACGCACTTTTCTGTGAATCTGGCCCAAAATGCCTGAAATCTTGTCATGCGTGACACCACTTGTATCCATAGGGTCAGACAAGGAAACCTCATCATTGGTTTGATGTTCTCCAGAGGGATTCACCAAAGGATGCACGTAGTCACTTCTTAGTTTCCTCTTTTTTCCTCTTTCGGTCAGGAAGTGACATGGTCTCCACTGCAGAAAACTTGATATTAAGGAGGAAATTCCAGGAGGAAATTCCTCGATGCACAATTGTTGTTAGTCCCAGCGGATTTCATATTTTAGTTTTTTTTCTCTGCGACAGGTGGTTTATGAGGTATTTTCCTTTTTCTGGTAAAAACATGGAGTAGTTCAAAGTCTCAGGTGTTTAGACTCAATCTCCTGTTCCACGTTACTTGGCTCCTCAGGTTGCACTTCTGTTATGATGTTCGACATCTCACAGATGGGGCGGAAGGAGGGGCATGCCAAAGGATGGGGCGGAAGGAGGGGCATGCCAAAGGATGGGGCGGAAGCCAGGAGAGGCATGCCAAAGGATGGGGCGGAAGCCAGGAGGGGCATGCCAAAGGATGGGGCGGAAGCCAGGAGGGGCATGCCAAAGGATGGGGCGGAAGGAGGGGCATGCCAAAGGATGGGGCGGAAGGAGGGGCATGCCAAAGGATGGGGCGGAAGCCAGGAGGGGCATGCCAAAGGATGGGGCGGAAGCCAGGAGGGGCATGCCAAAGGATGGGGCGGATGCCAGGAGGGGCATGCCAAAGGATGGGGCGGAAGCCAGGAGGGGCATGCCAAAGGATGGGGCGGAAGGAGGGGCATGCCAAAGGATGGGGCGGAAGGAGGGGCATGCCAAAGGATGGGGCGGAAGGAGGGGCATGCCAAAGGATGGGGCGGAAGGAGGGGCATGCCAAAGGATGGGGAGGAAGCAGGGCATGCCAAAGGATGGGGAGGAAGGAGGGGCATGCCAAAGGATGGGGAGGAAGCAGGGCATGCCAAAGGATGGGGAGGAAGGAGGGGCATGCCAAAGGATGGTGCGGAAGGAGGGGCATGCCAAAGGATGGGGCGGAAGGAGGGGCATGCCAAAGGATGGGGCAGAAGGAGGGGCATGCCAAAGGATGGGGCGGAAGGAGGGGCATGCCAAAGGATGGGGCGAAGAGAGGGGCATGCCAAAGGATGGGGCGGAAGGAGGGGCATGCCAAAAGATGGGGCAGAAGGAGGGGCATGCGAAAGGATGGGGCGGAAGCAGGGGCATGCCAAAGGATGGGGCGGAAGGAGGGGCATGCCAAAGGATGGGGCGGAAGGAGGGGCATGCCAAAGGATGGGGCGGCAGCAGGGGCATGCCAAAGGATGGGGCGGAAGGAGGGGCATGCCAAAGGATGGGGCAGAAGGAGGGGCATGCCAAAGGATGGGGCGGAAGGAGGGGCATGCCAAAGGATGGGGAGGAAGGAGGAGCATGCCAAAGGATGGGGCGGAAGGAGGGGCATGCCAAAGGATGGGGAGGAAGCAGGGCATGCCAAAGGATGGGGAGGAAGGAGGGGCATGCCAAAGGATGGGGCGGAAGGAGGGGCATGCCAAAGGATGGGGCGGAAGGAGGGGCATGCCAAAGGATGGGGCAGAAGGAGGGGCATGCCAAAGGATGGGGCGGAAGGAGGGGCATGCCAAAGGATGGGGCGGAAGGAGGGGCATGCCAAAGGATGGGGCGGAAGGAGGGGCATGCCAAAGGATGGGGAGTAAGGAGGGGCATGCCAAAGGATGGGGCGGAAGGAGGGGCATGCCAAAGGATGGGGAGGAAGGAGGAGCATGCCAAAGGATGGGGCGGAAGGAGGGGCATGCCAAAGGATGGGGAGGAAGCAGGGCATGCCAAAGGATGGGGAGGAAGGAGGGGCATGCCAAAGGATGGGGAGGAAGCAGGGCATGCCAAAGAATGGGGAGGAAGGGGGGGCATGCCAAAGGATGGTGCGGAAGGAGGGGCATGCCAAAGGATGGGGCGGAAGGAGGGGCATGCCAAAGGATGGGGCGGAAGGAGGGGCATGCCAAAGGATGGGGAGGAAGGAGGGGCATGCCAAAGGATGGGGAGGAAGCAGGGCATGCCAAAGGATGGGGAGGAAGGAGGGGCATGCCAAAGGATGGGGAGGAAGGAGGAGCATGCCAAAGGATGGGGCGGAAGGAGGGGCATGCCAAAGGATGGGGAGGAAGGAGGGGCATACCAAAGGATGGGGCGGAAGGAGGGGCATGCCAAAGGGTGGGGCAGAAGGAGGGGCATGCGAAAGGATGGGGCGGAAGCAGGAGCATGCCAAAGGATGGGGCGGAAGCAGGGCATGCCAAAGGATGGGGCGGAAGGAGGGGCATGCCAAAGGATGGGGCGGAAGCCAGGAGGGGCATGCCAAAGGATGGGGCGGAAGCCAGGAGGGGCATGCCAAAGGATGGGGTGGAAGGAGGGGCATGCCAAAGGATGGGGCGGAGGGAGGGGCATGCCAAAGGATGGGGCGGAGGGAGGGGCATGCCAAAGGATGGGGCGGAGGGAGGGGCATGCCAAAGGTTGGGGCGGAAGGAGGGGCATGCCAAAGGATGGGGCGGAGGGAGGGGCATGCCAAAGGATGGGGCGGAGGGAGGGGCATGCCAAAGGATGGGGCGGAAGGAGGGGCATGCCAAAGGATGGGGCGGAAGGAGGGGCATGCCAAAGGATGGGGCGGAAGCAGGGCATGCCAAAGGATGGGGCGGAGGGAGGGGCATGCCAAAGGGGAGAGAGTTTACTGTGGCAGTTTTGTGGGGCCTCTTTCAAGGCTTATGACGAATGAAGATCATCAAACTTTTGCTTGCAAGGATAAAGCCTCCATAATTGAATTTTCGAAAATCGTAGTAAGAACTGTTTTTGATCGCTTATCCTGGTATGGATGTTACCAGTGAGTTAGTCCTGATAGGTGGTTCAGAATTAGAACCATTAATTAACTGAGGCTAAAAAAGGGGGAAGTGGAGGAAGGCGAGGATTGTTTATCTTCTTGTGATTGGAAAAATAAAATAAGAGAATGCTCCGATGAGCAAGGTAAGCGCGGAGTCAGGTACAGGGCCTGAGGCGAATCAAGAACTACCGGCGAGCAGACATCTGTGTGGCAGTTATTTAAGAGTTCATCGTCGGAAATGTCATTATGAGCCAAGGGTACTACCGTATTAGACGGTAAGGTGACGGAAGCTAGAGGTCAGTCTGTGGTTGCTGCCTCCTTATTGGGATAGATCGGCATAGCAAGCCGGGTCATCGCACAAGGAAGAGGGAAACTAAAGGGCAGCCACGCATGATAATGATGTTTCTGAAGGTGAGCCTTAGAGGCTGGCTTCAAAGGGGTGACTTGGTTCATAACTAATTCTGATGATAAGGTCGAAGGTAGGTTGTTATCAGAGTGCATGGCTGTCAGGGCGGTGTTGTGTCTGGGTCAGGGGCACCCGGGCCAGACTCACAGTTGCTGGGGCACCCGGCCCAGACACACAGTTGTTGGGGGCACCCAGGCCAAACACACAGTTGCTGGGGCACCCAGCCAGACAGTTTATGCTGCGCTCATGCCATATCCAGATAACGGGGAACACCCTTTTGGACCGGGATCACCCAGTCAGACAGTCCCTGGCTCCGTGGGCACACGGGCCAGGCTGACGCATGCACAGGCTGTGATCACACAGCCACACCATGGAGGGGACAGAGTTGCTACGCAGGGGCTGTGCTACTTATGAAGGGCTCTGCATGGGGTGGCCCTCGGCCTCAAAGGCCGCGCTGGACAAACACTCAGCAGGCAGGAGTCTGGTAGAACTGACTGACAAGCAGGAAACTGCCCGTCCCTTTTATTACGTTAGTCACATGGTGCACGGGCACGTGACACCGCACAAGCCCTCAGCAGAGACTCTGCACTTATCAAAGGGGAGCACACCACACTCCTCATTTTTATTAACAAACTGAAGCAAAGACAAATATCAATGGACATTAAACCAACGAACGGTCATAAAAAGCATTTTCAGGTTCACTTGAACAACATAGAATGAAACAATAATCACAGACACTGAGACTAGGCAGTTGCAAACCCAAGAACATGTACCAACCACTCTGTATATCTTATGAGGGTAACAGTTAAGGTTGGTCGACTGCTGGTGGCGTCTTGGCAGTTCCACCACATTTTGAAAGACACTTTATTAAATAGGGGAGAAAGGAATCCTTACCACCAAATGACACAATTGCCAGCTATTGGCACCATATAGAGCATGCGACACCCTGCAGGAACACAGCTTCACATAAATATCCTCACTGGGACCACTTTAAGCATATAACTGACATGCAGGCTCACAGCATCAAACACATCTTTACTGGGTCCTCTTTAAGCATTTCCGGGCTGCAGGAAGACCAGTTCAAACTTGCACTAGTGTCAGTTCAGCACAGTTAGTAGCCCAGTTCAGGGCCTGGCAAAGACAATCCCGGGTGCGCCGGGGGCCCCATCGGTCTAGTCCATTGATGGTGGGGCAGGTGGCAGGACATTGGTGGCAAGGCGTCTTAGCTGCACCACTTACTAAACTCCCCCAAGTAGAAGGCCTTTCATCTTCTTGGAGTGGCACCAGTCACTCATCTACCCACTCCAGGCCAGGGTTGTTGGCAGGACACCGCCGGCAGCAGAGGGCGCACAGGCACAAATGCTGAGCTGCAACCCTCATGTGTTTTGTCCCTTTTACAAACACTCTTTTGGCAGAGAACACACCCTTTTTTCCAAACGCTGCTGAAGAGGGAAAATGGGATGATCCCTTTCCCAGGTCCCCATGCAAACTATGGCCAATCACATCACAACCTAAACAGCCATTACGGGATGAGTTCGACCCGCTCGCTGCTGCCCCAGACGTCAAGATCCACCGTGGTCACGCCCCGCGCACCCAGGCCAGCCGCGCGCCTTCCAAACTACGTGGTGGGACCTCGGTGGAGCTGAGACCGACCATATGGACCAACTCGATTAGACATCACCCACAAATATCGCCATCGTTAGAGATGTCTTGACGACATAGCCAACGGAAAAGAACACACGTGCCACCAAGCACCTGGATCAGACACACACCAACCCACTCGAAGAACATACTCAGTGCAGTGACATAGAGGACCAATCACACTCACACATGAATCGTTGTTATTTTTTCACATAGGCTAAATACGGCACCGCAGAAACAACGCAAGACGCCAGAAGAGCTCGTTGATATGCTTGCAGACGCTTCCGGGTTACTAAAACCATGAAGATGTAACCCTGTAGATGGACTAATCTATAAGGACCCATGTCGCCCCTCGCAACTCCTGTGTTATGGACTATATGCCACCACCGATAGACTAGGCCAAGGTAGGCTGCAAAACCAGTGTCCCCAGGCCCGGAGCAGCTCAGACGGAGCTGCAAGGTGCTGATCATGCAGAACAGACCCTGACGAGATCCTCACAGCCAAGGCCACAAAGTTGTGATCTACACGCCGCGCTCCCCACGCCAAGGTTACACCTGGCACTGCTAAACACTCCTCGGAGCAGAAATACAAATCAAATGCCCGTAATTCTGCCTCAGCCATGGTCTCTCAACACGTGACCAGGCCGACCTGATATGATGCCAAGTTCCAAGGACTAAAGACGCTCTGGGGTCTCGCGTCAAGGACCCAACCTGCAACAAAGAAGTAACAAGTCAGACACTGGCAGCGGTGAGAAAGGAGCACTCTGACAGCAAATAGCAGACATGTCCATTGTCCACCTCTGACACATAGTCACACATTGTTGCCAGCATCAAGTACACCGCGAGCTGCCAACAACGATGGTCCCAGGCTTCAGGGCTTGCGGATTGACCAATCAGGGCACGAGGTGCTAACCACTCATGGCACTAAACCCAACCAATCACTAACCTTCTCTATGTAACTATTTCGATGTAGCAACTTTTAGGGACGAGCCAAGCGTACCGCCTGACCCCTTCTCTACCAATAATACTTCTTCCTATATGGATCTATACTGACCTTACCACTCGGGGAGCCAACCCGAGACAGCGTTAGGTTTTGGGAGGAATTTTCTCAGATGGTGTCATTCACTGACCTGGTGAATGAAAAAGGTCCTGCGAGCCCACTTTCGCTGAGATGTTCCTTGGGTACCTACGCTCTGAGAACCTGTCCCTGTCTGTTTTGTGCAATAAATAGCAGTAACTCTTTGCTCTTGTGTGTGCCTCATACTCCTTTGGGACGCGGGAGGAGTTGGGGCCTCCCCAACCCCGGAGGTCCGCGGACGGCCCTGCCGACCCCCGGGAAATCACCCCAACAAGTTTGCATCAAGGAGGACCGGCAACACAGCCCCCTCTGCCGTTGCCCCCTTTGGAGGACTACAGGACCATCGCGGAACTGCGAGACGACCGGACAGCGCAATCCGGAGAATGGCTGTCGGGAGCCGACTTCATAAATTTCCCGCCCGCGGTTGGCGAGTGTCCAGACGTGGTCCAGATGAGGGGAGGCGGCGAGCTGATTGGGAGGGGTGCCCGCAGCCGAGCGGCACCCGCAGACGAGAGCCCGATGTGAGTATGGCACACGCAATCAGCAATCAGCAATGTAATGTTGTGCGGGTGGCGGGAAGAATTGTGAAGAGGGTGGCGGGTGGTTTTACAGTGTGTTAAGGAAAGATTTTGATCACTTAGCAGCGATCGATAGGTAAGGTGTAGTGGAGAACGGAACGAAGGCTGTCCCTTCTGGTATTACGGAACGTGCTGGGTGGGGCTTCGAGCCCCCACGTGTTGACTGGTAGATCGCGCTGATTGGTTTAGATCGCGGACACCTGTATAGGGGGTGTGTCATTCCTATGATTCGGCGATGTAGGTCGATGAATAGATGAGAATTCCTATTGATTGAGTGTTTCAGCTCGGTGAATAGATGACGTATTCCCGCAAGAGGTAGCTAGATTGTTTCTCAGTGCGGAAAATAGTTGGCTGGTTAAGCTCCCCTGGTGAGGGGGCGTATCACACACGAGGCGGCGCAGCAGGTGCAGCTCAATTATAATAACAAATTGATTAATGAATACTCCACTCCGGGCGTGGTGGGAAGACAGCTGTGGGGATTGTGGGCAATAACATTGTCAGAATTGGTGCGCATTATATGTTTCAACTGTACGTACTGGTAACACATTGTATTAGATGGTGACGTCACCCATAGGGTTTGCATAGGACACTGCGGTCTTCTTCGGCTAATGAGGGGTGAAGGGGGACAGGCGGCCGTGCACGGAGAACGCCGGCACGTCCTCTATCAAAGGGGGTCGCGGTGAGCAGCGGTGCAACTAAGTGGGAGGGGGAAGAGACGGGTATACCTTGCGCTGGCAGTGGTGGACAGAGAGAGAGGAGGAGGGGTTAGAAGAACGCTGCAGGTGTGCCGAGTAGTGGCCGTGCTGCTAAGGCGGGGCAGCTCAAAAGCACACTGCACAGGGCACGAGGGCACAGGGGCTTCGCTCACCACAGGTCGAAGTGGGCCCTAACTCCGAAAGGAGGGTTATCAAGGGAGGTGATAGCGTTGGGGATAATAAGAGGGCGGCGATGGCCATAAATGAAAGTATTATGATGACAACAGTGCTTGTCCTTGGAGCGGAAAGTCGGAAGTCCCCAAATTACAGGGCCAGGTAACGGCAGTACTCAAAAGTTGCAAATTTCAAAATGTCTGTGTACTACGGGATAGGGGCAGGATATAGGGCCAGCACATTAAAAAACACCACTCCAGCACATCTGCGCAACACTAGTACTGCACAGAGATAAAATAGTAAAGTACAGTATTGAGTGGACTCAAGGGACAGATGACAGGATTAGGATACCGTGGCCGCCCAACGGCAGTTCTGACATGACCACTCAACATTCATTGCTAGCA
This sequence comes from Ambystoma mexicanum, assembly GCF_040938575.1. Lineage (NCBI taxonomy): Eukaryota > Metazoa > Chordata > Amphibia > Caudata > Ambystomatidae > Ambystoma > Ambystoma mexicanum. Next base: position 20,398,177 of record NC_090923.1, on the reverse strand, counting down.
TACTTACATAACACCTATAAGGGGAAACATTTAGCAAGCCATCTAGAAGTTTCGACCTCTGGAGAATGTTTCAGGGGTATGCACCCCGGATGTTGCGCATGCAGTAGGTAAAGAAAGAGGAGGTGAGCAAGGGGGACAGGTGCAGTGCACCCCAAGCTCCTGCCAGTGCTGAGGAGAGCAAGGAAGAGGCAGAAGGATCATACCCAATAGCAGAGGTAAAGAAGGAGGGTGAGGGAGAGACACCCCCAATTACAGAAGTGAAGAAAGAAACAGAAGGTTTGTATCCAATAAGGGAATTAAGAGAGGCAACACGACAGCAATTAATAGCTGCTGAGGGATACGCAAACCCTGCATACAGCCCACCGCCATACGCACCAGAAGACCACTACCAAAAGGAGCTGGGTACAGGGAGTGTAGTACACCCCAATAAGACACAGGTAAGCTCTGGTAGCATAAAAAAGACACAAATAGATTTGGCGAATATAGGACCAGACGAGTGGACAGCAGCACAGGTGTTACTGAATCATTGGGGGACGGTAACAGGAGAAGAGGAGGAGGTGATAAAGAAGGTAGGTAAGGAGGAGGAGGGCACACTCAAAGAGGGCACGAGGTAAGTACCAGGGAAAAGGGAAACTTGACAAGAGAAGAAGAGGCGGTGTTGGAGGCGAAACTAGCAGAACTGGGGGAGGTGAGAAGTGTGTTGGTCAGACATCTCGAGCAAGAAGAGCGGGAGAGGAAGGCGAAGAGGCAAGGAGGTAAGGGGGTGAGAGCAGGATCAACTCAGCAAGAGGAAGAGGGAAGAAAAAAGGAAGAGGACCGCATACAGGGAATTGCAGAAAGAGTAGCACATATGGAGCAGCAGGAGATCAGGAGGAAAGAAGAGGAACGGGAAGAGAACGACAGGGAGATGACACTATGGAAGAAGAAGATTATACCAGAGAGCGCACGGAAATACGAGGGAGAATAATAGAGAGTATACTGGCAAGGGAGGGCGGAACGTGGAATGACAAGGATAGAGATGCGAGGGTGCTAGGACAGGTTAGTGATGTAATATTGAACGAACTCTGCGGGGCACGAACGGTGTTAGAGGATGGAGGAGACATACGAAGCAACCAAGGACTAAGGGGAACAAGCCAAGCACCCAGGAGTAAGATCAATGCATGCAGCAGTAGTGAGGTAGCGATATCTCAAGCATGGGAGGGACGGAGGAGACAGGTGAGTACACAGACATAGATTTAGAAACTGTAACAGTGGGAGGAGCACACACACGCACTAAATTAACATTCACAGGGCGCTTTTGTAGTGAGGAGGAGGAGGGATCCTGCAGAGGTCAGAGTGACGGGAGTGGAGAAGGGCTAAGTAAACTGTACATCACACGCACAGACTGCAGGTCGTCATGGCTATGTAGGACACAAGAAGAAGAAACAACAAGACAGGAGGGGAAAACCTCACAAGGGGACGGAACACAACAAACAATGACCCCCCCAGCTCAACACACGCCTTATGTCAAGAGGCTTAGAAACCTCCCAAGTCGCAGAATAGAGGGAGTAGCAACCACACAGAACAAGGACCACCAGGGAAATAGGAGAGGTCATAAGGGCATAGGTGACACACGGCTTGTACAGCACCTTACTGAATTTATCAAAGAACTTTCTGACATGAAAGAGGAAAGTGAGTACACACACACAACACCACATTGACGTACGCCAGAGGAGATAAGAGAGAACACCCAGATGCCACTATTAGAGAGAGGGGGGGGGCGGCGCTTCTGAGACGGTGCCGGTCTACGCCGGTCCACGGCAGACATCGGCCATTGGCCTGACACTCTGCCCGTCTCCTGCTCTCCACAATCAGTAAACAAAGGTAAAAGATGGGATTCCCAAATTGTTTGCATTTACTCAGTGATGCAAATCGCCTAGAGAATGAACAACTTGTCAAGCGCTACATTAACTCTAGGGAAGTGCCGCACCCTGATGCTACACCACCCTTAAGTCGTAGTGGGACTGCGATCTTAGAACAACCGAAGACTCCCTCTAAACCAGAGGTCCTTAAAATAGCATTACTTAACACGAGGTCTCTTAACAAACATGCCCAAAACGTTCACGATTATATCCTTGAAGAGAAACTAGATATCCTCTTCCTTACTGAGACCTGGCTACAAGAACCTACCGGTCCGACCATTAGCACAGCTGTCCCCCCCAATTTTAGCATCCACTTTGAAAACAGAGCAATAGGAAAGGGAGGCGGAGTCGCCATAATAGTCAGACAAGACATACATCTTTTCACCTCTCCCATTCAATGCCCGGGGTGCGAAGTTCTCCATCTCAAATTCACCCCCTCTCAAAACAATTGTATCAATTTCATTGTAATCTACAGACCCCCATCACTTACATCAGACTTTAATGATGACCTCTGCCATATTCTTAACAATCTCGAAGGAAAGAACTCAGGCACACTTCTCCTGGGAGACCTAAATAGATGGAGGGGAAACCCCATTGACAAAGAGGCTATTAGCCTAGAAAAAAACCTCTCCAACATCAGTTACTCCATCGCCAATAATGGTCCTACCATCAATTCAAACAACCAACTGGATTGGATTATTACCAACAATGTAGACCTCACAGTTACAAACACACAGCCCTGTATCAGGAGCGATCACTACAAAATCGAAGCCACACTATCCCTGTCATTCGAAAAAACTCACCTCGACAACACACCCAAAACAATCCAGAGTAGAAACCTCAAGAAAATCACGCCAGATATTCTCTCGCAGGGGATCACATACATCATGTATAACACCACAGATGATGATCCCTGTGACATTATTATTACCACTTATAATAACCACTTCCAAGAGCTTCTAGATAAGAATGCCCCACTGAAAAACAAACAAGTGCGTCCCAACCCCAACCACCAAAGTTGGTACACCGCGGAACGAGGCACCCTTAAAATAGCCAAAAGGAAACTCGAAAGACAGTGGCTTAAAACAGCACAGAACTTAATAAAGACAAATGGAAGGAATCTGATATCCTGTATAGAAATAAAGTAATTGAAACAAAGAAAAACTATTATAATGAGCAAATTACAGGTGCATCCAACTCCACAGGAAAGCTGTTTCAAATTTTAAAAACCTTTGAAAAGCCGCTTACTCTCACCCCTCCCTTCCAGCCAACCATGTTGGACTGTGAAAAAGTCCAAACTGCATTCGCACAAAAAATTCTAAAAGCTAGAGATACCATCTAAAATTGCAATGTCATTGACACCACACTGACTTTTAACAAGGCTGACCCCGAAATTAAAGTATCCAAATTTCAATTCACAACAATAACACCAGAAATCATGTCGGACACTCTCTCCAACATGAATTGCACTTCATGCCCTGAAAATATACTGCCCCCTAAATTCATCCTAGACAATGCAGGCATTTTCTCACCTTTTCCTTGCCGTATGGCAAACTCGTCTTTTAGAGACCGGACTGTTCCCACTAGTCTAAAAACAGTAACAGTTACACCATTGGTTAAAAAACCTGTCCTTGACCAGCAAAACCCGGCCAATCTTTGACCTATCACGAATTACAACTTCTTGTTGAAGATTCTTGATAAAATAGCCACGCACCAACTCCAAGAATACAAGCACGACTTGCTACACCCCCAGCAATCAGGATTTAGAAGTGCACACAGCACGTAATCAGCATTACTCGAGCTTCAGTCTAAAATGCTGGAAATCCTTGATAAAGGAAAGGCCGGCCTGCTCATTCTATTGGACCTCTCGGCAGCATTCGATTTATTAGATCATGGGAAGCTCCGTAAGGCCCTAGGAAAAGCAGGAAACTGTGATGAGGAAGCCATCGAGTGGATATCCTCCTTTCTGGAGGACAGAAAATCTAAAATCACCTGGGGTGGATATTCCTCTAGTACGAACCCTGTGGACTGCGGCGTCCCACAAGGCGCCAGCTTCTCCCCTCTTCTATTTCATCTATATATTCGCTGCCTCTGCGCCCTTCTCTCACAGTTGGAAATTTACTTTACCAACTTCGCAGATGATACACAGCTGATTATAGAACTCAGCGGAGACCACACTACAGACAACAACAGGCTGTCAGCTATCTATAATACCATAGAAAGCTGGATGAAGGCCCACTGGATGTGTCTGAATGGTTCAAAAACAGAACTTATGACATTTGGATCTACAAAAGCCTTATCCAATCTAGGCCCAGTTTATTCGTCATTCAATATCAAGGACTCCAACATCGTGGTCTCAAGTAAAGTGAAAACACTTATAGCATATAGCAGCGATCCTCAAAATTAAATCTTCTTCCCCAGAAGATGCTATTCCGGCAAGCAATTGCCCCAGACATTCTGTCTGTCATTACTGCGGCCATAAATAACTCTTGCCAGTCTGGCCTGGTTCCGCCAGAACTTAAATCTGCAAGGGTCATTCCCCTGCTAAAAAAACCGACACTGGATTCGACTATCCCTTCTAACTTCCGCCCCATATCCCTGCTCCTGTTCCTATCTAAACTCTTGGAATCTCTGGTCATGCCCCTTCTGTCCTCCTTCCTGGAATCCTCTAAGATCTTCAACCCTGCCCAGGCAGGCTTTAGGCCAGGAAGAGGGACAGAGAGTGTGCTCGTCTCAGTGCAAGACGATATGTCCAGACTTGCTGATGCAGGTGGAGTTGGAGCTCTGATTTTGCTGGATCTGTCCGCCGCATTTGATACGGTGGACCATCCTATCCTTCTCTCACGTCTGGCACAAATCGGGATATCTGGTCCAGTCCTGGCTTGGTTCACCTCCTTTCTCGCAGACCGCACTCAGACCCTTGCTATGCCCCCTTTCCTTTCTTCCCCTTGTGTTCTCACCTGTGGTGTCCCCCAGGGATCGTCTCTCTTTCCCCTATCCTGTTCAACATTTATATCTGGGCGCTTGTCTGCCTTATCCGCTCGTATGGACTTAATTGCTATTCCTACGCGGATGATACTCAGATCCTGATCCGCTTGGATCAGGATCACACTGAGGTCTCAGCCTGTCTTCACGACTGTTTAAAAGCAGTCAGTGTCTGGATGGACCAAAACTGGCTCAAGTTTAATGGCGACAAAACGGAGGTGATGTTGGTGGGTTGCTCTCCTAGCCCAGCACTATGGACCCCCGCTTTCTGGCCTACCTCTCTGGGCCCCCTGCCCTGTCCGGTGGACAAAGTTAAGAACCTAGGGGTCATTCTCTCCACCTCCCTGTCCATGTCAAATCAGGTTTCAGCGGTTTGCCAATCCGCCCACCACCAGATTAGGGTACTTAAGAAGGTCCTCCCTATGATCCCAGAAGCTATGCGTCCTCCTGTGGTGGCCGCACTAGTCCTTTCACGTTTGGACTATTGTAACTCCCTGTATCTCGCTCAGCCGGTGGGCCTTCTCCAGCATCTCCAACGCATGGAAAACCTGGCAGCTAGACTGGCCACAGGCTCTCTATATGGAGCACATATTTCGCCAGTGCTTCGCCAACTTCACTGGCTCCCAGTGGCTCAGCGAGTTAAATTCAAATCACTGTGTATTGTCCATCGGGCAATCCAGGGCCTAGGAGCAGAGTTTCTTCAAACCAAATTTGTCTGATTTATCCCGGAACGCAATCTTCGCTCCTCGACCACCAACCTTTCGGTGGTTCCTAGGTACAACCGGGAAAGACTCGGTGGCAGAGCTTTTTCCATCGCTGCGGCCAGGTTGTGGAACACCCTCCCACCGCCACTCAAGTCTACCTCTAACCACCTGGCTTTCAGGAAAGCCCTGAAAACAACTCTTTTTTAGCTCCCTGCCCACTATTGTTCTTCCTGCTCGGTAGCTTCCTCATCAGCGCCATGATGCCGTCGGGCGACCGTGCGCTTTATAAGTGAAGGTAACATAACGTAACATATACCTGCAATCCTCACTAGGAGCAGATGCACAGGTCTCATACCTTAAAAAGAACTGCCAATACTACCAGAGATTATTACGCCACATTGGACCATATCTCAACGCCAAAAATAGTGCCACCATTGCTAGAGCCACGATTCTGTCCCGACTGGATTATGGGAATGCGTTGATGCTTGGTTCAAGTAACTCCTGCATTAAACAATGCCAGATAATCCAGAACAACGCTGTTAGATCTATCACCGGGAAATCCAAGCGCGAGCACATCACCCACGACCGAATAGGCCTCCACTGGCTCGCCATAGAGGAGCGTATTAAATTCAAATCGCTGACACTTGTCCACCGCTGTCTATTCGGTACGGCCCCATCATACCTTAAAAAGGAATTTCACTGGTATGAACCAAGCCGTTGCCTAAGATCAGTCAAAAAAGGGCTACTTAAAGTTAGCCATACCAGAGACAAAACTACTGGACTCGGGAGAGCTTTTCCCACCAAAGCCATTGCACTCTGGAACGAGCTTCCAGATAACCTCAGACTGGAAAGCAGTAACTCCCTATTCAGGAAGCAGCTGAAAACGTTACTTTTCCGGTAATTCGTTAATTATTCAGCTTGGACACCCTTGAGTCCTCCTCTTTTATTTTTTATGTAGTCCTGTGACCTCTTTTTTTTTCGTGTTCTTGTCGCGCCCTGATGCTTGCGAGCTTCGGCGCGTTATAAATACATAAATAAATAAGACCACAATATGTCCCATGGAATCACACAGACATGGAGAATATTAAATGCAGATTACCATCTTTGAGCGGAGGGGTGGGAAAATGGATATATGAAATGGAGAAGCTAACTGCAGGACACAAGTTGGCAGTTGGCGATGTTAAGGGGACATTAATTTTCATATTGGGTGACGCAGCAGATGACATCTGAAAAAGGGCGTGATTCCCAGGGGTGACAATAAGTGACACTTCACATGACGTGGCACCATTCGCAAATTGTAGACACACACTATGGCAAGCACTGAGGGCACAGTACCCGGACACATCAGATATAGGGGCGATAACGTCACGTAAAATGCGTGAGAACGAGGACCCTGTTAACTACATCCAGGAAATTCAGGAGAAGTGGCGCCTGGAAATGCGGGAACCGTCGGACAAAACATTAGCAATTCTTTAACACATACTGATACAAGGACTCCCAGAACCAGTACAGAGGCAGTTAAAAATATTGGTGGTGATGGAGGCAAAAGCATGGCCAGAAATACTTCAAAAAAGGTAGCTGGCGCTCCTCTCCAGAAAGAACATGGCATGATAACCTGTTCTGAGGTGAGAGTTTGCAGCACACGCTTTTTGCTCACTGTGCCTTTCACAGATGGGAAATATCCATTTGCATATCAGTCTTTGTCCCGCCCACATGGGCAGTCCAGCACCGAAATGCTATGGCAATTCCTCTCTGAACAAGAGTACCAAAAGCAACCCCATACACGAGTTTCAGCCTTGTTGGGCCTCATCAGTGAGTGAAGCTTTGCCTCTCCGAGCAGAGTGAGCAGGGAGTTCACGTCTGGTTGCCCCCAGGTAACTCAGGGTGACCAACTGAATACAGGCCATGACCAGAAATACAGCTAAGGGTAGTACACCATTGTAGGTTATGGCAAGAAAAGATGAAGCAGAAAGAAGAAGATAGGAAGGCAAACGAGGCAAAACTGGTTCAGAAGAAACTATCAAAATATGCCATGGAAGGTGCACTTATAACAAGCCCCGCACCTCAGACACCAGCCACTGTGCAGCAACCACAACTACAACCACTAGCAACACCACCACAGCAATCCCAAATTACGACACAACAACTGCCACCACCCCCTCCATAAACAGCACAACACTTATACGCTTCTCCAACGGGGGAGGATACATGCAAACGGGAAACGGCTACACAAACAACTACAGGGGGAGGGGTTGGTTAACAAGAGGGAGGGGATTTGGACCAGCAGCACAGCAGCAAGGGGCAGGGTTCCGAGGGTATAACCAACCCGGACAGCAGGGGTACTTAGACAACACTGGACGATACCCGTGGCAAGCACAGGAACCACCCACATGCTGGACTTGTGGACTAGTAGGCCATGCAGGACAAGCCCGACACAGCAGGATGGGGAAAGCAAGGGCAACAGGGTTACAACGGGGGACAAAACTACTACCAACAACCGCAAATACAACAAATGGCAGAATCACACATGCAACAGCAAGGGGGACAGGTACAACAAATGCAACAACAACCGCAGCAGCAAACTTACATAATGCCCCCTGCACAACAAATACAGCACCAACCAGCCCAACAACAAGCACAACAGCAAATGACGACGGGACAACAACACATCCAAACAGTACAACAGCTTACACAAATACAGGACACCAACCAACTACCTACGGATACGCCAACACAACATATGCAAAAGGGAAGGGTGACGATACTGGGTCACAACCCATACACATGGAACAGACAATCACTATACCATCAATAGGACAGCCCACAGACGTCCTTGTTGTGTGCCATCCTGTCGGTAACACCTAACCCTGCAGAGGAACCACGCATAAAGGTGGCGATAGGTGACAAAATATTTCTTCCTAGTTGACACGGGGGCAACTAGATCCTGCATTAGGGAAGGGAAGTTCAACTTGTCAGGTGATACCATGCACACTCAAGGATTCTGTGGGGCTCGAGGGCTGGTTCCTTTTACTGATAACATCTCCTTATCTGTCGGAGATCACGACATGTCTCTGCCACTGCTATTCTCAAAACAATCACCAGTTAATATACATGGGAGAGACATCATGAGCAGATTGAACATGACTATATCCTTCACTGACAAGGGAATAGTATGCTCCACACCAGGCATACACATGCTCACCGCACGACACATACTTCAGGCTTAGTGTGGCAAAACAGTGGTGAGGGCAGAACCAGTGGACGAGGATATCTTTCAATACGGAACAGACATAGCAATAGGATAGCTACCGGGGATTGAAGGTAAGACATGGAGTAGGCCGGCAGCATACCTTTTCAGACCAGAGATGCCCACTAGTGAGGAGGAAAGATCGATAATGTCAGTGGACATCGAGAGTATTGTGCCCACTAAAGATTACATTGCAGTACATGCCCAGGATGGAGAAGTGAACGCATGGAGAGCAGTGATACCATTAGCTGAAGGTTGCAGGCTGACGCAGGTATCAGATGAGGAACTGTTCTCAGACGAAGTAGGGGATGGGGAGATGGTGTTCCAGATGAACATGTATGTTTGGTTGAGAGTGACCTACAAGGATGTAGCAAAGAAAATGGCAATGGCACTAGATGCACCCGTCCCCACACATGTACCCTTCTACGAGGAGGACTTAGAAGCTGTGCCCTCCTCACTATGGACTACTAGTCCCTATGACGTGGGTTGCATAAAGAGCATTGGAGGAGTACAAATAAAGCTAAAGAAGGGAGCAATATTGCCCAGGGTGAAGCAGTACCCACTATCCAAAGAAGCCAATGAAGGGATTTATGAAACAATAAGTGCCCTAGTGGAAAGAGGAATACCGGTACCATCAGAATCCCCGTGCAACACTGTGGTTTACCCTGTGCGCAAGGCAAAGGGAGGGTCCTGGCGTTTCATACAAGATCTGAGACCTCTTAACCACATTGTGGAGGCAGAATACCCGATAGGAGCTAAACCAGCCACAATATTGTGCAGAATACCAGCAGAGGCATCACGCTTCACCGTGATCGACCTAAAAAATGCCTTCTTCTCTATCCCATTGCATCCTGACTCACAGGATTTAACAAGTTTCACATACCGCAATACAAAGTGCAAACACACTAGACTACCCCAAGGATGCTGCGAATCACCATCCATCTTTAACAGGGTAATACAAATGGACCTAGGGAACATAGACATGGAAAGCACGGTGCTACAGTATGTGGATGATATCATCATCTGCTGCACCACAGAGGAAAAATGCAGGAGGGACTCTGTAAAAATGCTCACAGTGTTGGCTAAGAAAGGGTACAAGGTTGACAAGGAGAAACTGCAGTACTGTCAGGAGCAAGTACTATACATCGAACGGATCATTTTACAAAAATGAAGGAACATTGCACCACAAAGCCACAAGCAATAAAGAACACACCACAGCCACAAACGATAAGGGAACTGCAGCAATTTCTTGGCCTATGCAACTACTGTAGAGCATGGGTCTATGACTACAGCTCATACATAGGATCCCTGCTAGAGGCTCTCAGGGAGGCACAGAGAGGGGCAAGGATGTTGGGATGGACAAGAGAAATGACAGATGCATTCAATGAACTTAAATACGCCTTTTTCACTGCACCAGTACTAGGCACCCCTAATTACGAAAATGAATTGTACATATTCTCACATCGCGATGGTGCAGTAATGAAGGCAGTACTCACACAAAAGACGAGCATGGGGCACAAGCCAGTAGCATTTTACAGCGGGCACGTCGACGCAGTGATGATGGGGCACTTCCCCTGCAAACAAAGCCTAGCTGCAGCAGCATTTGCAGTAGAAAAATCATCCTCAATTACTATGGGTTGCCCCACCACATTATACGTGAAACACGGCCTCTTCGCAATATTAAATAAACCAAAATCCACACTGACTATCCACAGAGCAACAGGGTATGACATTATTTTGTCTAGACCTGAGTTGAAAATAGTAAGGTGCAGTAATGTGAACCCAGCACGGTTTATAGCAGAGGAAGTGGAGAATGGGGAATATGCAGACGACTGTTCACATTCAATTGAATTTTACTCATCCACGAGAAAGGTAGAAGAAAATGCCCTAGACGGGGGTGAGATAATGTACATCGACGAGTCATCAACAATTGATCAATGTGATGGAATAAGAAGGACAGGAGCAGTGGTAGTATGGTTGAGGGAAGACTGGACCTATGTACCAGTAAAATGTGTTAAACTACCCCAACACTATTCAGCGCAAGTAGCAGAACTGGTATCTCTCATTTTGGCCTTAGAAGAAAGCAACGAGAAACGAGTAACAATGTACTCTGATAGTGCATATGTCACATCAAGAATACATTCAGGATTAATAAAATGGCAAAGGGGAGGATTCAGGAGAGCAGATGATACCCCAGTGCAACATGCTCTCCTACTGGGTGAACTAATAGAAGTAATAACATACCCATTAGAAGTTGCACTGGTAAAGTGTCAGGCACACACAAATGGAGAAGCCCCAATATTAAGAGGTAATGAAACAGCAGACCCACACGCAAAATATGCTGCATACTTTGGCGAGACATGGGACCTCCAAGAAAAACAAAAAGAGAGGGGGGAGTAAGACAGAGGATAATGAAGGATGGGTACACACACATTCCAGAGACACAGATTATGGGACTACAAGCAGCAGCCTCAATGGCAGAAAAGGAATTGTGGGTTAAAAGTGGATGGACCATGTCTCCCACAGATGCACTATGGTGACAGAACAATACAGGGAAAGTTGTAATGCCCCTAGCCCTACTGAAAACAGCACTGGCCCAACTACACCACCCCACACATACAGGGAAGGAAGTAATAGCAGCACGAATAAAAGAATCATGGTTTTGCCCCGAGTTAAACTCACACGTTGCAAATGTTATTAGCAATTGCCTCACATGCCAACACTTCATGGCCGGTCACATGCTGCAAGTGATCAAAGGTACAATACCCCGATCTGAAGGACCCTTTTTGCACCTACACATTGACTATGTCGTTATGATCAACGTATGTCAAGGATACAGGTACATGATTGTAGTAGTATGCCCATTTTCAAGCTGGATAGAGGCCGGCCCGTGCTCTCATCCAGATGCATTTAGCGCAGCTACATTTTTAGTAAGGGAGGTCTTCCCGAGGTGGGGAGTTTGAGAAGTATTGAGGTCAGACAACGGTCCCTTCTAGGGATTAAGCATAAGTTTGCCTGTGCATACCACCCACAAGCTAATGGTATCTGTGAATTTCTCAACGGCCTCCTGAAAGAAGAATTAACAAAGATCCAGCAAACAACCAAAAAGAGTTGGCTCTACTGCCTCCCCCTGGTCCTGTTTGAATTGAGAAATAAACCAGGTTCGGACCACCACCTCACACACGATGAGGTGGTGACCGGACACCAGATGCACCTCCCCCTCACACCGCCGTCAAGGGCAATGAGTGATTGTCATACTGCTAGTAATGCTTTTGGTGAAGAAATGCACAAGTATGTCTCTCCACTGGTTACTAGTGCTGCTTTTATTTCTCAACAGATTCAACGGATGCAGGGGGGGTCAAAGAACAACCAACCGGAAACAGCAACCAACGAGGAACAGGGGCTGACTGGTCAGTGTACAGTGAAAGAAGGAGACAAGGTTCTCCTTAAAAACTATCAGAGAAAATGGAATATCCCTAGATTTACGAGGCCCCACACTGAACAGAAAGTAGCCCCTAGAGCAGTTAAGCTATCAGACAAGGACATTTGGACACACATTCACGACATCAAGCCCTACAAAGCACAGACCTGCCCTGTCTCTACAGCGAAAGGGCCAACGCTTCAGCAACGACAGCTAACAACAACACCACACAAGCGCCAGATACCAAAAAACACAAACGACCAACCACCCATAGCCCACCCTATTATCACGAGGTCACAGACCAAGTACGCTCCCACACCAGAACAATAAAATTGTTATTGTAAAACAGGGAAAAATAAGTTTAACTAAATAACACCCACCAACAGCTATAGAAGAACGTTATCAAAGAGATCTGTAATATACACCACACTGTGTAAACACGTGCATGCTCTCTTCTCTTTTGTCTCGCACATGCAGGTATTGCGCAATGTCATTGTATATGTAAAGCATCTGGCAAAGAACATACGTTACTGCCCAGGGGCAAATGCTGCCCACAGACGATATCCCAGAGGCTGTGTCACACCAATTTGTATACATTATAAAAAGGCAAAAATACCTAATACCACAGAGAATACGCATTTATTATAACGCTTTTCTCATGCTAATAGCACGCTCGTTACCACACCTCCATGTAGCATTACCTGCCTTAAGAGATAGGACAGTAAGGAAAGCGTTGGAAGAGCTTTTCGCCTTGGCATTGAACGACCACTTGATACGCAGGGCCTGAATGACAAGTACTAACAGTAATAACGCACATTTTGAGAGGTTTTCAGGCGGGTACCTATATCATCTAAAGTAAAGTAGCTGCAGGACCGCAGCAAAGGTAGGATAAAAATGTCAGTGGTAATAGCAACTGTAATAAAGATGCTAGGGATATTTTTCACCACTGGTCTGATAACTGCCGCTGTCTGGCAGGCCTACTATGCTTTTCACGTGACTGCTACTCCCACTACTAACATTTCCCCTACCACGGCTGCAAGGAGCACTGTGTCAGGTGGTACCAGTAGAACGGGACCAGTGCCCTCATTACAACCTTGGCAGAGGACCATGGTGCTGTTAGCACCATGGCCCATGCCACTAAGGTTCCAACTCCACCAAGGTGGATGGCGGAATTACCGCCCTATTCCAAGGTGAGTGGGGCGGTAATTCCCCATTCACCATGGCCCCTTCCCCATTCCCATTTTTGCCCCATAGGGCATAATGGGATTGGGGAAGGCGCTAATTACAGCACCGTAAATTACGGTGCCGTAATTAGCTCCCTTGTCCATTTACGGCTTGGATTTTAACGCCTGCAAAAAGCAGGCGTTAAAATACCAACCCGCTTGGAATCTGGCGTTAAGGGTTTAACGGCGCCGACGCTCTTTACGGCGCCGTTAACCCCTTAACGCCAGACTTGTAATGAGGGCCCAAATGTTAAAAGGGGTAAACGTAGTGTTTCTATTGATGTACATGGGGTGGACACATATCTTACAGAATCCGCACACATCTCTAACAATATGTGGTACAAACACATGTTCAAAATTGGTAAGGACACGAAAAAGGACAACTGCTATGTGTGCTCATTGATACCATACGCCATGAGTGCCTCCAGAACATTTGTGGCAACTGAGGTACCAGCAATAACAGCAGAATGCCTGTTATACTTAGCATTGTTCCAAACACGAGGGAGATTTCAAGGGAACACGGCAACACTAAGATGGAAATCAAGGTCAACATACCCCTACGAAGACAGCTTCATCAAAACACTACAGATGTTTGACAATTATTGGCAGCTGACCGAAGGGCTCCAGTACATAACAGACGGGCCTGACAAAGGAGAAACAAAAGAAGTAACACTGAACTACCTGCCATGCCAGTGGAGCGCAAGAGAAATTGGAGGTGAACCAGGGTGCTGGGAGAGACCACTACTACTAATATATGGCAAGGTATACACGAAGAACGGATGGGTGGACGGAGTTGTGGGAAGCAAACCACTGACGTTGATGAAAGCCTCAGTGATGACAGTGCAAGAAGAAAACGACAAATGCTACAAGGAGTGGACAAAGAGTGCAGCATTAGTAACTTGGTGTCATCCGCGGCCGGGCCGATTGGCGGTTGCTTCCGCATTGGAGGCTCCGGCGCAGACTGTAATCCCAGCACGTTGCTTTCGCTTACGTGCAGCCGCGGTCTAGTGCTGTGGCAACATGGCGGTCGCTGGGAGGTATTTCAGCCTCTTTCTGCCAGCGATCGCGGCGTTGCAACCCCCTTCAGTGTGTTGTTTTCCTGCTTTGGGCGTAAACGCTAGTTTTCTCTTTCCGCGGCTTTGTCCGTACCTTTGTCTCGCCTCGGCTAGCTACGAGCGGGGCGTCTCTCAGTCTCCCTCTCTCTCCTTACTTTCGTGGGTACCTCTCTGAACCAGCGGCTCTCTCTTTCTCTCTCTCGCCGCCGGTTCGTCTCTCTCTCTCTCTCTCTGTTTCCTTCGTGGAATGCAAATCCTACCTTTTCCGCCACTTCAGCTGTAAGCCGCCATCTACCTCCCCCGTTCCTCGGCTCCTGGATTCCGGCTCCCCTGCTGCTACTGGATTCTACGTTCCATCAATCATCCTTAAGGACTCCGTACTGGCATCATCCCTTCCAAGGGTTTTTTTCTGCCGTTAAGGCTTTTTTCCCTTGTCGCCTGCTACGGGAGAGGAGTCCCAGGACTGCTTGTTCCAAGCATTCACTGTGGCTTCCTCTCGTGGTAGACAAGCTTCGTCAACCACAAAAAGAGACTTCTGCTCCCGTCGGCATCTCAACACCAAAGAGTTGGAGGGTTACCAATCAGGTGAGGAGAGTGGGGAGGAGAAGGAAATAAAATTGGACAGTTTGCAACGCCAAAGGAACACAATGTCTGCCGATGAACAGATCCAGGAACTATGGAAGGCTGTTCAGGGTCTGTCACAAGAATTACAGACTGTTAAAGCGGAGAATGTGGTTTTGCGACAACTTGCCACTGCACGGGAGGCTTTGCCTACAGAACTACCGAATATGTCGTTGCCTTCGGGGAAGTTTGATGGTTCACCTAAGAAGATCAAAGAATTTCTGGAAGCTTGTGTAGTATACTTTACATTTCGGCCTCGTTCCTTTGCTACTGATCAATCCAAGGTAGGTTTTTTGATCTCGAACATGACTGGTAACGCCCTTTCTTGGGCCACGCCATTGGTGATCAGTGCCAACCCCATACTGCATGACTTTGCCGGGTTTCAGGCCTTACTGCAACAGACCTTTGAAAGACCGGAACTAACCTTCACTGCATGTGAAGACTTGTTGGACGTACGGCAAGATTCCTCAGATGTTCTAACATATATATCCCGATTCAAGACTTTGGCAGCAGAAGCAGGTTGGCCGGAACAGGCCCAGTATGCCATCTTCAGAAGGGGCCTAAGAGAGGAGATTAAGGACGAGCTTGCCAGGTCCTCTCGTCCACCAACTTTCGCCGATCTACTGTCCTCCACATTACAAATTGAATACCGTCTTCAAGAACGTCGAGCAGAACGCCGCAAACATCGTGTAGCAACAAGTCCTCAGACTTCCAGTACTTCTACATCCTCTTCTCACGCCTCCTCCCACTCCCTCGAAGAACCAATGCAGATCGGAGCTACCAGGGGTCCGCTTACATTTTCTGAGCGAAGAAGAAGAAAGGAGAAGGGCCTGTGTGCCTATTGCGGGTCTGAGCAGCACCAGCTCCAAGATTGCCAGGTGGTTCCAACCAGGCCACAGGGAAACGAACGTCCTCGGCGCCAGTAGGGACTTGGTTCCGAGGATTACCTTGCAACCCGTTTAGTCCCTATGTTTCTCTTTCTATTTCAGCTCCCAACTCTTTGGAGGATTCTAGATTGATGGTTATTCCTGTTCAAATTAAATCCCGGGGAAGTTCGATAGACACCCTAGCCCTCTTGGATTGTGGGGCGGCCGGAAACTTCGTGGACACTCTCTGGGCAGAGAAGGTGGGGCTTAATAGAGTAGCCCGCAAAGAGGATCAAAAGGTAGAGGGCGTTGACGGATCACCCCTCTCGTCGGGTCTGATAACCCATACCACGGAAGAACTAGGAGTTACCATTTTTCAACATAGAGAAGTGCTCAGGTTCGATATCATCCGAGCCGCACACTTTCCTATTATTCTCGGAGTTACCTGGCTTCGAAAACACAATCCTCAGGTGAACTGGACTAGCAACCAGTTAAGTTTCACATCTCAGTACTGCAGACAACACTGCCTCTCAGAAACCTACCATAGGGAGTCTCTTACTTCGACGGTGTTAACGAGTGATCATGTGGGGGTTCACGCATTACCCCATTATTTTTTACCCTATCAGGAAGTATTCAAGGAAACGATACCTGCGGTTTTACCTCCACACCGGCCTGAGGATTGCTCTTTAGAGCTGGTACCTAATGCTTTGGTGCCTTTCGGCAGGATGTTTTCCTTAACCCAAACTGAGAGACAGGTATTAAGGAAATACTTGGATACCAACTTGCATAACGGCCTGATTCAACCTTCTAAGTCTCCGGCAGGAGCTTCATTGTTTTTCATAAAAAAAAGGGACTCCACCGATTTGCGTCCTTGCATTGATTACAGAGGACTTAATAGGGTTACTATCAGAGACCGCTATCCCATGCCACTCATATCGGAGATCATAGAGGCTGTACAGGGGGCTCGCATTTTTACCAAACTGGACCTTCGAAACGCATACCATTTGCTTCGCATTGCTAAGGGAGAGGAATGGAAGACTGCTTTCCGCACCCCATTCGGATTATACGAATACAAGGTTATGCCGTTCGGACTAGTTAATGCCCCGGCCGTTTTTCAGCGATTCATGGATCGCTTATTTTCTGATCTGTTACTGGTTACTGTCATCATCTACTTGGATGATATTCTGATCTATTCATCCGATTTGGAATCCCATACCATTCACGTGACTCAAGTGCTGGAGCGTCTTCAACGCTATAAGCTTCTGGTCAAACCCGAAAAGTGTGTTTTTGCAGTCTCATCGGTACACTACTTGGGATACGTGCTCTCGGAAGAAGGGATTTCCATGGATTCAGGCAAGGTCTCTGCAATTCTCGAATGGTCTTCTCCGGACAGTGTTAAGGAGGTACAAAGGTTTCTGGGTCTCGCAAACTTCTACAGGAGGTTCATTCCTAACTTCTCCGAGATAGTCCTACCCATTACGAGACTCTTAAGGAAGGATTCTGGACCTTTCCTATGGTCCTCAGAAGCAGAACAAGGTTTTAAGGGCTTGAAAGGTTTGTTCTGTTCCGCTCCGATTCCACGACATCCGGATCAAAACCGACCGTTCATCGTAGAGTCCGATGCATCTGCTTTGGCTATAGGGGCTGTTCTGTTACAGACCTATGACGGTGTGGAACATCCTGTAGCCTATCTCTCAAAAACTTTGTCTCCTAGCCAGCTCAACTATTCAGTTCTAGAGAAGGAACTACTCGCCATGAAGTTGGCCTGTGAGGACTGGCGACACTTACTAATGGGTGCGCGTCATCCTTTTCTCATTAGGACAGATCATAAGAATCTCAAGGCGCTACAAAACATGGAGTGTGTTAATTCAAGACAGGCTCGATGGGCTTACTTTTTTGCCCAATACGACTTTCATATCACCTATCTACCAGGTACATCGAATAAAGTCGCTGATGCCCTATCTAGGAAGGAAGTTCCTGGAGACTATAACTCCCATTCTCGAGAAGCTATGTTCAGAAGAAACAAGATCCTGGGACACGTCAATGTTTTCTTCCAAGAAGTAAAAACCGCATTAGCTGCCGAAAGGATGAAACTTTCGAAGCTAAAGGGAGGAAAACATACCGAGAAGGATGGTTTCGTATTTCATGAGGACCGACTGTACATTCCAGAAGGCCCTTGGCGTAAGAAGATCATTCATCTGGGCCATGACCCACTTACCGCAGGGCATAGAGGAATACAGAACACCACGGAATGCATTGCAAGAAGATTCTTCTGGCCGGACATGAAAGGAGAGATTAAAGAATACATTAAGACCTGTCCGATATGTGCCAGAGCCAAATATCCATCGGGCAAACCCTTAGGTTTGCTGACTCAACCCGAGATGCCTACACGCCCTTGGGGTCTCATCTCTACTGATTTCATCGTGGAGTTACCTGAGTCGGAATCCTGCACTTGCATCATGGTGACGATAGACACTTTCACGAAATTGGCACATTTCTCCCCCCTACCTGGCTTACCCACCGCCACTCAAATGGCAGAGGTCTTCACACGAGATGTATTTCGACTACATGGATTACCTGACAAGATCATTTCCGATCGAGGTAGTCAGTTTATCTCAAACTTCTGGAAGGCTTTGTGTACTAGAGTGGGCATGGAGAGAGCACTGTCATCTGGTTACCACCCGCAGTCGAATGGCCAGACTGAACGATTGAATGCCACCTTGGAGCAATATCTAAGATGTTATACCAACAAACACCAAGACAACTGGGTGTCGTTGTTGCCCACCGCGGAATTTACGTACAATAATTCAACACATTCCGCGATAGGTCTTTCTCCTTTTTTTTGCACGTATGGAGTGCATCCTCGGTCCATTTTTCCCGTTATACCAGTTCCTTCGAACTCCCCCACTGCGGAAGCAGTACTTCAGTCCCTAGCAGAAGCACATAGGAGTGCGGAATTCAGTCTAAAAAACAGCAGAAGCCGGAACAAGGAACAGGCGGATAAACATCGGCAGGACTGTCCCAATTGGAAGGAGGGAGACAAGGTGTGGCTCTCTACTAAATTTCTGCCTCGATGGGTTCGCCCTTCCAAACTTTCTCCTCGCTTTTTGGGACCTTTTTCTATTCTATCTAAGATCAACCCTGTCGCATTCAGATTGAAACTGCCTCCTTCCCTTAGGCGCATACATCCTGTATTTCACTCCTCCCTTCTCAAGCCTTTTTTTTCTGATCCTCTCCGGAGATCTCATCCCCGTCTGCAGGTATTGGGTTCTGGAAGGACGGATGAGTACGAAGTATCGACCATCCGTGATTCTAGATTCTACAGGGGACGATTGGAATACCTGGTGTTGTGGAAAGGTTACCCTGAGTCGGAGGACTCTTGGGAACCACTCTCCCACATCCATGCCCCCCGGTTGCTGAGTGGTTTCCATCACAATTATCCGGGGAAGCCGGGGGGGTACGCTTTGTGAGGGGGCATACTGTCATCCGCGGCCGGGCCGATTGGCGGTTGCTTCCGCATTGGAGGCTCCGGCGCAGACTGTAATCCCAGCACGTTGCTTTCGCTTACGTGCAGCCGCGGTCTAGTGCTGCGGCAACATGGCGGTCGCTGGGAGGTATTTCAGCCTCTTTCTGCCAGCGATCGCGGCGTTGCAACCCCCTTCAGTGTGTTGTTTTCCTGCTTTGGGCGTAAACGCTAGTTTTCTCTTTCCGCGGCTTTGTCCGTACCTTTGTCTCGCCTCGGCTAGCTACGAGCGGGGCGTCTCTCAGTCTCCCTCTCTCTCCTTACTTTCGTGGGTACCTCTCTGAACCAGCGGCTCTCTCTTTCTCTCTCTCGCCGCCGGTTTGTCTCTCTCTCTCTCTCTCTCTCTGTTTCCTTCGTGGAATGCAAATCCTACCTTTTCCGCCACTTCAGCTGTAAGCCGCCATCTACCTCCCCCGTTCCTCGGCTCCTGGATTCCGGCTCCCCTGCTGCTACTGGATTCTACGTTCCATCAATCATCCTTAAGGACTCCGTACTGGCATCATCCCTTCCAAGGGTTTTTTTCTGCCGTTAAGGCTTTTTTCCCTTGTCGCCTGCTACGGGAGAGGAGTCCCAGGACTGCTTGTTCCAAGCATTCACTGTGGCTTCCTCTCGTGGTAGACAAGCTTCGTCAACCACAAAAAGAGACTTCTGCTCCCGTCGGCATCTCAACACCAAAGAGTTGGAGGGTTACCAATCAGGTGAGGAGAGTGGGGAGGAGAAGGAAATAAAATTGGACACTTGGTTAGATAAAGAGGAAGAACCCATAACAATAATTCCCCTTACAACACCCACACTATGTTAACAGCATGATGGAGAAATTGATGTTGGAATGAATGAAGGGTGCAAAATGATGATCAAGCTCCCTGAGGAGGGTGCAGGGACAGCAGTATTGATAGACCACTATTGGGCATGCAGAGCTAAAGCATAAAACAGCTTACCACAGTCATGAAATGGAGTGTGCACTATGGTGCACATCAACGTACCATCACTGGTAGTACCGCAAAAGTACATCCACATGGAGAACTTCCCCAAGATGGACGAAGGGAACAAAAGGAAAAGAAGATCCCTAAGGCAAACTGACAGTAAATCACAGAGTGCCACTGCACAAGAAAGCCAACTATCAAGAACAAAAAGGCAAGGGGAACCACTGACAGGAAATTACCTGAGGGGACGGTCAGAGACAGCACTGAGCGAGGTTCCACCTGCGCACAGACAATTCAGTAGAGCAGCAATGTTCTTTTCATCCATGATACATCCAGGAGTACAGGCATATGCGAATGCTAATGGCTACACATAACAAGGTGGGAGCTGATGATGACGATTAACTCCAAAGTGAACAGATTCAACGCGATAAAAGCAGAATTAAGAGCAATAAGGATGATGACCCTACAGAATAGGTATGCGCTGGACCTTCTAACAGCAATGGAAGGAGGTGTTTGTGCCAAAATAGGACGTTCTGTACTTTCATTCAACATAAGAAATGTTACTGGGCAAAAACACACTTATCACCTGGGCTAACCAGAGAGAGTTGGGGGCAAAAATCATAGGCAATACTTTTGTCAAGCAGACAGAATCAGAGAACACTCGCTGACAGAAATACAAAAGTCAATAGACCGGAGCCAGTGTCAAGTGGAATCGGGTTCCTGTTATCGAGGATCACACAGTCAGACAGTTCAAGATTCAACGTTGCCAGGAGTACTGGGATATTGTCAACAGAGGAAGCAAACGTTATAAGAAGGAGGGAAGACAAGGGCAAGCCTTGGATGAGGAGAGAAGGGATTCACCCTACTTCCTCGAAGCAGAACACAGTACCTTATTCAAGGAAGAAGCTGGTACCACAGCAGTTGTTCCTGGCAGTTTCCTGCAGACCCACGGTTCCTGGTGCTTCAGTCGTGGAGACAAGAAGGAGGATATCTAGAGGGGTCTGCACTACTCAGTGATGAGGCCAGCAGCAGCGTCGGTGGATAAAAGGTGCGCTCCTTTAAAACAGGAGAGGCTCTTCAGATGGCTATCCGGACCACTACAGCAGTGTGCAGCGATTTCGACCATGAAGAGGATCCTCTGGCTGTGGAAGATGAGCTGGTTGACTCTACCAGGCTCAAGGGAAGAAGACTCCGGACTGGATCTTCTCTGGTCGTTGAAGGGTATATAGCTCAGGACTGCAGCAGGGCTTCACCGGGATGGGGTAGTTGCAGCAGCCGTCTTCTTCTCCGCTTCTCTTCGGTTCCTTGTAGTTCCAGTGGCGACTCTGACTTCCAGCCCAAGAGTCCTGCCTTTTATGCGAAAATCCCCCAATCACACAGCCTGACTGTCAATCGCGCAGCAGGGGGTTGTCCAGCCCGGACAACCACCTCAGCCAATCATGTCAAAGTGCGACTTGGGTTTCCTAGGATACCCTGTGCAGGGGGTCAATACAACAATCCCTCATATTCAGCCCACCTAGACACCGAGGCACCCAGAGGAGGGCTACTTGGCAGAAGCCTGCCAAAAGACGGTGAACAAAGAAGGCAAACCAGGTTTGCAGCGCAAAGTAAAACACAAGAAGGACTTTAACAAAAAGAAATGGCGAATAAACCCGACCGGAGCCAAAAGAAAGAGTATTTGCTCAAGCGGGTTTATGTTCGTGGGTAATATAATAGCCTAAAACAATACCACGTTTATATAGTATAATCGCGTTAGAAAAGTTAGGGTAGATACCACTGCCACCAGCCAAGTCTAAAAAGAGCAAAACAGTGCTCCAGGAGGGACTGATAAAAAGGGCTAAGGATTAACCCTTTCCAATACTCCATGTAAGATGGGGTGTACTGGATCTGTGGTTATTTGACTATGTAAAGTTAATGGTAACTTTACCTGTTTCTGGGGGACAGTAGTCAGCCCCAGAAAAAGGAGTCATTTGGAAGTCTTAGAGACATCCCTGTGTTACTGCACTGAAAGGTGCAGTGTAACGCACATGACAAGTTGGGTTCATGGAGTGGTGTGCTCCAGAGCCCAAGATCACACAACAAGTAGAAATGCACATGACAACACACAAATAAGAGTGGGAAAAAGAGGCACACTCTTATCAAGTGGAAAAAATAAACTCCAGAAATCCAGCAAAGCTGCTGGGGGACTCACTAGGTGAGGGAAATTAGCCATAGAAGGAGAATTCTCCCTAACAGGTAGGTATAATGAAGGTATGGCGAGTATGAGGAGATAAAAGAGTGGATAATTTTGTGGTTGGCAAGTCGACCAGAGGGGTGACTGAAGAGGGAAAATGGGATGATCCCTTTCCCAGATCCCCATACAAACTATGGCTAATGACGTCACGACCTAACCACCCACCGTGGGATGAGTTCGACCCACTCACTGCTGCCCCGGACGTCAAGATCCACAGTGGCAATGCCCCGCACACCCAGGCCAGCCGCACCAACCCACACGAAGAACATGCTCAGTGCGATGACGTAGAGGACCAATCACACTCACGCATGCATCGTTGTTATTTTTTCACATAGGCTAACAACAGCACCGCAGAAATGCAAGACGCCAGAAGAGCTTGTTTATATGCTTGCAGACGCTTCCAGGCTACTAAAACCATGAGGCTGTAACCCTGTAAATGGACTAATGTATAAGGACCCATGTCGCCCCTCGCGACCCCCGTGTTATGGACTATATGCCACCACCCATAGACTAGGCCAAGGTAGGCCGCCAAACCAGAGTCCACAGGCCCGGAGCAGCTCAGACAGAGCTGCAAGGTGCTGATCATGCAGAACAAACCCTGACGAGAGCCTCACAGCCAAGGCCACAAAGTTGTGATCTACACGCTGCACTCCCCGTGCCAAGGTAACACCTGCCACTGCTAAACACTCCTTGGAGCCGAAATACAAATCAAATGCCCGTAATTCTGCCTCAGCCATGGTCTCTCAACACGTGACCAGGCCGACCTGATAAGATGCCAAGTTCCAAGGACTAAAGACGCTCTGGGGTCTTGCGTCAGGGCCCCAAACTTCAACAAAGATGTAACAAGTCAGACACTAGCAGCGGTGAGAAAGCAGCACTCTGACAGCAAATAGCAGACCTGTCCATTGTCCACCACTGACACATAGTCACACATTGTTGCCAGCATCAAGTACACCGCGAGCTGGGAACAACGATGGTCCCAGGCTTGGGGGCTCGCGGATTGACCAATCAGGGCACGGGGGGCTTACCACTGACAGCACTACAACCCAACCAATCACTAACCTTCTCCATGTAACTATTTCTAAATAGCAACTTTTAGGGACGACCCAAGCGTACCACCTGACCCCTTCTCTACCAATACTACTTCTTCCTATACGGATCTATACTGACCTTACCACTCAGGGAGCCAACCCGAGACAGCGTTAGGTTTCGGGAGGAAGTTTCTTAGATGACGCACGCTGTGGCGTCATTCAGGTAGAAAAAGGGCCTGCAAGCCCACTTTCGCTGAGATGTTTCTTGGGTAATGTTTGTGCCCTCCCTGACTTATACGTGTAGAAATGAATAAAACAGACACTCCCTGGACAGGGAATAAGGCACAAAAGAGCAGGCTGCGAGAGTTCAAGGAAAAGTTTATCTAGATCTCTGAGAGCGTTCTGAACACATCAAAGTTACACCATATTATATAGTACATTGGCATATTTAACACATGATGCTACGTTGGACCCGGATTGGTCAGCCAGGGTGGTGTCTTAGGTGTGGGCATCATCTCTTCCTCCGGGTTGGTTGCTTACTTGGCGGGAGGATTGACGTCAGACATCTGTACTCTGGTTGGGTGAAGGTCAGGTCGCTGTGAAACATGGTGTCACTATCTAAGCTAAGAAAATACATTCTAAATAATGCATGCACTAAATAATGGCTGATCAAAAGACACTCAGTAGTTTATCATGTCACTATACAAATCACACAGGTATCTATAACATCTGTGACGTGTGGGTTATACAGATCACATGTTTACGAGTCTTGACCACTATAATACTGTCATTGAACTGTAGGGTTAGTCTCACAAGAATCTCAGGTATGTGGCATTTGTTAGTATTGGGCACGATATACTGCAGCAGGGGTCTAATGTTAGTTGGGGGTCTGTTGGGTGGGCTTCATAGCATGGTCAGCGGTCTGGCACATGAAAGAGATAACTTGCCCGGACACAGGGTTAGAATGGCAATAAGTTTCAACTGGCAAGGGTGAGAGGGCAAGGACACTTTTGTGGAGATGGACGAGCTATGAGCTCGGCTCATGCTGGTTCACGTGCAGGACAGTGATCTCAGAGGAAAAGAGATATGTTACATTTATTATTTGTTGCAAGCATCTCCGGCTTCAGCGTGAGAACGGAGCTGCAGAGTTTTCCAGTCAGAGTGGGAATAAGGGTGGAGGCCATGTGCTCCGAGCTGCTGCGGCGGGGAAAAGGGAGAGAGGCATTTTGTACTATCGCAGTGAGGCCTGGTCACCAAGATGGAGGCGAAAGGGGGTACAAAAAATGGATGCCCCGTGTCCTGCTCGGTGGTCCCATCTACGCGAATGTAACCCAAAGTTAACATTGCGTAAGGGCGAGGGGCGTACCCACCACTAGAGGCACTTGGTCCGAGTTTTGTACTGAGAAGTGATGGCAGAGAGGGGCCCATTGGCCCCCTCGCTCTCACACCTTCCCCCCTTTCGTTACATCTAAATTAACGAATACTTCTACTTTTTATTCTTTTCATTCTCCCTTCGGTAGTGCTCAGCATCCGCCACAGCCTCGTCCCACGCGGGGGTGCCTTTTATTGGCATCCACGCTCTGCATACACTTCTTAAGCTATTTCCTCTTCTGGCATATTCGTCTGGTGTACACATTAAGTAAATTCCTGCATCCCCATCTAGATCCAACCATACTTCTTGGTACCATTGCAACTCCCTTGGTTCTTTTATCGTTGTATGATGCAAATTATCAACTATATCCCCATATTGCCTGTAAATTGCTGTCCTCCTGTATTGGGGTGTAGTGTACTTCTCTGTTTGCATTTGTGCATCTATCATGGTAGCTACCGTTGCCTGTCGGCCCATTGTTACCATCATCATGCTTTTCCCACCACACCGTAGTCCCAGTTGGCACACACAAAAGAACAGAAGCACAAAGACGATGATGGGGACCAGTATTTTCATTGCCACATTTACCCATGATGGTATCCAACTGAACAAATTGTCGAACCACGTGCTTTCTTCTGCGCCTCCTTCTGTTCACATCCTTTCCCCTAGATTGTGTACTGCTGTTATCACATGTGAGAGTGTCCCGATATCAGCATCTTCAGATGGCACGAATGGCAACATGCCCCCCCAATTGTTTGGCAAACACCACCGTCCTTCGCCGTGAGGAGATCTAGGACATATCTGTTTTGCATTGTCATTGGGCGCAGTGTGCGGAGCTCTATTTTTATCACGTTGAACCCCTCTTCAGTGTCGTTAGCCAGTTGGATGAGCTCCCAGCGCACTATCTGCAACCATTTGGCATTTGTTCGTGCTTGCAGTCCCGGGACAAGAAGTGAGGCGAAGAATGTCTCTGCTGATGAAAAGAGCTTGTATTTCTTCGGGATCTCAGCAAGGAGTTTCGATGATTCGGATGAGATGTAATTAGAGGATCTTTTACTTCGTGGCAATCTTTTCTTTAGTTCATATTCTGACAATAGTTCATATGCTGGAGCTTCTGTTATTAGTTTGGGCGCTGTCGATGGTTCAGCAGATTGCCCTGCTGCCGATATGCCAGCCGATTGCTCTGCTGCCGATATGCCAGCTGATTGCCCTGCTGACCCTTGGATATTGCTCTCTGGTATTACCATCAGGGCTGTGTGGAGGATGGCTAGAGCACAAGTTCCTTTCCATGATACGGGGAGGTGCAGGTAAGCTTGTTTGCCGCAAATCCAGAACATATCCATCAGTGCAGCGGTGCCTTTCTTCATGTCGGGTATTATGACCGTCTTGTTACATTTCCTTGTCTCTCCCATGTTCACTCTTACCTCCCCATGGAAACACAGTTCACGTGGCACTTCTTTCTGTATTTTGATAGGCTTTTCTAATGCTGTGACCCAAGTTAGCTTTGTGACATGTCGCGACCAGATGTGGTCACATACCTCCTTTATCCATTGGAAAGTGTCATTGGATAGGCCTCGAAGTGCTTCTGCTTTGCATTCGATAGTTTCTTCGTGCCACTTATTTTCTGCATATCGCGTCCCCTTCATGACAAGAAATGGTTCCTTAAGGCAAATTACTCTGTGGCGTCTGCTTGTGCACGTTCTCTCATTTTCCAGTTTTTTCAATGTGACGTTGTGCACTTGGAACATGCTTTTTATTCTGCATAAAACCAGATGAATTAAACATTGGGCTTCTGACAAGGGCACTTCCTGAGGTACTAACATTTTCGGTGTTCCTGATGCGTGCGGGATGAGTGAACAGACGTAGCAACTTTCATTTGTTGCTTGCTTCGCCGTGGCACTCATGTCGGAATACCATTTATTTGATTGATCAGGGTGGCGGGGATCTTCTATTTCGTCTAACTCCAGGTCATGATAAATGTCATATCTTTCCCCTCCCGCCCCTCTTTTTCTCCTCCTTCTCCCTTCCTTGTCATTGTTTTTCACCTTTTTGTAATGTATTGGAAACAGGCCAGCCCAGGCTGCATCATTGTTATTAAATATGACATGTGTTTCTTCATCAGTAACAGTAATGTCGCGTGAGGTAGGGTGTGTGGTTGTCTGTGAATGTGTACTGGTGTTAGTTAAATCATTTGGCCAATAATAATCTCCATCGTATTCATTAAATTCGTAAGCATCACTCATATTTTTTTTTTTGTATTTGTTTATTACATTTAGTTAAATATACAACCAGCAGGACCTTGAACTGGCCGCATACAACACCTTTAGAACACCCCCCCCTCCCCGTACCTCCCTCCCACCCTCCAACTTTCAAGACAATTTCAGACTGCACCGCAAGATCCTTTCTGCTTTATTCCACAGTTATCGTACTTTCACTCGATGAGTCCACCATCTTGGGGCTGAATAGTGACACCGTGAGTTCCACCCATTGGAGTAGGTCGACAGAGGTGTCCATTCTTTGCTGGCTTCCGGCGTTCTTCCAGGCCCCTGTTTCGGCCTGTGACCATCTCCGGGGGTCTTCCCACCATGTTACTAAGCACGGGGTCTGGGGGCGTTTCCAACACATAGCGATGCGTCGTTTTGCAAGCATGTACATTAGGTCTTTTAGCTTATTCAGTGGCTTATTCTTCCGTTTCCTGAGGTATCTTCCCAGAATGCATGCTGTGGGCGTGTGCACCTCCAGGGTGACGTCAGCCTCAGCCACTTTAGTTTTGATTAGTGTCCAAAAGGTTTGTATTGCAGGGCACCTCCAGAACATGTGGGTCATATCCGCATGGGGTTCGTTACACTTGGGGCATCCCCTGCTGTTGACTCCATTGAATCTGGAAATGATTGCCGGGGTGAGGTATGCTCTGTTCGTTATGTAGAACTGTATAAGCTGAAATCTGCCGTTTCTAGATACCTTTTTGTGGTATCTTGTGATGGTTTCCCACTCAGCGTCTTCAAATTGCTGTCCAAGTTCTGTTTCCCACTTTGCCTTGCACTTGAGGCTGTGCTGGCAGTACTGTTTAGCAATGTTTTGTAAACCCTGGAGGTCTCGTGGCCCCCTTCCGCTGCCGCCAGCAGGCTCTCGATCCTTTCATGTCCGGTGTCCAAGTTTTCTACAGATGGCCAGCGGGCAGCAACCCTCTGTGCCACAGCGTTGTGCAGAAGGAATTGACCGGTGTGTAATCCAGAGATTTCCTGCAGTTCGGCAAAGGTCAGGATGCCTTGGTCATCCACTAGGTCCCCCAGGGTGGCAACGCCGCACAGCTCCCATGTGTCTCTTGTTATTTTCCGACTCCCCGGTCTGTTTACCATAATTGCAGCTATCGGGATCTGTGGGGAGTAGGGGTCCTTGAGGCTCATGGCTTTGCTGGCTCTTTTCCAAATCTGAGTTCCAAGTTGGACTAAGTATGGGTATTGGTGTTTTTGGCATGGCTCTACCCACAGCAGGTCTCTCAGTAGCGATTGGGCGACACTTGGCTGTAGCAGGCGGGTGTCTGTAGAAGCGCCGTCCGCCATCCACTGGATCACGTGTTATAGCTGTCCGGCCAAATAGTAAAGTTCAAAGTTGGGGACCCTCAGGCAGCCCTTGTCATAGGGTTTTTGCATCGTGTCCAAGGCCAGTCTGTGCCTCCCTTCTTGCCACAGGAATTTTTGCAGAGCTTATGTAGGTCGTTAAAGAATTGATGTGGAATGTTGTATGGCACGTTGGTAAAGTGGTAAAGCAGCCTGGGTAATGCTACCATCTTGAGCAGCCCCACCCTGCCAGCCACCGAAAGCGGCAGCCTGCCCCAAAAGTTCATTGATTTCGCTAGGCCTTCCTTTGCCCTGACTGTGTTAAGGATGTGCTCCGTCTTAGGGTCTCTGTGGATCATGATGCCCAAGTATTTAAAGGAGGTGGGTTCCCATTTCAATTCTAGTGTGGGGAGCTCGTTGGCTTCAAGCCCGCTCAAGGTCGCCAGGGGTAACAAGCAGGATTTACTATGGTTATGTGGATGCCAGTGACTCTGTGAAACCCCTCCAGGGTCTCTAGAATGTAGGGCAGTGTGTGTTCAGGGTTCTTTAGATAGAGGAGCATATCATCTGCGTACATAGAGAGCAAAATGGGATACACCGTCTATCTCGATGCCTACGTCTCCATATTCCTGTCTGAGGTATGCTGCAACGGGTTCGATGGCGAGAATGTATAGCATGGGGGACAGAGGGCAACCTTGTCTAGTACCTCGGGATAACCTCCATTTGTCCGAATAAATTTTGTTGGTACGCACTCTAGCCCCTGGGTTGGTGTAAATGAGTGTAATCCATTTAATAAAGCTAGGCCCTCTCCCCATTTTGGACAAGGTGGCTAGAAGCCACCTCCAGCGAACCGAGTCAAACGCTTTTGAGGCGTCTAGAGACGCCACTGCGCATTTCTCTTGTCTACCCTCGGTACTGTAAATGACATGGTGTAGTTTGCGCAAGTTTTCCGTGATGGTTCTGCCCGGCACATACCCTGTCTGGTCTTGGTGGATTAGGATCGGGATGGCTCTGTGCAACCTCATGGCCAGTATTACCGTCAGAATCTTGCTGTCCACATTCAATAGGGACAAGGGCCGGTATGACCCACAGTCTGTGGCATCCCTGTTGGGCTTCAGCAGTGGGATGATGGTTGCTTCTCTCATGGTGTCCGGGAGGTGGCCTAATTCATACGCCTCATTGAACACCTGGGACAATAACGGGGCCAGTGTATCTTCGTAGGTCTTATAAAACTCTCCTGGGAGTCCGTCTAGTCCTGGTGCTTTCCCGGAGGGCAGCGATCTGATGGCGGTCGCTACCTCCTCGGGGGTGACGGGGCCTTCCAGGGACACTGCCATTTGTTCCTCGAGGTGTGGTAGCCTAATGATATCTAACACATCCTCTATTGCCATGTCAGTGGGCGGTGAGGGGTCAATATAGAGCTTCTGGTAATATTCTGAAAAAGTGCGGTTGATATCCATTTGTGAGTATATGTCTAGCCCTACTGCATCCCGGATTTGGCAGATGGGTTGTCTAGGGGCTTCTTGTTTATATAGCCACGCCAGCAACTTCCCAGGTTTGTCTCCTAGGGCATGGCTTCTTTCAATGTGTTTGGCATAGCTGAGCCTCCCGAGCGCCTCCCAGTGCAGCAGGCAGGCCTGCTTTAGTTCTACTGTTCTGCGTATTTGGGCAGAGTCCGATGAGGATGCAGCCTCTAGGTGTTGTAGCTCGTCTTCCGCACGCGTCAGCTGGGAAGTGATGGATTTTTGGGCGCCCCCTGCGGCGGCTATCATGTCCCCCCTTATCACTACTTTGTATGCCTCCCAGGCAGTGCTGATATGCTGGACGCTGTCGATATTTATTTGCCAGTAGGCGGATGTTGTTAGGAAAGATTTCTTAATTGTGGGTAATTTTCCTTCCATGTGGCAACCCCTAAACTTTTTGCTGTTGTTTTCACCATGATCTAGACTTTGCCAGAGAAGTGCAGCCTTCTGCCGCACTCCTCTGGGCTTTCGCTCCATTCTTACGGGGAAACTGACATGCCCTTATGACAGTCAGTACCGGGAAACGCTGTTTTCCGTAGTTTCTTTATCATGTTGCAGCTTTCGTGCAACATGACACAAGAGGGCACTGTAAGCTAAGTTACTGCTCTCTTGGGTCTCTAGTCTTCTACAGGCCTTAGATACTCTTTTTGGATTGTAAATGATCGGTGCAAGTGAATCACGGACGGGAATGGTGGCAGCGATCGTTTCTTGTGTTTTTGAGCTCCTTTTGGCGTTTGAAGCGTGTTTCTCGCGCTTAGCCCAAAATGGTGGCCTGGCTCCCAAAATGGCCAGACCACGAGGCTCCTTTGTCCTGTCCGCTGACCGTCTTGCCGCCTTCACCTTCCCCAGGTCGAGCCGACCCGGGGCCTTCCTTATTTGGGCATGTACTTTCCCGCGAAACACAGATGCTTTTGCGGGCTTTTACAGGCCTTGTGTGTGCCTCCAGGATGTGGGCTGGGATGTCTGGTCCCAATACACATCCTGGGTGCCAGAGAGTCTAGTGTGGTATGAATGCCTGGGACCACCGTGGTCCGTGATAGGTCCACGTATGGTGTGAGTGTTTGATGAGCGGATCTCCCATTGGGTCCCCTCCGTTTTGGCGCGAAGGGAACCGTGGATAAGTGGGGGCTGGAAACGCCACTACCATGTCGATCTCCTGAGTTCTCACGAACAAAGGAATACAGGAGCCAAGTATCCTGCAACACGAGGCTGAACTGAGTAATCGCTGGTGACCCGCTGAAGGACTGCTCCTCTGCACTGCTGTCGCTTTGTGAAACCCTTTTTACCTCTGATCGAACCAGAAGGCCTGTACTGGTACTTCGACCCTTGGAATAGCGGGAACAGCTATTCTCGGCATCTCCACCATCTCCTGCACGTGAAACTGACACAGAGAAGCCTGGGTCTGCTTGCATTGGGGACCGGTGAGTAGCATAGCTAGGAACTGGTCGCCCTCCTGCAGGAGCCCATAGCTTTCCCCGCTGTGTCAAACAGCACGCCTTTCCGTACTCGCGCTCTGCTTCTGCCCACAGTGGAGGCTGCGCTTGAGTCGCGGAACTCTGTTCTTCTTCATTTGTGCACCAAACTGAACTGCCTGATTCCCTCAAAGAGACTCCCCTTTTAGCCCGTTGGCACCAGCGTGTGCAGGTACTTTTGAGCACAAGGCTCCACTCTTCGTAAGGCTTGGACTTCCTTTTAATTAGGTGCCTCTGAAG
This sequence comes from Ambystoma mexicanum, assembly GCF_040938575.1. Taxonomy (NCBI): domain Eukaryota; kingdom Metazoa; phylum Chordata; class Amphibia; order Caudata; family Ambystomatidae; genus Ambystoma; species Ambystoma mexicanum. The sequence goes on along the minus strand of NC_090923.1, from coordinate 20,366,280 downwards.
GCGGACTGGGTCTAATCATTATTTCGCACTGCCTGTTTTCCTCCCCTTCTAGGTGGACTACACATTTCGTGCATCTAACGCTTTAGACTTGTTTGTATTTGTATATATATTGTATTGGTTTGGTATGTGTTGGTTTACTAGAGTTTTATTGTGATTTCTCGCTACGGTCATTGTTGCAAAGGCCTTGAAATAAATGTGTATATATTTTTAATATAACACCCGTTTGGAGTAATTTGTAAGTGTCCTTGCTTTGTTTGCTCATTGCGGGCTTTCAGTCACCCTCACCCCTCTTGAGACCTAGTCTTGACCGCCGCGATCGCTACCCTGATTGGTCTGGTTTGTCCAGAGGTTACCCTGTTCTAAGTAATTAGGTTGGCCTTCTGAACTTCTGCGCCGCCAGGACAGAGTTCAGAAATCCGTTTTAACAGATGTGCATTGCCCTATTTGTTCACAAAATGCCTTGTCTAGGAACGCTTCACTCCGGAGCCTCCATGTGGGTATAGGGGGTCTGGGTGCAGTTAGGGACCATGTGGTCATCAGAGGGGAGTGGTCCGACAGCACTCTAGCCAGGTATTCAGTGTCTTCGAACGCGTCTAAGTGTTCATCACTAACCAGTATGCTATCTATTCTAGTGTGCACTGCATGCGGCGGTGAATAGAAGGAGTAGGCTCTGCCCTTGGGGTGCTGTGCTCTCCAGAGGTCGCATAGGGCATATTGTTGTGTAAGGGCCTTTAATATTTTTGCGGGCGGGGAGGGCTGAGAATGTTTACTGTCTGATCTATCCATGCGTGGATCTAGAGTACAATTGTGGTCTCCCCCCCATATGACCGTGCCATTTCGGCTTGGGCTCAGTCGGGTATACAATGATCTAAAGAAGACTGTGGCGTCGTGGTTGGGGGCCTAAGTGTTAACCAAGCATAGTTCTTTACCCTCTATGGTGCCTCATATCTGGACCATTCTACCTTCGTCGTCGATGTTAGTGTGTGTCACCTTGATGGGAATGTTAGGGGCTATCCATATTAGCACCCCCCTGGCGTAACTGGAGTACGTGGTGCCTATTGGGGTCCCCTCCACACCCCAGCCATCGCTGCTAATTTCCGTGCGTTCAGGTGGCTCTCTTGTAATAAGGCAATGCCTATCATGTGGCGTTTAAGGAAGGTGTAGACTCTGTGCTGCTTAATATAACTGTTCAACCCTCTAACATTCCATGTCATTACTCCAATCGCATTAGCCATGAGTGTGGTGTGGGTGAGAGTACCTGGGTGGGCTGCCCGGCGGCGCCCGCTCTTGGTCCGGTGGCCTGTCATGTGGCGAGTGAATCTGGTCAGTTCCGTTGACGTCTTTGCGTGTTTTGGTGGTTTGCGGTGTATTCGTTGGTCTTGATCTTCTTTGTCCCCATAAGCATTAACCGTTAACTGAACTTGTAACATAACTCGACTAGCGGGGTATCCCCCATTCTGACATTCCCTTGGTGCCCTACGGGCGGGTAATTATCCAAAAAAATAAGATAGTTCTAGGGCGGGTGTAGCTTCACCTCCTGATGTAACAAATGCAAAGTATTTCCGTGGTCGGTGTGGCTCCGGTTGCATCTAGGTTGCCGCTCATTTTCTAGTAGTTCTGAGTATGTGGTAAATGCTGCCTGGGGATGGTGTGTGCGATCTCCTATGAATCGGGCGGTTTAGGCTTGCGCTGTTTCGGTTCCCAATCAGGGATCTGTGCTCTGTCCATCCATTCGGTCGCTTCAGCGGGAGTATCGAATAAATGGGCTTTGTTGTTGTGAAGGACCTTTAATCTGGCTGGATACAGGAGCATGTATCGCAATCCTGCATTTTTTAGTCTGGCTTTGGTGTGGTTGAACATAGCCCTGCTTCTTTGGACCTGTAGGGTGTAGTCGGGGTAAATGGTGACCTTGGCGGAGTCTCTCTGTATGGAACCGCCCAGCCTGGAGAAGGCCAGGATTGCTTCTCTATCTTTGTAATTCAATACTTTGGCTATTATGGGCCTGGGCGGATTTCCGGGTGGTGGCCGTCTGGCTAGGGATCGGTGGGCTCTCTCAATAGTAAAGCCTTGAGACAGCTTCCCCGCGCCAATCTCGTGTATAAGTAGGTTTTCGACGTAGTTCGTGGGGTCATTGCCTTTGATTCCCTCGGGTAGGCCGATGATTCTGATGTTACTCCTGCGGGCCCTTCCCTCGGCCTCCTCGGCTCTATCTTCAAGGTTCTTTACCTTCTGTACAAGGACGTCCACTTCCTTTTAGAGCTTCGCTTTGGACTCAGAGTGTTCCTTAATTTGGGTTTCTAGGGTGTCTGTTCTATTGGCAATGGAGCGCACATCTATAACTCATATTTATGTTCAGACGTAACAATGATACACTTGTTGATCCTACAGTGGCGTGTTCTGAAGGTCGCATCACGTCTGTATTGTTCATGTTAATCTCATGTGATTCTTTCCACATAGTCTTCACCCCAGTCCATATCAAGTGCGACCCATCTCGTATCATGTTAGCCCCGCTTCCTCCACTGTGCATGTCAGTAACCAAAGATAAAAGGGTATAATACCAAGCCGTGAAAAACAATATTACTGACATCAAAACTGCAGCACATTTTAAAACACATTCAATGTTACTGAACCTTTTAGCCCTAATAGCGTCCCTATCACTATCTAGCATTAATTGGTTCTCCGCGATTGGAGTTCGCTGGGCCATGTGTCACCTGGAGGGGCGATATGAATTTGTTAAGTCACCACAATATATACATGTAGTTACATTTTTTGTTCAACTTCATGTTTAATCATTATTTTTAGTCATGTTTGTTCATTTGCTCTATTACACATTTACTTTTGCTATGGAGGGAAGGAGAGTAGAACAGTGATGGAGAAAAGCGTGGAACAATAATCGAAATGAAGGTGGGAGATAGAGGGAGTTGAGTGTATGGAGAGGATATCGATCAATCAAAAAGGAAAGAAGGAAAACATAGAAAAGAAGGAAGTAGGAGATAAGTCGTGCAGAACAAAATACATTCATTTTATCTCTGCCTGTTCTCTTTATCGACAATTTGGTTATCCTTTTTCAACCTCATTTGTGGTACCAGTGGCACCATCTTGCTCCTCTTGGGGGATTGTACTATCGTGTGCCCTCCTCACGTCTGATAAGTGCACCCAATACTTCAATCCTTTCATCTTCACCGCAGTGGGTGTACTATAGATGACCTTGTAAGGGCCATGAAACCTGGGTGAATTCCACCTCCTTACAAAGCTGCGGACGTACATGTGTGCTCCTGGCATCAGTGGCCCACTTGAACTGTCTGTGGCCGGTGTGGTGGTATCAGTCGCCACATTTTCATTAAAAGTGCTATTTGTCGCACTATGCTGCGTACGGCGCGTGTTAACTGGGTCAGGTATTCCTTGAACTCTTCCCCCAGCACTGTGGCAGCCCTGTGTGCATCCGATGCTCTTCTAATCAGGGATACTGGCGTGTGTATTCGCCTCCCAGTTACAATTTCATGTGGGCTCGGATGGTGGTCTTTACATGGTTGCGTCCTGAGTTGGAACAGTGCTAGGGGCAAGCAATACACCCAGTTCTTCTTCAGTGTGTTACACAACTTTGATAACTTACTCTTCAGCAATCCGTTGATCTTTTCCACCACCCCATTCGCCATTGGATGATAAATTGAGCATAGTTTGTGTTTTACCCCCAAGAGTGATGTCACTTCCTTAAAGAGGTCATTCACGAAGTGCGTACCGTTGTCTGATCTTATCACAACGCATATTCCCCATCAGGAAAACACTTCCCGAACAAGGAATTTGGCCGCACACTTCGCGTCTGGGTGGGGACATGGGCCCGCTTCCACCCATCTTGAAAAGGGGCACACCACCACAATCAAATATCTTGCTCCATTACACCGCTCTCCTATATCAGCATAGTCTATATGGAGCTCTCTAAATGGTCCTGTTGGTTGGGGCAGGGTACCGCGCAATGTTCTCAGTGTCATTCCTGAATTATATGTTTGGCATGTTATGCATTCTGCAATGAATTTTGACAGGTGCTCTTGCAAATTGGGGACGAACCAGTGTTCCTGGATGTCTGTGGGAATGTGTTGTTTTGCTACATGGCCGGGGAAATGCAGCTGTTGGAATGCTATTTCTAGTAACTCTATGGGCATTACAACCTTTCCTGTTGTCTCCTGTATCCAAATGAGATCTGTGGCTGATTGTTTACATCCCCGTTTGCTCCACAGTTCTTGCTCCTCCTGTGGTGCTCTTCTTTGTAATTCTATTATCTGCGCTATCGGGGTATTACTGTAATCTTCAGTGGGTCTGTGGTGGTTGCTTTTACAATGCATTTGAGTGTTGGTGTTACATTGAAATAGAAGGCCTCCTTCGTTGCTGTGTCGGCTGCCGCATTTCCCAATGAGATTGCATCTGTGTTGTTGGTATGGGCTTGGCATTTCACCACTGCCACTACCGATGGTACTGCTAATGCATCTATTAACTCATTCAACAATGTCGCATGCTGTACTGGAGAACCGTCTGCCCTCCTGAATCCCTGTCTACGCCACCGTAACAACCCTGAGTGCACTCTGGTAGTTGCATATGCTGAGTCTGAGTATATTGTCACCGCACAGCCCTTTGCTGTGTGCAGTGTTTCGATCAGGGCAGTTAGTTTGGCTGCCTGTGCTGAGTAATGGGATGGGAGGTGCGTTTGCACAATTGTCTCATTGTCATCTTCCCCCATGCGCACTACCGCCATCCCTATGTGTTTTTCCCCTGTTTCAGGGTTTATTGATGCTGACCCATCTATGAAATATATTTCTCCCTCCTGTAGGGCATTTTCACTTGCTTTTGGGATGTCATCACCTTCCCCCTCATATGTGGCACAATCGTGTTCCTGTATGTCCTCTGTCATGCATGGCTCTGTAATGAATGTTGCTGGGTTTTACTGTTTTGCACCTTACAACGTGTACGTTGGGCCTCAAAATTATTATTTCATATGCTGTTGCTCTCTGTGTTGTTGGCGTTGATTTTGATAGCTCAAGGATGGCGAATAGGGAATGCTCCGCATACAGCGTTACTGAACATCCCATGACAATGGTGGTGCTCTTTCAATCGCGAAGGCCGCAGCTGTGAGAGCCTTTTTGCACACGAAATGGCCTTGCATTACAGGATCTAGTGTCCCCCTGTAATAAGCCAATGGTTTGTGACCTAGTGATGTTTTCTGTGTCAGTACTGCCGTCATCAATGTCCCATTACAGTGCGAAAACAAGAAAAATTCCCTCTCATAATCTGGGTTCGCGAGAATCGGGGCATCAGAAATGAGGTCTTTTAATTTAAAATACTTTGTCAACATTTAATGCGTCCATTTTATTGCGGCTCTATTTTTCTGTGCCTCTTTTAACGCTTGTAGTAAGGGGCGTATGTATGCCGCATAATCAAGGATCCATGGTCGGCAATAGTTACAAATGCCAAGAAACTTTTGCATGTCTTTCACAGTTTTTGGGATTATCATGTTGCGTATAGCAGCTGCTCTGTCTGGGAGTATTCGCTTCCCATCTTTTGATATTAGCTGTCCGAGGTATACAACCTCGGCGAGACAGTATTGCAATTTTTCTTTGTCCACCTTGTATCCCTTGGTAGCTAACACATTCTGTAGTGCTATCGAGTCATCTCTGCACTTTTCTTCTGTATGGCTGCAGACGAGTAAATCGTCTACGTATTGGATGATGGTACTTTCTATATCTATGTTTCCAATGTCCTCACATAACACCCTGTTAAAAATGCTGGGGCTTTCGCAATACCCTTGTGGGAGTCTGCGATGTTCATACCTGTTGTTCCCTAATGTTAACGCTGTCAGGTATTGGGATCCTGGGTCAAGTGGTATGGAGAAGAAAGCATTTTTCAAATCAATTACAGTAAAACATGTTGATTCTTTTGGTACGCTGCACAATATTGATGCCGGGTTAGGCACTAATGGGAACCATTTTTGAATGACGTCATTGAGTGGGCGGAGATCCTGGATCATCCTCCATGCCCCTCATTTTGCTTTTTTGATCGGGAAAATCGCCGTATTACATGGGGAGTTTGATGGCACTATGATGCCTTGTTTTGGGAGTGCATTTATGGTTTCCCTAATTTCCTCCTCTGCTTCTCTCGATATGGGATATTGCTTTACTCTCGGCAGTATTGCACCTGGCTTGAGTTTTATTTTTATTGGTGTCACCTCATGCAGTAACCCTACATTGTAGGGCCCTGTGGTCCAAATTTCAGGTTCTACCTTTGCCATGTCCTCCTTAAATATAGTCAGTGGGGCATTAACGCTAGCCATGAGTGGGTTGTGTACCTCTCTGTACTGGATCATAATGTCACAAGGTATACTTATTTCCATTATTATTTCTCCGTCATTTTCACCATCAGTGAATAATTCCTCATCTGTTATGTCTCGTAGCATTATGTTTGGGTCCATGCATAACACAGTTCTCCACTCGCACCCATGCGCGTCCAGTCCTATGACCACAATACGTCTGCTGGATACTTGAACTGCCTCGATGTCTATGGACATTATCGTGCCTGGCACGACGTCTGTGTGTGCAATTGGGCGGAATATGAAAGCTGATGGTGTTCTCCATTCTTTTCTCGTTATCACTGGCACCGCTCGTGCTAATACCTTGATGCCATAAATAAACATACTTATACCAATGGGTATTCCTCGCACCACAACTTCGTTCATTACTGTGCTGATCATCAACATAGCTCATACTGGGCACACTCCTGGGGTTGAACACACTATTCCTCGTTCTGTAAACGAGATGGTCATATTTAATTTGCTTAACAAATCTCTCCCCAACAGATTGATCGGCGCGTCTTCGTGGTACAGTAAGGGTGCGCGCACGGATTTTCCCCCCACCATTATATCAAGATCTTTAGTGTAAGGAACTTTTAAAATAGCCCCAGAGAACCCCTGCTTCTCTAAATTCCTGCCTGAGAGCGGAAACCGCCCTTCCATAAGACATGATTTCTCCTCTCCTGAGTCTACCATAAAGATAAACTGCTTATTTCCTATCTCTGCCCCACTAGTGGTTCCTCTTCTGCACGTAGGGTGGTAGATAGGACTGGACACGCAAGTGTTCCCTGTGGGCTGTCCTAATCTGAATGTCTTTCTTGCCCTGGTACTGAAAAGACATTGTCTCCAACCACTGTTACTCCACGGTATGGTGCGGGCGCACCATTTGCGGCTGTCGCAAAACAATTGCTGTTTGCGTTTCCTACTGCGTTTTGTCTTGCCATAGGTTGTGGCGGTGGTTGCTGTCCTTGCTGCATCTGAGGTTCGTTATAGCATTGGTCCTACTGTCTCCCTCCTCCCATCGGCAGTCCATAAGGGCTACCTGGGTGTGGGCACCCCAACCTTGTTCCTTCTCCATGGGCTGGTGCCCCTGGAAATACCCTGAAGGCCGCATTCTACAATCTCTGGAATAGTGTCCCCATCTCCCACAATTCCAGCATGACCCTTGTGGTCCGCCTCTCATTCCTTGACCACCAAATCCTCTATTTCCCATACCTCCAAACCCCCCTCTCTGGCCACGGTACCCACCTCTTCCTCTTGCTGGTCTTTCTTGCCACTGTTGTCCACCGTACTGCTCTTCTCCGTTCCACGGTCCTTGTCCTCCGGTTGCCCGCAGTGCCGCTATTGTGACTGGTCTATTTCCCGCTCCTTCATCCCCCTCGTTTTCTCGGTCTGTGGTTGCGCTGGTGTTGATGGCGGCGACCTTCACTAATTTGTTCTGTACCAGCTTCGCCTCGTCTGCCAGCCTTTTTTGTGCTATCTCCTTTTCTCTCTCTTTGATCCTCCTGCAGTGGTGCACAATTATGCTCTGTATTTCAGGCCATCCCTTGGCTTCTATCCCAGCTATTTTGTCCAAGGCCTTCTGCACCTCCTTCGAGAGCCCCTTTTTGATGATAAAATAGAACAAGGCGGTGGATTGGTTCCACGCTGTGCCAGTTTCGCTTCTCCATAAATCCTGCACCCGCAGTATGAATTGCGTAGGATCCTCGTTCTCCTCCATTGTACACTGCATCACTAAACGTAAATCTGGAATATCAGGAAACGTGCGCCGCAATGCATCCCATACCTGTGCTCAAACGTTATTGAACGCCGATCCATCGTGGCGGTCACAACTCATCGTTACTCCGGGGAATCCGGCCTTTTCCCACACTGCGTCTGCTTGGTCACCAATTGCTGACACTAATAAACTTTTCACATCCCCTATTGCGAGAGGCACTCCTGCTGTATTTTTCTCAAAGGTGTGTATCCATTTCAAAGCCCCTCCCGATAGTGGGGGGAGGACCTTTAGCAAGTTGTTTTTATCCATTTGAGCCCATGGAATGTAGTGTGGCCTACCTGCTCCTTTATGTATCAATGGCATTTGTAACTTGTGTTTTTTTCCTACCTTACTTACCGCACCTTTCTTTATTTTACTCACCATCATATTTCCCCTCGCTGTCTTAGTCTACCCTGCCATAGTGGTGGCAATGGTGTATCTGGGTAGCAGCGGTTTGGCATTGTTTCCTTCACATCCTTCCCCTCTCTCACTTTCTGGGGTGGGTGGGCGTATAATCCTCACAGGTTTGTCATTTAGATGAAACAGGAACTCCCCTGTCCACCACTCTTTCTCTTGCCCCTGTGGTATGCGTGTTCCTTGTGATGATACTGATCGCGCTGGCTCTGAGATTGCTTGCGCCACTTCCCCTGCTGTGCTCAATGTTGGCGTTAGATCCGCCATGGATAATGGTGGCACCTCTCCTCCCCCTGGCAGCATTTGGCCTCTATCGCACAATCCTCTTAGCCGCGTTGTTTTGATCTGTGCATGTGCTAGCTGGCGATGTAATTCTCCAGTTAAGTGTGCCAAATTCACGGAGGGTGCGCTTGTTGGGCCATACAAACCTCCTTTATCATAGGGTGGCGGTGCTGTGGCAGCTGCTCCGGTTGAGGGTGCGGGGGTGGGACATGCTGGCATGTACAGGAGCTCACTGTATCCTACTGCTGGCCTTGACATTAAAGGATATTTTTTTGTTGTATTGCCTTCAGCTGAAGTGGTTGTGCACTCGCCCTTTGGCGTTCCGCTTACCTCTTCCTGCGTTTTCTGGGTTTCGTTCGCTCTTTCTTTATTTACCTCTGCTGTAGGCGTAACTTCTTCAAACATTTGCCACAGGTCTAGTACTTCTCTTCTATTCTGTAGTTGTTTCCCCTTATACCTTGCTAACAAGTGTGTGGACACTAAATCTAACACCCTTTTATCGAATGACCAACCTTCTGGCCAAATTGGCGTCACACTGTCTTCTATTATCTCCGTCAACCATTGATCGTGGTATTTTTGTATCTTCTCACTGTATAACGGAAGGTGCTGACAAATATGTGCTATTCTGTTATTCCCCCATGACGATATTTTTTTCTTCTTTCCCTTTGTCTGTACTTGCCCTTCAACCTCTCTTTCCCTCTAATCACTTCTTCACTTGCCTTTCTTTCCTTCTAGCTGAACAATATACCTTGAATCTTTTTCAATTACTTATAGGTGGTCTGCACACATATGTATCAAGATAGATATATGAATAACTTTTCAGCGTTAACCTTATGGTTGTTGCATGTTCAAATTCAACAGTTCATTTTTGCATATTTTGCCATTTTAACCACAAATTAATCACAGTACTTGGATATCCTTGACAAAAATGGACAGAACCGAAAAGACATATAACACATATCATGCACATGCACTACCTGCACGCTTTTTCTTCCCGTCTGTTCTTTTACCACCCCTTCCCCGTTTCACCTACTCTTCTCATTCACTCCCCACCTCTTACACCCTTTTACTCTTTTCCAAGAATCCTTTCGTACCCAGAAAAAGAATGTTCTAAATAACTACTCCGAGCCTACTCAATATACGAGACTCCTACTATTTTCTCTGTATCTTCACTTATTTGTTCTGCACTGGACGAGACAATGCTACGCAGCGCCGCCTTCTACCCGGTTCGGGCTAGGATACCACTTCTCTTTTTTCTCTTCACTTCTTACAAAAACCTAATGGCCATATAAAGGACAGGTCAGAAAAACCTCATCATCACTCACACAGGCCCTACTCTTCCCTATAACCCATTACCACCTGTCCCCGCTATTTCCCCCTTACCTTTCCTTCATAACATTCACAACCGGCACTCACATGTTCAGTCAGGTGACTCGGGGGTCGCCGCTTGCAGTCTGACCCCAGTCAGGCTCGCACTCCAACCAGGCCGTGGCCCGCCTCGGCGAGCAGCTTTTCAGTCGGGTATTCGTCAACCGGGAACCCTTGACCATTCTTCGTAGTGCGCACAGGCTGGTCGGCCGCAGAGGCAATGGTTTTCCTGGGGGGCCTCCCGGATCTCGCCGCACGGCGCCGGCCTCGAGGCACTTCTCCGATCACGTCGGGGTCACCAAATGTTTGTGCCCTCCCTGACTTATACGAGTAGAAATGAATAAAACAGACACTCCCTGCACAGGGAATAAGGCACAAAAGAGCAGGCTGCGAGAGTTCAAGGAAAAGTTTATTTAGATCTCTGAGAGCGCTCTGAACACATCAAAGTTACACTATATTATATAGTACATTGGAATATTTAACACATGATGCTACGTTGGACCCGGATTGGTCAGCCAGTGTGGTGTCTTATGTGTGGGCATCATCTCTTCCTCCGAGTTGGTTGCTTACTTGGCGGGAGGATTGACGTCAGACATCTGTACTCTGGATGGGTGAAGATCAGGTCGCTGTGAAACATGGTGGTCACTATCTAAGCTAAGAAAATACATTCTAAATAATGCATGCACTAAATAATGGCTGATCAAAAGACACTCAGTAGTTTATCATGTCACTATACAAATCACACAGGTATCTATAACATCTGTGACATTTGGGTTATACATCACAGGTTTACGAGTCTTGACCACTATAATACTGTCATTGAACTATAGGGTTAGTCTCACAAGAATCTCAGGTATGTGGCATTTGTTAGAATTGGGCACGATATACTGCAGCAGGGGGCTAATGCTAGTTGGGGGTCTGTTGGGTGGGCTTCATAGCATGGTCAGCGGTCTGGCACATGAAAGAGATAACTTGCCGGGACACAGGGTTAGAATGGCAATAAGTTTCAACTGGCGAGGGTGAGAGGGCAAGGACACTTTTGTGGAGATGGATGAGCTATGAGCTCGGCTCATGCTGGTTCACATGCAGGACAGTGATTTCAGAGGAAAAGAGATGTGTTACATTTATTATTTGTTGCAAGCATCTCTGGCTTCAGCGTGAGAATGGAGCTGCAGAGTTTTCCAGTCAGAGCGGGAACAAGGGTGGGGGCCATGTGCTCCGAGCTGCTGCGGCGGGGAAAAGGGAGAGAGGCATTTTGTACTATCGCAGTAAGGCCTGGTCACCAAGATGGAGTCGAAAGGGGGTACAAAAATGGATGCCCCGTGTCCTGCTCGGTGGTCCCATCTACACAAATGTAACCCAAAGTTAACATTGCGTAAGGGCGAGGGGCGTACCACCACTAGAGGCACTTGGTCCGAGTTTTGTACTGAGAAGTGATGGCAGAGAGGGGCCTATTGGCCCCTCGCTCCCATACAGTACCTACGCTCCGAGAACCTGTCCCTGTCTGTTTTGGGCAATAAACAGCAGTAACTCTTTGCTCTTGTGTGTGCCTCATACTCCTTTGGGACGCGGGAGGAGTTGGGACCTCTCCAACCCCAGAGGTCCGCGGACGGCTGTGCCGAACCACGGGAAATCAACTCGACACTCCTTGGATCGAACAGTCACCTTCCCTTTTCCCTATTGCTTTTTCCCTGCTTTTTGGCAATCACCGCCACTTGGACCAGGAATATAGGGGTAGTGCTGGCGTGGCAAGTGCAGACGTGCACAGCCGCTGGTGTGAGCGGCCACAAACTTTATATCCTGTTCCATCATGGGGAATATTGAAGGAAAATCCTCCCTTCCTTCTAGCTGAGCTCCTGAGCCAGGAGCGCAATCAGTGTCTCCATTCTTTTTCTCTATACCTACTAGCATAGTGGCGGTAGCCGCTGGGGCAGCTGGCTTCTATTCATCCCAGCCGCACGAGCACCCACTTAAACTGAGGGCAGCGGCTGGGGTGACGATGCCGGCAGGGTGCTGGGAGTCCTCCCTCTCTCTCCCAGGTGGAAGAGCAGCACATGGCCCCACCTTGTCATCAGTCTTCCTTTCTACCCAGCTCCAATCACGGAGCACTTCGAGAGCTGCACAGCTCATGGGGTTCACAGACCCTTTCGTCACCAATGTTGTGTATGGCTCGGGGGCACCCGGGCCAGACACACAGTTGCTCGGAGCACCAAGCCCGGAATTTTATGCCGCGCTCATGTGGTAATCAGATAACGGGTGAACCCCCCTTTGGACTGGGATCACCTGGTCAGACAGTCCCTGGCTCTGTGGGCACATGGGACAGGGTGACACATGCATAGGCTTTGATCACAAAGCGACACCACTAAGGTGGCAAAGTGGGCAAGCCCTCCGCCTGGAAGGCCGCACTGGACAAACACTCAGCAGGCAGGAGTCTGGTAGAGCTGACTGACGAGCAGGAAAACATTCCTCCCTTTTATTAGATCAATCACATGGTGCATGGACATGTGACACCACACGAGCCCTCAGCAGGGACTCTGCACTTCTCAAAGGGGAGCACACCACAGGCAGCAGTCCCTCCCATCCAGCAGTTTAGGAGAATGAGAGAAAGTAGAGGTTTCGTACATGGAAGTCATGTTAAACAAGAAATGCACTCAGTGTGGTGTGTGGCCCATTTAAGTTTGGGCCTGTTGCCCCTTGAAGAAAAAGCCTCATGACTGCGTCATGAAGCTCCTTAAATAAAAGGGGCTCTGCCGGCACGTGAGTGCAGTGCAGCAGAGCCCCAGGAATTGGCATCTCGTTTCTTTAGTACATGCAAGTCATGATGAAGAAATAATACACTCAGCAGCTGTTGTGAGGAGAAGGCAAGGAGATCTTCATTGTGACCAGCAGCTGACTGCAACTGGCCAGACGTACTATTGCCCTTTGCGCAGAGAGACGTTTTACAGGCAGGAAAATGGTTCGAAATTAGTGGACCCCGGCAACACCCTCTTCTGACCCAAGCTGTCCTCAACTGCCCACAACTGCAATTCACTGCACTTCGCAGTGCTTTCCACCGGCTTTTTCATGCGTCACTGAGTTCCTTGCTCGTAGTGGAGCAGCACGTTGCCAGGATCACACACTCCATGTGAGTGTGTGAGTGCTTTGCGCCGGCTTTTTCATGCCTCACTGAGTTCCTGGCTCGGGGTAGGCTTCTATTATAAACCTTGAAGGTACAGCCACCAGTTGGTCAGAGGGCCCGTCTTTCCCCCCTTTCCCCAGTAGTGGAGCAGCACGTTGCCAGGATCACACACTCCATGTGAGCAGCACAGCTCCCTGCACTTCACTGCACTTTGTGGCGCTTTGCGCCGGCTTTTTCATGCCTCACTGAGTTCCTGGCTCGGGGCAGGCCTCTATTATAAACCTTGAAGGTACAGCCACCAGTTGGTCAGAGGTCTTTCCCCCTTTCCCCAGTAGTGGAGCACCACGTGGCCAGGATCACACACTCCATGTGAGCAGCACAGCTCACTGCACTTCATTGCACTTCACCAGGAGCTCATGTATGGAATAAACACTGCACTTCCAAAGATGACCGGCAGAGGTCCCCACAGGAGAACGCGTGACTTCCAAAGCTTCCAATCATATTTATTACCGACATCTCCACAGGATTTCTGCAAAGTATGAACAATGAAGACTGTTTTACATTCCTAATTTTTTAGGCGTTCATTTGAACCCAAAATAGGCTTGTACTAACTCTTGCACGCGGCAAATGCGATACAAATTGAGCGCAGCCTCGTTCCCAAACATCAGGTCTTCTTGCCAGAGAGGCCGGAAGTGACTACGTTTAGATTAACAGTGAAAACGGACTAGGAAGCAGGGGAGGCCTCATACCCATAACCCCCTACCAAAAATCTGCATACCGCAAATCCTTCTCCTAATATCCCACAAGCCATTCTAATGGACAATGGAGGAAACAAGTTTGCTGAAAGGAAGAATCACTGAAATGTTTCTTCCTGAATGTCATGGAAGTGTATCAGTACTGCACTGTGTTACAGGTGTGATGCATATTCCTTCGAGCGCTCCGGGGATTCTATTGTCAAACATAACCTTATCAAATTTCCCCGTGCGTCACTCGCACTGCGTGTGGTGGGTGATGCTGGGGTTACACCAATTATTGGAAGGTCTCTTTCTCGAGAGACCTGATCTCAGGTAAAAGAACAGTTCAACCAGAAGGTAATATACCAGGATGTGGGTGCAGTATCTGCCCCCCCTGCTTTTTCCACCTTCCTCATCTGCTGTGGAAGCCTCCTGCACTGTAGGAATCTGCAGAGCACATCCCTGGAAGCCCATCCCAGGGCTTAACATGTCAGATGCCTCTCTCTGGGACTGTGCTCAGCATGAGGGAGGCTGTGGTGTCATGTCAGATGCCTCTCTCTGGAACTGTGCTCAGCATGAGGGAGGCTGTGGTGTCATGTCAGATGCCTCTCTCTGGAACTGTGCTGTGCTCAGCATGAGGGAGGCTGTGGCGTCATGTCAGATGCCTCTCTCTGGAACTGTGCTCAGCATGAGGGAGGCTGTGGTGTCATGTCAGATGCCTCTCTCTGGAACTGTGCTGTGCTCAGCATGAGGGAGGCTGTGGCGTCATGTCAGATGCCTCTCTCTGGGACTGTGCTCAGCATGAGGGAGGCTGTGGCGCCATGTCAGATGCCTCTCTCTCGGACTGTGCTCAGCATGAGGGAGGCTGTGGCGCCATGTCAGATGCCTCTCTCTGGGACTGTGCTCAGCATGAGGGAGGCTGTGGCGCCATGTCAGATGCCTCTCTCTGGGACTGTGCTCAGCATGAGGGAGGCTGTGGCGCCATGTCAGATGCCTCTCTCTGGGACTGTGCTCAGCATGAGGGAGGCTGTGGCGTCATGTCAGATGCCTCTCTCTGGGACTGTGCTCAGCATGAGGGAGGCTGTGGCGCCATGTCAGATGCCTCTGTCTGGGACTGTGCTCAGCATGAGGGAGGCTGTGGCGTTAGTCAACCAAACAGACAGTTTTAGGAGCTAAGCACTTAAGAGGAATTTATTCTAAAGGCTCCGAGGTGTTATGGGGCCAGGTGAGGCCAGATAAGGCCGGCGCCCATCCTGCATTGCGCGCGCGACACAGGAGTCAGTGAGTTGCAGAGATAACTGCCATACCGGATATTGTGTGCGTCTTTTATCGTCACCTCACATGTGACAAAGCACGAGCAGCACCGCATAGTAACCGTAGAAGGCCCGGTCCCGGAGCCTCAGCGAGACAGTGGCCAGCCTGGTATGTAGCCCTGCCCAGTGCCATGAACTGACTTTTATTAGTTTAAACTAAACATTTAAACACTATTCTGGCCAGAATAGTGATGTTTATTTTCTACAAGGAATGTGCCATCCCCTATTAGCAGTCCCACAGACATCTGGTGGACCCGTGGACTCTAGGCCCCTTATATTGGTCGTGGGGTGGGGGGAATTGCAGTTGGTCTACAGGTGTAGCCATCGTAGTTAGAGGGAGACGGTTCACGGCTGACTGTCACTAAGCATGAATGCAGCAGAGCTCTTGTCGTTGATGGCTTGTGGGCGCGGTAGCCGGTAAGGCTCTTAGCTGTGTACGCCCCCTCTGACGTAGGAGAGCGGATAGAACTTCTCCAGCGCCTTAGGCAACTGCTGGTCACCACCAGATCAATATTGATGTGTGGGGATTTTAGCTGCATCTTGGAAGATGGAGGATGCATAGGCTTGAGGGCGGGCTCTGTGTGGATGGATGCTGCGGCAAAGCTTCTGATGGAGATTGTGTGCAAAGCATCCTTGAAGGATGGAATCGGGTCAATGGGGCATAATGGCAGGAACTTCTGGAGCTCCCCAGATGGCTCTCTGCACTCTAGGATAGGATATACTTTGTCTTCACCCCCCAAACAGTGAGGGGAAGACGGAGTGCTATGATACGGTTCACTTCTCTGACAATGAAGCTATCCACTTCCAGGGTGAACTGACGGGCAAGTTCCTAGCAGAACCTGGATCCTGGAAGTTGAACAGCTCCCTGCTTAGAGAAGAGAGACTGGAGGCTGACCTAAGGGAGATGTACAGGTTGTGGCAAGAAATGAAGGATGGCTTCCATTCAACAGGGGAATGGTGGGTATGGGTCAAAGAAAGGGTGCAAGACTTTAAGAATGCAGGGGAAGAGGAAAGCCCAGGGGAGGAAGAGGGAGTGCAAAAAACTGCAGCGAGAGCTGCAGGAATTGCACAACCTCCAACTCAAGGGATGGGATGTAAGGGGTCCCCTGGAGGAAGTGAAGTAGGAGCTGAGCCAGCACTTCCGGGATGAATCCAGGGGCATCATCTTCCGTTCCAAGGTGGAGAACCTGGAGAGGGGGGAGAAATGCAACTCTTCTTCAGGAAAATCTACGCTGCGCACAACCCTTTGGTTGAACTCCGTGATGAGGAGGGGAAACTCTGTAACACAAGGGATGGCATGATGAGGGAGCCAACTGACTTTTATGGGGACCTCTATGCAGAGAAGAGGTCAGTGGGACACCAGGCAGAACATTTTCTGTCGGGCATCCCAAGAACTGTCTGCCCAACAGCGCATGTGGCACTGAATGCCCCGCTCATGCTGCAGGAGCTACACCTTGCAACCAAATCCTTCATGACAGGTAAAACACTGGGAAGTGACGGACTCCCAGCCAAATTCTACGTCACTCTGTGGGACATGGTAGGACCAGACCTACTTGAGGTGTACAAAGAGATGGTCGCAAGTGGTTGCATGCCTCAATCTATGAGAGAAAGCATCATCACGCTCTTGTACAAACGGAAGGGGGAGAGGTGTGACCTCAAGGACTGGAGGCCCATCTCTCTCCTGAACGTGGACTACAAGATTCTGGCAAAGACAATGGTGTCTAGACTCAGGAGTGCCATTGGTGAGATTATCCACCCCGACCAGACCTGCGGGGTCCTTGGATGGAGGGTCACTTACAGCCTCGCCCCGATTAGGGACACAATCCAGTGTGTCACGGACTGCAAGGTCCGGGCTGTGCTGGTGTGTCTTGACCAGGAGAAGGCCTTTGACTGCGTCTACCATGAGTTCATGGACAGGATCCTACAAGGTGTTGGGCTGGGGGCATTCTTCTGCAATTATGTTATAGTAATGTAAAAAGACATATTCAGTTCAGTCATGGTAAATGGTTGGAAAACTGACCCCCTTTCCAGTAAAGTCTGGGGTTTGGCAGTGCTGTCCTCTCTCGCCCCCTCTGTTTGTTTGCATCATAGCGCTCTTGGTGGAGTACATCCGTTATAATCCAGACATCAGAGGCATCCCGCAACAAAAAGACACAAGAAGAGAGACAAAGTTTTGTTTTACATGGATGACATCACCCTCTTCTGCACAGGTCAATCGGTGTCAGAGCTTCTGAGGACCTGTGAAGACTTTGGCTAGGCATCAGGTGCAAAGATCAACACAGCAAAATCCCAGAACATGCTTTTTGGAAACTGGGATACCAACCAAGAGTCCCTTACCTTCCCAATCGAGAAGGATTTATGATATGATATGATATGGCATTTATAACGAACCAATACACAAGTGTTTCAAGGCACGACGAGGCAAGGGAGGGGGAACAGAGGGAAGACAGACAACGATCCTACTAGGCCGGGTGTCACTCAGATCGCACAAGTGCATGGGAACGGGGAGGGGACAGTGCAGTACATGGGATAATGGAATAAATAACAGTAAGTAAAAGTACGGCCAGCAGGTGGCAAGTGCAAGGGTAAGTGCAGACATCTGGTGTCAAGTGCTGGTAGTGGGACTGCAGCGATACAGAAAAACAGTCCCCCAAGTGCAGGTGTTGCCAGGAAGGCAGTGCAGGTGTGCGACTGGCGAGGGAAGGGACCTGGGCCCGAGATCAGAGAGACTTCATCAAGATCCTTGGGGTCCGGTATGGGAGGGAGGGGGCAGCACTAAAAAGCTGGAAGGAACACCTGGCAATGGTTAAACAGAAACTGGGTCTCTGGAGTCTCCACAAAAAGCATGGAAGGGGAAAGCTCGGGTGCTGAGAAACAATGCTCTGCCCGTTCTGCAGTATGTGGCGCATGCATGGCCTCTGCCAGCCAGTGAGGCGCGGGCCATCAATGCCCTGGTATTCCACTTTGTCTGGGGCGCAAAGAAGGACAGAGTGAAGAGAACATCCATGCACACAGAGCCCCACAAAGGGGAAAGGAATCCCTGACCTCCCTACTATACTGCAGGCCTCCTTCACATGCACCCATGTCAGAATCTCCCTGGGCAACATCAATAAGACCCACTCTGCTTATCTCCTTTTCCATTTCTTCCTCCCACAACATGGAGGAGGCTGGGTTGGGACAAGTGGGATAACTTCCACACTTACAACTGGTCCCTCCCCTGGTACTACAGGGAGATGGAAAGGTTTGCGGGGGATTTCGACCTTTAGGGTGTGGTGCCTGCATCATGGACCTCGAGAACGATCCACAACCTGATCAGGACAAAGGCATCACAGACCCCATTGAGGACCTGCCCGCGGCCACAGTTACGCAGGTGTGGGAGAATATGGCATCAGATAAACGTTTGAACATTCACAAGGACATTGCATGGCTGACGGTGAGAGGGGCACTACCTGTGCACGCATTCATGCACAGGTGGGGCCTCTGCTCACACAGGAACTGTCCAAGGAGATGCACGGCAGGGGAAACAGTGCACATCTGTTCTGGGCGTGCCCCTTTGCAAGGAAACTACGGAGGGCCCGCCACACTTAGCTGAGAGCTCACATCCGTCTCCAAGCCATTAACCACCAGTGTGTGTTGTATGGACTTCTTTTTGCACAGTCCCACACAGTGGAGGCAATCCAGGGCTGCTTGCAGATCCTCTGCTGCCTAAAAGACATTCTCCTGTTTGCAAGGACTCACCTAGTTCTCAATGGGGAGCTGCTGACGACAGAGGTCTGCCGCAGGATGATCTATGGCCTGCAAAGAGACTATGAAATTAAATACAGCCTAGAAGAAAGGGGAGAAGTGTAAAACACTTTATTACCTTTGTATCTTCTTTAAAGCACTTAATAAAGATATTTTTACAAACAAAAAGTCACTCGCACTACGTGTGGTGGGTGATGTGGGGATTAACAGCAATATTTGGATGGTCTCTTTCTTGAGGGACCTGTACTTTGGTAAAAGAACAGTTTGACCGGAAAGGAATATGTCAGGATGTGGGTGCAGTATCTGCCCCCTGTTTTTCCACCTTCCCCATTTGTTGTGGAAGCCTCGTGGACTGTAGAAATCTCTCCAGAGCGCATCCCGAAAGCCCAGCCCCGGGCTTAACATGTCAGATGCCTCTCTCTGGGACTGTGCTCAGCATGAGAGAGGCTGTGGCATTAGTCAACCAAACAGACAGTTTTAGGAGCTAAGCACTTAAGAGGAATTTTTTTTTTTTTTATTTAATTAAAGTGTTTATTGGTTAATTAAAACCTTATACACTACAAAAAATATTATATCAACCAAACACAAATACATATATTATACATACAAAAAGCATACATCATATTACTCGCTTCCAAATATAAAAGGCTGCCCCAATATAGACCTTAATCTCTCCATCATAAATAGCTGACCAAAATTGGTCAGTTTCAATCCTTTGCATGTCATCTACAAATTGTGCATACCCTTTAAAATAACATTCCCTTAGTTTAGTACATGAAGTTAAAATATGTCTTACTGTCTCCACCTCTATATTACAATGCCTGCACAATCTTTCTGCACGGGGAATATTTGTTCTTGCCCCGATAATATCATTACACGGGAGAGCGTTCAGACGTAGCTGCAAGATAAATCTTCTCAGAGCTCTGCTTCCCGTGTTTAGCAGATATTGTCTTGGGATGGCAGGTTTGAGGCCTTGTAGAGCATAAACAGAGTATCTAGACTTATTATAGAGATCAGATTGATTTTCACATAGATCCCAAATAAAAGCCTTATCTTTAAAACTTTTCTTAGTACACATTCTGTTATCTTTTTCCATACATTCTTTATAGCCAAGGGCTTCTAAAAAAGACAGAACTGTTTTTTGAAGGCTAAGCATATAGGAATTCTTAAATCTGCCTTCACTTTTATTTTGTCTTATAAGGTTAAGCAGGCTTCCTTCATCCCCATCCCCTGAGATAATTCTAAAATAGAGTTTGCAGCATTCGATTTTCCACAAAGTCGAGAGGGATATGAGACCCAGTTCACACCTTATAGCTTGTATTGGTACTGAGTTGGGGAGTCCTAGGGCTGGTCTCCAGATCTTCCCTTCAAGTAAGTGTAGCTTACTCAGATATTTACTTTCTACTGTTTCTAGTGCATACAGAATACCAGGTATAATACAGCTTTTGTATATCTCAAGTAAACCTTCAATTGAGTGGCCGCCTTTACTAGTCATATATTTCCTTATGACTTTCCATTTCTTTAGTACTTTAAGATTAACCGCCTCCTGGAATAAATGTATACAGGGATTGCTCAGAATGGGCTTCCCCAAATATGGATAGGCATCAACAACCTCCAATTTAATAGAGTTTATCTGCCATCTTGAGGAAAGTTTTTTCTTTTCTAACTTTGTGGCTCCGAATACCATTACCTTAGTTTTATTAATATTAATACTAAGGTTATTCGCTTCAGAGTAAGCTAGTAGGCCATTCAACATTCTTTGTAACCCTATCGGAGTCTTATCCAGGAGGACGGTGTCATCTGCATACATAAGGCCACATATGGGTTTCCCCGCCACTATTGGTGGAAAGTTATTTATGGTGGTGAAGCTTTCCCACATATCTGAAACATATAAGTTATACAATATAGGCGATGTAACACATCCCTGCTTCAGTCCAGTATTCGTAGCAATCTCAGGTGATAACATCCCTCCTTTACCCAGGCATATGGAGACAGTAGTTTCCCTATACATTTCTTCCAAGAAATGCAGAATTTTGGGACAAATCTTTTTCTCTCTTAATTTCTTCCACAACAGCCCCCTATTAATACTGTCAAAGGCTTTCGAGTAATCAACGAAGCACACATATAGTTTTTCCCCCTTATCCTTAGCCCCAGCTATTATGTGTTTCAACATTAATATATTATCGAGGGTGCTGTATCCTTTGCGGAAGCCAGTTTGTAGAGCAGATAGAAGCCCCTTTTCCTCTATCCAGTTATTTAAGCTGTCAACTAACAATGAGCAGAAGATCTTACAGCTGCTATCTGCCATAGCAAGTAATCTATAATTATCGGGCAGTTTTCTGTCCCCTTTTTTAAAGATAGGGACTACTATAGCTTTCCTCCAGCTATCCGGTATACGGCCTGTTTCCCATATAGCGGAAAATAGCTTGTGCAGAATCGCTGCCCATTTCATGGGATTTTGTTTTATGACAGCATTAGCTAACCCGTCTGGGCCGGGGGCACGTGATGCTTTCATTTTAGAGATCATTTTAATTATATCTCGAATATCAAAGGGAAATGTACTATAGCTATATGGATTTATACCAGTAGGGATAGCAGACATATAACTAATCTTGAAGTAGAGATCAGTAGAGAGTCTGTTTTAATTTACGGATCTCACCCATCATTTCTTTTTTCCTGTCATAGATCACTTGATCAAATTTGTGGGAATGATTTTTTCCCTTTTTATTTTTCACTATAAGGTTACTGTTTGTCCTCCGTATTGTTCCCAACAAATTTGTTTTCAAATTTAGGCCGTGTCGCACAATATCTAGGTCATCAATGATCAGGCGATCGAACAGCTCATTAAAGATAATTAAATTTTTATCCGACCAAGTGATCCTGTTTCCACCTGCAGTAAATTGGATATCCATCACTTTGCCCACGTCCCAGCTTTGCTTTATCGGGCCATTGTAGAATTTGCCCCTGATGGGTGTGTGGTCACTCAAGGAGATATCTATATGTTCAAAATGGATCATAGATTGGCTTAGTTTTTTATTTACAAACATATAGTCTAGCCTATAGCCTACCTTCCCATTAGTCCAGGTTGCCCCGGTGCCTGGTCCTATATTAGGTTCCAAATATTCTAACCCCCAGCTAGACATAAGGTTCATCCACCAACATCCCTGCCCTGAATGGGTATTTAGTCCATCAACCAGGTTACCCTCCTGTGTTACCAATGATGCGGTAATGAACGTTTCATCCCACAATTCATTGCACCTATTCATCTCTCTTACAGCAGAGTCACAGTGGGCGTTAAAATCTCCCACTATACAGATTTCGGACTGAGGGGAGTCCAGAGTCCAGCTTTCAATGGTATGGTTTATAAACTCCCCAATCTCATAGACATTATCCCCCCCTGATTGAGAGTAGATGTTAATAAGAAGGAGGTTCCCTGATAATCTTCCCCTATCTATGATTGCACACATAACATTAGGTAGGCTCCCATGTTTCTCATAAGGTTTAAATGAAAGATGGTTTTTTACCCCAATACAAAGCCCTCCATACGGCCGTCCCTTTTCACCTTTGGAAGCAGCTTTACTCCAAATATTGTATCCATCAAGTAAAATTTCCCCAGTTACCCAAGTTTCTTGTAAGGCAAAAACATCACTCTCCATCAGCAATTGGATACCATCCTTGTGTAATAGGGAATTAAAGCCTCTACTATTCCAAGAGAGGAGATTGAATTCATTAGTACATACCTCATCTCAATTTTGAATAGTAGTATTACCTTCCAAAGAATTTACTTCTGCATTTTTATGTCTTACTTCCATAGTAGTAGGTGAAGCTCCCACCAAATTCGTGTTTTTGTTTTTCAAATCATTATGAGTAGCGGAGTGGCATATCACAATTTCATATTTATTGCCCCATATTCCATTTGAGTATTCTCTAATGAGGTCCACAAAAACTGCGGATCTAAATTGGACAATGACCCAATTATCCCAGCTCCCATATTCCCGCAGGATAATAGATTCAATATCCCCTGTGTTAATGTTCTGTAGCTGTGGAATATGTGACAGTTTATTCAGTAGCCAAGTCCGATTTAAAAAAGGGCTTTCATCCGAAGTGGATTTTTCTATGATTTTAATACTTTTCCCCACTATAAGTTGGGGTTCTTCAATTATTCCCACAGATTTTGCCATGCTTGTTTTTTGGTTACTATGCATGGCCAATCGCTCCATCTCTTTGATAAATATTTCCCTCTCCCTTTTAGTGAGGGGCATAATATTGTTATTATATGGAATTTCAACATATTTAAAATTATTTTCTATGGATACCATATCCTCACTTTCCCTTTCCTCTAATGTATTATCCTTACCCTTTAGCCAGTTTTCTAATCCCTTATTTTTAATTACCACTTTTTTCCCACCATCCGACTTCCGCTGGTGTTCAATAATTTCGTAGTGGTTCCCCACTTCTACGCATTCAGAGTCTAAAGGTGCTGTATTTGCTAGGGCCAGGGAGTTTTTTTTAATAGTCTTAGTAGTTTTGGTCTTGTCAATCGACATCCTCTTACGGGTGGATTTTTTATTTTTTCTATTTCGCCTAGTGCGCCTCCTATAGCCTTGAGTTGCCCTTATTTCTACCTCTCTCACACTAATAATAGTCTTATCAGCCGAGTTTTCCCTTGGATTAAGTTGTTCCATGGGGGAGATATTAGTTTGTACAGTGGTATTCTCTTTTTCTTTTTCAACCACCAAAACCAACTCACTCAAATCTCCTAACACCTCATTAGACCCCATAGTATGCCTTTCTCCCTTTTTAAGAACATTTCCACAGCAATCTTCTATCATAATCCCATGAGATCTTGTATTATCAATATTCTGCAATACCAATGATTTAGTGTCACTCTGTTCTTTAAGCAATTTAGTGCAAATGGTCAAGACGACATCCATCATGGTAGTAAGGGCATCCAATTTCTCACCGGATTTAAGTGAATATTCAATTACCCTACTTCTATCACTATTAACAGAAATTTCAGAGAGGTTACCCATAGAATTATAAAACTCATCGCTCGAATTTAGTTCCACTTCTCTCTCGGCAAATTTATCCATATCTGGAGAAGCTGACAAATTTGTACCAATAATGTTATTCATATCGGTATCCTCAACTACAGATATTTCCAGATTAGTTCCTGTTCCCATAGATTGACGTCTGAATTTATGTACTAATGTCAAAAGCGAATTATTATCAATCATAGAGCTATTAGCGAGGAGAGGGGAAGGTAGTAAATTGTCAATCTTCGAGCTATTAAGGGGGGGAGGGAGGGGGAGTGCATTATCAGTTGCCAATACTTTTTCTTTTGTAGTAAAATAGCTGGGTATCTTAGGTTGTTCCAATACTCCTTTAGTCTCACATATAGGCTCACTCTTACTTCCCTTTTTTTGTTTTTTCCCTTTACCAGGCTTCTCGGTTCCTAATTTAATATTAGATGTAGATACACTTTTCTTCCCCTTTTTAGATCTCAGATTGTGTGAGCATGGACTTTGGGCCATGGTAATAAAGTGTTAAGGGGGATATATATTAATAAAATATGGAGGATTAGTGCTTAGGTTTGCCTATTAATCCCTAGGGAGGCAAATCACCCAGAAATCAAAACAGTTCTATCACACAAAAGACTATAATAGATGTACCTAGGACCTAAACAATTCAGTAGTTAATATACACTCCATTTCTCAGAAATAGCCGGGGAGAAGAAACCTTCGCAGCCCCTCAGATAAATTAAGCTAATATCAGGGATCAGCAGGTACTAATACTACAAAAATGAGCAGCCAATACCATCAATTAAAATGGGAGCGAATAAAAATCAATGTAATACAAATTCGTAAGAAGAATAATTCATTTGTTAGGTTAAAATTATCATCACAAATCATATAATAGTCAATGGTTGGAAAATATAGTTAAAATGTCAATGAAAGTAATATCAGAGTGTCAATCCGAACAAACCACCCGGAAAGGGAACGCCCGACAGCTTGAGGAGCGGCCTTAGTCCGACTCTCCCCCCCCCAGCCAGGTGGTAACAGTGAATATTACACTGAGATAGCTGGTTAGCTTACTTAGGATCCTGCAGATTAATCTTCCTTCGGCAACTTCAGCACAACACGCACAACAGCCGTATAACAGCCAGAGGGCTTAACTCCACAGGGCTTTACGCCGCAAGGGTGGATTAGGGCTGGTTTTAGTGCCCGGTGGATGTCACGTGATTCATCACGTGAGGCTGCAGCGCCCCGCCTCCTCCAGGAAGCAGGCACCAATGTAGCAAGAGCAGGAGGCTCGCAGTGCTACTCGAGCGCAAAGTTAGGCAGCAGAACGTTGGCGTTTGAAGTAACGCTTTTACTCAAATCAAGCAGCACACACCCCTCGGCTGGATTAGGGCTGGTTTTAGTGCCCGGTGGATGTCACGTGATTCGTCACGTGAGGCTGCAGCGCCCCGCCTCCTCCAGGAAGCAGGCACCAATGTAGCAAGAGCAGGAGGCTCGCAGTGCTACTCGAGCGCAAAGTTAGGCAGCAGAACGTTGGCGTTTGAAGTAACGCTTTTACTCAAATCAAGCAGCACAGAGGAATTTATTCTAAAGGCTCCAAGGTGTTATGAGGCTGGGTAAGGCCGGCGTCCCTCCTGCATTGCGCGCGCGACACAGGAGTCAGTGAGTTGCTGTGATAACTGGCATACCGGATGTCGTGTGCCCCTTTTATTGAGACCCCCACATGGTGCACCAGGTGACACCTCACATGTGACAAGGCACAAGCCCTGGGAGGGGCTTGAAGTCACAAAACAAGAGTGGAGACTGAAGAGTCTTCAACACTAAGAGAAGGTCTCACGGGGGCAAACCTGAAGCTCACACTGTCTATTCGGCGAAAAACTCTTCAAATTTCTATGAACCCCTTCACAGCCCTCGAGCTCGACCCAACAGTCTCTTGAGAAACTCTTGCGAACGGCACCCCTGGACCTTACCTTTGCGCAGTGATTCTTATGCGATTGAGGCCTTACACCTGCTGTTAGGTGGCAGTGTAATCCGGGGCTTTGTGTGTTGATTTTCCTGACGTGATGTTGCACGGTCAGGTCCATGAATACGGTTTTCAGCACGCAGATTAGGGCGTGCGATTTTCTCGTACAGGTCCTCGCTCAAGGGGCCCACGTAATGCCTTGTTCTTCCCCATTATGCGTTGTGATTGGGTAATATCTATGTTCTGCCACCTATTCAAATCTCTGCACTGGATCGACTCACACTCTGCATGGAGTCTTGTGCAAGTTGCTCGACTGCTCACAGGCCGTGACTGGCCTGCGCGTAGTCCCTGCAAGTCCGGAAAATGTTCACAAAGTCAATTCCATGAATTGACGAAGGAAGTTTTACACACAGAATGGTCCGCAAAGTCCTGATTTTCCCTGCAAAAAATTCCATGAATCAGGCCATATGAGGCTTGAACGCACATGAAGCATAACACAATCTAGCGTGTATTCGTTTATAAACCCTACTTGATCAATGCCACTAGAGACAATAGACCTAGGACATTCCGCCATGTGAAAGCAGGCATATGGGCCGAATCACATAGGAACCACTGTGCAAAGGTACGGTCCCATTGTGAATATAGGGGTGCGTACACTCAGTTGGGGTGCCGATCGCATGTAGGGGTGCGTGTATGCAAAGCTGCGGGTGCAGGCATGGTTGATGGGGGTTCACATACAGCTTGACTGTGAAATTACTTCAGTTACAGAACATGGTACGCGTATTGTCAGGGTGCTGGGAACAGTTTCAGAGGACCCTATGCAGTGTCGCGGGGGACCCACGCTGGATTACAGGGGTGCATAAATTTGCGCCCGAGGATAGTGCACAGGTAGGTATTGGTGGCTGTATCTGCTTTGCAGGGGGGTGTGTCATGGGCATTCTGGCTGCGACTTGTGCATAGGGTTACTTTGCAGGACAGATTCCATGAATATGCAGAACATGCAGAAAAACATCTGCGCACAGGGACGCACAAAGCAGTCCATCTGTGTGGCAGTTTTTTAACAATTCATCGTCGGGAATGTCCTTATGAGCCAAAGGTACTACCCTATTAGATGGTAAGGTCATGGAAGCGAGAGGTTCGTCTGGGGACGACGCTGCCTCCTTATTGGGAATGATCGGCATAGCTAGCCGGGTCATCACACAAGGAAGAGGGAAGCTGGGCAGCCACGCATGATAATGATGTTTCTGAAGGTGAGCCTTCCAGGTAGGCTTCAAAGGGGTGACTTGGTTCATAACTAATTCCGATGGTAAGGTCGAAGGTAGGTTGTTATCAGAGTGCATGGCTGTCAGGGCGGTGTTGTGTCTGGGTCAGGGGCACCCGGGCCAGACACACAGTTGCTGGGGCACCCGGCCCAGACACACAGTTGCTGGGGCACCCGGGCCAGACAGTTTATACTGCGCCCATGCAATATCCAGATAACGGGGAACACCCTTTTGGACCGGGATCACCCGGTCAGACAGTCCCTGGCTCCGTGGGCACACGGGCCAGGCTGACGCATGCACAGGCTGTGATCTCAAAGTGACACCATGGAGGGGACAGAGTTGCTACGCAGGGGCTTTGCCATAGGAGGCATGGTGCAGGGTTGCAACGCAGAGGCCCTGCTACTTATGAAGGGCTCTGCATGTGCAGGCCCTCTGCCTCAAAAGCTGCGCTGGACAAGCACTCAGCAGGCAGGAGTCCGGTAGAACTGACTGACAAGCAGGAAACTGCTCGTCCCTTTTATTACATAAGTCACATGGTGTACGGACACGTGACACTGCACGAGCCCTCAGCAGGGACTCAGCGCTTATCAAAGGGGAGCACACCACACTCCTCCTTTTTAACAACGAACCGAAACAAAGACACATATCACTGGACATTAAACCAACTAACGGTCACAAACAGCAATTTCAGGTTCACTTGAACATCATAGGATGAAACAATAATCACCGACACTGAGACTAGGCAGCTACAAACCCAAGAACATATACCAACCACTCTGTATATCTCATGAGGGTAACAGCGGTGAGAGCAGTGAAAGAACTAGGGCGTAGAGATGAAGTCCGGGATGCCAGAAGAGGCTGGCACTGGCTTCCTGTGCGGGCCCGAGTACGCTTTAGGTTGATTCTGTTCACTCATAAATGCCTTAAAGGCCAAATGCCCCTATACGTCATGGAAGCGATTAAAAGGAAGCAACATACTGGGGCTCTTAGGTCAAACAATACAAATGTCTTGATCATCCCACGTTGTAAACTGGCCAAAACCCGAAGTGGAGCATTCATTGCCGCTGGATATCAGGAGCACCGAATCTACAGAAGTCATCAAAAGAAAATTGAAGACTTTACTCTTCCACTAGCTCCATGGCCTTTCTTTAGAACTCTTTAGAATTCTTCAGCGATCCTCAACTCTTTAGTCCATTCTGAGAGTCTGTTTTTGTGTGTTTGTCTTTGTATGTCTTTCGTATGCACCCTTAAGCCTTCGGGTACCGGGTTGCGCATTACAAATTTATAAACATAAACAACAGTCAGGGTTGGTGGACTACTGGTGGCGTGTTGGCATTTCCACCACATTCTGAAAGACACTTTATTAAATAGGGCAGAAAGGAATCCCCCCACCAAATGACACCATTGCCAGCTATTGGCACCATATAGAGCATGCCGACAGCCTGGAGGAACACAGCTTCACATAAATATCCTTATTGGGACCACTTTAAGCATATAACTGACATGCAGCCTCACAGCATCAAACACATCTTTACTGGGTCCTCTTTAAGCATTTGCAGGCAGCAGGAAGACCAGTTCAAACTTGCACTAGTGCAACTTCAGTACAGTTAGTAGCCCAGTTCAGGACCCGGCAAAGCCGCACAGAGGGTCACCGGGGGCCCCATCGGCCTAGTCCATTGATGGTGTGACAGGCAGCAGGACACTAGTGCAAGGCGTCTTAGCTGCATCACTTAATACACTCCCCCAAGAAGGAGGACTTTCATATCCTGGAGTGGCACCAGACACTCATATACCCAGGCTGGGTTGTTGGCAGGACACAGCCGGAAGCAGAGGGCGCACAAGCACTCACAATGAGCTGCAACCCTCATGTGCTAGTACAGTTCTTTGTGTCCCATTTTCAAATCCTCTTTTGGCAGCGAACACACCCTTATTTCCAAATGCTCCACGGATCGAACAGTCACCGAACAGTCACCTTCCCTTTTGCCTTTTTCTTTTTCCCCCCTTTTTGGCAATCACCGCCACTTGGCCCTGGAATATAGGGGTACGTGCACAGCCGCTGGTGTGGGCGGCCACGCAACTTTATTTCCTGTTCCCAGCATGGGGAATATTGAAGGGAAATCCTCCCTTCGTTCCAGCTCAGCTCCTGAGCCTGAAGCACAAACGGTGTCTCCATTCTTTTTCTCTATACCTACTAGCATAGTGGTGGTAGCCGCTGGGGCAGCTGGCTTCCGTTCATCCCAGCCGCACGAGCACTCACTTAACCTGAGGGCAGCGGCTGGTGTGACGATGCCGGCAGGGTGCTGGGTGTCCCCCCTCTCCCTCCCAGGTGGGAGAGCAGCAATTGCACGTGGCCCCACCTTGTCATCAGTCTTCCTTTCTACCCAGCTCCAATCATGGAGCACTTCGAGAGCTGCACAGTTTATGGGGTTCACAGACCCTTTCCTCACCAATGTTGTGTATGGCTCGGGGGCACCCAGGCCAGACACACAGTTGCTGGGAGCACCAAGCCCGGAAGTTTATGCAGCGCTCATGCGTTATCCAGATAACGGGGGAACCCCCCTTTGGACCGGGATCACCTGGTCAGACAGTCCCTGGCTCTGTGGGCACATGAAACAGGGTGACACACGCATAGGCTATGATCACACAGCGACACCATGAGGGTGGCAGAGTGGGCAGGCCCTCCACCTGGAAGGCCGCACTGGACAAACACTCAGCAGGCAGGTGTCTGGTAGAGCTGACTGACGAGCAGGAAACCGCTCGACCCTTTTATTTATTTTAAAATCGCACTGTGTTACAGGTGTAATGAAAATTTTCTCAAGCTCCCCGTGGACTTTCATTGGTTTGCGTTATTCCTCTCGAGGCTAATACAGTATGTCACTCGCACTTCGTGTGGTGGGTGATGTAGGGATTAACTTCCATTTTTGGAAAGAATATACCAGGATGTGGGTGCAGTGTCTGCCCAGCCCATGTGGCACAAAATGGCGTTCTGTGGCTTTAGTCAACCTAGGAGAAAGGAGCTTTAGGGGAATTTATTCTAAAGGCTAGAGGGTGTTATGGAGTGGGTAAGGCCGGCGGCACTCCTGCACAGGAGTCAGTGAGTTGCTGTGATAACTGGCATGCGGATTGCCCTTTTATGGAGACCATCACATTCACTTTCCAGCAGTGAAAGCCACCAAGATCCCTTCCACCCAACCCAAGGCTGCCATCTTTCTTCTCCTAGACCTTTCCGCTGCCTTTGACTTGGTTAATCATAAAATCCTGTGCAACCACTTTTCATAGGCAACACACTTCTCCCACTCTGCGGTCACATGGATCCAATCCTTCCTTGATAACAGGACCATGCGCGTTTTCTCACCCTTAGCAGCAGCCGACCCGATTCCCATTACCTGTGGTGTCCCACTAGGCTCCTGTGTCTCGCCCACTTTGTATAATATATTTACAGAGCCTCTATTCGACAAGCTGGACCATCTGGGTGTCACCTACACCAACTATGCAGATGACACCCAGATACTCCTAACTCTATATAGTAACTACAATTTAGACGCCAACCGGATCAATTAAATGTTCTCCATCATTCAGGCATGGATGGCCACACATGGCCTCTGCCTGAATGATGACAAGACCGAACTGCTCCTTGTCGGCTCACCTAATACCATCCTGAAACTTAGCCTCAGTTATCCCAGCTTCACCATTGATGGAAACACCATTCCCATCGCAAAAAGTGTAAAAACACTTAGTTTCTATCTAGACACGAACACTAACCTCTCCAAACAAATCAATATGACCGCCTCAGCTACTGCTTACACAGGTAAACTGATTAGGGCTCGTAGACCTTTGCTATCCACCAACTGTAAGCGATATTCAATCAGCACTACAGCTAAGTCAATGCCTAGTCTGGGATGCTGAGGAAAACCCTTATTGATGTATTTTTACGTCTAGTTCAGTACTCTGGATGACAACCCTTGTATAACACCCCCCTCTTAGAATCCCCCTGACCCCACGGAGCCAAGAAGTAGGTTTGTTTAGCAAATTAAAAGGTTTATTTGAAAATTTAAACAATATATATATATGTCACACTTCTATAAATAAATTGATAATGGATATTACACTTGTGAATATGAGAAGTAATCAGCAAGAGGTAACTTATGAATAGGAACAGAAGAATAAGGTGGGAAAGAATGCTTTATATGGTTCAAGGAAACGCAATGATGAATGAAATGCAGTACAGAAAATAACTTGAAATGGTTTCACAAGAGATAATACGTTCACTTTTCCCCTGGTGGCAATTCACCCCCCCCCCATATGCAATGCAAGGAGATGGAAGTAACACACACTGGGCCTCATTACGACCCAGGCGGTAAGTTACCGCCTGGGCCGTGATTTTACCACCATGGCGTAAACTACGTTTACGCCATGGTGGTTGGCGGACTTACCGCCCCATTCCGACCTTGACGGGGCGGTAAGTCCCCAATCCCCATTTACCCTTCCCCATTCCCATTTTTGCCCCATAGGGCATAATGGGAGTGGGGAAGGCGTTAATTACGCCACCGTAAATTACGGTGGCGTAATTAACTCCATGGTCCCTTAGCGCCATGGATTTTAACACCCGCTAAAAGCGGGTGTTAAAACCTCCATGGCGCTAAGGGACCTCGTAATTGGCGGTAAGGGGTCGGCGCAGCTAACGCTGGCGTAAACCCCTTACCGCCAGGGTCGTAATGAGGCCCACAGTCTTCAAGAATACAATCAAGTACAATACGGAATTCAGTTCCCCCCTAGCAAGCTTAGAGGAAACAGGTAGACGTTTGAAACACAGGCCCAAAATGCTTTTAAATGTGATGGCAATGGATGGGAAAATGTGCTAACTGATTTTAATTCCCTCTAGAGATTCAGAGTGAGTGAGAGATGCTTGTTGGTATTAGTTCAGGCTCACTTTAGCAATGCTCTATGAGTTATTACCAGGTTGCAAACAGATTTTTAACAAAGGAAAGAATGGAGCTGCTATTTTGACAAGTGGAGAAATTGAGCCAAATCGCAAATTGCGGTAAATTTTGCTAGTGCGTAAATCGCGATTGCGGAGAAAGTATAGGGAACTGACAGGTGACAGTTGTGCAGCGTTAAAAATGACAGATGACACGATTTCTAGGAGGCTGTTCTAATTAGGTTAAAATAGTTTGGATTAGATTATTTTAACTAAGAGATTGGGTTCTGCACAGTTCTGCTAGGTACTCACAATATAAATTTGAACTAGGCCTCGTCACGGATCTGGTCAACACGTCCGGCGGCAGTTCTGTCTGCTCGGCGGGTCAATCAGGTACCGGTTCTGCTCACAGCGATCCAGATCTCTGGTTCTGCTCACAGCGGTCTGGGTCAGCTCTGCTCTGCAGGTCTAGCCTCTCTGGATACAGCGGCCTCGGGTTCTGGATACTGCTTTGCTTTACGGTCCGGATCAAGCGGATTCTGGATGTAACATTGCTTTCTGGGTACTGGCAAAAGTTCTTGGCAAAATAATTCAGACAGCTCGCCCGGCTGTGGAATAGTTTGCAACTGATTTTAAGGATGCTGAGGCCTGCTGAGAAGAGTTCTCAGTTTGTGGGTTTAGGCCCTTGCTTTAAGTTCTGAAGTAAATTTCTGGTCTCTGAAGATTGATGGATGTGAAGTTTGGAGTCTACCGGCAGAGCGTCCTGCAGAAAATGGAATTGAATCTCTCTACCTGTCCCAGCAGTCTCTTTTTATGTGTTTTGAAAATGGGTGTGTGCCTGGGCCTACCTAAACCTGCCCCTCTCTACTTGTCATTGGCCCAATTCTCCCCTCTCCCATGATTGGGGGAAGGAAATGGATTGTCATCATGATGAGGTCTGTTTATGGGTCAGAGGATCCTCCCCTGGTCAACTTGCCCAAAAAATCTATATTTGATTCAAATATATATTTCCCAGATACACAATGTGTTGAAATTACATGTACACATTATATATTCCTTATGGTCCATGCTTGTCCGCCTCTGATCTTCCTGGGGACTTGCATTCAAAAATGACAACATTTTGCGCTTTTTGACTAGTTTACCAATATCGGACATTTACCAAAAATTACACACATGTGCGCAAGGAGTATGGACATTAATTGATGAAGTGTCAGATTTTTAACATGCAGACATTTGGTGTAAGACCCTATTTTCCGCTAGCAACCCCCCAGAATACACCACAGGGTCCTAACGCCTCTTAAAACGTGCACAGAAAAATCACAAGAATAATGATATTACTTATATAATTCTGACAAGTCCGTACTATGAGTTATCTATCTGTTTAACTTATGCCCTGGTCAAAAAGGGGGTGGCTTCACACATCACATGGTGGAAGAACTGGTTTCCTGCAGTCCACAGGTAATTCAATCAGAGAGGTGTCAAGTCCTTTTGGTGGGGAAGCAGGATGCAGCCAGGCCTGGAAAGAGTTGTTGAGCCAGTTCAACCCCTGTCGGGGGTAGTTGTCAGGCAGCATTCAGCTAAATGTCACTTTAGTTCCCAGTTTTCTACATTCAAATCCAACTTACATGCAGCTATTTTCTATATATACATTAAATAATTACTGCCTTCAAGTCATTTCAGAATATAGTTTTACATTGTATCCACCTCTTAGCAAGTCTTTCCTTGGTCTGGTTTGGGTTCCTCTGTTCAGTTTTACACAAAAGTCTGGTTGTTTTAAAACGCCGGCTTTCTGATAGTGGTGAGAACCGGTATTGCAACCATTTTTGGGATTAAGAAAATGAATTCCCCACAGTTCTGAGTTGCTTTTTGGCAATCAGCATTGCCATTCCCAATGGTTTCAGGCTACTGTGTGTGTAGCCCAATGGTGGTTTTAGGCAGTGCCCTCCTGTGCTCACAACATAGGCAAAAATGGGTGGCAGCCTATTCTTCATGTTTTCCCTGTGCACTCTCTGGGGAGTTCTGGCCATCATGATGTTTTCCATGCCAGTACTGCACAGTTTTATGGTAGGGCTTGGATGAATGGGTAAAAACATCCCACACAACAACTGCCTGACATTAGCCAGAGCACTCATACAGTCCAAACTGGACTACTGTAACAGCCTATATGTAGGCGCAAATAAATCTGTAATCAATAAATTCCAGGTTCTCCAAAACAATGCACTCCGAGATGCCTTCAATATTCCTAGGAGAGAACATATCTCGGCTACTAGAATATCATGTAAATGGCTCTCCATCCAACAAAAAATTGATCTAAAAACCATTTGCCTCCCCTACAAAGCACTCAACCACCTAGCCCCGCCCTATCTAACCAATAAATTCACCTTGAAACAGAATACTAGAATTACCAGATCCCCCAACTCAATACATCTGATGGTGCGCAAATACACCCTTAAAAGAGCCGGCGGTACCAGCTTCCCAGTTCTAGCCTCACAACTCTGGAACACTATTCCACTGGACATCAAATCCACCCCCACCTTTCAACCTTTCAGAACCAAGGTCATCACCTGGCTACTAAACAAATAACCAACATGACTGTATGCTTAACAACCTTCACACTGTCTGTTTGGTACTTGCACTAACTGCATTGTTGTAATTTGTATATATGCTGCACAAATGTTCCATTGTATTCACCTATGCCTGTAACCAGATGCTTGAGCGCCCATATACCCCTGGGTCTGGAGCGCTATACAAATAAATAAACAAACAAACAAACAAGAGTTCCCTGAAGACTGGTATTCCGCTTCTGGCTGCAGTGACACTGTTCTGCCTACCCTGGTGGGCAGGTCTTCTACGTCCCCGAGGAAACTATTGGGGACACCACAGATGAGAAGGTTGATGGCATCTTCAAAAAGCATCTGGAGGGGCTCATCGCACCTCATCTTACTCTATGAATAAAGATCTTCCATCCAGTGGTGGCATTTTGGCATCTGAAAGGAATTCAGATGTTTCATATCTCGACGGGCGGCTTGTCAAGGCCTCCTCAAGGGACATATTTCTCCACCACGTGTGGTAGACCTTCAAGAGCCAAGAGAGGATGTGGAGAGCATGGGATACATTATCAACTTGGACATGTCCAAATTGACTCCTTATCAAGATCCCCAATTCATGTGGGCATGGTTCTGGGCTCAGGAGGGGAAGGATTTGCGTCGGAGGACAGAGCGGCCAGGTTGCAGGACCACCTTTGGACACTTCGGGGCCGATTCATGGAACAAACGTGCGCCGAAAATCCCAGCGCAAGCAGGCGCAAAGGAGGCACAAGCGTGAGAAAGCAAGCGCACGCGCATGCGTGCGATTCAAGGAAGGCGCTGCGCTACTTTCCCACTGGCTGTGCGCCAAACCCGTGCTTGGCGCACATGTCTCCAAACAGCATGCGCTAAGCGCACAGCAAAAGCGCACAGCAAAAGCGCACATAGCGCAGCGCACACAACAAAAGTAGGCGGAACAGGGGGCGTAACACGCGGAATGGGGAATAACGCGTGAAAAAGAAGGTGTAACTGGGGAAGTACTGCTGGGAAGTACACGGAACGCCCACACGCACGCGAACCACACGTATTCATGGAATCGAATAGGGCAAACCCGCGTATGGGCAAAGACACGCACAGGTCTAAACACATCCGCCACACGAAGGCAGGCGGTAGCATCCCTGCGCATTACAAAAGTGTGCACAAATAAAAAACATGTATATACTGAGTGGGGTACGTGTATTACTGGGGTTCGCGGGAAGTTTTACACACAAAAGGGCCCTGTGCGAGTGGGGTACGTGTATTACTGGGGTTCGCGTGAAGTTTTACACGCGAAAGGGCCCTGTGCGAGTGGGATACGTGTATTACTGGGGTTCGCGAGAAGTTATACACGCGATTGGCCCTGTGCGAGTGGGGTATGTGTATTACTGGGGTTCGCAGGAAGTTTTACACGCGAAAGGACCCTGTGCGGGTGGGGTACGTGTATTAATGGGGCTCGCGGGTAGATTCACACGCGATTGGCCCTGTGCGAGTGGGGTACGTGTATTATTGGGGTTCGCGGGAGGTTTTACACGCAAAAGGGCCCTGTGTGAGTGGGGTATGTGTATTCCTGGGGTTCGCGGGAAGTTTCACACGCGATTGGCCCTGTGCGAGTGGGGTACCACTCACCTTCTGCCTTGTGTTTAGAAGAACGCGTAGCCAACACCCACCCGCTGTGAAGTAATAGCGTATGAACCCCAACGGCTGGAAAACACACGCCCGCACCCCACGAAAAGCACGTACAGAGCAATGGAAACCCACGTGGGATCTTCAACCCATGCCAGGGCAACGCCC
Organism: Ambystoma mexicanum; assembly: GCF_040938575.1. Classification (NCBI taxonomy): domain Eukaryota; kingdom Metazoa; phylum Chordata; class Amphibia; order Caudata; family Ambystomatidae; genus Ambystoma; species Ambystoma mexicanum. The sequence goes on along the minus strand of NC_090923.1, from coordinate 20,329,698 downwards.
GTGCGCGATACGTCACAGACGTGCTTACGCGCTAAGGGCCTTTGGTCCAATGAAATCACATACGTGTGCTGACGCGCTTACGCGCTAAGGGCCTTTCCTCGGATTTCACACTGACGTGAACTTTTTTCACGTGCCAATTCACTCCGTATCAAGCTGGCCACGGGTACACACATGGAAGACTACGCTCCTGCCCTGAAGGCCATTTTCCTGCCCCCCAGAGCCCGAGCACGCTCCCACCTGCCATCTGCTGCTGCCTGACTGCCTGCTGCCCACGTGCACTGCTATTTGGTGCCTGCACGTCAGCCAGGGTTCCAGTTGCTGTTTCCACCCGGCTGGAACAGAAGACTCCCGACTGGGATACCATCGCTCCACAGCCCAGCCCCAGGACCCAGTTGCCCACCCACGCCTGCCTAGGGGGTCACCATGTCGGGGAAAACACCATCTGAGACCACTGGCGACCCCCAGCCAGAGAGGCAGAGGGCCACCAGTTTCAGTGTGAAGGAAGTTGGTGTCCTGGTGGCATTATGATGCCCTCTTCAGAACATCACGCGCCAACAAGGAAGGACGGGAGAGGATCTAGGAAGACGTAGTGGTTGCCATCAACACGGAGGGGGTGGCAACCCGCGACATCAAGCACGTCAAGAAGTGCTGGGAGGACTTCAGGCCCAGGTCCCTCCACAAGGCCCGGCGCCTCGCATAGGGGGACCAGGTCAGCATGAGTGACATCCAGATGAGGGTCCTGGAACACGTATGCCCAGCGCTCCACGCCCAGATCCTTCAGAGGAAGACCCGCCTGGAGTTGAGCGGTAAGTGGCCAAGCATTGGTGTGCGAGTCAGGGCATGTTGCAGTGTGCTGGTAGTCTGATACTTGCCTGTATGTGTGTCATGGGCCATGTATAGATGTGTGTGTGCAGGGACATCATGGTCATGCATGTGAGACCAGTAATGTGCGAACCACATGGTTGGTGCATGAGTTCCAATGCTACATGGGAGCTGTATGCACACATGAAAGCATGCCAGTGTCTGTTCCTGCACATGGTGGGGGTGTGAGGGATGGGTGCTGCTGTCATGTACATGTATGGTGCACATGTGTGTGTGTCTGAGAAGTGTGTCTGTGACTTTGATACGCCATGGATTCATGACACATGTCTGTGATGATCACCATTGTATGCACCGTGTCTATCCACTGTGTCTGTGGTGTACAAGGCAAGATGCATAACCCTCCGGTGATGTGTGTGCATGGGATCAGTGTGAGCCAGGATGCATGTGAGTTTGAAGGCAACATTGTGATTAACAGAGGCCCTTGCACATGGATGCTGATGTTGATTGCAGGCGCCATGCCTGTTCATGCATGTGTGTTGCGTGCATTCACCCATGTGTTGTGGAGGGACAGGATGGAAGTGACGTTAGACACTGCCACTCATGTGTTATTGCTTCCTGTCTAGGGGAATATTGTACTGTACCCTGATGCTTGTGTTCTATGTTTCCCTCAAAGCAGCGTCAAGTGAAGAAGAGGGCGGAGACGGCGCTGTGGAGCCAAGCGGTGTGGATGCCTCCACTGGGCGGCGACGCAAGGCCCAGCCACCCTCCCAGGACTTGCCATCATCCGGGAGCGAGGGGGCTGGTGCCACGTCTGCCACTACGGCTGTGGCGGACGGCCGGGTGAGCCCACACAGGTGCTTGCAATGGTGGAAGATGGTATGGAGATATCCAGGTTGGTGGTCTCCACAGAGGAGGAGGAGCCCGCTACTGAGCCGCATATGGGGCCTGGTGGGGGTAGTAACACTGGTGAAAGTGGTGCAGTCCAGGGCTAGGGTCAGGAGGCAGCACAGGCCACCGTGGAGGGGCCTGTGCATGACCCTGTCCTTGACCCTGTGACTGCACCACCATGCACCAGCAGGGAGGCCCCGTCCCAGGCCCGTCCTCAGGTAGGGGAGAGTGCCATGTCATCTGCCTCTCCACTACCTGCAGACGAGGGGTCCCATGAACGTATGGGCTCCGTCCTGATTGGTGTCGCGTTGCGCACGCGTGACATTCGTCATGACGTGCGTTCTTCCTGGGCAGAGAACGCACGCCATCACGAAGAGCAGCGTTGCGACGTGGCACTGTTGGGAGGGGCCCTGGTTGGTGGGTTCCTACATGTGACGCACACTCTGGCGGACCTCTCCTCCTCTGTGGAGACTATGTGCCAGTCGTTCTCCCTGCCGTCTTCTGGCCCAGGTTCCACCAGGGCCCCCTGTGGACATGGCCTGACCAACACAGCCAGCTTGGTGGAGATCCCATCCCTGCCACAGTCGGGAGTCGGCGGTCCAGCAGGGGTGGACACCATAACTGGATACCAGCAGATGGAGGATGTGCAGGCATCATCGGAGAGGGCACAAGGACAGCAGCAGCAGCAGCAGCAGGAGCAGGCTCTAGGGGGGAGCGATGATGGCTCGGGGCCATCAACATCAGAGGGGCAGGCATCGTCCAGAGGGCAGGAGGACCCTGGAATGGATGTGTCTTCCGTGTGGCTGCGTTTGGGCCAGCGCATAGATGCGTAGTGGCGGCGGGCGGAAGAGGCGCGGCTCACCATGGTCAGGGCGGAGTTCTCCATGTGTCGGGCGTTGAGGCGGGCAGAGTGCCTCGAGGCGACTCGCAGGGAGTTGGAACAGGCCATGAGTGCCTCCCTGCGAGACCTCGGGGCCAGGACAGAGGCCCGCCTCCGGGACATCGACATGGAGTTCGATGATGCCCTGGCCCGGGACACCACAGAGTGAACCGGAGGACTTGCCCACCGTCATTGTATATAGTTAGATAGTGTTAGGTTTCCATTCCTTTTCTTTTTTATTTTGGTTGCGCTTGGACAATGCACCACGTTTTTGTATATAGTTTTTTATTAGGTAGTATTTTTTTGGTAGGTTTAATTTCATCAGTTGGGCTCATGGACCCTGGATTGTTCATCTGTGCATAGTTCTCCATTGGATTATTCTCATTTTTTTAATTTTCACCATGGAGCAATGGATTTCACTAACTTTTTTCCCTTGGATTAGCTTTGTTGGACTGTGACTTTGGACACCATTTCTTTTGGATTTCTTTGGATTATGATTTCTTGTTTTTTATTCTTTTACGGACATGCAGCATTTCTTTAATTATTCCCATTGTTGTGTGTTTTCTTTTAATTACATTCAAGTTGTGTTTAATACTTTTTTTTCTTCATACTTCGATGTGTGGTATTATCTCATTGGTTTCATGCATGTCATGATATGGGTTTTCACATTCACTTGCACCCATTGTGTGTGTGTGACGGACATGTGTTCAGTAACATACTTGCCTTTGGGGTTGTATCATGTAATTGCCTTTTCTATGTGGGTGGATGCAATACTTGGTTGGGTCTTTGGGCTGGGGAGGCTGGCCATAAGGGCCATGATTGAGGATCGTCATGACGTGGGGGCAGGGGGGGCATGAGTGGGACATGAGTGGGGGCCTGCTGGCAGGTGCCCTGCACTGCTGGGGGGTGGGGGTGCAGGGGGACATGAGTGGGACATGAGTGGGGGCCTGCTGGCAGGTGCCCTGAACTGCTGGGGGTGGGGGTGCAGGTGGACATGAGTGGGACATGAGTGGGGGCCTGCTGGCAGGTGCCCTGCACTGCTGAAGGGTGGGGGTGTAGGGGGACATGAGTGGGGGCCTGCTGGCAGGTGTCCTGCACTGCTGGGGGGTGGGGGTGCAGAGGGACATGAGTGGGACATGAGTGGGGGCCTGCTGGCAGGTGCCCTGCACTGCTGGGGGGTGGGGGTGCAGGGGGACATGAGTGGGGGCCTGCTGGCAGGTGCCCTGCACTGCTGGGGGGTGTGGATGCAGTCGGACATGAGTGGGGGCCTGCTGGCAGGTGCCCTGCACTGCTGGCAGGGGGGTCCAGGGGGACATGAGTGGGACATGAGTGAGGGCCTGCTAGCAGGTGCCCTGCACTGCTGGGGGCGTGCTGGGGGACATGGGTTGGTGATCAGTAGTGCAAGCTGACATGTGGCTTGGCTGGGGGGCATGCCCATGGTGGATGGGCTGCCTGCGGGACATGACCAGGGGTGCACGGTAGTCCCCTGTGGTGTGGGCTTCCTGCAGGGGCCGCGGAGGGTGTAGAGGGAACACCTGGGAGGACCCACACTGCCAATTCACATGTAGGACTCCCCGCGCATCCCCGAAATACACGTACCCTGCTCAAATCGCGTGTGAGACTTCCCGCGAACCCCAGTAATACACGTACCCCACTCGCACAGGCCCTTTCGCGTGTGAAACTTCCCACGAACCCCAGTAATACACGTACCACACTTGCACAGGGCCAATCGCGTGTGAAACTTCCCGCGAACCCCAGTAATACACGTACCCCACTCGCACAGGCCAATCGTGTGTGAAACTTCCTGCGAACCCCAATAATACACGTACCCCACTCGCACAGGGCTTATCGCATGTGAAACTTCCCGCGAACCCCGGTAATACACGTTCCCCGCTTGCCGTGCTGGTACAGGGTTAGCGCAGCCCTTTGCGCTGGGTTGGGGATTTTGATGGCTTTTACCTGCGCGAGGGGCGTTCTTGGGGGGGTAACTGGCGCTGCTGCAGGGTCGCTGCGCCACTGTGCGCCACGGCTGGTTTTGGTAGCTAAAATCCATGAATACGCTGTGCGTGGAAATGGATTTTAGCACACGCGGCTGGCGCAGTGATTCGCACGCGCACACTGTGCGCCAGCCGCATGCGCCAGTTGGGCGCTGAATTCTATGAATTACCCCCTTCGATTCTCTGGCAAGGGGATGGCAAGGGAGTTCCCCAGAGCACAAGGACACACGGCTTCCTGTGTGATTCTAGATCCATGAGCCCACCTGCATATAAGGCTACCTCTGTGTCATCTTCACAAGTGTGAAAGAATGGGAAGGGCCAGGATTTCCAGGCTTGGATCGCATTGACATCACCCCTGAGATTGGAACTTTGGTGCTGGCTTCAATGGAAACATTTTTTGAAAGGATTTATTTTAAAACAGCGCATGCCAACAATTCTTACCACATACGCTAGCGTGTTGGTTTGTGGAGCAGTGGCAGGAAACCAATCACCCATACCGACCATTCTTACCACAGATGCCATCATGGTGGGCTGGGAGCGGTGATAGGAAACAATCTTGGCAGGAAGAATGTTGGGTACAGAAGGCACCTAATTCCCACAATTGGCGGTGGTAATCTTGCTCTTCCCCTTCTGGTACCGCAGAAGTTGTTTTCCACTTCTGCTGGAACAGGCAGAGGCAAAGGCACCTGTCTTCCTCCTCCTTGACATCCAGTTCAAGTAAATCAAGCTCAGGGCAGACGTATTCTGGCCTCAGGTCTTTGAAATTGAGAGGGGAATGGTGGCATTCGGTGACAGGGTCTGTTCCAGAAACTAGCCATTCAGAAGGATGGTAGGGCCTCCTACCTTGAAGGCAAATGACAGGTGCTGGAGCATGTTCCAGGACTGGTGTGCTAAAAGAGGGTTGGTGTCGACATACAGCTCGACTCCTATCATCATGCAATACCTCTAGGAAGGTTTTGATCTAGGGTTTGCTGTCTCATCTTGAGGGCTCAGTGGGCGACAATAAGGGTTTCTCAAGAGTCATTTGGGTTGGGCTCTGAGGGCTGTGAAGGGGTTAATAGAAATTTAACTCTGAGTAGACCAGCTTGAGCTTCAGAATTTCCCCAGTGGGACCTTCCATTAGTGTTGAAGGCCCTTCAGTCTCTTCCCTTGCAGACTTTAGAGAAAATTCCTCTGAAGCTCCTGTCATAAAACTGACTGTCTAGTTGACTGTAGAGTCACCCCATGTAATGCCACAGCCTCCCTCATGCTGAGAAGGGTCCCAGATAGAGAAAACTCCTGTATGCATAATAGCACAAGCAACTGCAGCCCCAGATAGAGGCAAGCACCCCTATGAACAATACCACAAAAACCCCAGGCCCAGATAGAGGCACGCGCCCCTTTGAATGATAACACAAACAAGATAGAGGCACGTGCCCCTATGAAAAATAGCACACACAACCCAGGCCCCAGATAGAAGCCCACTCCCTTATGAATAATACCAGAAACAACCCAGGCCCAGATAGAGTCACGCGCCCCTATGAACAATACCACAAACAACGCAGGCCTCAGATAGAGGCACGTGCCCCTATGAATGATAAAACAAGCAACCCCGGCCCCAGATAGAGGCACGCGCCCCTATTAATAGTAGCACAAACGACACAGGCCCCAGATAGAGGCACGCGCCCCTATGAATAATAGCACAAACAACTCCAGACCCAGATAAAGGCATGCAAACCTATGAATAATAGCAGAAACAACGCTGGCCCCAGACAGAGGCACACACCCCTATGATTAATAGCACAAACAACCCAGACCCAGATAGCGTCACGCGCCCATATGAATAATAGCACCAACAACCCCAGCCCCAGATAGAGGCCTGCAAACCTATGAATAATAGCACAAACAACCCTGTTAGGCAGAATCCTGTGCAGTGCCCTTAGGGACCACTGCACACAATTAAGACCTGTCAGGCTGAGATCCTGGTGTCTGCGGAAGCCGCTGAACCCCCGACAATCCACCCAAAATGTGTCACTCTGAGCTGATAATATATATAACCGCTCAGTTTACCTCACTTCCAGGGGAAAGGGGGAAGGGACAAATTAACAAACACCAGGCTGGAAGCTATTGACTAGCTGGTTCTTCACCTGTAGTTAAAAACATAAACATATAATACACCTCATTACTCAATGGGTTACTATACTAACCTTAAAACTCTATATCCTTTACCAAAATAGTCAAAAAACCATACCTGGTACTTCGCTTCAGAATGCCCAGAGAAGTGATACGCAGACAAGACTTCCTTACTTGTTGACCAGAATCTTAAAGATCATTCAGCCCTCACAGTAGGTCCATGAATGTAATATTTAACTTTGTAGTTCGTCTTTTTAACCTCAAGATTCTTGAACAAAGTCTTAAGTTCTTTAAATAAGTTTAAGGAAGTTTTTTTAAGTTCTTGTATTTCTTTTTATATTTTCTTTTTAGAGTGTCTTTTACTCTTGAACGGTTTTAAACTTGCGATGAAATCTTCACGTGGAGGAGTCCGGTAGAGCTGACTGATGAGCAGGAAACTTGCTTGTCCCTTTTATTACTTTAACCACATGGGCATGGACACGTTACACTGCACGAGCCCTCAGCAAGGACTCTGGACTTCTGAAAGGGGAGCACACCACAGGCAGCACTCCCATCCAGCAGTTTAGGAGTATGAGAGAAAGTAGAGGTTTTGTACATGAAAGTCATGTTAAACAAGAAATGCACTCAGTGTGGTGATTGGCCCATTTAATTGTGGGCCTGTTGCCCCTTGAAGAAAAAGTGTCATGACTGCGTAATGACGCTCCTCAAATGAAAGGAGCTCTGCGGGCACGTGAGTGCAGTGCAGCAGGGCCCCAGTAAGTAGCAACTCGTATCTGTGTCCTTTGTTACTACTGGTTTGCCATGTGCACACAGCCTGGTCCCGCAACCCCCGCCTGGATGTCCCCAGAGCCGAGGCTGTCACACGCTTGGTGCCCCCAGCCATTTTTTCAATATCCGGTGCTCCGGATATCGCAGGGTGCTCCCTGCCTCGTTATCGCTGCAAGCCTGCAGCCAGATGGTCCCGGCACTTGGAGTGGCCCACCGTGGTGATCTGTGACGGGCCAGGGCACTCAGCAGCTGTCGTGACGAGAAGGCAAGGCAAGGAGATTTCACCGTAGCCTGTAGCCGACTGCAACTGGCTAGAAGTACTGTTGCACTTTGCGCAAAGAGAAGCTTTACAGGCAAGTAAAAGGAAAGGAATTAGTGGGCCGCCAGCAACACCCTTTTCTGACCCAAGCTGTCATCAACTGCCCACAACTGCACTTTAGTGCACTTCGTGGCGCGCAACTGCACTTCATTGCACTTCGTGGCACGCAACTGCACTTCACTGCACGTCGCAGCGCTTTACTCTGGCTTTTTTATGCTTCACTGAGTTCCTGCCTTGGGGGAGGCCTCTATTATGAACCTTGAAGGTACAGCCACTAGTTGGTCAGAGGGCCCGTCTTTCCCCCCTTTCCCCAGTAGTGGAGCACCACGTGGCCAGGATCACACACTCCATGTGAGCAGCACAGATCCCTGCACTTCACCAGGAGCCCATGTATGGAATAAACACTGCACTTCCAAAGATGACCGGCAGAGGTCCCCACAGGAGGTCACGTGACTTCCGAAGCTTCCAATCATATTTATCACCGACATCTCCAAAGGATTTCTGTAAAGTATGAACAATGAAAATCGTTTTACTTTACTGGTTTTTAAGGATTTTACTTTAACCTAAAATTATTTTGTACTAACTCTTGCACGCGGAAAATGCGATGCAATTTCAGCACAGCCTCGTTCCCAAACATCAGGTCTTCTTGCCAGAGAGGCCGGAAGTGGCTACGTTTATATTAACAGTGAAAACGGACTAGGAAGCAGGGGAGGCCTCATACCCATAAACCCTCACAAAAATTTGCATACCGCAAATTCTACTCCTAATACCCTACAGGCCATGCTAATGGATGATGGAGGAAACAAGTTTGCTGAAAGGAAGAAGCACTGAAATGTTTCTTCCTGAATGTCATGGAAGTGTGTCAGTACTGCACTGTGTTACAGGTGTAATACATATTCCCTCGAGCTCTCCGGGAATTGCGTCCTTATGCATAACCTTATCAAATTTCCCCGCGCGTCACTCGCACTGCGTGTGGTGGGTGATGCTGGGGTTACACCAATTTTTGGAAGGTCTTTTTATCGAGGGACCTGATCTCAGGTAAAAGAACAGTTTAACCGGAAAGGAATGTATCAGGATGTGGGTGCAGTATCGCCCCCCCCCTGCTTTTTCCACCTTCCTCATCTGCTGTGGAAGCCCCCTGCACTGTAGGAATCTGCAGAGCACATCCCTGGAAGCCCAGCTCAGGGCTTAACATGTCAGATGCCTCTCTCTGGGACTGTGCTCAGCATGAGGGAGGCTGTGGCCTCATGTCAGATGCCTCTCTCTGGGACTGTGCTCAGCATGAGGGAGGCTGTGGCCTCATGTCAGATGCCTCTCTCTGGGACTGTGCTCAGCATGAGGGAGGCTGTGGCGTCATGTCAGATGCCTCTCTCTGGGACTGTGCTCAGCATGAGGGAGGCTGTGGCGTCATGTCAGATGCCTCTCTCTGGGACTGTGCTCAGCATGAGGGAGGCTGTGGCCTCATGTCAGATGCCTCTCTCTGGGACTCTGCTCAGCATGAGGGAGGCTGTGGCGTCATGTCAGATGCCTCTCTCTGGGACTGTTCTCAGCATGATTGAGGCTGTGGCCTCATGTCAGATGCCTCTCTCTGGGACTGTGCTCAGCATGAGGGAGGCTGTGGCCTCATGTCAGATGCCTCTCTCTGGGACTGTGCTCAGCATGAGGGAGGCTGTGGCGTTAGTCAACCAAACAGACAGTTTTAGGAGATAAGCACTTCAGAGGAATTTATTCTAAAGGCTCCGAGGTGTTATGGGATCGGATAAGTCCAGCACCCCTCCTGCATTGCACGCGCGACACAGGAGTCAGTGAGTTGCAGAGATAACTGGCATACCGGATATGGTGTGCGTCTTTTATTGTCACCTCACATGTGACAAAGCACGAGCAGCACCACATAGTAACCGCAGAGGGCCCGGTCCCGGAGCCTCAGCGAGACAGTGGCCAGCCTGGTATGTAGCCCTGCCCTGTGCCATGAACTGACTTTTATTAGTTTAAACTAAACATTTAAACACTATTCTGGCCACAATAGTGATGTTTATTTTCTACAAGGAATGTGCCATCCCCTATTAGCAGTCCCACAGACATCTGGTGGACCCGTGGACTCTAGGCCCCTTATATTGGTCGTGGGGTGGGGGGAATTGCAGTTGGTCTACAGGTGTACCCATCTTAGTCAGAGGGAGGCGGTTCACGGCTGACTGTCACTAAGCATGAATGCAGCAGAGCTCTTGTCGTTGATGGCTTGTGGGCGCGGTAGCCGGTGTAGGGGAGGAATGGCCACGAGGCCCTCCTCACCTACAGCTCCCTCCCCAGGTGAGGACCATGGCTCGGTGGGAGCACCCTCATGCCACCCGGGCCCAGGTGGAGGGGGGTTCACCCGCCGACGACATTGCCCACACGCACCCTGTCTTTGCATTTACCGAAACTTAAGTTAGGCCTAGACGCCATCGTGCACAGCAAACATGGTGTGAGTTCAGCACACTGTAACGAGGCCCCCACCTTTGGAGGGCCTTTCATGCATCTCTGCCGCCTCAGCAGCCCTGGCAGATCCGCTGCGAGCGCGTTCCCATGAGAAAGTCGGAGATGAGCTAAACCCGAGATGCCAACACGGCAACATTATATTAGTAACAATGTAATATTGCACCCCGTATGACCCAGACCGCAAGGCCGGGGCAACGGGGAAAAAAGCTGAAGCATCACTATCTGAAGAAGGTAGAAAATAGTTCAAGTATTGGTGTTAATGAACTACCTCTGTTTAAAATGTGAACGAACCATAAAAATGTAACGTTATATGATATCCCTCCAGGTCTGGACTAATGCTGCTATAACCACGGAGAAAGATGTTGACCAAACGTGTAACCTCTATGTGTAAAAGTGTTTTTCAATAGTATGTAGAAACTTGAACTCATATATGTTTTGAATCACCCAAAGCGGCGGGCATCAATCTCTGTAGGCCATAACCTAGATATCCCTCGTATAACGTCTAATGTACATACAATACGCACACAATGTAGTGAACATAATGTTAGGTAATGAAAAGGTACTGGAACCGACTGTATTAAAGAAATGTGTAACGAAAATGAAATATATATATATATATATGTGTGTCTGAATAACGTTAAAATGAGGCAGAACAGTATAAAACTTCTGCATTCACTGATCAGCAACGCACGAGGAAAATACCTTTGTGAGTATATGCAAGGTCATTCCCTCTCCCACCCCACCAAGCCTGCCAGATAAAAAAGCTAAGACTTGTGCTGCGCTCCCTCACCTCCCCCAACCAAGCTGGCGTTACTTCAGAGAGTCAGAGGCCCCGGCGCCGCAACCAAGGCCACAGCCCGCCACCTGTGTTATTTACAGCACGGTAATAAACCCACGGATGAACCCACTGATCTACCAGCACCCTCTCATAAATCCCCACGAACCCCCCCAAGAATCCTGACCCCGTGTAAGGACGACCCCCATCATTGGGACAAGACACAGAGACCCATCTATATAATAACTTCTAACGCAGCAGACAGACATGTATCACTCGGCCCAGGTCCCAGAGCCCCGTCCCGTGACCTAAAATACCGGTCAATAAGACTCAGGTAAATCTCACCCCAACCAACAACCACCAGACCTCTCACGAGGTGCATTCCTCATGTGTTGCGTTTATTTTATAAGATAAGCTACGGAACAATTTATTAGTGAACGTAAATGTCATTTTCTGAATAACTGCAGTGTGCATGGCCTAGGGCAACTAAGACAGGAAAGGTATTCATCATTGTCACAGGCTGCCCCAGCGCACCAACACCGCACGGATGACCTCAAGCCGGCCTGCCAGGCCCAACCCAACCCACGAGGCTGACCAGTGACGTCGTCTTGCCAAGACCAACCATGCTGCAGCAACACCTATAGTTAGTCGACGATACCCAATCCCAATTAACTTGTGCCCCCTATAGTGTTTAGGTGTTGATGACGTTTTCTGTATTAGAAATACGCCTGTCTTTGCTATTGTCAGACAGAGCGCTCTCGTAGGTTGCAGAGTTCTTTGCATGCCTTATCCTTGGATAAACTCCCACTTACGCTCACCCGCACTCTGTCTTGGTCTTATTCCCACTACGGGAGAGTCCCTTATTGTCTCTCATTGCGGGGAGGATCGTGCTGAATTGGGGGCGCTTCCTTTCAGTGGTGACCCCGATAGCGTGATATCTCCAAACTATTTTTCCTAACTCCTTCTTAAACGACCCCCTTGTGGCACGAGAATCTCCGGTCGAGAAGGGATACGCACGGTGAGCCGTCTCCGGGAGGCCGCCCGCCAACGGCGACCGGCACAATAAGAAGTGCGCACTCAATGAGAAAGGGTACGGGATCCCGATTGGAAAAAAATCCCCTTTGAGTGCCGCTCGCCGGAGCCAGGGGCTGACCGTTGAGTTACCGGTGACGCCGCCTGGACGGACCCAGTTTCGGAGAGTATCGGTTCAAGACGGGCACGTGAGTACCGAGTGCGAGTGATCGTCAAGGGGAAAAGAAAGGGAATTGGGAATAACAGAACGGGGTCAGGTAGAGGAGAAGAATATCGGGGGTCTACTACAGACGGGTCTTGAAATTTTCTTTATTCTTTCTTTTGCATATGGCCATTAGGAGTAAGAAATAAGTGACGTGGTAGAAGTGACGGAAACCTAGCTCCGAGAGGGGGTGGAAGGCGGCGCCGCATAGTACTATCTAAATTAGTACTGGGAATATATGAAGAAGTGAGAAATAAGTTATTGGTGTCTAGCAAAAGGAGACACCGGGAATATTTTTTAGTGATTGTGCTCTCTCTCTCTCTATTTCTTTTTTTCCATTTCCACGGGGTAGGGGGTGAAAATGAGAAGGGTATGAAGTAGTTAGAACATCTTAAAAAGTGGGGACTCAGTAGTGGCACGTACAGACGTGAACACAGTAACCTTAGTAGGGAAACAGGGACAGCTGGCTAGGGAGGAAAGGGAGGAGAAAGACAAAGAGTGTGAGTGGAAAGCATTGTGAAGGGTGCGCGCACCGTACGAGTGTGAGAGACGAACGGGTGGCCGCGAGGTGGTGTCAGAGAGTGTGGCCATAACCAGTACTTGATCAATTACAAGTGAGATCACATAAGAGTGCCTGGGAATGGGAAGGAGATGAGATATGGTGAGTGAGAAGAGATTTGTGCAGTGAATAACGGTGGGTGATAATTTTAAAGAGGTCCGCTCTTGTCTGTGCCATAAAGGAATACATACGCATATTTACAGCTAATAAAAGGTAACGAAAGCGAACAAGGTAGCGCTAGCGATTTAAAGGATGGGGGCTGAAACTCCCTTGTCACACATTTGCAAGAGCTTGCCGGGATATGCTGAGCGCATAAATAAATATCATGATCAATGGTTAACAGAATTGAAAGGGGAGGGGTTGCCCCAGATTTGGCCAGAAGGAGGGTCTTTTGACAAAAGCGTTCTTGATATGGTATGTACATGTATTCGCCTTAAGTATAAGGGAAAAAAATGGCAGAACAGGAAGGAGATATTAGATCTTTGGAGATTGTTTGAGGAAGTACCCCCACCCAAAGCTCCAGCTCCAAATATTGATTTACCCTCCACCACAGACAATCCACTAATGATCCCGCGAGAGGAAAAGGAACAATTAAGTACAGAACAGCCTGCGGAAGTGGTTATGTTGTACCCAATATTACCTAAACCAGCCCCTGCAACAGGATATAGCGACCCGATTTATGTGCCTCCCCCTTCAACCAGCACGCCACAAAGACCAACTGCACCCCCACCATACGAAAACACTAGAGAGCACACCCAGGGAGGCACACAGAGAGTGGACATAGAGAAGTTAACGAGTGACTTAGAGTCGAGGCTTACAGTGGCACGAGATGAGCTCTCAAGAATAAAAGACATATGTGAACGCACAGCGTGCGCCCCCACACAATCTGGACGCACGTCTAGAGCGTCGAGCGAAAGTAGACAAATTGAGGAAGGATGGAAAAAGGGGGAAATACTGTTCAGAATTGAGGAAGAACCGACCAGGATAATAGAAGTAGGGACAGCAGAAGGAAGCATTGGTGATGTCTCGAGAGAGAGAGGGATCAGAGAGGATTTGTTATGTGATGTCAGAGGAGGGGGGGATGAGAGTGATAGATTGAGCATGGCAGTAGGAGGAGAAGGCGAGGAGCTAGATGGGGCATGTTCACTGGGGACTATAGAGGATGAATGGATAGGACGACTAAGAAATAGGGTGGGGAAGATGGCGCCATTAGAGTCAGCAGTGACCAAGGAAAAGGAAGCTGCAACGGCAAAAGGGAAATTACAACTACCATTACTCCACAGGGGAGGTGGGAGGCCGAACTATATACCGTGGGCTCAGATGGACAAGGCTAACTTAATGAAATTACTACCACAGCTGTCAGGAGGGGCAAGCAAGTGGATATATGCATTTGAAAAACATACCGCGGGTATACCGCTGGCAGTAGGCGATGTGAAAAGCCTACTAGTGTCCTCAGTAGGGGATCAGGCAGACAGAGTGTGGGCTAAAGCGGGTTTTCCAGCTGTAACTTTGGAGTGTGATCGCCATGATGGGGCTTCTTTTAACACCGTGCGAGCAAGGGTGTGGGACGCACTGCGGGAAACTTTCCCAGATACCCCTGATCTGCAGTCAGTAATGCAATGTACCATGAATGATGGGGAGGACGCTATGGATTACATTCTCCGGGTGCAGGAGATGTGGAGAGCGGAAACGGGTACGCCCTGGCACCAATCCACGTCTCTATTTTACTTCATCATTAAAAGAGGGCTCCCAAAGGAAGTGCAAAAGGCACTAGATAAAATAGCAGGTGTTGAGGCAAAAGGCTGGCCGGAGATCCAAAGCATAATAGTACACCATTGTAAAAGGATCAAAGAAAGAGAGAGGGAAGTAGCACAGAAAAGGTTGGCGGACGAGGCGAAGTTGGTGCAATCAAAATTGGTGAAGGTCGCAGCAGCGGTAGCGGGACTCCCACTCATACGGGAGGGAGAGGAAGGAGAGGAGGGGCAAATAGCAATACAAGGAAGAATAGCAGCGAATTGGGCAGGACAAGGGCAACGACAGTGGACAGAGCAGGAGCAGAACGGAGGTCCAACGTGGCAAGAGTGGGCCCCAAGAGGAGGAAGAGGTGGGTACAGGGGGCGAAGAGGAGGACAAGGGTATGGAGGAATGGGAGGAAATGGGTGGCAGGGTCCCAGAGGTCCACAGGGGAGCTGTTGGAATTGTGGGAGATGGGGGCATTACTCAAGGGAATGTAGGAGCAGACAAAACAACGGTTTCCAAGAGATAGAACAGTACGGACACCCCCATCCAGGAAGCCCCTACGGCCTCCCCATGGGACAATACCAGCAACCAGACAATGTAGTACAAAGGAGTAACGCACAACTACACGGACATCAATACCGAACACAAACCAGCCCACAGAATAATGACAATGTGCACTACACGCCTGGTAATACTTTCGCCACAGGAGCTAATGGGGCACCAGCCCCCGCACCTTACAGTGGAGTGTCAGTAGTTTCGGGGAATATTTTCGATCAAGGGGGGGCAATGAGACACCCCGCATAGGACAGCCCACAGAGAGCACTTGCGTGTCCAGTACTGTCTACGACCCACAATGCATCAGAGGAACCATTGATAGGAGCGCAGATAGGAGACAAGCAATTCATATTCATGGTGGATTCGGGAGCGGAGAAATCATGCATTAGAGAGGGCCGGTTCCCGTTATCTAATAGAACGTTAGAGACGCAGGGGTTCTCTGGGGCTGTAATTGAAGTTCCTTACACAGAGGTATTGGATGTGACAGTGGGGGGTAAAACAGTGAAAGCACCCTTGCTGTACTATGAAAACTCTCCCATCAACTTACTGGGGAGAGATCTCTTGAGCAAACTAAACATGACCATATCATTCACAGGGAGCGGCATCGTATGTTCAACGCCAGGCATATGCCCCCTCCGTATATTAGCAGTAATACACGGCCACACAACAATAAAAGAGATCAGAGGGGTACCAAGAAATGAGGAGATGTTTGTTGAAGGCATGAGAACATTGGCTCTCATAGTACCAGAACTAAAAAGGGTGGAGTGGAGAATACCAGCAGAATTCCTTTTTCGTCCCATAGCAAGCCCTGACACTGCTCTTGGGGAAGTACTATCATTGGATTTGCATGCAATACATGTATCAGCAAACAGAATATGCGTGATTGGTATTGACATGGAAGGGTGTGAGTGGCGGACAGTATTGTGTACAAATGCAAATATCCCCCTGAGAGAGCTCTCGGACGAGGAGCTATTTTCTGACACTGAGGGAGATGGTGAAGTAGTGATGGAACTGGCAATGCCCTGCGACATCGTAGTTACAGCCAGACAAACTAAAGTTGAACTAATGGCGGTAGTAGGAGCACCGCATACATTTTTTGATGAAGACATGAGTTCAGTACCCGCTAACTTATGGACTAATGGCCCCCACGATGTAGGGTTGCTACATGAAGTTCAGCCTGTGGTGATAAAAGTAAAACAAGGAGCAATACTACCCCGGGTGAAACAATATCCACTGTCGCGAGAAGCAGAAGAAGGGATCAGAGAGACAATAGAAGCACTGCTAGCACAGGGTATAATAGTGCCCTCAAACTCCCCATGCAACACATGCATTTACCCAATCAAAAAAGCGAAGGGGGGTTCATGGAGGATGATACAAGATTTACGCCCATTGAACGATGTGGTAATGAAGGAGTTCCCTTTAGTCCCGAACCCGGCGACAATACTGTGCAACATTCCAAAAATAGCATCACACTTCACAGTAATTGACTTAAAAAATGCATTCTTTTCGATTCCCTTGGCAGAAGAGAGCAGGTACTTGACAGCATTTACATTGGGAGGAAGGAGGTTCGAACACTGCAGACTACCACAAGGATATTGCGAGAGCCCAAGCATATTTAACAGGGTACTACATGAAGATCTGGGGAATTTGTCTGTAGAAAGCACAGTGATTCAGTACGTTGATGATTTATTGGTTTGTGCACAGGCTGAGGAAGAATGCAGACAGGACTCGATAACACTCTTGACATTATTGGCAAATAAGGGGTACAAGGTGGACAAGGGGAAGTTACAATACTGTCTGACGGAGGTCCTATACTTGGGTCAGTTGATATCAAAGGATGGCAAGCGAATTATACCAGACAGGGCACAGGCGATTAGAACAATTGGGGAGCCCAAAACAGTAAAAGAGATGCAGAAATTTCTGGGTATGTGTAACTATTGCCGAGCATGGATATTGGACTATGCGGCGTACACAAGGCCCTTGCTACAGGCACTGAAAGAAGCACAACAGGAACACAAACACATAGAATGGACAGAGGTGATGAACACAGCATTTAACTCACTAAAAGAGCTGATATCAAGCGCTCCAGTACTAGCAAACCCAGATTATGGGCGCGAATTCTTCTTATTTTCACACTGCAAAGGAACATTGATGACAGCAGTACTGACACAGAAAACATCTTTAGGGCACAAACCACTCGCTTACTATAGCGGCACCCTAGACGCAGTAATGCAAGGTCATTTCGCGTGCGAGCAATCCCTAGCTGCAGCCGCGTTCGCAATTGAAAAAAGTGCCACGATAGTAATGGGCTGCCCGGTGACACTGTTCGTGGAACACTCACTTTTTGCAATATTAGAGCGAACAAAGAGCACATTGACAACACAACGCGCCACAGCATATGAGATAATACTGTCCAGCGCTAACATCCATATAGTAAGATGTAAAACAGTGAACCCAGCCACATTCATCACAGAGGCATGCACCATAGAGGACATGCAAAACCACAACTGCGCCACGTACACAGGTGACGA
The DNA here is from genome assembly GCF_040938575.1 of Ambystoma mexicanum. Taxonomy (NCBI): domain Eukaryota; kingdom Metazoa; phylum Chordata; class Amphibia; order Caudata; family Ambystomatidae; genus Ambystoma; species Ambystoma mexicanum. Next base: position 20,312,043 of record NC_090923.1, on the reverse strand, counting down.
AAGTAAGGATCAAGTGATTTTTGAAAATGCCCTGACCGAGGGTGAGGTGTATTTTGTGGACGGGTCAGCATCAATAGACATGGAGACAGGAGAAAAGCATGTGGGTATGGCAGTGGTACGATTAGAGGAAGATGAATATGAGATACTAGTACAACACCGCCTCCCATCACACTATTCAGCGCAAGCAGCAGAACTAATAGCGCTAATAGAAGCATTGCATGCCGCCAAGGGGTGCGCAGTGACCATATATACAGACTCAGCATACATGACAACAACAGTTCACGGCGGGTTGGCCCGGTGGGGGCGGAGAGGGTTCCGACGAGCAGACGGAACGCCAGTCCAGCATGCAGAATTATTGAAAGAACTGATTGAGGCCCTGCAAGACCCCACGGCAGTGGCCATCGTAAAATGTCAAGCTCATACCACCAATACAGATTTTGTATCTTTGGGGAACGCGGCAGCAGACGCCGCTGCCAAAGCAGCTTCATATCTACAAAAAGGTGAAATAGGAGAGTACATGTTGCACCACACAGCAAGCCAAGAAGTCCCCACAGGATACAACATGATGTCCACACAGGAGATAATAGAGCTGCAAGAGGGAGCTAGTGCAGAGGAAAAATTGCTGTGGACTAAGAGAGGATGCAGCAAATCACCGACTGATTTATTGTGGCGACAAGAGAGTTCAGGAAAAGTGGTAATGCCAATCACGCTGTTAGAAATAGCATTTCAACAACTACACTTTCCTGCACACAACACAAAAAAACACATAATGGCAGAGATACAAGAAGATTGGTTTACACCTTGCCTCCAGGAACACGTCACAAGGTTAGCTCTAGAATGCACGACATGTCAAATTTACAACTCAGGTATGACATTGCGTACACTAAGGGGTACGATACCAAAACCAAGTGGCCCATTCAGAGAGCTCCACATTGATTATGTAGACATGGGAGAAAGGTGTAACGGGGCTCGATATATGATTGTGGTTGTATGTCCATTTTCGAGGTGGGTGGAGGCAGGCCCTTGTGCCCGCCCTGACGCGAAGGGCGCCGCGAAGTTCCTAGTGCGGGAAGTGTTTCCGCGCTGGGGAATTTGCGACGTTATTCGCTCAGATAACGGGACGCATTTTGTTAATGAACTCTTTAAAGAAGTGACTACATTATTGGGAATAAAGCACAAATTATGTTCGATTTATCATCCTCAAAGTAATGGCGTCGTAGAAAAGATAAACGGCCTGTTAAAAAGCAGATTATCAAAACTTTGTTTTTCCCTTAAAAAGACTTGGATGTACTGCCTGCCTTTGGCCTTGTTTGAGCTACGAAACCAGCCAAGTAAGGATCACCATTTGTCCCCGCACGAGATCGTCACGGGAAGAAGAATGCACACAGCGCATTCGCCTCTCCGTGAGCGTTCTGATGCACACAGAAGCGCAGCCATATTGGGGGAGGAGTTCACAGAATACCTGCGAAAATTGACACGGGCAGCGCGCGTAATTTCAAAGCAACTAGCCCCCCCCTCGACAAGAGAGGAGGGGAACGCGACTGAACAAAACGGTTTGCCTGAAAAACCACTACAGCTAATGCCTGGGGACCTTATATATGTTAGAAGTTTTGTGCGGAGGTGGAACGCACCACGCTTCCATGGCCCCTATGAGGTAGTGTTTTGCACGCCTACAGCAGTAAAGGTTAAGGGCCTGCGATATTGGGTGCATTTGACAGATGTACGTAAAGCTTACAGCGCTGCGGAGAGTGAGGTGCAGGATGAGGCACAGGCAACAGCGGACGATGAAGTTGTGCGGAATGAATGATTTGAATTTCGTGTGCTTCATGAGATGAACAGTGAACACAATTAGCGCGCAACAAATGTCCTGGACTAAAACATGTACACATGTATATGTAAATTTTCTTTTTACAATTTTTGAAAGTTTTGCGTGGGGTTCTTTTTTTTCCCTTCCTGTACTATTTAAGATGTTTTTTATTATTGTTGTTTTTAGAAATGTCATGTTTTTTTTTTATTATTTATATATATATATAGTAAGTTACAAATAATATTGACTGAAAGCTACCTTGTCTGTCAACAAACCCCCTTCCTCACCCAACCCTATATTTTATCACCGAAACGTTACAATGTGGAAATGCTTACATGTTTGTATTTAATGAACTTTTGTGTCTCAAACAGGATTTATCATGGCATCGAATGGGCAGCCTGCAACTAATAGATATGTTAGATTTAGAGAAATGTTAGTGGCTAGATTAACATATTGTTTTGAATGTGGTTTATCAATGTGTGCTATCGTGTTCTTCATCTCAATGTTTTGTCTGGTGTTACACTGGATTATAGCGTTCATCTCTACCGAGATGAACGAGGGGGGAGGGGGGAACAACACCACCCTTGCTCCTGGAACGAAAACAATTCCGACTGTAGGTATCAAAGAAGGTGATTTCTTGATCTGGGATGGAGCACACTTTGTGTGGGGATACTATACTACACCACCCACTGCTGTCCTCTCACAATGGAGAACCAAAAATGTAGATAATGACACAATGTCCCAACCTGGAACATACAACAACCACACGATCCCTCCCGCCCCAATTTCAAACAACGATCTCTTGTTTATTAATGAGGATGGAAAAGTGATTATGATGGCAGAACACACGCCCCTATATGAAGAATTAGAAAAGGGGGGTGGGAGGGAGGAAGGGGGGCCTGGTTCTTCACCTCCTATAACGAGAAGGTACAGAAGAAGGGAGAAAAGTAGGCGGAGAAGAGAGACTGGTGGAAAAGGGTATGATGAGTATTATGGGCTAGGGTTAGACAAAATGGAAGACCCACGACACCCTCACCAAGCAAATAAATGGTATGCAGATATGAGCACAACAGCTAAACAAACAACCAATGAGAGCTGTTATGTCTGCTCACTTATCCCCCATGCATCAGGCACACCTAAAGTATTGTTGCCACGAGAATTGCCCATTGTGGATGCCCAATGTCTCCTTCATCTCACGCTGTGTAGAATAAAGAACACTTTCCAAGCACACGATGTCTCTTTCAGAATGGTACAGAACAACAAAACGTGCTATTCGCAAGCGTCTGGAGTGATCTGCCTTAAAGAACCTTTCTTTGCAATACAAGGGACACTGTTTTCCGAAAACAAATGGAAAGACGAAGAAGTGCTGTGCAAGGCAGAAGCGCTGAAAGGTGTCCAACCGGACAAGTTGCGGTGGATGGAAAGAACGTGCTTGCCAATATGGAAAGAACACATCCCTAAACTAACATGGGTAACAGCGATGGAGAAACCCTTCAAGCTACAAAGTGAAATACAAAACGAACTATGTTTCAAGGGAGAAGGAAAAATGGCAATGGGAACGAACACGAACTGTAACAAAACTCTCACCATCCCGGATATGAAAAAAGGGACAGCAGCATTAATGGACACCTACTGGGTATGCGGAAACCAGGCGTACCTGCACCTTCCCCAATCATGGAGTGGTAGCTGCTCAATGGCCACCTTGCACTCGACACTAATGGTGATTCCAGAAAGCCATATTGACAGAAGTAACATGATGAAAGGAGGCTTGAACCAGAATGCAGCTTCTCCAACTACACAAGCGCACCTTTATGTCCTGTCCTCCGGGGGGAAGGAAGAAGAGCTCTCAAGAAACAAGCGAGCCTCGAACTACATATCACAAGCATCATCTGATTTATTGGCACAGATCCCAGACAAGTATCGCCTGTTCAGCTCCGTGGAAACATTCTTTGCTTCACTAGTGTCCAGTGTCCAAGCAAGAGCAAATGCAAAATGGCTCCAGATCACACGGTGGGAACTGATCCAGTTGGCCAATGACACTGAAGAAGGGTTCAACATAATAAAGGTGGAACTACGAGCTCTGCGACTAATGACCATGCAGAACAGGTATGTTCTAGACCTGTTGACAGCTATCGATGGAGGTGTTTGCCGAAAAATAGGAAGTGCGTGCTGCACGTTCGTACCTTCTGAAGACGCAGAAAATGGGTCCCTGTCCCACGTCATTGAAGCAGTACATAACCTGGGCGAGAAGATGAAAATGGAAGGTGGAGCTGAGGATAGCTCGTGGTTCGACAATATCTTCTCCTGGGTTCCCTCATGGCTTGGAGTGACAATGAAGTTCCTGATACCAATAGTGGTGATCATCCTTGTGATGTTCTGCCTGTGCCAGGTGGGCCTCCGATGTTGTGCTAATGCAGTCCCTAACGGTGCAATGATGATGGTGACAATGGGCAACTCCGGTGGTACAATTAAAGCAACACAAGAAGTACACGTGCAGACAGGAACAGACAACACCCCCAGGTACCAGTTAGTGCCTATGTGCCGTGACAAGTACATAGTAGATAAGCTATGGCACACCACGATTAAAGAACCACGAGACGTAGAACTGGAATGGTATGAGGAGGTCTGGGTAGATCTGGAAGAGACCGGCGACTGTATATATTTGACATGTACACCAGACGAGTATGCTAGGAGAGGTGAGAGCTTAAGGGGGGTGTGCAGAGCATGGATGCCTATAAAAGGAACTCCTGCATGGGATGGTGCAGTGTTAGAAGAACAAGAATGTAGAAGATTAGAAGAGCTAAAGAAATTCGTTACTTTAAGTAACGAAAGGGGGGAAATGTAGGGGAGGAATGGCCACGAGGCCCTCCTCACCTACAGCTCCCTCCCCAGGTGAGGACCATGGCTCGGTGGGAGCACCCTCATGCCACCCGGGCCCAGGTGGAGGGGGGTTCACCCGCCGACGACATTGCCCACACGCACCCTGTCTTTGCATTTACCGAAACTTAAGTTAGGCCTAGACGCCATCGTGCACAGCAAACATGGTGTGAGTTCAGCACACTGTAACGAGGCCCCCACCTTTGGAGGGCCTTTCATGCATCTCTGCCGCCTCAGCAGCCCTGGCAGATCCGCTGCGAGCGCGTTCCCATGAGAAAGTCGGAGATGAGCTAAACCCGAGATGCCAACACGGCAACATTATATTAGTAACAATGTAATATTGCACCCCGTATGACCCAGACCGCAAGGCCGGGGCAACGGGGAAAAAAGCTGAAGCATCACTATCTGAAGAAGGTAGAAAATAGTTCAAGTATTGGTGTTAATGAACTACCTCTGTTTAAAATGTGAACGAACCATAAAAATGTAACGTTATATGATATCCCTCCAGGTCTGGACTAATGCTGCTATAACCACGGAGAAAGATGTTGACCAAACGTGTAACCTCTATGTGTAAAAGTGTTTTTCAATAGTATGTAGAAACTTGAACTCATATATGTTTTGAATCACCCAAAGCGGCGGGCATCAATCTCTGTAGGCCATAACCTAGATATCCCTCGTATAACGTCTAATGTACATACAATACGCACACAATGTAGTGAACATAATGTTAGGTAATGAAAAGGTACTGGAACCGACTGTATTAAAGAAATGTGTAACGAAAATGAAATATATATATATATATATGTGTGTCTGAATAACGTTAAAATGAGGCAGAACAGTATAAAACTTCTGCATTCACTGATCAGCAACGCACGAGGAAAATACCTTTGTGAGTATATGCAAGGTCATTCCCTCTCCCACCCCACCAAGCCTGCCAGATAAAAAAGCTAAGACTTGTGCTGCGCTCCCTCACCTCCCCCAACCAAGCTGGCGTTACTTCAGAGAGTCAGAGGCCCCGGCGCCGCAACCAAGGCCACAGCCCGCCACCTGTGTTATTTACAGCACGGTAATAAACCCACGGATGAACCCACTGATCTACCAGCACCCTCTCATAAATCCCCACGAACCCCCCCAAGAATCCTGACCCCGTGTAAGGACGACCCCCATCATTGGGACAAGACACAGAGACCCATCTATATAATAACTTCTAACGCAGCAGACAGACATGTATCACTCGGCCCAGGTCCCAGAGCCCCGTCCCGTGACCTAAAATACCGGTCAATAAGACTCAGGTAAATCTCACCCCAACCAACAACCACCAGACCTCTCACGAGGTGCATTCCTCATGTGTTGCGTTTATTTTATAAGATAAGCTACGGAACAATTTATTAGTGAACGTAAATGTCATTTTCTGAATAACTGCAGTGTGCATGGCCTAGGGCAACTAAGACAGGAAAGGTATTCATCATTGTCACAGGCTGCCCCAGCGCACCAACACCGCACGGATGACCTCAAGCCGGCCTGCCAGGCCCAACCCAACCCACGAGGCTGACCAGTGACGTCGTCTTGCCAAGACCAACCATGCTGCAGCAACACCTATAGTTAGTCGACGATACCCAATCCCAATTAACTTGTGCCCCCTATAGTGTTTAGGTGTTGATGACGTTTTCTGTATTAGAAATACGCCTGTCTTTGCTATTGTCAGACAGAGCGCTCTCGTAGGTTGCAGAGTTCTTTGCATGCCTTATCCTTGGATAAACTCCCACTTACGCTCACCCGCACTCTGTCTTGGTCTTATTCCCACTACGGGAGAGTCCCTTATTGTCTCTCATTGCGGGGAGGATCGTGCTGAATTGGGGGCGCTTCCTTTCACCGGTAAGGCTCTTAGCTGTGTACGCCCCCTCTGACGTAGGAGAGCGGATAGAACTTCTCCAGCGCCTTAGGCAACTGCTGGTCACCACCAGATCAATATTGATGTGTGGGGATTTTAGCTGCATCTTGGAAGACGGAGGATGCATAGGCTTGAGGGCGGGCTCTGTGTGGATGGATGCTGCGGCAAAGCTTCTGATGGAGATGGTGTGCAAAGCATCCTTGAAGGACGGAATTGGGCCAATGGGGCCTAATGGCAGGAACTTCTGGAGCTCCCCAGATGGCTCTCTGCACTCTAGGATAGGATATACTTTGTCTTCACCTCCCAAACAGTGAGGGGAAGACGGAGTACTATGATACGGTTCACTTCTTTGACAATCAAGCTATCCACTTCCAGGGTGAACTGACGGGCAAGTTCCTAGCAGGACCTGGATCCTGGAAGTTGAACAGCTCCCTGCTGAGAGAAGAGAGACTGGAGGCTGAACTAAGGGAGATGTACATGTTGTGGCAGGAAATGAAGGATGGCTTCCATTCAACAGGGGAATGGTGGGTATGGGTCAAAGGAAGGGTGCAAGACATTAAGAATGCAGGGGAAGAGGAAAGCCCAGGGGAGGAAGAGGGAGTGCAAAAAACTGCAGCGAGAGCTGCAGGAATTGCACAACCTCCAACTCAAGGGATGGGATGTAAGGGGTCCCCTGGAGGAAGTGAAGTAGGAGCTGAGCCAGCACTTCCGGGATGAATCCAGGGGCATCATCTTCCGTTCCAAGGTGGAGAACCTGGAGAGGGGGGAGAAATGCAACTCTTCTTCAGGAAAATCTACGCTGCACACACCGCTTTGGTTGAACTCCGTGATGAGGAGGGGAAACTCTGTAACACAAGGGATGGCATGATGAGGGAGCCAACTGACTTTGATGGGGACCTCTATGCAGAGAAGAGGTCAGTGGGACACCAGGCAGAACTATTTCTGTCGGGCATCCCAATAACTGTCTCCCCAATAGCGCATGTGGCACTGAATGCCCCGCTCACGCTGCAGGAGCTACACCTTGCAACCAAATCCTTCATGACAGGTAAAACACTGAGAAGTGACGGACTCACAGCCAAATTCTACGTCACTCTGTGGGACATGGTAGGACCAGACCTACTTGAGGTGTACAAAGAGATGGTCGCAAGTGGTCGTATGCCTCAGTCTATGAGAGAAAGTATCATCACGCTCTTGTACAAACAGAAGGGGGAGAGGTGTGACCTCAAGGACTGGAGGCCCATCTCTCTCCTGAACGTGGACTACTAGATTCTGGCAAAGACAATGGTGTCTAGACTCAGGAGTGCCATTGGTGAGATTATCCACCCCGACCAGACCTGCGGGGTCCTTGGATGTAGGGTCACTTACAGCCTCGCCCCGATTAGGGACACAATCCAGTGTGTCACGGACTGCAAGGCCCGGGCTGTGCTGGTGTGCCTTGACCAGGAGAAGGCCTTCGACTGCGTCTACCATGAGTTCATGGACAGGATCCTACAAGGTGTTGGGCTGGAGGCATTCTTCTGCAATTATGTTATAGTAATGTAAAAAGACATATTCAGTTCAGTCATGGTAAATGGTTGGAAAACAGACCCCCTTTCCAGTAAAGTCTGGGGTTTGGCAGGGCTGTCCTCTCGCCCCCTCTGTTTGTTTGCATCATAGAGCTCTTGGTCGAGTACATCCGTTATAATCCAGACATCAGAGGCATCCCGCAACAAAGAGACACAAGAAGAGAGACAAAGTGTTTGTTTTACATGGATGACATCACCCTCTTCTGCACAGGTCAATCGGTGTCAGAGCTTCTGAGGACCTGTGAAGACTTTGGCTAGGCATCAGGTGCAAAGATCAACACAGCAAAATCCCAGAACATGCTTTTTGGAAACTGGGATACCAACCAAGAGTCCCTTACCTTCCCAATCGAGAAGGATTTATGATATGATATGATATGATATGGCATTTATAACGAACCAATACACAAGTGTTTCAAGGCACGACAAGGCAAGGGAGGGGGAACAGAGGGAAGACAGACAACGATCCTACTAGGCCGGGTGTCATTCAGATCGCACAAGTGCATGGGAACGGGGAGGGGACAGTGCAGTACATGGGATAATGGAATAAATAACAGTAAGTAAAAGTACGGCCAGCAGGTGCCAAGTGCAAGGGTAAGTGCAGACATCTGGTGTCAAGTGCTGGTAGTGGGACTGCAGCGATACAGAAAAACAGTCCCCCAAGTGCAGGTGTTGCCAGGAAGGCAGTGCAGGTGTGCGACTGGCGAGGGAAGGGACCTGGGCCCGAGATCAGAGAGACTTCATCAAGATCCTTGGGGTCCGGTATGGGAGGGAGGGGGCAGCACTAAAAAGCTGGAAGGAACACCTGGCAATGGTTAAACAGAAACTGGGTCTCTCGAGTCTCCACAAAAAGCATGGAAGGGGAAGGCTCGGGTGCTGAGAAACAATGCTCTGCCCGTTCTGCAGTATGTGGCGCATGCATGGCCTCTGCCAGCCAGTGAGGCGCGGGCCATCAATGCCCTGGTCTTCCACTTTGTCTGGGGCTCAAAGAAGGACAGAGTGAAGAGAACATCCATGCACACAGAGCCCCACAAAGGGAGAAAAGTAATCCCTGACCTCCCTACTATATTGCAGGCCTCCTTCGCATGCACCCATGTCAGAATCTCCCTGGGCAACATCAATAAGACCCACTCTGCTTATCTCCTTTTCCATTTCTTCCTCCCGCAACATGGAGGAGGCTGGGTTGGGACAAGTGGGATAACTTCCACCCTTACAACTGGTCCCTCCCCTGGTACTGCAGGGAGATGGAAAGGTTTGCGGGGGATTTCGACCTTCAGGGTGTGGTGCCTGCATCATGGACCTCGAGAACGATCCACAACTTGATCAGGACAAAGGCATCACAGACCCCATTGAGGAACTGCCCGCGGCCACAGTTACGCAGGTGTGGGAGAATATGGCATCAGATAAACGTTTGAACATTCACAAGGACATTGCATGGCTGACGGTGAGAGGGGCACTACCTGTGCACGCATTCATGCACAGGTGGGGCCTCTGCTCACACTGGAACTGTCCAAGGGGATGCACGGCAGGGGAAACAGTGCACATCTGTTCTGGGCGTGCCCCTTTGCAAGGAAACTACGGAGGGCCCGCCACACTTAGCTGAGAGCTCACATCCCTCTCCAAGACATTAACCACCAGTGTGTGTTGTATGGACTTCTTTTTGCACAGTCCCACACAGTGGAGGCAATCCAGGGCTGCTTGCGGATCCTCTGCTGCCTAAAAGACATTCTCCTGTTTGCAAGGACTCACCTAGTTCTCAATGGGGAGCTGCTGACGACAGAGGCCTGCCGCAGGATGATCTATGGCCTGCAAAGAGACTATGAAATTAAATACAGCCTAGAAGAAAGGGGAGAAGTGTAAAACACTCCAAAAAAAGAAAGACTTTCCGCCTACCCAGGCAAAACAGGAACTTCTTGCACAAACACAGACATTCTAAATGGAAACATTTGTTTACCCACTGCCCAAAGTAATTCAAGACCACCCCTTCTGCTTTGAAGGGGGGATGTAAAGAACCCCAAATGTCTTTTTATTGAATTGAATGTATTACCTTTGTATCATCTTTAAAGCACTTAATAAAGATATTTTTACAAACAAAAAGTCACTCGCACTACGTGTGGTGGGTGATGTGGGGATTAACAGCAATATTTGGATGGTCTCTTTCTTGAGGGACCTGTACTTTGGTAAAAGAACAGTTTGACCGGAAAGGAATATGTCAGGATGTGGGTGCAGTATCTGCCCCCTGTTTTTCCACCTTCCCCATCTGTTGTGGAAGCCTCGTGGACTGTAGAAGTCTCTCCAGAGTGCATCCCGAAAGCCCAGCCCAGGGTTTAACATGTCAGATGCCTCTCTCTGGGACTGTGCTCAGCATGAGAGAGGCTGTGGCATTAGTCAACCAAACAGACAGTTTTAGGAGCTAAGCACTTAAGAGGAATTTATTCTAAAGGCTCCAAGGTGTTATGAGGCTGGGTAAGGCCGACGTCCCTCCTGCATTGCGCGCGCGACACAGGAGTCAGTGAGTTGCTGTGATAACTGGCATACCGGATGTCGTGTGCCCCTTTTATTGAGACCCCCACATGGTGCACCAGGTGACACCTCACATGTGACAAGGCACAAGCCCTGGGAGGGGCTTGAAGTCACAAAACAAGAGTGGAGACTGAAGAGTCTTGTTAAGAGAAGGTCTCACGGGGGCAAACCTGAAGCTCACACTGTCTAGTCAGCGAAAAACTCTTCAAATTTCTATGAACCCCTTCACAGCCCTCGAGCTACGACCCAACGGTCTCTTGAGAAACTCTTACGAACGGCACCCCAGCTACGTGCACGCTAGCCTAAATTCCTGATTGGACCTTACCTTTGCGCAGTGATTCTTATGCGATTGAGGCCTTACAGCTGCTGTTAGGTGGCAGTGTAATCCAGGGCTTTGTGTGCTGATTTTCGTGACATGATGTTGCACGGTCAGGTCCATGAATACGGTTTTCAGCACGCAGATTAGGGCGTGCGATTTTCTCGTACAGTTCCTCGCTCAACAGGCCCACGTAATGCCTTGTTCTTCCCCATTATGCGTTGTGATTGGGTAATATCTATGTTCTGCCACCTATTCAAATCTCTGCACTGGATCGACTCACACTCTGCATGGAGTCTTGTGCAAGTTGCACGACTGCTCGCAGAGCCGTGCCTGGCCTGCGCGTAGTCCCTGCAAGTCCGGAAAATGTTCACAAAGTCAATTCCATGAATTGACGAAGGAAGTTTTACACACAGAATGGTCCGCAAAGTCCTGATTTTCCCTGCAAAAAATTCCATGAATCAGGCCCTATGAGCCTTGAACGCACATGAAGCATAACACAATCCAGAGTGTATTCGTTTATAAACCCTACTTGATCAATGCCACTAGAGACAATAGACCTAAGACAAGGGATAGAGAAAACAATGCCAACATGTTTGATCTGTTGAGGATAATGTCATCTGATGACACAGTAATGCTTTCCAACAGTAACAATTGAACTGAGGCTCTTTTATAAGATGACTAAGTGGTTTCTATTGAATGGCGTTCTTCTTTAAAGTGGCCAAAGTCGCTTATCTTCTGTGTTTCAATGTGGAGAAAACGGATACACAGCGATTCGGATGGTCTTTTCAATGGCTGGTCCTATTGGTATTAACAGTGGGAGTCTTATTGGTCAACGTTGACGGTGTAAGATCTTGATGCATTATGGAAGGACAGCTGACAAAATCTGGGGCACGTTCCTCAGAGTATGTCGAGGTATGACATAAAGGGCCCAATTCATGGATTTTTCTGCGCAGTAGATCAGGACTGTGCGCGTCATTCTGCATGCAAAACCCCCTTCATTGATTCATGGAATCTACGTTGCAGGACTTTTCCGGACTTCGAGGGGGGTTTGCGCAGGTCTGGCACATGTCTGCGAGCAGTTGAGCCCATTGCGCAAGACTTCTCGTAAGGTGTGGGTTGGGCCTATGCAGAGACCTAAATAGGGGGTGGAACAGGCAACATGAGGAAGAACAAGGGAAAATGTGGGCATGTTGAGGGACGACCCATGTGAAAAGATTGCACGCCTCCAACTGCGCACAACCAAGTGTATTCATGGAACTGACCGTGCAACATTACTTCGATGGATTCAGCACGCAAAGCCCTGGATCATTCCGCCATGTGAAAGCAGGCATATGGGCCGAATTACATAGGAAACACTGTGCAAAGGTACGGTCCCATTGTGAATATAGGAGTGTGTACACTCAGTTGGGGTGCCAATCACATTTAGGGGTGCGTGTATGCAAAGCTGCGGGTGCAGGCACGGTTTCTGGGGGTACGCACGCAGATTGTCCGTGAAATTACTGGAGTTACAGAACATGGTACGCATATTGTCAGGGTGCTGGAAAAAGTTACAGAGCAACCTACGCAGGGTCGCCGGGGTGTTGGCTTGGCTGCGCGGGTCCCACACCGGATTACAGAGGTGCGTGAGTTCACGCCCGAGGATAGGTAAGGTATTGGTGGCTGTATCTGCTTTGCAGGGGGGCGTGTCATGGGCATTCTGGCTGCGACTTGTGCATAGGGTTACTTTGCAAGACAGATTCCATGAATATGCAGAACATGCAAAAAAACATCTGCGCACAGGGACGCACAAAGCAGTCCATCTGTGTGGCAGTTTTTTAACAATTCATCGTCGGGAATGTCCTTATGAGCCAAAGGTACTACCCTATTAGATGGTAAGGTCATGGAAGCGAGAGGTTCGTCTGGGGATGACGCTGCCTCCTTATTGGGAATGATCGGCATAACTAGCCGGGTCATCACACAAGGAAGAGGGAAGCTGGGCAGCCACGCATAATAATGATGTTTCTGAAGGTGGGCCTTCCAGGTAGGCTTCAAAGGGGTGACTTGGTTCATAACTAATTCCGATGGTAAGGTCGAAGGTAGGTTGTTATCAGAGTGCATGGCTGTCAGGGCGGTGTTGTGTCTGGGTCAGGGGCACCCGGGCCAGACACACAGTTGCTGGGGCACCCGGGCCAAACACACAGTTGCTGGGGGCACCCGGGCCAGACAGTTTATGCTGCGCTCATGCCATATCCAGATAATGGGGGAACACCCTTTTGGACCGGGATCACCCAGTCAGACAGTCCCTGGCTCCGTGGGCACACGGGCCAGGCTGACGCATGCACAGGCTGTGATCTCAAAGTGACACCATGGAGGGGACAGAGTTGCTACGCAGGGGCTTTGCCATAGGAGGCATGGTGCAGGGTTGCAACGCAGAGGCCCTGCTACTTATGAAGGGCTCTGCATGTGCAGGCCCTCTGCCTCAAAAGCTGCGCTGGACAAGCACTCAGCAGGCAGGAGTCCGGTAGAACTGACTGACAAGCAGGAAACTGCTCGTCCCTTTTATTACATAAGTCACATGGTGTACGGACACGTGACACTGCACGAGCCCTCAGCAGGGACTCAGCGCTTATCAAAGGGGAGCACACCACACTCCTCCTTTTTAACAACGAACCGAAACAAAGACACATATCACTGGACATTAAACCAACTAACGGTCACAAACAGCAATTTCAGGTTCACTTGAACATCATAGGATGAAACAATAATCACCGACACTGAGACTAGGCAGCTACAAACCCAAGAACATATACCAACCACTCTGTATATCTCATGAGGGTAACAGCGGTGAGAGCAGTGAAAGAACTAAGGCGTAGAGATGAAGTCCGGGATGCCAGAAGAGGCTGGCACTGGCTTCCTGTGCGGGCCCGAGTACGCTTTAGGTTGATTCTGTTCACTCATAAATGCCTTAAAGGCCAAATGCCCCTATACGTCATGGAGGCGATTAAAAGGAAGCAACATACTGGGTCTCTTAGGTCAAACAATACAAATGTCTTGATCATCCCACGTTGTAAGCTGGCCAAAACCCGAAATGGAGCATTCATTGCCGCTGGATATCAGGAGCACCGAATCTACAGAAGTCATCAAAAGAAAATTGAAGACTTTACTCTTCCACGAGCTCCATGGCCTTTCTTTAGAACTCTTTAGAACTCTTCAGAGATCCTCAGCTCTTCAGTCCATTCTGAGAGTCTGTTTTTGTGTGTTTGTCTTTGTATGTCTTTCGTATGCACCCTTAAGCCTTCGGGTACCGGGTTGCGCATTACAAATTTATAAACATAAACAACAGTCAGGGTTGGTGGACTACTGGTGGCGTGTTGGCATTTCCACCACATTCTGAAAGACACTTTATTAAATAGGGCAGAAAGGAATCCCCCCACCAAATGACACCATTGCCAGCTATTGGCACCATATAGAGCATGCCGACAGCCTGGAGGAACACAGCTTCACATAAATATCCTTATTGGGACCACTTTAAGCATATAACTGACATGCAGCCTCACAGCATCAAACACATCTTTACTGGGTCCTCTTTAAGCATTTGCGGGCTCCAGGAAGACCAGTTCAAACTTGCACTAGTGTCAGTTCAGCACAGTTAGTAGACCAGTTCAGGGCCTGGCAAAGCCGCACCCAGGGGCACCGAGGGCACCAACGGCCTAGTCTGTTGATGGTGGGGCAGGCGGCAGGACATTGGTAGCAAGGCGTCTTAGCTGCACCACTTACTTCCCTCAAGCAGGAGGCCTTTCATCTTCCTGGAGTGGCACCAGCCACTCATCTACCCACCCCAGGCCGGGGTTGTTGGCAGGCCACCACCGGCAGCAGAGGGCGCACAAGCACTCACACTGAGCTGCAACCCTCATGTGCTAGTACAGTTCGTTTTGTCCCTTTTTCAAACACTCTTTTGGCAGAGAACACACCAACAGTCACCTTCCCTTTTCCCTTTTGCTTTTTCCCGCCTTTTTGGCAATCCCTGCCACTTGCCCGGGAACATAGGGGTACTGCCAGCGTGGCAAGTGCAACCTTATTTCCTGTTCCCAGCATGGGGAATATTGAAGGGAAATCCTCCCTTCGTTCCAGCTGAGCTCCTGAGCCTGAAGCACAAACGGTGTCTCCATTCTTTTTCTCTATACCTACTAGCATAGTGGTGGTAGCCGCTGGGGCAGCTGGCTTCCGTTCATCCCAGCCGCACGAGCACTCACTTAACCTGAGGGCAGCGGCTGGTGTGACGATGCCGGCAGGGTGCTGGGTGTCCCCCCTCTCCCTCCCAGGTGGGAGAGCAGCAATTGCACGTGGCCCCACCTTGTCATCAGTCTTCCTTTCTACCCAGCTCCAATCATGGAGCACTTCGAGAGCTGCACAGCTCATGGGGTTCACAGACCCTTTCCTCACCAATGTTGTGTATGGCTCGGGGGCACCCAGGCCAGACACACAGTTGCTGGGGGAACCCAGCCAGACAGTTTATGCAGCGCTCATGCGTTATCCAGATAACGGGGGAACCCCCCTTTGGACCGGGATCACCTGGTCAGACAGTCCCTGGCTCTGTGGGCACATGAAACAGGGTGACACACGCATAGGCTATGATCACACAGCGACACCATGAGGGTGGCAGAGTGGGCAGGCCCTCCACCTGGAAGGCCGCACTGGACAAACACTCAGCAGGCAGGTGTCTGGTAGAGCTGACTGACGAGCAGGAAACCGCTCGACCCTTTTATTTATTTTAAAATCGCACTGTGTTACAGGTGTAATGAAAATTCTCTCGAGCTCCCCGTGGACTTTCATTGGTTTGCATTATTCCTCTCGAGGCTAATACAGTATGTCACTCGCACTTCGTGTGGTGGGTGATGTAGGGATTAACTTCCATTTTTGGAATTTTTTTAGACCTGAAATTTGGTTAAAAAACAATTTGGCCGGAAAGAATATACCAGGGTGTGGGTGCAGGTATCTGCCCTGCCCAGCCCATGTGGCACAAAATGGCGTTCTGTGGGTTTAGTCAACCCAGGAGACAGGAGCTTTAGGGGAATTTATTCTAAAGGCTAGAGGGTGTTATGGGGGCGGGTAAGGCCGGCGCCCCTCCTGCATTGCGCCGGAGACACAGGAGTCAGTGAGTTGCTGTGATAACTGCCATATGGATTGCCCTTTTATGGAGACCATCACATTCACTTTCCAGCAGTGAAAGCCACCAAGATCCCTCCCCCCCAACCCAAGAGTTCCCTGAAGACTGGCATTCCGCTTCTGGCTGCAGTGACACTGTTCTGCCTTCCCTGGCGGGCAGGTCATCTACGTCCCCGAGGAAACTATTAGGGACTTCACAGATGAGAAGGTTGATGGGATCTTCAAAAAGCATCTGGAGGGGCTCATCTCTCCCCATCCTACCCTATTAATAAAGATCTTCCATCCAGTGGTGGCATTTTGGCATCTGAAAGGAATTCAGATCTTTCATATCTCGACGGGCGGCTTAGCAAGGCCTCCTCAATGGACACATTATTCCACCACGTGCGGTAGACCTTCAGGAGCCTGGAGAGGATGTGGAGAGGATGGGATACCTTATCAACTTGGACATGTCCAAATTGACTCCTTGTCAAGATCCCCAATTCATGTGGGCATGGTTCTGGGCTCAGGAGGGGAAGGAATATGCGTCCAGAGGCCAGAGCAGCCAGTTTGCAGAACCACCTTTGGACACTTCTATTCTCCAGCGAGAGGATGGCAAGGGAGTTCCCCAAAGCACAAGGACACATGGCTTCTTGTGTGATCCTAGATCCATGAGCCCACCTGCATATAAGGCTGCCTCGGTGTCATCTTCACAAGTGTGAAAGAATGGGAAGGACCAGGATTTCCAGGCTTGGATCACATTGACATCACCCCTGAGATTGGAGCTATGGTGTTGGCTTCAATGGAACCATTTTTTGAAAGGATTTATTTTAAAACAGCACATGCCATCAATGTTTACCACATACACTAGCGTGGTGGGTTGTGGAGCAGTGGCAGGAAACCAATCTCCCATACTGACCATTCTTACCACAGATGCCACCATGGTGGGCTGTGAGCGGTGATAGGAAACAATCTCGGCAGGAAGAATGTTGGATACAGAAGGAACCTAATTCCCCCAATTGGCGGTGGTAATCTTGCTCTTCCCCTTCTGGCACCGCAGAAGTTGTTTTCCACTTCTGCTGGAACAGGCAGAGGCAAAGGCACCTGTCTTCCTCCTCCTTGACATCCAGTTCAAGCAAATCAAGTTCAGGGCAGACATATTCTGGCCTCGGGTCTTTGAAATTGAGAGGGGAATGGTGGCATTCGGTGACAGGGTCTGTTCCAGAAACTAGCCATTCAGAAGGATGGTAGGGCCTCCTACCTTGAAAGCAAATGACAAGTGCTGGAGCATGTTCCAGGACTGGTGTGCTAAAAGAGGGTTGGTGTCAACATACAGCTCGACTCCTATCATCCTACAGTTTCTCCAGGAAGGTTTTGATCTAGGGTTTGCTGTCTCATCTTGAGGGCTCAGTGGGCGACAATAAGGGTTTCTCAAGAGTCATTTGGGTTGGGCTCTGAGGGCTGTGAAGGGGTTAATAGAAATTTAACTCTGAGTTGACCAGCTTGAGCTTCAGAATTTCCCCAGTGGGACCTTCCATTAGTGTTGAAGGCCCTTCAGTATCTTCCCTTCCAGACTTTAGAGAAAATTCCTCTGAAGCTCCTGTCATAAAACTGACTGTCTAGTTGACTGTAGAGTCACCCCATGTAATGCTGCAGTCTCCCTCATGGTGAGCATGGTCCCAGATAGAGAAAGCTCCCTTATGAATAATAGCACAAACAATCCCGGCCCCAGATAGAGGCACGCGCCCCTATGAACAATTCCACAAACAACCCCGGCCCCAGATTGAGGCACACAACCCTATGAATAATAACACAAACAAGCCCAGGTCCAGAAAGAGGCACGCGCCCCTATTAACAATACCAAAATAACCCAGGCCCCAGATAGAGGCACGCAGCCCTATGAATAATAGCACAAACAAGCCCAGGTCCAGATAGAGGCATGCGCCCCTATTAACAATACCAAAAATAACCCAGGCTCCAGATAGAGGCACGCATCCCTATGAATAATAGCACAAACAACCCTGGACCCAGATAGAAGCACACGCCCCTATGAACAATACCACAAACAGCCCGGGCCCCAGATAGAGGCACACGCCCCTATGAAAAATAGCACACACAACCCTGGACCCAGATAGAAGCCCACTCCCTTATGAATAATACCAGAAACAACCCAGGCCCAGATAGAGTCACGCGCCCCTATGAACAATACCACAAACAACGCAGGCCTCAGATAGAGGCACGTGCCCCTATGAATGATAAAACAAACAACCCCGGCCCCAGATAGAGGCACGCGCCCCTATTAATAGTAGCACAAACGACACAGGCCCCAGATAGAGGCACGCGCCCCTATGATTAATAGCACAAACAACCCCGGCCCCAGATAGAAACACACGGCCATATGAACAATAGCACAAACAACCCAGACCCAGATAGCATCACGCGCCCATATGAACAATAGCACAAACAACCCCAGCCCCAGATAGAGGCACGCGCCCCTATGAATAATAGCACAAACGACCCCAGCCACAGATAAAGGCATGCAAACCTATGAATAATAGCAGAAACAACGCTGGCCCCAGGCAGAGGCACGCACCCCTATGAATAATAGCACAAACAACTCCAGACCCAGATAGAACCACACGCCCCTATGAACAATACCACAAACAACCCCGGCCCCAGATAGAAGCACACACCCCTATGAATAATAGCACAAACAACCCTGTTAGGCAGAATCCTGTGCAGTGCCCTTAGGGACCACTGCACACAATTAAGACCACAAGTGGTAATACAAGTTCACCTTTGGTACAAGCCTGTACTACTATGTTAGAGTGGTAGCAGTAGCGGAGCAGCCAGGCTTATCTCAAGAGCAAATGAGCAGTAGTAGAGATTATACAAAGGACCACAATTACTGTGACTCAAGCAAACACTGACTCAAGGTTTTTGGTTGAAAAGTAAAAGTACATTTATTTCTAAACCATCTGTTGGTAAAACACTTCACTTCTATTAATTTAAAACCACACGCAAATACACTACACACAACCAATTCTCTTGGCACTGAACAACTCAAGGTAAGTACCCTAAGTTAGGCAGAATCCTGTGCAGTGCCCTTAGGGACCAATACACACAATTAAGACTACATGTGGCAATACAAGTTTACCTTTGGTACAAGCCTGTACTACTATGTTAAAGTGGTAGCAGTAGCGGAGCAGTCAGGCTTATCTCAAGAGTATATGAGCAGTAGCAGAGATTACACAAAGGGTCCACAATCACTGTGACTCAAGCAAACACTGATCTCAAGGCTTCAGGTAGAAAAATACAAGTACATTTATTTTTAAACCGTTTGTTATCAACACAACACTTCTATTAATTCAAAAACCACACGTAAAATATACTACAACTAACCAATTCACTTTGTACGGTATTATTTCGAGGTAAGTACCCTGTGTTTGAATGGACCGGTGTTACGAAACAGAACACGTTATCGTGAATACAATTGCGATCACTTTTTGACAGTTCAGTCTACTAGATAAACGCGTATCTGCGGCAAGAAATGCTATCGGGGCAAAGCACACGTAGCACCCGAGATACCCAGACCGAGTTGGGGGCAAAAATCACAGGCAATATGTTGGTTAGGCAGACAGAATCGAAAGAACATACATAGACAGGAATTCAAGAGTCAAAGGGCCGGAGCCAAAGTCAAGTGACACCGGGTGCCTGTTATCGAGGATCACACAGTCGGACAGTTCAAGATTCAACGTTGCCAAGAGTACTTTGATATTGTCAATGTTCGGAAGCAAAAGTTATAAGAAGGAGGGAAAAGTAAGGACAAGCCTTGAAGTAGAGAAATAGGGATTTCACCCAAAATTCCTCAAACAGGACACAGTACCTTTCTCAAAGAACGAAGCTGGTGCCACGGCAGTTGTTCCTGTTGGTTTCCCGCAGACCCACACGTTCCTGCAGCTTCAGCACGAAGAAGGACGATGAGGGGGTCCGCACCACACAGGGATGAGGCCGGCAGCAGCGACAATGAATAAAAGGTGCGCTCCTTAAAATCAGGAGAGGTTCTTCAGGTGGCTATCCGGACCACTACAGCAGTGTGCAGCGATTTCGACCACGAAGGCGACCTCTGGCTGAAGAAGATGAGCTGGTTATCCCCATCAGGCTCAAGGGAAGAAGACTCCGGACTGGATCTCCTCTTACTCGTTGAAGGGTAGATAGCTCAGGACTGCAGCAGGGCTTCAGCGGTACGGGGTAGTTGCAGCAGTCAACCTCTCCTCCACATCTCGTCGGTTCCTTGTAGTTCCAGTGGTGACTCTCTGACTTCCAGTCCAAGAGAACTGCCTTTTATGCGAAAAACCCCCATTCACACAGCCTGGCTGTCAATCACCCAGCAGGGGGGTTGTCCAGCCCGGACAACCACCTCGGCCATTCATGACCAAGTGCGACTTGGGTTTCCTAGGATACCCTGTGCAGGGGGTGACTACACCCCTCCCTCACATTCAGCCCACCTAGACACCCTGGCGCCTTGAGGATGGCTTCTAGGTAGAAGCCCACCAAAAGACAATGAACAAAGAAGGCAAATGTGGTTTGCAGCGCAAAGTAAAAGACAAGAAGGAGTTTAACAAAAAGAAATGGCGAATAAACCGCACCGGAGCCAAACGAAAAAGGATTTGGTCAAGCGGGTTTAAGTTTGAGGCTAACACAATAGCATACAATATTACCGCGGTTATATAAGATAACCGCGGTAGAAATTTAGGGTAGATACCACTGCCACTAGCCATGTCTAGATGTTAAAAGAGCAAAACAATGCTCTAGGAGGTACAGATAAAAAGAGTTAAGCGTTAACCCTTCCAGCACTCCATGTAAGATGGTGTGTACTGGATCTGTGGTTAGATTTGACTAAGTAAAGTTAATGGTAACTTTACCCTTTTCTGGGGGACAGTAGTCACCTCAGAAATGGAGTTGGTGGGAAGTCTAAACGACAACCCTGTGTCAGTGCACTGAAGGCGCTGTGTGACACACACAAATAAGGGGGCTACTGAAGTGGTGTACTCCAGAGCTCACAATCTTAAAAAAAACAGGTAAAAACACATAGCAAAACACAAGTAAGAGTGGGGGAAAAGCTCACACTCTTACCAAGTGGACAGAAATAACTCCAGAGATCCAGCAAAGCTGCTGAGGGACTCACTAGGTAAGGGAAATTAGCCATAGAATGAGAATTCTCCCTAACACCCTAGGTTTTAACGGACCGGTGTTGTGAAACAAAAGACGTTACAGGGAATACATATGCGATCACTTTTTGATAGTAATGACAGTTCGGTCTTACGAAAGATACACGTATCCGTGGAAAGAAATGTTACTGGGGCAAAAACACACTTAGCACCTGAGTTAACCAAAGAGAGTTGGGGCAAAAATCATAGGCAATACTTTGTCAAGGCAGACAGAATCAGAGAACACTTGCTGACAGGAAAACAAAAGTCCATAGGCCGGAGCCAGTGTCAAGTGGAACCGGGTTCCTGTTATCGAGGATCACACAGTCAGATAGTTCAAGATTCAACGTTGCCAGGAGTACTTGGATATTGTCAACAGAGGAAGCAAAAGTTATAAAAAGGAGGGAAGACAAGGGCAAGCCGTGGAGGAGGAGAAAAGGGATTCACCCTGGTTCCTCGAAGCTGGACACAGTACCTTATTCAATCAAGAAGCTGGTGCCACGGCAGTTGTTCCTGGTAGTTTCCCGCAGACCCACAGTTCCTGGAGCTTCAGTCGTGGAGACAAGAAGGAGGACATCTGGAGGGCCTGCACTACTCAGGGATGAAGCCAGCAGCAGCAATGGTGAATAAAAGGTGCGCTCCTTTAATACAGGAGAGGCTGTTCAGATGGCTATCTGGACCACTACAGCAGGGTGCAGAGATTTTGACCACGAAAAGGATCCTCTGGCTGCGGAAGATGAGCTGGTTGACCCGCCCAGGCTCAAGGGAAGAAGACTCCGGACTGGATCTTCTCTGGTCGTTGAAGGGTAGATAGCTCAGGACTGCAGCAGGGCTTCACCGGGACGGGGTAGTTGCAGCAGCTGTCTTCTTCCCTGCTTCTCTTCGGTTCCTTGTAGTTCCAGTGGTGACTCTCACTTCCAGCCCAAGAGTCCTGCTTTTTATGCGTAAATCCCCCATTCACACAGCCTGGCTGTCAATCACGCAGCAGGGGAGTTGTCCGGCCCGGAAAACCACCTCAGCCAAACATGGCAAAGTGCGACTTGGGTTTCCTAGGATACCCTGTACATGGGATGACTACACCCCTCCCTCACATTCAGCCCACCTAGGCACCCAGGCGCCCAGAGGAGGGCTTCTTGGCAGAAGCCCGCCAAAAGACGGTGAACAAAGAAGGCAAACCTGGTTTGCCACGCAAAGTAAAACACAAGAAGGAGTTTAACAAAAAGAAAAGGCGAATAAACCCAACCGGAGCCAAAAGAAAGAGTATTTGGTCAAGCGGGTTTATGTTCGAGGCTAATATAATAGCCCAAAACAATACCACGTTTATATAGTATAATCGCGGTAGAAAGGTTAGGGTAGATACCACTGCCACCAGCCAAGTCTAAATGTTAAAAGAGCTAAACAATGCTCCAGGAGGCACAGATAAAAAGGGCTAAGGATTAACCCTCTCCAATACTCCATGTAAGATGGGGTGTTCTGGATCTGTGGTTAAATGACTATTTAAAGTTAATGGCAACTTTACCCTTTTCTAGGGGACATTAGTCAGCCCCAGAAATGGAGTCGGTGTGAATTCTAAAAGACAACCCTGTGTCAATGCACTGAAGGTGCTGTGTAACACACAAAAGAGTGGGGCTACTGAAGTGGTGTGCTCCATAGTCCACAATCACAAAAAACAGAGGAAATACACATGGCAAAACACAGGTAAGAGTGGGGAAAAGCTCACACTCTTACCAAGTGGAAAAAAATAAACTCCAGAAATCCAGCAAAGCTGCTGAGGGACTCACTAGGTAAGGGAAATTAGCCATTGAATGAGAATTCTACCTAACAAACCCCGGCCTCAGATAGAGGCACGCACCCCTGTGAATAATAGCACAAACAAACCCGGCCCCAGATAGAGGCGCACAGCCCTGTGAATAATAGCACAAAAAAACCCTGGCACCAGATAGAGGCACGTGCTCCTATGAATAATAGCACAAACAACCCCAGCCCCAAATAGAGGCATACACCCCCAACAATAAGAGCAAAACAACCCCGGCCCCAGATAGAGGAACACGGCCCTATGAATAATAGCACAAACAACCCCGGCCCCAGATAGGGGAATGCACCCCTATGAATAATAGCACAAACAACCTCAGCCCCATATAGAGGCACACGTGAATAATAGCACAAACAACCCAGAAATGCGACCTTTTGTGCCCAGGGCTTCAGTGTTTTGGCTCTGCAGAGGTCCTCCTTCCGGAGCAGATAAGGGGAGATGGCTCATGGAGAGACCGGGTCAGGAACGTGTCAGCCTGGACCCACAGAACCCTCCACTGCTCCTGCATAAACCTTTCTTTCACCAGAGTACAGGTACCTCAAGAAAGAGACCTTCCAGAAATTGGCATTAATCCCCACATCACCCACCACACGTGGTGCGAGTGATGGACAGGGAATAAACAAACAAAATTGATAAGATTCATTGGGCCTCATTCCGAGTACGGCGCTAACCAATGGCGCTATTAACGCCTTGGTTGACGCCGTACCCGGACCGGCAGCGCCTTGGTGGTTGGCGGAATTACCGCCCCATTCCAAGGTTGGCGGGGCGGTAATTCCCCAATCCCCATTTACCCTTCCCCATTCCCATTCTTGCCCCATAGGGCATAATGGGAGTGGGGAAGGCGTCAATTACGCCACCGTAAATTACGGTGGCGTAATTAACATCAAGGTCCCTTAGCGCCATGGTATTTAACGCCTGCTAAAAGCAGGTGTTAAAAGCACCATGGCGCTAAGGGAACTCGGAGTATGGCGGTAAGGGATTACCGCCACCGCTCTCGTTAGCGGTGGCCGCTATCCCTTACCGCCATACTCGGAATGAGGCCCATTGTATTAATCCCACAGCCGCCTGCTCCATTTTAATATTGGTATTCAGGAATGAAGGGTCCACTGATTCTCACTTTCAACTTATTTTGCGTTGCCACGCAGAGGCCCAGCTATGTATGAAGGGCTCTGCCTGGGCAGGCCCTCTGCCTGGAGGGCAGCACTGGATTATCACTCAGCAGGCAGGAGTCCGGTAGAGCTGACTGATGAGCAGGAAACTTGCTTGTCCCTTTTATTACTTTAACCACATGGGCATGGACACGTTACACTGCACGAGCCCTCAGCAAGGACTCTGCACTTCTGAAAGGGGAGACACCACAGGCAGCACTCCCATCCAGCAGTTTAGGAGTATGAGAGAAAGTAGAGATTTCGTACATGGAAGTCATGTTAAATAGGAAATGGACTCAGTGTGGTGATTGGCCCATTTAAGTGTGGGCCTGTTGCCCCTTGAAGAAAAAGCATCATGACTGTGTTATGACGCTCCTCAAATGAAAGGAACTCTGCTAGCACGTGAGTGCAGTGCAGCAGAGCCCCAGTAAGTGGCAACTTGTGTCTGTGTCCTTTGTTACTCCTGGTTTGCCGTGTGCACACAGCCTGGTCCTGCAACCCCGGCCTGGGTGTCCCCAGAGCCGAGGCTGCCACACGCTGGGTTCCCCCAGCCATTGTTTCAGTATCCGGTGCTCTGGATATCGCAGGGTGCTCCCTGCCTCGTGGTCGCTGCAAGCCTGCAGCCAGATGGTCCCGGCACTTGGAGTGGCCCACCGTGGTGATCTGTGGCAGGCCTCCACACTCAGCAGCTGTCGTGATGAGAAGGCAAGGCGAGGAGATTTCACCGTAGCCTGCAGCCGACTGCAACTGGCTAGAAGTACTGTTGCACTTTGCGCAGAGAAGCTTTACAGGAAAGTAAGTGGAACGGAAATAGTGGGCCGCCAGCAACACCCTTTTCTGACCCAAGCTGTCATCAACTGCCCACAACTGCACTTCAGTGCACTTCGTGGCGCGCAACTGCACTTCAGTGCACTTCGTGGCACGCAACTGCACTTTGTGGCGCGCAACTACACTTCACCGCATTTCACAGCGCTTTGCTCCGGCTTTTTTATACTTCACTGAGTTCCTGGCTCGGGGAAGGCCTCTAATATAAACCTTGAAGGTACAGCCACCAGTTGGTCAGAGGGCCCGTCTTTCCCCCCTTTCCCCAGTAGTGGAGCACCACGTGGCCAGGATCACACACTCCATGTGAGCAGCACAGCTCCCTGCACTTCACTGCACTTCACCAGGAGCTCATGTATGGAATAAACACTGGACTTCCAAAGATGACCGGCAGAGGTCCCCACAGGAGGTCACATGACTCCCAAAGCTTCCAATCATATTTATCGCTGACATTTCCACAGGATTTCTGTAAAGTATAAAAAATTAAGATGTTTTACTTTACTCATTTTTTAAGGCTTTCACTAGAACACAAAATCATTTTGTACTAACTCTTGCACGCGGCAAATGTGATGCAAATTCAGCGCAGCCTCGTTCCCAAACATCCGGTCTTCTTGCCAGAGAGGCCGGAAGTGACTACGTTAACATTAACAGTGAAAACGGACTAGGAAGCAGGGATATCCTCCTACCCATAAACCCCCTCACAAAAATCTGCATACCGCAAATCCTTCTCCTAATATCCCACAGGCCTTTCTATTGGACAATGGAGGAAAAAAGTTTGCTGAAAGGAAGAATCACTGAAATGTTTCTTCCTGAATGTCATGGAAGTGTGTCAGTACTGCACTGTGTTACAGGTGTAATGCATATTCCCGTGAGCTCAAATTTCCCCACACATCACCTCTGCTACCACGTGAACTCAGAGACCTTTGTCCTTTAAGACAAGGAAGCACTACTTAGAGGTGGACGGGGATGAAGAAATTACTCAAACATCAATAATCAAAACGGTTCAGGAAGTTGGCAAAGTTTGGTTCTGTTTTCATATCATTTATCTAAAACAGGGAGTTACAACGGACATCATCCGACGTCGCAAAGCATGATCTAAACAAATTTAGAAAAAACATAACATTTATAGCAATAATTTGTCATCACTGATGTCATGGTATGTGGCAAACTACAAAAACCTACAAGTAGCGGTGGTTGGCTTTCAGTGAACATCTAAGTATATGTTCTATATGACCGGGGGTTGTGATTGGGTGTCTAAATCAGGCGTGCATCTAAGCCCATCCCACCACTAAGCCCCAAGTGAAGGGTCATCTTCATCGTCACTAAATACACGACGGTCAATTTGTTCCATAAAGTATGGGGCTCCTAACTACGTGGCCCTCTACAATTCGTTTGGCACACTTGTACCCTTATGGAATATTCCACACACTAGCAGCACGCAGACTACCATCCCAGGTACATGGAGTGTTAGTGTGGTCTTGCCTCCCCACCAATTAGCCCAATAGCTATCATCACTCTGCCCATCAATTAAGGCTTTGAACTCGGCCTTGCAGAAGATGTTTGTGCCTAAGAAATAAAGGGTGTCTGGCATTGTTCTATCTCCTGGTTTCGGTGGAGCATGACCCAAGCTATTTTCGATCTTGATCATGTGACTGGAGACCACTCTTTTGAGCCTTTTGCTGTGTTTTATTCTATTAAATGATGAACTCTTGAGGCTTTCAATGTTTTTTATTCTGCTCCAAACAGAGTGTGTTCTTTTCTCGCGTTCGTTGTAGCCTTTTTGACAGGTGCCCAATTCACTGTGGCCTTGTCTTCTTGGTACTGGGCCAACCAAGCCATCAGTTTAATTCCAACTGTGCCACCCTGAAATCTTCTCCAATTATGAGTTTTTCAAGCCTTGCTAAAGTGCCTTGTGGAATATCCCGGTTCTGTACATTCCTATATGTATACATTGGCGCACCGCTGCATCTAGTTCACTGCGTAGCCCGCCTTTATGATTGCTCTTCCCTACTTGCGTTCCGGCACCTGTACAGGTGTAAAATGACTTTGCAGTTTCTTCACTTCTTCTCTACACGCGCATCTTCATTTCGATCCCGAAAAGCTGCTTAGCTTCTATACTTCATCTTCAGTTTCTATAGGACATTTACATCTTCTTATCACATGGGTCTCTTCTGGGTGCATCAGTTCTTACTTTGCATGATGTCACCAGTCTCCTTTATTATTCAAATGCATACTTCTTGCGTGACCCCAGCCAGAAAAGCACTATTTCTTTGTGCATATATGTAGGGTTTTCGTAATGGATACCTTGTCTCAAAGACTCTTTGTGGTACAGGAATCCTCAATGGTATTGCTCGTGTAGCCATCTCTGGTTCCCAGCATATAGGCAACATGGGGGCAGAGCTTTTGATGAGGATATTTGGCTCCTCCTCTACAAAGGCCCTAACACATAAGGTCAGCATTGGAACAAAGAGGAACTCATGCAGGAAGGACGCAGGTAACCTTTCCACCGAGTGAAGTTATAAAATGGACTAATAATACACCATTCTTAATGGTGAGAACAGTATTCTGGTGCCAAACCGCTTAGGTCACTTAGGACGGAACTTGGATGTAATTATTATGTGTTACACTGTCACATCTCAAGATGTATGTGATTACTCCACATCTACTCCTCCTGAAACAGCCAATAGAAGACCTAGTTGGACTGTTACATGTATTTCAACTCACCATCTAATCATGGAGCGTGAGAATAAAAGTGACTTCATTAGAAATGACCTAACCTGCATAGACGTCACTATTACCGCATTAGCACATGCTTGAATCAGAGAATGAAAGTGTATAATGAAGGGATTCATGTATACTGTCACTAATGCCAACCAATCACTGATGTAGAATTTTGAAACTAGGTGCCTGATTCATGGAAAAGTGCACATTCGTCCTGCAATTGCTGCGCACCGAAAACAACACTGCGCGCCTAGCGTATTCATGGAATCTACAGTGCAACATAACCATATTCGCAGGACGCGCCCGGAACGAAACTGACACGCCCACACACAAAGCATAAACAGCCAGAACAGCTACCTTTGTGCACCCCTGGGCGTGAATACATGCACCCCTCAAACAGTGCGTCGGGTCCCCCATAAGCATGCCTGTGACTCAGGGACCCTGTGCAGGGTCCCCGGTAACTGTATCTGGGACACCGACAGCAAGGTACCATCCCTGCCAATCTTAAACAATCCTGGGTGCTCCCTCTCCTCAAGAAACAGACATTAGATCCTCTAATTCCTACTAATTACTGTCCCATTACCATGGTTCCATTTTTACTGAAAATATTGGACAAAGCAGCCTACAATCAAATTCAAAAACTCCTTGAATTGAATAAACTTCTAGGTAATAGACAATCTGTCTTCCGCCCATTACACGGACCGGAAACAGCCTTAATCGACTTAAAATCCCAAATAAATGAGCTGAGAGACAAAGGGAGGACAGCACTTCTGCTCTTACTTGATCCCTCAGCCGCATTCGATTTGGTTGATCATAAGGTCCTCTGTAGACACCTCAACTCTGCCACCCATTTCTCCCTGGAGGCTATCAGATGGATTGAATCCTTCCTGAGTGAGAGAACTATGAGAGTCTTCTCCCCCTCAGCAGCTGCTGACCCGACCCCTATCCAGTGCGCTGTTCCTCAGGGCTCTTGTGTCTCGCCAACTCTCTACAATATCTTCACCAAACCCCTGTTCGATGATCTGGACCATCTGGGTGTCACCTTCACGAATTATGCAGATGACACTCAGATTCTCCTCCTGCTTTCTGGGGATCATAGTAAGGACACAGAGTTGGTGAACAAGGTATATCTTATCATCCAAGCATGGATGGCCACTCAT
The DNA here is from genome assembly GCF_040938575.1 of Ambystoma mexicanum. Classification (NCBI taxonomy): domain Eukaryota; kingdom Metazoa; phylum Chordata; class Amphibia; order Caudata; family Ambystomatidae; genus Ambystoma; species Ambystoma mexicanum. Next base: position 20,283,069 of record NC_090923.1, on the reverse strand, counting down.
GGCCTATGTTTAAACGATGATAAGACTGAGTTGTTAATTTTGGGATCACAGGCCAACATCAAAAAACTAGGACAGGAATTTTCCTCATTTAATATTGACGGGAATACCATTAAAGTCTCCAAGGGGGTAAAAACTCTTGGTTTCTATTTGGATTCCACACTGTCTATTGATAAACAGATAGAATCCCTAACTTCCTCCACGGCCTGCACTTGCAAGTTGCTAAGAGCAGGTAAACCATTCCTCTCTGATGATAGTTGTTTGATCCTGGCCAGAGCTTTAATACTCTCTAGAATTGACTATTGTAATGCCCTATACAGTGGTGCGAACAGAACTACTATCCGGAAGCTCCAGATATTACAGATATTACAAAATAATGCCTTAAGAGCAGCCCAAGGCATCAATAATATCTCCTCCCTTAGGCGCCAACATAAATGGCTGCCTACGAGTAATACAATACAGCTAAAGACGTTGTCTTTGACTCATAAAGCTCTCAATAACGCTGCCCCTAGGTACCTTACAGATACATTTCAGAGAAGAATCTCTCACAGAATAACCACAGCTGGTAATATTAATTGCCTGGTTACACCTAGATATAGGCTCACCACTATTGGTGATAATAGCTTCCCTGTAACGGCGGCGAAATCATGGAACTTACTGCCACAAGACTTGCGAACTGACCAACTTTACCTACTCTTTAGAAACAATGTTATAAAACACATCATCTCATCTGACCGATAGCCTCATACCTCATCAGGCTGTGTGGAGTTACTTATTCCATTTTACCTACTATCCCCACTTAATTTTATGTTACTACTTGAAACGCATGTGGAATCTATTCTACCCGCGAGTCCAAGCGTTCCACGGATTGTCACACTGTAACAATCTGCAATTTGTATATGTGAACATTGTATATTGTTGAAACTCACATGTAAACTACTCTATCTGCGAGCCTAAGTGTTCCACAGAGTGAAACATTCTGTAATTTGTATATTTGTACATTGTATATTGTTGTAACTATATAGCCGCTATATTCGCACATCGAATTGTGCTTTGTAACTACAGAAACTTCTATCATATCTGCATATATCTGTATACTGTATGACTATGTAAACCTTGCATTCTCATACTGTCGTGTCCTATTACTTCTGGGTCTGGTGCGCGTAATAAGTGAATAAACAAACAAACAAACAAGTCTATAAAAATGTGTAATTCAACAATAACTTTGAGAATCTGCGTGCGAACCCCCGTATGCACACCCTCTATACTGCTTACGCGCACCCCTCAGTTACATCTGAACCCCAATTGAGTACACACACTCCGAAATCCAAAATGCAACCCCACCTGCACCCTGCAAATGCTACGCACAAGTGTACTTATGCCTGCCTTCGTGTGGTGGATCTTACGAAAGACTTGCATGGCCATTTCACAGCCAAGATGTTGCGTGATCGAATCCATGAATATGTCACGTGCCGCACAATTGTGGGCATGCAAGGGACTGTATGCAGGCTGTCCCTCGGTGTTAGGGAGAATTCTCTTCTAAGGCTAATTTCCCTTACCTATAGAGTCCCCCAGCAGCTTTGCTGGAATTGAAGGGTTTCTTTTTTTCTCCTGCTAAGAGTGAGACTCTTTTTGCCACTCTTAGACAGATTGCTGATGTGTGTTTTAGGCTGTCTTGTGTGCTTATGGTCTATGGGGTTTTCTCACCCTCATAGGAATCATCTTTTTAACATGTGTGGTACACAGCACCCTCCATGCCGTACCACAGGGGTGTCATAGTGACCCCCAAACATAGACTCCATACCCTGGGACTGACTACTGTCTCCCAGGGCATTTAAAGTCCCCATTGACTTTACTAGTCAATAGTTATGAACAAAACCAATACAACCCATCTTACTATGGAAGTACTGGAAAGGGTTAATAGTTTTTCCCTGGTGTTCATTTTCGAGGGGGTACCGTCCAGTCCCCCTCTCCAAAGTTTCTGTCTGGTGGCAGTGGTTACTACCATAAATATTCTACCGTCAATATTTTCCTATGGGATTTTCCCATTGTTCGAGGCTACCACTTTTACTGACAGCCTCTAACATACCACCGGTTTATTTTATTATTAACTTTACTCCGGTAGGTTTTTATTGCCAGATCTTTGATAATATTTCTTTCTCGTGTCTTTCTCTGAAATCCTTACCCAGGTTGGGGATCCTTTGTTCGTCCTTTTGGCGGGCTTCTGCACAGAAGCCCTCCTCTCGGCGCCACAGAGTCTGGGGTAGACAGGATGTGTGGGCGGGGGAATAGGCGCCCCGGACAGGGTTACCTAGGCAACCCAAGTCACTCTCTGCCATGAAAGGCTGGGGGGTTATCCCGCCAGGATAGCCCCCCCACTGTGTGAGTGACAGCTAGGCTGTATGAATGGGGGTCATTCTGCATAAAAGCAGGGCTCTGAGGACTGGAGGACACGACGTCGCCACTGGAACTAAGAAACCCGAAGAGGAGAGAAGCTGAAGACATCTGCAACAACTGCACCACCGGTGAAGCCCTGCTGCAGATCCTCACCACATTTCTCCAACAACTTGAGAAGATCTCAAGTGCTCCCTAAGGATTCTGTACTAACACTCAGAACACCCACTTTTTTGTTCTTCCCCATTATTGGTGGTCGCCCCCATAGGGCAGAATGGCAGTGGGGAGCATGGTTGCACCGGCACCATTTATAATGGTGCCGGTGCAATCACGAGTTCTGCTTGCGGGTGCTGCACAGCCCGCCATGGCGGGCTGTCAGGATCCCGCAAGCAGAACTCGTAATGCGGCGGGACAGTATGAATGGTGCTGGTGCCTTACCGGCACCGTTCATACCTTCACCGCCAGGGTCCTAATGAGGCCCAATGAGATTAAGGGCCAGATTCATGGAAAAGTGTGTATTTCTCCCGCAATTGCTGCGCGCCGAGAATGACACTGCGTGAGCATGCGTGTAGAATAAAAAATGTGCAACCCCCGTTTTCATGGATTGTACTGCGCAAAGTACCTGTATTTGCAAGTCACGCCCTGAACACCCTCGACACACCCCACGCAAAGCATAAACCGCTAGAACAGCTACATTTGCATGCTCCCCCGGGCGTGAATACATGCACCCTTCAAACAGTGCCTTCATCTCAGGGAGCCTGCACAGGATCCCCTGTAACTGTTGCCGCACCCCAACAACATGCATATGGAAATTCGTAACTCGAGTTAAACTCAGAAAATCTGCATGTGAATCCCTGGAAATGGTTCCTGCTCCCCGCTATTGTGCATACGCAAACTCCTAAATTAGATCGGAACCCCGGTTGTGTACACTCACTCCTAAATCCAACATGCTAACTCACCTGCCTTCGGGTGGCGTAGAGATCGAGGGATTTGCATGGCCATTTCTATGCCGAGAGGCTGCGCGGGGGTTCCATGAATACGTGTCGTTTGGCGCAATTGTGGGCGTGCAAGGGAATGCCTGCAGGCCGTCCCTCGGAACGCCCACTTTTTCACAGGTTCTTCCCCATTTTCTGTGTTCAACCAACTTCCGAACCCTCTGTGTGGTGTCTCGCACAAGGCACTGGATGGCTCACAGACAGAGACATGCCAAGCCTGCGCAAACTCCATGCAAGTCCTTGAAAAGTCCTGCGCATTCGATTGCATGAATCAACAGGATTTCGCACGCAGTTTGGCATGCAAGTTAACCTATTTCCCGTGCACGTTATTCCATGAATCGGGCCCTAAATGATTTACCCGGGATCATACACTTTGGTTAGGGGGTGAACAAACAGGATGTGGGCAGTTTCAGCAGCTGACCACATTGGTTTCCATGTTTAGTTGCTATACAGATTGATTTAGGCTTTGTTTAAAAACATGTAAATGAGACAATAAACTAGCATATCATAATAAAGTAAACCTACACAAGTATACTCTATAAATAGTCATAGAAACATGTTGAGCAAACAGAGTATGACTTTAGCTTTATTCCCCCATCGTGCCTGGCACCAAAGTAATGTGAAACACAGAAATCTCACTTGGGTTTGAAAACCTGTCTTGTTTGCACACAGCGTGCTGCATTATGCACCCTTCCCATTTCACATCACCCCCATGCACACTTCTTAAGGGCCAAAGTCCCTGCTAATAGTCCCCCTCCTCCCACCAGTGCCTAATTGATCCCACTGTAATGCTGTTTACACAGAGCCACGTGTTAAGGTGCTGCATGGACGGGGGGGGGGGGGTGATCTGCTGCCCAGGGCTCCAGCTATCATGAGGAAGTGTGAGCTCAGAGCGGAAAAGGCCCTCATCAGGCCGGGGCTAAGCAAATGTGGGACTTCTGGCGTCCCACAGAGGGTGTGTGTGCAGCGCCGGACAAAACACATGTTACCAGGGATATCATATACCCACCCCTAGACCCAACAGCCTTCAGCTAAAAAAGGTCCCTGTCTCCAGCGGGGACCCTCGTTTTCTTCCTCCCCTGCGGGTGGGGAGGGGTGAAGTTCCCAGAAGCAGTGTCCCTCTGCAAAGCTGGGGATTGTTGTGTGTGGGTCTAGTGTCTGGATGCGAGGGAGCGTCATGACATCATCATGACGCCTCTCTAATAAAAGGGGCTCTGCTGGCACGCACAAGGCAGTGCAGTAGAGCCCCAGGAAGCGGCAACTCGTGTCTGCGTTATTTGTTGGGACTGGGCCTGCAGCGTGATCGTGGCCTGTGTGCGCTGGCCCGGCCTGGGTGCCTCCAAGGCCGTGGCCGTCGAGTGCTGGGAGTCCCCAGCTGAGGCATCCGTCGGTGATCTGGACTGGGCCGGGTGACCTCTGCAGCAGGTGAGCTGCGTGACCGCAGCAGGTGAGCTGCGTGACCGCAGCTCCCAAAGGACCCATATCGGGTGGTCCTGACACCTGGTGTGGCCTGCCCCGGTGACCGGAGGAGGGCCACCACATTGGCGACGAGGGCCCTGTGCACCGGTGCGTGCGTGGGCTGCTGCATGCCCATTGCATGTGCAGCCCCGCGATGTGAGGCCGGGATACGCCCATCTCCCAGGGTGGCCTGGCACTGCAACGGCAACATCCTCATGGCAGGAGCCACATGAGGAGTGAGCGCTGCAGCCCTGCACAAAGAAAGGGGGCGGAGCCTGGGTAGGCTTGGGGCAGGGAAGGCTCTAAGCGGAGAAGTGCCCATCACCACCCGGGCCCCCACCGCTGTGCGTAGTCCGTAAACGTGTGGCCTGGCCGGAGCAAGAGGACAAATAAAAGGAGTGGGCCTAAGTGACTGGTCTTGTGACGGTGAACAGCTGTGACATCCTGTTCTGAGCAGGGAGGTGAGAGCCTCCCGTCTAGCCCGGGCCGCACAAGGGTGAAAAATATTCTTAGCGGGGACGTGTTGGAAGAAATATGAAAGCGAAAGCCGTTGGACATTTGCTCTTCCCCGTAGTGTGATCTGAAAGAAAGGGGTGTGGCCTATGAATCCGGGTTGCAGCGGGGACCTGAAGTCAACATACTGGACAGCCGGCCGTGGCTGAGGGGGTGCGAGGGGTGTACCCAGTCTCGACAGGGAGAAGAGGAACACCATGTCTCGGTCTCTCCCATTCCACAACGGGCCAGGAAAGAACGCCTGTCCTTTCTTGTCTTTCGATACAGGAGGAGGAAGGTCCTACCTGGGGATAGAATGTGTCAGTCCTCCATTTAGGTTTTCAACATTTCCCCCAGTTTTCCCCCAAAGGGTAGCAGATCCACCTGGAGCACTAGTGCGCCCTGAGGAGCCTGAGCCTGGCGGGGACAGAGAGACAGTGTCAAGGTATCGCCAGCAACAAGCCACCCAGAGGGTAGCGGCTCCGCAGGGGTGCTTGTGCACCCTCAAAGGCATCCCCAACTGGGCAGGTAACCCAAGACCCCGGCAGTTTGCAACACTCTTTGCGGCACAAAGTACTCATCATGTCGGATAATGAGGGGGCATGTCGAGGACAGCTTGCACCACTACCTCACTTTGACGTGGTGGGTGCGCCTGCCAGTCAGGGACCACGGTGGACAGCCTGGGTAGAGAACCTGGTGCTATACTTCGAGGCGGTGGAAATTAAGGACAAGATCAAATGCCCGACCCTCCTGTACTCCACCATACTGGCCGTTCAGAGGCTGTTCAAGACATTAAATCAGACCTATGAAGCAGCCATCGCAGCCCTAAACGAATATTTTAGACCCATGGTCAACAGGGACTATGAACGATTCAGGATGAGATGTGCGAGGCAGGAGGAAGGGGAGAGCCTCCATATTTTTGAGGGGAAGCTGCACGGCATTGCATTGTAAGGTGCCCTAGGAAATTTCGAGGAGGACGAAATCAGGGCGCAGATCATATACGGCTGCAGTTCTTTGAAGCTGCGCAAGCAAGTCCTGAGGGACCCATCGCTAACCCTCGACCAGATACTATACCTTGGCCGTGCCCAGGAACTGACAGAGGTGCCAGACAACACCTCAAGCTGGAGGCCCTCATGCAGCGGATCAAGCTAGAGGATGTGTCAGCTGCCGGCGAGTGGCAAGGAGGAAAGCCAATGAGGAGAGGAGACTGGCCAAGGAGAGACCCCGGTGCCGCAATATGACATCTGTGCGGGTGGGATCTTCCACACCCGCAGGACTGCCCGCGAAAGGACACATCTGTGGGAGGTGCAGGAAAGTGGATCACTTTGCAGGGGTCTGCCTCGCCCTGACACCAGCCAGCATGTTGGGGACATCGGGAGGGAGTGAGTCGAAGGGGAGAAAGACCCCCCGAGTGGCTGCGATCGAAGTGGCGGAAGAACAAAGGAGAATGCAGTATGATGTGGGTGAGGAGGAAGATGAAGAAAATATATTCTTTTGTCCTGCAGCAACGCCACTGGCCAGTTTGATCCCGGAATCTTCTGAGTTGGAACAGCCCGCTGCCGGGCCCCGTGATGTGCAGACTGGTACACACTTGTTTGTTTGCTGTGGTTAAAGTTCAAGGCTTTGATTAATTAATAGGTGGTGCTCGGACTGGAATGCACCTTGTGTTTGCATTGATGATGTAGGAGTAGAAAGGGTGCGTGGACTGGAATGCACCAAGTCAGACCCTGTCGAGGGTTGCTATTTTGCAGTGGGGGGTGATGTTGCTTTTGTTATAATAAAGGAGGGATGTTGTATGTGGGTCTAGTGTTTGGATGTGAGAGAGCGTCATGACTTTGTCATGACGCCTCTCTAATAAAATGGGCTCTGCTGGCAGGCACAAGGCAGTGCAGTAGAGCCCCAGGAAGCGGCAACTCGTGTCTGCATTATTTGTTGGGACTGGTCCTGCCACGTGATCGTGGCCTGTGTGTGCTGGCCCGGCCTGGGTGCCCCCAAGGTGATCCGGACTGGGCAGGGTGACCCCTGCAGTAGGTGAGCTGTGTGACCGCAGCTCCCAAAGGACCCGTATCAGGTGGTCCCAACACCTGGTGTGGCCCGCCCCGGTGGCCGGAAGCGGGTCACCACAGGGGCCACTTCTCTGTGCCAGACTTCCAGGACTTTGCTGAGAGAGTGGGGATACCCACCGGGAGATGGATCATGAGGCCTCTGTGGCGGAGGCAATGTGGCAGCTCCAGAAGAGACTGCGTTGAGCTCAGCTCGTGGCTCCCATAGCAAGTATGCCCTGGCGCTTGCTGTTATAGCTCAACAGCCCAGACTGGGACATCAGTGGCCAGAGACTTGGCCCAAGTTGCAGGCAAGGAGTTCGGGGAGCCCCATTCTGGTGAACGCGAGTAGTATGAAACTAATTGACATGGTGGCTACGCCGCTCTAGCGTACTGGGGAGCGAGCATTACTAGGGGAACAGGGCCAGGCTCAAGGAACACCTTTTAGTTAAGTTCCCCGCTGTGCATGACTGGTGGTGATTTTGCCGGGCTCAGTCCATTCCACGCTGTTTTGGTTCAAGAATCTTGTGTTGTCAAGAGTTATTCAACATGAGGAAGCAGGCTGTAAAAAAGGCACCATTAGGACATTGCTTCCTCTGGCTCGGAATCTCCAGAGAAGCCCAAGAAAAAGAGGTGCTCTGGAATTTCTGAAAAGAGACTTCTAGACATTTTTAAGGAGCTCATTACGGAGCAGGAGGTTATGAGAAAAGTCACAGGAACTCCCCCTCCTCTGATTCTTCCCACTCCTCTTCCTTGGAGATCCTGTGCTCGCATGAAGGGGGACAGAGGGTTAAATACCTGGATAAGGAGGCAGTAGCCTCCGTGTTATTTCAGGAAGCAGCAAACATGGGATTTGAAGAGCCAGTCCACCCTCCAGCAGGGAAAGCCACCAGGAACCCTCCCTCCCAACCCAAGCGTGCCCAAAAGACTGGTATACCGTTTCTGGCTGAAGTAAAGGAGGTGATACTAAAGGAATGGAATGAAGCGGACAGAGCCACCTTGCCAGGTTTCTGATTAAATTATATCCTCTACAAGAGCAGGAGAAGTGCTTGCCGCCGGTGGTTCAGGTAGACACTGTTCTGCCTATGCCGCTGGGCAGGTCTTCTATGGTCCCTGAGGACACTATTGAGGACGCCACAGATGAGAAGGCTGATGACATCTTGGAAAAACATCTGGAGGGGCTCTTCTCCCGTTATGGGCAGCCACATATGTATCTTACTCTGTTTACAAAGGTCTTCAATCCAGTGGTGGCATTTCAGCATCTGAAAGGAATTCAGATCTTTCATACCTCAACAGGTGGCTTATCAAGGCCTCCTCAAGGGACACATTACTCCACCACGTGCGGTAGACCTGCAGGAGCCTGGAGAGGATGGGTAGAGGATGGGATACCTTATCAACTTGGACATGCCCAAATTGACTCCTTATCAAGATCCCTAATTCATTTGGCCCTGGTTCTGGACACAGGAGGGGAAGGATTTACGTCCAGAGGCCAGATTTGCTTCCAGGGACAGAGCAGCCAGGTTGCAGGACCACCTTCGGACACTTCGATTCTCCGGCAAGGGGATGGCAAGGGAGTTCCTCCGAGCACAAGGACACACGACCACTTGTGTGTTCCTAGTCCCATGGGTCTGCCTGCATATGGGCCGCTTCTGTGTCAACTTCACATGATTCCGAGCCAGAGGAAGCAATGTCCTAATGGTGCCTTTTTTACAGCCTGCTTCCTCATGCTGAATAACTCTTGACAACACAAGATTCTTGAACCAAAAGGTCCAGGATTTCCAGGCTTGGATCACATTGACATCACCCCTGAGATTGGAGCTACGGTGGTGGCTTCAGTGGAACCACCTTTTGAAGGGATTTCTTTTAAATCAGCCCTACCCTACCAATCACCCGTACCGACCATTCTTACCACAGATGCCAGCATGGTGGGGTGGGAGCGATGACAGAAGGCGCCTAATTCCCCCAATTTGAGGTGGTCATCTTGCTCTTCCCGTCTGGCCCTGCAGGAGTTATTTTTCCCTTCTGTTGGAACAGGCAGAGGCAAAGGCACTTGTCTTCCTCCTCCTTGACATCTAGTTCAAGTAAATTAAGATCAGGGCAGACGTATTCTGGCCTGAATGCTTGGAAATTGAGAGGGGAATGGTTGCGGTGACAAGGTCTGTTCCAGAAACTAGCCATTCAGAAGGATAGGAGACCTCCCACCTTTGAAGGCATATGACAGCCACTGGAGCATGTTCCAGGACTGGTGTGCTAAAAGAGGGTTGGTGTCGACATACAGCTCAAGTCCTATCATCCTACAATTCCTCCAGGAAGGTTTTGATCTAGGGTTTGCTGTCTTACTTTGAGGGCTCAGTGGGCGAAAATAAGGGTTTCTCAAGAGTCATTTGAGTTGGGCTCCTAGGGCTAGACGGGTTTAATAGGAATGTAAAGAGTTAGACCAGTGTGAGCTTCAGGTTTGCCCCAGTGGGACGTTCCCTTAGTGTTGCAGGCCCTTCAGTCTCATCCCTTGCAGACTTGAGAGACAATTCCGCTAAAGCTCCTGTCATAAAACTGACTGTCTGGTTGACTGTAGAGTCACCCCATGTAATGCCGCAGTCTCCCTCATGCTTAGCATGGTCCCAGATAGAGAAAGCTCCCTTATGAATAATAGCACAAACAACCCCGGCCCCAGATAGAGGCACGCGCCCCTATTAACTGTGGTGTCGTCACCAAAGTATCGAAGAGAGGAACAGTCCTCTCTCTTTGTTATCGGTTGTTGAGTGGGCTGCGTCCCACGTGACAGGAAGGGGAGGGGTTACCGCGTGGAGCGGCAGTTAGTGTTGAGGTTGAATAAAGATAAGACGTGTTGCACCCCAGCTCCCGTGTCAGTCTCTGCTTGAAGAGAGAGAGCGGTAAGAGTGTGAGGAGGTCCACCTACAGGACACTACATCTGGCGACGAGGCGGACACGCGCCCCGCCGTGCCCGCCACCTCAAGTCACAGCGCTCGTGACGTCCGTGAGTCTTCCGTCCCTCCCATGCCCCGAGGATAGCGGGTCGGAGCATGAAGGCTCCCCGCCACCGGAAGAGGCCCCGCAGCACTCACCCCACGGGCGGAGCAGGAGCAGCAGCTCCCCGCGCTACTACCTTCCGGGCGGGAGAAAGAGAAGACCTCGCTCCCGCCAACGGCATCGACGTCGTAGGCGTGACCTCCAACGCCGCGGGTGGAGCAGCGACTCCCCGCATCACACCACCGGGCGGTCGAGGTGCACTGGCCTCCTGCCAACGGCAACGGCTGGAGCGAATAACTCCAGCAGAACTCCGGGCAATGGCCACAAAGACACATTGTGCCCGCTCAGCGCCTGCATGAAAAGGGTAAGCACACGAACCCCTACGCAAGCAGCGAGTCAAGAGACGCACATCGAAGGCCTCATAGATCCCCACGCAGCCATCCACACCCATTTTGGCGCAGGGAGAGCGAACTCCCCAACACAGCACCCCCTAGTGGCGGTCAGACGCCACTGCACTCGCGAACAATAAGCAAGCCCAGGTCAAGCTCATGAGTGGCTCAGGAGAGGAGTCACCCACTACCACAGCGACTCCAGCCCGAAGGGTGTCACTCACAGTCCCAGTGACACCAGCACAAGAAGAGGGTTCCTACGCCCCAGCGTCCCCGCACAGAAAAATTACGGACAGCCTCCTAGCCCAATTACCAGCTAATTTTGACCTCACAGAGACAAGTACCCTGGGGTCAAGGTGGAGAAGATGGCTGAGAGACTTTGAAGTATGCCTAAAGGCAGCTGGACCACTGGAGGATGAACAAAAACTAAACCTCCTAAACCATGCGGTAGGTTCCAACGTGCGTGATATCCTCGAGGAAATGCCGGAAGGCAACATAGACACTTACATCAAGCTAAAGACATCGCTCACAGAATATTTCACACCTCACACAAACGTGGACTACGAGCGGCATGTATTCCACACTACCAAGCAAAACAAAGGAGAATCCATAGACGCGTTTGTCATGTGGCTAAGATCGAAAATGAAGCACTGTGACTTCAACAATTACTCGAATGAGGAGGCCCTCAGATCACAAATCATAGTGGGGTGCGAAAGCGCGCACTTCCGGAGGCGACTACTACAACAGCCGAGAAGTCTAGAAGAAATCCTGCGCCTAGCGAGATCCGACGCTGCCCTTGCAGCACAAGTGGAAGGCCTGGACGATATAAAGATCACACACGGCAAGCAGGAAAGCATCAACAAACTGGAGGGTACAACGAGAACCAACACGGATCCCTTCTGCTACAGATGTGGCCATGAATACCCGCACGAAGGAACGTGTCCGGCCATGGGACAGACATGCTCCGCATGTGGTGGCGACAACCACTACAAGTCTGTATGCCTGATATTTCGCAGCAAAATGAAGGGAGCCGGTAGAAGTGGGAAATCCTCGATGGAACTAGAACAGAATCAACTCTCCCACCACAGCAGGGCGGCACATCACTTCCCGGAACAAGGACGGCGCCGTCACCACGACGAGCAACCGGAAAGAAGACAAGAGAGGAGAGAATGGAGGGAGAACAAAACCACCCAGCCAAAAGCAAGAAGGCGACCCAGAAGGTATGTGAGATGCCTCATAGAACAATCACAGTCAGACAGCGTGTCGAGCGCATCCTCAGAGGAGAGGTCCCGCAGACCGGGAATGCAACAAGAAGCACCACGGAAAAAGGGATATCTATAGGCCCTTGGAACAACATGGCCAAAGAACACAGCCCAATACTAAGAATACGAATAAACCAAACAGCTGCAGAATTCCTGATAGATACTGGAGCAACTGTGAACGTAATAAGTGAATAAGTATACCAAAGCATACCGAACGCCCCTCGCCTACAGCCAGCACGAGCCCTCATCTATCCCTATGGCTCAAAAACACCCCTAGCATGCAAAGGGTTTTTCATGGCATCATGCCAGTACAAGGAACACAAGAAAAGCATCCCCATGCACGTGCTAGAAGGGCCACTGAGAGCGGGTGCATCTTGAGCTATCGGTCAGCCGCAGAGATGGGACTCATTCACATATTGTACCGTCTCATGGTGCACAAGTACCTAGACCCAACGGCAAGCATCGATCAAATATTCCCGGCCCTGTTCAAAGGCTTAGGAAAACTGAAGGGAAAACAGATTGAACTTCACATCGACCCCCACATCACTCCAGTAGCCCAACACTACAGGGGCATCCCTATCAACATTCAACAGCAAGTTGAAAGCGAACTAACTAAGCTACTAGAGGCCGACATCATTGAGTCCGCGGAAGGCCCCACACCATGGGTCTCTCCTATAGTGCCGGTACCCAAAAGAGAATCTCCGGACATTAGGATATGTGTAGACATGAGAAGACCAAATGAAGCCATCCTAAGAGAGCGACATCAAGCCCCCCGGATAACGGACATGGTGCACCTCTTAAATGGGGCGACAAAATTCTCGAAGTTAGACCTAAACAAAGGCTATCATCAGCTGGAGCTCAGCAAGAAATCACGATACATAACAACTTTTGCCACCCATCTAGGTTTGTTCCGCTACAAGCGACTTAGTTTTGGAGTATCCTCAGCGGCCGAAATCTTTCAAGCAGAAATCCACAATGTAATCAAGCATGTGCCCAACTGCTTAAATTACAGCGATGACATTCTGGTGTTCGGCCAGACTCAGGAACAACATGATGACACTCTGATGAGAGTTTGCATGGCCTTGGAGGAAGCCCAGCTAACACTCAACAAAAAAAAGTGTGAATTCCGCAAGAAGACGCTCAGATTCTTCGGACACATATTTTCAGAGAAGGGCATGATGCCTAACCCCGAAAAGGTTAGTGCACTCCGAGAAGCTGCACCACCCGCAACAACATCAGACCTCAGATCGTTCCAGGGGCTCGCAAGCTACTGCACAAGGTACATACGTGACTTTGCGTCCATCAGTTAACCCCTGAGAGCTCTAACCAAACTAAACACCAAATTTGTGTGGTCACCCAAATGCCAAGAAGCATTCCAGATCATCAAAGACCGCATCTCAGACGCCCGAAACCTGGCGTACTTTGACCCCAAGAAGACAACAGAACTCGTCGTAGACGCCCGTCCCGTTGGGTTAGGCGCCATTCTCACACAACTAGACGACAAAGAGGGAGGCGAGAAACACATAGTATCGTACGCCAGTCGAAGCCTATCAAAAACCGAACAAGCCTATTCTCAAGCAGAAAAGGAAGGACTGGCGGTCGTCTGGGCCTGCAAGCATTTTCACCTCTTCCTATATGGGAAACCTTTTACAGTTGTGACGGATCACCAGGCACTCACTTTCATCTACGGCAACCCACAAGCCAAAATGCCACCAAGGATAGCCAGATGGGCACTCTTAGGCTGCAGGACTATCGATTCACCATCATACACCGGCCAGGGAAGGAACAAAATCCAGCAGATTTCCTCTCCCGGCACCCCAAGGGAAAGAGCGGACCAGAACAATCCATTGCTGATCAATACATCAGATATGTCATTCACAGCAGCACACCGCAAGGGCTCGACATGGAACAGATAACAAGGGAGTCCAACGCAGATCAAGGAATACAGACCATCTTGAGGTGCCTAGAAACAGGACGGTGGAAACATGCAAAACAGATACGTGAAACAATGAACGAGGACATCAAACGAGACATCACGTGCCTCTTGGCCGTAAAGGAAGAACTTGCGAAGTCTGAGGAAGGACTACTACTAAAAGGGACTAAATTAGTAATACCGCGAAGCCTACGCCAGAAGGTGCTAGAGCTAGCTCATGAAGGACACCGGGGAATTGTATCCACTAAAAGGATGCTGAGGCAAAAGCTATGGTTTCCCCAACTGGACACCTCTGTGGAGGAGTTATTACAAAACTGTCCCACCTGTGCCATCGTAAAGCCGCACACAGTCCCGGAACCACTAAGAATGACCGCACTACCAGAAGGAACATGGGAAGAGATAGCCATCGACCATTTTGGGCCCATGGAAGGGAGTGAATACATTTTGGTAGCGGTAGATGAATACTCTAGATATCCAGACCTACAGGTCATCCCATCCACCGCTGCACATCACACCATCCCAGCACTGGATCGGATGTTCGCGATCTATGGCATACCGAAGGTTGTAAAGTCTGACAACGGACCACCCTTCACGGGACAAGACTTTCAGAGATTTGCAGAATACATGGGTTTCCGTCATCGTAAAGTAACACCGCTGTGGCCTCAAGCAAATGGCACTGTGGAAAGATTCATGAGTAACATCAAGCGCACGACTCAGATCGCACGCCTCACGGGAGAACCCGTCGAAAAATTGCTGAACCAACTCATGCGAGACTATAGGAACACTCCACACAGCACCACGGGGAAGTCACCATCAGAAGTAATGTTCGGACGAATGATCAGAACGCGACTACTGCACGCGCCCGACATTGAAGGACAGTACGAAGAGGACGCGGAGATGAGAACACGAGACTCCCTCATGAAGGAACACATGAAAGAGGCAGCCAACCGCAAGCGCTGAGCCAGAGAGAGCGACCTGGCGCCCGGGGACATGGTCGTGGTCCGACAACAGCCACAGCGCAAAAACGCAACTCCGTTCAATGAAGAACCCCTCATCATCACTGGGAAGAAAGGATCGCTCATCACCGCAGAAGGAGATCATCGGTCCATAACGCAAAACTCTTCTCACTTCAGAAAGATGCCTGGTTTTCAGCGTTCAAGAAATTCAAGTATATGTGACACTTTCTCCCAATGGGACGCCCCCTATGAGGGAGACAGGGAAGACTCTGGAGATGATGTGACACCAGGAGAATGGGTGGCACCATCTGCAAGTGTGGACCACCGACCACACAGAACCAGAAGGAGGCCTCCTCGTCTCATCGAAGAAATGGGTTGAGAACGCAACTGACTGTTTAGTGACGGGAGGGTGTGGTGTCGTCACCAAAGTATCGAAGAGAGGAACAGTCCTCTCTCTCTGTTATCGGTTGTTGAGTGGGCTGCGTCCCACGTGACAGGAAGGGGAGGGTTTACCGCGTGGAGCGGCAGTTAGTGTTGAGGTTGAATAAAGATAAGACGTGTTGCACCCCAGCTCCCGTGTCAGTCTCTGCTTGAAGAGAGAGAGCGGTAAGAGCGTGAGGAGGTCCACCTACAGGACACTACATTAACAATACCAAAAATAACCCAGGCCCCAGATAGAGGCACGCAGCCCTATGAATAATAGCACAAACAACCCAGCCCCAGATAGAGGCGCCGCAACCCTATGACTAATACCCCAAACAACCCCGGCCCTAGATAGAGGCACGCAGCCTCTATGAATAATAGCACAAAGAACCCAGGCCCTAGATAGAGGCACGCGCCCCTATGACTAATACCCCAAACAACCCCAGCTCTTGATAGAGGTACACGCTCCTATGAATAATAGCGCACAGAACCCCGGCGCCCGACAGAGTAATGTGCCCTAATCAATAATAGCACAAAGAACCCAGAAATGCAACCTTTTGTGCCTAGGGCTTCTGTGTTTTGGTTCTGCAGAGGTCCTCCTTCCGCAGCAGATAAGGGGAGATGGCTAATGGAGAGACCGGGTCAGGAACGTGTCGAGCCTGGACCCACAGAGCCCTCCACTGCTCCCGAATAAACCTTTCTTTTACCAGAGTACAGGTCCCTCAAGAAAGAGACCTTCCAAAAATTGGCATTAATCCCCACATCACCCACCTCCTTGGGGGAGGCCTCTATTATAAACCTTGAAGATACAGCCACCAGTTGGTCAGAGGGCCCGTCTTTCCCCCCTTTCCCCAGTATTCGAGCACCACGTTGCCAGGCTCATACACTCCATGTGAGCAGCACAGCTCCCTGCACTTCACTGCACTTCGTTGCGCTTTGCGCCGGCTTTTTCACGCGTCACTGAGTTCCTGGCTCGGGGAAGGCCTCTATTATAAACCTTGAAGGTACAGTCATCAGTTGGTCAGAGGGCCCGTCTTTCCCCCCTTTCCCCAGTAGTGGAGCACCACGTGGCCAGGATCACACACTCCATGTGAGCAGCACAGCTCACTGCACTTCACTGCACTTCACCAGGAGCTCATGTATGGAATAAACACTGCACTTCCAAAGATGACCGGCAGAGGTCCCCACAGGAGGTCACATGACTTCCAAAGCTTCCAATCATATTTATCGCTGACATTTCCAAAGGATTTCTGTAAAGTATGAACAATGAATAACGTTTTTCTTTACTGGTTTTTAAGGCTTTTACTTTAACCTAAAATTCTCCTAATATCCCACAAGCCATTCTAATGGACAATGGAGGAAACAAGTTTGCTGAAAGGAAGAATCACTGAAATGTTTCTTCCTGAATGTCATGGAAGTGTGTCAGTACTGCACTGTGTTACAGGTGTGATGCATATTCCCTCGAGCTCTCCGGGGGATTCTATCGTCAAACATAACCTTATCAAATTTCCCCGCGCGTCACTCGCACTGCGTGTGGTGGGTGATGCTGGGGTTACAACAATTTTTGGAAGGTCTCTTTCTCGAGAGACCTGATCTCCGGTAAAAGAACAGTTCAACCAGAAGGGAATCTACCAGGATGTGGGTGCAGTTTCTGCCCCCCCCTGCTTTTTCCACCTTCCTCATCTGCTGTGGAAGCCTCCTGCACTGTAGGAATCTGCAGAGCACATCCCTGTAAGCCCAGCTCAGGGCTTAACATGTCAGATGCCTCTCTCTGGGACTGTGCTCAGCATGAGGGAGGCTGTGGCCTCATGTCAGATGCCTCTCTCTGGGACTGTGCTCAGCATGAGGGAGGCTGTGGCGCCATGTCAGATGCCTCTCTCTGGGACTGTGCTCAGCATGAGGGAGGCTGTGGCGTCATGTCAGATGCCTCTCTCTGGGACTGTGCTCAGCATGAGGGAGGCTGTGGCCTCATGTCAGATGCCTCTCTCTGGGACTGTGCTCAGCATGAGGGAGGCTGTGGCGTCATGTCAGATGCCTCTCTCTGGGACTGTGCTCAGCATGAGGGAGGCTGTGGCGTCATGTCAGATGCCTCTCTCTGGGACTGTGCTCAGCATGAGGGAGGCTGTGGCGTCATGTCAGATGCCTCTCTCTGGGACTGTGCTCAGCATGAGGGAGGCTGTGGCGTCATGTCAGATGCCTCTCTCTGGGACTGTGCTCAGCATGAGGGAGGCTGTGGCGTCATGTCAGATGCCTCTCTCTGGGACTGTGCTCAGCATGAGGGAGGCTGTGACGTCATGTCAGATGCCTCTCTCTGGGACTGTGCTCAGCATGAGGGAGGCTGTGGCGCCATGTCAGATGCCTCTCTCTGGGACTGTGCTCAGCATGAGGGAGGCTGTGGCGCCATGTCAGATGCCTCTCTCTGGGACTGTGCTCAGCATGAGGGAGGCTGTGGCGTCATGTCAGATGCCTCTCTCTGGGACTGTGCTCAGCATGAGGGAGGCTGTGGCGCCATGTCAGATGCCTCTCTCTGGGACTGTGCTCAGCATGAGGGAGGCTGTGGCGCCATGTCAGATGCCTCTCTCTGGGACTGTGCTCAGCATGAGGGAGGCTGTGGCGCCATGTCAGATGCCTCTCTCTGGGACTGTGCTCAGCATGAGGGAGGCTGTGGCGTCATGTCAGATGCCTCTCTCTGGGACTGTGCTCAGCATGAGGTGCCTCTCTCTGGGACTGTGCTCAGCATGAGGGAGGCTGTGGCGTCATGTCAGATGCCTCTCTCTGGGACTGTGCTCAGCATGAGGGAGGCTGTGGTGTCATGTCAGGTGCCTCTCTCTGGGACTGTGCTCAGCATGAGGGAGGCTGTGGCCTCATGTCAGATGCCTCTCTCTGGGACTGTGCTCAGCATGAGGGAGGCTGTGGCCTCATGTCAGATGCCTCTCTCTGGGACTGTGCTCAGCATGAGGGAGGCTGTGGCGTCATGTCAGATGCCTCTCTCTGGGACTGTGCTCAGCATGAGGGAGGCTGTGGCGTCATGTCAGATGCCTCTCTCTGGGACTGTGCTCAGCATGAGGGAGGCTGTGGCCTCATGTCAGATGCCTCTCTCTGGGACTGTGCTCAGCATGAGGGAGGCTGTGGCGTTAGTCAACCAGACAGACAGTTTTAGGAGCTAAGCACTTAAGAGGAATTTATTCTAAAGGCTCCGAGGTGTTATGGGGTCGGATAAGTCCGGCACCCCTCCTGCATTGCACGCGCGACACAGGAGTCAGTGAGTTGCAGAGATAACTGGCCTACCGGATGTCATGTGCCCCTTTTATTGAGACCCCCACCTGGTGCACCAGGTGACACCTCACATGTGACAAGGCACAAGCCCTGGGAGAGGCTTGAAGTCACAACACAAGGGAGGAGACTGAAGAGTCTTCAACACTAAGAGAAGGTCTCACAGGGGCAAACCTGAAGCTCACACTGGTCTAGTCAGGGAAAAACTCTTCAAATTTCTATGAACCCCTTCACAGCCCTCGAGCCCAACACACCAGACTCTTGAGAAACTCTTGCGAACGGCACCCAAGCTACGTGAACGCTCCCCTAAATTCCTGATTGGACCTTACCTTTGCGCAGTGATTCTTATGCGATTGAGGCCTTACGCCTGCTGTTAGGTGGCAGTGTAATCCGGGGCTTTGTGTGCTGATTTTCCTGACGTGATGTTGCACGGTCAGGTCCATGAATACGGTTTTCAGCACGCAGTTTAGGCTGTGCGATTTTCTCGCACAGGTCCTCCCTCAACAGGCCCACGTAATGCCTTGTTCTTTCCCATTATGCGTTGTGATTGGGTAATATCTATGTTCTGTCACCTACTTAAATCTCTGCGCTGGATCGACTCACACTCTGCATGGAGTCTTGTGCAAGTTGCTCGACTGCTCGCAGATCCGTGCCTCGCCTGCACCTAGTCCCTGCAAGTCCGGAAAATGTTCACAAAGTCAATTCCATGAATTGACGAAGGAAGTTTTACACACAGAATGGCCCGCAAAGTCCTGATTTTCCCTGCAAAAAATTCCATGAATCAGGCCCTATGAGGCTTGAATGCACATGAAGCATAACACAATCTAGCGTGTATTCGTTTATAAACCCTACTTGATCAATGCCACTAGAGACAGTAGACCTAAGACAAGGGATAGAGAAAACAAAGCCAACATTTTTGATCTGTTGAGGATAATGTCATCTGACGACACAGTAAGTCTTTCCAACAGTAAATAATTTGACTGAGGCTCTTTTATAAGGTGACTAAGTGGTTTCTATTGAATGGCGTCCTTCTTTAAAGTGGCCAACGTGGCGGATCTTCCTTGTTTCAATGTGGAGAAAACGGATACACAGCAATTCGGCTGGTCCTGTCGGTATTAACAGTGGGGGCCTTATTGGCCAACGTTGATGGTGCAAGATTATATAGTGAGCAGTTGGACTCTGGATGCGTTATAGGAAAATCAGGAGAAGACCCCTGACAAAGTCTGGGGCACATTCCTCAGAGTATGTCGAGATATGACATTAAGGGCCCAATTCATAAATCTTTTTGTGTAGTAAATTGGGACTGTGCGCGTCATTCTGCGCGCAAAACCCCCTTCATTGATTTATTGAGTCGACTTTGCAGGACTTTTCCGGACTTCGAGGGGAGTGGTCCACCTCTGCGAGCAGTTGAGCCCATTACGCAAGACCTCTTGCAGAGTGTGGGTTGGGCCTATGCAGAGACCTAAATAGGGGGTGGAACATGCAAAATGAGGAAGAACAAGGGAAAATGTGGGCATTTTGAGGGATGAACCACGTGAAAAGATTGCACGCCCCCAACTGCGCACAACCAAGTGCATGCAAAAAAAACATATGCACACAGGGACGCACAAAGCAGTTATCGCCACATCTATTCGCACTTTTCCGTGAATCAGGGCCAAAATGTCTGAATTCTCGTCATGCCTGAAACCACTTGTATCCATAGGGTCAGACAAAGAAACCACGTCATTGAATTGATGTTCTCCAGAGGGATTCACCAAAGGATGCACGTAGTTGTTACTCAGTCCCTTCTTAGTTTCCTCTTTTTTCCTCTTTCGGTCAGGAAGTGACATGGGCTCCACTGCAGAAAACTTGATCTTACGGAGGAAATTCCTTTCCTCGATCCACAATTGTTGTTAGTCCCAGCGGATTTCATATTCTTAGGTTTTGTTTTTTCTGTAGCTTTACGAGGTTCTTTCCTTTTTCTGGTAAAAACATGGAGTAGTTCAAAGTGTGAGGTGTTTTAGACTCAATCTCCTGTTCCATGTTACTTGGCTCCTCAGGTTGCACTTCTGTTATGATGTTCGACATTTCACAGATGGGCGAAGGGAGGGGCATGCCAAAGGATGGGGCGGAAGGAGGGGCATGCCAAAGGATGGGGCGGAAGCCAGGAGGGGCATGCCAAAGGATGGGGCGAAGGGAGAGGCATGCCAAAGGATGGGGAGGAAGGAGGGGCATGCCAAAGGATGGGGCGAAAGGAGGGGCATGCCAAAGGATGGGGCGGAAGGAGGGGCATGCCAAAGGATGGGGCGAAGGGAGGGGCATGCCAAAGGATGGGGCGGAAAGAGGGGCATGCCAAAGGATGGGGCGGAAGCCAGGAGGGGCATGCCAAAGGATGGTGCGAAGGGAGGGGCATGCCAAAGGATGGGGAGGAAGGAGGGGCATGCCAAAGGATGGGGCGAAGGGAGGGGCATGCCAAAGGATGGGGCGGAAGGAGGGGCATGCCAAAGGATGGGCGAAGGGAGGGGCATGCCAAAGGATGGGGCGGAAGGAGGGGCATGCCAAAGGATGGGGCGGAAGGAGGGGCATGCCAAAGGATGGGGCGGAAGGAGGGGCATGCCAAAGGAGAGAGAGTTTACTGTGGCAGTCTTGTTCTTTCAAGGCTTATGCCGAATGAAGATCATCAAACCTTTGCTTGCGAGGATAAAGCCTCCATAATTGAAATTTTCGAAAATCGTAGTAACAGTAAGAGCTGTTTTTTTTTATCGCTTCTGCTGGTATTGATGTTAACAGTGCGTTAAAAACAAAGTTTAGTCCTG
This sequence comes from Ambystoma mexicanum, assembly GCF_040938575.1. Taxonomy (NCBI): domain Eukaryota; kingdom Metazoa; phylum Chordata; class Amphibia; order Caudata; family Ambystomatidae; genus Ambystoma; species Ambystoma mexicanum. The sequence continues at coordinate 20,261,672 of NC_090923.1, read as the reverse complement.
ATAGGTGGTTCAGAATTAGAACCAAGTGGAGGAAGGCGAGGATTGTTTATCTTCTTGTGATTGAAAAAATAAGATAAGAGAATGCTCCGATGAGCAAGGTAAGCGCGGAGTCAGGTACAGGGCCTGAGGCGAATCAAGAACTACCGGCGAGCAGACATCCGTGTGGCAGTTATTTTGGAGTTCATTATGAGGCAAAGGTACTACCGCATTAGACGGTAAGGTGATGGAAGCTAGAGGTCAGTCTGTGGTTGCTGCCTCCTTATTGGGATAGATCGGCATAGCTAGCCGGGTCATCGCACAAGGAAGAGGGTAATTTACGGGCAGCCACGCATGGGAATGATGTTTCTGAAGGTGAGCCTTAGAGGCTGGCTTCAAAGGGGTGACTTGGTTCATAACTAATTCCAATGGTAAGGTCGAAGGTAGGTGGTTGTTATCAGAGTGCATGGCTGTCAGGGCAGTGTTGTGTCTGGCTCAGTGGCACCCAGGCCAGACACACAGTTGCTGGGGCACCCAGCCAGACAATTTATGCTGCGCTTATGCAATATCCAGATAATGGGGGAACACCCTTTTGGACCGGGATCACCCAGTCAGACAGTCCCTGGCTCCGTGGGCACACGGGCCAGGCTGACGCATGCACAGGCTGTGATCTCAAAGTGACACCATGGAGGGGACAGAGTTGCTACGCAGGGGCTCTGCCATAGGAGGCATGGTGCAGGGTTGCAACGCAGAGGCCCTGCTACTTATGAAGGGCTCTGTATGGGCAGGCCCTCTGCCTCAAAGTCCGCGCTGGACAAACAATCAGCAGGCAGGAGTCTGTTGCCCGCCACCAATGGGTTAACTTGCTTAGCCCCTGCCGTTGGAGAGGCGGAGTTTATAACGGGGAGTTGGGGAACGAGGGGAGTTCTGGGTAAGGCACGAGAAGCGCCAGTTATCGTTTGTGGAAGAGCAATAAAGACGTGTTGAGAAATCCTTCCGTGTGCGCGTCCTCCTTTCACGCCTGGTGAGAGGCAAAACTGGCGACGACGGTCCTCCTTTGGCAATCCGCCTTATCCTCCCTCTGATGTCCGCCGAGTCTCCTCCTCCTCCTCCTCCAGTACGAATAACGTGTGCGTAGGCATTTCGCCACACTCCTCTCCTCCTCCATCATCACACCTGGGACGGCGTTTCCAGACAGCTGCATGAGCACTGGGAAGTGCCAATCTGATCCTGGCAGTCTGCCGGGTCTGCTCCAGCAATGCGGCCTCTTTCTCCGAAGGCCCCAAATCCTTGTCGCCCGACCCTCAAGCGAGTGCAAGTCCACGCTCGTTTGCATGTGAGGCCTACACTAGTGTACGCCATCGTCTGCGGCGCGGCCGCCTAATCGAGGCAGCATCTGGACTGACTGCACGCCCGCAGGCTCCCACCGCACAGCAACATGAGCAACCCCGTGTCCAATCCTGGATCCCCCCAACTGGCCCGCGAGACGAAACCTATACAGCTGCGATTACCTCCGCCATTCACCATGGCGCCCCAAGCCACCAAGGGGCCGAGATGGACTGACTGGATGGAAGACTTCCAGCACTACGTGCGGGGGTCTGGCGATGGCGACTCCCCCAACATCAGGGACATCTTCCTCAATCTGGTGGGGGGGGGAGATAAAGACTGTGGTGAAAACGATCCCCGCAGCCCAACAAACCACATTCACGAATTTGATTGGGGCCCTTGACAAACTCCTCATTATCGAAGTCAACCGCGACTATGAGCGGTATCTATTCAACAAATGCACCCAATTGCCACATGAGACAGTCGACAAATTCATAACCCGCCTGAGGGTGAAGGGAGCAAACTGTCAGTTCGACGCATTTTCCCTAGAAAAAGTGATAAGGCTGAGGGTCATAGAAGGGTGCCTTCTATGACCCTCAGCTACTGAAAAAACCCCTCACCATCCCAGAAGTCAGCGAGCTTGCTTGAATACATGAGAGGGTTGATGCCCAAGCTTCATCCATGAGCAACACAGGCAACCCTAAACATGACACCAATGAACTTGTCGCAGCCATACAGCCCCCCCGTCAAGGTGACAGAGGGTCGCAGCCATACAGAGCGCCAGCTATGCAGGTTCCGCGCCAACAGAGACAATGCTACCGCTGTGGGATGGCCTTCCCACACTCCAGGTCATGCCCAGCTCTATCCCAACGATGCACAAACTGCGGAAGAGAAGGACATTTTTACTCTGTATGTAGAGAGGGCATACCATTTCCTCCAATGCGCCCCCAAGCGCCCACTAGGACGACTCTCTGCTCGCCGTCCCCACAATACAATCAGCCCAGATACTACCAGCAAGGGCAAGGACAGAGGCGATACGTCAGAGCCATCGACGAGTACCAAGCACAGGGGTACCCACCACAGGTGGACCAGGCAGACCAAGCCAGATATTTTACGGATGAGTACGACTACCCACCAACAGAATACAGGCCTGACACATTCTACCACGACGAGCCGGAAGCAGCATACAACACGCCATATGATCAATACGACCAGGACGAATACGTCAATCTTATACTTGACAACGAAGAGGCCAGAGAAGCCCCCAAAATCCCGATCAAAATGGGGAACTGCCAATTCCAATTCATGGTCGACTCAGGCGCTACTGTTAATATCATGGGCGAACAGGACTACGCCAAAATACCGAACCCGCCAATGCTCGAACCATCACACTCGAGAATTTTTCAATGGGGAGCCGCCACCCCCCTGCAGAAAATGGGGCGTTTCACGCAACAGCTCTTCTTGAATGGGCGGCCAGTAGACACAACCATTCACATCATCCGCTCACTTGCCAGAAGCCGATGCCTTCTCAGCTATCACACGGCATCCCGCCTGGGACTGATTGAGATACACGTAAAGGTGGGAGACACCATTACCGCTTCCTCGAACAGACTGAATCCAAGAGACTCTGTCGGCACCATAGCGTGTTACCAAGCCCAGGACCTCATCACACAAGGCGACATCACGAGAACATTCCCCAACCTATGCACAGGGCTGGGTAAACTCAAGGCCCCTCCCATCAAACTCCATATCGACCCCTCAGTAAGACCGGTGCCACAACACCCCAGAAGAGTTGGCTTCCACATGCAGGAGGCAGTGTCAGCAGCCCTCCAACAACTGCTTTCCGATGGGATCATCGAACCGGCAATGGGGCCAACGCCGTGGGTATCTCCCCTGGTGGTCGTACCCAAGGAAGGAGGAAAGATCCGGTTGTGCGTGGACATGAGGGTTGCGAACACCGCCATTCTACGGGAGAGGCATCTGGGCCCATGCATTGAGGACATGATTGTGCAATTTAACAATGCCCGGATGTTCCCCAAGCTCGACCTCATTCAAGGCTACCACCAGCTGGAGCTACACCCGGATTCCAGGCCCATCACCACGTTCGCGACGCACGACGGTCTTTTCAGATACCGGAGACTGAACTTTGGCATCTCGTCCGCCGCAGAGATTTTGGAGCATATCTCCAGGAAGCCATACGCCAGGTCATCAGGCCCATAAGTGGCACGCTGAATTACAGTGACGACATCCTCGTCTTTGGATCTTCAAAAGAGTCCCACGACAAAGCACTACACGCCACGTGTGCAGCACTTCAAGAGGCGGGCCTCACACTCAACATCGCCAAATGCCGATTCAGTAAGACAAAACTAAAATTCTTCGGACACATCTTCTCCAGTGAAGGGATGATGCCTGACCCCGACAAGGTAGCCACAATCACCAACCTCGGCGAACCAGAGAAGGTTGCGGATGTCCGCTCCTTCCTCGTCATGGCGGGATACTGCGCGAGGTACATACCCCATTATGCCTCTCTCACTGACCCGTTGAGGAAGCTACTGCAAAAAGACTCAACCTTTGAGTGGACCCCTGCCTGCCGCCAGGCCTTTACCAGCATCAAACACGCCCTAACAGAAGCCCACCACCTTCCCTACTTCAATCCCTCATGGCACACGGAAGTGGTCGTTGACGCGAGCCCGGTTGGCCTCAGCGCCATTTTGGCTCAAACCAGCGGCGAAGACATCAACCCCAGGCACGTGGTTGCTTACGCAAGCAGGGCATTGTCAACCCCAGAACTGGCTTATTCCCAGGCAGAGAAGGAGAGTTTGGCAGAGGTCTGGGCATGTGAGCATTTCCACAATTTCCTCATTGGGAAACGGTTCACGCTGATCACCGACCACCAGGCGTTGTTGTCGTTGTTCGGGAACCCGCACACCAAAATGCCCCTGAGGATTGAGCGGTGGGGCATCTGTCTACAGGAATACGATTATGACATTATACATCGCACCGGGGGTGACCGTAACCCTACTGACTACCTGTCGCGACATCCAGTCGGGTCCCGAATGAGCGGGAATCTGCCCGTCCTTTTTATTATGTTAGTCACATGGTGCACAGACATGTGACACCGCACAAGCCCCCAGAAGGCCCACTGCCTGGAAAGCCACACTGGCGCAGTGCTGGACAAACACTCAGCAGGCAGTAGTCTTGGACAACTGACTGACGAGCGGGAAAGCGTTCGTTCCTTTTATTAAATCAATCTCATGGCACATAGTGCACGGGCACGTGACACCGCACAAGCCCTCAGCAGAGACTCTGCACTTATCAAAGGGGAGCACACCACACTCATCATTTTTATTAACAAACTGAAGCAAAGACAAATATCAATGGACATTAAACCAACGAACGGTCATAAAAAGCATTTTCAGGTTCACTTTAACATCATAGGATGAAACAATAATCACAGTCACTGAGACTAGGCAGTTACAAACACAAGAACATGTACCAACCACTCTGTGGCCCTCATTCCAAGGTTGGTGCTAGTCATGGTGCTATTAGTGCCATGAATAGCACAAATACCGGTACCGCCACCGACGTAGTGGTATGGGGACTTACCGGTCCATCCCGCCCTTTGCGGGACCGGTAAGTCCCCATTTGAAATGCCATTCCCCATTCCCATTTGAGCCCCCATATGGCTCAATGGGAAGGGGGAAGGCGGCAATAATGGTACTGTAAATTGCGGTACCGTTATTGACCCCGGTCAATAACGCTAAAAGGAGGCGTTAAGGGAAGGACCCACAAAGGGACCTCGAAATAGGGCGCAAAGGGATTACCGGCACCGATGTCATTACCGGTGCCCGGTATCCCTTTGCGCCCGGGTCGTATCTTATGAGAGTAACATAACAGTTAAGGTTGGTCGACTGCTGGTGGCATGTTGGGAGTTCCACCACATTCTGAAAGACACTTTATTAAATAGGGCAGAAAGGAATCTCCACCACCAAATGTCACCATTATCAGCTACTGGCAACATATAGAGCATGCAACAACCTGGAGGAACGCAGCTTCACATAAATATCCTCACTGGGACCACTTTAAGCATATAACTGACATGCAGGCTCACAGCATCAAACACATCTTTACTCGGTCCTCTTTAAGCATTTGCAGGTTTCAGGAAGACCCGTTCAAACTTGCACTAGTGTCAGTTCAGCACAGTTAGTAGCCCAGTTCAGGGCCTGGCAAAGACAAACCTGGGGGCACCGGGGGCCCCATTGGTCAAGTCCATTGATGGTGGGGCAGGCGGCAGGACATTGGTGGCAAGGCGTCTTAGCTGCACCACTTACTAAACACCCCCAAGTAGAAGGCCTTTCATCTTCTTGGAGTGGCACCAGCCACTCATCTACCCACCCCAGGCCGGGGTTGGTGGCAGGAGTCCGCCGGCAGCAGAGGGCGCACAAGCACAAACGCTGAGCTGCAAACCTCATGTGCTAGTACAGTTCTTTTTGTCCCTTTTTCAAACACTCTTTTGGCAGAGAACACACCCTTTTTTCCAAACGCCCCATAAGAGGAAAAATGGGATGATCCCTTTCCCAGATCCCCATACAAACTATGGCCAATGACATCACAACCTAAACAGCCATTGCGGGATGAGTTCGACCTGCTCACTGCTGCCCCGGACGTCAAGATCCACTGTGGCCACGCCCTGCGCACCCAGGCAAGCCACGCGCCATAAAAACCACGTGGTGGGACCTCGGGTGGAGCTGAGACCGGCCATATGGACCAATTCGATTAGACATCACCCACAAATATCGCCATTGTTAGAGATGTCATGACGACATAGCCAACGGGCAAGAACACACGTGCCACCAAGCACCTGGATCAGACACACACCAACCCACATGAAGAACATACTCAGTGCGGTGACGTAGAGGACCAATCACACTCACACATGCATCGTTGTTATTTTTTCACATAGGCTAACTACAGCACCGCAGAAACGCAAGATGCCAGAAGAGCTCGTTGATATGCTTGCAGACGCTTCCGGGCTACTAAAACCATGAGGATGTAACCCTGTAGATGGACTAATGTATAAGGACCCATGTCGCCCCTCGCGACCCCCGTGTTATGGACTATATGCCACCACCCATAGACTAGGCCAAGGTAGGCTGCAAAACCAGAGTCCCCAGGCCCGGAGTAGCTCAGACGGAGCTGCAAGGTGCTGATCATGCAGAACAGACCCTGACAAGAGTCTCACAGCCAAGGCCACAAAGTTGCAATCTACACGCTGTGCTCCCCACGCCAAGGTTACACCTGCCACTGCTAAACACTCCTCAGAGCCGGAATACAAATCAAATGCCCGTAATTCTGCCTCAGCCATGGCCTCTCAACACCACACCAGGCCGACTTGATATGATGCCAAGTTCCAAGGACTAAAGACGCTCTGGTGTCTCGCGTCAGGGACCCAACCTGCAACAAAGAAGTAACAAGTCAGACACTGGCAGCAGTGAGAAAGGAGCACTCTGACAGCAAATAGCAGAAATGTCCATTGTCCACCACTAACACATAGTCACACATTGTTGCCAGCATCAGGTACACCGCAAGCTGGGAACAACGATGGGCCCAGGCTTGGGGGCACGCGGATTGACCAATCAGGGCACGGGGGTCTAACCACTGACGGCACTACAACCCAACCAATCACTAACCTTCTCCATGTAACTATTTCTATGTAGCAACTTTTAGGGACGACCCAAGCGTACCACCTGACCCCTTCTCTACCAATAATGCTTCTTCCTATATGGATCTATACTGACCTTACCACTCGGGGAGCCAGCCCGAGACAGCGTTAGGTTTTGGGAGGAAGTTTCTCAAATGACGCATGCTGTGGCGTCATTCAGGTAGAAAAAGGGCCTGCAAGCCCACTTTCCCTGAGATGTTCCTTGTTTACCTACGCTCCGAGAACCTGTCCCTGTCTGTTTTGTGCAATAAATAGCAGTAACTCTTTGCTCTTGTGTGTGCCTCATACTCCTTTGGGACGTGGGAGGAGTTGGGGCCTCCCCAACACCGCAGGTCCGCGGACAGCCCTGCCAACCCCTGGAAAATCACCCCAACAAGTTGGAGGCACTGCTGAGATGGTGAGATAGACCACAGTGAGACCGTTTGCGTCAAGGTGGCCCGGCAACGCGGCCCCCTCTGCCGTTACCCCCTTGGAGGGACTACAGGACCATCGCGGAACTGCGAGATGACTGGACAGCGCAATCCGGAGATTGGCTGTCGGGAGCCGACTTCAGAAATTTCCCGCCCGCGGTTGACGAGTGTCCAGATGTGGTAAAGACGAGGGGAGGCGGCGAGCTGATTGGGAGGGGTGCCCGCAGCCGAACGGCACCCGCAGACGAGAGCCTGATGTGAGTATGGCACACGCAACCAGCAGTGTAATGTTTTGCGGTTGGCGGGAGGAATTGCGAAGAGGGTGGTGGTGGTTTTACAGTGTGTAAAGGAAAGATTTTGATCACTTAGCAACGATCGATATTTAAGGTGTAGTGGAGAATGGAACGAAGGCTGTCCCTTCTGGTATTACGGAACGTGCTGGGTGGGGCTTCGAGCTCCCACGTGTTGACTGGCTGATCGCGCTGATTGGTTTAGATCGCAGACACCTGTAGAGGGGGTTAGCATTCCTATGAGTTGGCGCTGTAGGTCGATGAATAGATGAGGATTCCTATTGATTGAGTGTTTTAGCTCGGTGAATAGATGATGTATTCCTGCAGGAGGTAGCTAGATTGTTTCTTAGTGCGGAAGATAGTTGGCTGGTTAAGCTCCCCTGGTGAGGGGGCGTATCACACGCGAGGCGAAGCAGCGGGTGCAGCTCAATTATAATAACGAATTGATTAATGAATACTCCACTCCGGGCGTGGTGGGAAGACAGCTGTAGGGATTGTGGGGAATAACATTGTCAGAAATGGCGCACATTATATGCTTCAACTGTACGTACTGGTAACACATTGTATTAGATGGTGACATCACCCATAGGGTTCGCATAGGACACTGCGGCTTCTTCGGCATCACTGGAGCAACAGCACGCGGCTAAGGAGGGATGAAGGGGGACAGGCGGCTGTGCACGGAGAACGCTGGCATGTCCTTGATCAAAGGGGGTCGCGGTGAGCAGCGGTGCGACTAAGTGGGAGGCGGAAGAGACGGGCATACCCTGCGCTGGCAGTAGGGACAAGAGAGAGAGGAGAAGGGGTTATAAGAACGCTGCAGGCCAAGTAGCGGCCGTGCTGCGAATGCGGGGTGGCTCAGAAGCATGCTGCGCAGGGCGCTAGGACTCAGGGACTTCGCGCACCAGGGGTCTCAAAAGAGGTGCTAGCGTTGGGAAAAATAAGAGGGCGGCGGTGGCCAAGTATTATAATAACAACAGTGCTTTTCCTTGCAGCGGAAAGTCGGAAGTCCCCAAATTACAGGGCCAGGTAACAGCGGTACTCAAAAGTTGCAAATTTCAAAATGTCTGTGTACTACGGGATAGGGGCAGGATATAGGGCCAGCACATTAACAACACCACTCCAGCACATCTGTGCAACACTAGTACCGCAGAGAGATAAAATAGTAAAGTACAGTATTTAGTGGACTCAAGGGACAGATGACAGGATTAGGATACCGTGGCCGCCCAAAGGCAGTTCTGACATGACCACTCAACATTCATTGCTAGCATACTTACATAACACCTATAAGGGGAAAAAGTTAGCAAGCCATCTAGAGGTTTCGACCTCTGGAGTATGTTTCAGGGGTATGCACCCCGGATGTTGCGTGCACATGCAGTTGGTAAAGAAAGAGGAGGTGAGCAAGGGGGACAGGTGCAGTGCACCCCAAGCTCCTGCCAGTGCTGAGGAGAGCAAGGAAGAGGCAGAAGGATCATACCCAATAGCAGAGGTAAAGGAGGGAATAAATAAGGGAATTAAGAGAGGCAACACAACAGCAATTAATAGCTGCTGAGGGATACTCAAACACTGCATACAGCCCACCGCCATACGCACCAGAAGACCACTACAGAAAGGAGCTGGGTACAGGGAGTGTAGTAGACCCCAATAAGACACAGGTAAGCTCTGGTAGCATAAAAAAGACACAAATAGATTTTGCGAATATAGGACCAGACTAGTGGATAGCAGCACAGGTGTTACTGAAGCTTTGGGGGACAGTAGCAGGAGAAGAGGAGGAGGTGATAAAGAAGGTAGGTAAGGAGGAGGTAGGGCACACTCAAAGAGGGCATGAGGTAAGTACCAGGGAAAAGGGAAACGTGACAAGAGAAGAAGGGGCGGTGTTGGAGGTGTAACTAGCAGAACTGAGGGAGGTGAGAAGTGTGTTGGTCAGACATCTCAAGCAAGAAGAGCGGGAGAGGAAGGCGAAGAGGCAAGAAGGTAAGGGGGTGAGAGCAGGATCAACTCAGCAAGAGGAAGAGGGAAGAAAAAAGGAAGAGGACCGTATACAGGAATTGCAGAAAGAGTAGCACATATGGAGCAGCAGGAGATCAGGAGGAAAGAAGAGGAACGGGAAGAGAACGACAGGGAGATGACACTATGGAAGAAGAAGATTATACCAGAGAGCGCACGGAAATACGAGGAAGGGAGAATAATAGAGAGTATACTGGCAAGGGAGGGCGGAACGTGGAATGACAAGGATAGAGATGCGAGGGTGCTAGGACAGGTAAGTGATGTAATATTGAACGAACTCTGCGGGGCAAGAACAGTGTTAGAGGATGATGGAGACAAAATAAAGCAACCAAGGACTAAGGGGAACAAGCCAAGCACCCAGGAGTAAGATCAATGCATGCAGCAGTAGTGAGGTAGCGATATCTCAAGCATGGGAGGGACGGAGGAGACAGGTGAGTACACAGACATAGATTTAGAAACTGTTACAGTGGGAGGAGCATGCGCACGAACAAAATTGACATTCCCAGACGGCTTTTGTAGTGAGGAGGAGGAGGGATCCTGCAGAGGTCAGAGAAGGGCTAAGTAAACTGTACATCACACGCACAGACTGCGGGTTGTCATGGGAATGTAGGACACAATAAGAAACAACAAGACAGGAGGGCAAAACCTCACAAGGGGAGGGAACACAACAAACAATGACGCCACCAGCTCAACACACGCCGTATGTCAACAGGCTTAGAAACCTCCCAAGTCGCAGAAAAGAGGGAGTAGCAACCACACAGAACAAGGACCAGCAGGGAAATAGGAGAGGTCATAAGGGCATAGGTGACACACGGCTTGTACAGCACCTTACTGAATTTATCAAAGAACATTCTGACATGGAAGAGGAAAGTGAGTACACACACACAACACCACATCGACGCACGCCAGAGGTGATAAGAGAGTATACCCAGATGCCACTATTAGAGATAGGGGGGCAAGACCACAGTATGTCCCATGGAAGCACACAGACAAGGGGGAATATTAAATGCAGATTACCATCTTTGAGCAGAGGGGCGGGAAAATGGATATATGAAATGGAGAAGCTAACTGCAGGACACAAGTTGGCAGTTGGAGATGTTAAGGGGATATTAATTTCCATATTGTGTGACGCAGCAGATGACATCTGAAAAAGGGCGGGATTCCCAGGGGTGACCATAAGTGGCACTTCACATGACGTGGCACCATTCGAAAATTCTAGACACGCGCTATGGCAAGCACTGAGGGTACACGACCCGGACACATCAGATATAGGGGCGATAACATCACGTAAAATGCGTGAGAACGAGGACCCTGTTAACTACATCCAGGAAATTCAGGAGAAGTGGCGCCTGGAAACGCGGGAACCGTGGGACAAAACATTAGCACACATACTGATACAAGGGCTCCCAGAACCAGCACAGAGGCAGTTAAAAATATTGGTGGTGATGGAGGCAAAAGCATGGCCAGAAATACAGCTAACGATAGTACACCATTGTAGGTTATGGCAAGAAAAGATGAAGCAGAAAGAAGAAGATAGGAAGGCAGACGAGGCAAAACTGGTTCAGAAGAAACTATCAAAATATGCCATGAAAGGTGCACTTATAACAAGCCCCGCACCTCAGACACCAGCCACTGTGCAGCAGCCACAACCATAACCACTAGCAACACCACCACAGCAAGCACAAATTACGACAGAACAACTGCCACCACCCCCTCAATAAACAGCACAACACTTATACGCTCCTCCAATGGGGGGAGGATACATGCAAATGGGAAACGGCTACACAAACAACTACAGGGGGAGGGGTTGGTTAACAAGATGGAGGGGACTTGGACCAGCAGCACACCAGCAAGGGGGAGGGTTCCAAGGGTCTAACCAACCCGACAAGCAGGGGTACTTAAACAACACTGAAGGATACCTGTAGCAAGCATGGGAACCACCCACATGCTGGACTTGTAAACTAGTAGGCCACGTATCATGCATATGCAGGGCAAGACCGACACAGCAGGATGGGGAGAGCAAGGGCAACAGGGTTACAACGGGCGACAAAACTACTACCAACAACCGCAAATACAACAAATGGCCGAAACACACATGCAACAGCAAGGGGGACTGGTACAACAAGCACAACAACAACTGCAGCAGCAAACATACACAACGCCCCCTGCACAACAAATACAGCACCAACCAGCCCAACAACAAGCACAACAACAAATGACAATGGCACAACAACAACACATCCAAACAGTACAACAGCTCACACAAATACAGGACACTAACTACCTACAGACACGCCATCACAGCAGATGCAAATGGGAAGGGTGATGATACTGGGTCACAACCCATACACAGGGAACGGACAATCACTATACCCCTAATAGGACAGCCCACAGACATCCTTGTTGTGTGCCATCCTATCGGTAACACCTAACCCTGCAGAGGAACCACGCATAAAGGTGGCGATAGGTGACAAAACATTCCTTCCTAGTTGACATGGGGGCAACTAGATCCTGCATTAGGGAAGGGAAGTTCAACTTGTCAGGCGAAGCTATGCACACTCAAGGATTCTCTGGGGCTCGAGGGCTGGTTCCTTTTACTGATAACATCTCCTCATCTGTCGGAGATCACGACATTTCCCTGCCACTGCTATACTCAAAACAATCACCAGTTAATATACTTGGGAGAGACATCATGAGCAGATTGAACATGACTATATCCTTCACTGACAAGGGAATAGTATGCTCCACACCAGGCATACACATGCTCACCGCACGACACATACTTCAGACTTACTGTTGCAAAACAGTGGCGAGGGCAGAACCAGTGGACGGGGATATCTTTCAATACGGAACAGACATGGCAATAGCATGGCTACCGGGGATTGAAGGTAAGGTATGGAGGAGGCCGGCAGCATACCTTTTCAGACCAGAGACGCCCACTAGTGAAAAGGAAGGATCGATTATATCAGTGGACATCGAGAGTATTATGGCCACTAAAGATTACATTGCAGTATATGCCCAGGATGGAGAAGGGAACTCATGGAGAGCAGTGATAGCATTAGCTGAAGGATGCAGTCTGACGCAGGTATCAGATGAGGAACTGTTCTCAGATGAAGTAGGGGATGGGGAGATGGTGTTCCAGATGAACGTATATGTTTGGTTGAGAGTGACCTACAAGGATGTAGCACAGAAAATGGCAATGGCACTAGAAGCACCCGTCCCCACACAAGTACCCTTCTACGAGGAAGACTTAGAAGCTGTGCCCTCCTCACTATGGACTACTAGTCCCTATGACGTGGGTTGCATAAAGAGCATTGGAGGAGTACAAATAAGGCTAAAGAAGAGAGCAATGTTGCCCAGGGTGAAGCAGTACCCACTATCCAAAGAAGCCAATGAAGGGAGTTATGAAACAATAAGTGCCCTAGTGGAAAGAGGAATACCGGTACCATCAGAATCCCCGTGCAACACTGTGGTTTACCCTGTGCGCAAGGCAAAGGGAGGGTCCTGGTATTTCATACAATATCTGAGACCTCTTAACCACATTGTGGAGGCAGAATACCCGATAGCAGCTAAACCAGCCACAATATTGTGCGGAATACCAGCAGAGGCCTCACGGTTTACCGTGATCGAACTCAAAAATGCCTTTTTTTCTATCCCATTGCACCCTGACTCACAGGATTTAACAAGTTTCACATACCGCAATACAAAGTGGAAACATCCTAGACTACCCCAAGGATACTGCGAATCACCATCCAGCTTTAACAGGGTAATACAAAAGGACCTAGGGAACATAGACATGGAAAGCACGGTGCTACAGTATGTGGATGATATCATCATCTGCAGCACCACGGAGGAAAAGTGCAGGAAGAACTCTGTAAAAATGCTCACAGTGTTGGCTGAAAAAGGGTACAAGGTTGACAAGGAGAATCTGCAGTACTGTCATGAGCAAGTATTATACATCAGACAGATCATTTCACAAAAAGGAAGGAACATTGCACCACAAAGGGCACAAGCAATAAAGAACACACCACAGCCACAAACGATAAGGGAACTGAAGCAATTTCTTGGCCTATGCAACTACTGTAGAGCATGGGTCTTTGACTACAGCTCATACATAGGACCCCTGCTATAGGCTCTCAGGGAGGCACAGAGAGGGGCAAGGAAGTTGGGATGGACAAGAGAAATGACAGATGCATTCAATGAACTTAAATACGCCTTTTTCACGGCACTAGTACTAGGCACCCCTAATTACAAAAATGAATTCTACATATTCTCACATTGCGATGGTGCAGTAATGAAGGCAGTACTGACACAAAAGACGAGCATGGGACACAAGCCAATAGCATTTTACAGCGGGCACTTAGACGCAGTGATGATGGGGCACTTCCCATGTGAACAAAGCCTAGCTGCAGCAGCATTTGCAGTAGAAAAATCATCCTCAATTACTATGGGTTGCCCTGTGATGCTGGATATGCATTGGAGGGACAGGGCCTCCCTGTCCTTGTCCTGTAGTCCTTTTCCATTTGTGTTCTGTATTGTTTTCTGCCCAGGAGTCCATGTGGGACTCCTGGCAGTGCAGCTCTTCCTGTTTTTGGTTTGGTGTACAGACCCAGGGTATACCCTTATGGCACCCGTGGGTGGGGGTACAACCATGTGCCCCTAGTGTATGTTTTTGGCACCCGTGTGTGGCCCACAGAGCAGGGCATGGGCTGGTGGCAGCTCCATTCTTAATTTGACAGGTGCTCTGAGTATCCTCCATTTTGGGATACCGAGGCCCTGCCATTGGAATCAGTTCATTCCTGATAGAAAACAAGAGGGCCCCTGTGGCCTCTTGCTTTCTATTGCCTGTTACCTTGTTTTCCTAAAGTCCTGGGAAGCCCTGACTCTGTCCCTTCCCCCTGACTGGCTGTTGGGCGGAAGTTCCATATATGGTGTTGTTGTGAAGTCGAGTCCAGACTGGCTGGAGCCTTCCCAGTGACTGTATGTTGTGGGTACACCCTGTGGGTGGGACCTGGGTGACTGGAGTATGTGACCAATATACACTTCTTGTTGTGGCTGTCTGGTTTCTGGTATGTCCCCAAGGCAAGTTCCCAGGCGGGTACCAAGGATTGGAGGTTCTGTGTGGACTACAGAGGAGTCAATGCCGTCACCAAAACTGATGCGCACCCATTGCCCAGGGCTGATGAGCTCGTGGACACCATAGGTGCTGCCAAATTTCTGAGCACCTTTGACCTCACCGCAGGCTATTGGCAAATAGTTCTGATGGACCATGCCAAGGAGAAGACGGCGTTCTCAACAGCAGAGGGACTCTACCAGTTTAAGGTCATGCCTTTTGGGTTGAAGAATGCCCCTGCCACCTTCCAGAGATTGGTCAACCATGCGCTCAGTGGGCTGGAAGACTTTTGTGTGGCTTACTTACACGACATCGCTGTCTACAGTTCCACCTGGGAAGAGCATTTGACACATTTGGATAAGGTGTTGCAGGCCTTGAAAAGGGCTAAACTCACTATCAAGGCCACCAAGTGCCAGATAGCTCAGGGGAAAGTCACATATCTTGGTCATGACGTAGGAGTGGGTCAAATCCAACCTCTCCCCAGTAAGGCACAGAATGTACAGGACTGGGAGACTCCCACTACTCAAACCCAGGTGAGAGCCTTTTTGGGCCTCACTGGATATTATCGCAATTTCATGGCGGACTATGGAACCATAGCTGCCCCACTGACAGCTCTGACTTCACCCAAACAACCTAGGAAGGTTAATTGGACTGAAGACTGTCAGAGGGCCTTTGATGGCTTGAAAGAAAGTCTGTGTAGGGTACCTGTGTTGTGTGCACCTGACTACAGCCGACCCTTTATCGTCCAGACGGATGCCTGCGACACCGGAATTGGAGCTGTCTTGTCCCAGTTAGATGACAAAGGGAGGGAACATCCTATCTTCTTCATCTGTAGACAACTCAAGGGTAGAGAACTTAGGTGGGCTACTGTTGAGAAGGAATGTTTCAGTATAGTTTGGAGCCTTAGGCATTTTAGGCCCTACCTTACGGGGTCTACCTTCAAGGTCAAACAGATCATAAGCCCCTGAAGTGGCTTATGCAGATGAAGGGTGAGAACCCGAAACTGCTCAGGTGGTCCATTAGCCTGCAAGGGCTAGACTTCACCATAGAGCATTGACCAGGGAAGAGTCACGATAATGCAGATGGCCTTTCCAGAAGGTATGTTGACTGTCTGGATGAGGGTGCCTATCCCGTGGGAGATTAGGGACCCTAACCTCAGTCTGGGGGGGCGACTGTGATGCTGGAAATGCATTGGAGGGCAATGGCCTCCCTGTCCTTGTCCTGTAGTCCTTTTTCATTTGTGTTCTGTATTGTTTTTTGCCCAGGAGTCCATGTGGGACTCCTGGCAGTGCAGCTCTTCCTGTTTTTGGTTTGGTGTACAGACCCAGGGTATACCCTTATGGCACCCCTGGGTGGGGGTACAACCCTGTGCCCCTAGTGTATGTTTTTGGCACCCGTGGGTGGCCCACAGAGCAGGGTATGGGCTGGTGGCAGCTCCATGCTGAATTTGACAGGTGCTCTTAGTATCCTCCATTTTGGGATACCGAGGCCCTGCCATTGGAATCAGTTCATTCCTGATAGAAAACAAGAGGGCCCCTGTGGCCTCTTGCTTTCTATTGCCTGTTACCTTGTTTTCTCAAAGTCATGGGAAGCCCTGACTCTGACCATTCCCCCTGACTGGCTGTTGGGTGGAAGTTCCATATATGGTGTTGTTGTGAAGTCCAGTCCAGACTGGCTGGAGCCTTCCCAGTGACTGTATGTTGTGGGTACACCCTGTGGGTGGGACCTGGGTGAATGGAGTGTGTGACCAATATACACTTCTTGTTGCGGCTGTCTGGTTTCTGGTATGTCCACAAGGCAAGTTCCCAGGCGGGTACCAAGGATTGGAGGTTCTGTTTGGACTACAGAGGAGTCAATGCCGTCACCAAAACTGACGCGCACCCATTGCCCAGGTCCCACCCACAGGGTGTACCCACAACATACAGTCAATGGGAAGGCTCCAGCCAGTCTGGACTGGACTTCACAACAACACCATATATGGAACTTCCACCCAACAGCCAGTCAGGGGGAATGGTCAGAGTCAGGGCTGGCTGGAGCCTTCCCAGTGACTGTATGTTGTGGGTACACCCTGTGGGTGGGACCTGGGTGAATGGAGTGTGTGACCAATATACACTTCTTGTTGCGGCTGTCTGGTTTCTGGTATGTCCACAAGGCAAGTTCCCAGGCGGGTACCAAGGATTGGAGGTTCTGTGTGGACTACAGAGGAGTCAATGCCGTCACCAAAACTGACGCGCACCCATTGCCCAGGGCTGATGAGCTCGTGGACACCATAGGTGCTGCCAAATTTGTGAGAACCTTTGACCTTACCGCAGGCTATTGGCAATTAGCTCTGACGGACCATGCCAAGGAGAAGACGGCGTTCTCAACACCAGAGGGACTCTACCAGTTTAGGGTCATGCCTTTTGGGTTGAAGAATGCCCCTGCCACCTTCCAGAGATTGGTCAACCATGCGCTCAGTGGGCTGGAAGACGTTTGTGTGGCTTACTTAGACGACATCGCCGTCTACAGTTCCACCTGGGAAGAGCATTTGACACATCTGGATGAGGTGTTGCAGGCCTTGAAAAGGGCTAAACTCACTATCAAGGCCACCAAGTGCCAGATAGCTCAGGGGAAAGTCACATATCTTGGTCATGAGGTAGGAGGGCGTCAAATCCAACCTCTCCCCAGTTAGGTACAGGATGTACAGGACTGGGAGACTCCCACTACTCAAACCCAGGTGAGAGTCTTTTTGGGCCTCACTGGGTATTATCGCAATTTCATGGCGGACTATGGAACCACAGCTGCCCCACTGACAGCTCTGACTTCACCCAAACAACCTAGGAAGGTTAATTGGACTGAAGACTGTCAGAGGGCCTTTGATGGCTTGAAAGAAAGTCTGTGTAGGGCACCTGTGTTGTGTGCACCTGACTACAGCCGACCCTTTATCGTCCAGACGGATGCCTGCAACACAGGAATTAGAGCTGTCTTGTCCCAGTTAGATGACAAAGGGAGAGAACATCCTATCATCTTCATCAGTAGACAACTCAAGGGTAGAGAAGTTAGGTGGGCTACTGTTGAGAAGGAATGTTTCAGTATAGTTTGGAACCTTAGGCATTTTAGGCCCTACCTTACGGGGTCTACTTTCAAGGTCCAAACAGATCATAAACCCCTGAAGTGGCTTATGCAGATGAAGGGTGAGAACCCGAAACTGCTCAGGTGGTCCATTAGCCTGCAAGGGCTAGACTTCACCATAGAGCATAGACCAGGGAAGAGTCACGATAATGCTGATGGCCTTTCCAGAAGGTATGTTGACCATCTGGATGAGGGTGCCTATTCCGTGGGAGATTAGGCACCCTAACCTCAGTCTGGGGGGGGGTGACTGTGATGCTGGAAATGCATTGGAGGGACAGGGCCTCTCTGTCCTTGTCCTGTAGTTCTTTTTCATTTGTGTTCTGTATTGTTTACTGCCCAGGAATCCATGTGGGACTCCTGGCAGTGCAGCTCTTCCTGTTTTTGGTTTGGTAAACAGACCCAGGGGATACCCTTATGGCACCTCTGGGTGGGGGTACAACCCTGTGCCCCTAGTGTATGTTTTTGGGCACCTGTGGGTGGCCCACAGAGCAGGGTATGGGCTGTTGGCTCTGAGTATCCTCCATTTTGGGATACCCAGGCCCTGCCAGTGGAATCAGTTGATTCCTGATAGAAAACAAGATGGCCCATGTGGCCTCTTGCTTTCTAATAGCTGTTACCTTGTTTTCCCAAAGTCCTTTGCCTAAGTACTGAATCGAAGGACTCCCTTGTCCGCACCGACGACCGCTTTATCCTGCCGGAGAGAGTCAAGGCCACCGCCGAGGAGAATCCGCTGGTGGGTTTCCCGCCACCTGAAGGCCACAAAGACTTCGACGACTCAACGCCCTTGCTGGGCCACAGTTCTTCAGAAACTCTTTGCGGTCCTGAACAATCAATCGCTGAGGTGCCCCACACACCTCATCTTCGCAGGATGTCGCCAACGAGCATTGCATGGATCGACGCCGTGGTCTTGGCACCCTCAAACTTCTCATCGATGCTGTCAATGCCAAGTTCACCCTCTTCGACACTTATCGACGATCCGTGGCTCCTGCTTTAAAGGGAGTCACTCCAGAAGGATCCATCGACGCTTCTTCGAAGAACTCTGCTCTACCAGGTACATTGGTGGGGTAAAAACATTATACGAGAGAATAAGACTATTGAGCAATATATGGACTGGGCTTGTGCCATATCTTTATTTTACAGGTTGCCCAGGTAGGGGGATCTCCACACTGAACTGTGTTTAGGTAACTGACTCAGAATTCTGCCTATTGTTTCAACCAACTTGCTTTCCTTCCTATTTCTATTGCTGGTTTCCTTGTTATTGATCTGTGTGACATTCTGACAGTATAGTTTAGTTGATGCACTTTAATGAGATCTGATAATACTGGTGGTACCACTATAGAATTGTATATATTTACCATTGTTGATTTCTGAGTACAAAGTGCGTTATTGTGATAGTGTACATACCTTTGAATATTAATTATATACAGACTGTGTTTTCAGTAATACAGTGTGTGTGGACATTCCTTTGTGGGGGCTTGGGGACTACACTGTACTTAAGAACCAGCCTGCATCACCTCCTGAGAAGCTAGGCCTTGATTGCTCGTCCATTGCTACCGTAATAGAGAATCTTGGCTGGGGTCCTCTGAGCCTCTCCTCTACCATATAGAGAGCAGAAGTACAGACCCCCGCTCCAGTATTTTACATGCCCCACCACATTATACGTGGAACACGCCCTCTTCGCAATATTAAATAAACCAAAATCCACACTGACTACCCACAGAACAACAGAGTATGAGATTATTGTGTCTAGACCTGAGTTGAAAATAGTAAGGTGCAGTAATGTCAACCCAGCATGGTTTATAGCAGAGGAAGTGGAGAATGGGGAATATGCAGACGACTGTCCACATTCAATTGAATTTTACTCATCCACCAGAAAGATAGAAGAAAATGCCCTAGACGGGGGTGAGATAATTTACATCGATGGGTCATCAACAAATGATCAATGTGACGGAATAAAAAAGACAGGAGCAGTGTTAGTATGGTTGAGGGAAGACTGGACCTATGTACCAGTAAAATGTGTTAAACTACCCCAACATTATTCAGCGCAAGCAGGAGAACTGGTAGCTCTCATTTTGGCCTTAGAACAAAACAATGAGAAACGAGTAACAATGTACTCTGATAGTGCATATGTCACATCAACAGTACATTCAGGATTAATAAAATGGCAAAGGAGAGGATTCAGGAGAGCAGATGATACCCCAGTGCAACATGCTCTCCTACTGGGTGAACTAATAGAAGTAATAACATACCCATTAGAAGTTGCACTGGTAAAGTGTCAGGCACACACAAATGGAGAAGCCCCAATATTAAGAGGTAATGAAACAGCAGACGCACACGCAAAATATGCTGCATACTTTGGCGAGACATGGGACCTCCAAGAAAAACAAAAAGAGAGGGGGGAGTAAGACAGAGAATAATGAAGGATGGGTACACACACATTCCAGAGATACAGATTATGGAACTACAGGCGGCAGCCCCAATGGCAGAAAAGGAATTGTGGGTTAAAAGAGGATGCATCATGTGTCCCACAGATGCACTATGTCGACAGAACAATACAGGGAAAGTTGTAATGTCCCTAGAACTACTGAAAACAGCACTGGCCCAACTACACCACCCCACTCATACAGGGAAGGAAGTAATTGCAGCACGAATAAAAGAATCATGGTTTTGCCCCGAGTTAAACTCACGCTTTGCAAATTTCATTAGCAATTGCCTCACATGCCAACAGTTCATGGCCAGTCACAGGCTGCAAGTGATCAAAGGTACAATACCCCGGTCTGAAGGACCCTTTATGCACCTACACATTGACTACGTTGATATGATCAACGTATGTCAAGGATAAAGGTACATGATTGTAGTAGTATGACCATTTTCAAGGTGGATAGAGGCCGGCCCGTGCTCTCATGCAGATGCATTTGCAGCAGCTACATTTTTAGCAAGGGAGGTCTTCCCGAGGTGGGGAGTTTGTGACGTATTGAGGTCAGACAACGGTCCCCACTTTGCCAATGAATTATTCCAGCACATAACTACCCTTCCAGGGATTAAGCATAAGTTTGCCTGTGCATACCACCCACAAGCTAATGGCGTCTGTGAACGCATCAACGGCCTCCTGAAAGAAGAAATAGCAAAGATCCAGCCAACAACCAAAAAGAGTTGGCTCTACTGCCGCCCCCCCTGGCCCTGTTTGAATTGAGAAATAAACCAAGTTCGGACCACCACCTCACACCCCATGAGGTGGTGACCAGATGCCAGATGCACCTCCCCCTCACACCGCCGTCAAGGGCAATGAGTGATTGCCATACTGCTAGTACTGTTTTTGGTGAAGAAATGCACGAGCATGTCTCTTCCCTGGTTACTAGTGCTGCTTTTATCTCTCAACAGATTCAATGGATCCAGGGGGGGGGTCAAAGAACAACCAACCGGAAACAGCAACCAACGAGGAACAGGGGCTGACTGGTCAGTGTACAGTGAAAGAAGGAGATGAGGTTCTCCTAAAAGCTATCAGAGAAAATGGAACGCCCCTAGATTTACGGGCCCCCACACTGTACAGAAAGTAGCCCCTAGAGCAGTTAAGCTATCAGACAAGGACATTTGGACACACATTCACGACCTCAAGCCCTACAAAGCACAGTCCTGCCCCCGTTTCTACAGCGAAAGGGCCAACGCTTCAGCAACGACAGCTAACGACAACAACACCACACAAGCGTCAGATACCAAAAAACACAAATGACCAAACACCCATAGCCCACCCTATGATCTCGAGGTCACAGACCAAGTAGGCTCCCACACCAGAACAATAAAATTGTTATTGTAAAACTGGAAAAAATAAGTTTAACTAAATAACACCCACCAACAGCAAAAGAAGAACGTTATCAAAGGGATCTGTAATATACACCACACTGTGTAAACAGTACATTCTCTCTTCTCTTTTGTCTCGCACATGCAGGTATTGCGCATTGTCATTGTATATGTATAGCATCTGGCAAAGAACATACGTCACTGCCCAGGGGCAAATGCTGCTCATACACAATATCCCAGAGGCTCTGTCACACCAATTTGTATACATTATAAAAAGGCCAAAATATCTAAGACCCCAGAGAATATGCATTTATTATAACGTGTTTCTCATGCTAATAGCACGCTCGTTACCACACCACCATGCAGCATTACCTGCCTTAAGAGATAGGACCGTAAGGAAAGTGTTGGAAGAGCTTTTCGCCTGGGCATTGAACGACCACTTGATACACAGGGCTTGAATAACAAGTACTCAAAATTCAAAATGCACTTCCCACTGCTTTATACTGTCTTACTAAGATCACTTCTATATATCATCAGGCTACAGTATCCTACCCTGCTACTAAACTCACCTCCACTCGTGCTAGTGCATAACTCCCTTAAACAGATTGACATGATCTCTACACCCTGCACTGTACTACAGAGGAACCTCAAACTATGTGCCAGATGCCAAGGCTCTATGACCCTTTAACCAAATTAGCGCAATGTAATGCCTCCATCAGTCCACACAACACTAACTACTCCCAGCACCCCCTTCAACTTAACAGTAGACTCTTCCGAGAGCCTATCCTCGCCCCAAAAGGCACCCATAAAAATCGGCCATCACTCTCGAAACCAGTACAGTCTGCGACAAAATGCGCACTTATAAACGCCTGCTCTATGGTAGCCCACGCAACAGACATAGCTGATCTACTACATAATGAAGATATAGACTTCCTAGCTGTTACTGAATCTTGGCTCCATCCAGCAGCTGGTCCAGCAATTATGCTAGCCTTACCGACGATTATACCTTACTAAGACTTGACCGTACCACTTCTCGAGGTGGAGGTCTGGCCATAATAGCCAAAACTAAACTTACATTGAAACTCTCTCCACCCCATACCTTAGGCTCATGTGAATCCCTAACTGCCAAATTAACCTTATCTAATATGCAGTCTGTAGCTATTCACCTCATACAGCGACCTCCCGGCCCTTTAGGATCTTTTGAAGAGGACCTTACAAATATCTTATCTAACAATCTCAAGAACTCCTCCCAAAGTATCCTATTAGGAGACTTTAACCTTGGTCTCAGAGACCCACTAGATGCTAATGCCACGCTAATTAACAATACCTTAGAGGAACTAGTCTTTACCCACATCACAGATCACAGATCACACCCACATCAAAGGTAGAACTCTTGATTTGCTGGCTGTGCATAACTACCCAATTCTGGTCTCATCTATAATGCCACAGCCTTGGTCTGATCATTACCTGATTACGTTTTCCCTTGAGGCTGTACCATTGCAACTTGACAGTACAGCTCCAGCTGTCCCGACTAGAAACAAAAGAAACATTACTCCAGAGAACCTTATTACCTTGATCCTACCTACTCTTAACAACATTCCGGACCACACAGACCCCTCCACTATGGTAGACCTGTATAATAAAGTAATGCTATCATCCCTTGACGACATAGCACCACTAAAGATGAGAAAGAGTAAACCTTGCAAACATGTGAATACCTGGTTCTCTCCCCATCTTAAGGCTATCAGACAAGAGAAACAACGCTGTGAAAAAATCTGGAGGTCAGATCCTTCACAAAACAATAAGATAAACCTGAGCAAACTAGCTTCACGCTATTAAAAAGAAATCATCCATGCTAAACAAACCTCCTATAACCTTCGAATTTCTCAAGCCAAATCTAACATTAAAGAGCTCTTTGTAATTCTGAAAGAGGTAGAATCCCCTGTCCTGACGCCTGCATCCTGCCTCAAGGATAAAAATTGGTGCACAGGTATACAAAATACACTAGCTAATAAAATCACCTCCCTGCAAACTAATATTAGTATTAAAAAAGATGCCCTTCTCTCCACTTCCAAATCCAGTAACACCAGTTCCTGAATGCCACAATCCATCATGACGCCTCCCCCTGCGCCGATTCCCCACTTTAACTTCTGTAAAGTATCCACCAAAGAGG
The DNA here is from genome assembly GCF_040938575.1 of Ambystoma mexicanum. Taxonomy (NCBI): domain Eukaryota; kingdom Metazoa; phylum Chordata; class Amphibia; order Caudata; family Ambystomatidae; genus Ambystoma; species Ambystoma mexicanum. The sequence continues at coordinate 20,237,749 of NC_090923.1, read as the reverse complement.
TTGAAAATGTCATTCTTACTCTCAAACCCTCGATCTGCCATGGGGATCTTTGCCCCGCACAACTGATAAAAGATGCATCTCGTGAACTTGCACCATATATTACTAAACTAATAAATGCATCCTTCACATCAGGCACCATACCTAATAATTTGAAACAATCCTGGGTCCTCACACTCCTTAAAAAACCCAATCTAGACCCCTCCACTCCTACCAATTACCGTCCCTTCACCACAGTGCCTTTCCTACTTAAAATCCTTGATAACATAGCGTACCAATGAATCCAACACTACCTTGAATACTATCTCCTTCTAGGAGTCCAACAGTCAGGCTTCATGCCCCAGCACGGAACTGAGACGGCACCTATTGATCTTAAAACACAGATAGATGAGTTGAGAGACGAGGGCAAGACAGCATTATGCTACTTCTTGATCTCTCAGCTGCATTCGACCTGGTCGACCATGAGATCCTTTGTAATCATTTACAATCGGCAGCCCACTTCTCCAAAGAGGCAACCGACTGGATCCAATACTTTCTTAACAACCGTACTATGCGAGTCTTCTCCCCACTAGCAGCTGCCGACCCAACGCCCATCACCTGCGGTGTGCCTCAGGGCTCTTGTGTCTCTCCCACACTGTACAACATTTTCACAAAGCCCCTTTTCGATGATCTAGATGGCCTGGGTATCACCTACACTAATTACGCCGATGATACCCAGATCCTCATCCCGCTGACGGGGTTTATGACAAGGATGTGGCCTTTGTAAATAGAGTGTACCTCATCATCTATGCCTGAATGATGACAAAACAGAACTCCTCATCCTAGGTACCACACCTAACCTCAATAAACTAGGCCAAAATGACTCCTCCTGTGTAATTGACAACAACAACATCACATTAGCCAAGGAGGTCAAAACCCTCGGCTTCTATTTAGACTCCACACTTACTTACTTAACACACACAACAAGTTGGGCTCATGGAGTGGTGTGCTCCAGAGCCCAGGAACACACAACAAGTAGAAATGCACATGACAAAACACGGGTAAGAGTGGGAAAAGTAGGCACACTCTTGCCAAGTGGAAAAGTTAAACTTCAGAAATCCAGCAAAGCTGCTGGGGGACTCACTAGGTGAGGGAAATTAGCCATAGAAGGAGAATTCTCCCTAACACTCGCTCCCCCAGAATAAGGGACAGGAGGATCGACAAATATGCACCTCTTAAAAACAAGCTGGTAAGGGAAAACAGCAGCAAAGCGAAATGGTATAATGAACACACCAATGCCCTCAAACAGATTAAACGCGCTAAAGAACGTATATGGCATAAGAGCCACACTCAGGCGGACAGAGAGAATTGGAAAGGCGGCGATCAAGCGTATCGGAAGGCAATCAGAGAGGCAAAGTCTAATTACTACAATAAGGAAATCGAGGCAGCCCCCAATTCGACCAGAAAACTCTTTGATATACTTAAGGACATGGAAAAGCCCGATATCCTCTCCCCTCCTCATATCCCCATGAAAGAGGATTGTGAAAGGGTCCAAGAGGGTTTTGCCGCTAAAATAACTAAAGCCATGAACAACATAATCCTGGCTAGAGATACCACCAGCATAGAACTCCCCGTTGGGGAAAAACCTCTATCCTTGGACAGGGGAAGTTTCAGTTTTGTAGAGGTCTCAGAGGAAGAATTATGTAGGGTAATGTCAGGCATGAAACCCACCTCCTGCGCTGAAAATATCCTCCCTACTAAGATCATCCTGGACAATAAAGAACTCTTCGCCCCGGTATTGACAAGGCTAGTTAATGCCTCCTTTTCAGAGGGTGTAGTCCCTAAGGACTTAAAAAAAGTGACTATCACACCGCTCGTTAAAAAGGCAGGCTTAGATCCTAAGGACCCCAACCACCTCCGGCCAATCACTAACTCCAATTTTACCTTAAGAATTCTTGACAAAATTGCCACTAATCAGCTGCAGGAACATGTGGAAACTGCAGACGTGCTACATGACCAACAATCTGGCTTTAGAGCGGCTCAAAGCACAGAGTCTGCCATGCTCGACTTACAGACACACATGTTAGAATTGACAGAGAAAGCAAAGACTGGGTTACTTATGCTGCTGGACCTCAACGCTGCATTCGATTTAGTAGACCACCACCTGCTACAATCAGCCCTGGATAAACTTGTAGGGTGCTCAGCAAAAGCACAGGCCTGGTTGGCCTCTTTCTTGAAGGACAGGATGGCAAGGATACATTGGGGTGAAAAAAATTCCGAAGCAACCCCTATATTGTTTGGAGTTCCCCAAGGTGCTCGTCTGTCCCCTCTCCTTTTCAACCTTTATATAAGAAGTCTCTGTTCGCTGTTAAAAAACATTGGCGTGATTTTCACCAATTACGCTGATGATACGCAGCTAATTTTTGAACTAACAGGAGACCATGCAATGGACAGCGCCAAAATTGAGAAAGTATATAATATCATTTATAACTGGATGCAGAGGCACTGGATGTGCTTAAACAACACTAAGACTGAATTAATGGTTTTCGGATCTAACCAAGCCAGGTCTAAGTTGGACTCCCAATATAAGACATTTCTTATCAAAGATGCTGTCATACCAGTAGTACCCAAGGTAAAAACCTTGGGTATGATGGTTGAAGCCTCACTGGGATCAGGAGCACAGGTCAGTTACCTATATAAAAACAACTTGTACTACCTGAGCCTCCTAAGAGCAATTAGACCATACATCAACAAGACCAATGCAGCTTCTGTAGCCAGAGCGATCCTGTTATCACGCCTGGACTACGGAAATGCCCTGTTACTGGGAGCCTCAAAAAAGGAGCTAGCTAAATGCCAAGTCATGCAAAACGATGCAGTTCGCATAAAAAAAAGAAAAAACAAAGGGACCATATATCAGATAGTAGGAGGGATCTACACTGGCTTAGAATGGAGGACAGAGTCAGGTTCAAAGCACTGACGATTGTCCATAGATGCCTCTTCGGAAAGGCGCCAGCCTACTTCAAAAAGCACTTCTCCTGGTAAGCCCCCAGAAGAGGCTTAAGATCAGCAGATAGGGGCCTTCTAAACATCCCAGAAGCCAAACGGGCAACAGGAAGGGGCAAATCTTTCCCGTTCAAGGCAACTAAATATTAGAACGAGCTCCCTGTTAACTTAAGACAACAAGAAAACTACTCCACTTTCAGAAAAGCCTTGAAAACCCGACTTTTCCAATAATTGAGTCATCTGGTTCTTTACCCCAGCGCAGTCCTACTCCAAGTAAACTACTGAGAGTTATAAACTGCAAGTGGTTCTCTTTGCGCTCCGCCGCGCCCTGATTCCTGCGGGCTTTCGGCGCGTAACAAGCATAAAGTAAAGTAAAGTAAAGTAAAGGATTTAATCCACTCCTGGATGGTTCTCATATCTCTAGTCGTTTATAAACATCCTAGAGAGACCATCAGCATTTTGCTGGTGACTTCCCGCTCTGTGCTCAATGGAAAAATCAAATCCTTGTAGGCAGATTGACCATCTGAGTAGTTTGGAGTTTTCCCCTTTCATTTGCATCAGTCATCTCAAGGGTTGGTGGTCGGTCTGAATAATGAAGGTAGATCCATACAAGTCTGGTCTAAACCTCTTCAGTGACCACACAATAGCAAAACGTTCACGTTCTATTGTTGCCCACCTTGTCTCGGATCCTTTAACTTCCTGCTGATGAAACAAATGGGGTGTTCCCTACCTTTCTCATCCAGTTGACTAAGGACTGCACCTATACCTACATTAGACATTGTACAATGAAGTGTTGGTGGTAGTCAGGAGCTCTTAGGACTGGAGCTTGACAAAGGGCTTTCTTCAGACCTTCAAAGGCTTGATTGCACTCCTCATTCCACTTGACCTTTTTAGGAAATTTGGGAGAGGAGATGACATTCAAGGGAGAAGCTATGGTCCCATAGTTCTCTATGAAGTTCCTGTAATACCCAGTGAGACCTAAGAAGGCCCTCACTTGAGTTTGAGTAGTAGGGGTGGCCCTATTTCACCTCCTCCTACCTCATGTCCAAGGTAGACCACTGTACACTGACCAATTTGACATTTGCTTGCCTTTATGGTCAGATGGGCCAGTTCCAGAGCCTGCAATACATATCCTAGGTGTTCAATATGTTCTTTCCATGTAGGGCTGAACACTGCAATGTCATCCAAGTATGCCATGCAGAAGTCCTCCATCCCATTCAGAACTTGATTGACCACCCTCTGAAATGTAGCAGGTGCATTCTTTAGTCCAAAAGGCATTACCTTGAATTGGTAGAGGCCAGCTGGGGTGGAGAATGCAGTTTTCTCCTTGGCATGGTCTGTCAGGGCTATTTGCCAATAGCCTGACATTAGGTCAAATGTGCTGAGGTACTTGGCTGCACCAAGTTTGTCCACCAGCTCATCTGTCCTAGGCAAAGGATGGGCATCAGTCTTTGTGACTGCATTTATAGCTCTATAGTCCACGCAGAATCTCAACTCCTTGGATCCTGCCTTTGGTACAAGCACAACTGGGCTAGACCATGGGCTAGTAGAGGGCTCTATAACCCCGAGATCCAGCATCTTGTTGACCTCATTCCTTATATGGGTTCTTACATTGTCTGACATTCTGTACCCCCTACTTTTGACAGGCAAACAGTCACCAGTGAGTATATCATGCTGGCCCCAAGGGGTCAAGCCTGGTGAAAGTGAAAACAGGGAGGCAAACTGATTTAACAGTAATTTGCACTCATCCTGCTGGTCAGATGTGAGACTGGAAGAGATATTAACTCCTTCCACTTTCCTCCTCCTGAGCTGAAGATAGAAGCAAGCTCCTATCTCAGGTCTAGAGACATAAGCCTTCAAACGGTTGGTGTGAAAGACTCTAGGAGCCTCCTTAGGATTGCCTAAGTCCACCAGATAGTTCACCTCTCCAAGTTTACCCACAACTTTGAAAGGTCCTATCCATTTGTCCTGTAAGGCCCTCTGCCTTGTGGGGACCATAACAAGAACAAGCTGGTTTTGAGTAAACTCAACCATGTTAGCCTTCTGGTCATGCCAATGTTTGACCAGCGCTTGACCAGCTTTCAAGTTAACACTTGCCTCTGCCATCATGTGTGACATTCTCCTCCGGAGACCTATCACATAGTCAGTCACTCTGACTGGCTTGGGGGAAGAAACACTCTCCAACCCCTCCTTAATCAGGGCCAATGGACCTCTGACTGGATGGCCATAGAGAAGTTCGAAGGCACTGTAACCTACTCCCTCCTGGGGGACTTCTCTATATGCAAAGAGAAGGCATGGTAGTAGAAGGTCTCACTTTCTTTTAAGGGGTTCTTCTAAAGCACCTATCATGCTCTTCATAGTTCTGTTAAACCTCTCTACCAATCCATTGGTTTGGGGATAGTAGGCAGTTAAGAACTTGTAGGTGACTCCACAGGTTTTCCACATGGCTTGCATGTAGTGGGACATAAAATGTGATCCCAAGTCAGATATCACCTCCTTAGGAAAACCTACTCTGGTAAAAATACCAGGTAGGGCCTTAGACACAGCCTGAGCCATAACAGTCTCATAGGTATTGCTTCAGGATATCAAGTGGCATGATCCACTACTACCAGGATAAACCTGTTGCCTGAAGATGTGGGAGGATCAAGGGAACCAACAATGTCAATCCCTACCCTCTCAAAAGGAACTCCCACCACTGGGAGAGGCACCAAGGGTGCCACATCTTGGCTCCACTCTTGACAGAGGTTTGGCAATTGTGTCGGCTCCTGCAGAATGTATCTACTTCTGAACCCATCTTAGGTCAGTAGAAGTAAAGAGAGAGCGTTTCCTTGGTCTTCTTAAAACTTAAGTGACCAGCCAAAGGTATCTCATGGGCTAACTGCAGGAACTGGAGTCGGTTCACTATAGGTACTACAAGTCTTTTGCAGTCTCCAGGGGTTGGCTCATTTGGTTAACTGTAGAAGAGACCATCTTCCCAGTGTAACCTATAATTTCCAGGCTCTTTCCCATCGAGCTGAGAAGCTGCCTGTAGGCGAAGGCCTTTAAGAGTAGGACACTCTCTTTGTCCTCTGCTGAAGTGTGCCCCGTTGGGTCCACCTTCTGCCAGTAAAGACTGCAGTTCAGGATGTTCAACAGGGTAAAGATCTCCAACCAGGGTAAGATCTTCTTCTAGATCTGATTCCTCAGTATCTAGTTGAACCATACAGGGTTGAATCTCACACTCAGCCTCAGCTGGTGGGAGAGTCATAGATGTGACTTTGGTCAGCTTGGAGATGTCCTTCTGGGCACAGGGGTGCTTGCTGGTTTCTTGCTGGCAGACTTGGGTTTCCTCTTTGTTTCTTTCTGTCCTGCAAAAGCAGTAAGTAAGTCCTGTGGACTTGGGGTGATAGTTTCCTCTATCATGTCCCCAGGAGAGCCTCTCAGGGTTCTCTCCCTAGCAGACCGTGTGAACTCCTGCTTCCTTTTGTTGGGAGGCCTGGGGGCACTAGACACAACTCCAAGAGTTTTAAGGTCATTACCCGATAGGACTCTCCCAGGTATGTCACTTTGCAGACTTACAGGTATTCTGACAGTCATGTCATTGCACTGGATGAGAGCTGGTAACTGGTTAACCATTTGTACAGGGCCTCCAGCTAACTTGGTTAGGTGTTTGGGTGCCTTAGCAACATCTTCCACCTTGAAAAAACATTCATCAACCACAGTTATGCTGGCTCCCGTGTCTCTGATGGCAGGGGTTTGCTGACCATTCACAAGTACACTATCTTTGTAATACTCTTTAGTATTATCTGGGATTGAGTTATAGACATGTAAGTTCTGTTGTTCCCAAAGACCCAAGGACACTAAAGAAACACTAGGTGAGGCTCTCATGGGCTCATCAGCTAGTAACTGAAAGTTTCCACTGGCTATAGGTCCGCCTGGGAAAAGGCTAAGGAGACAGTGTGGACCCCTGAAGGTTTACCCTTACATTTGGGATCCCCTTTCACATGGTCAGTTGACCCACAAGCAAAACATTTTCCAAATGCTTTCCAGAATGGGGGTTTGCTCTGACCTCCATCTGCTTTGGGACCAAATGGTACACTAGACTGATTCGGTTTCCCTTGTGGTTTACCGTGGTTAAGTTTGTGGCCCTCTTCTGGATTGAAATTATTGGAATTCTCTTTGTTGTCTTTCTTTGACTGCTTTCCCTCTTCCTTTTTCTGAGTTGCCCCAGAATCCTTGTGAGTAGCCCTGTTGCCAACCCACAAGTCAGCAGCCTTAGCTAACTTCTTAGGATTTATCTCCTTTGAATCAGCCAAGTGCTGTCTAAGCTCAGGAGAGCAGGCATCAAAAATAGACTCCAACATTACAAGATTCCTCAAACATTCATAGGTGTTCACTTTGTAACCCTTAGCCCAACCATCTACGTTTTTCAATCATTCACACACCCAGGTAGCCCAAGGGGTACCATCATGCTTTTTGAGGGTTCTAAACTTCTTAAGATACTGGAAGGGGTCTTCCCAAATCTAGCTATTAGTGCTAGCTTCACAAACTCATAATCCTGTTCATCCTCCTCCCCCAACTCCATTACAGCATTACTTGCAACAGGGGGTAGCCTAGAGAAAAGCCAGGGAATCAGCTGATTCCCTGAGATACCTTGAACCCCATGATTGTACTCAAACAGTGCTAACCAATCCAAAACATCAAGTTTAGTCTCATACATACCAATCATTTCCTTTGGCATACAGGGTCTCTTAGGACTTGAAGATCTAGAAGACTCTGGGAGAGAAGCATTTTCTAAAGACAATTTCTTCATTTCTAGTTCATGGTTCAGCTCCATTTCTGTGAGCCTTAACTCTTGATGTTTCATGGCAGTTTGCGCATCAATACGTTTCACTTCCAATTCAAGTCTCATTTTCTCAAGTGCAATAAACTCAGGAGAAAGTGTAGGACCTGTGGGGATCCCTGTGGACAAAGGTTGTGATTTCTGAGCAGGTAAGGGAGTTGTAGGATTTCCTAACAAGGACTCATTTACTTCTTCTAACTCAACACTCTCAGAATCAGAAACATCAGTATCCACATTTGTTGGAGTGGTAGGCCCTTCTGACCCACTCTCCAGACTTTGTTTTCCCATTAACTTTGCAACCAGTTCAGATTTTTTTCCTTTACCAGAGATTCTTTTCTCTACACATGGTTCTCTGAACCTCAGCAGTATAGTTTAAGAGACCCTCTTCACTGTAGTTTTACATATTTGACATGAGTTCTTAGATAACAGAATTAGTGGTGTTTAGCCTTGTGGTTAGTTGAACCAAGCAATAGCAGCACTCTAAGTGTAATCACTCTACTTCCAAATCCTCACCGCTGTACACCAGTGTTGGGCAAAATCCTGTGCAGTGCCCTTAGGGACCACTACACACAATTAAGACTACAAGTGGTAATACAAGTTCACCTTTGGTACAAGCCTCTACTACTATGTCATAGTGGTAGCAGAGCTGGAGCAGCCAGGCTTATCTCAAGAGTATATGAGCAGTAGCAGAGATTGCACAAAGTGACTACAATTACTGTGACTCAAGCAAACACTGACTCAAGGTTTCAGGTAAAAAAAAATATAAGTACATTTATTTTTAAACCATCTGTAAAACACAATACTTCTGAATTCAAAACCACACGTAAAATACACTACAAACAGCCAATTCTCTTGGCACAGAATAGCTCAAGGTAAGTACCCTATGTTTTGGCGGACCGGTGTTGTGAAACAAAAGACATTACCGGGAATACATATGCGATCACTTTTTGACAGCTCGGTCGTATTAAGGCAAGTATTTCCGGAGCTTGAGCGGAGTTGTAGGGAATTCTTTTACTCTCTACAATGCGTTTTAATGTGGTGATGGCATATGCAGCAGTTGATGTGCCGTCAGGTAATTTAAAGCAGGAACCGTCACAAATCAGTTCTCCATCTGGTTCTTTTAGTGGAGTATCACTTAAATCAATTCTCCCTTTTGTATCTTCCTCAGTAACCATTAAGCAATTATGGGGGGGTGATTCATTTCCACCAATGTCTTCCTCGGGCATTGGCATCAATTCTGCTGGATTCAAGGCGCTACACCTCATTATTTGAATGTGGGGTGCGAACAACACTATTTCATATCTAGTTAATCTAGCAGAGGTGAGGTGTTGCGTCTGCATTCTGTTGAGTAGAACGTCTATGGCATGTGGCACCATCAAAATTAAAGTGTGCCCCAACACCCTCCCTTCTGTTTGTTTCACTGACGCAGCAGCCGCTGCAACAGCTCACAAACATCGTGGTAGTGCGCGTGCTACAGGGTCCAGCGCAGAAGAAAAATAACCGCACGGCCTATTTCTTCCACCTTGTTCCTGTGTTAAAACAGATAACGCGCAGCCTTCATTCTCATGCACAAACAACCTAAAAACTTTTTTATAATTTGGCGTGCCCAATACTGGAGCAGAACACAGCCCAGTTTTAAGCAAATCAAATGCTTTCTGACATTCTTCATTCCACTGCAACATCATCACTACATCCTTCTTTGTCAACTCCACCATTGGCTTCACAATTAATGCAAAATTCATAATCCACTGACGGCAATAAGAAGCCATGCCAATTATAGCTCTAACTCCTTTCTGTGTCTTTGGAATAGGCATACCAGAAATGCTCTCTATTCTCTCCGACGTTAGTCTTCTCCCTTCTTTTGAGAGTAGGTAACCCAAATAAGATACCTCCTTCTGCAGGGCTCTGCAAGGACAGGCCCTCTGCCAGGAAGGTTGCGCTGGACAAACACTTAGCAGGCAGGAGTCTGGTAGAACTGACTGATGAGCAGGAAACTGCTAGTCCCTTTTATTTCATCAATCACATGGGCACGGACATGTGACACCGCACAAGCCCTCAGCAGACCCTCTGCCTGGAAGGTTGCACTGGCGCAGACTGCCCAAACACTCAGCAGGCAGGAGTCTTTTAGGGCTGACTGACGAGAGAGAAACCGCGCGTCCCTTTTATTATATCAATCACTTGGGCACAGGCATGTGACGCGGCCCAAGCCCTCAGCAGGCCCTCTGCCTGGAAGGCAGCGCTAGCCAAACACTCAGCAGGCAGGTGTCTGGTAGAGCTGACTGACAAGCAGGAAACCGCTTGTCCCTTTTTTTACATCAATCACATGGGCATGGACACGTGACACTGCACAAGCTCTGATCAGGGACTCTGCACTTCTCAAAGGGGAGCACACCACAGGCAGCACTCCGATCCAGCAGTTTAGGAGTCTGAGACAAAGTAGAGGTTTTGCTCTTAAATTCGTACATGCAAGTGAGAAAGAAGAAATACACTCAGCAGCTGTCATGACGAGAAGGCACGGCGAGGAGATCTTCATCGTAGCTAGCTGCCGACTGCAACTGGGTAGACGTACCGTTGCACTTTGTGCAGCGAGAAGCTAATGTTAGGTAAGAGGTATGGAATTAGTGGACCCCCAGCTACACCCCCTTCTGGACCAAGCTATCCTCAACTGCCCTTTACTGCCCTTCACCGCACTTTGTGGCGCTTCGCGCCGGCTTTGTCATAGCTTATTGAGTTTCTGGCTCGGAGCAGGCTTCTTTTATAAACCTTGAAGGTACAGCCACCAGTTGATCAGGAGGCCCGTCTTTCCTCTCTTTCCCCAGTAGTGGAGCACCACGTTGCCAGGATCACACACTCCATGTGAGCAGAACAGCTCCCTGACCGCAACTGCACTTCACCGCACTTCGTGGCCCTTTGCGTCAGTGTTTTGCACTGGCGTTTTTATGCGTCACTGAGTTCCTGGCTCGGGGAAGGGCTCTATTATAAACCTTGAAGGTACAGCCACCAGTTGGTCAGAGGGCCCGTCTTTCCCCCCTTTCCCCAGTAGAGGAGCACCACATGGCCAGGCTCATACACTCCATGTGAGCAGCACAGGTCCCTGCTCTTAACTGCACTTCACCGCACTTCGTGGCGCTTTGTGCCGGCTTTTTCATGCGTCACTGAGTTCCTGGCTCGGGGCAGGCCTCTATTATAAACCTTGAAGGTACAGCCACCAGTTGGTCAGAGGGCCAGTCTTTCCCCCCTTTCCCCAGTAGAGGAGCACCTCGTTGCCAGGATCACACACTCCATGTGAGCAGCACAGCTCCCTGCACTTCACTGCACTTCGTGGCGCTTTGCGCCAGCGTTTCTATGCGTCACTGAGTTCCTGGCTCGGGGCAGGCTTCTATTATAAACCTTGAAGGTACAGCCATCAGTCGGTCAGAGGGCCCGTCTTTCCCCCCTTTCCCCAGTAGTGGAGCACCACGTGGCCAGGATCACACACTGCATGTGAGCAGCACAGCTCCCTGCACTTCACTGCACTTCGTGGCGCTTTGCGCCAGCGTTTCTATGCGTCACTGAGTTCCTGGCTCGGGGCAGGCTTCTATTATAAACCTTGAAGGTACAGCCATCAGTCGGTCAGAGGGCCCGTCTTTCCCCCCTTTCCCCAGTAGTGGAGCACCACGTGGCCAGGATCACACACTCCATGTGAGCAGCACAGATCCCTGCACTTCACCAGGAGCTCATGTATGGAATAAACACTGCACTTCCAAAGATGACCGGCAGAGGTCCCCACAGGAGGTCACATGACTTCCAAAGCTTCCAATCATATTTATCGCCGACATTTCCAAAGGATTTCTGTAAAGTATGAACAATGAATAACGTTTTTCTTTACTGGTTTTTAAGGCTTTTATTTGAACCTAAAATCCTTTTGTACTAACTCGTTTCACGCGGCAAATGCGATGCAAATCAGGCGCAGCCTCGTTCCCAAACATCAGGTCTTCTTGACGAGAGACCGGAAGTGACTAATTTCACATTCCAAACTCTGTGCTTCGCCAGAAACAGTAAAAAAGGACTAGGAAGCAGGGGAGGCCTCATACCCATAACCCCCTACCAAAAATCTGCATACCGGAAATCCTTCTCCTAATATCCCACAGGCCTTTCTAATGGACGATGCAGGAAAAATGTTTGCTAAAAGAGAGATTCAGTGAAATGTTACTTCCTGAATGTCATGGAAGTGTGTCAAAATTGCACTGTGTTAGAGGTGGAATGAATATTCCCTCGACCTCTCCAAGGGTAGCATAGTTATGGTGAACCTTATCATATTTGTGCGTTTTCCCCGTTCGTCACTCGCACTGCGTGTGGTGGGTGATGTGGGGATTACACCAATTTTTGGAAGGTCTCTTTCTTGAGGGACCTGGTTTTTGTTGAAAGAACAGTTTGATCGCAAGAGATATATATCAGGATGTGGGTGCAGTATCTGCCCCCCTGCTTTTTCCACCTTCCCTATCTGCTGTGGAAGCCTCCTGCACTGTAGGAATCTGCAGAGCACATCCCTGGAAGCCCAGCCCAGGGCTTAACATGTCAGATGCCACTCTCTGGGACTGTGCTCAGCATGAGGGAGGCTGTGGTGTCATGTCAGATGCCTCTCTCTGGGACTGTGCTCAGCATGAGGGAGGCTGTGGCGTCATGTCAGATGCCTCTCTCTGGGACTGTGCTCAGCATGAGGGAGGCTGTGGCCTCATGTCAGATGCCTCTCTCTGGGACTGTGCTCAGCATGAGGGAGGCTGTGGCCTCATGTCAGATGCCTCTCTCTGGGACTGTGCTCAGCATGAGGGAGGCTGTGGCCTCATGTCAGATGCCTCTCTCTGGGACTGTGCTCAGCATGAGGGAGGCTGTGACATTAGTCAAACAGACAGTTTAAGGAGCTAAGCACTTAAGAGGAATTTATTCTAAAGCCTCCAGGTGTTATGGGGCCAGGTGAGGCCAGATAAGGCCGGTGCCCCTCCTGCATTGTGCGCCCAACACAGGAGTCAGTGAGTTGCTGTGATAACTGGCCTACCAGATGTCGTGTGCCCCTTTTATTGAGACCCCCACATGGTGCACCATGTGACACCTCACATGTGACAAGGCACAAGCCCTGGGAGAGGCTTGAAGTCACAACACAAGGGAGGAGACTGAAGAGTCTTCAACACTAAGAGAAGGTCTCACGGGGGCAAACCTGAAGCTCACACTGGTCTAGTCAGGGAAAAGCTCTTCAAATTTCTATGATCCCCTTCACAGCCCTCGAGCCCGACCCAACGGTCTCTTGAGAAACTCTTGCGAACGGCACCCCAGCTACGTGCAGGCTCCCCTAAACTCCTGATCAGACCGTACCTTTGCGCAGTGATTCTTATGCGATTGAGGCCTTAAGCCTGCTATTAGGTGGCGGTGTAATCCGGGGCTTTGTGTGCTGATTTTCTGACATGATGTTGCACGGTCAGGTCCATGAATACGGTTTTCAGCCCAAAGTGTAGGGCTGAAAACTCGACTGCTCGCAGAGCCGTGCCGGGAATGCGCAAAGTCCCTAGAATGTCCAGAAAATGTTTGCAAAGTCAATCCCATTAATCAACAAAGGAGGTTTTGCACACAAAATGCCCCGCAAAGTCCCGATTTTCCCCACAAATAATTCCAGAAATCCGGCCCTATGTGTCTTGAAGGCACATGGAGCATTACACGGTCTAGAGTGTATTAGTTTGTAAACCCTACTTGATCAATGTCACTAGAGACAATAGACCGAAGACAAGGGTTAGAGAAAACAAAGCCAACATTTTTCAACTGTTGAGCATAATGTCATCTGATGATACAGTAAGTCTTTCCAACAGTAAACAATTTAATTGAGGCTCTTTTATAAGATGACTAAGTGGTTTCTATTGAATGGCGTTCTTCTTTAAAGTGGCCAAAGTCACTGATCTTCTTTGTTTCAATGTGGAGAAAACGGACACACAGCAATTCGGATGGTCTTTTCAATGGCTGGTCCTATCGGTGCTAACAGTGGGAGTCTTATTGGCCAACGTTGACAGTGCAAGATTATATAGCAAGCAGTTAGACTCTGGGTGCATTATAGGAACATCAGGAGAAGGACCGCTGACAAAATCTGGCAGATCCTCCGAGTATGTCAAGATATGACATAAAGGGCCCGATTCATGGATTTCTTGTGTGCAGTAAATCGGGACTGTGCGCGTCATTTTGTGCGCAAAACCCCCTTCATTGATTCATGGAATTGATTCATGGAATTGACTTTGCAGGACTTTTCCAGACTTCGAGGGGAGTACGCACAGGTCTGGCACACCTCTGCAAGCTGTTCAGCCCATTGCACAAGACTTCTCGCAGAGTGTGGGTTGGGCCTATGCAGAGACCTAAATAGGGGTGGAACAGGCATAATGAGGAAGAACAATGGAAAATGTGGGTGTGTTGAGGAACGAAGCACAGGAAAAGATTGCATGCCCCAACTGCGCACAACCAAGTGTATTCATGGAACTGACCGTGCAACTTCACGTCAGGGAATTCAGCACGCAAAGCCCTGTTTCATTCCACCATGTGAAAGCAGGCATAAGGCAAAGTGGAGACATTCAGCATGATAGCTTCATGCCTCCATTTTGCCCTGCGCTCATTATCTGCCTCAGGAGCTCAATTCTGAAATGGCAGGGCTCTGGGAGCAAGCCCTGCTCCGTTCGGACGTGTGAAAAGCTGAAACTGTGTCTGTGTGAAAGACTGCCATATGGACACCGTTTCAGCTTGTCACACTTAGGAAATAAGCAGGTCTTGCTCCCAGAGCCCTGCTGTTTCCAAATTGAGCTCCTGTAACTGAAAATTAGCCTCGGGCGAAATGGAGGCATTTTCCTGCCTCGTCCTGGTCTACATTTAGAAATAGCAGGGCTCTGGAAGCAAGCCCTTCTCCCAAGGTCGGACTGGGCCATACAATTGTCTGTGAACATGGGACCCACAGTTGCAAATGGCTATTCATTGCTTTTGTGACACTGATAATAACCAAAGGGGTGTGCTTTGATAACGCGTAATGCGAAGTGCGGCTAAGTGCAGTCTCTGGCAGTCTCCCCCGTGTCATTTTGTTGGACTTATGCTGTATTGAAAGACTGCTTTCTGTTTCTGCAACGAGAAAAAGCTATTGGGTGAAGCAGCGTGTCAAGGACTTCAATACCAGTAAACAGACACCTTGTTGCTTTAAGAAAACCGGCGGTGAGACTCTACTGCTCTTAACCCGGCATCCTTCACGAAGCGAAGCGAAGTGCGGCTAAGTGCAGTCTCTGGCAGTCTAGGGCATCAAGTCATGAAGGTTGGAAGGTAACTCTTCAAACATACCAAAGCGTGTTAATTCCTTTGTTTGAATTTACGGGCATTAAGGCCATGACATAGGTCTAATTGCCCCACTTTCACCAAAGACTTGTGTTCATACCTTAGTAGGGAAGTTTGAAATCCATAGGTCGTCTAGTCTTTTGCTGGCCTGGACGGACCATTTGCAATGGTTGGTACTCCGGCTACAAGCTTCACCTCACAGGCTAGTTTGTAAACTTTCCCCGTAAGTGGCCATCACTTGCAAAACTGTTTCACACGAGAACATTCTGCAATCCAACGCGGTACTGGCAGGGGGGGGGGTAGAAGGAACGTGTCCAGATAAAGGAGATGGACTTCCATTGCATCCCTTACAATCCCTACAACCTATGGAGGTTCCCGCAGAAAACGGCATTGCTCCGTCACCCATTAGAGTGGTGGATAGCAAAGACACGGGACCTGGCAAGGATTTGTCAACAGGACAGCCCCCTAAGGAAACATCATGGGAGGCTCCTTTAAAAATGCCCACACAAAGCTCTTCCCTCCCACCGCTGAAGGACTTTAGCTTGGCTTATGACGATCCAACTGGTTTACCAAAGACAAGTAACTCTTCAGATGTGGAACTCTTTGTCTTTGGTATGGATAATGGGACTAAGGTTTACCAGTCACACATGCGAAGGCCAGATAAAGGCTGGAAACCTTTTGGGATCTCATCCCTGAATAGTCAGTTGCTTTCTGACCCCTGCAAGGTGCACCAGTATAACAAGGCGACCCCTCAAGGAGATTCTTCCGACGGCTCCACGTTGCGGACAACCCCTCACAAAATGGATCACTGGGGGCCTCATATAACAGCACCTGAGCATAAGGGTGTACTATCATACACAAAGGGGGGGCCATTCTCCTCAGCAGACTTCATTCAAACTCGGGGCAATTCTCAAAGATCCCATAAAGGAGTTTTTCCCCAGCAAGCTCCGTTCCCCAGTAAACGACTAAGAAGGCAACCCTCACCCTCGCATGAGGACCTTTTGACTGTCCTGGCAACCACTCAAGTGGAGGAACTTCCTAAAAAGGTCCCCCTAATTGATCCCGAAATGATAACAGCTTTTGCACTCGTAATGGCCCCCTTTATGAAACTCATAGAGACACAAAATGTCCAGCTCAGGGACCACACGACCACTATCGCTATGCTGTATTCTAAAATGATTTTTGTAGAAGGTTTTGTTTCTGCAATTCAGTCAAAACTCAACAAAAATTCTGAACAGACGGCTCAAAATTTAAAAAGCATTATTAAGCCGATTATAAAAGAAAAAGAAATAAGGAGATTTGAAAGGTTAAGTTTACGGTCAGTGGGAGTGGGTGGTGCCACAGTAGATTTGGGGAGCCCGGCTAAGACCTTGAACCCCTAGTCCTCTCTGCCTGCTAAGGGTGCATACGAAACTATTTATCCATTAAAACACATGGCATATCCACAAACACTGACCACATTTCTTGGGTGACTGCCTCCATAGTGAAGGAGGGGGGTTCTACATTCAAAGATGGAAGTTTAATGATTTCCACGGCATCAAACACCTCGCCCCTTGTTACACCTGAGTCCTTAGAAGTACCTGCACCAAACAACAATGTTAAACTGTTCGATCTTTTCAGAAAACCTAAAACGGGCCTATCTCCTTTAGATGATGGAAAACTTCAAGTAAACAAGAAAGGAGAAAGAAACTATGGGAAAACTACCATACTGCTGAAAAAACCCATAGGCCCGGAGTCTTCAAATACTCTGAAAGTTTCAACTCGAGCCAGAGTATTTACCGGACTAACCCTACCTAGGAACCTGGCACTACCCACTAAATCGCTGATTCATGAGAGAAGTTTAAAGAAATCAGGTGAAGTTATCACCTACTCATTAAATGTGCACTCAGATGGGATCAGCTGCCCTTCGAACAATGAGAGGGAGAATGAAAGTGTGGATAATTCTCTCTTGGACATATCTGTTTATTCGGATATGAACAACTCATGGGATGGAAAGTCAGGATCAAATTCATCAGAAATTGAAAGTGGTACTGACGAAGATGATCCCCAAGTAAATAGCATGAGTAAATGTGCTGATCAAAAGAGCGAGGTGGCCAACCGCAAGTTCAAAGATTGTGGGGACCAGCAAGCTGTACTCAAAAACTCCTCATTGGTCAAGTTGATCGCACCGACAGCCGATTCTGTTAAGAAAAATATGTGGAAATCTAGAGTACACACTTTGCGAGATGACCAGGTATGTTCTCCGGAACAAGACAGGATGGATACTTCCATCCCTAGTCGTTCGGTCTACGGAACCCTGGAAAGCAGGAGGAACTCACTGGTCCAGAAATACACAGATAATGGCAAAGGCAACAGATCCCTCACTGATCAGCCAAAAGGAATCAGAAGAACAGTGTCATGGGCAGAAGAATTAGAGAGTAAGACATCATCCGGGCCTACAAATCAAAATGTTGACAAAGGGCCTGAGGCAAAGAACGCTTTAGCACACTATAGAGTGCTACTGGAAAGAACACTAGGTTACGAGGATAACCTGACCATGAATCGGGCCAATGTTATGAGACTTCTTCATTCCCTGGACTCCCCTGATCAACTAAAATCAAGGGACATAGACTGGATTGAATTTCATAATGATCAGCGTCATGATAGCGTGATTCTCCACATAGGGAAATGGAAAATCAAACGCTCACTCCCAGAGCTGGGCCCGAAACTTAACCTATGCGGGTTTGTGCTCAAGGAGTTGGAGGAGGGGAACTGCACACAGTCTGAAGGTCTTAAGGACTCGAAATACCCTTTAGGAAGTTCCTTAAAGTCAACATCAGAATCCAAAAAGGGCCAGATTGTGCAGGATGTGAAGACGGCCAGGGACGTCGCCGAGATTGATGGCAGAGGTGCTTATGTGCGCACTCACTTGGATAAATCTGGGACGAACTCTGAGAACAGCTTAGAGGACTGGAGTTGGTTGGCTGGGTTCTTAGCAGCCAAATCATAATGCCATCAGCCCCCCCGGGGTATCCAACACAGATCCTCGTTAAAAGGGATAAAAATCATGAGTTGGAACACAAGGGGCTATTCGCATCTGCTTGGAAATTTAGCAGTAGACCTAACCATCTACAATCTTTTTTGCCTGCAGGAAACTTGGCTGTGCGACCTTCCACTCTTAGATGGGTTTGAACTATTTTTAAACCCAGCCACAAAGGGTCCGAAAGGGAGACCTAGCTCAGGTCTCTTACTGGGGATAAAGCGCACAAGTGGCTTAAAGGTGCTTTCTTCAATAAACAAGAACCTGTGGATCCAGCTTACCACAGTCCTGATTTCGACCAAAGCCATAAATCATGTTCAAGAATGGCAGTTGCTTATATGCAACGTGCACTGGGGACCTAGAGCAAGTCAAGAGGACAGATTAATGGAAGTTCTTTTGAAAGTCATAGAAGATGCCAGGATTGAGTGCCCAAAACTGGAGATCTTACTCTGTGGAGACTTTAATATGGAATGTTACGATAAAATGCCAAGTAAGATTGAATTCTTGCCTCTGTTTGCCACAACAAATATGATAAGAGGAGTTAACCTTGAGAAAGAACTTACATGTAGGAACATTCAGATGGTAAATGGGCATTTGTGGGGCGACCAACCGGCTGCCTCAACTTGGAAACGTGCTAACCAAACTAGCACGCTGGACTACGTTTTCGTAACAGAGAATCTTATGCGGAAACTAACGTCGTTGAAAGTGGTCCCCGCGACACAGAGTGACCATAATATTCTAGAACTCGAAAGTGAGGCCTGGGCTAAGCTGTCTACTACACCTGCTCAACACTTACCAAACCACCTTCTTGAGTTGGTCCTGGGGGGAAATAGACTTCGCATGGGGAGAAAAGAGATAGGCCTGGCTCTGGACTCCTTAATGAAGCTAAAATTCGATGGACCAAAGTGCAAACCTCATTGACTATACCGATGTACTAAAGATCTTCCGTACAAAGGTGGCAGCCAAGGGAAGTCATCAAATTACTCGGCACACCTATGATCATCAAGAAGCTGCCAAAAAAAAAGCTGTACGAAATCCAGGAGGCGTTTTGTAAATTCCAAAACACCAGTCAATCTACTGCTGTACAAAAAAAGTAGAAACAACTATAGAAACTGGCTCTTTCAACACAAATACCAACTAGTGCACCAAGACAGTGAGAAGATGTTAAAACTGATAACTACTAAAAACATCACCGGTATTTTGGAAATTAATCAACGATACAAGTACGCCCCCTGACTCAAAACCTGTAAATCCCATTGCATCAACAGCTTGGGAGGCTCATTTTCGGAATCTCTATTCTACGGGGAAAGTCTGCGGTCCTCAAAAACATCTACTCTCGGATAAGCCCTGGGACATTGAATTTGGAAAACAGGACATTGTGGACCTTATTAACAACTCAAACTCTTCTAGGGCCGCTGGGCCGGATGGCCTCACGAATGACATTCTCAAGAAAGATCCGGAGAAATGGGCCTCCTTCATGTTGATTTTGTTTAATGACATAAAAAGATTAAAAAGGATACCCCAATCTTGGACCACGTCCATAGTCGTACCGATTTTCAAGAAGGGAGACAGGTCTGTGCCTGCGAACTACAGACCGATCGCCCTCTTGGACGTCGTGGGAAAAATATTTGCTGCAGTGGTCCTGAAACACTTGAACGACTGGAGTCGGCTGACAAACCATCTAAACCCTTGGCAATCGGGTTTTCGCAAGGGTATTGGGACATCTTTGAATGTCCTAATTAACAACATACTGAAATGCCTGGTTAAGGGAGAAAAATACAAGACCATCTACGTTGCGTCCATAGACTTGGAACATGCGTTCGACTCTGTCGATCGTAGGTTCTGTGGCACAAATTGAGGAAATTAGGTTGTCCGAACAATCTGAGAGAGCCCTTGGAGGCACTACACAATGGTACAATTCTTAGAGTCAGGCTGGACAGACAGGGTACCCTCTCAAGTAGCGTGGAGGCTCAGAACGGGCTGAAACAGGGATGTCGGCTGGCACCGGCGGTATTTTGTCTTTTCATATTTGACATGCAGGAATCCTTCGGAGCGGTGAGATGTTTCCCCCCTAAGGTCGCGGGGACCTCCGTGGGAAGGCTTTTGTTCGCAGATGACCTTCTCCTATTAGATCAGACTGCAATAGGTCTTCAGCAACAACTAAATGCACTAGAGCTGTACATACAGGAAAATGGTCTCCGAATTAATCCGAAGAAATCAAAGATTCTGAGACTAGGTCCAACTACTAGTGTCAAAAATCTTAGGTGGGATTAGTCGGGGGAAGCTGTACCTGTGGTCCCGGCCATGGTCTACCTTGGAATAACCTTAAACAACAGTATCCAAGATGGTCCGGGCATCGTAAGACTTAGAAGTAAAGTCATGAACCTAGCATCTCAAGCACTCTTAATTAAGCGACGCTATTGTTCGTTTTCCCTCCGACCACTCATAGATTTTTACCAACTGAAAGTATCGCCTGTCCTGACCTACGCCGCCAAGGCTAATTTTTTTCTCGCCCCGGAGTTATGGAGTCTGTTGGAGGGCTTATTTTGGAAAAAAGTGTTGAGTTTACCAACATCCATTCCCATTGAAAGTGTGCGGAAAGAATTGGGTTTGACCTCACTCTACATTTCCATGGTCTGGAAATCACTGACCCTCTATGGCAAATGTCTGCACCCTCAGGAAAGAAGCGGTTTTCTGGCCATTAATGAAGCACTGACCAGCAAACAGATTCCGGCTTTAAACACATGGCAGTTAACTTGCATAGACATTCTGAACAACATAGCCCTAAACACTGATAACCTTATGCAAAATCCGCTCAGGGTAAAGAAGAAACTCTTGGATTGGGACTGGATAGTCACTTTGGACAGGCTTAGTGCTTTGCCGTCTATAACCCAGGGCACGGACGAACATTACTGTAGAGGTACCATGCTTCCGTATCTGGACAAATTCCCCTCTTGTATAGAAAGGCAACACTTTCTAAGATTCCGCCTAAATCTCCTCCACACAAGAGAAGTTTTAGGTAGGAGAACTAAAAAGGGGGAGCAACGAAGTCTGTCGTGTCGCTGCTGTGGTCAGGAGGTTGAAACCTTGCAGCACTTGGTGATGAACTGTGCTACCCTTTCGGGTTCCAGAGAAAAATGGTTGGGAACACACTTCCAAAATTTTAGCACTATATCTCCGCAGGAGAGGTGGTCAATCTTAAGATGGGGAGGACAAGTATCCTTGACTTTGGCTTTGTTGAACTTTGTGAGAGAGATTTTTACAAAATTGGATATTTAGTTATCTGGTCCTTTTTTGTTTTATTGCTTTTCCTTCCTATATAGTTGTTGTAATTTTTTTCTTATCTTACTGATTTTGTATGGTGCATTTAAAGTTTTCTTGGAAACTAATTGATGCAGTAAAAATAAAAAATAAATAAAAATTGTGCATTTTAAAGAACTTTTATCTCACCCCGAGCTTCTGTAACAGTGAACTCACAGTACTCCCGATGGATCCCACTGACTAGAGGTACGAGGCAAGAATGCCCGCTCTCAGCAATATTATTTGCACTGTCCCTGGAACCCCTAGCACAGACGCATAGAGCAAACGAACGAGTGGAAGGCTTCTGTGTACAGGGAAAGGAATAGAAACTGGCCCTTTACGCAGACGATATCCTACTCCACGTCCAGAACCCCTTGACATCAATACCACGCGCCATACAACTCATCGAAGAATATGGCTCGCTATCGGGCTTCAAAATCAATAGAACCAAGTCCATCTTCTTTCCTCTGCAAGAGCCCACCTCACATCAGTTATCGTAATTCGCCCAAGTAGACGTCACCATTAGAGGGCCGACACTCCACTACTTGGGAATCAACCTGACGAGAAGCATGGCCGATCTATATGAAGCCAACTTTCCACATCTCCTTTTCGCACTCCACACCGACCTAGCGAGATGGCAACCCCTCATGATCTTGTGGATGGGCCGCCTCAACGCCATCAAGATGGTTAGTCTCCCAAGCTTCCTATGCCCATTCCAAGTCCTCCCGATAAGGATCCCGGAAGACTTCTTCAAACAGGTGAAAAAGGCAATAATCAGATTCCTGTGGGCGGGGAAAAAGCCTAGAATACCATATGAAACTCTCATGCTACCCAAAGAACTAGGCGGAGTCGGTCTCCCAGACATAGAGCGATACTACCAGGTGGTTCAGCTACAAGTCCTCGTCCCCCACCTAAGAGACAGAAAAGACTTACAATGTTTACAACTGGACAATGATAACCTGACCCCGGTGACACTCTCAGAATGGCTGAGGGTCCCAAGACCAAAGTTCACGCGGAAATTGCGCGAACACCCCATTCTGGGGACGATATGGGACATATGGAAAGAGTGCAAAGCAATGACAGGCATAACAACCTGGCCGTCACCCTTGAGCCATCTGTGGGCTCTGGGAATCAGGGAGGAAATCCAAGAGCACGTCAGATACCAAACCTAGTTTGATGCAGGGCTTGAAAGAGTTGGACAACTATGGAGGGAAGACAAATTCATAGCCATATCAGAACTAGAGGAAGCCCTCCAACTGCACCCAATACCGATATTCCTCTACCTATGTCTAAAAGGTGTCCTATCCAAATGGAAATGCCATCCCAAAATACACAGAGAACTCACCACATTAGAGAAAATCCTTGATGTGACCACCACGAATAAACGTCTAATATCATGCATGTATAGAGCCCTGCTCAACAAAAATCAAGACTCCATCTCAAGTCTCAGAGACAAGTGGGAAAAAGATTTTAAAAGAAAATTCGAGCGAAAAGCCTGGAATACGATATGGAACACACCATCCCACATATCAATCGCTGCACAATACAAGCTCCATGCAGTAAAGCTACTTCATAGATGTGACTTTGCCGCCCTGCACGTTCCAAACCCAGGAC
Source organism: Ambystoma mexicanum (assembly GCF_040938575.1). Lineage (NCBI taxonomy): Eukaryota > Metazoa > Chordata > Amphibia > Caudata > Ambystomatidae > Ambystoma > Ambystoma mexicanum. Next base: position 20,214,689 of record NC_090923.1, on the reverse strand, counting down.
AACAGTGAACTAATGATCCCGAGACTCAATCAAACCACATAATGGAAGAAGGCATGTACACCACCCACCCACCGCAGATAAAGGAGCCAGCCACAAATCACGATAAAACACGACCAAAGTAAGACAATTGTCCCAATCAACATGAAGTATGCATCTCAGCCAATGAACTGCACAGAAATAGTCGACTGTCTAGAGGGGTAGGGGGAGGGGAAGGGACACAGTAACGAACTTGGGGAGGCAAAGGTTAATATTGACAGTTGTATAGTTTTGTTGAAACGTTTTGTTGAAGCGAGTTAGTATCATTACGATAACGAAAGTCTACCAGTTTCTCGTTACTTGTATGTACTAAATCCAATAAAATTCAAATTGAAGAAAAAAAATAACATTTATTCAGCAACACTGGCCAAAACTACGAGCCACAGAGGTAATTAACTCAACAAACTGGCCCAAATTGGCAGGGCTGAACCCATTTTGATTGCAAGTGTGGCGTTTGACTTAATGGCCTCAAATTGGTTAGGCAACCAACTGCATGTTCGTTCATCTGACAGTCTTGCATTCTCCGTGATGACATTAAGAGCTATGAATAACGTACTGGCTGCCTTGGAAAGGTCTCATTTTTTTAAAATGGTATAACCTACACACATCTGTTTCTTAAAATTAAAGTTGTTTTGACTAGAAGCACTGCTCAAAGGACACGTTGCCAGGACAGTAGGACATTCAAATGTGTGCATGGAATGTTTTGTTGGAATGTGGGTCGTGAGTGTGTGCTCTCAGTGTCAGCACGTCACTTCACAGTTCCTTTGCTCTGTGCTTTAGTCCTGATGTGGTACTTAGTGCAATGAACTGGATGTGGAAGTAGCTGGAAAGTGTAAACCGTGGCAACACAATGCAAACACGAAATAGACCTGCAGTAATCACAGGACGTACAGATGTGCAATCCCCCATGATGGTTGTTGTGGGTGTGGGGGTTACCTTCTAGCACCATACGGGACTGGGGGGCTACCTCCTGAGACAAGTTACTTCTTGGGGAATCATGAAGCTGGTCACTGGAATTTAGCTAATTTATGGAGGTGGTTACTGTCATTAGGCCTCATTACCAGGGCTGCTGCCAAACTAGTGAAAATACCGGCAATGGGGAACGGCAGACTCAGTAATTCCCCATTGCCGGGTGCCAGTAAGTATTACTCTCCATGGGGAGGTCGGATGCACCGGCACCATTCGTGAATGGTGCCGGTGCATCCGATGAGTTGTGCTCGCGAGTGCCGTTCTGCCGCCAGGTCAGACCTGGTGGACAGAAAGGCACCCGCGAGCACAAGTCGTAGTTTGCCAGTCCGGAAACAACGGCACCGGCAAGCTTACTGATGCCATTGGTTGTAATGAGCCCCATTGATTGGGAATCAAGAAGGGGGTGGCGGGAAAAAGTGGGAGGCAGCAAACAGAACGTGTGTGGAGTGCAAATGCTGGAGTAGTGTCTAATAGATTCAGCCAGGGAGAATGAGAGTGGGGTCTAGCCCTTGGGTAACACGTTTGAATAGGGAGCGACAATCCTTATGTCAGGATTGTCAAATATCTGACTAGTAGTTTTTACTTTGCTTACTGTGCATTGTGAAGGCCTAATACATGGAATGAATGCTGTTGCGCTGTGTGGACTCATTCTGGCCCTAGACCACAACATAATAAAGAGGTATGTCATAAGAAACTAAACATACACTATATACATTGTTAAAGAAACAGCTTGAGCAAAATAAGTATGGCTTTAGTTTTATTTTCCCCATCCTACAGGGCACGTTGGAAAGTAAAGCCAGACAAAAGAATATTACTTGGGTTTTAAAACCAGTCTGATTTTACACAGAATGTTGCATTGTGCACTCTTCCCACGCCACCATCATTGCCATTAACGTTTCCTAAAGGCTAAAGTCCCTGCTAATAGCCCCTTCCTCCGTCAACTCAGTGCCTATGCAATGTGTTAAGGTGCTGCACGGACCCAGTGAGCAGCTATCGCAGGGAAGTGTGAGCCCAGAACGGAAAAGGCACGTATGTGCCAGGGTGAAGCAAATGCAGGACTTTGGACATCCCGCATAGAGTGTCTGCAGAACGCGGGACAAACCCCTTCAATATGTGTAAGTCTTGCAAAATACGGGACGGTTGGCCACCCTAATCATCTGCCACGGGAGTTGTAGCTCCCACTTCATTGAAATTTCAGCTGCAGCTAGGGTTCTTTCCCATAGGTGGGGAGGGAATGTGTGCACAAAATAGGTGAGATGGACATTTGTGCCCCTGTACCCAGAAATACTGCGCCGCCCATGCCAGGAGTAATTGGCAGGGTAGGGGGTATAGGCGATGCCCCATTCTTCAGCAGTCCTTAAGTGGGCTTCATATGTGAAGGAGAAAGGACAACATTGTGTGTTCTCATGTGCCTGTTCATGGCCCCATGCTGTCACCTAAAATTGCTTTATTGTTGCACTGGCCCTCATGTAGTCCCATATTACTTGATTTGACAGGCAGATAGTCTCACCATCCATTCATACCAGAGAATATAGCATAGTGGACTGACTGTATCAGATCCAACATTACTTTTCTGCTATGATCATTTTTTTAAATTAATTATTTTGACTTTAGGATTTTAAGGGCATAGAACTAAGTAGGCTTTGACCTTCATCATCCTTGGTTAGATTCTGTGACCTGGCATAGGTGCATGCCACAAATTGCAAATGTACTAAAATGGCACTGGCTTTATTTTTTGACTAAGCAGAACTTTGTGTGCTCAATTATTTTATAACCATAACATATTGAAATCCTCCTCAGATCACATTGTGCGTGCAGTCCCAAAAGAAACATACAAACGACACTCGATGAAATGATGGATGCAGAAGTAGGCGGCCCATTGTATCATTTTCATCAAGAGTGGGAGACTGATTTATTTTTCTCAAGCATAAAAGGGAAGTGCGTGTGTGTTTAACCTGCATTGCCAAAGTTTCAGTGGGAAAAAACAGTAATGTCGAGAGGTATTTTGGGACAATGCATACAAAGAAGCCGTCTGCAATCCCAAAAAAGTAGCTGAACTAAAAGCTATGCCACAGATGCAACAATCATTATTTACCCAACCAGCTAAGAAAGCAAATGCTGCAGCAGAGGCATCTTTCAAAGGTGCACATTATTTGGCAAAACACAAATACACTTTTATAGATGGTGCAGTTGTGAAAGGTGTGATGGCTCTCGTGGGTGAGTCAGTTTTAAAAGATTTTAAAAACTGAAATGATGTCTGCCATTTCAGATGTGCAGTTAGGTGCAAACACAATGGCAAGGAGGGTATCTGCACTATACACCAGACTACAGACACTGTGGATGGCATGCAGTGTCAACCTTCACACCAAATGTCCCAATCATTTTCCTACATTGTGAAAGTCTTCGTATGAGAAAGCTTCTAATAAAAAAAGAATGCAATAAAGAGGTTTTTGAACTTATTAACATAATCGTGAAGGGATATGTAATTCCCTATATTTATAAAGGGAAAATGACAGCTAAAAAAATGTACAAGTTCCATTGTTTATGAACATCCCTGACCCCCGATATCGCCGGCAAGTAGCTCTCGCTGTTGGCCGTCCACTGAAAGTAGCTCACCTCAACATAAAGGTTGGAGACCCCTGATATAAAGCATGCCGACAACCTGGGAATCACTGTCACTTGGCTTGGGAACATAGGGGTAGTGCCGGCATGGCAAGTGCGGACATGCACTGTCTCAGGTGCGGGCGGCCACGCAACTTTATTTCCTGTCTCCATTACGGAAAATATTGAAGGAAAATCCTCCCTTCCTTCCAGCTCAGCTCCTGAGCCAGGACCGCAAACAAACGGTGTCTCCTTTCTTTTTCTCTATACCAACTGGCATAGTGGTGGACGCTGCAGGGGCTGCTGGATTCCACTCATCCCAGCCACATGAGAACCCACTTAAACTGAGGGCTGTGGCTCAGGTGAGGGTGCCAGCAGGGTGCTGGGAGTCCTCCATTTCTCTCCCAGTCGGGAGAGCAGCAATTGCACGTGGCCCCACCCTGTCATCAGGGTACTTTTCCACCCAGCTCCGATCGTGTAGCACTTCATGAGCTGCACACCTCACGGGGTTCATGGACCACATCATCACCAATGGTCTGTCTGGCTCGGGGTATGCGAGCCAGACTCACAGTTGCTGGGGGAACACAGTCAAACAGTTTATGCCACACTCACGCGGTATCCAGATACCGGGGGAACACTCCTTTGGACCGGCATCAACCTGTTAGACAGTCCCTGGCTCCGTGGGCACATGGGCCAGAATGACGCATGCACAGGGTGTGGTCACACAGCGACACCATGGAAGTGACAGAGTTGCCAAGCAGGGGCTCTGCCATAGGAGACATGGTGTAGGGTTGCCACGCAGGGGCCGTGCTACTTATGAAGGGCTCTGCATGTGCAGGCCCTCTGCCTGGAAGGCCACGCTGGACAAACACTCAGCAGGCAGGAGTCTGGTAGAACTGACTGACGAGTGGGAATCCACTCGTCCTTTTTATTACATTAATCATATGGTGCATAGACACGTGACACCGCACAAGCCCTCAACAGGGACTCCTCACTTCTCAAAGGGGAGAACACCACAGGCAGCACTACCATCCAGCAGTTTAGGAGTACGAGAGGAAGTAGACGTTTTGCTCCTAAGTACATACATGGAAGTCATGTTAAAGAAGAAATACACTCAGCAGCTGTTGTGACGAGAAGGCAAGGCGAGGAGATCTTCATCATAGCCTGCAGCCGACTGCAACTAGCTAGGCGTGCCATTGCGCATCGCGCAGAGAGACGCTTTACAGTCAGGTAAGAGGTATGGAATTAGTGGACCCCCAGCAACACCCTCTTCTGGTCAAAGCTGTCCTCAACTGACCGCAGCTGAACTTCACTGCACTTCATCGCACTATGCGCCCGCTGTTTATCCGTCACTGAGTTCCTGGCTCGGGGCAGGCCTCTATTATAAGACTTAAAGATATAGCCTCCAGTTGGTCAGAGGGCCCGTCTTTCCTCCGTTGCCCCAGTAGTGGAGCACCACTTTGCCAGGCTCACACACTCCATAGGGTCGATTCATGGAATCAAATACACAGGACTTTTCCTGGACTTGCGTTGTCGGAATTGAAACAATATTATGCCTCCTATCGCAACAATTGTATGTGTATTGGCCTACGCCAAGTTGTCTAAACATCATATGCGAACAAACTCCGCGCCAAGGTCTTGACCTTAGAGAAAGTAATGTAAGTCGCCATCTTGGATTAAGCCGCCATTTTAGGTTCTCTTATAATGTGGAAGTCACTGTGAACATCAAAATGGAGACCGAATGACATTTTGAGTAAGACTCTGGCCGAAGTGACCTCCATACACACGAATAATTAATATGCCTGCAGGCTACTTGTCGGGGTCGCGAACTGAGACCTTGTCCTATTGTTGACCTATGTGTAAATGTACAACTATATCAGCAAAACTAATCAAAATGCATATATTATAGGATTGACCTGGGTAGGAACCCATAGGCCCGATTTCTAGAATGGTTAACTCGCGAGGGGGTTGGCCAAGGGCTGGATAAAGAGTATAAAAAGCCCAAGTATTCCAATGTACGGTCTCTCTCACTAATGCATCCAACCTTCGTTGAAGTTCGTTACGTTACTCTGAGAGCCGAATAGCTATCCGTTTGTCAATTGACTTTGGTAACTGTTGTAGCTTTTAAATAAAGCACTTGTATGTTCTTTGTAACCTGTGTTGGTGTGTTTCTTTTGGGCTTCCCGGCCTCATATTATTTTTCTGTTTCCACAGTTGGCGCCCAAATAGGGACCCTCAAGATTGATGCTGGATCATTGAAGGTTGACGCAGACTATCGAACCGGGATCGGACGGTGTGATACTGCGGGCCCGACCGAACGAGACACGATACCTCGGCAGTGCTGCACGATCCGATCCTTGGACGACAGTCGTGTGGTCTGACACGGCATCTTGACGAGGGTCCATTTTTGAGGCGGGCAGATTTGTCGAAACCACCAAACACAAGGTAAAATTCGTCAGGTAAGTTCTTTGGTAAACCGTACGGTCCTCCTTAGGTTTGGTCAGGTGCAATCGTGACCCGGCTCTTAATTTAACCCTGACAATTTGAATTTGGCGTATTGTATCTGCAGACACAATTATTGACCAGGTAACACCAATTTTTTGTGAAATGCCTGGGAAATTGTCTAGCTGCTTTAGGGCTCTGTTCCGCAGCGATCGACAATCTTTGGAATTTAGCCGCCCGGCACCACAGGAGGGGTCGCCGGCATGTACTATGTACTGTAAGTATGGCATTGGAAGTATAGTATTTAATGATATTTGGCACAGACAAACCAGACATGCCTCCGAATTTCAGTGGCCAATCAATGGTAGTTTCGAGATCCCCCGTATTGAATACCTAGAATCGGTCTTGCTAAAAAAGAAGGCCAGACCTGCAGCATTTGACGTTTTGCAGAATTGGAAAAAAGAAGCGTTGCAGCAGCTTAAAAGTAGGGATAAACATGCACGCCGTCATAAAACAAATGCCGAAAAAGCGTTGTTGTATGATAAGGAAAAACATTTGGAGTCAGTCAAAAATATGGATAGGGCTTTCTCCCTAGGTATCCAGAAAATGTATCCCTCTAAAGATGTCCATGTTTCTGAAGAATTTATTGAAAAATTGTTAAACGAACGCAGACCTGGTGCCTCCGCGCCACCTCCGTATGATCCTCTCCCGGGTGCTCTGCCCATTCCTGCTGTTATTCCTGCTGTTATTCCTGTTCCCCCTATGCAACCTATTGTTCCCATTCCTTTAGTTGTTGTTCCTCCGCCTATCGCACCACCCCTTCCTCTTACGCCGATCCTTGCCCCTCCATTGAATTTGCCCGCACCTCTGCTCCCGAGTGGTTCTGTATTGACTGAAGTTGATCAGGGTGTGGGGTCGAAGATTGTCACTCGAAATACTGTTTCTGCAGGCAAGAAACAGGAATTATTTGCATGGGCTAAGCACGGTATGGAGAAAGGTGATCAAGTTAACGTTTTTTCCACATTATCAAATATGGACAATTTTCCCGAGAAAAATGTTTTTATCGAAGGTTTGGGGGCTCATTTATGTGTAATGTGGGATAGATTACAAAATTCGGATCTCCCACAAGGGGTGAGGGATCTAAATAGTTTAGCACTTTCAAGGGACACAGAGGAGAAAGTACATGGTCATGTTGAGAGATTGTTTGAGTATAGGAGGGACTTTGAGAAATCACGAGATGAGGATGATGAAGACGACAGTATGTATGTGCAGAAACGGTTCCTTCCGTGTCGTAGATCGGCACCTGAGGAAGTACGAATTTGTACTAAAGATGCGATTCGGTGGATCTCGGATTCATCGATACAACCAGATGAAGTATATGATACGTATAGTCAGTATACAGTAGAAATGCAGAAGAAGGTGATTCAGGTAATGGTACAGTACCTGCAGGAAGAATGTGTAAGGAAGAAGGTTAGTTGTCCTATAGAGTCATTGAGAATTTGTAAAAGGGCTTTTTCACCCGACACTTCTTCGACTGCCTTAGCGCTCGACCTGGCTCTGTTGCTTAGTAAGTGGTCGGAGTTACCTATATCCCAGTTGCCTATGAGAGAGGTTCATCCGACATTTGTCCCTAAGGTTGAGATTCCCGCTAACGCTGGGACTGGTGCACCCGCTGTGGACATCCCTGCACACTATGTATCGCAATTTGTTCACGTCCCGTTTTCACGACAGGAAGTGAACACTATTAGACAATCAATTCCCGATATTAGGAAGAACCCGACAGGATTCGACAAAGAGATAGAGTCCGTTTTACAGTCCTCTGTGTTCACCTTAAGTGACATTGATTTACTATTCCCTGTACTCCTGCCCATAGATTTATGGAAGCAGGTTCGAACAATAGACGATGTGCCAGGGTTGGGAGATACGTGGGCTAACATGACTAGGTTTGATGGGGAAAGACCAGCTGGTGAGAAACCACCTCAGGTAATACTTACTTTGCCTGATAGAATTGTCGCAAAATTGAAAACTATAATTCCTGAGAAAAGAATTATTTGGGACAAGCTTACGGCCTGTGTTCAAGGAAAAACTGAAGGTGCCACCGAGTTCTTCAATAGATTCAAACAGGTATTCTCTGATTTCAGTGGGCAGGACCTGGGCACAGAGTCTGGGAAAAGGTTGTTCGTGGACAAATTTGTACTAGGGTTGTTGCCCAACATCCAGTCACAGATTATATCCTCTGAGAGCGCTTGGCAGGCGAAATCCCAATCTGAAGTTTTGCACATGGCTCAGTATTATGAGAACCGTGTGAATAATGAAAAAGAGAAACTAGAGAAGAGGAAAGGAGATTTGAAGACTAAAGTATTATTGCAACAAATTGTTAGAAATCCCAGAGGAGGTACGTCACAGACCAGAGGTCAGTATGTCCCAAAAATAAACGCTCCTTTGGGTTCTGTGAATATTAATCAATGTGCCTATTGCCGCCAGGAAGGTCATTGGCGAGCACAGTGCCCTGTCCTTCGCCAAGGGTCAAGCAATGCATTTGGGAGTATGGGTAGACGACCTAGAGGTCGCCCCGGAGCGGGAGGCCCTGATAGAGGTCAGTTTTCGCAAGATCCTCAGCAACCTTTTTCACGGGAAAATCAGATTCCGAGTGTGGATACAAGAAACATATTTCATCACCCTTCTGCTGCCTACCTTTCTGAAGAGCTTCCTTCCGATAACATTTTGTTTCGTTAGGACTGTCTGAAGCAGGGTTTGGAACCTTCACCTATTCCCATTAATCAGAAAGGTCCCTAAGTTGAATTGTTAGTAGGGAATAGTTTTTGATAGACACTGGGGCACAGAAGTGCTCCATTGATCATTCCCGGGTTCCAAACATTCCACTGTCAGGGCAAACAAACGTTTCTGTAGGGTTTTCTGGTATACCAATTGTTTGTCCGGTTTCTTCACCGGTGTCTGTTTCTTTGGATCCCTTTATGGACCATTGTCCCTTCCTTCTGACTTCGAACTGTGGAGAGAATTTGCTGGGGTTAAATCTGCTGAAAAAATTGAATGCAGTAATTCATTGTTCCTCTGATGGAGTACGACTGACTGTTTCACCACAGCAACTTCCAAATTCTCAGTTTTTGACTCGACCATTGCCTCCTGAATTTAGTGTTGTTCCGGAATGTTTATGGGCGGTTGACGACAATCATCTTGGGGTACTACAGATTGAGCCCGTTAGGATAATTTTGAAACATGGAGTTAAACTACCACGCATTCCGCAAAATAAAATATCAGTTGAGGGTGAGCGTGCTTTGAAGTGCATTGTCTCCGATTTTGTGCATCGAGGGGTGATTGAAGAGATTGCAGGTAGTCTATGTAACAGCCCAATTTTGCCTGTATACAAGAAAGGCGACAAAGCAATCCCATACCGTTTTATAATTGATCTTCGTGCTATTAACAAAGTTGTCGCCCCGCAATTTCCAATTGTGCCTGATGTAACAACGATACGAACAATGATCCCTGCTAAAGCTACGTATTTTAGTGTTGTGGATCTAAAGAATGCTTTTTTTTAGCATTCCTATACACAAGGAGAGTAGATATTTGTTCGCGTTCACCTTGGGAGGACGTTCATTTACATTTACTCGGGCACTTCAAGGGTATACTGAAAGTCCAAGCATTTATAGTAGAGCTTTGAAAGAGCAGCTTGACACCCTTGTATTGCCATCTACTTGTACCGACTTCAGTATGTCGATGATTTGCTTTTGGCTGCAGATTCTGAAAGTGCTTGTAAAGAAGGCACTGTACTGTTGCTTGTTCATCTAGCTAAAAATGGTCATAAAGCTTTGCTCAATAAATTTCAATATTGTTGTCAGGAGGTCGCCTATTTAGGCTATCTCCTGTCAAAGGAGGGGAGAAGATTGACACCTGAAAGAATAAAACACATTTCTGGCATGTCTGCATGCTGTGTTCCAAATACACAGAAGGAAGTCAGGGCCTTAATAGGTATGGCTTCTTACTGTAGGTTGTGGATCCCGAACTTTTCACTAGTGATAAAACCGATGTTGGCTTTGACGAAGAAGGGCATTTCTCTGCCGCTGCCATGGAAATCGGAACATCAACGATCATTTGAGCTTCTCAAAACCGCGTAATGCTCTGCACCGGTTCTGGGTACTCCAAATTATGACAAGGCCTTTGTATTGTTTGTGCATGAATGTGATGGATGTGCTTTGGCTGTGTTAACGCAGGAACATGGAGGGAAGAATAGGCCGTGCGGCTACTACTCCTCCGCCCTTGATCCTGTCGCATGAGCTTTGCCAAGATGTTTGCGAGCTGTCGCTGCTGCTGCCACGTCTGTAAAACAGAGTGAGGGAATGGTCCTGTTGGCCATGATTTAATTTTGATGGTACCTCACTCTGTAGCTGTCCTATTGAATAAAACTCAAACACAACATCTCACCTCTGCATGGCTGACAAGGTATGAATTAATTCTGTTTGCCCCTCACATTCAAATTAGGAGGTGTTGTGTTCTTAATCCGGCTGAACTTCTACCTTTCCCGCAAAATACTGTTTGCGGTGACGAAGAATTACATGACTGCCTGTATACCACTGAACAGGAAACGAAGGGCAGGATAGACCTTATAGATACTCCTTTGGACAATACAGAAGGGGAGCTGTTTTGTGATGGCTCCTGCTTCAAACTTCCAGATGGTACATCTACAGCTGCTTACGCAGTTACTACGTTGAGTACGGTTGTTGAAACTAAGAGAATTCCGCATAACTCTGCGCAGGCCGCAGAGATTATAGCGTTGACCCGAGCTTGTGAACTCTCCGAAGGACGTATAGTAAACATATATACTGATAGCCAGTACGCCTTTGGGGTGGCTCACAACTTCGGGAGCTCTGGTCGGAAAGAGGGTTCCTAACCTCACATGGGACCAAGATTCAGCACGGTCCCCTAATAGTGCAATTGCTCTTGGCACTCTCACTCCCTAGGCAGTTAGCGATCATGAAATGTGTGGCACATCGTAAGGTCATAGATGATGTGGGAAGAGGGAACGCTTTTGCTGACCAGATAGCCAGGCAAACGGCTACAGACCTTAGCGCAGACATGTATGCTCTAAGGGAAACAAAAGATGCCTATGTAATGGATGAGGGTATTGGGTCTGTGCGAGATATCCAAACTGATGCCACAGTAGAAGAATCTAAAAAGTGGGCCGAAGGAATGGGGAAACTGGATGACGATGGGTGTTGGGTGGATACATCTGAAGGAAAATGGTTGCTCCCTGATTCATATGTGCTGGCAATGGTTACGATGGCACACGGTCCTAGGCATGTGTGTGCCCAGCAGATCATGAAATATTAGAACAAGTATGGGTAAATGATAACCATTTCGAAGATTGCACAGCGCCATGTTCAGAATTGTATGATTTGCTTACAGCACAATGTGGGGAAGGGGACAGTAATTCCAAGGGGAAGCTTTGGGCCCCCTTCTGTTCCCTTCGAGGTCATCCACTTTGATTTTATTGAGATGGAACGGTGTAACAATCTAAAATATGTTCTTGTGATTATTTGTGCTTTTAGTAAATGGGTCGAGGCTTTCCCTGTTAAAGATGCTACTGCCATGACCACTGCAAAGACTATGGTAAAAGAATTCTTTCAACGATTTGGGCTTCCAAGGGTAATTTGGTCAGACAATGGTCCCCATTTTGTTGCAGTAGTAATTTTGCAGATATGCACAGCTTTACACATTGAAAAACGATTTCACTCGGCTAGACATCCTCAAAGTGCTGGGTTGGTAGAGAGACATAACGGCATCCTAAAAAATAAGCTTGCAAAAACATGTGCCGACACCAAACTGAAATGGCCAGATGCCTTACCTATTGTATTGTTAGCCATGCGAACCACACCTCAAACTCAGACTGGGCTCTCTCCATTTGAGGTAGTGATGGGGAGACCTGCTAATATTTGGGGTCTTCCGAAGCCTAAAGCATTGAGGGAGGTGGACAATGTATTGCTTATAGACTACTGTAACCAGTTGACTAAAAATCTGTATCTCATTTACCATCAGGTCCAATCAGCTTTACCTGTACGATTTACGGGCCGGGGACACGATATTCAGCCTGGAAGTTGGGTCCTAGTGAAGGCCTACGAAAGGTCTTCCTGTCTCGCTCCTCGCTGGAGGGGACCCTACCAGGTGCTGTTGGTCACCCAGACAGCAGTGCGGGTGGCTGGGAAAAACATTGGATCCAAGAAACTTCCTCACCCGACGCCACATGTTACAGAAGAAGCAGAACTCCTCGCTGATGCTACAATCTCTGATCCTGGAGTAGCAAACAGCGTTGTGAGTGCGTCGGAGAATTTCTCTGAGCCCGTGGAGCTTGGGGAACAGTCCATTTCGTCTCCGCACTCTTTGGAAAAGTCACTTCCGGAAAACATTGTTTCAAGTTCTGCGACTTCCGTCACCTCCGATACGTCGCTTCCCTCAGGAAGTGACGTTGCCTTGTTTCCGGATCAAACAGTTCTGGGTACCACCGGGTACAACCTTCGACGAAGAAAATAGAACTACGGCACAGGTTTTTTTCCGTGCACTTGGAAAGAAGAAGTGATTGAAAGTTTTCTCTTGTAAAGGAAAAGTTCCTTTCGAACAAAAGGAAAAAAAAGGGATTCTGCTGGCTAGGGTTGGGAAGGACTAAGAAGTCGCGCGACCGTAGTGTCGCCAGCAACGAACATTGGGGTCGTCGATTGAGAAACTACGATGCCTGCCACCTCCACCGCTGCTCCCCGCATTGTACTTGTAAATAAGGGGGCGACCAACTCGGACAACAAACAATGTGCCTGGGCCCCGAAAACGTATTGCTGTGTTGTGTTAATAATAATTGGAATTTGTGTAATTACTGCTGTGGGACTTTGGTATTTCGAAGAAATTTACCCTCTGAAACCTCTACTGCCAATTGAGATTGTACCTACTGCTTTGACTCCCTCTGTACACCTCCACACCTTGCCACCTAGAGACTCCCAGCATAGACGAAAGTATCACAATAACACTTTAATGATAGTAATGAATGCAACACATGCCATTTGTAATAAGAGTAATTGTTGGATTTGCACCCATTTACGGCAACATGGGAACAAGGGGCTAGGATGGTATATTCACCCTTTACCTTTAACGACTGCTTGCTATGCTTCTCTTAGAGCACTATTCTTTGGCCGTTGGAATGATAGCATCTCAGGGAACTTTGATGGAACTAATTTAAATGATTTTGAGAAACGTGAATTGACTCCCCTGGGATGCTCGCTTTTCGCAAATAGAAGTAGACCTAATGTTGCTTCTATTAGGCCATCTGATAAACTATCTTTTCCTTTCCAAACTCTAATTTCCTTTAAAATGGCTCCGATAGGCAATAAGGACGCTGTGCCCCCTTCCTACTCTATTAATCATATCCCTGATTCAGTCCCCTTCTGTGTACGAAGAAATGGCACTCGGCCAATGAGAGATTTTGAAGGTTGTGTGAACATTGTAAATTTGACTGGGGAGAACAGGCCTCTGTATGTAGGGGGGCCTATTTATTTCGTTTGTGGTAGTTCAGCATTCCCCTGGTTGCCCAAGGATTGGCAGGGAACCTGTTATTTAGGAATCCTGTTACCTGGGGTATTTATAGCTAGTACATTGGAAGTTTCTAAGGCTCGCCCACGGCGGGACGAGAACGGAGATACCCCTGGGCAAGTATTGGGAGATATAGGGAAATCAGTTGTACCATTTTGGGGACAGATAGCAAACTCTGAAAACATTAGAGGGCTAGCAAGAGTACTGGAGAGAACCATCAACCGGACCACGGATATACTCTACAATATGACACTAGAACAAAAGGTAATAAGATTGGTAGCGCTCCAGAATCGGATGGCATTAGATGTCATCCTGGCAGAACGTGGTAGAGTATGCAAATTAGTGGGGTCCGCTTGCTGTGTTTTCGTACCAGATTCCTCACCGACAATTTTCAAAGCAATACAGAACTTGCATATCCTTAGTTCTGAGGTGCATGTTCCTGTGGGAGATTGGAATATTAGCGCCTGGTTCTGGGATTCTCTACGATCCTGGGGTTGGAAGGTGCTCTCTGTTATCCTGGGTATTTTGGGAATCCTGCTATTCCTTTGTTGCTGTTTCCAGTGTCTACCTAGTATATGTGCAATGCTAGGGGGATGTTGTGCTCAAGCGGTGAGCACAGTGGGGCACAAAATGTATTCCCCGGACACAGCATCTAAAGAGTTTGTGTTACAAGAGGTTCTGATGAACGACCTAATGGCTATAGACATTACAGATAATGATTCAGGATGTATGAACGACAATGAATGGAGTTATTTACAGAAGAATTAGAAATTATATTAGCACTTGGCATAGGCCAAAAGGAGGGTTTGTCGGAATTGAAACAATATTATGCCTCCTATCTCAACAATTGTATGTGTATTGGCCTACGCCAAGTTGTCTAAACATCATATGCGAACAAACTCCGCAGCAAGGTCTTGACCTTAGAGAAAGTAATGTAAGTCGCCATCTTGGATTAAGCTGCCATTTTAGGTTCTCTTGTAATGTGGAAGTCACCCTGAACATCAAAATGGAGGCCGAATGACATTTTGAGTAAGACTCTGGCTGAAGTGACCTCCGTACACACGAATAATTAATATGCCTGCAGGCTACTTGTCGGGGTCGCGAACTGAGACCTTGTCCTATTGTTGACCTATGTGTAAATGTACAACTATATCAGCAAAACTAATCAAAATGCATATATTATAGGATTGACCTGGCTAGGAACTCATAGGCCCGATTTCTAGAATGGTTAACCCGCGAGGGGGTTGGCCAAGGGCTGGATAAAGAGTATAAAAAGCCCAAGTATTCCAATGTACGGTCTCTCTCACTAATGCATCGAACCTTCGTTGAAGTTCGTTACCAAAGTCTGTTTGTCAATTGACTTTGGTAACTGTTGTAGCTTTTAAATAAAGCACTTGTATGTTCTTTGTAACCTGTGTTGGTGTGTTTCTTTTGGGCTTCCCGGCCTCATATTATTTTTCTGTTCCCACAGCGTGGACTTCGTGCTGACCTGGCACGCCTGTGAAGAGCCGTCGAGGGCCTTGCACGAGACTCCAAGCAGTGGGTGGGTGTGGCCTGTGCAGAGGGCAGGGAAGGGGGCTGAACACCAGAAATGGGGAATAACTTACGAAGACAACAGCGTTCCGAAGGACAGACTGTGGCAGTCCTTCACACGCCCACCATTGCGTGGCAAGAAACGTATTTATGGAATTGATCGTGCAACGTCTCGGCTGGGAAATGCTCACGCAAGTCCTTCATAGGATCCACTACCCGAAAGGCTGGCATAAGTACACTTGCGCATAGTATTTTCAGCGCGCAAGTGGGATTGCACGTCGTATTTCAGGGTACGTGTACTCAATCAGGGTTCCGATGAAATGCGTGTACGCTGTGTCGCAGGGTGCAGGAACGTTTACGTGGATTCGCACGCACATTTTTACGAGTTATTGATTTTTCATTTACATCTTGTAGGGAGGGGTGTTGTATACTGTTACGGGGGACCCCGCGCATGCTCCCTGAGTCGCAGGCCTGCTTACGGGGGACCACCTGCACTGTTTGAAGGGTGCAGGTATTTGCTCCTGGGGGACAGCGCAAAGGTAGCTGATCTGGCAGTTTCCTGTTTTGCGTGTGGGCGTGTTACTTTGCACAAATAATTCCTTAAATACGCGTTGCACACAGATTTACTGGCTTATGCAGTGGGCTTTTTGACATACAACACTTGCACAATTTCTGCGCAAAATTCCATGAATCAGCCCTCCCCCCCCATGTGAGCAGCACTTTGCAGTGCTTTCCACCGGCTTTTTCATGCGTCACTGAGTTCCTGGCTCGGGGAAGGCCTCTAATATAAACCTTGAAGGTACAGCCATCAGTCGGTCAGAGGGCCCGTCTTTCCCCCCTTTCCCCAGTAGTGGAGCACCACGTGGCCAGGATCACACACTCCATGTGAGCAGCACAGCTCCCTGCACTTCACTGCACTTTGCGGCGCTTTGCGTCGGCTTTTTCATGCGTCACTGAGTTCCTGGCTTGGGGCAGGCCTCTATTATAAACCTTGAAGGTACAGCCACCAGTTGGTCAGAGGGCCCATCTTTCCCCCCTTTCCCCAGTAGTGGAGCACCACGTGGCCAGGATCACACACTCCATGTGAGCAGCACAGCTCCCTGCTCTCCACTTCGTAGCGCTTTCCACCGGCTTTTTCATGCCTGAGTTCCTGGCTCGGGGCAGGCCTCTATTATGAACCTTGAAGGTACAGCCACCAGTTGGTCAGAGGGCCCGTCTTTCCCCCCTTTCCCCAGTAGTGGAGCACCACGTGGCCAGGATCACACACTCCATGTGAGCAGCACAGCTCCCTGCACTTCACTGCACTTCACCAGGAGCTCATGTATGGAATAAACACTGCACTTCCAAAGATGACCGGCAGAGGTCCCCACAGGAGGTCACATGACTTCCAAAGCTTCCAATCATATTTATCGCCGACATTTCCAAAGGATTTCTGTAAAGTATGAACAATGAATAACGTTTGTCTTTACTGGTTTTTAAGGCTTACACTTGAATCCAAAAAATCCTTCTGCACTAACTCCTTGCACGCGGCAAATGGATGCAAATTAAGAGCCGCCTCGTTCCCAAACATCAGGTCTTATTGGCAGAGAGGCCGGAAGTGGCTACGTTCATATTCCAAACCCGGTGCATCGCCACAAACAGTGAAAACGGACTAGGAAGCAGGGGTAGCCTCATACCCATAAACCCGAGCAAAAATCTGCATACCGCAAATCCTTTTCCTTCTATATCACAGTCCATTTCCATGGACTATGAAAAACAATTATTTGTTGAATGGGAGAATCTTTCAACCGTTAGTGCATGAATATCATGGAAGCTGGGGGAGGAGGTGGTGTCAAACTGACACTGTGTTACAGGTGTAATGAACTTTCTCTCGAAGTCTCCGGCGCGATACCCTACATTATTCTCATTAATGGTCTTGTGTGTTTTTCTCGTCCTTCACTCGCACTGCGTGTGGCGGTGATTTCGGGATATAACGCCAATTTTTGCAAGGTCTCTTTAGTAAGGGACCTGAATTCTTGTTGAAGGACATTAACAGTGGAAAGAATGTGCTGGAATCGGACTACTGTACCCCGCTTGCACTTGCTGGGGCGTCCATACCCAGAAGCCTTATTTTGGGGCTGGGGTAGTAGGTGTGATGGGAAGGAACTTCAGAGGAGACAAGACACCCCTTCATTTCACTCCCCCTCAGTCACTCCAGGTAACAATAGCCATGTTAGGTGTGAGCAGGAAGGGGGGTCTTGCCAGGGTGCCAAAAACCCAACCTTTGGCTGCCTAACAGGACAGGAGGAAGAAAACAAAGAAAGAAAAGCAAAGAGTCTCGCACATTGGTGCACAATGGATTGTCGACGCCAGCCCGCCCAGTTTGGTGGCTAACACACCAGTTGTATACTAATTGACCTTTTCACAATTGACCTCGGGAGAATTGACCTCATTTAGAAAGTTAATTAGGACATATATGCGGGCGGGGGAACCCCTGCAATACCCCACCCAATTCAAAAACCCCCGCAACCCCCCACCCAATCCCCTTATATTATTTATAATCCAAAACCAACCCAATACATATATAAAATAATATAAAGGTCAATTGTGCAAAAGGTCAATTGTAAAAGGTCTATTTGGGTAATACCAACACACCGGCCATGTGCACGGCTTCAGGCCATTTGTTGCAAATATAAGGAGGAAATCTTCAGCTTGCCAGCACTCTGGTCGGAGTGCACACTAGGGAGCCCGTTTCACGTGACAAGGGACAGGAAGAGGAGCGGAAATAAAGAAAAGAAGCCCGGAAGGGATTCCTGGTGGGACACAGGAGCCACTGGAGGTCAGCAGCGAGCTTCTCACAATGCTAATGTGGTGTTTGTACACTCGAGTCACGTGAGCGATGGCAAGCCCGCCTCACCTGACAAGGGACAGGAAGAGGAGCGGAAATAAAGAAAAGAAGCCCCGGAAGGGATTCCTGGTATAACACAGGAGCCGCTGGAGGTCAGCAGCTCGCGCACCATCACACCGAAGTCCACACAAACGTAAAAACAAAGCATGCAGAACAATTATAGGAGTTTCCTGCAAATTATGGCTGGACATGGGTTCAGAAGAAACTCGGCGGGCAGCATGCAGAAGAAGACGACATCAGGCTGGAAGAAATCACGGGAAGAGATTATTAACAATGCAGAGGTGACAACCACAGCGCAGGCCGTCGGATGGCAAAGAGCAAGGAGAAGAAGAATAAAGTTTCAGCATGACCTAAAGCGAATGATAAGAGGAAAGGAAGTACTACGGGCAACACTCAGATGCAGAGCTAACACGTTTCCAGCGCCTGCTGGAAACCGTTCCTTCTCAAAAAAAAACACTGCATAGGCTGTGCAATCGTCCTAGAGCATGAAAACACATTGTTGCACAGCAGAATTATTCAACGTAGATTGAGTAATTGGTTGCACTTTAAAAGTTGGTAAGTATTAGGCGGTCGGTGTCGACAGGTCTCGTTAACGTGAACATCCAGGTATTTAAAAAATAGCACCTGTAAAAGAGCCCGGTAATTAGCAGTTTTAAATGGTTCTCTTAATGCAGGTCCTTAATTGCAGATATGTTGACATAGGACATACGCATGATGGAACCTTTCCAACTTAAAAGCCTGCTAAAAACCAGTTACCTTGCAAATCTGTGATAGTTAATGTGAGCAACACAAAGCACCCATTTAAAAGATTCATGATTTCTGCCATCTTGACATGCAAAATAATTTGCTTTAAGTCACTAATCAAATGTTTTCAACATCAGGAATAGCACCGAGCTGGAAATTGGCGACAGAGAATGTTCATATCTATGTTGCGGATCACACACCTTACATTACAGGTATTAAATCACTGACAGTACAGTAGGGTTAATACGATTCTGGGACTTATAGTTTACAGGCAAGATGTAAAAATGAAAGCCACAGTGATATTCGTTAGCATAACATGTCGGGAGAGGAGATTTACTTGTTCTAATTTGGCTTTGGTAAATAAACGCTATAAGACACCATTACCGTAATCCTTAAATTCTAACTATTTGTGTAGATCCACTTCTCTAATCCTTCCTCGCTTGTGTAGGCGTGCTGTCTGGAGGTAACGGCTCAGTGGTTCCAGCGACCCCAGCGTTAGGTAGAATGCCCCCCGAGACATCCCCAACCAAAGTAAAAATACCCAGACACAGGTACCTTTGCATGCTCCCCCAGGCACGAATACATGCACTCTTTAAACAGTACGTGGGGTCCGCCGCAAGCAGGCCTGCATCTCAGGAACCCTGCTCAGTGTCCCTCATAACTGTTACCTGCAACCCAATAGAATGCATACGATTGATCATAACTCAGGTAGAACCAGACAATCTGCGTGCAAACCCCCTAAACCATCCCTGCACCGTGCTACACTGTGTACACGCACCCCTAAATTTGACACCCATTTTACCTCTGTTCCTGGGGGAGGAGGAGCAAAGCAAAGTTCCTAGAAGCAGTGTCCCTCTGCAGAGCTGGGGGACACTTCTCTGGGCTGGATTTCCAGGTCTTCTGAGAGAGGGGATCCCTGGTGGGATATGGATTATGAGGCCTTTGTGGCGGCAGCAATGTGGCAGTTCGAGAAGTGTCTGTGCCAAGCTCAGCTCGTGGCTCCCCTAGCAAGTAGCCCCTGGCGCGTGCCTATCATAGCTCAACAGCCAGACTGGGACATCAGTGGCGGCAGACTTGGTCCGAGTTGCAGGCAAGGAGTTCGGAGAGCCCCATTCTGGTGAACGCAAGTAGTATGACACATATTGCCACGGTAGGCACGCCACTCCAGCGGATTGGGAAGCAAGCATTACTAGGGGAACGGGAGCCGCTTCAGCCAGCCTGCAGGATCACCTTTTAGTTTAACTCCCCACTATACATGACAGTTAGTGATTTTGCCGGGCTCACTCCATTCCATGCTGGTATGTACCAAGAATCCTGTGTTGTCAAGAGTGATTAAGCATGGGGAAGCACACTGAAGAAAGGTACCATTAGGACACTGTGAACAATTCAGCCATCCACACGGTGGCTGTGGGCTTTTTTGAAATGTTATCTGAAATTGAATGATGGTGGATCAACTTCTGGAAAAAGTGTAGGGCTAATCCGCACACATTTTCCTATGCTCACTGCACGACATACACATAGAACTGTGTACTCTGGGTGGACACAGGCTATAGACACTGTCAACCCCTGTCATAATACATTAAGGCATCTCAGAAGGCGGAGGGCAAAACCTTCCTCCTACGATGGCCAGCCTAATTAACTAACAAAGGCTCCATGGATCCTCCCTTTCCTTTGTTAGCTGCTGGTTGCAGCCTTGCATACTAATCAGAGTTAATTCAAAAAGGCCCACGGGAGGCCTGGTCGCAGGACTAACAAAGGACAGGAAAACCCCAGCACCCCTTTCATATGCACTGTGTCCACCTGAAGCCAGCTCCCACCCTAAAGTGTCAAGGACAGTGAACTGTCATGTCAGGTACATGTGTTTAAAGTAGACAAACCCCACAGGGGGACCCCATTCAGAGGGTAGGAGTATGTGATTTGATGGAGACAGAAAGTCGGTTCTTGCCACAGCTTCAAGGGAGACCTGCAGCATTAATCAGGAACCACAGAGAGCTCAATTAACCAGAGAGACCCTTAGATCTACAACAGACAGGAAGATGGGGGGACTTAAGATTACATTGTTTTACCCCTTTACCTTTTCTGTTGCAAAGCACTCTGGTTATGACCTCATGCATACAGGAGATTGTTGGTGGGGACCCAGGATTGGTTCATTAAGGCAGGCTTAGCCTACACCAATCACTGTGGCCCATTTGGCTTTAAAAGAGGGCTGAGTCCCACTTTTAGGAAGATCATCTGAAGACTTCACAAGGAGTAACACGAAGAACTCATTTGGACCCTGGCTGAAGGTACAGTCTGCCTTACAGACTCTGCCAGTGAAGGAAGGCCAGGATTTCCAAAGATGGAAGCAAGATCCCTCCCTAAACATCTCCCAGGGAACATCTCCCAGGGAACAGAGGCAGATACTGAATCCAGGGGACGTCCAGCAGCTCCAGAACTGGTACCCAGCCAGCACACAGTGTGCCCAGCGAGGCTCTGCAAGCAAGCTTCCTAGGTGGGAAGTGCCAGAGAGTCTCTGAACCAAATCAAGGACAGGGCCGTGGCCTGCAGCACTCTCTTCTCCTCAGTTTTGGGCCGTCAGCCTGAAAGGGCGACACAAGCCCAGTGAAGAAGCTAGGAGGAGTGCATTGACCCATAATAAACAGCGTCGACCTTAAAGCCCCTCAAGCTGCAACCAACTGCACCGCTGCCTGTTGTCATGCCGCAGTCGCTGATGTCATCTGAGATGCCTCGGCCAGTGCTTCAGACACACCAACCAGCACTGAGACAATGATTCCTGACCCTGAGCTGCTGTGTAGGCCAGCATGCAGCCGTCCGTTCAGCCTTGCTCGCCAAACTGTCTGCCACCTGATACTGGCAGCTGTCTTCCATCTTGAACTCTGTCGCAGAATCTGCAAGGTACCCTAAAATCGACTCATCCCTGTCGAGCACAAGAACATCTACAGCACAAGGTATATAGTGCTTCTGTCCCCCTGGCCCTTGTCTGAAGGCCCCCAGTGACATTTTATGACCCAGTCCTCTCTTTGTGCTGAAACCAAGTATCCTTGAACTATTGAGATTAACTACTTTACCGACTACACTCCTGTCAGTATCCAGAGTGCATCCTGTTTCCTTCTTGAAACTGACTGTCCTCTACATTCTCTTACAGGGTGGGTTGTATTGTGTAGTGTGCTAGAACTGTCTGTTGAATAATAATAATCGAGGGGCATTGGAACCTCCCAAAAAAACCTCACCAAACTCCAGATTGCACAAAATAATGCCTTAAGAGCTGCTACTGGCACCTCACGCAAGGAACACATCTCAGGGAAAAGGAGACAGGTACACTGGCTCCCCATCAAGGAAAGGGTGGTCTTCAAAACATTGGCCCTTACACATAAATGTCTGCACGATCAGGCCCCCCCTTATCTGACACAGAGGATTACCAGACAAACAGCCACCAGACCGTCTAGAGTAGCCTATGCTAATCGCATCACTGTCCCGCACACTCGCAGAGTGCGGGCAGGAGGCACTAGATTCCCCTCTATGGCGGCGACCCTATGGAACAACCTCCCAACTCAGATTAGATCAATTGATTCTCACACAGCCTTCCGCAAGGCCCTAAAAACCCAGCTCTTTGTATAAAAGAGCCCGTCAGTCTAGGTCTGCACCTCCACTATATCACCCGGCACACGCTCTGTTATGCCTCGTGCTACCTAGAAAAGTATATGAGTAACTAACTGTAACTTTCACTGTATACCCGCTGTAACTATGTAATTGGACTGTATATCGTATGTCCCCGTGTAACTGAATCTACCTAAGTATACCTTCTGGGGCCGCTTATTGTAACCCTCAAGCAAGCCTTCTTTAAATCTCCTTATAGCGCCTCGTTGCCTCTGGGCTGTAGTGCGCTCTACAAATACTAAAATAAAATAAATAGAACAAATAATAAAGTAGATATGTTTATACAACCTTTTATCATTGGGTAATAATTGTATTTTTGTTGTGTTGCAACTGACCAATGATCCACGACCTTGCAGAGATAAGCCTGCCGTTCAGTCCATGTTACCAAAATTAGACAAGGAGGTTTATAATGTTCTTGTGTTTCCAATCTGTTCAGATCCCTTCTGATGCACTAGAGGTGTGTGGCTGATTGATGGTTTAGAAACCCATATTAATCCCAGGCCCACTGGTGCCCTGGAAGATGATTCATCACAGACACGGCTTCGCTTGCCTCGGAATCTCCAGAGAGGCCCAAGAAAACAAAGCCCATCGGAATTTCTGAAAAGAGGCTTCTGATCATTTCTGAAGAGGCCGTTACAGAGCAGGAGGATATGAGGAAAACACACAGGAACTACCCCTCCTCTGAATCTTCCCGCTCCTCTTCATTGGAGATCCTGTGCTCGCATGAAGGGGGTCAGCGAGGTAAACACCTGGATAAGGAGGCGGTATCTTCAGTGTTATTTTAGGAAGAAGCGAACATGGGATTTAAAGAGCCAGTCCACTCACCAGCAAGGAAAGCCACCAAGACTGGTATGTCGCTTCTGGCTGAAGAGAAGGAGGTGATTCTAAGGGAATTGAATGAACCAGACAGAGCTGCCATACCCAGATTTCTGGCTAAATTATATTGTCTGCAAGGGGTGAGAAGTGCTTGCCGCCAGCAGTTCAAGTAGTCAGTGTTCTGCCTACTATGGTGGGCAGGTCTTCTATGGTTCCTGAGGAAACTATTGTGGACGCTACGGATGAGAAGGTTGATGGCATCTTGAAAAAGCATATGGAGTGGCTCTTCTCCCCTTATGTACAGCCACATATTCATCCTACGCTGTTAATAAAGGTCTTCAAACCAGTGGTGGCGTTCCGGCATCTGAAAGGAATTCAGATGTTTCATATCTCGACGGGCGGCTTATCAAGGCCTCCTCGAGGGACACATTACTCCACTGCGTGCGGTAGATCTTCAGGAGCCTGGAGAGTATGTGGAGAGGATGGGGTTCCTTATCAACTTGGACATGCCCAAATTGACTCCTTATCAAGTTCCCCAATTCATGTGGGCATGGTTATGGACTCAGGAGGGGAAGGTTTTGCATCCAGAGGCCAGAGCAGCCATGTTGCAGGACCACCTTCGGACACCTCTGTTCTCCGGTGAGGGGATGGGAAGGGAGTTCCTCCTAGCACAAGGACACACGGCCTCTTGTGTGTTCCTAGTTCCATGGGTCTGCCTGCATATGAGACCGCTTCAATGTCATCTTCACAAATGTAAGGATGGGAAGGACCAGGATTTCCAGGCTTGGATCACATTGACATCACCCCTGAGATTGGAGCTACGGTGTTGGCTTCAGTGGAACAGCCTTTTGAAAGGATTTATTTTAAATTAGCACTTGCCGGCAAGTTTTACCACAGACACCAGCATGGTGGGATGTGGAGCGTGCTAGGAAACCAATCACCCTTGCCACACATTCTTACCACAGATGCCAGCATGGTGAGCTGGAGAGCGGTGGTAGGAAAGCAATTGCCATTGCCGACCATTCTTACCACAGACGCTGGCACGGTGGACTGAAGAGCGGTGGTAGGAAACCAATCGCCCATGCCAACCATTCTTACCACAGACACCAGCATGGTGGGTTGGGAATTGGTGGTAGAGAAGCAATCACAATTGCCGACCATTCTTACCACAGACGCTGGCGCGGTGGACTGAAGAACGGTGGTAGGAAACCAATCGCCCATGCCAACCATTCTTACCACAAACGCCATCATGGTGGATTGGGAGCGGTGGTACGAGACCAATCTCCTGTGCCAACCACTCTTACCACAGACGCCAGCATCGTGGGTTGGGAGCGGTGGTACAAAACCAATCACCCGTGCCAACCATTCTTACCACAGATGCCAGCATGGTGGGTTGGGAATTGGTGGTAGAGAAGCAATCACAATTGCCGACCATTCTTACCACAGACGCTGGCGCGGTGGACTGAAGAACGGTGGTAGGAAACCAATCGCCCATGCCAACCATTCTTACCACAAACGCCATCATGGTGGATTGGGAGAGGTGGTACACGACCAATCACCCGTGCCAACCCTTCTTACAACAGACGCCAGCATGGTGGGTTGGGAGTGGTGGTACAAAAGCAATCGCCCCTGCCAACCATTCTTACCACAGACGCCAGCAAGATGGGTTGGGAGCAGTGGTACGAGACTGATCACCCGTGCCAACCATTCTTACCACAGATGCCAGCATGGTGGGTTGGGAGCGGTGGTACGAAACCAATCGCCTGTGCCAACCATTCTTACCACAGACGCCAGGATGGTGGGTTGGGAGCGGTGGTGCGAGACCAATCGCCTGTGCCAACCATTCTTACCACAGACGCCAGCATGGTGGGTTGGGAGCTGTGGTACGAAACTAATCTCCCATGCCAACCATTCTTACCACAGAGGCCAGCATGGTGGCTTTGTGAGTGGTGGCAGGAAACTAATGAACCTTGAAGACCATTCTTACCATAGACGCAAGTATGTGGCTTGGGGGGTGGTGGTAGGAAACCAATCACCCTTGCCGGCCATTCTTACCAGAGACTAAAACATCAACCTTGCCGATGGTTATTACCACAGATGCCAGAATTGTGGCTTAGGGATTGGAGATAGAAAACCAACTGCCCTTGCTGACCATTCTTGCCACAGATACCAGCATGGTGGCCTGGGGAGCAGTGGCAGCATACCAATCACCCTTACCGACCATTCTTACCACAGATTCCAATATGGTGGGCTGGGGAGCCGTGGTAGGAAACACTCTTGCCAGGAATAATGTGTACAGAAGGTGCCTAATTGGCCCAATTTGGAGGTGGTCATCTTGCTCTTCCCCTTCTGGCCCCGCAGGAGTTGTTTCTCCTTCTGATAGTACAGGCAGAGGCAAAGGCACCTGTCTGCCTCCCTCTTGACATCCAGTTCAAGTAAATCAAGCTCAGGGCAGACGTATTCTTACTTGAGCGCTTTGAAATTGAGAGGGCAATGGTTGCAGTGAAAGGGTCTGTCCCAGGAATTAGCCAAATGCCATTCAGAAGGATAGGAGGCCTTCTACCCTGAAGGTATATGACAGCCACTGGAGCATGTTCCAGGACTGGTGTGCTAATAGAGGGATGGAGTCCACATACAGCTCGACTCCTATCATCCTACAATTCCTCCAGGAAGGTTTTGATCTAGGGCTTGCACCCTCCACCTTCAGGCTCAGTAGGCGGCAATGGGGGTTTCTAAAGAGTCATTTGGGTTACGCTCCGAGGGTTGTTAAAGGGTTAACAGAAATGTAAGGAGTGTTTCCCTGAGTAGACCAGTGTGAGCTTCAGGTTTGCTCCAGTGGGACCTTTCCTTAGTGTTGAAGGCCCTTCAGTCTCCTCCCTTGTGTTGTGACTCAAAACCGTTCCCACGGCCCGTGCAGTGTCACATGTGTGGTGTCACCTGGTGCATCATGTGATGGTCTCAAAAAAAGGGGTGCACGGTTCCCAGACCATGAAGAAACCCAACCCATGACTAAACACTCAACCCGAGAGGATGGAGTAATGAGGCACAAGCCTCGGTATCCAATAATCACTGCTGATGGATAAAATATGTCAGCAAGAAGTAGAAAAAAGCTGTGCGCCAGTTACCACAGCAACTCACTGGCTCCTGTGTCTGCGTCGCACGCGCAATGCAGGAGGGGCGTCAGCCTTACCCGGCCCCATAAATATGTTAGCTTATTACATTTCGTCCACTGATTTTCCGGCCCATTATAATGGATGAGACTTCGCTTTGTGTCGTCAATAAAAGGCTGTGGCTTTTATCCCACAATAAATCATAAAACATAAACATGACTGTATGTTTTGTATGAAAAACCATTATGCATAAAAAGTCTCATCTATGTTGGACTTTTGGGCAACTGGGGCAGGAGAATGAGAATTGTTCTTTCCTTTGGGCCCACCAAGCGCCACCAGCGTTGGCTCCCGGGCCGTGAGTATCGGGACCTGTAAATAGGTTGTTGGCAGCTTCTTTCCTGTCCCATGCCACCACACCTAAATGGGGTCCCGGCTAGTCAAGTTCCCCCAAAAGTACTTCCCTATTTGCACCCCTTTGCTGCAAAGGTGTTGAGGACCCCTTTGTTGAAAAGCTCCATCCTGTCTTTGTGGATAGGTCTGGGTCTGCCAATGAGATGGGGGTATGTCTGACGAAATTGAGTCCCCTGTTGATGCAAAATGTTTCTACCCCTTTGTTGAGTTTTTTCCTTGTAATGTCTGTGGCTTTATCAGAGGTGGCCCCCCACCAATGCTGCCTGGGTAGTAGTTCTGACATAGAGGTTTCGGATTCTTTCCAATAGTCAGCTATTCCTGCCAGGGAGGTGCAGATGTCAAACAGGAGTTGTCTCCTTCCCAGTTGTACTAGATCGTTGCCCCCCAAGTGTATTACTATGCATTGGGGGATCCCTAAAACCCACTGGATCAGGAGGTTCATTATATTTCTCGTCCCATTTCATGCCGCTGAGTCCCCACCAAGATGTAATGGTGTTCCTGAAAGGTAGTTTATCACCCAGTCTTAGGGCCTGATTCATGGAAATGTGCGCAGAAATGCTGCAAGGGCGGCGCGCCGAGATTGACACAGCGCAAGCTTATCTGCAGAAGTAATATGTGCGCCCCGCGTTTTCAAACAGACCTTTGTGCACTCCTTGCGTGCGATTCAATGCACCCCTGACAACCCTCCTATGAACCCCCACGAGTACGCCAACACTCCAAGGGGTGTCTGGGATCCCCATAACTATTCCCAGCACCCCCTCAACATGCTTACCGCGCATCGTAAAAAGTCAACATTAGCTGGTAAATATGCGTGCAAACCCTCGCAAACCACTCCTGTACCCCAATACGATGCATATGCGCACCCCTATGTCTAATTGGGACCCCGACAGCGTGCACGCACCCCATAATCCAACATGCGGTCTTACCATCGCATGGGGATTTCATGCGCAAGTGCCTGTAGGCATGCCTTCGGGTGGCAGATAGTATGAGGGACTTGCATGGCCAATTCCCTGCCGAGAGGTTGCGCGCTCGAATCCATGAATACATCTCGTGCTGCGCAGTTGTGGGCGTGCGGTGGACTGCCTGCGGGCCATCCCTCGTAATGCCCACTTTTTCGCATATTCTTCTCCATTTTCATGTTTCACCCCATACTCCGTTCTCTGCACAGGCCTTGCCCATGCACTGCATGGTGTCTCGTGCAAGGCCCTCGACGCCTCAAAGAGACGTGGCGAGCCTGCGCAAACTCCACACAAGTCCTGGAAAAGTACAGCGCATTTGATTCCATGAATCTACGAACGCGGATGTGCGTGCAGTTTGGAACGCAAGTACCCTATTTTCCAAGCAAATAATTCTATGAATGAGGCCCTTAGTCTTGGTATATCTATTGACAGATTATCCTGCCACATGCGAACATCTATCATGGCCAGCCCAGCCCATTGTTGGCACTTGTGCTTGATGCTATTACCCCGCTGACACTGAGGGTACCAAAATAGATCGGGGCAAATGCTGCCCTGAAAGGGCAAGTTTGAAACTCATATGAGCATCTGCCCCCTAGTTCCTAGAGGAATACTTTAAGCTTTTCAAAATTCTTCCTGTGTCTTTTGGCACCCCTTTGATTTTGCCCCACCCTTTAAATGCATAATCAAGAATTGGACTGCACGTTGGATCTTTGCCTCCCATTCAACTTTACAAAGTAAATGCTGATAAATGCCTCCTGGTCCACGCCTTCTTTCTATTCTGAATACAGGCCCCTTCTATACATCTATTAACTACCTTTGAGGTGATCGTATTTATGCGTGCTACATTTATGGTTTCCATCACTGTGGCGAGACACTTAGGCACTGATTCATGGAATTATTTGTGTGTAGAACAGGGATTTGCGTATTTCTGTCGGCATGTTGCTCCGTCCTTGTTCAATTGTGTGACCCCTAGCTTTAAGGCAATTGCAATGGGGAAGGTTTCCAGAAATGCAATATTTACCGCCCCACTCGTAGCTGTGCCATGCCTTTGGCCAAGGGTTTGCACCCCAAATGTAACAGATCTTTGTAGCTCAACTGTGTGGCGCATAGCTTCAATGCAATTCATATGGGGGACGATTTCCTGTCGAGGCAATGCTTCTGGTCTATCCGCAAGGGTGTCAATACTGCCAGCCCAAGGCCAGCAGACCAGCTTTCCTACTTCATTCCTGTATTTAATGGTGTGCGCCATTTGACTGACCCATTGAAATTCTTCAGAAAAATGTCCCCTGGTCGTTAAGCCCTTCTTGACCTCCTACCCTACTCTGAGTGTTTTTTTCTGAAAACCTTTAGTCTTTGTCCCTAAGCATCCGGAAGAAAACTATCCTTGAGGTATCACCCAGCTGCAAAATTGAGCTGCCGACCAGAGACTGAACTTCTCTAACTGTCCCTTTCCCTTCTGTTTAAACAACCTGATTGTTTCAAGCAGGCCTTCTATTTTGGCATTAGGAATCCTGCATTCTCTTTAGCTACCCTCTGCATGGCACGCTCCACCAGTCCATTGTGTTGTTTTAGTGCATCTTCCCCTTAAAGGGGCATCTGGGGCAGTAGGGCCGTAGGACGCGTCACATGTGAAAACATGGGGGCGGATCACGCGTCCGTGTCCTTCACGCCCCCGCCTGCAGACCCTATTTCTACCCCCATGTGCATGGTTTCAACTTGAGGGGAGTTGAATGTTGCTTTAGTCCTAGTTCGTTTTACCCCAACACTTATCAGGAGCTACGTTTGGCTTCCCAAGCCAGCTGCTGCAGCCAAACCCCACCCATGTTATTCTGACTCTGGTTTTTGCAAATTGAGCTTTTATGTTGGGCTTTGTTACGAGTGGCTGCCCCTTTAAGGCAGCCCTCGTTAGGTGGTGAGACGTCACCACAGGAAATGACGGAGGGAGAGGAAGGGGGTGCCGGGGAACGGATGATGGAATTGGGTATGAGGAATAAAGAGACGTACTTCCACCCGCTGGTGTCCTTGTGTTCATTGGGGCCTTCCAACCCCCAACATTTGGCGACGAGGAAACCTCCTGCCAGCGGTCCTCCTCCTGCCCACGCCGGAGATCCCTCCGTGCGTGCTCCTCCTGATATCCCGGTGATCCCACCGGCCTGCGGATCCCCGCTCCTGCGAACGCCATTCCTGGACTCCGCCTCCTTCCCGCCTGCAGTCCCACTGAGAGGAGAAACAGCTGTGCAGTAATCCTGCCCACGCCGGAGATCCCTCCGTGCATGCTCCTCCTGATATCCCGGTCCCGCCTGCAGTCCCACTGAGAGGAGAAACAGCTGTGCAGTAATCCTGCCCACGCCGGAGATCCCTCCGTGCATGCTCCTCCTGATATCCCGGTCCCGCCTGCAGTCCCACTGAGAGGAGAAACAGCTGTGCAGTAATCCTGCCCACGCCGGAGATCCCTCCGTGCATGCTCCTCCTGATATCCCGGTCCCGCCTGCAGTCCCACTGAGAGGAGAAACAGCTGTGCAGTAATCCTGCCCACGCCGGAGATCCCTCCGTGCATGCTCCTCCTGATATCCCGGTCCCGCCTGCAGTCCCACTGAGAGGAGAAACAGCTGTGCAGTAATCCTGCCCACGCCGGAGATCCCTCCGTGCATGCTCCTCCTGATATCCCGGTCCCGCCTGCAGTCCCACTGAGAGGAGAAACAGCTGTGCAGTAATCCTGCCCACGCCGGAGATCCCTCCGTGCATGCTCCTCCTGATATCCCGGTCCCGCCTGCAGTCCCACTGAGAGGAGAAACAGCTGTGCAGTAATCCTGCCCACGCCGGAGATCCCTCCGTGCATGCTCCTCCTGATATCCCGGTCCCGCCTGCAGTCCCACTGAGAGGAGAAACAGCTGTGCAGTAATCCTGCCGCACGCATCGTTGCACAGGCAGCAGGTTCAAGGCTGCTGCCGGAGTTGTGTGCAACAAACCAGGCCCCCAAGACATTTTCACGGGGTCCCCAGGATCTGGCGGCTATTTCCAGAAAAAAAAATTAAAAAAATAAAAAATTTTTTGATTATATCCTGCTACAACCCTCTTCCTCGTCACAGTACGTGACACGTGGGCAAGCAAAAGAAAAAAAAAAAAAACGACCCCAAAGTGTTTCCCTTGCCGCACGACCACAGCTAAACGCCCAGGAGCGCCCCTCCCCAACTGAAGTTGGCGCCACAGATCACCACAACACGGTCATCCCAGCCTACTGTGTCATCGCTTGAAAGAAACGCTGCCCGCGAGGAACAACAATCGCCTCACCATGAGTACTACAGCAGATCAAGCTACCTCCAGCTCGCAACAACCACCTGCAGTCACAAGGTCCACCGCCACCGCGTGGCGCATGCCGCCCCCGTTTTCCATGACGCCTCAAGCTGACAAAGGAGCAAGGTGGGTGGAATGGTTGGAGGACTTCAATAACTTCATTGATGCTGCAGGGGAAGAAACCTCCCTACGTCTACGCAGTATGTTCATTAACACGGCGGGTACAGAGATAAAAACGCTGATTAAAACCATTCCACCCGCGGAAATCACTGACTTTGACAGTCTCATAGCCGCTTTAAACAAGAGCCTCGTCATTGCCCCCACAAGGGATTACGAAAGATATGTCTTCAACCAATGTTCGCAGCGCAGCGACGAGACGGTAGATGAATTCCTCACGAGACTTCGCGTCAAAGGAGCGCATTGCCAGTTTGACGCGTTTTCACTGGATGAAGCACTTCGACTCAGGGTGATTGAGGGATGTGTGTCAGCGACGCTACAGAAGCAGCTTCTAAAAAAACCTGTTACTATTGAAGAAGTGAGCGAAATGGCACGCATACTGGAGAGAGTAGAAAAACAAGCCTCACACATGGCCAGCAATACCTCTACAAAACACGACAAGTGTGACGTCATTGCGGCAATCAATGCGGGCAATTTCAAAAGCTACGACAGAAGCAGCAACCAAAGTGGTACATCGACCCCACGCATGCAAAGACAATGTTACAGATGTGGGATGGCATTTCCGCATGCAGGTTCCTGCCCGGTGCTCTCCCAAAAATGTGGCAACTGTCGCAGGGAAGGACATTTTCAGTCTGTATGCAGGGAAGGAATACCATTTCCCACACCACGTTTGGGTGTGAGCTCGCAGAACAGACCGACCCAAAGAATGTTCCCAACCCAAACTCACCAGGCACGGTTCTATCCACAAGGACCGAGGCGATACGTACGAGTGGTGGAGGAAGTATATCCTGATGAAGACAGCCAGGAATATGCGGCGCAAGGACAAACCGTGCAAGTCATGGATGAATATGATGGACCACCACCGATACGTCGCGAGTCGCTATTCGATTCTCAGAGGGACTACGAGTACGATAGCGCATTTGACCCGCATGCCCATGATGAGTTTGTCAATCTTATAATGGATGAACAGGAAGCCCAGGAGGCACCCAGAATTCCAATAGACATTGGTGACAATCGATTCTGTTTTCCGATTGACTCAGGAGCGACGGTAAACGTCGTGGGAGAATAAGAATTTCAATCACTTCACAACAAGCCATTTCTGCACCAGTCAACTTCGAAAATATACCAATGGGGAGCAGATATGCCGCTGAAATGCATAGGGTCATTCAAAAGGAGACTAACATTCGCCGACAAATCCACTGACACCGTCATTCACGTCATAAGAAGCCCCACCAAAGGGCGCTGCTTGCTGAGTTATAGGACAGCATCATGCCTGGGTCTAATCAATATACCAGTCCGAGAGGGAGATGTCGTCGGATCTTCAGAGTCAAATGCCAACAAGCAGGGATAAATACGTACTATGGTATCTCATGACAGCTCTGTCATCACGAAAGATGACATCATCAAAGAATTCCCACAACTGTGTCAGGGTCTAGGTAAAATGAAAGGCCCACCGATTAAGCTACACATAGACCCAGCCATTCAACCAGTCCCACAACACCCGCGTCGGGTAGGATTCCACCTACAGGATGCAGTCTCAAAAGAGCTAGACCAACTGCTACGCGACGACATCATTGAAAGAGCCACGGGACCGACGCCGTGGGTTTCACCTCTCGTAATTGTCCCAAAAGAGGGTGGTCGTCTGAGACTATGCGTGGACATGAGAGTAGCCAACACGGCCATTCAGCGAGAGCGACATCCGGGACCCAAGATTGAGGACATGATAGTTCAGTTAAAAAAAGCCGTCCTCTTCTCGAAGTTAGACCTAAACCAGGAATACCATCAGCTGGTACTTCATCCTGAGTCACCACCCATCACCACATTCGCATCCCATGATGGACTATTCCGCTACAAGCGGCTCAATTTTGGGATCTCCTCTGCGGCTGAGATTTTTCATGAAACAATTCGATAGGTCATACGTCCTGTAAAAGGGACTCTTAATTACAGTGATGACATCCTGGTCTTTGGAAAATCTCGCAGCGAACATGATGAAGCTCTCAGAGAGGCATGCCAGGCAGTGCAGGATGCTGGACTAACCCTCAACATTGACACATGTCGGTTCAGCAAGGCCAAACTCAAGTTCTTTGGCCACATTTTCTCGGCGGATGGAATGACCCCTGACCCCGAAAAAGTGTCGACCATCTTTCAGCTGGACAAACCTACCCAGGTGGCCGACATCAGATCATTCCTAGGGATGGCCGGGTACTGCGCTCGCTACATTCCGCATTTTGCTTCCATCACTGAACCCCTGAGGCGCCTACTGCAGAAAGATATCACGTTTGCATGGTCTGAGGAATGCCAAGTAGCTTTCGACACTATTAAACACGCCCTCACAGAGGCGAGAAAGCTAGCATATTTCGACCCCGAGTGGCACACGGAGATAGTGGTAGACGGCAGTCCGGTGGGCCTAGGCGCCATCCTAGCGCAAACCAGTGGTCAGGACACGCACCCAAGGCACATAGTGGCATATGCCAGCAGAGCCCTAGCCCCGCCTGAATCTGCCTATTCCCAGGCAGAGAAGGAAAGCCTGGCAGCTGCCTGGGCGTGCAAACACTTTCATAATTTCATCATTGGTAAGAGGTTCACCTTAATCACAGACCATCAAGCCTTACTGTCCCTTTTTGGCAACCCACGAACGAAAATGCCCCCCAGGATCGAGAGATGGGGTATCCGTCTGCAAGAATATGATTTTGACATTATACACAGACCAGGAGGGGAGAACAATCCAGCGGACTGCCTCTCTAGACACCCGGTTGATAACCACGCACCACGGCAGGGTGACTTGGAATACATTAGCTATGTCACTGCCAACGCGTTACCACCCGCCATATCCATCGAAACTATTGCTGTTGCGTCAGCCGCAGACCCATCAATGGCGCTAGCTATCAGCTTAACAGTAAACGGCAAATGGAAAGACTTTCGCAGAGCGGTCCAAAAACACCCAGCCGCATGCCGCGATGAGATTGAGAGACTGGCGAGGGTGCACACAGAATTAGCAGTCCAGGATGAGTCTATCCTATTACGAGGATGCAGAATAGTTATCCCCACGACTTTACGCTTGGAAGTCATTAAGACGGCACATGAGGGACATCGTGGAGCGGAGAACACGAAAAAGCAACTAAGATGCAATGTATGGTTCCCCTTCATGGACGATATGGTCGACCGGTGGGTTAAGAACTGCGCAGCATGTCAGTGCACTGCAAAACCTGGACCCCCAGTACCGCTCAGAACAACCACAATCCCGGAACATCCTTGGGAAAGAGTTGCGGTCGACTTTTATGGACCACGGGAGGAAGGCGACTACTTGCTACTGTTCATCGATGAACACTCCAGGTTCCCCATTGTGAAATATGTCAAGTCAACGGCGTTTGCCCATGTCGCTGCGACATTCGATGAAGTCTTCAGCGAATGGGGAATACCGGACACACTGAAATCAGACAATGGAGCGCCTTTCAGTCGTCATGAATTTGGAGTGTTTGCAAACCACATGGGTTTCCGTCACCAGAGAGTAACACCAAGGTGGCCACAAGCGAACGGAATGGCAGAAAGGTTCATGGCATCCATCAAAAAGACCTTACAAAGAGCACGTCTAGAGGGGGTTGACCCTCACCAAGCACTATGCAGGATGTTGAGAGACTATCGCAACACACCTCACGAAGCCACCAATAGAACCCCAGCAGAGCTCATGATGAAATATCAGGTCAGGACCAGAATCATCACCAATCCAGCAAGGCGGCCCGAAGCAGACCAAGAAGTCATCAAAAGAGATGAAGAAACAAAAGAGAAGACTCGGGAGCAGACTGACAGAAGGAGGAGAGCCCAGTCCAAGGAATTTCAATTAGGAGATGAAGTGTGGGTCCAAAGGGCTGTAACAAGAAAGACAGGCTCACAGTTTGCACCCGAGCCGCTTCAAGTAATAGCGGTGAAAGGAACGATGGTCACAGCCGCGAATGAAGAGCGCAAAGTGACGCGTAACAGCTCGAGGTTTAAACATGTTGTGAGAGGAACAGAAGACAGGCCACCTCCTGAAGATCCTGAATTTGAACATATTGACACTCACGATGAAGCGTGGGTCCCCCTCGGACCACAGGTTCAACGTCAGGTCAACCCTAAGGAAGACGCTGGCGGCGGCCCAAGTCTAGAGCCGCGAGGAAGACCCCAAAGGAGCATCAGGAGACCTCCCAGGTTAGTGGAGGAGTGTTAAGGTTATTGCCAGTTGGACAGTTTTCAAAGTTACTTACAAGGACATTTGTCCGGGGGTGTTGTTACGAGTGGCTGCCCCTTTAAGGCAGCCCTCGTTAGGTGGTGAGACGTCACCACAGGAAATGACGGTGGGAGAGGAAGGGGGTGCCGGGGAACGGGGGATGGAATTGGGTATGAGGAATAAAGAGTCGTACTTCCACCCGCTGGTGTCCGTGTATTCATTGGGGCCTTCCAACCCCCAACAGGCTTCATGCTGGGGTCCAGCAACTAAGCGCAGGACCGAGTATAGAACCCATACAGCTCAGGGCTGTCTTACTCCCAAACCAAGCGCGTTGCCCCTGCGCTGTTGCCCCAGCCCTGCAATCTGTAATTCACCCTTGCCGGGCTGCTATCGATATTGCATATAAGCATACGGGGTTGAGACATGCTGGAGCAATGATATGTTGCATCTTATGTGGAGTTGTATACTTGCTGAACCATATAATAAGCTTCCCGTGACCTAGGTCTCATGCGATACATGTGCATGCGCTGGACTAGAATCCCAGTTCCGGGTCTGAAGGCATCATCCGGAGAGCACGCGCTGCTACCCCTGTAGGGCCCTGCTGTATGCAAGGGCTTCTTGCAGTTAACAGCTGATCTGTCCACCCACACACCCACACACATTCGTATTCTGTCATGTAACTGAAAATTGACCCATCGTGTGTAAGTTAAACGGACACAAATGTGTATGTTGATGAAAATACTTTCTGTAGCCCACCAAGCATGGTTCGTATATGTGTTTGATGCATCTGAGCGACTTTCACCTCTATGTGCCATGTCCTCACATATGTCATTTAGGATGTCATGCATGGTGTTGTAAACTTGTGTTTGCTTCCACTTGGACTGCTTCTGTGGTAGGGTGAGGAAAATGTCTACATTACCCACCATTAGCCCGTGCCGGAGCGGGATTATACTTGAAAGTGTGGATGTATCTGGCATAACTATTCTCACAGCTTTAGGAAGCTGCAGTTTAGAAAAAGCAAGTGTCCTGCCCTAAGCAACGGCCAGGCTGCAGACTAATTGCAAGCCACCCAAGTTTAAACATATCGCCATGCCGTAGGCACTATTAAAAGGTTAAAGCGACGCTGTATGTTGCAAACCATTTAGCACTTTATGACAACATTCTGTTGTCTGCACGGATCTACGTGATGATTCCGTCATGGAAAAGTCTGCGATGGAAAAGTTTGCACGGGAAATGTCCGCCCCACCAAAGGTTGGTACATTTCCCATGCGAACATACATTTCAAAACCCTACATACCTACACCCCCACCCACACCCACAACACACCCCCACCCACATCCTCAACACACCCCCACCCAGACCCCAAACATAACCAAACGCTAATTACCTTTTAAGACGTCTTGTGTCCCTGCAGCGCCAGTTCCCTTTCACTTCTGTTCACTTTGATATTTTTTCCTGGCAGCTGAATGGGTTTCCCACGCAACCCCTGCTCACTGTAATGCACTGTATAGTGAGCGGGGTGTTTTGCGGGGGACACCCCTGCAGCCCCCGTTTTTCTATTTTATTTTTTTTCTCAGGTGTGCTGTGGGGGTGAACCCTGCAACCCCCGCTCACTATACTACACAGTTTAGTGAGCGGGGTGTTGCGGGGGATACCCTTGCAGCCCCTGTTATTTTTTTTCTATTTTTTTCTTTTGTCGGGGGTGCTGCAGGGTTGTCCCCTGCAACCCCCACTCACTATACTACACAGTTTAGTGAGTGGGGTGTTGCGGGGGATACCCCTGCAGCCCCTGTTATTTTTTTTCTATTTTTCTTTTGTCAGGGGTGCTGCGGGGGTGTCCCCCGCAACCCCCGCTCACTATACTACACAGTTTAGTGAGCGGGGTGTTGTGGGGGACACCTCTGCAGCATCTGCGGTCTTTCTTTTTATTTGAACCTACCTTAAATGCATACCACCAAAGGTCTGAACCTTTGGTGTTCGAACCTTTGGTGGTATGCATTTTCAGACTTTTTGTCATGTCGGACCTTTCGATTCAGTAATTTCTTCCGATTCCGTCTGCACGCTCCTGTTAGCTTCAATGTACCCCCATTCAGTGAGCAACATCTCACAGGAAACATTGCCTGACATTTTAACCCCAACCTCTGCTGGGTGATGGTCTCGTGACCACCTTCTGAAGTTTATGGTACCATGCTCTGACCAATCGTGCCACAGACTACTTCTGCCTGCCCCTGGGTGGTAGCTGTGAGTGCTATAAATTAGCCTGACATAACAAAACATGAAATAAGAACGCATTTGATCTCTGCCACATGTGTACTACAACTTTTCAGCTATTCCGTCGTCTTATTACGTTTGCCTCAAATTTACTTTACTTTACTACATTTATAATGCGCACCATTAAACCCGAAGGCGTGAGGGAGAAAACAGTACAAACAACGTAAATACAAAACAGGTTGCATATAACAAAACATTCTCAGCATGGGTATATGAAAACCTCTCCATAGGCGGATACCAGAGAACTGCTGACAGCAAAGGGGTATGGTGAGTAAAGAGAGTCGCAAGAGAACTCCCTAAAGCAGTGCACCTCAGAGGATCAAATTGCAGTTCGAGGACTCACTGAGGATATATTTACATCGTCTTAAAAAAGCAGGAAGAGTGCTAACTCCACACCCCACTAGGACACAGGGCCTCATTACGACCCTGGCGGTAAGGGGTTAACGCCAGCGTTAGCTGCGCCGACCCCTTACCGCCAATTCCGAGTTCCCCTAGCGCCATGGAGGTTTTAACACCCGATTTTAGCGGGGGCCTCATTACGACCCTGGCGGTAAGGGGTTAGCGCCATCGTTAGCTGCGCCGACCCCTTACCGCCAATCACGAGTTCCCTTTCCGCCATGGCGGATTTTACACCTGCTTCTAGCGGGTGTAAAAATCCATGGCGGTAAGGGAACTTGGTGTTAATTACGCCACCGTAATTTACGGTGGCGTAATTAACGCCTTCCCCACTCCCATTATGCCCTATGGGGCAAAAATGGGAATGGGGAAGGGTAAATGGGGATTGGGGATTTACCGCCCCGCCAAGGTCGGAATGGGGCGGTAAATCCCCTTACCGCCATGGTGTTAACGTAGTTAGCACCATGGCGGTAAAGTCACGGCCCTGGCGGTAACTTTCCGCCAGGGTCGTAATGAGGCCCCGGGTGTTAAAATCCATGGCGCTAAGGGACCATGGAGTTAATTACGCCACCGTAATTTACGGTGGCGTAATTAACGCCTTCCCCACTCCCATTATGCCCTATGGGGCAAAAATGGGAATGGGGAAGGGTAAATGGGGATTGGGGACTTACCGCCCCGCCAAGGTCGGAATGGGGCGGTAAGTCCGCCAACCACCATGGTGTAAACGTAGTTTACGCCATGGTGGTAAAGTCACGGCCCAGGCGGTAACTTACCGCCTGGGTCGTAATGAGGCCCACAGTCACAATTCGGTTGCAAGCTCCAATCACTAGGAAGGATCTTTAGATCAGACAGTCTGACCACCCAGGGTCCTGTTCTCTGACGTAGCCAGGCGAGAACCTTCTTACGCAATGCTTCTCTAGACTCTTTTCCTTCAGTTTTCCGAATGTTGGTGATGACAGAATTTCTCTGGTCCATAATAAAGTCATGAGCACTTGTTTCGTTTATTATGGGCATTTGGGACTTTCTTAATTGCAGGTTCCGTAATGGTACCATCTTGAATTTGGCATTTTCTGCTGCTGCATGCTGTTTAGCGCCTTATGGCCAGATTTCAGGTTGGGTGCCAGAGGGGGCGGAGGGGCCTCATGTGTTAAACCTATAGTGTGTACAGTTATTTGTTTATTTATTTTTTATTACTTGTTTTATTTGAAAATCCATTTTTACAAGAGTTGACAGTTTATCGTTTTCTGTAGTCTAGTAAACCTTTTTATTAAAAAGAGAAAAAAGAAGGTTGAGGTCCTAAGGAGGGGGCGGAGGATGAAGAGGAGAAAATGATGAAAAACATAACATGCTCCACGTAACTAATTAGTTACTTCAGATGATCGAAAACCCAAACGGTTCTCCTTTCTTTTTCCAAATGCGGTTTCTGTTAAAGAGCTTAGAAGACGCCCCCCCCCCACTGTATCTTATGCAGTTTTTCATCTCGGCTTTCAGTATGAGTTTATAGTCTATAGTTTTGAACTCTCAAAAAATGTTGTTACAGCGATCACCCACATTGTTCTTTCTCCACTCAGAAGGCGTGACCACCATTCATTTTCATCATAAAAGTGAAGATCAAAGAGAATGTGACCAAATTAAGTCTTTTGTTGAGGATCAAGGGCGTGACAGTTTAATAATAGATGTCGTAAATTTTCGATTGACTCCTTATCTTGACAGAAACGGCAAACATTTTCACTTTGTTTACTCCTTATGGCTGCTACCTCTTTGGTCATTAATAGATTCTATCTTATTCTCATAAAGATTTCCCTCAGTTATTTGTTGGAAAATTTTTGCATGTAATTAGGAGGTTGATTGACTTTATTTATCAACAGTGGTATATGCTTTGTCAGTTTGTTTCGATCTGCCTGATTTTGTGTTAATATCCAGTCCTGAAGTAGTAGCTTTTTAAACTTTTTGTCGGATTCTTTAGAAGATGCTCCTCTGTACAGTTGATTTGACCAAGTCTCGTCTGAATATCCTTGACCCATCTTGACATGATCTTAGTGCTGTTTTCCTGGAGTTCCTTATTTATTAGGCCAAATATATGGGGGCTTGCAGGGTCAATTATCTTTCTATATAGCATGATTCTGTTATGAGTCACTATCGATGAAATGGATTGCAGACTTAGCTCCCTCCGGATCGATGCTATTGGTGCTGATTGCGGGAGTGACAGGACCCTTCGCCATAACCTTCCTTCTAACTTGTCCCACAAAGTTTCTGGAAGATTTGGCACTGCTTCCAAGACATATGTTAAGCTTGGTATAATCTTGGCCTTATAAAAATTTAGGACCCGTATAAAGGAAAATTTCCCGTATTTCCTATTTACAGCTTTTGTCTGTGCGATCAAGGATTTCAGTTTTTCTTGGAGGGCTTCTTGCATGGGTAAGTCCTTTCTGTTTGAACTGAGGGTCACGCCAAGATATTTAAAGCTGGTGACTATGTCTAATTTTTTCCCCTCAATGTACCACTTTGAGTTTTCGTTTTTCTTTTTTGCAAGTTCAAAAGACATTATCTTAGTTTTGGAATTATTTATTTCCAAGTCGTTCGTTTTGATATACGAGGCCAAGTTATCCAATTTTCTCTGAAGGCCTATCTGAGTCTGATCGATGATGATAATGTAATCTGCATAAATTAGTCGTGGTAAAGGTTCACCCCCAAAAGTCGTGGGGAATGCTGGGACTTCAAGTTCACTGATCTTGTAATCGGCAATGTAGGCATTATATAACACCGGAGCCAAGGGACAGTCTTGCTTAACACCTCGGGCCGTGTTAATAGGTGTCTTTAATTGGACTGCTCTACTGAGACGTACTTGGATTGTTGTGTCAGAATAGTGCTCTAATTTGAGCCAATAGTTGCGATGGGCATTTCCAGGAGATAAGTTTGTTCCATAATTTGGACCAATTAACTTGATTGAATGCCTGTACGAGGTCTATGAACCTCGTAAAAACTCTTGGTTTGCCTTCCAAAACTTTATTCTTAAGTATGCTCAGGAGTAAGATATTTGCTGTTGTTCCTGTAGCTTTAATGAATCCAGACTGCAAAGGGTCATTGACTTTATTATTGTTGGTCCAAGTTTGAAATTGGTCCAATGTGAAGGAGGCAAAGATTTTTCCTATAGTGTCAAGTAATGCGATTGGACGGTAGTGTTTCGGATTGTCTCTTGCTCCCTTCTTAAATATTGGGACAATGTTTGCGCATTTCCATGACAATGAGAGTGATCTGGTCTTCT
Organism: Ambystoma mexicanum; assembly: GCF_040938575.1. Lineage (NCBI taxonomy): Eukaryota > Metazoa > Chordata > Amphibia > Caudata > Ambystomatidae > Ambystoma > Ambystoma mexicanum. The sequence continues at coordinate 20,173,330 of NC_090923.1, read as the reverse complement.
CACATTTTGCAAATACTTTGCTGATAAATGTAGACCAAGCGTTTGCTTGTTTTTTCAAGTCGAAATTTGTCACCCCATCTGGGCCCAGAGCTCTAGAATGGTTTAATTTTCTTATTTTGACTAATATTTGATCTGGGTTATGTGGAATGATCCATGAATCTGAAGATGCTACTTGTGGTTATTCAGGGTCCGTGTTTCTTGCTTGATACAACTGTGCAAAGTGGTTAATCCACTTAGCTTCTCTCACACAATTCTGTAATACCTCGTTTGATGATCTTGTGATAGATTTTCCTAAATTCCAAAAAGTACTTGTTTTCCTCCCGCAGATGGCCCTCAGCATTTCTTCAGAGTCAGTGTGATACAGTTTCTTTCTGTGATCTCTCACCCAAGTTTTGTATTCTTTTTTTACTTTAATAGCTTCCGCTCTTATGTCAGGTGATGTTGGTTTTTTTGTTAGTCTATTTAATTTACTCATCTGTCTGCGTTTTACGACTAGATCTTGGTCGTAGGTGTGGGTTTTAGGTCTTGCATTGATTGTTAGTTTTCCGTCTTGTTTCTTAAAAGCCATGAGTAGCGGGCGGTAGTCTGTTGTTTTGCTAACTGTGCCGCTGTCAGAATATCGTTTAGTTTAGTGTCTACATTAGGAGTATTGGCCCTCTCCTTGCTAGCCATTATTAGCCTAATGGGCATCATAGACTCCTCACCACAGGAGCCAGTTTGTAGGGCTTGGTCTATCATCTCCCAGTGTATCTTTACTTGGCAGGCATTATCTGACTTAGGTACCTGTGACAGGACGACTGAGCTATAACACCCGTCTGTCTGCATTGCAGTGTCCACTCCAGGTGGACGTACGTTCGACACCCAATCATTTAATGCGTCCGCCAGTAGTCCAAGATCAAAGGGACTACTACATAGAAGTAGCTCCTTGGCAATACTAGCCATAAGAGCAGGCCATTGCGGTTGAGCAATATGCTCAGATTGAGATAGATTGGGCCTAACCCCCGCCCCTTGCCGAGCAGAGGGTGAAAAGTGCAGGTGAGCCAAGTTCCTCCCTGCGTATTTCTCAAACACTTCCAGGAATGAGGACACAGCTGGAATCCAGAGTGGAGCCGTGGATTCATTAGTACCAGATTTTTGTCAACTATCCAGGAGTGTAGATCCTGTAAAATCAGTCTTCACTAATGGGCTGTCCAGTTCCTGAATTAAGCATTTGCGAGGGGAGGCAGGGTGCTCAATTTTATCCACTTTCGAGACGGAGTGGCTGTCTTGCAGTCTCAGTCTCCTACGAGAACTGATAGCCAGAACCACTGAAACGCGCTCTATTAATCAGCTGAGAGGAGCCCACTAAGCACGCTGAGCCCACATCAGCCAATCTTGCAATCGACTTAACCCCCATCCCGGAGGAGAGGTCTGTACGCTCCCGGCTCCTAGTCAATAAGCTGCAAGTACCCAATTTCTTATTTTCGGCCATAATAACGACCAGGCTATTCAAATAAGTAAGTAATTAGTGGGCATAGAATAAGCAGACAATATGACCAGTGAGCTGCCCCTCCACATAGAGGAGAGGCTATCACGCCGGTCTCTGCCGTCAGGAGCAACACTTACCGCAATAGAGTATGCCGCGTTGAACTGTCCTTTGTTGTAGCCTCACTGACAGCCAGCCAGGGTGACTTACTCTCCCCCCGGACGGTTATGAATGCAGCTGGAATGCCCAGACGGCGGGAGGATCTTTCTGTGTTTTTACTACTTCATTAATAGACAATTTTGTGGCCCCTGTGTTCATCACCGCGCATTCCTCCCTATTTTGCATGCATTGCAGTAAAATGTCTGCCCCCCCTTCAATAGCTACAATCACATGCATTGAAGAATTCTGAAGCCTGCCACAGCCTTTCCTGTATTTTCTGTTGCGCTCTGCTTCTATTTCTGTGAATTTGCAACACAAAGTCATATTTCAGAGCGTTTCTCTAGCGTGAAAATTGTCTTCTTATAAACTTGGACACCTTCTCTGGCACATCCCCTCTGGTCTTCCTCCTCAGGTAAATGGGTAAATACCGTTCACACCTTCGGTAACACAGCTCACCCCCACAGGCCACTGAATGAAACTTAATAACATGGAAATAACCCAACAGTGGTAACGTGATGCCACCATCTTCCATCACACTAGGGCCAATTCATGGAATCTTAAAGGAATGATGCGGTCAGAAATATTATTGTCTCTATGGTTCGGGCATGTGTTTTTAACCATAAGTTGATCGATCGTACAAACATTTCCTATGCACCTTACCAGAGTTTTCGTCTCTTGAACACAAGAGAAATCAGGCAGCAGGGCGCAGCCCTCTTGTGATAATCTTATCACGCGCCGCATCGCCCTGGGTGACCTGCCTTTGCAGCACTAAATCATATCCCCCGCCCCTGAGCCTGACAACACTAGACGTGTCCCACCCATTTCACAATGCCAAAGCACGACTCGTGTAAACATTCTCTGCGCTTCAGCTAATGACGTGTTGCCATGGAAATGGCAGGACGCCTCTTTCCTCAATAAGTATAAACAGACCGTTTCGCAACACACAACAGCAGATTTTCTATTCCATTCCTCTCACTGTATTTCTTTGAGTATTCTGTGACTCGTTTCTTTGCTCTGGTCAGCTACCTTCGTTGTTTGTAGCCCATGTGAACAGATACCAGTACCATCGCTATAAATTATTTTTGTTTGTACAATGGCAACAATAATGCCCTACCAGTACGAGCCCGAGTATTCCGAGGAGGAATTACTGGAAAGAGAAAGATGCGGAAATGATGGGGCTTCGGACGACAGTTGGGAGGACGATTCAACAGATGAAGCCTGGGCCTAGTCGCATGGACAGTGTTTCCACCTGGTGTACCTGCAATCGGTGCGCGCTAATGCCAACTGAGCAGGAGAACTGCTGCTGCCAAGAAAACTCTGGATGCTTGTCCTACATATCGGAAGGCGGGACACGGCCGCAATGCATTACCGAGCTGCCAGACTTCAGGGCAGCCTGCCTCACATGGTCAGTGTTGAGGATTTTGATGGTGCTTATGCACGAACTTCGCGCAACAGTTCGCTCTCGTAATCCAAGTAACGAGTAAGTATACTCTGGTTGTGATGTCAGTTAGGCCACTACTATTTCAGGGTTGTCTCCTATATTCTCGTAACTTCAATATATCATTGTCATATCAATTTAGTCTTGCAATTCTCTAGTAATAGTCATATAAAAGTCATTCAATATTGTGCAGTGTCTAGTTAGCATTTGGTGGTCTGGCAAAAATGCCATTGGATACAAGAATTGTCATTGGCAACTAAGGTTTAATACACTTAACTTGGTCATTTAAAAACAGTTTGTATCTTTCTCTTTCACAAGTGGTACTGGCTGGTGGCCTATCGTTCTTTTTTTACGTGGTGGCTTCATGGGAGGCTTGGACACCGTGTTCGACGAGTAATACCCACCTGTGTCGTTGGTGCCATTAGAGAAACTTTCCCCAGTGACAGCGGTCAGTACAGGGGATTTTTCCTCGCTGTGCTGCAACCAGACCTTTACAATGTGTAGTAGTTTTGTTCCATCAAAATAAGAAACAAAATAAAACACAACATATTTTTTATCAATGGTTGTTTCAGTGTTTAAGTGAATGAAGTGTGTCTCCATTCAGCAGTGTTCTGGTGCCTTGTCTGCACGCCCCAGGTCCATCCATCGCCCTCCACTATCAAAGGCAGTTCGCACCAGTGGATGTGCGCTGCAAGGGGTGCTGACAGGGGCGCGAACGGCCAAGTTACCAAAGACCATGTACACTTCAAAGCTATCTTTCGCGCAGGGGTCATTGTTCACATGGCCTCCTCAGACCCCGTGTCTCCAGGCAGGCTCACCTAGAAGCAGGCCATGCCCCTGCAATCCACATAATACCACGACATATACACCTCATTCATTCATTCACAAACACACCCCTTTTTGTAATTCTTTATAAACCACTTGATATTTATCATGAGAACATCTTTGAGCACTGCAAGTCAATTCGTGAACGTGCTACCTGAGAACCCCGGTGACCGATGCTAATCTGCTCGTCGTCGTGCTATCTGTGAACTTCTGTGACAGCTTTCAGTCAACCCGTCAGTGTGCTACCTGTGAACATCTCCCTGTTCTCCTGTCACTAACTACTCTGCTTGCTGAATCTAACTGTTTGTTGATCAAGGTAATGGCATGTATCCTAATCATATCTCCTTCATTTGTAAATTTCTGTCTATTTCTAAGTAACGTACTCAGTAGTGCTATGTTCATTGGTCTCATTGCTATTGACTTGAGTTTCATTTGTTATGTTATCGATATATCAATTTTCATCAGTGTCAATTGGCATCGAATTGCATCCTTCGCGGACCGTGTCTATAATATAAGCATGTTTCCTTTTCATGCACGATAGTACATTCAAGGGACGAGTAACATGTTCTGATTTTCGTCACATCAATGAATTGTTTGTGAAAGTTATCCTATAATACAGCCGCCCACGCTGCACTGGTTTTGCTGTGGTGCCCAAAAGAAAGCGTGGATTGAACAATGTATGGTCTAATTCCTTCTTTCTCACATTTTTTTGTAAAATAAATTTTGAATAATTTTGATCTTAATTTTGCAGAATTTACAACAATGCCTGCATGTTCGATTTTCGTTTGCCTTTCGAAGACCCATGACAAATCCGAAGGCACTACAATGCATGTATTCCCTAAGACTGTAGATCGAATAAGAGAATGGGTCCGATATTGCGGATATCCACTGGCAGACCTTGAAAGTAGAGTCAAAAAAGTCTTGGAGGACAGGAGGGGAGATTGATACCGCATCTGCAGCCTGCACTTTACCTCGAATATGTATGACACATCCTTGTACACAAAGAATAATCAACTGAGAACGACTCGAAAATTGCTCCCAAACGCTATTCCGACTTTACTCGTTCACATGCCGCCACAGGTGAGTCACGCTTCCGGATTTAGATTTAGGCCTTGCGGTAGTGTGCAGTTAACCAAATGGATTGATTGGTATTTTAGGTGTAAATGTCACTTATAATACTTTCGATATTTATGTGATTGTATAGTTTTTTCAATAATGACCATTTTGCTAAAAAACAGTCCTTGTTTTTAGAACCCTCATTGAAAATTGATTTATGGGCACAGATAACTATGCTATATTATGCATTTACATAAGCATAGTTTTCTCGTATTCAGTCTCCTTACATGCCATTTTTTAATATTAGCATTTCTAAATCAAATAATACTTTGCCTTTACAACTCAATGACTATCCACCCAATATGAAGCAACAAAATTCAACATCCATGTCTTGCCTGGAGTCATCAACCACTTTGAGCGCGTATCAGGTAATCTTACTTAGCTATTCTGTTCCAGACTTGTTTTATGCATGGAATTTGAGATAATGTAATCATATTTACGTATCGTGTAATTCTATTATGAAATGTTTCATTCGAGGTTTGCTATTGATATGTACCTTTGTCAACTTTCCAAAGTGTGTGTTCAATTTCTAATATTTTCATCCTTATTAATGCAAGTACTGTGTTTCAGGGAGATGCTGAAGCGTCCTCTACAATTACATCATCCCTTGTAGTTGATCCAGAGCCAGGGGGATTGCGTACTGACAGTTACATCGAATGAGATAATCTGATCATATTTACGTATTGTGTCATTTGTTTACACAATGTTTCATTTGTGGTTTGCTATTGATATGTACTTTGTCGTTGTCCCAAAGTCTGTGTTCAGTTTCCAATATTTCAATCCGTACTAATGCAAGTACTGTGTTTCAGGGAGTTGCTGGCGCGTCCTCCACAATTACATCATCTCTTGTAATCGATCCGGAGCCAGACCTTGTAGTTGGTCCGGAGCCAGAGGTATGCGTACTGACAGTACCCTCTAATGAAAGAAAGTCGGACTAACTTTATGTGTAATGCAAATTACTTATTTTAAATGGATACTCTTTTCTAGGGATGTATACAAGATCCGTATATTGAACGGGAGGCATGTGGTCCGAGTCGGTGCACCAGCTTGCTGATGGTGATGTTAGAGTAAATAATGTTTCAAAGAAAAGAAAGAAAAATACGGTTAGTTATAAACAGTTTATATTTTTAGCAATTGTTTTGTGCTGAGGCCTTCATTATATGCTTTTTTAAAATGTAAATTGTACGATACTGTATGTTGGATTTACACTGAACATCCTTTTTCCTATCTGTCCTGTAGTTGCCCAGTGGAGTACGGACTATGCAGACACAGACAGCGATAGAAATGAGAGATGCTGCTTGCCAAACTGTTTTCACCATGGAGGAACTATTAATTGAGGCACGGCATGTTCAGACTCAAGATGCCTTTGTCCAATGGCCAGAAAATGAATTTAATGTGACCGGCGAATCCAGCAAAGTGTTTTTGGACCATTGCTACAATGCGCCTGCTCCGCCAGAAGAAGATGAAACTGAATGTATAGAAGATAGTTTTACATTACTCGCACAGCCCTTGACACAATCGACACCCACCAAAATAATGCCCCCCAAAAAGCAGTCGACATTGATGTTTTCTCCTATCCATGGTCAAGTAACAGATGTTGAAATGACAGAGAGTGAAGCATCAAAACTATTGACCGACGAACTAGACAACAATATCAACTATAGTATGTCTAGTTTGGCTGATATGTCCACAACGGTTCAGTCCGAAACAACAGAGATGCAGGATGACAGTCTAATAAAAGAGGCCAAATATATAGTATTCGACAGCAGCTTGATGGAGATTATAAAGATGCTGAAATGTGTGCATTCAGTGAGAGGGGAAGTATGTGGGAAGCCATTGGTGAATGTGACTCGTCTAACACAAGGCAGTAACCTCAAAATACATGCTACCTGTCAAAAGTTACATAAAACAATTTCATGGTCCACTCAACCGATGCTGGGGAAACTGCCAGCTGGCAATCTACTGTGTGCCGCAGCTTTACTTTTCAGTGGCTCTAGTTCCAGGAAGTTATCCAGTTTCTTTCAGTTTGTGGGACTCCATTTCATTTCTAAAACGCAGTACTACAAATACCAACGTGATTATCTATTCCCTGCCATAAGTGAAGCTTGGAACATTGAACAATTGTCTATTCAAAGTACATTCTCCGACAAACGGTTCAGGCTAGATGGCGATGGACAGCGTGACAGTCGCAGATTATCTGCTAAGTACTGCACATATCACTTTCAGGACATGCAAAGTAAGGATATTGTGAGTTTGGTGGTCGTGCAGGTGTCCGATTGTAAATCCTCAGTGGCCATGGAGAAATTTGGTTTTATAAAATCACTGTAATATCTACAATTGAGGAGAATGCAAATCGACCTCATAGCCATGGACAGACACGTTTCAATAGCTAAGCCAATGAGAGAGCAGTTTCCAAATATTAAACATCAATTTGATGTATGGCATGTTGCCAAATCAATCAATAAAAAAATTGGCTGCAGGGAAAAAAAAAGGTTTGGAAAGTATTTCACAGTGGTACCAGTCTTTCAGCAACCATCTTTGGTGGAGCTCCAAAACATGTGATTGGTCTGTGGAAATTCTACTGGAAAAATGGCGGTTACTAATGCACCACTGTCCCAACGTTCACCACTGGACAGAAAACCAACATTTCCACCAATGTGAACATGGCCGTTTGTCCCCAGAGCAGGCACGTAAGAAGAAGTGGTTGATTCCATCTTCACCTCCACACAAAGCCCTTGAGAAGATTGTCTTTGATAAAACTCTATCAAGAGATCTGAAGGGACTCACAGAATTCTGTCACAAGGAGATTTAGAGGTGTTGCACAACATGTGCCTAAAGTACAGGACAAAGAGATTGCATTTTGGCATCGAAGGATGAAATATAGGACATTACTAGCGGTATTAGCGCATAACGCGAATGTAGGCCGTGAACGATCTAGGACTGCAGGAAACGTAGGGATGCTTCGCTACACTATGGCCTTTATGAAAAGAACAAAAAATGGGTGGTCAAACCAGTATATGAGGAAATGGAATTTGATTTTGTGAAATATCTTATTATTAATGTCGTAGAGATGCATACTCATGGAATTGCGCGTAAATCTGTTCAGACACACATACATTGCCACAAAACATTGCCAATGTGTCATGTCCACCCAAAGCAGAGCTTGTTGAACAATTCAAATCCCGGTACAAATGATGACCATCTGTTTTTATTTTTGCCAAAAATGTTTTTATAAAGTGTCCAAATAAAGTATGCAATTTTTCTTTTGAAATCTATCCTCTTAGTCCTTTTTTAAAAAAAAAATAGTACAATTATTACGATTGACATAAAATGTAACACTGCTTCCACATTTCACAGTTTAGTCGAGCTACTGTGGGACCTTCATTTATCGTGTTAGTGCCCGATGGATAACAGTGTGTAAGAATCTTTGGGTTTTGGCAGTTGCCTTGCCATACAGTTCCCCAAACAGCTGAATATCTGCTCGTCATACAAAAGGGATGAGACCTAGGCTACATAAGATACTAGGCACGCAAGATGTACTGACTGTGAAAACATGCCATGGGGTAGGAGGCCATGAAATAAGCAGAGGTGGGCCTATTACTAGACACACTTTGACTCAGTTTTTGTGTTTCATCAAATACAATTTTGGAGTAGGGCACATTTTGTCATTGGCAAGTTTCTCCTACCCCTCAGCAGTGCCCCGAACAGCGAGCAGTGACAGCCCCCAATTTTTTCATCCAGGCCTGTCATTCAAAATTAAAGTTCTCATGGATGCGTTGACACGGGATGTTGCAAACTAAGAATGTATGTTCATTGTGAGTGAAGGTCACCAGCTTTGAATTTTTACTTACTTACACACAGTATAAGGTTCTATTGTTTTTTGACCTTGAGAGACAGGGACCATTCCGAAAGGGATTGAATTGAAGGAGGGGTGTAATAACGTAAGATATGATAAGGTTGTCCATTCCGAAACTGGACTTAGTTGCATGTAAGTTCAGTTTATGAAAAATCATTGACACGAACAGAGTCTGCATTACGGTCTGCATTACGCCAAGAGAATGGAAATGCTGAATATAATGTAAGTTTCTCTTTAGACGATTTTATACCAGAACTAGTCCAAATATGAATAGCTGACCGTTATTGCTGAGTTACATTGTACTCGTTTGTTCTGTGTGGCATATTGCAATGAAGTGCTAGTACAACCTTTGTGTGCTGGTCTTTCTACCGGGCACATGGAAAGTCCAGCATCAACACGCATGTAGACCACCACTCGTTTCCCCCTGGTTGAACCCTAATAAATCATCACATTGTGTGTGCACCTCGAATTGTTGCCACAGTTTACGCATTACGTTTATAGCTCAACATACTCCATTGCACTATCCTCTGAAGCAAATAGCGAAGTACTTTGATATTCCACGTTGTGTTCTCTCGGTTCACATTGTGTCACCTCTGCACTAATAAATAAAAATGATTAATTGTAATAAAGATCAGCTACTGAGACACATTTCTATTTTCATGTTTTGCAAACAGGTACATCCTGCCATTCTGCGATTGTCATCTATTCCAGACCCCAACCAATGGATTCTTCAACCGCCAGCTGCAGCTACATGTCAATCACTGGATTTATTTGACTCTTTTTTGGGACGATCAACAAGGGCCAATATGCCATTATGCTGTACTAGCGATTAGGAGCAACATAACAACCTTTACGGTGATCTAGTGCCAAGTTGATGCACTAGCCTTGCAAATCACCGTGCGACCAAAGTGCTTCATTTACCCAAAACGAACACCCTGTGAACCAAAAAGGAACAGCGCGTGACTCACAATAAACATTTGCGGATTTGCGGATCAAGAGCAAAGAAAAAAAGTTCAATTTTGATTGAATATGTCAGGCGCCGAATGTTCTCGAAACATTTAGGGGCTGATTCATGGAATTTGTGCACCGGAAAACAGGGATTTGTGAACCATTCTGCCCGCAAATCCCTGTTTAACAAATGGGGATTTGCGGGCGGAATGTCGCACAAATCCCTGTTTTTCGGCACACAAATTCCATGAATCAGCCCCTAAATGTGAAATAAATGTATTTTACCAATTGTAAAGTCCTGCTGTTTCCTTATAATGTACAGTTTCATATTCCGAATTGTGACGCGCTGTGTTGTGAGGCGATGTGTGTTGTTTTCCGGGTTCTGCGTCAAGTCGTATAGGTGACGACTGGGTGCGTTTGGCTATGCTGCCCAGTAACGTCACGGAGAGAGGCAGAGAATATCAATGATTTGGTGATGTCAGGCTCAGGGCTGGGGGATATGATTTAGTGCCGCAAAGGCAGGTCACCCAGGGCGATGCGGCAAGTGATAAGATTATCACAAGATGGCCGCACCCTGCTGCCTGATTTCGCTTGTGTTCAAGAGACGAAAACTCCGGTAAGGTGCGTAGGAAATGTTTGTACGATCGATCACCTTATGGTTAAAAACACATGGCCGAACAATAGGGACAATAATATTTCTGACCGCACCATTCCTTTAAGCTACTTGCTCCCAATCTGCCTATGCAACTCTGTTTGTTGATTCATGGAATCGAATGTGCTGGATTTTTCCTGGACTTGTGTGGATTTTGTGCTGGCCTGGCACGCCTGTGCGAGCCGTTGAGGGCCTTGCGCGAGACTCCGAGCAGTGGGTGGGCGTGGCCTGCGAGGAGGGCTGGCAAGGGGGCTGAACACCAGAAATGGGGAATAACTTGCAAAGAAGTGGGCGTTCCGAGGGATGGCCTGCAGGCAGTCCCTCGCACGCCCATGATTGCGCGGCTAGAGACGAATTCATGGAATTGATCACACAACATGTTGACTGGGAAATGCCCACGCAAGTCGTTCATAGGATCCGCCACCCGAAGGCTGGCGTAAGTACACTTGCCCCTAGGATTTTCAGTGCGCTGGTGGGATCACATGTCGTATTTCAGAGTGCATGTACTCAATCAGGGTTCCCATTTAACGTAAGGGTGTGCGTATGCCGTGTCACAGGGGCAGGAACATTTTACGTGGGTTCGCACACACTTTTCCTGAGTTTTTGCTGAGTTAAGATTTTTCATACGCATGTTGTCGGGGTGCCAGATACAGATACGGTGGACCCTGTGCATGCATGCTCCCCGAGTCGCAGGCCTGCTTACAGAGGACCCCACACACTGTTTGAAGGGTGCATGTTTTCGTGTCTGGCGGCACGCGCAAAGGTAGCTGATCTGGCAGTTTCCTGATTTGCTTGTGGGCATGTCCGGGGTGTTCCAGCCAGGCCTTTGAGTGAACATTTTCATGAATACACCTTGCGCGCAGATTTTCTTAATCGCGCAGGCTTGCGCACTGTCTTTTTCGACGCGCCGCCATTGCACAATTTCTGCACGTAATTCCATGAATCTGTCCCACTGTTTTTTAGTTTTGGCGCATTTATCACCAACACCATTAATACAGGGAAGAAAGATAGACTAAAAGGGGGCCAGAAAGCCGACTTTGTGGTTCACATAATATGCCAAAGCCCTAAAGGCCTGCTTCATGGAAAAGTGCACAGTGATCCCCTAAATTCCCCATGTGGAGAACAGCTTTGTGCATCCCTGCGCACAGAAACGTTTGTGCGCACTCCTCGTTTCCCGCTAAGTAACCCTATTTGCAAGTAGAGGTTGGCACTCCCCCGACACTCCCCCACACAAAGCAAATCCAGCCACATACACCTGCATTTGCAAGTGCCTCAGCCGCAAACTCATGCACCCCGGTGACACTGTGTCGGGTCCACCGAAACTGTTACCAGCAACTCAACAACATGTGCACCATTTTACCTAACTCTGCGAGTGAACCCCTGTAAATCAGAGCTGACCCCCGTTACTCTGCATACGTGCACCCCTAACTCCGAACAGCATCTCAACTGTGAGAAGGCACCCCTGAATTCCTGATCAGACCATAACTTTGCGCAGTGATTCCTATGCAATTGCGGCCTTGCACGTGCTTTGCCGTGTGATCGGGAGATTTGCGTGCTGATATCCCCAACGTGATGTTGCGCAGCCAGAACCACGAATACCCTTGGGGGTCGATTCATGGAATTTTTTGCACAGTTTAAAACTGAATTTGCACTGCTGAAAAGTGACTTTTCACTGCCGACACAAACCCTGACTCATGGAACTGTGCACAGTATATAGGTTTCAAAATATAGCAATCAATAAACGAGCACACACCTGGGTTTGCCTTTCTGATGGATGTCTAGCTTGCAACTATGGGTGGACTAGAGCGGTATGCTATGTGTAGTGGAAAAGTTGTGTTCGTGGTGAAAAATAATTAAAGATTGTAGTCAAGTGTTTGTAGTGGGATAGTTTAATGACGATCAGAAATGGCTGTCCCCACTGTTTGTACCTTGCCTACCTTGTCAGTTGCTACCAAGGAATATGCCAAGTAGTCTGCTGTCAATCGTGAAATCCCTATGCTACAAAAATAAAGCGGTGGTTTGCCATCGGCTAGCAGGGGTTGTCGCACCCCAATTCAACATCACCAAAGGGGTGAGGCAGGTATGTGTCCTTTCCCCCCACTTGTGTGTGTTTACGTTGAGGAGGATGTTACAGCCTTGGTCTTGGACTCCTCAGATCCTCCCAAACTAGGTACAGAGAGGTACCCGGTGCTTTCTTTGTAGAAGATGTTCTGTTGCTACACACTACTACGCCGCCGCATGTGAGGACCTAAAACTTGCCCTAAACATCAGCCAAACCAAGTCTATGGTGTTTAAGCCTCAGTATAATATAATTAAAAGAATATATTTAAGGGATTCGAACCAGCGTTGCACCACATTGTCTTGCTTCCAAGACAAGCGTTGCCCCTTCCTGCCCTGCATTCAAGTATGCAAAACAACAGAAAATGAACACCAAAGTGGAACTCTGTCAGCTGGATCAAGCCCCATTTCATGATTACCCAGGGATTAGGTTCCATGAGAATGGGCTCTGGCCTCCAGAGTGGACAAACCTCGTGTTAGCCTTCAGTGGTTGGTGTAGAGGTTTTGTAATCGCAACGGCAGAGGTGCCCTGACCCCGCCAATGTAGCTATCCAGGGAACAACCAGTTACACCCACCTTTTATGGGGCAGAAATCTGTGGCTATGTAAATGCTCCCGGATTAGACAAAGCAGAAAACAAATTCCTGCAGAGCTTACTTACTCTAACCCCATGGATGTCGATGTGTGCCCGATTGGCTACAGGCTTCTGATAAAACCTGTCTTGTACTGGTTAAGGTTGTGGCGTACTTAACCGGTCTTGAATTATATGTCGAAACTCTCGTGCATCTGATTAGTCTACACGGTGGATCGGGATTACCCTGGGTTAAGCACATGAGGAAAACCCTGTTTGCATTGAACAAAATAGATCTCTGGTTGCATCCCGTGACTATCAATAAGGCTACTTCCAGCAGAGTCAAAAGTGCCACAATTGCACATAACAGGATTCAAATGGTGGACCGCTTCTATAATCTGTGGCTTGGTCCAAGCTACCTCGAAATCAAGGCAGAATGTCGGTATGAGAGGTCCCTTGATTTTTTAGAACCACCGCATGCACGCGCCCTATACCTTGCTTTTCAGATGGGCAGTCGCAGACTGGCCTCTTTTACTAAATCATGGAGTATAGAAGGAACATGTGTCCCCTATGTAGCGTCGACCTGGAAACTCTCTATCACTTCTTATTTTCCTGCTTGCATCTCAGTGTACTAACATCTCTCTATTTGAAGACACATCTGAGACCTGCTGTTGTCCGGGCCACCTTAGATGCACGCCCTTCCTTAAAGGACCCAGGATCCGGCTGTGGTCTGCACATTGGCCATCCATACGCCAGGCCTAGCTGCTGAGATGTAGGGTGTAGCTGTGGCTCTAAAGAATTCAGTGGGGCAAAGTGTCCTGTGATGTATCCACTTGGGATTAGTCCACTCTTGCACAGAGCTACGAGTAGTCTCTCCATGAGCCATGATGGTGTTATCAGCATCGGAGAAATACAAACCCTATTAGTAAGGTTTCACTTAAGGGTGCTGCCTTGTCCGATCCCGCTTCATTAACGAAGCTTATTTGCACAGTGTTTTTACAAGACTGTCTTCCGTGGAATGTTCTTACTTGTTATACAGATGAATGACTAATCCCCCTGCACTAACGTGAGAGGGGGTTTAGATTCTATTAAAGACAGGAGGAGATTCTATTAAAGACAGGAGGCGACTATTATGCATTACAATCTTTACTTCTGAACCACAGCAGCAAAGAAAAAACCTTTACAAACAAAAAAAAGTTTAAATAACAAAACTAAATACAGTTCACCGTCAATGTAAGGGTAGCTCCCAAATCCATAATGGAGGACAGGTCATGCCCTGCAGGTGACCAATGGGCAGGGACCCTCCTCTATATATGTCAATTACTTTAATACCAACTCCTGTTTCTGCAGCTGTCTTGCACCAGACGCCCACTGCAACGATCCAACTGTGAGGCGCAGAGAAAAAGGATCCAGAGAAACTGGAGGGATCTAAAACTCTCCGCAACTGGACACTACCACAAACTCTTCTGGATAGGACCTCTCACCCGAAGCTGAAACAATATGAAACAGAAAAGGGTGGGTGTAATAAAAAACAGAAAAGAGGGTGGGCGGTTGGGATAATACTCGCCTCCTGTCTTTAATGGAATCTAAACCCCTCTCACGTTAGTCCAGGGGATTAGTCATTCTATGGCATGACAGGAGGATTCATATTATGCAAGAGAAGAAGGTTGGGTTCTAGGTAATGAACACTCCTGTGCTGAGCTCAGTGAGTAGGTTGCTTGGATTCTATCAGGTTCTGCAAGATCACAGGTTGGAGAGGTAAACCCAATACCTCTTGAGAAAGGAGATTATCGAGACGTCCTGGTTACTGTGCAAGAAGAGTATTAGGACCCTTTCAGATAAAAGGATCTTTATGCGTTTTAAGCTGTGGTTTTTACAAGTGTGTTTTTATTTACATTGAAACATATTCTAGACACATTGCCTGCAAAGAGAAGGTCAGCCGACACGTGTTTCAACCCCAGAGGGTCTTTATCAAAGCAGATTGGTAAAGTGAAAGGGATCAATTCTGATAATTTCTCAGGCCAATGGCAGAGGTCATGTTGGTTCTGCTCGTCTGGCTCCACCAGACAGACGAGCAGAACCAACAGGCATCAAACTAAATGACCGGTAGCATATTGGATGACTTCTGCCATTGGCCTGAGAAATTCACAGAATTGATCCCTTTCACCTTACCAATCTGCCTTGATGTCAGGACTTGATGGTCGTGTAGACGATGATACCTCTGTCCCCAAGTACCACTCGAGCAAACAATCAAAATACTGCCCGAGCGATCCTTGAGGCCACAGGTGATGAATGCCGTCGGCCGGAACCAGGAATGCCGGAAGATGTCCCCCTGACCACCAGTTTAGATGGCCGGAAATCCAATGTAGGTGTAGTGAATGGGGTCTGAGGCAGCCGACAGAGGTTGACGACAGGTTGATAACCTGGCGGGCACTTTGCTGGATGTCATCACCACCTGGTGCAGGATACTTGGAGCGATGAGCCAATCAAGGCAGAAGAGTCCTGAAGTGATCCGAGGTCAAAAAGGCAGAGTAAATGGTCGAGGCAGAAAGGGCAATCCAGAAGGCAGTCCAAGGGAAAAAGCCGAGGTCGAGTCCAGGAGAGAACGAGTTCCAAGCAAAAGTACCAAGGGGGAAAACCAAAGCAAAATCCAAAGCAGTCCGAGGTCGAGGTAACAGAATTCGAAACAATCTGTAGTACGCCAAACAGTGATGAACAGGATCAGCTGTGAAGCGCTGGATAGCAGTCAGCGCGTCGCTTTTAAATGCAACAGTAATCACGTGACCGTGATTCACGTCACGTGATCGGTCTCCGGAACATGTGACCGAGGTGGTAAGTAGTCCCCTGTTGCGCAATGGACGCTAGGCATCTCAGTGATCACGTGAGGTCTTGTGTGGTGTGTCCGAGGAGCCCCCCTGGCGTCGGCACCGAAGAGGTTGCAGGACACCTGTGGCACGTCTCCATGGCAATTGCCAACGCAGAAACGGGAAATGTGGCAGATGAAAAGACGTCGTTTGAGATGCCGATCCTGGCCAACCCCTCGCCGGCAAGCCTGCAAGTGTAAACGGGACCTGACTTGTGTGGGGCCCTGGTGTGCTTGCTGTGTGTCTATTGGGGAGGCCGGGCCAGTACTGTTGGGGGCGTGGTTGGGGGCGTGACAGAGCCCGCCCTCATAGGCCCACGACCTCGTGGGCTAGAAGGGTGATCCCTGTGGAACCGAGCCACCAATAATGGAGCATGGACATCAGAAGAGGGAACCCAGGATCGCTCCTCAGGACCGTAACCAAACCAGTCCACTAAGTATTGCAATTGCCCCCTAAAGAAACGGGAACCCAGAACAGCGCTAACCTCATATTCCTCCTGGGAAACCACAGAGACAGGGCCGTGGGTGGAAACAATGCGCGTATAGTCAGGACAAGGTTTGAGGAGCGATGTATGAAATACAGGGTGCAACCTCCATGAGGCGGGAACACTGAGGCGATAGGCCACCGGATTCAGGGCTTTGGAGACCCTATACAGGCCGTCAAAACGAGGCAATAGTTTGCGGCACCCCGGTATATGCAGGTGACGCGTAGACAGCCAAACCCGATCACCTGGTTTGTATGTAGGGGCATCCTTCCTCTTTCTGTTAGCGGCAGTCCTCATTGAAAGCTGGGCCTCTTGGAGATGGACAAGGGTCTGGGCATGGACGGATGCGAGATCCCGGGCACAGTCGTTAGCCGCAGGGGTACTGGTACGGGCCGCAGGGGTACTGGTAAGGTCATAATCAGAAAAGGGTAGGGTACGTGGACGTGGCCATAGAGTGAGTAAAACGGGGAAAAACCAGTGGATGAATGCAAGGCGTTGTTGTATGCAAATTCTGCAAGATGAAGTGAGTTAAGCCAGGTGAATTGGAATTGTAAAGTTAAACAACGTAGGTATTGTTCCAATGCCTGGTTCACCCTCTCGGTCTGGCCATCACTCTCTGGATGGTATGCAGAAGAGAAGTGAGCATCTATGCCCAGTAGTTTGGTAAGGGCCACCCAGAAACGTGATGTGAACTGAGAGCCACAGTCTGACACAATAACACATGGCAAACCAAACAGGCAAAAGACGGACTTAAAGAACATCCAAGCTAATGAGGGAGCAGAAGGGATGCCTTTGCAGGGTACAAAGTGGGCCATTTTCGTATACGAGTCCACTACAACCCAAATAGTATCGTAGCCTTGTATACGAGGTAAGTCTGTTATCAAATCCATTTAGACCGTATGCCATGGTTTCGGGGGTATGGGTAACGGCTGTAGCAATCCCAGTGGACGGCCCCTCCAAGTTTTACATTGTGCGCATGTGGAGCATGTGTTCACATAAGTTTCCACGTCTCGCCGCATCGACGGCCACCAGCACCAGCGTTTCAACAATTCCAGGGTACGTTGCTGTCCTGGGTGGCCATTGATAAGGGCGTTGTGGGACCATTCTAGGGCCTGGTTGCCGGTTTCATTGATGGGTAGGAACAGTTTTCCTTGAACAAAAGGTAACCCATCCTGTATAACTGGATCCCAATCGGCCAAGACTTGGGGGTGGTGTGTTACCCATTGGCGTATAGCGGTTAGCATAGGTGGTGGTGGAGTGCACGCACATGCAACATGGCCTTGACCCAAGAGCGTATCAGGATATGATGGAAGAGGAACCCCCCCAGGTGAACGGGAAAGGGCATTAGCCTTACCGTGAACCACCCCAGGTCTATGTTTGACAAGGAAGTCATAAGCGGCAAAGAAGAGATGCCAACGGACCTGTCTACTATTAACACACTTCAGTGACGCTAAGTCCTGCAGGTTTTTGTGGTCTGTGTAGACTATAGTCTGATGTTTTGCCCCCAGGAGGTGGTGTCTCCAGACTAGGAAAGCGTCTCTAATGGCTAGGGGCTCTTTTTCAGTGACCGTTTAGTGTGTTTCGGTCGGTGTGAATTTCCTTGAATGGTAAGCCACCGGGTGTAGTGCACTGGTGGTCGGACATGGTTGGGATAGGACAGCACCCAGTGCAAACGAAGAAGCATCCGCCTCTATGATAAATGGGAGCCCCGGATCCGGATGTTGTAGGACTGGAGCCGTGGTAAACGAGGTTTCGAGGGTGTCAAAAGCCGCTTGATGTGTTGTAGTCCAATCAAACGATACCAGGGGACTGGTTAAGGGGGCCACAATGGAGGAGAAGTTAGCAATGAATCGCCAGTAAAAATGTGCAAATCCTAGAAAAGATTGTAATTGCTTTAGTGTGACAGGGACCGGCCAGTCTGTGATAGCTTGGACTTTGGATCGATTCATGGTCAGCCCGCCAGGTGAGATGTGAAAAACCTAGGAATTCAACCTCCTTTGTGTGAAACAAACACTTCTTGGGTTTTGCATATAATGAGTTCTTTCTGAGTCGTGTAAGTACTTCCCTGACGTGAAGGACGTGTTCAGTGAGTGTTTGGGAGAACACCAATATATCGTCCAGATAAACCACGACATAAATGTCCAGAATGTCACTGAATATATCGTTTACAAAACGCTGGAAGGTAGCCGGGGCATTGCATAAGCCGAAAGGCATCACCATGTACTCATATAATCCCTGACGAGAGCAAAAAGCTGTTTTCCACTCATAGCCAGAGCGCATACAAACCAGGTTGTATGTGCCCCTGAGGTCCAACTTAGTGTATATAGAAGCATTGGTTAGTTTGTCTAGTAAGGTCGAGATGAGTGGGATAGGGTAGCAGTCTTTTATGGTGACTGCATTCAACCGCCTGTAGTCTACACAGGGACAAAGATCCCCCCTCCTTTTTTGGGACAGAAAAAATGGGACTAGACACGGGTGAGGAGGAAGGCCTGATATGACCTAGGTGCAGAGCGTGGTTAATGTATTCCTTCAGGGCCGCCTCTTCTGATGGCGACAACAAATAGATACGTCCCTTGGGAATCGATGCCCCATCAATCAAATCAATGGGGCAATCGTATGGCCTGTGAGGGGGCAATGTCTCGGCAGATGCTTTATCAAATACCAAATGGAAATCATGGTACTCTGGGGGTACTCCCGACATAGTGGCTCCCACCGTATGTGTTACCTCGGAAGGACCATCCTCCCCCATGGGAACCAAGTGTAGCCGCCCAAGTACCCTTGCAGGGTTGGTAACGCCTTCATCCTCCAGTAAACAGAAGTGTTGACACACCTCTGATTCAAAGGAAACCTGACCCGTGCCCCAATCGATGAGTGGGTTATGCCTTTTCAACCAGGGAAGGCCTAGGATTATTCCAAACTGCGGGGTCGAGATTAGGTCGAAGGACAACTGTTCCTTGTGATTACCCTGGATGAGCACGTCCATCTGAGCGGTCTGTTGTTTAATCGGACCGGAGACGAGAGAAGACCCATCCACAGTCTGGACTGGCTCAGGATGTGTCTTGGTCACCAGCGGGAGATTCATTGCTTTGGCTAAAGAAATATCAATGAAGCAACCGGTAGCCCCTGAATCAATAACAACATGGACTGTGTGTGAACAATCCCAAGCAGGATGAAGCACCGCCTGAACGACGACTGGTCTTACAGGGCCGAAGGTAGGAACCTTCCCGGGGTTGTGAACCAAGCTCGTCTTGTCCCCCGTACTCAAGGACGAGCTTTCTGAAAACACGAGGTCTTATTCTTCAGGCGTCGTGGGCACTCCTTGACAAAATGTCCATTGAGACCACAGTAGAAGCACGCATGGTCAGTTCTACGGCGTTCTCTTTCGGTTTGGGTGATAGGGCTTCGTAAACCTCCTATCTGCATGGGCTCGCCTGCGCTGTCTAGGGAGGAGGGCAAGGGTTTGACTGAAAACCCAGACTCTACACGACGTTCAGATCTCCGAGCGTCCACTTGGAGTGCTAGGTCTACCAGATCGGAATAAGTAGCTGGAAGGGAAGGGACGACCGAAAGGGCGTCCTTCATAGTATTACACAGACCCCTGTAGAACACCACAGCTTTCTTATTTTCAGGCCATGAAGTCTCTGCTGACAACTGGTTGAACCGTGTGATGTATTCTATTAGGGTCTGTCTACCTTGTGCCAGGTCCAATAACTCTAAATCCCGGGACTGGGCTTTATACCTGGTATCAAACACCTTAGCCAACTCGTTCACCAGGAGGTCAAAATCATAAAGGGCAGGGTGATCGTTTTCAAGGAAGGGGTTACCATGTAGCAGCAATACCTGTCAGGTGGGAGAGTAGAAATGCGGCTTTTGTAGTAGAGTCATGGAACACCAGTGGTCGACAAAGAAAATGGATCTTACATTGGTTGATAAAGGTACGGTACTTCCTGGGGTCACCCTGGAATTTCTCAGGAGGCACTAGAGGGAACGGGGTAGGCAATACCACGGGTGCCAGTGGTGTGGGAGGTGTGGAGGGACCCGGGGCTGAAGGTGCAGGGTCACCGAATTCCGCATCAGCCGGTAGCGGGTTGCGGGTGCTTTGGATGTTATCTAAGCGATGGTGTATGGCGGTTGTAGCAGACGCCATTTCGGTTCTAAGGGACGCAACAGCTCGCATTAGAGCGGCCACAGGATCCCCGGCAGTGGGTTCCATCGTCTGGACGACCAAAAAGTGGCTTCACAGTCTGTCAGGACTTGATGGTTGTGTACACGATGATACCTCCGTCCCCAAGTACCACTCGAGCAAACAATCAAAATACTGCCCGAGCGATCCTTGAGGCCACAGGTGATGAATGCCGTCGGCCGGAACAAGGAATTCCGGAATATGCCCCCCTGACCACCAGTTTAGATGGCCGGAAACCCAATGTAGGTGTAGTGAATGGGGTCTGAGGCAGCCGGCAGAGGTTGACGACAGGTTGATAACCTGGCGGGCACTTGGCTGGATGTCGTCACCACCTGGTGCAGGATACTTGGAGCGATGAGCCAATCAAGGCAGAAGAGTCCTGAAGTGATCCGAGGTCAAAAAGGCAGAGTAAATGGTCGAGGCAGAAAGGGCAATCCAGAAGGCAGTCCAAGGGAAAAAGCTGAGGTCGAGTCCAGGAGAGAACGAGTTCCAAGCAAAAGTACCAAGGGGGAAAACCAAAGCAAAATCCAAAGCAGTCCGAGGTCGAGGTAACAGAATTCGAAACAATCCGTAGTACGCCAAACAGTGATGAACAGGATCAGCTGTGAAGCGCTGGATAGCAGTCAGCGCGTCGCTTTTAAATGCAACAGTAATCACATGACTGTGATTCACGTCACGTGATCGGTCTCCGGAACACGTGACCAAGGTGGTAAGTAGTCCCCTGATGCGCAACGGTCGCTTGGCATCTCAGTGATCATGTGAGGTCTTGTGTGGTGTGTCCGAGGAGCCCTCGTGGCGTCGGCACCGAAGACGTTGCAGGACACCTGTGGCATGTCTCCATGGCAATTGCCAACACAGAAACGGGAAATGTGGCAGATGCCGACGTCGTTTGAGATGCCGATCCTGGCCCACCCCTCGCCGGCAAGCCTGCAAGTGTGACGGGACCTGACTTGTGTGGGGCCCTGGTGTGCTTGCTGTGTGTCTATTGGGGAGGCCAGGGGGCAGTACTGTTGGGGCGTGGTTGGGGGCATGACACTTGATAAAGACCCTCTGGGGTTGAAACACGTGTCGGCTGACCTTCTCTTTGCAGGCAATGTGTCTAGACTATGTCTCAATGTAAATAAAAACACACTTGAAAAAACCACAGCTTAAAATGCGTAAAGATCCTTTTATCTCAAAGGGTCCTAATACTCTTCATATTATGCAAGTTTAAAGCCATTGCATCACCTTAACCCCAACATGATCAATACACGTGTGACAAAAGAGAATTATTGCAATTATTATAACTTTGACCAATCAGCTGCTTTGATAATTCCCTCCCCCACCCTCTGTAGAACGTCCTGAACACCGTAGCACCTTAGACTGAAGAACCAAAAGAGTAATTAACGCCCTCTTTCCGCATTAGTTACTTAATCTATTTGGACAAAGGTGGGCAAGGGACACCGCAATAGTGATCCCACAGGAATAGCATCTGAGAGATATTAGGAGGCTAAGAGCCTCTGTATTCCACTTAAACATTTTAAAACACTTAATAACTCATACATTAAAATGTTCTGGAAAAACCTGGATAATAGAAGGAGGAAACCATGCACTAACCCTTCTGGCCACAAAGAAAATTACCCTCCCTCTGTGGAAACAGAGAAATTGACATGAGGCCGGGAAGCCCAAATGGAAACACACCAACACAGGTTACAAAGGACCATATAAAGCGCTTTATTTCAAAGTTACAAAGTTACCAAGTTATCAAAGTCAATTGACATGCGAATAGCTATTCGGCTCTCTGACTCACACACGAACCTCCAACGATAAGGTTTCGCATCGAAAGTGGGAGAGACCGATCATCGGGATGCTTGGGTTTTTATACATTTAGTACTGCATTGGCCAGCCCTCTTACAAGTTAACCATTTCTGGAACCATGGCTAGGGTTCGTAGCCAGGACGAACATGCAATCTCCATATATTAGATCGGTTCCGCTGATACAGTTACATATTTACACCTAGGTTAAACAGAGGACAGGGCCTTAGTTCATGACCCTAACAAGTAGCCTGCGGACATATTATTCATTCACGTGTGCGGAGGTCACCATGGCCGAAGTCTTACTCGCAATGTCATTCGGCCTCCATTTTGTGATTCGGGGTGACTTCCACACTGCAAGAATACCTAAAATGGCGGCTAGATCCAAGATGGCAGCTTACACAATACATTAAGGTCAAGACCTTGCCGCGGAACCTATGTTCACAATATTCTTTAGACAGCTTGGCGTAGGCCAACATACATTTAAACAATGCGATTGGGGTCACAATATTATATCGATTTCCACACCTCGGGGGGAAACATTAAACTGTCCATATCTAATAGTCTGTTATCGGAAAAAACATTTTAACAGGAAAGAGAAATACCTCCTGTATAACTTGGAAAACAGTTGTAGCCGAGACAACCCTTAATTAGAAAACAAAATGCCCTAATGCAATACGATGTAAACATCCCCTAGAAGAAAAAACACCTAGTTTAGATGGAACGCAATGCCAATGGACCTGAAGGCCCTGCACACCAAGCACTGCCTATCCACTTTTTACCCCCCCCAAGACACTGTGTCTCGTTGAGATAATGGCAGTTAAATATATTCATCTACATGTAATGTTACGCTTTCAAAACAACTCCACCAGAAGCTACCTATCTGTACTGCAAGGGAGAATCAGAACTGAGAAATTGAGCCCCACACTTACTAACCCAGCGGTTGCAAGCTGAAAGGAACCCTGACTGTTAAAGGCTGCTCCGAAGTCCTTGATGACACAGATAGAGTCCTGTGAAAGCCCTCAGAAGCATCAGGAAGCGATGAAAACTATCGGGATAAAGATAGGCCACAGGTGGAGAGGAACTACACCAGTAAAATCCACCGTAAATTACTGTAGGGCTGGGTACCAACCCCGCGAAGGCCAACACTAGCTATGTCAACTGCATGCGCAGCTGAACCAGAAACTCTTGCTATCCTGGCAAAGGGGAAAGACTATACTACAAGGAACCGACCAATCCCAGAGGAAACAGTCTGAAGGTAGTGCACTGGGATCCACATTCTAACCACAGAGCCCGGGAAACCTAGCATATAAGGGACAAGGGAAAGAGAACCACTAAATTGGGACCCAAACGCACCAGATCTTGGCAAAGCGAG
This sequence comes from Ambystoma mexicanum, assembly GCF_040938575.1. NCBI lineage: Eukaryota > Metazoa > Chordata > Amphibia > Caudata > Ambystomatidae > Ambystoma > Ambystoma mexicanum. The sequence continues at coordinate 20,149,543 of NC_090923.1, read as the reverse complement.
AATCCTTCCTAACATTATTTTGTTCCTGTCTGGGAGATGTCTGGCATTGATCCTAGAGAAACCTCTTGACTGCAAGAGTGTTTGCTAACAATTCCAGACTGCTGACATGCAGTTTCTTCCCTAAAGTGGACCACCTCTGCTTGCGAAAACCTCCTATCCTCGCACCCTCAGCCCAATCTGCTGGTATTCGACCCCAGAAAGACACCTATAGAGGGAACAGAAAAAAGAGACATGCCACTCTAGGCACTCATGAGCCTGAGCCACCGAAGGAGCAATGTGTCTCAGGGAACAGAAAACCAACTGTGAGAAAGACAGATTCTCACAAAGATGTTTGGAACGATGGCACGGATGGAACTGACCATTTGCCCATCCATGTTAGCTAACTGAGGGAAACCCTCCCTTCCAAGGGAAGAAGATGGATTACTTCCTTACGAAGGAGAGTCCGTCATCCTGGAGGATGAAATGCAGAGCTTTAATCTCTTGTATTTATAACCACAAAACAACCCCATGATTGTAGAAGGGGCACAGCTAACTGTCATCAAAGAAAAAATAATCCGAAACCCCATTGGAACTGAGTTGAGCTACAACCAGCTTCAATAACCTGGTGAAGCACCAGAGGGCTGATGGGAAAAGGTAAACCGAAATTGTTACGAGTGAACCCATCCGTGGAACTGAAGAGTCTAACTTTATCATACAATCCGCCGGGAGAAGGGTGCCAATAAGTCTAATAAACCCTTCCATTTTGAAAACATAACAAATAGATGTTAGTTATTGCGTTCACAATTGAGAAACTATGAGGGACGCTGATAACACTGTTCCTGCAAGTAAAATGAGGTCACTGACATTCCACACTATCATATTCTGCTTACCTTACTGAACACTGGGGAAGGAGGCACGGGAAAACGTACAAAGAGAGAAAATACTCAAAACGAACCTTCTTTGACTTACTGCAACCCCCGGGTATTTGAGGTGAACGCCCTCCAAGAAAAAACCACGGCCAGCACATGAGGCCTTACAGGAGATACCCTAGGTCTAGCAGGACCCCTGCTGGTACAACCTTTCCAAAGGAGCCAAAAAATTGTGTTCAAGCCCCTCGAGCAGAGGAGTAATTGTGTGCACCTCTTGATGCGCCTTATCAACGGTGGGTAGAGCCCTGGGAGAAAAACTGTCAAAGGAGCGGGCTCTATTCCCCGGAGGGCCAAAGACCTTAATGAAAGCAACTTTGTCTAATGACCAATTGGGATGAAGTCACATGAGCAAAGGACTTACTCCGTTCTGTAGAAGTAAAGGCGCTGGTGATGCCGAGCAGGCAAACCATTCCTAGAGCCCAGCTACGCAGGACTCGCACATCCACGGGCAAAGCCAGTACCAAGTCTGGGTGATCAGACCCAACATTCAATAACCTGCCTTGACAATCCTCAAGGATTTATCGACCCCCCTTTTTTGGGGACTTTCCCCTTTATTTGGGACCAAAAGGATTCCACAAAGCGGTCAATTCCTGGAAGAGGGCCATCTTATAAAGAAAAAATATGATGAAAGATACCTTTTTGCGAAGGAAATGGGAGATCTAAGTTCATCTTGCTCCTCTCCGGAGGCAAACCCCAGACCACTGGGTTATCAATAGAAGAAATAGGAAGTGCAGGAAACAGCTACCAGGTCCAAGCTGGGACAGACCGGGACTGACGGTATTAGTCCCACTCTCTTCTCTGACCCATTACCAGGGTCAGTGGTGGGAGTGTGGGGTGGGGGGACGTCCCTGGGGGTGAGGAGGGATGGACTGAGTTGTCCTGTAACTTAACTGAATATACTGATGTACCGTAACGGGAAAGATCTGGAAAGAACAACAAACTTAGATTGAAGGTCTCTCTTTTAGGCCTCTAAAGCTGAGACTAGTGAGGAAATAAGGATTGACCAAACAGTGTCCAAAGAAGACTGACTGTGGTAACAATGGCTGGATCCTAACTCTTACTTTTATTAGAAGGGAAAAATGTTTAATTGATTGCACTTAACATAACCACAAACCGAGCAGGTAAGGGTTAAAGTTCCTCAAACTTCATCTTGAGATATCTCATATCTCACTGTAGCAGAGGAAACGTGGACAAAACAACATAGTGCGCAAGCGCACTTCCAAGCTGCTCACCCAGCAGGGTGTGGCACTCAGCAGCACACAAGGGGTATTCAGGCAAAGCCTGAAGCCGAGCAGGCCGTGTTGTGTCTTATCGCAAGGCAAACAGCGGTGCCAATATTTTTAGAAAAATATGTCATAATGTCATAAATACATTATTATTGTTTTTCTTAAAATGTGCTTAAAACCCACAACGATTTGGGTTTTTAAGCGTGGGCACGGTACTCACACCCCTGTTGTTCTGTGTGGTCTTGCCTCCAAGACCAACGTTGCCCTTAGAACGCCCCTCCCCAGTGTGCAAAACCTGAAGCAAAGCTTCTGAAAGGCTTGCACCTGGGGCACAGGTGGGCAGTACACCTAACATACTAATAATTAAAAACATAATGAAACAAATAAAAAATATATAAACCAAAAATCCCTTTATTAGTGCTGACGATTACAGGCGCTCGGCACTGAGCCCGACCTATGGAAATATGTGCAAAATTGTTTTATCAATTACATTGCTAACCCCCTCACAAATGTGAGAGGGGCCCGCTCCCCCCAACGCACGTCGGGCCTGGAGCAAAGCTTCTGACAGGCCTGCGCGTGTTTGGCCTCGCGCAAGCTGCTCGCCGGCGGCCTTACCATCCACGGTAACGGCGAATGTAAAACATGAAAGGCCCACGCTCGACGGGCCTGAAACCCAAGGCTTCCCCGCGAGCATTGGGCATGGGGTTTGCAAGCCCCCGTGCGCAGCAACAACAGGCCCACATGCGCAGGTCTGAAGTGAAGCTTAAGACCGACCCGCACGTGTTGGGCACGGAGAGGGAGGGGCTGCCCTGCCCCTCAAATAATCCAGCGCTATAAGCGCACTCTACCTCACACGTGACAGGCCTGAAGATCAAAGCTTCTGCCCGGCCTGCGTGTGTTTGGCAAACAGAGGAAAACCAACTCTGTCGAAGGCGGAGTTGCTAAATGCATGAAAAAAATAAATAATTTCCCACAATAAAGCGGCAGTCACACGCCCTCAATAAACAATAAGAGCTTTATAAAATTGAAAGTAGCAAAAAACGTTACTACCAATAAATGCTACTGTACACCATACAACTATGGAAAATATAATATGTAGAAAATGTTATGCCAACAACATACTATCATGCAAAGCACAACTGTAAGGAGTGACTTAGCTGTGGTGTCAGCAGCAAAGAAAGAGGAGTTGGGTTAAAGGACATATATAGAGGAGGGTCCCTACCCATTGGTCACCTGCATGGCATGACCTGTCCTCCATGATGGATTGGGGAGCTCCCCTTACATTGACTGTGAACTGTATTTAGTACTGTTACATACATGCCAACATTCGGCAGTGCCTGCGAGGGAGATTTGTACAGAGAAATCGGGAAACAACAATTTCCCCATAGGAATACAATAGGGAAATAATAATTTTAGGCGGGAGAACGTGAAAAATAGCTGTATTTTTCACTAAAAAATCGGGAGTCTCTCGCCTAAATCGGCAGCGTTGGCATGTATGCTGTTATTTAAACTTTTTTTTGTTTGTAAAAGTTTTTTCTTTGCTGCTGTGTTTCAGAAGTAAAGATTGTAATGCATAATATGAAACCTCCTGTCATGCCATCGAACTATATGCTGCTTATTTGTAATGGGATTGCGCTGAACAACGAATATTGACAAGTATGCTGCCTGTGCTACTGCACTTCTCCAAATCATAATGCTTGTAACGTAAAGCAAGCATTATTTTATGAGAGGTGCAGTAGTACTGATGTCCTCATAACCTCACTGTACTTCAAGGCGCTGTACGAGATAGATGTCGCCACAGCAGAGGCAGATATTGCATGACTGTGAGAGCTGAACCATATCTTTCCCTGCACCAGCATGCACTAATATGAATGATATCTTTTAGTCTTCACCAGGGCGCAATGACTGCCCTTGGCTCAGAGATTGGACTTTGAAAGCTTCCTCGGAGCCATGGTGAGCCTGGACCTGCTGAAGCAATGCCCCGGAAACCCCAGAGGCCAAAGCCCAGAGGCCAAAGCCCTTCCACTTCCTCCCCTAGGCCCCAAATACGCGGCAAATGCGACGCAAACATTCCAATCGCGACGCAGCGCCAGAAACAGTGAAAACGGACGAGGAAGCGCCGGTCAAAGGGCACATCCGCATACCCATAAACCCTTACGATAATCTGCATACGGCAAATCCTTTTCCTTATATCCCACAGTTCATTGAATCGGACAATGGAGAAAGAAATAGTTGAAAGTGAGAATCAGTGGACCCTTACTGCCTGAATAACATTAGGCGGGTGGGTCGCAGCTGTGAAAATTGCACTGTGTTAAAGGTGTGATGAATATTGTCTCCAGCTCTCCGGGGATACACTCTCCATATAGTGAATCTTATCAATTCTTTGTGCTTCTTCCCCGCGCATCACTCCCACTGCGTGTGGTGGGTGATGTGGGGATTAACGCCAATTTTTGGAAGGTCTCGTCCTTGAGGGACCTGGACTCTGTTGAAAGAAACGTTTATGCAGGAGCGGTGCAGGTCCCCCAAAAAACAGGCACTCTCCCATTCTTGACCGGTCTCCCAAGTAGCCATCTTTCCCTTACCTGCTGCAGAAGGGGGCCTCTGCAGAGCCAAAACACTGAAGCACTGGCCACAAAAAGTCACCTGCCTGGGTTCTTAATGCGATTATTGGTAAGGATGCATTCCTCTATCGGGCGACTGGGTTCTTTGTGGTATTGTTCATAGGGACGCGTGCCTCTATTTAGGGCCTGGGTTGTTTGTGCTATTATTCATAGGGCTGTGCGCCTCCATCTGGGGCCACGGTTGTTTGCTCTATTGTTCATAGGGGTGTATGCCTCTATCCAAGGCCAGGTTGTTTGTGGTATTATTCTTAGGGGCGTGTGACTCTGTCTGGGTCTGGGTTGTTTGTGCTATTAACCATAGGGACATGTTCATCTATCTGGGGATGGGGTTATTTGTGCTATTATTCATAAGGGCGAGTGCCTCCATCTGGGGCCGGGGTTGTTTGTGGTATTATTCATAGGGCTGCGTGCCTCTATCTGGGGCCTGGGTTGTTTGCGCTATTATTCATAAGGGTGCGTGCCTCTATCTAGGGCCGGGTTTGTTTGTGCTATTATTCATAAGGGTGCGTGCCTCTATCTAGGGCCGGGTTTGTTTGTGCTATTATTCATAGGAGCGTGTGCCTCTATCTGGGGCCGGGGTTGTTTGTGCTATTATTCATAAGGGTGCGTGCCTCTATGTAGGGCCGGGGTTGTTTGTGCTATTATTCATAGGGGCATGTGCCTCTATCTGGGGCCGGGGTTGTTTATGCTATTATTCATAGGTGCGCGTGCCTCTATCTGGTGCCGATGTTGTTTGTGCTATTATTCATAAGGGTGCGTGCCTCTATCTAGGGCCGGGTTTGTTTGTGCTATTATTCATAGGGGCGCGTGCCTCTATCTGGGGCCGGGGTTGTTTGTGCTATTATTCATAAGGGTGCGTGCCTCTATCTAGGGCCGGGGTTGTTTGTGCTATTATTCATAGGGGCATGTGCCTCTATCTGGGGCCGGGGTTGTTTGTGGTATTATTAATAGGGGTGTGTGCCTCTTTCTGGGGCCCGGGTTGTTTGTGCTATTATTCATAAGGGCATGTGCCTCTATCCGGGCCGGGTTTGTTTGTGCTATTATTCGTAGGGGCACGTGCCTCTATTTGGGGCTGGGGTTGTTTGTGCTATTCTTCAGAGGGGCGTGTGCCTCTAACTTGGCCTGGAGGGGTTGTTTCTTCTATTATAGGGTTGCGTGTCTCTATGGGAGGCCAAGATTGTTTGTGATATTATTCTAAGGGCGTGTGCCTCTATCTGGGACCGGGGTTGTTTGTGCTTTTATTCATAGGGGCGCATGCCTCTGTCTGGGCAGGTTTTTTTGTGTTATTATTCATAGGGACATGTGCCTCTATCTGGGGCCGGGGTTGTTTGTGCTATTAGTCATAGGGGCGCGTGCCTCTACCTGGGGCCGGAGTTGTTTGTGCTATTATTCATAAGGAAGCGTTCTCTATCTGCGACCCTGCTCAGCATGAGGGAGGTTGTGGCATTACATGGGGTGACTCTACAGTCAACCAGACAGTGGGCCTCATTTCGAGTTTGGAGGCAGCCATGCCCTTAATAAGGGCATGGCTGCCTCCAAACTCGGGTCTGGGACCGGGTTCCTTGAATGAGTAATTACCGGGCCATTCCAACCTTGGAGGACTCTGTAATTCCTCATTCAAAAAACACATCTCCATTCCCATTTGAGCCCCCCGTAGGGCTCATTGGGAATGGGGAGGGAGCTAATAACCTTGGCCCTAATAGATGTCCTTTGCGGGTCCCTTTATGGGACCCGCAAAGGACATCTGGTCTGATGAGACGTTCAGAGCGGGTCTGTGACAATGTAGATACCGGGGTGTCTAGAAATTACAGACTTAATGCCTTGAATTACAAATACAGGAAGTCCTGCATGTATGGACTTTCCTCTAATGTTTAATTCTTCTCCTGGTTGCCTAGGGAACAAGCGTCGTTGAGTCAGAGCCGGAGAACGACGGTTATAGCTGGGCTTACTAGAGGCGGTGTGTTGATTGATTGCTTCGTGAAGAGAAGCTAATGAGTTGCTGTGCTGTTCCGCGCATTGAGAGAGGGGAAGCGGAAACAAGATAAGTACCAAGCGGCCGTTGCTGTCACAAGAGATCGGTGACTGCTTTACGTCCCAGACTTGAAGCAAGAGAACTGTCCCCAAAGTAACGAGTATGTGTACGCAAGTGAATTGAAGAGAACCGCTGTCAAGTGAAAGCCTTGTAAGGTATGTGGTCCCGCTGGGTCTGAAAGAATGTAATGGGGCCATGCTGAACGAATAATGAAGCGTAGCATAGCGATTGTTGTTGCTACATGAATCAAATGAAATTGACGCCATAGCATTTAAATGAAAACGAAGTGCATCAGATGAAAACGCTCGTTGTTGTTACATGAATCAAATGAAATTGATGCCATAGCGCTGAAATGAAAACGAAGTACATCAAATGAAAACGACCGATGCTGCTGCATAACCCTATTGAAGTTGACGCCGTAGTATCTGGGAACCGAAGTTCACTAAATGGAAGCGATCGTTGTCGCTGTTCAGTTTTTAATGAAACCGATGCCATAGCGTCTGTAGATGAGGAAGGTTATTAGTGAAAACGACCGTTGTCGTTATTAGAAGTTTACTGTGAATGCGCTGTTATGCAACAGAAGCCTATCGTATTCAAGACACTACAGTTTCAACGGGTCTGGAAGAAAGGAAAGGTTCCTTTGAGAAAAGAAGGGCTAACCAGCACAAAGTCAAGCAACTAGCACTAAACCAAAGACTGAGACATATTGAGAAGCTGTTCAAGTGCCCCTACTGTAACAAAGAAGCTGGTACCGAGTTTAAGGGGTTAGGCGGGTTGATATGCCTTACACAAGAGTCAATGGTATACTGAGAAGCATAGAATGATAAAAGGTCAGGAATAAAGAATAAGGAGAGAGAGACAGTAAGAAGAAAGGAGAAACACATACAGAGACTGTTAAAAATAAATAAATAAAGAAAGAAGGAAAGAAAATAAGGAAGAGGAAAAGACATAAAAGAACAGTGAGAGCACTTAACTGTACTTACTTTTTGAAAGACGTCTTAATACAGAAGCGAAACCAGAGAGAAAGAAGAATGCATATCCTTTTCCAGTAAATCTGAAATAGAAAATATATATGTTAATAAAGGAAGTGGGTTCTCTTTGTAATCCACAACACTTACTTATTGGCTCAGGCTTTTATTAATGTTATTTAATTGACATTTTCCACATTTAGTGTCAGAGTGGGATATCGAGAGCGCCATGGAGGACCTTATTAAGACAAATGCAGAGCCAACAGGCCCAAGCTGACAGATTAGCGTTCCAGCAAGCCTTACAGATGCAGTAGGCTCAGCTACTTGAAGTTATGAATGTCAGAAACAACCCTCAAGTCCCTACTTCAGTTTTGTAAAAATACTCGGCTGGTGAGGACACGGCTCATTTTTTTGTAAATTTCGAAAGGGTGGCTCGAAATGCACATCAGCCCACCGAGAGATGGTGTCATTACATCGCACCATTAATGACCGGTGAAATGCAGAGTGCATACCAGGCTGCGAACCCCGCTGGAGACACCAATTATGGGGACATGAAGAAAGTTGTGCTGGAACGAATGGGACACGATGAGGAGACGTATCGAATTAAATTCAGAGACTTAAAATTACTGGGAGAAGAGACACCGAGGCAATTGTTTTATAGAGTAAAAGAATTAGCTGAGAAGTGGCTGCAGCCTAATATGTCTTCCCCTGCTGAAATAACCGAAAAAGTGATCCTAGAGCAGTTTATCAAAGCTCTTCCCGGTCCTGTGCAAAGATGGGTTAAACAACATCATCGCCTGTCATGATCTGAAGCTGTGGATGTAGCCTCCGCTTACCAGAAGGCTGGACAAGGCAAAGTGTTGTCCTATACAGCAAACACTAGACCTCATGCTTTTGTGAATAAAACTGTGTCTCAACCAAAGTGGCCACACTCAATGCTGAGAAAACCGGTAGGAGAAGTTGCACGCTCCAGACCCAACAGTGAGGGTCCTATCAACTATCGTCAAACCCCAACAGCTGTCCGAGGACCACAGTGCTTTGACTGTGGAGAATGGGGACACCTCGCCCGACACTGCCCGAAGAAGCCAAAAACGTAACCAATGGATGTAGGCATTCTTGAATCCTTAAAGGAAGATGAATCTTCTGAACAAATACCTGGAAAGCAGTCACAATATCTTTATACATGTGATGCTGAGGTCGGTGGTAAACCCACCACTGCCTTGGTTGATTCAGGAAGCCTACAGATGGCAGTAACATCAGAGCTGGTAGGTGAAAGTTATTGTTCATCTGGGAAAATACCTATTCGATGTGTCCATGGGGATATAAAGGCTTATCCTTCAAAGAAGATTCATATAAAGGTGGCAGGGGAGACTATGAGGGTGAGAGCTGCCGTATTACCTACTTTACCCAAACCCGTACTAATTGGATCAGACATACCAACATTTTCTAAATTGGTTCACGAAATTGAGAAGAGCTGGTTGGAAATGGCCCCTTTCCATGGAGAGGAAATAGTTACCCCACCTCTCAAGACACAGAAAAGTAAAAAGGTGAAAAGAGTGTTAAAACAGGAGTGGAAAGCCAAGAATGCTTGCCCTGTTGGAGTTGACTAGAGATTAGACGAGGACGGAGATGGCTTTAGGTCAGCTCAGAGTCTAGATCCGTTACTACAATATGCCAGAGAGAGGGCATTGGAAGACCCACCAGGGCAAGGGCCACACTTCCTAAAGGAGAATGGATTGTTGTACAGAGTGAGCAAATCTCGGAATGGGGAGGAGTTGAAGCAATTGTTAATTCCCAGGAAATATTACAAAACTGTTCTGGAAGTCGCTCACGTACAAGTTGGAGAAGGACATCTAGGATCGGAGAATACCACTAAAAAAATCCTAGATAGGTTCTACTGGCCAGGAGTGTACAATCAAGTAGTTAAATTTTGTCACTCATATGAGGAGTGTCAAAAGAAGAATAGAGCAAATGTAAAGAAGGCACCATTACAACCTATGCCACTTCTGCTAGAACCCTTTAGCAGGATAGGAATCGATATCATGGGACCAATGGAACCAACAAGAAGAGGCCATAAATATATCCTTGTGGTAGTCGACTATGCCACCAGATATCCAGAGGCCTTCCCATTAAAAGCCACGAATACTCAACAGATTTGTGATGTGCTGATTTCCTTTATTGGGCGAGTTGGTATCCCTCGAGAGATTGTTACCGACCATGGTTCAAACTTCATGTCCAATATCCTTGAACAAGTCTGTGAAACGCTGAAGATTGAACACCTAAAGACGGCAGTTTAGCACCCACAGACTGATGGCTTAGTAGAACGCTACAATCAAACCATCAAGCAAATGTTAAAGAAAACTACATCTCCTGAAAATAAAGACTGGGATAGAATCTTGCCATGGATATTGAGGACTTTAAGGAACACTCCACAATCGTCAACAGGGTTTTCACCATATGAGTTACTCTTTGGAAGACCGGTACGGACTCTGCTGGACATACTGAAGGAAAATTGGGAAGAGCAGCAGGAACGTGAGATAACCTTGACAGAGTATGCTTCCCAACTGCAGGAAAGAGTTGAGAAACTACAGGCAATAGCTAGAGATAATCTTCTTCAAGCTCAAATAGCCCAGGAGAGATATTACAATCATAAAACCCAGTTGCGAGCTTTCAAAGTAAGAGAACAAGTGCTAGTGCTGTTGCCCACGTCAGAAAACAAAATGCTAGCAGTTTGGAAGGGACCGTATGAAATACAAGAGGTACTAGGTCCTTTAACGTATAAAGTGAGGCAACCTGGGAGTAGGATACCTTGTCAAACGTATCACATAAACTTACTAAAAAAATGGACAAGTCCAGTCCAAACCCTGGCCATGATAACTTTAGATGTACCCCCGGAAGAACATTTTCCAAAGTTCAAGGAAAGAATAGGACTGGAAGGCCTGAACATTAACCCGGAGTTAACATCTGTCCAGAAAAACGAATTGTCTCGCCTATTACAAGGTTTTTCGGGAATATTATCCTCTCTACCAGGAAGGACTAAACTGACACACCACCGAATCATTACAAAGCCGGAGACTATAGTGAGACTTAGACCATACCGAATACCGGAGGCAAAGGTTAAGGCCTTTAACCAAGAGGTTCAAGAAATGCTAGAATTGGGAATTATTGAACCCTCCCATAGTGATTGGAGCTCGCCTGTAGTCCTAGTCCCGAAGCCAGATGGCAGTGTGAGATTTTGCATGGACTTCCGAAAACTAAATGAAACATCTAAATTCGACGCTTACGACATGCCAAGAATCGAAGATTTAGTAAATATTCTAGGGAAAGCCAAGTTCCTGACCACCATTGACTTAATCAAAGGATACTGGCAAATCCCATTATTACCTTCAGACAAGGAGAAGACTGCGTTTGCCACTCCTACCGGGCTGTATCAGTTCACGGTGTTACCCTTCGGTTTACATGGGGCTCCAGCGATGTTTCAAAGACTAATGAACGACATCATAAGAGGTCATGAACAGTATGTCGGAGCCTATCTAGATGACATCATAATTTACAGCCACACCTGGTCGGAACATCTGCAGCACTTGGAGAATATACTCAAAACGCTAAGACAAGCTGGCTTACACATCAGTCCCAAGAAAACCCATGTTGCCAACTTCCACACTAAGGGGCCGATTCATGGAATAAACGTGCGCCGAAAATCCCAGCGCAAGCAGGCGCAAGGAGGTGCAAGCGTGAGAAAGCAAGGAAGGCGTTGTGCTACTTTCCCACTGGTTGTGCGACAAATCCGTGCAAATCTGTGCATGGCGCACGCTGGCGCACACGTCTCCCAACAGCGTGCGCTAAGCGCACAGCGAAAGCGCACATAGCGCGACGCACACAACAAAAGTAGGCGGAACAGGGGGCGTAACACGTGGAATAGGGAATAACGTGTGAAAAAGAAGGCGTAACTGGGGAAGTACTGCAGGGAACTACACGGAACGGCCACACGCACGCGAACAACCCGTATTCATGGATTCAAATACGGGAAACCCGCGCATGGCAAAAGACGCGCACAGACGCCAACGCGTCTGCCACAGGAAGGCAGGCAGAAGCGTCCCCGCACACAGTATAAAAGAGCGCGCAAACAACAAACACACATATACAGCTCCGATGAATGCCTCATTTGTCGCAGCACTGATTGTGGGACACCGCAGGAGGAGGAGAATAGCCAGGGCATGCATTTTTTCACCACAGACAAGCCTTTTTTGGATGCCTGACGACCAGGTCTATGGCAGGTATAGGTTTCCACCCCGTATCATCCTAGACCTGGTCAGGGAGTGGGAAGATGACCTAACAACCCCCACCCTCTGCTCCCACGCATTGAGCCCCTTGGAGAAGTGCTCAATGTCCTGCATTTTTTGGCCACTGGGTCATTTCAGCGGACTACTGCCATAGTGGGGGGGGGTCTCACAGCCCACGCAGTCACGCTGCCTACACCAGGTCTTGGCAATCATGACTGCATGCCCCTCAGTCCGCAGGCACATATACATGCCCAGAACACCCGCAGAGAGGCAGGCCATTGTCCAGGACTTTTACAGGGTGGCACACTTACCCAAAGTGCTCGGTGCCATAGATTGCACACATGTGGCCCTACGTCCACCTAGGGCCACTGAGCACATCTACCAAAACCGCAAGCACTGGCATTCCATCAATGTACAGGTGGTATGCGATGCAAAGGGAATCATCACCTCTGTCTATGCAAACTACCCTGGCTCCACCCATGACAGTTTCATATACAGAATGTCTGCCCTGAGCCGGGCCCTGGAAGCTGGCCAGCATGGCGACACATGGCTCCGAGGAGAGTACAAATGCCCGTGCACATGCATGCATGTCTCACACATACACACAAATACACAAACCCCAAAAATCACAACAATTATCACCTCTACAGAGGACAGTGCCTACCCTCTGAGCAACCACATGATGACGCCAATCCGGAACCCCACCACACCACCCCAGGTAAGATACAACGCGGCCCATATTGCAACCAGGGCCATAGTGGAGCGCACATTCGGAGTGCTCAAGTCATGCTTCCGCTCCCTTGACCGCTCTGGCGGGCAGCTACTCTATGCACCCCCAGTAGTGTGCAGGATCATTGTGGCAGCATGTGTTCTGCACAATGTTGCAACATGGCAGGGCATACCGCTGGACATGGTGGTGACCCCACATCCCCAACCACAGGCACAGGCGCTGCCCATGGGTGGGGATAGGGCACATGGCGAGGAAGCACGGACCCAGCTTGTGGACAGATTATTCACCTAAACACCCCACCCTGCGGAGTCCACACAGGCCTGGCACATACCAGGTGACAATCGATGATGACAAAGAGACAGTCCACTGTCACAACCTTACCACCCTGAGATTGTTGCCATGGAATTGCCACATTGTGTGCATCCCTAGCTACTTAAACACAAGCAATCCTGTGTGACCAAAAGGCACACATGCGAGGTGTGAATCACACAGACCTGCCAAACAGGCCATGACTATCACTGGTATGGCACTCAAACCCTCCAAAACCACAACATGACATGGCAAGAAATAGCCATACACCAACACAGTAAAAATAAGGTACACATTGCCATGTGAAAAATGTAAATTGGCATCAGACAATGATGCCTGACATGGAATCAGATGAAATCACTGACCAACAACCTCCCACCCAAAATAAGTCATACCCAAATGCATTCCAAAAGTTGTAGTTGAAACATAACAATGAATGCCTGTCTACATGCACAATGTGCATTGCAAAATCAACACTGCAGCTACTGTGTGCCGTGTCCACCTCCTGCAACACACTGCTCAGTGCACAGCACAGTGAACAGCCATTGTGTGTGATGCACACCCTGAGCATCACATCTAAGCGACAAACTACATAAAAAACCAAATTAGGCATGTACAGGATCCACAAATAGTCAGAGAACATGTGCTGCAGGTACACAGTGGGCACCAGAAGGCAAACAGAGAGTACATGTGGACATGGAAGGGTGGTTGTATATGTAGTGGATCATAGTGCGAGCGTGTGGGTCAGTAGGGACATGCACTCAACATATGCATGTGAAATCAAGTGACCATCAGTGTCGTCTACACATCACATGTGAACATTCACCATGTGTATACCCCAGCATGTCAAACCACAACTATCCCCTCACACCTGAAAGGTAAACACAACACATGAACAGGCATTGATCAGCAGAATACATCATGTACATAGGAAAGCACAATTACAATTTCAGGGTGCCCATCACACTGCAGGGCAAGGCAACTATCAACAACAAAACACCCCCCCTCCCTCACAAATCACCACGACCCACTGAACAACTGCATCTGGGTTATTCATCCAACATCCTTGAATTCCACCTGGCCACAGGATCACCCTTCCCCTTTGTCACCATCTCCCACCTTGTGTGTAAAAAGTAGCCAGCACCCTCAGAGTCCACCTAGATTTGCAAAAGCACAAAATCCAAGAGAACTCAAAGCAGGACAACACAGAAGCCAAGCAAATACCCTGCAGGCAGTAAAACAAACTAGAACAGCCTCCAGTAGAAGACTTCAAGTAGCAGTACGCCACAAAGGCCAAGTACGACCACAATGATGTCAACAACAAAGGTAGCATAGTAAAACAATGTCACAACAGGATCTGAACCATGTGTGGTACATTACATAGATTGATGCAACACAAACGGATGTCTACTATCACAGCTCCCGTGTACGAGCGCAGGAGTGGCACAAAACAACCACCCCCACCGTGGTCTGGGTGCTTGCAAGGTCTAACTCACACAGGCCTCTGAGACCGTGGAGGGGAAGGAGGGTCAGGGATATGCAGTCGGCACAGGCATTGGCATACTGGAAAACGGGAATGAGGGGCAGGAGAGGGGAGTAGGATTGACACAGGAAAGTAGGGAATGCACCAAAATGTAGTACACACATTAACACATACACAAATCGACAAAACTTGTCCACATGCACATAGCAGCAAATTACTCAAATGGAAGTGAAAGAGAAACTTATCTCTGGGGTGAGTGCTGGCCTCCTGCCTGCGCACTCTCCGGTCCGGTAACAGGAGCAGTTCAATGCTGCAAAGAGAGCCACAGTTAATAATCTGTGCGTGCCCAAAACACACAAACACACTACCAAATATGCCCCAAAGTAATAAAATACACTACAAACAGACAAACTTGTGTGGATGCTTCATACCCATATGTAACATTACCCCTCTGATGGTTCATACACAGTCAATGCAGTAAGTCAGGCACCGGTGGGTGCGTGGCAAATGGAACACCAACGTGTCATGATTCACACAACATGCAATGTTCCCTGTGCAAGCGGACAGACGCATATAGCAAGGTCTGACTTCAGAACAAGTCCTGTACCACCATGACCAAAATAAAGTAGCCAGTGCATGTATCAATTTCTACTTGGAAATTAAATGCACTGCACCCGAGTCTGTCCCTTGCTGTCTGTCCCTGTGAGCTGCTTCATTCCATGTTTCGGGATGCTACATGGCTAATACAAGTGCCTCAATGGACCATGGTGGACCGGAGGGTATGTGCCACTGCCTCAGCAGGTGCCCCAGACAACTTTCACTTCAACTAGCCATCAGTCCATTAACACATCTGAGCTGTATTGTGCGCTTCTACACCAATATTTGTCCAAGTTCACCGTCAGTGCTGCTACTAAGCATGCATGTTCAACTGGCCAAGTGGAAGGTTTGCTGTGTTGTGACCCCCCTGTGCTGCTCACTTTGCCTGGAGTCCCTTGAAACACGTCATGGATTTTCGGATGTATGATCACAATCCCTTTGCCTCTGCCTGCGCACAGATGCGCATGTTGGCAGCACCAAACGTGTCCTGATTCCAGACGTCCAATGGCCCATGTCTGCTGGCAAAGGTGGTCTTGAGGCTCATCCCCCTGCAGAAAGTGCATGAAACACATGATTAATGCTTAATATTCATCTGTGTGTGTCTCTTCAGGCATTACATGACTGGACCATCTCAGAGACGTACATCAGAAATCACACCATCAGTCCGTCTTTCACAGCAACAGTGTGTAGCACACTAACTACGGCATGATTTGCAACAAACACATGTTCATTAAACACATGTTCATTAAAGATATTCTCCTCCTATTCTCCTCCTCCTGCAGTGTCCCAATACAAGTTCCACAGCAGCAGACATGCCACAGATATGACAGTCCATTGCCTATATGTAATAGGCTGTTCCACCGAATCATCCTTGCGACCCCATGGATAAGGGAAGCAGGAGTGGCATATGTGAGTCAAGGACCCCAAGCAGCAAACACATACACAAGACAAGCTTGAAGGGCCCAGCTGGAACAGATAGTGGATGCTTTCAAAAGCCACAAAGCACCACACCGTCACATGAAAGCACAATAGACTAGCAATTTTAAACTATATTAACTAATTACACTAACTATGAAAAACCTACTTTACCTATTTAAACTAACTATCAAACAGAAACTTAACTAACTAAACTAAAATAAAAATCAAAAATGGCCACATATGACCCGTGGGGGGGGGCACCCAGGAGGGGGGAGGTACAGGGTGCTGCTCAACACCCACATGCGATGATGCTGAGAAAAAAAAAAAACTCCATGGGCTCAACGCCTGCACCGCCCGACCTATGTGGGAGATAGATTGCCGTCCGAGTCTGGCTCTTCCTGGAAAGGAGGACGTGGCACAGGAGCATGACCACGCCTAGCCGCAGCTTGCCCCTCGTCGGCAGCAGGTCTGCCGGAAGGGTGAGCCTGGTTCTGTGTGGTGATGACATGTAGGTCTGCATGCAGAACCTCCCGTGATACACATGCTTCCTCTTGCAAGGTAGCACGTGTAACACGGAGTTCCTCCTGCAAGGCCTAGCTTGACAACTGCTGCACCTCCCGGCAAGCATGTAGCTCAGCCGAGATGCTACGCTCAAGCTGTGCAAACCTCTCCTCTGTCCGCTCCCTCTGGGACATCAGAAGGACACCCAGAGTGGATCTGAGGGAAGCATACTACTCCCTCAGGGCCTTCATGTGTGCCTCTGTGTGAGCAGCAATTGCTTGACGCAGAGACGACATTTCAGCCTGGCGTCCCCTGTCTGAGGCCGCCATGCCCAGCCTGAGCGAGCGGGCCGTGGACGTGCCGCCTGCTGCTGGAGAAGCACCTGCCTAGCAGGGGGGAGCACAGATTGGGCCGCACGCTCCATGCTCTCAGCGATGTTCTCCATTGATGCCCCCTGCCGTTCAGAATGGGCAGTCATGTCTTGCTCCCACTCAGTATACTGTGGTTGCGCGCGACGACAACGTTGCTGGGCTTGACCCCTGCGGGACCCAAGGACCGTGTGTCCTCGTTGTGTTGGCACTGCCCGCGGCTGCACGACTACAGGCCCCCGTCGATGTGATGTCCCAGGCACATCAGTGACTGGTGTGGAGGGTGACCCTGCATCCCGATCCACCACGGGCGGAGGTAACAAGACTGTCTGACCCCTCAGTGCAGGTGTCGCGGACAGAGGAGTGTCCACATCAGAATCACTCACCCCTGACATATGGACCTGATGCTCATCCAACTCGACATGGTCGTCAGAGTGTTCTTCAGTGCTGGACTCATAGGCAGCCAGAGACAAGATGGACTGTAGCACTTGGGGTTTTTCGTGGCCTACCACTTGTGCGGGGTTGTTGTAGTGAGAACAACCCTGTGCCTGGCATGACAACGCCATCCTCTGGCTCCATTGCGTCATCATCTGAAAAATAGAGAGAAAAAAGGTCGCTACACATGTTAGAAGCACACAACACACACACACACTGACAACAAACACTTCAGGTAGACATGTGACACACAAAATAGAACCTGGCATGCATGCTGGGTCAACTTGAATTTGCTTCTGTGATTAGTCATGTTGAAAGGTGGCAGTTTGCACTGAAGTGGGTCTATGCAGTGCAGCGAATATGTATGGTACTCACTACCTACATGTACAAGGACTCCATGGTGTGTGTCAGAATATGTGAAGGCATTGCAAGGTCAACTTCAGGCATCACATGCAATGTGCATTCAATGGGTAGCATATCTACAAGCAAAGCACCCCTCCACCCAAGTGCAAAAGCAGGGATGCCTAGCATGGTATCAAAAGGCTGAGCATAGACCTGTGTATTGACAGACAGTGTTGACTAGCATCAACAGCTTCATGTGAGTCAAGTGACAACACTGCAAATGATGATGGGACAGTAAGCAGGACACATGATGAAACCTCTGGAGTCCACCCACGTGTGAAGAAGACACTACACCAGTTGGACAGAGTCATTGGTCTTTAAACAGGCTGAGGCCTGTGACCCTCACAGATTGTCAGACCCTAAACATGTGTGCAACGCAGTACTGAGCCACAGTTGACATGGGAAGGCAGATGAAATGCCATGCAATTTAGGTCATCCTGGACTTGTATTACAGTCATTATCCAGTCATGGACACATATGGGCATGCGTGGAATGCATATGGAGCATGAATGGGCACTCATGTCCCTGCGGGGCATCTGACCTCTGCACAGTCCAAGTGAGACACCCTGCATCAAGTACTAAGGATGTACCACAATGGATATGTCTGGCAGATTGGCCGCTGGATGTTAGCATGTACACAGGAGGCATGAACAGGGAAGTACCCAACGGCAATATTGTAGCAGACCAGTGCTAAGGTGGAATTGGGGTGCAGAGCAGGGGGTTGAGGGGCAAGGGAGCATGCCTGCATTGGATTCCCCCTTGCAGGCAGAGTATACATGCACGTCAGTCATGCTATGCATAGTTCCTGGGCTGAGAGAGAGCTCACCCCACGCTACATGCAGAAGTGCCAGTGAGCTGGAACATGGACCGGAGGGGCAAACTGGTAACCAGCATGTGAGTAGGATGCAAAAGTGGTGATGTGGACAGTCCCCGTCTGCTCCACATGTCCACCATCCAGCAGAGTAGACATGCATCAGGGAAGCATTGCATTACTCACACATCATAACCATGTACACATGACATGTAGTGGCAGTCATGCACATCACATCACACAAGTAAAACACACACGTCCTCCACAAACATGCATCAACACTCACTGGACTGTGCATCAAAGTCCGGCATCTCTCCCACTCCTTCGAAAGATTCTGATGGTATGAACTCCGCAACGAGTGACTCATGCGGAGTGAGGTCTTCCTCCTCCGGTGCAGGCCACCGCCAGTCACCAGAGTCAAGTTGTAATTTGAGGCACGCTTAGCCTTAGCGCTGCGTTTGAGGTCATTCCAACGCTTTTTGCACTGTTGCGCCGTGCGCACCTCATGGCGGAATGTACTCACATGTTCCGCAACTTGCTTCCAGTGGGTATCACAGTGGGGAGCCGCAGTCTGACAATTGGCACCCACTAGCATATCACGGCTGTGGTCCCGCACGTAGTCCACGAGGTAGTCCAGTTCCTGGTTGCAGAAAGGCTTCTTCCTCGACGTGCTGGAGGTCGTGGCTGTGTGTGGGGTCCCAGCCTATGCTCTTGGATTGTGGCGCAGACCCTGGCTGGCTGATGCCGTCCTGATCAGCATGGCCAGTGGGACTGGTGGATTGAGCCAAGGGAGTGGCAGGTGGAGGGACGACCAAAGGCCTGACTTGCATCAGTGGCAGCTGGGTGCCCTCTAATGGACCCTGCGCAGCAACATCTGCTGTGGCAGGGTCATTGACCGCGACTGTCCTGGTTGGCAGACTCACAACCAGGGTGTTGTTGGGTGCATCTGCCCCTGCACTTGCCAACACCCGGCTGTTCGGGCCAGCAGATGACATTACTGCCCCAGGGACACGTGTCTTGGTCAGGGCAGCCCTGCGTGCCCCTACGGTTTCCCGGGCCTGTTGGAAATCTTCCAAGGGCTCTTCAATTGCCAACGCAGCCTGCGCTGGCATACCCTGAGCCTGGGTGGTGGAGTCCACAGCTGCACCTGCAGCTACCACTACCCTTGGGCCCGTGGCAGTCGATGAAACGGGGGTGGTGGCATGACTGCACCGACACATGGCACAACATCGTGCTCAAGTGGCGCACCCCTGCCTCTTCCCCCTCTGCGGCCACCCTGGACACCCTGGAGTCCCCCTACTCCCTGGTCACCCCGGCCACGTCCCTGACCACGCCCGCCACGAGGAGTACACCCAGCTGAGATGCCCTTCACCTTTGGTGGCCTCCCAACCATGGCACAGATGGAGTAGTGCCGGCACAGATGGAGTAGTGCCAAAGGGAGGTGTACACCACAATTGACCGGGACAATTGGGGTGGGAAGCAAGATGTTAACAGCCCCCGTGCACCTACAAGGCTGTATGTGACCCCGGTGATGTAGTGACGGGTTACGCTACGCTCAGGCACCCCAAAACTGCAGGAAACCCTTCACACAACCCTGCAGGCTACGTGCATGGAATCAACCTCCCGCAGTACGCGGTGGCACCCAGTAACACGAAAAACGCGTACGTGTGGGACACGCAGGATACTATGACCTCGAAAACGGGTGCGATACACAGGGGCTCCCGCAGTGGGAAAAATAGCACGCGCGACTCACCGTCTGACTAGCGCGATGCAGAAAAACACGCGTAGCCAATACCCCCGCCAAAAGAAGAGATACGTCCTCGATCGCTGTGAAGATGTGATGGCGCGAGAAACAACACGAAGCAGCTACACACGCCGTTCTCCACGAAAGGCACGTACAGCGAACTGCTGGCCCCGCTCACTTTTAACCCGTGCTGAGGGAAACGGCCACGTGCGTCACGTCACTTACGCGCATAGGCCCTTTCCTCGGATTACAGGCATTCACACGTGGACGTGTAGTTTTTTCACGCGCGCTGAGTCACTATGCCCACGTCACGAGGGAAACGCCCGCGCACATATGCGCTTATGCGCTAAAGGCCTTTCCTCCAATTACACGCTGACTTGTAATTTTTTCACGTGCCAAATCACTCCGTATCAAGCTGGCCACGCGAAAACACACGGAAGACCACGCTCCTGCTCAGAAGGCTGAATTGCTGCCCCCCAGAGCCCCGAACACGCTCCCCCACGTGCCCTGCCATTTGCTGCCTGCACGTCAGCCAGGGGTGCAGTTGCTGTGACCACCCCTGCTGGAACTGAAGACTCCCGACTGGATTCTATCGCTCCAGAGCCCAGCCCCAGGACCCAGTTGCCCACCCACTCCTGCCTCTGGGGTTGCCATGTCCAGCAGAACACCATCGGGCAGCACTGGCAACCCCCAGCCAGAGAGGCAGAGGGCCACCAGCTTCAGTGCCAGGGAAGTTGGTGTCCTGGTGGAGCAAGTCCTGGGGCAGTATGATGCCCTCTTTGGAAGTTTGCGCGCCGACAATGAAGGACGGACCAGGATCTGGATGGACATCGTGACTGCCATCAACGCGGAGGGGGTGGCAGTCGGCGACTTACATCATGTCAAGAAGCGCTGGGAGGACTTCAGGACCAGGACCCTCAACAAGGCCCGGCGCCTCGCAAAGGCAGCGGATGCCGAGGGGTGCCGGGCCAACTGTCGAACCACCAAATGAGGGTCCTGGAACGCATATGCCCAGCGCTCTACGTCCAGATCCTTGAGAGGCAGACCTGTCTGGAGTCGAGCGGTAAGTGTATATGCAGAGTGATTGGACGCTGTGCGTTTCGTGGTGTTCCAGTAGTGTTTTTGTAGAGCCATGTAGGGATGTATATGAACATGGGCGTGAGGCTGCCACATGTGTGTCCTCTCATGTGTGAGACACATTGATGGTGTATGTGTTGGTAAGCATGCTGGACAAATGCAGGTGTGGGAGCACACATGCTTGAATTTCTGTGTATGTACATGGTTGTGGCATGGATGGTGGTTCCTAATGTATGTATCTGCACTGTGTACATGTGCATGTGTGTGTACTTGACAAGTGTGCAACTGTGATGCAACATGGATGCATGTGACACTGATATGTAGAAGGCTGAATGGCAGATCTGACATGTATGGCGATCTCATCACTGCAACAGTTGGACGAGATGTAGACATGCATGTAAGTGTGGTGGCGTGTGTGCATGTCTACTGCACTCCCTGTGTTTCATGTGATGTCTGGCTCACCTTTGGATGCTCATGCTGTTGTATGTGTATGGATGGTGCTGGCTGTTGTGATATGGCTGTGGAATTGCTCATGTGTGTGAGTTGAAATGATATGTGTGTTGGGGATTGTGATGCCATGTCTGAAGTCTGACACTGCCACTCATGTGCAACTGTCATGTGTGTTTCAGTCCATTGTACAGTGCCCTGATGCCTGTGTCCTATCTCTCCCTGTCTGCAGCGTCAACTGATGAAGAGGGCGGAGAGGGTGCTGTGGAGCACAGCGGCAGGGATCGCACCGCCAGCCGGAGACGCAAGGCCCGGCTCCCCTCCCAGGTTGTCATCTCGTCGGGGAGTGAGGAGTCCGGTGCCGCGTCCCAGGCCGCAGCTGCCGAGGGTAGGTCCAAGAGGCGGAGGTCACAGTTGGACTCCTGGGCAGCAGAAGGGGCAGCTGGGACCCCACAGGGTCCGACGGAGGACGATGGCACAGAGTCATCCAGGTTGGTGGGGGGTTTGGTGGAGGAGGAGGCAGTGCAAGGGACAGACACAGGGTCTGGAGGTGGGGATTCCAGTGGTGCTAGTGGTGCAGTGCAGGGGCAGGGACAGGAGGCAGCACAGGCCACCGCAGAGGTGCCTGTGTGTAATCCTGTCCCCGATCCTGTGACTGCATCATCCTGCACCAGCAGGGATGCCTACGTCCAGACCTGTTTTCTGGGAGGGGATCCGCTTACAACAACTGGCCTTCCTCTCCCTGCGGACGTGGCTATCCGGGACCGAGTTGAGCCTGTCCTGAGTGGGATGGCGTTGCGTCAACGGGGCATGCGACGTGACCTGCAGTGTTTTCGTGAGGACACTGCACATCATCTCGAATGCCTCGTTGACCGCGTAGACCTACTGGGACAGCTCACCAGGGCCGGATTCCTCCGTTTGCTGGACCTTGTTCCGACCCCCTCCTCACCTGAACCCCCTATGCACCAGTCGTCCTCCATGCCATCTTCCCACCCATGTATCACCTGGGTACTCTGTGGAGCTCTCTCTGACCCTGCGGCCAGGCTGGTGGAGGACACGTCCCTGCCACAGTCGGGAGTCGGACGTCCAGCAGGGATGGCCACATCAACAACTGCACCCCAGCCGGAGGAGGATGTGCAGGCAGCAAGAACCAGGGCACAGGCAGAGGCACAGCAGCAGCAGCAACAAGGGGGGAGCCATGATGGCTCGGGGCCTTCAACATCGGAGGGGCAGGCATCGGCCAGAGGGCAGGAGGACCCAGGACTGGAAGTTTCTTCCGTGTGGCAGCGGTTAGGCCATGCTATAGATGCGGAGCGGCAGCGGCCAGAAGAGGCATGGCTCACGATGGTCAGGGCAGAGAACTCCATGCGTAGGGCTCTGAGGCGGGCCTAGTGCCTCGAGGCAATTCGCTGGGACCTGGAGGTCCAGATGTCATCGTCCCTGCGAACCCTCGGGGGCCATGGAAGATGACCGCCTCCGAGACATAGAGCAGGAGTTCGATGATGCCCTGGCCCGGGACATCCAAAAGTGAGCCGTCGGACTAGCCCGCTGCCCTTGTAAATAGTTTTTAGAGTTAGGTTTCCTTTTCGTTTTCCTTTTATTTGTGGTCAATGGACAATGCCACACAAATTTCTATATAGTTATATTTTTAGGTAGTTTGTTAGGTAGGTTTTATTTGTTTGGTTGGGATCATGGACCCTTTACATCCTTGGACAATGGATTGTATATAGTTTCATCATGTATTCCTTTTTCTTTTTTTTGCATTATGGACATGGAGCAATGGATTTATTTTTTCCGGACAATGGATTGTAAATAGTTGGACTATGGATTGATTTCTCTTTTTTTTTTATTATGAACATGAAGCAATGGAGTTTTTTTTTAACATTTCCTTTGGATTTGCGTTGTTGGAGGGTGATTTTGGACTGTTTTTCTTTCTAATTTTTTTGGATTGGTTATCATTTTCATTCAATCAGCTTTTTCACATGCTTTTCATTTCATGTTTCATATTTTGGTATGCTTTCATTTCATTTTTGATTTTATGTACATAATACATTTTCATTTTTTAGTTCCATGTGTGGGATTCGCTCATTGGGTTGATGCATGTTAAAATGTGGGTTTACACAAGCAATGCCAACCAGTGTATGTGTGTGACGGACATGTGTGGATGTACATAGTTGACTTTTGGTTTGTGTCATGAGACCGGCATTTCACTGCTGGGGGGTGGGGGTGCAGGGGGACATGAGTGGGACATGAGTGGGGGCCTGCTGGCAGGTGCCCCACAGTGCTGAGGGGTGGGGGTGCAGGGGGACATGAGTGGGGGCCTGCTGGCAGGTGCCCCTCAGTGCTGGGGGGTGGGGGTGCAGGGGGACATGAGTGGGACATGAGTGGGGGCCTGCTGGCAGGTGTCCCTCAGTGCTGGGGGGGTGGGGGTGCAGAGGGACATGAGTGGGACATGAGTGGGGGCCTGCTGGAAGGTACCCCACAGTGCTGGGGGTGGGGGTGCAGGGGGACATGAGTGGGGGCCTGCTGGCAGGTGCCCCTCAGTGCTGGGGGGTGAGGGTGCAGGGGGACATGAGTGGGACATGAGTGGGGGCCTGCTGGCAGGTGCCCCACAGTGTTGGGGGTTGGGGGTGCAGGGGGACATGAGTGGGGGCCTGCTGGCAGGTGCCCCACAGTGCTGGGGGGTGGGGGTGCAGGGGAACATGAGTGGGGGCCTGCTGGCAGGTGCCCCCCAGGGCTGGGGAGTGGGGGTACAGGGGAACATGAGTGGGACATGAGTGGGGGCCTGCTGGCAGGTGCCCCTCAGTGCTGCGGGGTGGGGGTGCAGGGGGACATGAGTGGGACATGAGTGGGGGCCTGCTGGCAGGTGCCCCACAGTGCTGGGGGGTGGGGGTGCAGGGGGACATGAGTGGGGGCCTGCTGGCAGGTGCCCCACAGTGCTGGGGGTGGGGGTGCAGGGGGACATGAGTGGGGGCCTGCTGGCAGGTGCCCCTCAGGGCTGGGGAGTGGGCGTGCAGGGGAACATGAGTGGGACATGAGTGGGGGCCTGCTGGCAGGTGCCTTGCACTGCTGGGGGGTGGAGGTGCAGGGGGTCATGCATTGGTGATCAGTAGTGCAAGCTGACATGTGGCTTGGCTGGGGGGCATGCCCATGGTGGATGGGCTGCCTGCGGGACATGACCAGGGGTGCAGGGTAGTTCCCTGTGGTGTAGGCTGCCTGCAGGGGCCATGGAGGGTGTAGAGGGAACACCTGGGAGGACCCACACTGCTAATTCACGTGTAGGAGTCCCCGGCACCCCCGAAATACACGTACCCTGCTGAAATCGCGTGTGAGACTTCCTGTGAACCCCAGGAATACACGTACCCCGCTTGCACAGGGCCCTTTCGTGTGTGAAACTTCCAGCGAACCCCGTAATACACGTACCCTGCTGAAATCGCGTGTGAAACTTCCCGCGAACCCCAGTTATACACGTACCCCACTCGCACAGGCCCTTTCGCGAGTGAGACTTCCCGCGCACCCCCGAAGTACATGTACCCGGATCCAGTCGTGTGTGAGACTTCCCGCGAACCCCGGTAATACTCTTACCCTGCTAAAATCACGTGTTTAACTTCTCGTGAACCCCAGTTATACACGTACCCAACTCGCACAGGCCCTTTCGCGTGTGAAACTTCCCACGAACCCCGTAATACATGTACCCTGCTCCAATCGCGTGTGAAACTTCACGCAAACCCCAGTTATACACGTACCCCACTCGCACAGGCCCTTTCGCGTGTGAAACTTCCCGCGCACCCCCGAAATACACGTACCCAGCTCATATCACATGTGAGACTTCACGTGAATCCCAGTAATACACGTACCCCACTCGCACAGGCCCTTTCACGTGTGAAACTTCCCGCAAACCCCAGTAATACACGTACCCCACTTGCACAGGGCCAATCGCGTGTGAAACTTCCTGCGAACCCCAGTAATACACGTACCCCACTCGCACAGGGCCAATCGCGTGTGAAACTTCCAGCGAACCCCAGTAATACACGTACCCCACTCGCACAGGGCTGGTACAGGGTTAGCGCAGCCCTTTGCGTTGGATTGTGGATTTTGAGGTCTTTTCCCTGCGCGAAGGGCGTTCTTGGGGGCGTAACTGGCACTGCTGCAGGGTCGCTGCGCCACTGTGCGCCACGGCTGGTTTTGGTAGCTAAAATCCATGAATACGCTGTGCGCGGAAATGGATTTAAGCGCACACGGCTGGCGCAGAGATTCGCACGTGCACACTGTGCGCCAGCCGCGTGCTCCACTTGTGCACTAAATTCTATGAATAACCACTAAGTATCTAGGATACTATGTGGGTCAAGGGCTAATCAGACCCCAAGAGGAGAAAGTGAAAGCTATCAAACAGTTGAAATTCCCGGAAACTCCAAAGCAAGTACGACTCTTTTTGGGATTTGTGGGGTATTATAGGAGATTTATCCCACATTTTTCTATATTGGCCGCTCCTCTAACAAATTTGCTCAAGAAAACCTCTCTAACAAAGGAGAATTGGCAAACAAGTGAAACTCTACAAGCCTTCAATGAACTGAAAGAGGCACTAACGAGTAAGGCTGTTCTACATTGTCCAGACTTCAAGGCCCCATTCTTCCTTCATACGGATGCTTCAGGGACAGGCATAGGGGCAGTATTGTTCCAAAACCAGGGAGAGGAGGAGAGACCAATACTGTTTATAAGTAGGAAATTGTTACATCATGAGTTGAGTTATCCAATGATAAAGAGTGCTTGGAAATCAAGTGGGCCATTGATGCTCTTCGGTATTACATACTTGGAAGAGAATTTACATTAATAACAGACCATGCTCCCTTAGTCTGGCTTGCCCGTAACAAAGACTCAAACCAGAGAGTGCTCAGGTGGTTTCTTTCCATCCAGCCCTTCTCTTTTAAGACTGTCCATAAACCTGGGAAATTGTTAACACAAGCTGATTATTTATCCAGAGCTGACACCCTTACCGAGCGTAAGGGCTTAGTAGAGGGGGTGTGACAATGTAGATATCGGGGTGTTTAGAAATTGCAGACTTAATGCCTTGAATTACAAATACAGGAAGTCCTGCATTTATGGACTTTCCTCTAATGTTTAATTCTTCTGCTGGTTGCCTAGGGAACAAGCGTTGTTGAGTCAGAGCCGGAGAACGACGGTTATAGCTGGGCTTACTAGAGGCGGTATGTTTTCAAGCTGCTGACGCTGAATAGCCTAACCACCTACTGAGAGCGATTCATATCACAAAGAAAACAGATTGATTGCGTCGTGAAGAGAAGCTAATGAGTTGCTGTGCTGTTCCGCATGTCGAGAGAGGGGAAGCGGAAACAAGATAAGTACCAGGCGGCCGTTGCTGTCACAAGAGATCCGTGACTGCTTTACGTCCCAGATTTGAAGCAAGAGAAACAGTCCCCAAAGTAACGCATACGTGTACGTGAGTGAAATGAAGAGAACCGCTGTCAAGTGAAAGCCTTGTAAGGTATGTGGTCCCGCTGGGTCTGAACGAATGTAATGGGGCCGTGCCGAATGAAGAATGAAGCGTAGCATAGCAATCGTTGTTGCTACATGAATCAAATGAAATTGACGCCATAGCATTTAAATGAAAACAAAGTGCATCAGATGAAAACGATCGTTGTTGCTACATGAATCAAATGAAATTGACGCCATAGCATTTAAATGAAAACGAAGTGCATCAGATGAAAACGCTCGTTGTTGTTACATGAATCAAATGAAATTGATGCCATAGCACTGAAATGAAAACGAAGTACATCAAATGAAAACAACCGATGCCGCTGCATGACCTTATTGAAGTTGACGTCGTAGTATCTGGGAACCGAAGTTCACTAAATGGAAGCGATTGTTGTCGCTGTTCAGTTTTTTTTTTTTTTTAAACTTTGTTTTATTAGCATTTTCATAATAGAACAAACGGGCATGAAACCTTTTCAGCAAAGATAAAAAATTATACCTATAACAGGCCCGGTGACCCTCCCCCACCCACTCCCCCCGCGAACCCACCCCCCCAAAAAAACTTAGTCCCCTTTGCGCCTGCTTCTTGTGAGGAGACGCATAGAGAGCTCAAAGTATCCGGAGCTTGAGAAAGAGTCTGAGCGTTGACTGCATGTGTGGCTGTGTAACGTCCGCCGTCTCCCGGGGCGTGGGCGCCCTTTCCTTCCGTAACTCTACCCTGTGGATCAATGAACGTCCCATCCCCATGTCTGCTGTACCCCGTACCAGTTGGCTTGGAATGTGCTCAGACCATTGTTCATCATTGCCGTGAGTTTATCCATCAGGAACATGTTTTTAACTTTTTTTAACCAGTCCTCCTTTGAGGGGGTCTCCGGGCTTTTCCATTTCTGGGCCAGGGCCACCCTTCCCGCCCTCAGCATTGTTTCCCACATTCTTGGGTATCTGGCTATGTCCGTGTCCTCAGGGGGGAGGCCCAGTAGCATTGTTAGAGGGTTTAGGGGGAGCAGTTCCTCCGAGACTTCCGCGATCCAGCCTCTAACCTCCACCCAATACGCCTGTACTTTCGGGCAGTGCCACCACATGTGCCCTCTTGTACCGACCTGGTCGCAACCCCTCGGGCATGCGGGGGACACTCCCGTAAACATCTTCAACAATTTTGCGCGATCTCTATGCCACACCTGAAGGATCTTGAGGTTGTGTTCCATGTCCGCTGTGAATAAGTTCCCATGGAAGGCTATTTTAAATATCCTTGCCCAGGCGTCCTCAGAGATCTCCTCCCCCGCCAAGTCCCTCCAGAAGGCACGGAATCTCCTCCTTTCCCCCAGGTTAATAGTGTTCAGAATTCTGTACATCCCCGAGATCGCCCCCTTCCTGGTGGTCGCTGTGTCCAGGAATTTCTCAAAGGGGGTCAGCTGTCTTTTCAAATTCTGTCCCCAGGATTGGTCGCCAAGGATTCCCTTCAAGCGGAGGTATTCAAATATGGTGAGGGACCCCTGCCCCAGGGCCTCTCTCAATTCCTCATAGGGTAGAAACTCTCCTTCCCTAAACACTTGCCCCGCCCACTCCAACCCCGAGTCGGACCAGGACTGTGCGTTGCGGAACCCCCTGCTACCCAGTTTGAGGGGGTGTCCCCAGAGCGAGGACATCGGTGACGGCCATGTTGTTAAGTGGGCCGTCTGGGGGCCTTCCTTCCAGATCACCCAGAGGACTCCCAAAGTTGGGTGTGATTTGAGTCTGTTCGGGATGAATTTGCTTGTGGCCCAAAGGAGGTCCCGAACCTTAAGCGGGTGAGCGTCCATGTCCTCTAGATACGACCAGTATGTGCCCATCCCCTCTTTCATATGTTCCAAAAGTACGCGCAGCTGGGCAGCGCGGAAGTAGAGTTGAAAGTCTGGCAGCCCAAATCCTCCCTCCTCCCTCGGCAAGGTCAGGACAGCCTTTGCGGTTCTCGGGGTCCTACCCTGCCATATAAATTCCTGCACCGCGTTCTGGAGGACCCTGAAGGTTTGGTCGGGGACTTTAGTCGGGAGGGCGGTAAAGAGGTATAGCAAGCGCGGGAGTATGTTCATCTTCACCGCCGTCATCCGGTCATACCATGACAGAATCATTGCCCCCCACCTCCTAAGATCGGCAGTGACTCTTGATACTACGGGGTCATAATTGGCCTGGGCGAGGTTGGACAGGTCCCGGGTGAGAAGGACTCCCAGGTATCTAATGGAGACCTTCCCTATTGATATCCCCTCCAGGCTGACCAGCGGATCTAAGACCGGGTCCAAGGATCTCATGGGGAGCAGAACTGATTTGGAGGCATTCATCTTAAGGCCCGAGAGGCGACCAAAGGCTGTCATCAGGGACAGGAGGGGGGGAAGCGAGGACATCGGGTCCACCAGGTAGGCCAGGATATCGTCCGCAAACAGGGAGAGTTTGAATTCCACTTCGCCTCGCCTTATCCCCCTTATGTCCGGGTGAGCTCTAACCGCAATGGCCAGGGGTTCCATGGAGAGGACGTAGATCAAAGGGGACAGTGGGCAACCCTGCCTTGTTCCCCGCGAGAGGGGGAATGGTTCTGACAACTTGCCGTTCACTTGGACCCTAGCCCTTGGGGCCCTATATAGCGCCGCCACCCATTCTCTAATGTGTGACCCAAAGCCCATTTTCCGGAGGGTGAGTTCCATGAATCTCCACTCCACCCTGTCGAACGCCTTTTCCGAATCGAGGGACAGGACGCTTGCGTCTAGGTCAGATACTTGGGCGTAGTGAAGTAGATCAATAGTTTTACGGATGTTGTCTGAGCCCTGTATTCCCCTGATGGACACCACCTGGTCACCATGGATCAGTTTCGGCAGGATCCCCTCCACCCGCCCCCCTATCACCTTGGCCAGGATTTTTACGTCAATATTCAACAAAGAAATTGGGCGGTAAGAGGAACACTCCGCGGGGTCCCTGCCCTCTTTGGGGAGAACCACTATGATTGCCTCCATCATGGAGTCCGGGAGGGAACCCCCCTCCAGCACCGCGTTGAACACCTTCACCAAGTGGGGGGAAAGGGTCGAGCGGAACCTTTTATAGAAGTAGACCGAGTACCCGTTCCCCCCCGGGGAAGTGCCCACTTTCATGCCTCGGATCGCCCGTTCCACCTCGTCCTCTGTCACCGGACCCTCCAACCCCTCCGCCATCTCTCTGGACAGGGCCGGGATCTGTAAAGAGTTTAGGAACCCCTCAATCTCCGCCTCACCCCCATTGTATTCCGAAGAGTATAACTTCTCATAGTATCGGCGGAAGGCCTCTCCAATGTGGGGCGTATCGTGGCCCACCACACCCGCCTCGTTCTTCACTGCCTTCACCAATCTACTTCTCTGAACCTCCCTCAGTTTCCAAGCCAAGATCTTGTCCGCCCTGTCTCCCTTTTCGTAATACTTTTGTTTGACCAGTTGGAGACTTCTCTCCGTCTTGTGGAGGAGGAGATCCCTCAGCTGGAGCCTGTGGTCGGCCAGAGCGGCCACCTGAGCACGGTCCAAGGGCGCCGAGGGGGGGGGCCCCCGGTTGGAGTTGGGCAATCTTCGCCCTCAAAACCCTTTCCTGGGTCTCCCTTTCCCTTTTTTTCTGGGCTCCCATTCTGATCAGGACACCCCAAAGGGTAGCCTTGAAGGCGTCCCATAAGGTATGCGAACCTACCTCCCCATTGTCGTTGATTTCGAAAAAATCTGTGATGGCCTCAAGAACCTCCTGGGCTAGGACCTCGTCTTTCAACAAGGAGTCATTGCACTTCCACCTCCCCCTGCGATCGCTTAGCCCTCCCCTCGCTATAGTGATGCGGACCAGATCATGGTCGGACCAGGGGACCGGGTCGACCCTGTAGCCCAAAATGAATGCAGGATCTCGTCTGCTAGGATGTAATCTATCCTGGAAAAGGATGTGTGGACCGCTGAATAATATGTGAAAGAGGGGGCGTCTGTTCTGGGGGTCGGAATCGTGTCCGCCAGGCCCAGTTCTAAGTTGACCCTTTGGAAGTTACGAGCCATGATCTCGTCTGCCGCTCTGGAGGGCTGGGGTCCCGCACGTTTCCTATCTCGGACTGGGTCCAGGACCATGTTGAAGTCTCCCCCCACCACTACCGTTCCCTGGACGAAATGCTTGAGTTTATCGCTCACCTCCTCCCAGAATTGCGCTTGGCCCTCGTTGGGGCCGTAGATAACGGCAAGGGTGAGTGGGGCCCCTTACAGGGATCCCCGCACTAGCAGATAGCGGCCCCCTGGGTCTTTCAGCGTGGCCTCGTTCTCTAAACCCACGTTCCTCGCTACTAAGATGGCGACCCCCCTCTTTTTGCCTTTGTGGGAAGCGCTGAAGACCTCCCCGATCCCTCCTCCCCGCATCTTGGGCTCCATCCCCCGTGGCCAGTGAGTCTCTTGCACAAAGAGAAAATCGAGGTTTGCCCGTCGAAATTCCCTGCAAACCAGGGATCTTTTCGTAGGGGTGTTCAGGCCTCGTACGTTAAGGGAGCCCACCACCCGGGGTGGGCAGACTATCAGCCATGATCTAGGATTTCCTCTCTCTCGGTCAACTTTTCCCCATAGCTCTTCCCTGCATGCTCCCATTGGATAGTATTTTGTTCCCCTTCGCCCCCTACCCCTGCCCCTCGTGTGGGCCTAGAACGAAACCCCAACTGCCCCCCTTCCCCGATCCCCAACTGAACAACCCCAACTTTTGTGTACCCCCCCACCCCGGCGTCCAGCCAATTAGTTCCGCCATTACTGGCTTTTGGCCGAACCACCAGCCTGCCCACCTTGCCCAGGAAATCCACGTACGATGCTCATTCCTTTGAGCCCCCCAGCACCCCCCTCAGCTGTGTCCCGCGTGTGAACCCTTCATACTTGCTGTTCAGTAGGACGATGTAAATAATGAAATCACAGGATCTGCGCCCATCTGTCAAGGACCCGATCGGACGTCCCCGTTTCAGTCCTCTGAGTCATTCCGTTCTCCGTCTTTCGCTGGGGAAGGGGTGTTCATTTTCCTGTATTTCCTCGCGCCGGTGCGCTTTCTTCTTTCACTGGACGGTCCAGGGCCGTTAGGTCTGCCATGCTCTGGCCCCGTTGGGCCCCTCCTGGGGTTCGAGTCCACTGTGTATTCCTGGATAGCCCCCCTTATATCCTCTTCCGTGGTCAGGGTCGAGCGTTGGCCCATATATTCAAAAGTTAGGGAGAACGGGTAGCCCCATATATAGCGTATGCCCTTCTCCTTGAGTAATTGCGTATGGGGGCGACACATTCTACGCTTAGCCAGCGTGTAGGCCGAGAGGTCCTGGTATATGGAGACCTGGGCGTTATTGTAGGTGATTTCTCTGGCCTTTCTGGCCTCCTCCAGCACTTTCATTTTCTCTGTGTAGTAGTGGAACCGGACCAAAATCGATCTGGGGGCCCCCGCCCTGCCCCCCGCTCTGTGTACCCTGTCGAAGGTGGGTTCGGTTGTCATCTCTTCTGCGAATAAAAGGGTGATGATTTCACGCACCACTCGGGTGATGCCCCTCTCCGTTTCCCCTTCTGTCTCGGGCACACCAAAAATTCGGAGGTTTTTTCTCCTCTCCCTGTTCTCGAAATCGTCCATCTGCCGAGCTCTTTCCTCGTCCCTCTTCTCCAGGGCCGCCAGCCTCATGTATGTTTGTACGTCCTGGGCTGCTGAAGACAATTGGTTGGTCTCGACCTGCAACAATCTGTCCTCAACCTTGTCCACGCTTTGGTCCATTTTCTCAAATTTCTGGGCTATGTCGGACCGTATGTCCCTGATTTCCTGTAAAATCCTGTATTGCAGCTGAGGACGGGGCTGCGCCCTCCGAATGGGCCATGGTCCTCTTGAGGCTCGTGCTCC
Source organism: Ambystoma mexicanum (assembly GCF_040938575.1). Taxonomy (NCBI): domain Eukaryota; kingdom Metazoa; phylum Chordata; class Amphibia; order Caudata; family Ambystomatidae; genus Ambystoma; species Ambystoma mexicanum. The sequence continues at coordinate 20,116,334 of NC_090923.1, read as the reverse complement.
CGCTGCCCCTTGCGGTGTTCTGGAAGCGGTATCCCTGCAGGGCTTCCCTCCAGCTCATCTGACGCTTCCCTGTGCTCTGCAGGCCAATGCTCCGCGGTCCCTAGCGGGGGCGGGGCCCCCCGCGCCGCTTCAGGGGGGAGCGCGCTGGGGTAGAGGAGGCGCGGTCCGGTCACCCCTCGCCCCGTTTGGGGTTTTCCCCGATGCACCCTGGGTAGTATCGTAGTCTGGGGGGTGGGCACACGCCCCGCCTGTCTGCCGGCGGGGGCCTCACACCCTGGGCAAGTTCCTCGTGCCCGATTTGGGCCTCCTCCGGTGTCCCTGAGAGGGGGTGGTGGCCCCTGGAGGGCCTCTGTGGCCTGGACAGGCGGGTTGTTCTCGTGGGGTGGGGGGGAGAGGGTCTGATGCCCCCACCCCCAGCCAGTGGGCACTAGATATGGAGATGAGGGGGGTCCACCCCCGGGCGGGCACACGCCCCACCTGCGACCGGCGGGGGCCTCACACCCGGTTGTCCCCCCACGTCGAGGTACGCTGGCTTTGTGTCTCCAGGAATCAAAAAGGGGGGGGCGGGGCGTCCAAGCAGACAGGGGGGGAAAGGTGCCTCAACTCCTGCACCCAACCCTGTTCTCCAGAAAGAATAAGGAGAGAGAGACAGTAAGAAGAAAGGAGAAACACATACAGAGACTGTTAAAAATAAAAAATTAAAGAAAGAAGGAAAGAAAACAAGGAAGAGGAAAAGACATAAAAGAACACTGAGAGCACTTACCTGAACTTACTTTTTGAAAGACGTCCTAATACAGAAGCGAAACCAGAGAGAAAGAAGAATACATATCCTTTTCCAGTAAACCTGAAATAGAAAATATATATGTTAATAAAGGAAGTGGGTTCTCTTTGTAATCCACAACACTTATTTATTGGCTCAGGCTTTTATTGTTATTTAATTGACATTTTCCACAGGGTCCATCAAGGGAACCTCGTAATAGGGCAGAATGGGTTTACCGGCACCGGCACCATTACCGGCGCCGTTAAACCCATTCCGCCCACCTCGTAATGAGGCCCAGTCAGTTTTATGAGAGGAGCTTCAGAGGAATTTTCTGTGAAGTCTGCAAGGGTAGAGACTGAAGGTCCTTCAACACTAAGGGAACGTCGAACTGGGGCAAACCTGAAGTTCACACTGGTCTACTCAGGGAAAATCTCTTTAATTAACTCCTTCACAGCCCTCGGAGCCCAACCCAAATGACTCTTGAGAAACCCTTATTGTCGCCCACTGAGCCCTCAAGGTGAGACAGCAAACCCTAGATCAAAACCTTCCTAGAGGAATTAAAGGATTATAGGAGTCGAGGGGTATGACGACACCATACCTCTTTTAGCACACCAGTCCTGGAACATGCTCCAGTGGCTGGCATACGCCTTTAAAGGTAGGAGGCCTCCTATCCTTCTGAATGGCTAGTTTCTGGAACAGACCCTGTCACCGCAACCATTCCCTGTTCAATTTCCAAGCCCTCAGGCCAGAATACGTCTTCCCTGAGCTTGATTTACTTGAACTGGATGTCAAGGAGGAGGAATACAGGTGCCTTTGCCGCTGCCTGTTCCAACAGAAGGGAAAACAACTTCTGCGGGGCCAGAAGGGGAAGAGCAAGTTGACCACCGCCAATTGGAGGAATTAAGCGTCATCTATACCCAACATTCTTCGGGCCAATATTGTTTTCAGTATTGCACAAAATTATCTACTCCCAAAAGTTCGACCCCCAAAAGTCCAACCCCCAATTTTCCACATATATCTATGTTGGGGGCGGGGGGGGGGGGTAAAATGAATAAAAAATGTATAGGGGTAAGGTATATATTTGCAGAATATTGAATGAAAAAAAACAGACTTTTGGGGGGGATGAACTTTTCGGTTCAGTAAAATCACGTAGATCCATTGTTTTCTATCACCGCTCCCTAGCCCACCATGCTGGTATCTGTGGTAAGAATGGTCGGTACAGGTGATTGGTTTCCTGCCACTGCTCCATAACCCACCACGCTAGGGTATGTGGTAAGTATTGTTGGCATGTGCTGTTTTAAAAGAAATCCTTTCAAAAGGTTGTTCCACTGAAGCCAACACCATAGCTCCAATCTCAGGGGCGATGTCGATGATATCAAAGCCTGGAAATCCTGTTCCTTCCCATTGTTAAATTTGTGAAGATGATACCGAAGCGGCCTCATATACATGCAGACCCATGGAACTGGCCATAAGAGGCCATGTTTCCTTGTGCTCTAAGGAACTCCCTTGCCATCCCCTCACCGGAGAACAGAAGTGTCCAAAGGTGGTCCTGCAACCTGGTTTCTGTGGCCTCTGGAAGCAAATCCTTCCCCTCCTGAGTCCAGAACCATGCCCAAATTAATTGGGGATCTTGACAAGGAACCAATTTGGATATCTCCAAGTTGAATGTGATGGTCTCCATAAAAGGACAATCCGTATGCCAGTTATTACAGCAACTCACTGACTACTGTGTAGCATGTGCGGTGCAGGAGGGGCGCCGGCCTTACCCGACCTCAAAACACCTTGGAGCCTTTAGAATAAATCCCTGTAAAGGTGTTTCCTATAACTGTCTGTTTGAGAAAAGCCACGGAATTACATTTGATCCTACATGGGCGGGGCAGATACTGCACTCAAATCCTGATATATTCTTTCCGGACAAAGCGCTCTTTCATCAAAGTTCAAGTCAATCAAGAAAGAGACCTTCACGTTTTTTTCAGGGTCATCATTCTGTTCAGATCGTCACTTTCAGAATTGCCCTTTTGTGGTGGCCTAGACAAACGACGGACACTGTTGTGATTTGGATGGGTGTTTATTGAGACCCCTGGTCTAGGGAAACAGTGGAGGGGGTATTAAGGGTAGGGCAGCAATAGTTTCTGTACTCACAGTGGTGTCCCTCCAGCACATGCAGTTAACTTCACTGTATATCAAGAGTCACAGGTATTGACATTCTTCAATAGCAAGAGCACCCAGGAGGCTGCCATCAGCCTTTGAATCACGCTCTGCTATAGGGGCCTGGGTTATGCAGGCTGTGTTGAAGTTGAGTCTCTCAGCAGGAGGAGCACCGGGGGCTGGACTGTATTCCTTAGCCTCCTGCTGGGTTCTCGGGAATGCACTCTTTGTGCGCTTCACTCTCACATAATCTCGCAAGATCTCAGGGGTGGGATCTCGCATGGAGGAGTCCCCACACACCTCCTTTCGTGGAAAAAGGTGGTTTCTAGTCCTGACGAAATCGTTGAACCTGGTTGGCATTCTTCTTTCCCTTTGGGGCCTGCCCTGGTTGGTGGAGGCTCTTGGGGATTAAGTGGTGGTGCGAGGTGTTTCAGCTAGGGTGTGGTCCATTGGGGTTGCCTCCCCGTGCAGTTCTATGGTCTGGGGCATGGGGCTCTTGTCGGCATGTTCTCGTTGGTTGCTTCCTTCTGAGACATCCATCACTGGATGTTGAGGGTCGCTTTCGGATTCCCATCGTTCATGGTCACTGCCTGCTTCCATGAAGGGATAGGTGTTGGATGCTCTTTTCCGGTGCACGGCCACTCTTTCCAGGTTCCATCGTCTTCCGTCGCTGGTGTGGACATGATTGGTTCCTTTCCGAGTTACCTCTATGGCCTTGCTGTATTTGGAACCCGTGCTGACGTCTTTGTGGGGTAGGTGTATTTTTACCCCATCTCCTTCGTTGACCTCTGTGCAGTGTGCTGCCCTGCATTTGTCTCCTTGAGATTTCATGATCTCTTTGTTCCTTTGCAAGCGGAACACAATGTCATTCATGTCGATGTCTTCATCCTCTCTGACTTGGTGTAGCCATGATGCAGCCCTTCTCCCTCTAAACAATTGAAACTAAGATACTCCTCTAATGGCATTTGGGGTGAGGTGATGAGCTGCAACCGCCTCTTTGACGGTCTTGTATGGATTCATGCCTGATGTGCATGCCAATTGTAAGGTGCCTTTGATGAAATGGTTTGCCCTTTCTACCAGGCCATTGGCTTGTGGGTGGTACAGGCTTGCTCTTAGCTGATGGATATTGTGCTTCTTTAGGAAACATTCAATTTTCTTGTATAATAGGTGCACACCATTGTCCATTACGATCTCCTGGGGGAGCCCTTCCCTTTGAAAAACAGCACTGAGTACTTCTACAACTGTGCCCGTGGTGATGTCTGGTACGAATTCAATCTCAACCCACTTGGAGAAGTAGTCCACCATTACTACTTTGTACCTGTGGTCGGCCGACATGCCATCCAGCGGGCCAATGAAGTCCAGACCTATTTTGTGCCAAAGACCTTGTGGGATTTCTGTGTGTATAATTGGCGCTTGTCTCACTTTCAGTCGTTTGTCACTGTTGGTGCATTCATGACATCTTTCAATCATTGCCCTCACGTCTTGGTCCATCCTGGGCCAGTATGCGTTGTGTATCCAGCATCGTGTCACATTGCTCCTCAAATGACCTGCATGCTCTCTGCACAATATTACTTTACGGATGCCTCTTGGGGGAATCACGCGGACACCTCTCATTATCAGGCCATCCATTACTGTGATTTCATCGCTGACTTTCCAATATAGACGCAGACCTTCTGGAACTGCTCTCTCGTTGGGCCACCCTTTGCTTGCCCATTCTGCTACTCGGCCCAGTGCATCATCCTGTTGCATTTTTTCCTGCCAATGTAGTTCGCTCATTTCCATAAAGTCTCTTTTCCTGAGATCTCCTATGGATGCCACTACACATTTATCTTTGAGGCATGTGGTGCCTGGGGTACTTTGGTCGAGTAGTCTGAACATGCAGTCAGCTTGTGCGTTCTTCCACCCTGCGATGTGGGCGACTTCATATGTATACTCCTGAAGTTTTGCAGCAATTCTTGCTAGCTGTGGTGTTGCTGTTTTGGTGCCGCCAGGACTCAGCATGTGTACTAGGGGTTTGTGGTCGGTGACCAAGCGGAATTTGGGTCCCCATATGAACAACCTGAAATATTCCACAGCCCAGGCACACACCAGCATCTCTTTTTCCACGGTGGAGTAGTTTTTTTCTGAGGTGAACAGTGCTTTGGGCGCGGAGACAACAATGTTTTCCGTGTCCCCGTTCTTTTGGGTAAAGGTGGCTCCCAAAAAGTATGCGCTGGCATCTATCGTAATGCATGTTTCCAATTTGGGATTAAATGGTTTGAGAAAGGGTGCATGCAGGATCCTTTTTTTGATCTCAGCGAACGCTTCAGTTTGTTGGGATTCCCATGAGTATACTGTGGCTTTCTTCAGGAGATCTCTCAAAGGCGAGGTGGTTTCAGAAGACCTGGGGATGAATTTCGCGTAATACTCTGCCAGACCCAGGAATGACCGAAGTTCGTCCTTCAACGTCAGAGCTTGGGCATCTACTATGGCTTGTAACAGGTTTTTCCTGGGGCTCACCCCTTCACTAGAGATGCAATACCCCAGGTATTCCACTTCATTGGTACCGAATATGCACTTCATGTGGTGCAGCAGAACGCCAGCACTCTGTAAATTGCTCAGCACTTCTGTCAGTACTTAGTCGTGGGTTTCTGTGTCCTTGGCATATATCAAGATGTCATCTTGGAAATACGACACATTTTCGATGCCGTGCAGTAAGGAGCTCATCATTCTCTGGAATCCTGATGCTGCAGAGTACAGACTAAATAGCATTCTAATGTATTGATAAGTGCCAAAAGGGGTAATGAATGCTTTGAGAGGGCCTCAGGCCTTGTGCAGATCTATTTGATGGTAGGCATCACGCATGTCAAGTCTTGAAAATATGGTTGTTTCTTTCATCATAAGCATGATTTTGTTTATGCTGGGAAGCGGATAGCTGTCTGTGACTACCTCTAGATTTAGGCTGTACAGGTCTATGCACACTCTTAGCTCATTGGAAGACTTCTTCTTTATGAGTACCACTGGGCTCAACCATTCGGAGGACTCGACGGTCTCTATGGTTCCCTCTTTAACCATTTTCTGGAGCTGCGATTCTAGCGATGTTCTCGCTGTTGCTGAAAACGGTCTAAACTTGTACTTTACTGGTACGGCACCAGGTTTGAGATGGATTTTACATAGTTTTTTATTATCCCGGGTGTTTCGGAGAACAACTTTGGGAATGCTTGTTTTAGGTTCGGCATTCCTCCTGAGGAAACCAGCTTCACTTGTTCTGTGGTCCTGGGGTCTAGTCGTATGCTCAGCTTATGTTGGTCATCCCACCCCAATACGGCTGGGCTTTGAGACAAAAAATAGACTTTTGTGGTGGTGCACCTGTCCTTGAATTCAATTTTTGCTTTGATATAGCCCAGAAGGTCTACGGAAGCTCCCCCGAAGACAGTTGGCTTTTGCTTGGTGCTTTTGATTTCGACTTGGTCGCGTCCCAACATGTTCTTGTATGTTTGAATGGGGAGGATGGGGAGGTCGGATCCAGAGTCAGACATGATGCGCGTCTCCATTCCATCCACCCTCACCAGGCAATGGGGTTTCTCCCTCCTTGCTCGGGGCGAGTTGTCCATAATCACCATGGGCTTATCGAACTGATCGTCGCCATTACTCGACTCTCTGTTGCCGTCGACGCGGGTGACATTCTTTCCCCGCCACGTGCATGCTATGGCCACATGGCCGAAGTGCTGGCACTTTGAGCATTCCTTATTCCTCACGGGACATTCTCAATCATTCGCCATGTGCTTGGTGCTGGCGCATCTGTAACACTTGGGTGATTCCCTGGATTTGAGTCGTTTTTCCCTGACATTATCCCAGGGTCGTCTCTTTCTGTGCCCTTTCCACTGCACAGCGGCCATTTTGGGTGCAGGTGACGGCCTTCCGATTTCCTTGCGCCTGCTCGAGGTTTCCTCTTCTGCTCTGGCAATTTGCACGGCTTTATCCAGATCCAGTTCTTTCTCCTGTATGAATGTGTCTTGGACTTTACGGGAATTCATGTGGACTACTAGCATGTCGCAGATGATTTGTTCGACGTTGTCCCTGAACCCGCACATTGCCACCCGTTCCCTCATCCTGGTGATGTAATCATCTATAGGTCCATTGCTCTACTGCTTCCTTGTGTAAAATTTGAGTCTGTGGAGGACCACATTTTCTTTGTTGGTGAATCTCTTGACGATGCGGCGGACTGCCTCCTTGTAGATATCATTGTCATCATCTGCGATGGGCATGGTCTTCAATCCTGTAAAAATGTGTTGCCCTTCAACTCCCATGGCTTTGAGCAGGATGGCCTTTGTTCTAGCTGGTGAGTAGTCCGTGCCTTCTAGTGCCTCCAGGTACGTGGAGAACAGCAGCTCCCATTGCTACCACGGGATAGCCGGCATGCCAGGGTACGGAAGGAACGCATGGGGTGGTGTGGCACACTGCATGGTTGCTGCAAGGGGGTTTTATTGTCCTTGTCGCCAATTATGTGGTGGCCTGGACAAACGACAGGACACTGTTGTGATTTGGATGGGTGTTTATTGAGACACCTGGTGTAGGGAAAAAGTGGAGGGGTTATTAAGTCCAGGGCAGTAATAGTTTCTGTACTCACAGTGGTGTCCCTCCAGCACATGCAGTTAACTTCACTGCATATCAAGAGTCACAGGTATTGACACTCTACAATAGCAAGAGCATCCAGGAGGCTGCCCTCAGCCGTGGAACTACGCTCCGCTATAGGGGCCTGTGTTATGCAGGCTGTGTTGAAGCTGAGCTGAGCCTGGCAACATGGTGCTCCACTAGTGGGGAAAGGGAGGAAAGGGAGGAAAGACGGGCACTCTTAACAACTGGCAGCTGTACCTTCAAGGTTTATAATAGAGGTCTACCCCAAGCCAGGAACTCAGTGACACATAACAAAGCTGGAGCAAAGCGCCACAAAGTGCGGTAAAGTGCAGTTGAGAGCAGGGAGCTATGCTGCTCACATGGAGTGTGTGATCCTGGCCACGTGGTGCTCCACTACTGGGTAAAGGGGGGAAAGACGGGCCCTCTGACCAATTGGTCTGTGTTTCTTCACGGTTTATAATAGGGGCCTGCCCCGAGCCAGAAACTCAGTGACAGATAAAAAATATGGAGTGCGGCACCACAAAGAGCAATGAAGTGCAGTTGCAGGCAGTTGAGGATAACTTTGGTCAGAGAGGGTGTTGCCGGGGGTCCACTTATTCCAAACCTCTTACCTGCCTGTCAAGATTCTCTCTACCCGAGGCACAATGGTACGCCTAGCTAGTTGCAGTCGGCTGCTGGCTATGGTGAAGATCTCCTCACCTTGCCTTCTCATCACGACAGCTGCTGAGCGTATTTCTTCTTCAACATGACTTCCATGTGCAAAGCTAGGAGCAAAACCTCTACTTCCCCGCATACTCCTAAACTGCTGGATGGTAGTGCTGCCTGTGGTGTGCACCCCTTTGAGAAGTGCAGAGTCCCTGCTGAGGGCTCGTGCGGTGTCACATGTCCATGCACCATGTGATTGATCTAATAAAAGGGACGAATGGTTTCCTGCTCGTCAGTCAGCTCTACCAGACTCCTGCCTGCTGAGTGTTTGTCCAGTGGGCCTTCCAGGCGGAGGGCCTGCCCACTCTGCCACCTTCATGGTGTCGCTTTGTGATCAAAGCCTATGCGTGCGTCACCCTGGCCCGGGTACCTACAGAGCCAGGGACTGTCTGACCAGGAGATCCCAGTCCAAAGCGGGGTTCCCCCGTTATTTGGATAACGCATGAGTTTGGCATAAACTGCCTGGCTTGGTGCCCCCAGCATCTGTGTGTCTGGCTCGGGTGCACCAGAGCCAGACATAACATTGGTGACGAAAGGGTCTGTGAACCCCATGAGCTGTGCAGCTCTCGAAGTGCTCCGTGATTGGAGCTGGGTAGAAAGGAAGACTGATGACAAGGTGAGGCCACGTGCAATTGCTGCTCTCCCACCTGGGAGAGAGAGGGGGGACACCCAGCACCCGGCCGGCATCATCACCCCGGACGCGGCCCTCAGTTTAAGTGGGTGCTTGTGTGGCTGGGATGAATGGAAGCCAGCTGCCCCAGCGGCTACCGCCACTATGCTGGTTGGTACAGAGAAAAAGAATGGAGACACTGGGCCTCATTACGACCCTGGCGGAACGGGTTATACGGCGCCGTAAAAGGCTGCGGCGCCGTTCAACTCGTTCCGCCACATTACGAGGTCCCCTCGCGGGACACGTTAAGCACGCCTGGGAAAACCAGGCGTGCTTACCGGGTCCCGCGAGGGGAAGAGGGAGCAAATAACTGGCCATCTCGTAATGGCCCGTTGTTTACTCCCTCTCTCATTCCCATTCAGCCCTATGGGGGCCCTATGGGGGCCCTGTGGGGGCTGAAATGGGAATGGGGATGAACTGTGTCCGTGTCCTCGAGTGAGGAATTACCGGGCCATCCGAACTCGGAATGGTCCGGTAAGTCCTCATTCCGAGGACACGGACACGGATGCGGTTTTGCCGGCAGCCATGCCGACAATAGCGGCATGGCTACCGGCATGCCTCGTAATGAGGCCCACTGTTTGTTTGCGCTCCTGGCTCAGGAGCTCAGCTGGAAGGAAGGGAGGATTTTCCTTCAATATTCTCCATGCAGGGAACATGGAATAAAGTGTGTGGCCGCTCACACCAGCGGCAGTGCATGCCTGCACTTGCCACGCCGGCACTACCCCTATGTTCCCAGGCCTAGTGGCGATGATTGCAAAACAGGGGGAAAAGGCAAAAGGGAAAAGGGAAGTTGACTGTTCCATCTATGAAGCGTTTGGGAAAAAGGGTGTGGTCTCTGCCAAAAGAGTGTTTGAAAAAGGGACACAAAGAACTGTACTAGCACATGAGGGTTGCAGCTCAGTGTGAGTGCTTGTGCGCCCTCTGCTGCCGGTGGGGTCTTGCCAACAACCCCCGGCCTGGGGTGGGTAGATGAGTGGCTGGTGCCACTCCAGGAAGATGAAAGGCCTCCTGCTTGGGGGAGGGAAGTAAGTGGTGCAGCTAAGACGCCCTGCCACCAGTGTCCTGCTGCCTGCCCCACCATCAACAGACTAGGCCGTTGGGGCCCTCGGTGCCCCTGGGTGCTGCTTTGCCAGGCCCTGAACTGGTCTACTAACTGTGCTGAACTGACACTAGTGCAAGTTTGAACTGGTCTTTCTGCAGCCTGCAAATGCTTAAAGAGGACCCAGTAAAGATGTGTTTGATGCTGTGAGGCTGCATGTCAGTTATATGCTTAAAGTGGTCCCAATAAGGATATTTATGTGAAGCTGTGTTCCTGCAGGCTGTCGGCATGCTCTATATGGTGCCAATAGCTGGCAATGGTGTCATTTGGGGGGGGATTCCTTTCTGCCCTATTTAATAAAGTGTCTTTCAGAATGTGGTGGAAATGCCAACACGCCACCAGCAGTCCACCAACCCTGACTGGTGTTTATGTTTATAAATTTGTAATGCGCTACCCGGTACCCGAAGGCTTAAGGGTGCATACGAAAGACATACAAAGACAAACACACAAAAACAGACTCTCAGAATGGACTGAAGAGCTGAGGATCTCTGAAGAGTTCTAAAGAGTTCTAAAGAAAGGCCATGGAGCTCGTGGAAGAGTAAAGTCTTCAATTTTCTTTTGATGACTTCTGTAGATTCGGTGCTCCTGATATCCAGCGGCAATGAATGCTCCATTTCGGGTTTTGGCCAGTTTACAACGTGGGATGATCAAGACATTTGTATTGTTTGACCTAAGAGCCCCAGTATGCATCCTTTTAATCGCTTCCATGACGTATAGGGGCATTTGGCCTTTAAGGCATTTATGAGTGAAAAGAATCAACCTAAAGCATACTCGGGCCCGCACAGGAAGCCAGTGCCAGCCTCTTCTGGCATCCGAGACTTCATCTCTACGCCCTAGTTCTTTCACTGCTCTCACCACTGTTACCCTCATGAGATACACAGAGTGGTTGGTACATGTTCTTGTGTTTGTAGCTGCCTAGTCTCAGTGTCTGTGATTATTGTTTCATCCTATGTTGTTCAAGTGAACCTGAAATTGCTGTTTGTGACCGTTCGTTGGTTTAATGTCCAGTGATGTTTGTCTTCGTTTCGGTTCGTTATTAAAAAGGAGGAGTGTGGTGTGCTCCCCTTTGATAAGCGCTGAGTCCCTGCTGAGGGCTCGTGCAGTGTCACGTGTCCGTACACCATGTGACTTATGTAATAAAAGGGACGAGCAGTTTCCTGCTTGTCAGTCAGTTCTACCGGACTCCTGCCTGCTGAGTGCTTGTCCAGCGCTGAGCAAGTGCGGACTTCCAGGCAGAGGGCCTTCATAAGTAGCAGGGCCCCTGCGTTTCAGCCCTGCACCATGCCTCCTATGGCAGAGCCCCTGCATGGCAACTCTGTCCCCTCCATGGTGTGGCTGTGTGATCACAGCCTGTGCATGCGTCAGCCTGGCCCGTGTGCCCACGGAGCCAGGGACTGTCTGACTGGGTGATCCCGGTCCAAAAGGGTGTTCCCCATTATCTGGATATGGCATGAGCGCAGCATAAACTGTCTGGCTGGGTGCCCCAGCAACTGTGTGTTTGGCCCGGGTGCCCCCAACAACTGTGTGTCTGGCCCGGGTGCCCCAGCAACTGTGTGTCTGGCCCGGGTGCCCCAGCAACTGAGTGTCTGGCCCGGGTGCCCCAGCAACTGAGTGTCTGGCCCGGGTGCCCCAGCAACTGTGTGTCTGGCCCGGGTGCCCCTGACCCAGACACAACACCGCCCTGACAGCCATGCACTCTGATAACAACCTACCTTCGACCTTACCATCGGAATTAGTTATGAACCAAGTCACCCCTTTGAAGCCTTCCTGGAAGGCCCACCTTCAGAAACGTCATTCCCATGCGTGGCTGCCCGTAAGCCTCCCTCTTCCTTGTGTGATGACCCGGCTAGCTATGCCGATCTATCCCAATAAGGAGGCAGCAACCACAGACTGACCTCTAGCTTCCGTCACCTTACCGTCTAATGCGGTAGTACCTTTGCCTCATAATGAACTCTTAAATAACTGCCACACGGATGTCTGCTCGCCGGTAGTCCTTGATTCCGCCTCAGGCCCTGTACCTGACTCCGCGCTTACCTTGCTCATCGGAGCATTCTCTTATCTTATTTTTCCAATCACAAGAAGATAGACACTTCTCGCCTTCCTCCACTTCCTCCTTTTTTAGCCTCATTTAATGAATGGTTCTAATTCTGAACCACCTATCAGGACTAACTCACTGGTAACATCAATACCAGCAGAAGCGATAAAAAAAAAAACAGCTCTTACTACGATTGTTAAAAAAATTCAATTATGGAGGCTTTATCCTCGCAAGCAAAGGTTTTATCATCTTAATTCGGCATAAGCCTTGAAAGAGGCCCCACAAGACTGCCACAGTAAACTCTCTCCCCTTTGGCATGCCCCTCCTTCCGCCCCATCCTTTGGCATGCCCCTCCTTCCGCCCCATCCTTTGGCATGCCCCTCCTGGCTTCCGCCCCATCCTTTGGCATGCCCCTCTTTCCGCCCCATCCTTTGGCATGCCCCTCCTTCCGCCCCATCCGTTGGCATGCCCCTCTTTCCGCCCCATCCTTTGGCATGCCCTGCTTCCACCCCATCCTTTGGCATGCCCCTCCTTCCGCCCCATCCTTTGGCATGCCCCTCCTTCCGCCCCATCCTTTGGCATGCCCTGCTTCCGCCCCATCCTTTGGCATGCCCCTCTTTCCGCCCCATCATTTGGCATGCCCGTCCTTCCGCCCCATCCTTTGGCATGCCCCTCCTTCCGCCCCACCCTTTGGCATGCTCCTCCTAGCTTCCGTCCCATCCTTTGGCATGCCCCTCCTCCCGCCCCATCCTTTGGCATGCCCCTCCTTCCGCCCCATCCTTTGGCATGCCCCTCCTTCCGCCCCATCCTTTGGCATGTCCCTCCTGGCTTCCGCCCCATCCTTTGGCATGCCCCTCCTTCCGCCCCATCTGTGAGATGTCGAACATCATAACAGAAGTGCAACCCGAGGAGCCAAGTAACGTGGAACAGGAGATTGAGTCTAAAACACCTGACACTTTGAACTACTACAATTTTTTTTACCAGAAAAAGGAAAATACATCATAAACCTCCTGTCGTAGAGAAAAAAAACTAAAATATGAAATCTGCTGGGACTAACAACAATTGTGGATCGGGGAATTGCCTCCGTAATATCAAGTTTTCTGCAGTGGAGACCCTGGGCCTCATTACAAGGTATGCCGGTAGCCATGCCGCTATTGTCGGCATGGCTGCCGGCAAAACCGCATCCGTGTCCGTGTCCTCGGAGTGAGGACTTACCGGACCATTCCGAGTTCGGATGGCCCGGTAATTCCTCACTCGAGGACACGGACACGGTTCATCCCCATTCCCATTTCAGCCCCCACAGGGCCCCCATAGGGCCCCCCATAGGGCTGAATGGGAATGGGAGAGGGAGTAAACAATGGGCCATTACGAGATGGCCCGTTGTTTGCTCCCTCTTCCCCTCGCGGGACCCGGTATGCACGCCTGGTTTTCCCAGGCGTGCTTAACGTGTCCCGCGAGGGGACCTCGTAATGTGACGGAACAGGTTGAACGGCGCCGCAGCCTTTTACGGCGCCGTTTAACCCGTTCCGCCAGGGTCGTAATGAGGCCCAGTGTCACTTCCTGATCGAAAGGGGAAAAAAGAGGAAACTAAGAAGGGACTACGTGCATCCTTTGGCGAATCCCTCTGGAGAACATCAAATAAATGACGTGGTTTCTTTGTCTGATCCTATGGATACAAGTGGAGTCACGCATGACAATATTTCAGACATTTTGGGCCAGATTCACAGAAAAGTGCGCATAGATCCTGCAAAGTTCACGTGTCAAGGACTACTTTGTGCGTCCCTGTGCGCATTTTTATTTTGCATGCTCTGCATATTCATGCAATCTGTCCTGCAAAGTAACCCTATGCACAAGTCGCGGCCAGAATGCCACTGACACGCCCCCTTGCAAAGCAGATACAGCCACCAATACCTTACCTGTGCGCTATCCTCGGGTGTGAACTCATGCACCTCTGTAATCCGGTGTGGGACCCCCACAGCCAAGCCAGCAACCCGGCGACCCTGCGTAGGTTGCACTGTAATTTTTTCCAGCACCCTGACAATATGCGTACCATGTTCTGTAACTCAAGTAATTTCACAGTCAATCTGCGTGCGTACCCCCATAAACCATGCCAGCACCCGCTACTTCGCATACACGCACCCCTACATGTGATCGGCACCCCAACTGAGTGTACGCACCCCTATATTCACAATAGGACCGTACCTTTGCACAGTGTTTCCTATGTGATTCGGCCCATATACCTGCTTTCACATGGCAGAATGATCCAGGGCTTTGCGGGCTGAACCCCCGACATAATGTTACGCAGTCAATTCCATGAATACACTTGGTTGTGCACAGTTCCTCATGTTGCCTGTTCCACCCCCTATTTAGGTCTCTGCATAGGCCCAACCCACACCTTGCAAGAAGTCTTGCACAATGTTCTCAACTGCTCGCAGAGATGTGCCAGACCTGCGCGAACTCTCCTCGAAGTCCGGAAAAGCCCTGCAACGTAGATTCCATGAATCAATGAAGGGGGTTTTGCATGCTGAATGACACGCACAGTCCTGATCTACTGCGCAGAGAAATCCATAAATCGGGCCCTTTATGTCATACCTCGACATACTCTGAGGAACGTGCCCTAGATTTTGTTAGTGATACTTCTCCTGATGTTCCTATAATGCATCCAGAGTCTAACTGCTCGCTATATAATCTTGCCCTTTAACGTTGTCCAATAAGACTCCCACTGTTAATACCGATAGGACCAGCCATTGAAAAGACCATCCGAATCGCTGTGTATCCGTTTTCTCCACATTGAAACACAGAAGATCCGCCACGTTGGCCACTTTAAAGAAGAACGCCATTCAATAGAAACCACTTAGTCATCTTATAAAATAGCCTCAGTTAAATTGTTTACTGTTGGAAAGACTTACTGTGTCTTCAGATGACATTATCCTCAACAGATCAAACATGTTGGCATTGTTTTCTCTATCCCTTGTCTTAGGTCTATTGTCTCTAGTGGCATTGATCAAGTAGGGTTTATAAACGAATACACTCTAGATTGTGTTATGCTTCATGTGCGTTCAAGGCTCATAGGGCCTGATTCATGGAATTCTTTGCAGGGAAAATCAGGACTTTGCAGCCCATTCTGTGTGTAAAACCTCCTTCGTCAATTCATGAAATTGACTTTGTGAACATTTTCCGGACTTGCATGGACTACGCGCAGGCCAGGCACGGCCTGCGAGCAGTCGAGCAACTTCCACAAGACTCCATGCAGAGTGTGAGTCGATCCAGCGCAGAGATTTAAATAGGTGACAGAACATAGATATTACCCAATCACAACGTATAATGGGAAAGAACAAGGCATTACGTGGGCCTGTTGAGGGAGGACCTGTGCGAGAAAATCGCACGCCCTAAACGGCGTGCTGAAAACCGTATTCATGGACCTGACCGTGCAACATCACGTCAGGAAAATCAGCACACAAAGCCCCGGATCACACTGCCACCTAACAGCAGGCGTAAGGCCTCAATCGCATAAGAATCACTGCGCAAAGGTAAGGTCCAATCAGGAATTTAGGGGAGCCTGCACGTAGCTGGGTGCCATTCGCAAGAGTTTCTCAAGAGACCGTTGGGTCGGGCTCGAGGGCTGTGAAGGGGTTCATAGAAATTTGAAGAGTTTTTCCCTGACTAGACCAGTGTGAGCTTCAGGTTTGCCCCGTGAGACCTTCTCTTAGTGTTGAAGACTCTTCAGTCTCCTCCCTTGTTTTGTGATTTCAAGCCCCTCCCGGGGCTTGTGCCTTGACACATGTGAGGTGTCACCTGGTGCACCATGTGGGGGTCTCAATAAAAGGGGCACACGACATCCGGTATGGCAGTTATCACAGCAACTCACTGACTCCTGTGTCGCGCGTGCAATGCAGGAGGGACACCGGCCTTATCTGGCCTCACCCGGCCCCATAACACCTCGGAGCCTTTAGAATAAATTCTTCTTAAGTGCCTAGCTCCTAAAACTGTCTGTTTGTTTGACTAACGCCACAGCCTCCCTCATGCTGAGCACAGTCCCAGAGAGAGGCATCTGACATGAGGCCACAGCCTCCCTCATGCTGAGCACAGTCCCAGAGAGAGGCATCTGACATGACGCCACAGCCTCCCTCATGCTGAGCACAGTCCCAGAGAGAGGCATCTGACATGAGGCCACAGCCTCCCTCATGCTGAGCACAGTCCCAGAGAGAGGCATCTGACATGACGCCACAGCCTCCCTCATGCTGAGCACAGTCCCAGAGAGAGGCATCTGACATGTTAAGCCCTGAGCTGGGCTTCCAGGGATGTGCTCTGCAGATTCCTACAGTGCAGGGGGCTTCCACAGCAGATGAGGAAGGTGGAAAAAGCAGGGGGGGGCCGATACTGCACCCACAGCCTGGTAGATTCCTTTCTGGTTGAACTGTTCTTTTACCGGAGATCAGGTCCCTTGAGAAAGAGACCTTCCAAAAATTGATGTCTGTGGGACTGCTAATAGGGGATGGCACCTTCCTTGTAGAAAATAAACATCACTATTCTGGCCAGAATAGTGTTTAAATGTTTAGTTTAAACTAATAAAAGTCAGTTCATGGCACTGGGCAGGGCTACATACCAGGCTGGCCACTGTCTCGCTGAGGCTCCGGGACCGGGCCTTCTACGGTTACTATGTGGTGCTGCTCGTGCCTTGTCACATGTGAGGTCACAATAAAAGACGCACACGATATCCGGTATGCCAGTTATCTCTGCAACTCACTGACTCCTGTGTCGCGCGCGCAATGCAGGAGGGGTGCCGGCCTTATCTGGCCTCACCTGGCCCCATAACACCTCGGAGCCTTTAGAATAAATTCCTCTTAAGTGCTTAGCTCCTAAAACTGTCTGTTTGGTTGACTAACGCCACAGCCTCCCTCATGCTGAGCACAGTCCCAGACAGAGGCATCTGACATGGCGCCACAGCCTCCCTCATGCTGAGCACAGTCCCAGAGAGAGGCATCTGACATGACGCCACAGCCTCCCTCATGCTGAGCACAGTCCCAGAGAGAGGCATCTGACATGTTAAGCCCTGAGCTGGGCTTCCAGGGATGTGCTCTGCAGATTCCTACAGTGCAGGGGGCTTCCACAGCAGATGAGGAAGGTGGAAAAAGCAGGGGGGGGGCCGATACTGCACCCACAGCCTGGTAGATTCCTTTCTGGTTGAACTGTTCTTTTACCGGAGATCAGGTCCCTTGAGAAAGAGACCTTCCAAAAATTGATGTCTGTGGGACTGCTAATAGGGGATGGCACCTTCCTTGTAGAAAATAAACATCACTATTCTGGCCAGAATAGTGTTTAAATGTTTAGTTTAAACTAATAAAAGTCAGTTCATGGCACTGGGCAGGGCTACATACCAGGCTGGCCACTGTCTCGCTGAGGCTCCGGGACCGGGCCTTCTACGGTTACTATGTGGTGCTGCTCGTGCCTTGTCACATGTGAGGTCACAATAAAAGACGCACACGATATCCGGTATGCCAGTTATCTCTGCAACTCACTGACTCCTGTGTCGCGCGCGCAATGCAGGAGGGGTGCCGGCCTTATCTGGCCTCACCTGGCCCCATAACACCTCGGAGCCTTTAGAATAAATTCCTCTTAAGTGCTTAGCTCCTAAAACTGTCTGTTTGGTTGACTAACGCCACAGCCTCCCTCATGCTGAGCACAGTCCCAGACAGAGGCATCTGACATGGCGCCACAGCCTCCCTCATGCTGAGCACAGTCCCAGAGAGAGGCATCTGACATGACGCCACAGCCTCCCTCATGCTGAGCACAGTCCCAGAGAGAGGCATCTGACATGACGCCACAGCCTCCCTCATGCTGAGCAGAGTCCCAGAGAGAGGCATCTGACATGAGGCCACAGCCTCCCTCATGCTGAGCACAGTCCCAGAGAGAGGCATCTGACATGACGCCACAGCCTCCCTCATGCTGAGCACAGTCCCAGAGAGAGGCATCTGACATGACGCCACAGCCTCCCTCATGCTGAGCACAGTCCCAGAGAGAGGCATCTGACATGTTAAGCCCTGAGCTGGGCTTCCAGGGATGTGCTCTGCAGATTCCTACAGTGCAGGGGGCTTCCACAGCAGATGAGGAAGGTGGAAAAAGCAGGGGGGGGCCGATACTGCACCCACAGCCTGGTAGATTCCTTTCTGGTTGAACTGTTCTTTTACCGGAGATCAGGTTCCTGCTCGTGCCTTGTCACATGTGAGGTCACAATAAAAGACGCACACGATATCCGGTATGCCAGTTATCTCTGCAACTCACTGAATCCTGTGTCGCGCGCGCAATGCAGGAGGGGTGCCGGCCTTATCTGGCCTCACCTGGCCCCATAACACCTCGGAGCCTTTAGAATAAATTCCTCTTAAGTGCTTAGCTCCTAAAACTGTCTGTTTGGTTGACTAACGCCACAGCCTCCCTCATGCTGAGCACAGTCCCAGAGAGAGGCATCTGACATGACGCCACAGCCTCCCTCATGCTGAGCACAGTCCCAGAGAGAGGCATCTGACATGACGCCACAGCCTCCCTCATGCTGAGCAGAGTCCCAGAGAGAGGCATCTGACATGACGCCACAGCCTCCCTCATGCTGAGCACAGTCCCAGAGAGAGGCATCTGACATGGCGCCACAGACTCCCTCATGCTGAGCACAGTCCCAGAGAGAGGCATCTGACATGACGTCACAGCCTCCCTCATGCTGAGCACAGTCCCAGAGAGAGGCATCTGACATGACGCCACAGCCTCCCTCATGCTGAGCAGAGTCCCAGAGAGAGGCATCTGACATGAGGCCACAGCCTCCCTCATGCTGAGCACAGTCCCAGAGAGAGGCATCTGACATGTTAAGCCCTGAGCTGGGCTTCCAGGGATGTGCTCTGCAGATTCCTACAGTGCAGGAGGCTTCCACAGCAAATGGGGAAGGTGGAAGAAGCAGGGGGGCAGATACTGCACCCACATCCTGATATATTACTTTCTGGTTGAATTGTTCTTTTACCTGAGATCAGGTCCCTCGAGAAAGAGACCTTCCAAAAATTGGTGTAACCCCAGCATCACCCACCACACGCAGTGCGAGTGACGCACGGGGAATTTTGATAAGGTTATGTTTGACGATAGAATCCCCGGAGAGCTCGAGGGAATATGCATTACACCTGTAACACAGTGCAGTACTGACACACTTCCATGACATTCAGGAAGAAACATTTCAGTGATTCTTCCTTTCAGTAAACTTTTTTCCTCCATCATCCATTAGAATGGCCTGTGGGATATTAGGAGAAGGATTTGCGGTATGCAGATTTTTGTGAGGGTTTATGGGTATGAGGCCTCCCCTGCTTCCTAGTCCGTTTTCACTGTTAATATCAACGTAGTCACTTCCGGCCTCTCTGGCAAGAAGACTTGATGTTTGGGAACGAGACTGCGCTGAATTTGCATCACATTTGCCGCGTGCAAGAGTTAGTACAAAATGATTTTAGGTTAAAGTAAAAGCCTTAAAAACCAGTAAAGTAAAACAGTCTTCTTTCTTCATACTTTACAGAAATCCTCTGGAGATGTCGGTGATAAATATGATTGGAAGCTTTGGAAGTCATGTGACCTCCTGTGGGGACCTCTGCCGGTCATCTTTGGAAGTGCAGTGTTTATTCCATACATGAGCTCCTGGTGAAGTGCAGTGAAGTGCAGGGAGCTGTGCTGCTCACATGGAGTGTGTGATCCTGGCCACGTGGTGCTGCACTACTGCGGAAAGGGAGGAAAGACGGGCCCTCTGACCAACTAGTGGCTGTACCTTCAAGGTTTATAATAGAAGCCTGCCCCGAGCCAGGAACTCAGTGACGCATGAAAAAGCCTGCACAAAGCGCCACGAAGTGCAGTGAAGTGCAGGGATCTGTGCTGCTCACATGGAGTGTGTGATCCTGGCAACGTGGTGCTCCACTACTGTGGAAAGGGGGAAAGACCTCTGACCAACTGGTGGCTGTACCTTCAAGGTTTATAATAGAGGCCTCCCCCAAGGAGGTGGGTGATGTGGGGATTAATGCCAATTTTTGGAAGGTCTCTTTCTTGAGGGACCTGTACTCTGGTAAAAGAAAGGTTTATGCGGGAGCAGTGGAGGGCTCTGTGGGTCCAGGCTGACACGTTCCTGACCCGGTCTCTCCATTAGCCATCTCCCCTTATCTGCTGCGGAAGGAGGACCTCTGTAGAGCCAAAACACTGAAGCCCTGGGCACAAAAGGTTGCATTTCTGGGTTCTTTGTGCTATTATTGATTAGGGCACATTACTCTGTCGGGTGCCGGGGTTCTGTGCGCTATTATTCATAGGAGCGTGTACCTCTATCAGGGGCTGGGGTTGTTTGGGGTATTAGTCATAGGGTTGCGGCGCCTCTATCTGGGGCTGGGTTGTTTGTGCTATTATTCATGGGCTGCGTGCCTCTATCTGGGGCCGGGGTTGTTTGTGCTATTATTCATAAGGGAGCTTTCTCTATCTGGGACCATGCTCAGCATGAGGGAGACTGCGGCATTACATGGGGTGACTCTACAGTCAACCAGACAGTCAGTTTTATGACAGGAGCTTTAGCGGAATTGTCTCTCAAGTCTGCAAGGGATGAGACTGAAGGGCCTGCAACACTAAGGGAACGTCCCACTGGGGCAAACCTGAAGCTCACACTGGTCTAACTCTTTACATTCCTATTAAACCCGTCACAGCCCTAAGAGCCCAACTCAAATGACTCTTGAGAAACCCTTATTTTCGCCCACTGAGCCCTCAAAGTAAGACAGCAAACCCTAGATCAAAACCTTCCTGGAGGAATTGTAGGATGATAGGAGTCGAGCTGTATGTCGACACCAACCCTCTTTTAGCACAGCAGTCCTGGAACATGCTCCAGTGGCTGTCATACGCCTTCAAAGGTGGGAGGTCTCCTATCCTTCTGAATGGCTAGTTTCTGGAACAGACCTTGTCACCACAACCATTCCCCTCTCAATTTCCAAGCCCTCAGGCCAGAATACGTCTGCCCTGATCTTAATTTACTTGAACTAGATGTCAAGGAGGAGGAAGGCAAGTGCCTTTGCCTCTGCCTGTTCCAACAGAAGGGAAAAATAACTCCTGCAGGGCCAGACGGGAAGAGCAAGATGACCACCTCAAATTGGGGGAATTAGGCGCCTTCTGTCATCGCTCCCACCCCACCATGCTGGCATCTGTGGTAAGAATGGTCGGTACGGGTGATTGGTAGGGTAGGGCTGATTTAAAAGAAATCCCTTCAAAAGGTGGTTCCACTGAAGCCACCACCGTAGCTCCAATCTCAGGGGTGATGTCAATGTGATCCAAGCCTGGAAATCCTGGACCTTTTGGTTCAAGAATCTTGTGTTGTCAAGAGTTATTCAGCATGAGGAAGCAGGCTGTAAAAAAGGCACCATTAGGACATTGCTTCCTCTGGCTCGGAATCTTGTGAAGTTGACACAGAAGCGGCCCATATGCAGGCAGACCCATGGGACTAGGAACACACAAGAGGCCGTGTGTCCTTGTGCTCGGAGGAACTCCCTTGCCATCCCCTTGCCGGAGAATCGAAGTGTCCGAAGGTGGTCCTGCAACCTGGCTGCTCTGTCCCTGGAAGCAAATCTGGCCTCTGGACGTAAATCCTTCCCCTCCTGTGTCCAGAACCAGGGCCAAATGAATTAGGGATCTTGATAAGGAGTCAATTTGGGCATGTCCAAGTTGATAAGGTATCCCATCCTCTCCGGGCTCCTGCTGGTCTACCGCACGTGGTGGAGTAATGTGTCCCTTGAGGAGGCCTTGATAAGCCACCTGTTGAGGTATGAAAGATCTGAATTCCTTTCAGATGCTGAAATGCCACCACTGGATTGAAGACCTTTGTAAACAGAGTAAGATACATATGTGGCTGCCCATAACGGGAGAAGAGCCCCTCCAGATGTTTTTCCAAGATGTCATCAGCCTTCTCATCTGTGGCGTCCTCAATAGTGTCCTCAGGGACCATAGAAGACCTGCCCACCGGCATAGGCAGAACAGTGTCTACCTGAACCACCGGCGGCAAGCACTTCTCCTGCTCTTGTAGAGGATATAATTTAATCAGAAACCTGGCAAGGTGGCTCTGTCCGCTTCATTCCATTCCTTTAGTATCACCTCCTTTACTTCAGCCAGAAGCGGTATACCAGTCTTTTGGGCACGCTTGGGTTGGGAGGGAGGGTTCCTGGTGGCTTTCACTGCTGGAGGGTGGACTGGCTCTTCAAATCCCATGTCCGCTGCTTCCTGAAATAACACGGAGGCTACTGCCTCCTTATCCAGGTATTTAACCCTCTGTCCCCCTTCATGCGAGCACAGGATCTCCAAGGAAGAGGAGTGGGAAGAATCAGAGGAGGGGGAGTTCCTGTGACTTTTCTCATAACCTCCTGCTCCGTAATGAGCTCCTTAAAAATGTCTAGAAGTCTCTTTTCAGAAATTCCAGAGCACCTCTTTTTCTTGGGCTTCTCTGGAGATTCCGAGCCAGAGGAAGCAATGTCCTAATGGTGCCTTTTTTACAGCCTGCTTCCTCATGTTGAATAAACCTCTCCGGGTTTCTTAGTTCCAGTGGCGACGTCGTGTCCTCCAGTCCTCAGAGCCCTGCTTTTATGCAGAAAGACCCCCATTCATACAGCCTAGCTGTCACTCACACAGTGGGGGGGCTATCCTGGCGGGATAACCCCCCAGCCTTTCATGGCAGAGTGTGACTTGGGTTGCCTAGGTAACCCTGTCCGGGCGCCTATTCCCCCTCCCACACATCCTGTCTACCCCAGACTCTGTGGCGCCGAGAGGAGGGCTTCTGTGCAGAAGCCCGCCAAAAGGATGAACAAAGGATCCCCAACCTGGGTAAGGATTTCAGAGAAAGACACGAGAAAGAAATATTATCAAAGATCTGGCAATAAAAACCTACCGGAGTAAAGTTAATAATAAAATAAACCGGTGGTATGTTAGAGGCTGTCAGTAAAAGTGGTAGCCTCGAACAATGGGAAAATCCCATAGGAAAATATTGACGGTAGAATATTTATGGTAGTAACCACTGCCACCAGACAGAAACTTTGGAGAGGGGGACTGGACGGTACCCCCTCGAAAATGAACACCAGGGAAAAACTATTAACCCTTTCCAGTACTTCCATAGTAAGATGGGTTGTATTGGTTTTGTTCATAACTATTGACTAGTAAAGTCAAATGGGGACTTTAAATGCCCTGGGAGACAGTAGTCAGTCCCAGGGTATGGAGTCTATGTTTGGGGGTCACTATGACACCCCTGTGTTAATGCACTGAGGGAGTTAAAAAGATGATTCCTATGAGGGTGAGAAAACCCCATAGACCATAAGCACACAAGACAGCCTAAAACACACATCAGCAATCTGTCTAAGAGTGGGAAAAAAGGGTCGAACTCTTAGCAGGAGAAAAAAAGAAACCCTTCAATTCCAGCAAAGCTGCTGGGGGACTCTATAGGTAAGGGAAATTAGCCTTAGAAGAGAATTCTCCCTAACACCGAGGGACAGCCTGCATACAGTCCCTTGCATGCCCACAATTGCGCGGCACGTGACATATTCATGGATTCGATCACGCAACATCTTGGCTGTGAAATGGCCATGCAAGTCTTTCGTAAGATCCACCACACGAAGGCAGGCGTAAGTACACTTGTGCGTAGCATTTGCAGGGTGCAGGTGGGGTTGCATTTTGGATTTCGGAGTGTGTGTACTCAATTGGGGTTCAGATGTAACTGAGGGGTGCGCGTAAGCAGTATAGAGGGTGTGCATACGGGGGTTCGCATGCAGATTCTCCAAGTTATTGTTGAATTACACATTTTTATAGACTTGTTTGTTTGTTTGTTTATTCACTTATTACACGCACCAGACCAAGAAGTAATAGGACACGACAGTATGAGAATGCAAGGTTTACATAGTCATACAGTATACAGATATATGCAGATATGATAGAAGTTTCTGTAGTTACAAAGCACAATTCGATGTGCGAATATAGCGTCTATATAGTTACAACAATATACAATGTACAAATATACAAATTACAGAATGTTTCACTCCGTGGAACACTTAGGCTCGCAGGTAGAGTAGATCACATGTGAGTTTCAACAATATACAATGTTCACATATACAAATTGCAGATTGTTACAGTGTGACACTCCGTGGAACGCTTGGACTCGCGGGTAGAATAGATTCCACATGGGTTTCAAGTAGTAACATAAAATTAAGTGGGGATAGTAGGTAAAATGGAATAAGTAACTCCACACAGCCTGATGAGGTATGAGGCTATCGGTCAGATGAGATGATGTGTTTTATAACATTGTTTCTAAAGGGTAGGTAAAGTTGGTCAGTTCGCAAGTCTTGTGGCAGTAAGTTCCATGATTTCGCCGCCGTTACAGGGAAGCTATTATCACCAATAGTGGTGAGCCTATATCTAGGTGTAACCAGGCAATTAATATTACCAGCTGTGGTTATTCTGTGAGAGATTCTTCTCTGAAATGTATCTGTAAGGTAGCTAGGGGCAGCGTTATTGAGAGCTTTATGAGTCAAAGACAACGTCTTTAGCTGTATTGTATTACTCGTAGGCAGCCATTTATGTTGGCGCCTAAGGGAGGAGATATTATTGATGCCTTGGGCTGCTCTTAAGGCATTATTTTGTAATATCTGTAATATCTGGAGCTTCCGGATAGTAGTTCTGTTCGCACCACTGTATAGGGCATTACAATAGTCAATTCTAGAGAGTATTAAAGCTCTGGCCAGGATCAAACAACTATCATCAGAGAGGAATGGTTTACCTGCTCTTAGCAACTTGCAAGTGCAGGCCGTGGAGAAAGTTAGTGATTCTATCTGTTTATCAATAGACAGTGTGGAATCCAAATAGAAATCAAGAGTTTTTACCCCCTTGGAGACTTTAATGGTATTCCCGTCAATATTAAATGAGGAAAATTCCTGTCCTAGTTTTTTGATGTTGGCCTGTGATCCCAAAATTAACAACTCAGTCTTATCATCGTTTAAACATAGGCCATGAGTGGCCATCCATGCTTGGATGATAAGATATACCTTGTTCACCAACTCTGTGTCCTTACTATGATCCCCAGAAAGCAGGAGGAGAATCTGAGTGTCATCTGCATAATTCGTGAAGGTGACACTCAGATGGTCCAGATCATCGAACAGGGGTTTGGTGAAGATATTGTAGAGAGTTGGCGAGACACAAGAGCCCTGAGGAACAGCGCACTGGATAGGGGTCGGGTCAGCAGCTGCTGAGGGGGAGAAGACTCTCATAGTTCTCTCACTCAGGAAGGATTCAATCCATCTGATAGCCTCCAGGGAGAAATGGGTGGCAGAGTTGAGGTGTCTACAGAGGACCTTATGATCAACCAAATCGAATGCGGCTGAGGGATCAAGTAAGAGCAGAAGTGCTGTCCTCCCTTTGTCTCTCAGCTCATTTATTTGGGATTTTAAGTCGATTAAGGCTGTTTCCGGTCCGTTTAATGGGCGGAAGACAGATTGTCTATTACCTAGAAGTTTATTCAATTCAAGGTGTTTTTGAATTTGATTGTAGGCTGCTTTGTCCAATATTTTCAGTAAAAATGGAACCATGGTAATGGGACAGTAATTAGTAGGAATTAGAGGATCTAATGTCTGTTTCTTGAGGAGAGGGAGCACCCAGGATTGTTTAAGATTGGCAGGGATGGTACCTTGCTGTCGGTGTCCCAGATACAGTTACCGGGGACCCTGCACAGGGTCCCTGAGTCACAGGCATGCTTATGGGGGACCCGACGCACTGTTTGAGGGGTGCATGTATTCACGCCCAGGGGTGCACAAAGGTAGCTGTTCTGGCTGTTTATGCTTTGTGTGTGGGCGTGTCAGTTTCGTTCCGGGCGCGTCCTGGGAATATGGTTATGTTGCACTGTAGATTCCATGAATACGCTAGGCGCGCAGTGTTGTTTTCAGTGCGCAGCAATTGCAGGACGAATGTGCACTTTTCCATGAATGAGGCACCTAGTTTCAAAATTCTACATCAGTGATTGGTTGGCATTAGTGACAGTATACATGAATCCCTTCATTATACACTTTCATTCTCTGATTCTAAGCATGTGCTAATGCGGTAATAGTGACGTCTATGCAGGTTAGGTCATTTCTAATGAAGTCACTTTTATTCTCACGCTCCATGATTAGATGGTGAGTTGAAATACATGTAACAGTCCAACTAGGTCTTCTATTGGCTGTTTCAGGAGGAGTAGATGTGGAGTAATCACATACATCTTGAGATGTGACAGTGTAACACATAATAATTACATCCAAGTTCCGTCCTAAGTGACCTAAGCGGTTTGGCACCAGAATACTGTTCTCACCATTAAGAATGGTGTATTATTAGTCCATTTTATAACTTCACTCGGTGGAAAGGTTACCTACGTCCTTCCTGCATGAGTTCCTCTTTGTTCCAATGCTGACCTTATGTGTTAGGGCCTTTGTAGAGGAGGAGCCAAATATCCTCATCAAAAGCTCTGCCCCCATGTTGCCTATATGCTGGGAACCAGAGATGGCTACACGAGCAATACCAGTGAGGATTCCTGTACCACAAAGAGTCTTTGAGACAAGGTATCCATTACGAAAACCCTACATATATGCACGAAGAAATAGTGCTTTTCTGGCTGGGGTCACGCAAGAAGTATGCATTTGAATAATAAAGGAGACTGGTGACATCATGCAAAGTAAGAACTGATGCACCCAGAAGAGACCCATGTGATAAGAAGATGTAAATGTCCTATAGAAACTGAAGATGAAGTATAGAAGCTAAGCAGCTTTTCGGGATTGAAATGAAGATGCGCTTGTAGAGAAGAAGTGAAGAAACTGCAAAGTCATTTTACACCTGTACAGGTGCCGGAACGCAAGTAGGGAAGAGCAATCATAAAGGCGGGCTACGCAGTGAACTAGATGCAGCGGTGCGCCAATGTATACATATAGGAATGTACAGAACCGGGATATTCCACAAGGCACTTTAGCAAGGCTTGAAAAACTCATAATTGGAGAAGATTTCAGGGTGGCACAGTTGGAATTAAACTGATGGCTTGGTTGGCCCAGTACCAAGAAGACAAGGCCACAGTGAATTGGGCACCTGTCAAAAAGGCTACAACGAACGCGAGAAAAGAACACACTCTGTTTGGAGCAGAATAAAAAACATTGAAAGCCTCAAGAGTTCATCATTTAATAGAATAAAACACAGCAAAAGGCTCAAAAGAGTGGTCTCCAGTCACATGATCAAGATCGAAAATAGCTTGGGTCATACTCCACCGAAACCAGTAGATAGAACAATGCCAGACACCCTTTATTTCTTAGGCACAAACATCTTCTGCAAGGCCGAGTTCAAGGCCTTAATTGATGGGCAGAGTGATGATAGCTATTGGGCTAATTGGTGGGGAGGCAAGACCACACTAACACTCCATGTACCTGGGATGGTAGTCTGCGTGCTGCTAGTGTGTGGAATATTGCATAAGGGTACAAGTGTGCCAAACGAATTGTAGAGGGCCACGTAGTTAGGAGCCCCATACTTTATGGAACAAATTGACCGTCGTGTATTTAGTGACGATGAAGATGACCCTTCACTTGGGGCTTAGTGGTGGGATGGGCTTAGATGCACGCCTGATTTAGACACCCAATCACAACCCCCGGTCATATAGAACATATACGTAGATGTTCACTGAAAGCCAACCACCGCTACTTGTAGGTTTTTGTAGTTTGCCACATACCATGACATCAGTGATGACAAATTATTGCTATAAATGTTATGTTTTTTCTAAATTTGTTTAGATCATGCTTTGCGACGTCGGATGATGTCCGTTGTAACTCCCTGTTTTAGATAATTGATATGAAAACAGAACCAAACTTTGCCAACTTCCTGAACCGTTTTGATTATTGATGTTTGAGTAATTTCTTCATCCCCGTCCACCTCTAAGTAGTGCTTCCTTGTCTTAAAGGACAAAGGTCTCTGAGTTCACGTGGTAGCAGAGGTAGGATGGTTTAAAAGACCCATCGACCTAGTAAGTTTTAGGGTCTTGGATTATTGCGCATCCTCCGCCCTTTAGCTGGAGGATCGCAAAGCTCCCTGTGGATAGCAGCCACTAGTAAGAAACTTGCAAGTCACTGAATATAGTTGGGACAGCTCCCTCTTTCACGGTAACTCCTCCCGGTTTCTACAGGCAGCTGAGCGGGCCGAAGGCTACAGCGAGCTGTTAAGGAGGAGACGATCCTGAGGTTCAGGAGCTGAAAAACGAATGGTGAGTAGATTGAGGTAAGTGTCAAACACACGGTGCATGGGGAAGATAATAATGGGAAAAAGTAACAGAGGGTTGTTTGGGTGTTAAGATAATGATAGAAAGCTTTTGGTGAAAGTATATGGACAAGGAGCGATCCATAAGATAGCCCAGAGATCCTACATCAAGGGACGTTTAGAAGAGACTGTTTTAGAATCTGAAGCAGATACTTAGGTGACAAACAAAATAGATTTTGTTAAAGAGAACAATCTACACTCCCCAGCTCCCCAGCAGAAGTGTGACTAATAAGCAGATTATGTTTTAAGAAACGAGAGTAAAAAATGAGTTATGTAGTCATTGAGAGTATTGATTGAGTAGGTAGATTGAAGTAAAGTGAGACATAGAGGTTGGTGTATGCTCATATTGTATTATTTTTCTGAAAAGCCTATTTTTGTGAAAAGAACGGTAATTATTGACAGTCAATTGAGACTTGTCATGATGGAGGATGTTACTCCACTTATACATTTCTGCAAACAGTTGCCAAAGCACACACCCGAGCTTAAGCAGTATAGTGCTGAATGGGTTAAGGGCACAGCAGATAAAATTCTCATGCCATGACCACAAGGGGGATCATCATCAAAGGCAGTTTTGCAACACATGACCATGCATTTGCATGCTGTCGACACAGGAAAGAAATTGGAACAAAGATTAGCTTGCTTAGCACTCTGGAAGATGTTTCAGGAGGAAAGAGAAGACCCGTCTCCTGAAGACTGGATGTTTAACCAATGTAAAGAGGGGGTGTTGAGCCTTCTGCTCCTCTCACTGCGACTGAAGTAAACAGCGATAATTCAAAAGATGAAGGAGTATATCCGCTAAGAGAGCTTAAAGCAGCGGCAGGATATATTAATCCGACGTATGAACCGCTTACTTATAGCAGTGACGAGAGCCCAGAGAGGCTCCAGAGAAAGACGGGATCTCTAAAGTACCATGGGACAAAAAGAGAAGCGAACAATCAAATGTGAACTTAGACTTAGAAAGAGAAATCAAAAGATGGAAAGGAGAGAAATATAAAACTAACGTGATGGCGCTCATACAGAACGAGCAGCCGGATATTGCTCAAACTTGATGGAAAGAGCATGGAGGAAACACAGCAAAGGGAAGATCAGGACGAGCAAGACAAAAAAGACAGGGAACGGGAGAAACAATTGAAAGAAGATGAGGCTAAACGAAAGAGAAGACAAAGACGAGAACACATGTATCAGGAAAGAATAGTTAAGAAAGGAAGTAAGAGCAGAAGAACAAAGACAGTATGATAATAGGCAGGGAGCGACCGAAGAACGAGACAGGCTAGAAAAGAAGAAAGAAGAAGAGGAAAAACAGAAATGAACAGAGAAAAGAATGCAAAGACGCAAAGACGTAGAGGTGCGTAGAGCAAACGAGAGGAGGGAAGCAAAGAGGCAAGAGGAAAAGAGGTTTAGAGAAGAAGCCAATAATTGAAGGGCATTTGACAAGGAAATGGAAAGAAAGAGAAGGCAGAGGGCACACAACATTGATCACATTGAAAAAGAGCTGCTGAAACCGAGTCCAGTAGTAGCATGGGAGGACATAGAGGAGTTTTTCCCACCACAAGAGCCAATGCCAGGGCCCTCTAGGATAAACCTAGAGAAGGATTTTGAGGTAGGGAATATAAGACATAGAATCACAAAAGCATATCACAAGATGAAAACAAAAAGTGAATTAAAAAACAATGGACCGATCTTCCTATACCTACAACTGAAAGGGGTGTTATCGAGAGAAGAATGGAAGACCACTACACGCAGAGAACTGACACCCTTAGAAACAATCCTTGATACGACCAACACGACCAAGGGGCTAATATCCCGCATGTACAAAGCCTTAATCACCAAAGATCAATCTCTGAGCATCCGCCTCAAAGAAAAATGGGAAAATGATTTCGACAGAGAATTTGACCAGCAGGCTTGGGACAGAATCTGTGAAACGCCGGCCAAAATATCAATTGCCACCCAATACAAATTACATGCCGTGAAACTACTCCACCGGTGGCAGTATGATCCGCATAGACTGTCTAAGATGTTTCAAACCTCAAGCCCAGGATGTTGGCGACATTGTGGTACGGACGCCGACTACTGGCATATGTGGTGGAAGTGCCCCAAGGTGCGCATATATTGGCAGGAGGTCCTGGGGTGGATCAAGCGACTAGATGGCATAGAAAGGGAACCTTCCCCCCTTCTGATGTTGTTTGCTTCGAGGAAGGGGACGACAAATTGGTGCGAGTGAAAGGACTAGCGTCCCCCCTCCTACTGGCAGCCAGAGCAGCCCTAGTCATAAAATGGAAATCCCCACGACTGCCAAATGAGAAGGACTGGCTGAAAGTCACCACCAATATTTACACGATGGAGAAAATAACAGCGGCCCTCCATGACAAGGCCGCGAGACATGAAGAAACATGGATCGACTTCATAAGCCATTACATTTCAGGACCGGCCACTGACCCACCATCTAGTCAGTAACAGCTTTAACCAACTGACCCCAGCGTGGAATGGAAACCGAGAACCACATCATCTGATGCCCGTGCCTGTCACACACCTAATCTGTAACACCTGACAATAACAATGACCATCGAATCACGTCACATCGCCCGTTTCAGTACATTACAACAAGCACCACGCCCTGGAAGTTTTTTGAGAAAAGACAAGGGGAGGGAGGGAACGGGAGTTATACTGTTCACCTGTCAGAAGTGGACGCGCATTTTATTGTATTTTTGATGCCTAAATGTTTCACTTCGGATGTTTAAAACTAATAAAATTGAATTTGAAAAAAAACCAAAGGGAAAGATTATCAATTTGAGATTTCACAGTCACGAGAAAAGGAGGGAAGTCCGTTTAGCATGGACGAGAAAGAGGATAGCCATACGAGTTGGGGACAAGATATGTCAGATGAAGAAAGGGAAACCTTCCATGGGGAAGAGGGAGCTGGTGCATACAGCGTCGAGGGATGTTTTCAGACAGACAAGGAAGTTAGGGGGTCAGATCTGGACCTACCTAAAGAAAGAATGCCAGAGCCTGTGGCGTGCACAAAACGATCTAAAGGGTGATCTCATAGTGAGAGGGGGGAAGCGCCACCAATACGTGAGAAGATGAAGGTAATTGCCAGGAAGAAGGCGATCAGGAACCATTGTCCCTACTATGGATAGGCAGACGGTGGGAGCCGATTGCGATTTTGGGATTTCACAATTCCCTTTGTTAGAGACAGCAGGTGCCAGACTGCAATATATACCATGGCCTCAGATGGATAAAGATAATTTAAGATGTAAATTACCCAGCTTAACCTCGGGGGAGGGAAAATTGATATATGAGTTAGGGAAAATGACCGGAGGAAAAACTCTGACCATAGGGGACTTTAAGGGTCTCCTAGCAGCTATCCTTGGGGAGAAGTCTGATGACATTCGGACGACAGCAAGATACGCAGGTGTCACAGCACAGAATACAGCACATGATGGCGTGCCATTTAAGAATTGTAGAGCAGCTGTTTGGAAAGCGTTTAGAGTATAGTATCCTGATACATCGGATATGGGAGCTATAATGGCATGCAAAATGCAGGATGGGGAGGATCTGCTTCTTTAAATTCAAAATTTTCAAGAGCAGTGGTCCCTTGAAACTCGAGAGCCATGGGGGAAATCTATACCAGTATTCTATCATATATTATGTCAGGGATTGCCAGAACAGGTACAGTGACAGCTTAAGAAGCTGGTGGGTATGGAAGCCTAGCATGGCCAGAAATACAGCTGACCATTGCGCATCATTGGCATTTGTTGCAGGAGAAAAATTGGAAGGAAGCGGACACTAGGAAGATCGAGGAAGCTAAATTAGTGCAGAAGAAACTATCCAAGTATGCTCTCGAAGGGGCAATGCTGACTAGTGGAGAAGGGTCAGGATCAGAACAGACAGCAGGTATGCCGCAGGTGAATAACCAACAGCAGTCAGATCAAGGAGGAAACAGGTTCATGCCGTGAGGAAAAGGAACAGGGTTTAGGGGAAGGGGAGGCTTTCAGAATAACAAGAGAGGCTTTCAGAATAACCAAGGTGGCTTTCAAAATGTTCAGAATGATAACCAAGGCATGCAGGGAGGGCAGGTCAAAAGATTCCCTCCTGTATGTTGGACATGTGGAATGACAGGACATATAGCGCAAATATGTGGGAGCCAAGGTATGTCCGGAACGGGCAATTCTGAAGAGGGGGGCAGCTCATCCTCCAGCGTATAGCCCACAAAGCAGGGATGGATTCACTCAAGATCAGACAGTGTATCACACACAACAACCGCAAACACTGCAGGCTTTGCAATCACAGCAAGCACCATTGAATCCGCCACAAGGGCAGTCACAGCACTCACCCATGCAGATACAGCAGAATACAAACACAGGACAGTTTTTGACCCCTAGAATGGGAGGTGTCACCGTTGAGGGTGGGAATCTTTTTACGGGTATGGGAATAAGTATGTACCCACAATAGGACAGTTCACTGGGTGACTTGATGTGCTCAGTACTATCTGTGAAGCCCAATCCTCTAGAGGAACCAAGGGTTGATGTCACAATAAGAGGAAAATCCTTCTCTTTTTTAGTAGACACTGGGGCAACTCGCTCATGTATACGAGAGGGAACAGTTTAATTGTGGGGAAATGCCAAGAATGCTCAAGGGTTCTCAGGAGCTACAAGTAGAGTTCCTTTTACTGAGAAATGGCCAGTCTCTATAGGAGAATGTGACATATATGTTCCATTATTCTATTCGAGACCGACTCCAGTTAATATACTGGGCAGAGATTTAATGACAAAGTTGAACACGACGACTTCTTTTAGTGATGAAGGCATAGTGTTTATATGATTTCAATGTAAGTGAATTTATCATGGCATTCACAGGGCAAATAGCTTTGCGAGGAAAGCCACTAGAGCCTGAGGTTTTTCACTATTTTTACTTTTTTCTTTTCTTTTATTTACTTGTATATAATCAAAAGACAAATGATTTTTACAAGAAGAAGAAAATCAGATCAAATTGATTGAATGATTGCAATTTTCGTGTAAATGCATAGGCTCATCCGAGCAGTTTCATAGAGATCCAAATTGTTTGTTTGTTTGTCTGGTTTGTTCACGTGTAAATACTCTAGATAGCACACACAGTCCGGAAACGCCAGTCGGCGCCGAATATATCTGATTCTGCGTGAGACAGTTAAAAGTCCCCTCCAAAAGCTATGCTCAGCATTCGTCGTTGGATTTGTGATACAGTAGTTGTTTCCTAGAGGATTGATTCTTTACTAATCGCTTGGTGGGATCTTTAGCATTTTTGTCAAGGCTGCTTCCATAAGTTTAAATGTAGCTACTGTCCAACGTGCTTTTTCCCCAGAGATAAGTCTACACCACCATGTGTCTTCTTCCACCAGGACGGAGTTAACCCATAAAGGGGCCAAAATGGCTGAACATTCTGGGTTGAGAATGGGACAGTTTAGCAGGAGATGTCGAACTGTTTCTTTTGATTCCTCAATTAGGCACAGTCTACATGTTGTGACACTGGCCTGGCTTCTTATCCCCAGGATCTCTCTGGTGTGGAGCAGATTCAGTCGTTCTCTTAAGAAGGTGTGTCGAAGCTTTTTATCTGGGAATTTTATACAATAAGCCAGAGGAGATTTTAGCTTATTGTATGTTGGCGGCAGGTGTTTTAGAAATTTGATCGCAGTTGTTTGCTCACCAGTGGTGATCCAGTCTTGGTTTTTCAGTTTTTGGATCACACTTTGTGGGTTACAGATCAAGTCTTCTGTGGTACATGCCACCTCTTCCAATTTGTTTTCTTGGCAGCTGCCCCACTTCTGAATCTCCTCACATTTTGTTGACGCAAGCTCTTTGCCGATGATGTTAAAAATTGGCAGACCGTCTTGGATCAGAGTCTTTCTAAAGATAGCCAGAGAGGACAGACTGACCGTGGCACCTAGCGACAATAGGCCCAGCTCTCTTCTAACAGCTGCAATCGGGATAGAGTTCAGTAAACCCAGAATCGTCTTCCAAATATAACCCTCCAATTTCAGCCAGAGTGAACTCGGCATGTTGATCGTAGCGTCCATGCCATATGTTGTGTTCTTTTGCCCAAAGTTCCCATCCCAGATTGGAGTTTTCAGCTTTTGCATTTCGTTTCATTTTTCTCACCACCTTTTATTTCCGCTATTATTTTGTCATATGTGTGATTGTAGATGGTGGGAGTAGTCTTTTCTTCTTTCTGGTTGGACTTGTACTTAATCAAGAGTGGGATATAGTCGGGTCTCCGAGACGTCTCAGAGGTCATTATAGCATCCCCAGCTGTAGCGTATTGTTGGATGATAGCTCTGACACTTGCGGCTGTCAAGCGTAGTTGAGTTTGTTGGGGATTGGACTCGAGCGAAGCAGTGTAGCTTCTGGTTTCTCGGGAGACAGACGACCAACCAAGGGTGAGCATGTTATGGTCACTCGGGTAAGTTTTAACCACCTTGAAGCTATCAATTTCTGAGCACATGGCGTTTGAAATGAAAATATAGTCCAGAGTGGCCATCGGGGAACCTCGTACCCAGGTGGGAATTTGCGGTGGCCAATCTTTGATCCAGGCAGCGTTGTGTACATTTCTTGCCGCCATCAAGTTCATCCAAGCTTGACCTCTTGATTCCATTAAGGTCGCAGCAGCTGATTGCAGAGGTGCTTCTTTGGGGTGGAGACATTTGGCATTCAAATCTCTGCAGATTATGACATGCGTGGTGTTCCACTCAACTGCGATAGCGTCGATAGTGTCGTCCATAGATTGGCAAAAGGCCATGATCGACGTTCTTTGTGGGTTCCAGTAGGTAGTGATGGCTGCGAGAGAGGTCACTGACCATCGTCTTGTTGCTTCTGAGAAATGAGTCCATTCAATGAGTATTGCCAGGATCCCGTAGGATCTAACAATAGTTTTGACAATTTTCCGATTTTGGCCTGTCTTCACGGCGATAAGTAGACCTGCGGAGGGCCGGCCTAAGAGTCCTCTGACCGCCGGGGAGATCTCCATTTCAAATCCGTCCATGGATGGTTTCTCCAGAAGCCAAGTCTCTTGGAGGCATAGGATGTCAAAGCGCCCCAGATCCTCACTGTTGGGGTCGGTTAAGTGAACATGGCCTCTGGTGTCCCAGGAGGCTAGTGTCAGCATCTTTGAGTGGATGGATTCTTTCACTTCATTAGGTAATTGCTATCTACTTCGGTTTGAGGTGAGCGCTCCTTTTAGCTAATTCCATGGTCCACCTGAATTCGACTCTTTCTTTGGCTTAGCCGATGTGTCAGTGGGTCTGTTGCTCGGCGACTGGTGCCTGCAGTTTCTATAGCTGTTAAATCTACTTTGTTGAGGAGAGTAGTCTCTTAGCCTTTCTCTTCTTTGGTATCCACGCTGTCTTACAAATGAGGATTGAGGCGGGCTATGCCTAGTTCTGTCTCGTGGATTTTGAGGTGAAAAGACCTCCGATGCGTTTGCCGAATGTTTGCGATAGTGTTTCTCTATGGGTCGTGCTAGAGCAGCCTTCAGGTCTGTTCTTCGAGATGTATTACGTTCATCTAGACAAGGCTCCTTTTCCCTGTCTGGAGTAATCCCAAAATGGGCCTTCAGTTCAGCTCTTCGAGTGGTATGATGGTCAGATGAATTAGGTTTGTCTTTTCTCTTATTAACTGCCGGATCTTCCTGGTTTCCTTTTTTGTATGATGTAACTGGGCTTTTTATTTAGGACAGGAGGAATCCGGCTAGTTTTAATTCGTTTCCAGCGTCCCGGCTCAGATGTTGAATTGCGGCTGATCTAATGTGGAGATAGGCTTTAGCCTTATTATCTCTGTGGTATGGCTCGATTAATTTTAAGTCTTCCGTTTTCAGGGTCTTTAGATCAGATATGGACGCTGTAATTTTTAGCACTGTTCTGCGGTTTAAGACCATGTATTTGTCTCTGTTTGAGATCTGCTCGAGTTTAAACAGGCGAATAGATTAGTCAGTATTTAAAGTAGCCTCTGTTTTTTCTGCTGATCTGTGTGGCCTCTGCGGCTGCGTCAGCAGGCTTTCGTGTAGTGGTTTGTTTGTGGTGTCTGTGGACAGTGCGTACAAAGCTGTTCTTGTAGGTAAGGGAAGGCATTCATCATGCCTTGGTTGTTGTAGCAAAGGACCATCCATTGTTGGGCCTTTGGCGGAAGGCGGGGCTGAAGTCTTCTTAGCAAGTTTGATACTCTTTTGTATTTCCTTTTGGCCACTGTCAGCCTTGTGCTGGTACCTGGAGTTCGTAGGAAGGTCTTGTTCTATGTGCTGAGACAAGTTGGTTAAGATGCTCGAATCCAGGAATTCACTGGTAGATTTGGGTGAGTGAGTTAGATCTATCGAAGAGACAGCCATCGCTTGCACTGAGTCCGGGACAGACGTATCATTCAGCCGCACGGTTTCTAGTGTAGAGATAGCAGGTTCTGCGTGTGGTCGAAGTCGGATAGTAGGATCTGTTTGCTCCTTCTCCGCCAGTTTGAGAGATTTTTTCTCAAGCCCTTGCCTTTGTAGTTGTCCAGCAGTCTGCGTAGGCACGGAATTAGTCTTCAGATGTGTGCTGCTCACAGTTGTTGCTGCTTTGGATTCATTAAGAAAAATGGATGCAATTTCATCGTTTCCTTTCGTCAGAGTGATCTGTGTTGATTTTGATTCTAGCCGCCCCATCGGAGCGTCTTTTTGGCTTGTGGCCACCGTGACATTTTCGTACATGGGTTCAATTATGTCTTTTTTCCGTTGTGAGATATCGTATTTCAAGTCAATGGCCGTTATGAAGCCTTCCAAAAAGGTCAGCTTTGATTGTATAATTGCTAAAGTAGCTGTATTATCTCTCAACGCATCGCCCAAGGTTTCGTACAGTTTGCAAAATGGGGCCATAGCGATTGTTATTGCTGACATGATCGTGGTCATATCTCTCTTATTATTTGGTGAATCTTTTTGTGTGGATGTTTGAGAGTCAGTTAGCCTTCCATTTTTTGGGGAAGTTTCTCTGCAGTCTGTTGTTAAAGTGGTCGTAACTGAGTGCCGGCGTCGGGCTGAAGTACCGCCGGCCTCTGGTAGCTTAGATAGCCTTGGCGACGAATTCCATGGACCACTCCCCGTGCACCGTTGGAACAGTGGATCTGTTAAGTGATCTTGAGAGATCCGCCGAGCATTTGGTGTTAATAAATGAGCTTCTGTCCAAGGTTGTGGGCTCATTCCTCTATGGGATGGATATGCTTTTGGCTGAAGTAGATCCAGTATATCCAACATTCCATGCTGGTGCGATCGGGCTTCTGTAGGTGGTGTTTCTCTTATTTTGTCCATTGTGCTCAGCTTGGGGTGGGTAGATTGCCCTGCCTGGACCTCTATAGATTGTGTTTGTTTCTTCTGTGCCGGTCTCAGCAGTTCCACTTGGGAGAGGGCCGGTGTGGCTGTGACGGTTCCCTGAGTTGATGGGCCCATTACGTCTCCTCTCATTTCCAGCAATTCAGATTGAGTGCAGGGCACTGTGGTTGTAGTGCTTTCATCAACAAGTGGGACGTGAGGGGGTTCTTTAGTCAACACGTCGTGATTTTCGTCTTGAGAGGATAGTGTTTTTCTGCATTTAGCTAGTGGCGGAGTCTCATCCAGCGCTTCTAGGATTTCCGCATCCGAAAGTTCAGACTCATTGGATAGTTTTCGCTTTCCTTGTGTTTTGAAAAAATTCAGAAGGCCATTAGAGAGAAGCGGGATTGGTGTAGACCGTTTCCCTGACCCCGTTTTCTGGGGGGGGGCTGAGAAGCCAAGCTTTTAGTCGATTTATTGTTTTTTGCATTGGTTTCTTCCTTTCTTTTTTGTAGGACTGTTTTGTCAGTGATTCTTTGCGACAGAGAGGGTTTAGATTTAGGCTTGCCTCTTTTTTTGTATTGTATTCTTGTCTTGCGTGTTGGAGAATTCGTTTTTGGATTAGTGATGTCAGAAGCCCTGGATTGATGATCAGCGTCAGACTCTGAGTTAAGTATAGAGATGGCACTATGATTGAGGATGTCCACGGCTGAGTAGTATCCCGAGGTCTCCTCTGGTACTGGTTCGAGAGTGGTGTTGTTGCTATGTCAGTTTGCTCAGGGAATTGCTCCTGCGGCAGTTGATGGACCATGGCCAAAACGGTCAGTTGCGGGGGTATTTAATTTATGTCCTTGGTGAGGATCCTGGGAGGTGGATTGTGTGTTACACTTCCCTGGGATCAGGGCCACCGCTTATGATTCATCCTCTGGGCTTGTTTGCATAGAGCTCGTTGAGGTAGTAGCTGTTTATATGTGCCGAGCCTCTCCAATGAGACCTATGGGTGGTACCTGCAGCTCCTGTAGCAGCGCTTGGTCATTTCCACCCGCCTTAGCCACGACCCTCAGACCCAATGGAAGGATATATATTGGCTGATGTCACTGACGAGGATATGTTAGGAATGACCCGTCAGATGATGAAGTAGTGTTTGAAATGAGCATCAATTATTGGATTAGGACAGAAAAGCAAAAGGTCCCACAGAGAATGGTGATAGTGCGGCAGCGTCTCTTTTTTTATGATGAGGACATAGGAAAAATACCAATCGCCTTATGGACTACGTCTATGTTGTTCTTTTGCATGCTCAGGCCAGGTGGGGGTGAGGCCAGTATTTGTCCCGAGCTGCCAATTATGGGCTGGGGGAGACAAGAACCCATGATTGCAGCGGATCATAACAGTCACGTACAGAGTCAAATGTACTCCCCGTTCTGAGCGCGGGGTGGGATTATTTAGAGTTGGGGATTGGAACATGATCCTGGAGGTTTTTTTCACGTGACTCCTAAGAATTCTTAAATCTGGGTCTTCCTCCATGTTCTGCGTATAGCAGAGATACAGAGAGATAGAGGGTGTCTCGTGCATGACAGGGGAGACGGGATCTCAAACAGACAGATCAAATGTTCATCAGAGTTTCAGAATTTCAAAGAATCAAAGTTTCAGAATTTCAGATCATTGAAGTCACCCACCTACCTCACCTCAGGATCAAATGTCCGGATCAGTGTCAGCGCCGGGGTGGTGACGGACGTTCCGCCGTGCCGCAGAGCCAGGCGGGTGCCTCCCGCTGCGGACTGATGAAGACTGGTACTCTGCACGGTACTCCGCGCATGCTCCGCGCTGATGAGGGGTTTTTAAAGTCAGTCGGTCTTGTTTTCCTTAAAGGAGCACTTCACGGTGAAAAAACAGCAGCCGAGCAGGAAAGCACAGAAAGCACGTCCTCTCCCTCTGATGCAGACTGGTACTCTGCACGGTACTCCGCGCACGCTCCGCGCTGATGAGGGGTTTTTAAAGTCAGTGGGTCTTGTTTTCCTTCAAGGAGCACTTCACGATGAAAAAACAGCAGCCGAGCAGGAAAGCACAGAAAACACGTCCTCTCCCTCTGATGCAGACTGGTACTCTGCACGGTACTCTGCGCGTGCTCTGTGGTGATGAGGGGTTTTTAAAGTCAGTGGGCCTCATTACGACCCAGGCGGTAAGTTACCGCCTGGGTCGTACCTTTACCACCATGGCGTAAACTATGTTTACGCCATGGTGGTTGGTGGACTTACCGCCCCATTCCGAGGTTGGCGGGGCGGTAAGTCCCCAATCCCCATTTACCCTTCCCCATTCCCATTTTTACCCCATAGGGCATAATGGGAGTGGGGAAGGCGTTAATTACGCCACCGTAAATTACAGTGGCGTAATTAACAACAAGGTCCCTTAGCGCCATGGATTTTAACACCTGCTAAAAGCAGGTGTTAAATCATCCATGGCGCTAAGGGACCTCGGAATCAGGCGGTAAGGGTCGGCGCTGTTTACGCAGCCGTAAAACCCTTACCGCCTGGGTCGTAATGAGGCCCAGTGGGTTTTGTTTTCCTTAAAGGAGCACTTCATGATGAAAAAACAGCAGCCGAGCAGGAAAGCACAGAAAGCACAGAAAGCACGTCCTCTCCCTCTGATGCAGACTGGTACTCTGCACGGTACTCACTATTGGATACACATTTTGTTAACATGGCTACCTGGTTTAGTGGGTAAGGTTATGAGAATACCTGATGAATTTTTGTTCAGGCCACAGATACCTATAGACGAAGAGGAGGGATGGCTTTTCCCTCTAGAATTACAGGCAGCCATAGTGTGAGGGGAATTGGCCATGCTTGAAGGATGGGATAAGGGCAGGCCATGGGGAAAAGTGATTGCCATTGGGGAAGGATATATATTGGCTGATGTCACTGACGAGGATATGTTAGGAATGACCCGTCAGATGATGAAGTAGTGTTTGAAATGAGCATCAATTATTGGATTAGGACAGAAAAGCAAAAGGTCCCACAGAGAATGGTGATAGTGCGGCAGCGTCTCTTTTTTTATGATGAGGACATAGGAAAAATACCAATCGCCTTATGGACTACGGGCCCCCATGACGTAGGCCTGTTAGAGGGGGTGGGAGAAGTCAGGATTAAGCCTGAAGCCAGGAGCAATTTTACCTCGAACAAGACAGTATCCCATGTCTCGAGAGGCAGACAAGGGGATTTTTAAGACTATGGGCCTCATCACGTGTCTGGCGGTAACCCTTAGATGCGGCGGTGGCGCTATTACCGCTGCATTTAATGGTCCACCAGATCATGGCTTTTCAGCTCAGAGCTGGGGGGAAATCTGCTGCAAAATTGTTGATTTTTGGTGCGTTTACCGCCGGCGGGTTAATAGTGTGAATTTTCCCCATTGGGCCCAATAGGGAATGAGGAATTCCCGAATGGGCCCACTGGGGAATGGGCAATAACCCTTCCGCCGAACCTGTGATCCGGCGCTAATAGCGCCGGGGGGTTTGGCGGTAGGGCTATTAGCACCGGCGCTAATAGCACCAGTGTTACCGCCCAACTCGTGATGAGGCCCTGTATCAGCTATTATGGATCAAGGCATCTTTGTGATGTCAGAGTCACCATGCAATACCGCTGTGTATCCTATCAAAAAATCAAAGGGGGGGTTGTGGCATTTAATTCAAGACATGAGGCCAATTAACCAGATTGTAGAGGGCGAGGTTTCTCTAGTTCCAAACCCGGCGACAATTCTGTGCAGTATTCCCCCAGAAGCACGATATTTCACGGTGATTGATTTGAAAAACGGCCTTTTCTCAATCCCATTGCACAAATCTCCCAAGATCTTACGTCATTTACGTTTCGTCAGATGAAGCTAAAAAGCACACGTTTACTTCAGGGGTACTGTGAGTCTCCATCAAGTTTTTAACAGTGTCCTACTTATGGATCTGAGCAATGTTGATTTGCCGAGTGTCATGTTGCAGTATGTAGATGACATTTTAGTTTGCAGCACGACATAGGCAGAGTGTAGACAAGACTCTGTTCAGTTAATGATTATCCTAGCAGACAAGGGATATAAGATGGACAAGGAGAAATTGCAGTACTGTCAGGAAGAGGTGTTATACATAGGAAAGCTAATTTCACATGAAGGAAAGAAGGTTACAGCTGAAAGAGCTGAGGCGATTATGAAAACGTCAAAAACATACACAATTAAGCAAATGCAACAGTTTTTGGGATTGTGTCATTATGTGAGAGTATGGGTATTTGATTATAGTTCATATACAAGAACCCTGTTGCAAGCACTAAAGAAGTCACAGAGGAATAAGGAAAAGATTGAATGGACTGAGGAGATGGAGGAGGGGTTTGATGAGTTGAAAAAGCTATTTGTACAGCTCCAGCTTTAGGAATTCGCAATTATTCTGAGGAGTTCTTTTTATTCTTGCACACAAATGTAACAGTTATGACAGCAGTGCTTACGCAGATTACTATATTGGGGTACAAGCCCTTAGCATATTACAGTGGGATCTTAGACCGAGTAATGAGGGGTCACTTCCCTTGTGAACAATCATTGGCTGCAGCCATGTTCGCGATTGATAAATCTGCAAGCATAGTGATGGGTGCTCCATGACTTGATTTGTCGAGCATGCTTTGTTTGCTGTTTTGGAAAAACCTTGGGGTGCGCAGACATCTCAAAGAGCCTCTGCTTATGAGGTGGTTATATCGAATCCTGCCATTAAAATAGGTGTAGAATAGTGAACCCTGCCATGTTTGTAGCTGAACCTGTGGCAGAGGGTGAACATGTGCATGACTGCATGAGTTATGAAGACTTATATGAAGATGTACCGCGTGTGAAAGAAAACACGTTACCTGATGGAGAGACCCTCTTTATTGAAAATAATTTATCTTCAAAAATTAATCAAAGTAACAGGGAAAGACTGACTGGCTCAGTTGTAGTGAGGTA
Organism: Ambystoma mexicanum; assembly: GCF_040938575.1. Taxonomy (NCBI): domain Eukaryota; kingdom Metazoa; phylum Chordata; class Amphibia; order Caudata; family Ambystomatidae; genus Ambystoma; species Ambystoma mexicanum. The sequence continues at coordinate 20,073,718 of NC_090923.1, read as the reverse complement.
CAGAGAGAATGGGGAGTTTGACATTGTGGCAAGCATAAGACTGCATCTCACATTTCAGCACAGGCTGCAGAATTGGTAGTGCTTATTATTGCCCTCGAGAAATATGAAGGAGAAGAAGTGATGGTGTATAGTGAATCCGCCTAAGTGACTTTAACCGTGCATGCAGGATTAGCATGTTGGAAAAGGAGGGGCAACCTCCGAGCGGATAACACTCTAGTGCAACACGCAGTGTTATTGGATATACTCATAAAGGCACTACAGCTCCCAGCAGCCATAGCAATAGTTAAATGTGCAGCACATACTAAGAGAACTGACTTTAGTTCACGCGGAAACTAAGCCGCAGATGAAGAGGCCAAAAGAGTTGCAACTTCTTCAGACATTTCGAGTTTTTATACTCCTAATGCATGGCTGTAATAATGAAAGAAGGTTTTAATCATTTGCCAAAAACTCAGCTAATGGAAATTCAAGGTGAAGCTTCACAGGAAGACAAAGACCTATGAACACAGAGGGAGTGTTCTCTATTCCCCACCAAAGCACTGTGGTGACAAGACAGCACTGGTAAACCGGTGATGCCTGTAGCCTTATTAAGGGTGGCGTTAGAGCAGCTACACTACCCTGTGCATGCCACTAGGGAAGGCCTTGCAACAACCATTGCAGAAGATTGGTTCATACCGAACCTATTAGAACATGTTGCTTTTTATGTAGTAAATTGCATTGCATGTCAAATGTTTACTGCTGGGAACACGCTGCGGACAGTCAAAGGAGTTATACCTCGACCGAATGGTCTATTTCGGCATTTACATATTGACTAAGATGACATGCTGCAGATTTGTAATGGATACAGGTATATGATAGTGGTAGTGCAAAGGTCCTAGTTCCTAGGTGGGGAGTATGTGAGGTGCTGAAATCAGATAATGGGACCCATTATCTGAATGAGGTGTTCGAGCAAATCAGTTTATTGCTCAGTATAAAACACAAGTTTCTTCTGCTTATCACCCACAAGCGAACAGGATATGTGAGAGGCTCAATGATCTGCTCAAAGAGAGAATAGCTACATTGAAACTAACCCTGAAGAAGGGATGGCTGCATTGCCTATCCCTTGCATTACATGCATTGAGAAATCAGCTTGACTCACACCACCACCTTACACCCCACAAACGAGTCACAGGGAGGCGAATGAGAACGCCTCTGTCTCCTCCATCAAGGACTAGAAGTGATGCCCAGACAACTGCAGAATTGTTAGGTGCTGAGTTACGTGATTACTTAACATGAATGACGGCTAGTATCTCTGTCATTTCACATCAAGTCAAGCAGACGGGGTGTCAGTCTCAGAACACACATGAAGACCATACAGCAACTGAGAAATTACCTATACCAAGACTCTTTCCAGGTGATCAGATCCTAATAAGGAATTTTGCAAGGAGGTGGCACAAGCCTCGTCACTCCATCAGCAGTCAAAGTCCTAGGAAGATGAGCGTGGATTTACCAAGGTGATGTGAAAGCCTATGCTGGAGAGACCATCAAACCCCCAACCCATTCGGAAGCAAGTCCAGAAGAAGAGGTTCAGCACGTGCAGACTAGATCGATGACAAGGAAGAAGGATACAGAGACTATCCAGTAGATAGTCAAAGGGTACTTTGGACTGTGGCTCCTTCATGGGCACTCTTATAGATACTTGGTAGGCGTGCAAGCAGCAACTGTTGGTGGGCTACATAGTGCTCACTGATGTTGATGTACACAGACTACTTATTGCTGTCTTCATTTTTATACTCAGAGCTTACCCTGCTATTGTTGGCCGTCATGTTGATGTACGTACTTTCGTCCAAGATCCTAAGAATGGACCAGCGATTAGATGCCTTCTGGCAGCTGTTCTAGAGCAGATTAGACAGTTACCTGAACATCTTTTTGAGCGAACGAATGGTCCTGTCGAGTGACAGAATTCACAATTTACTTGCTTTGTTTTTTTTCTACCTGCTTGAAGCTCATCCTCATCTTATCCGACTGAACAATAACACATATGTGTTCATAGGCAATCATATTGATCGTCCTGCAATCAGTCAGCTACTTGTGGAGATTGTGGAGCATGTTCAAAGGCTACCTGAGTTCTTTCTGAGATTGACTAAATAAAAAGTTTTTCTTTCCTTAAAAGTAATTAAAGGCAGTCATGTGGTCAATAAACCACCTAGTTTTTCCAAACAGTGAGCAAGAACGACGACGTATGGAACCATCGATATGGTGAAGCATAATATATTGGTGCATAATATATGCTTGCTCAATGTTCATCATGTTTTTCATAATATTGCTGATACATTATGTCGCGTGCCGTGGATTGGCGTGAAATGGCCACTGACTGGGAAGACCTCAATTCCCGGAAGTTATGTGAGGTCTTGCGTTACAGATGAAAGAAAGACTTTGCCTCCAAGAGCACAGCCTGCAGGGTAGTGAATGTACCTGTCAGGCCAGGGGCTTGGGTGAAAAGGCAGGAGAAACAGCAGAGCTAAGGAGAGAAAACACAACGGATGCAATGAATACCACGTTGGGGAAGTTCTCGACCTCCCAGCTGTGACACCACCAGTTATTCCCACTCTTACCTGTTGTTCCGTGAAAGGACACTAGGAACCTACTTGCTAACCCAGCAAGCAGCCATAGGCTGAGGAGTCGTAGAAGGATTCACAGAATAGAACCAAGTTCCAGGGGCGTACCTGATAGAGGGGGAGCCCTGACCCATAAGGCATGAGGATGCATCTGAGGGGGTGACACTAAACTGGGTACCAGAGATGAAGGGTTGCCAGCAGAGCCTCCCAAAAATGATCCAGGGCAGGTAGGTAGCAGAGCGTCCAGCAATGTGGCTACAAGTGGTATGCAGCAGAGCGTCCAACTCACATGAAGGAATGTGCAGCAGAGCTTCCACAACAATCACAAGCGAGGTGCAGCAGAGCATCTACAATAGGGCACAAGCAAGAGGCAGCAGAGCGCTCCCCTTTTGCATGTAGGGAGCGTGCATGTACTGAGATTATCAGAGGCCAGGAAAGAAGGAAGGAAAGATGCACCAAATGCATGCAACTGTGGGAACAGAGGGGTTGTATATAAAAGAGGGGGTGATGCGTCAGACACAAGAGGTAGTACCGGAAGAATAGTCAGAGTGAGTAGCCACGGGATCAGGGGAACCAGGCAAGCAGTCCTTGGGGGTGCCGGCATCAGAAGCAAGGTGGGCAGAAGCGAGGCAAAGTCCGGGTATAAGTTCCAAAGGTGGGGTGCTGGGAAGTCATCAGAACAGATGATCACAATTGAACACAGGCAATTCGACCCCTAGACGTTCTGGTAGGAGAAAAAGGAAAGCAAACTGGTTGTCCCCACTAGCTCAAGGGGAAGAGACTCTCCGGCAAGAAGATCTCCTCTTTCGTCGGGAAGTGGTGAGACGGTTCAGCAGGGCTCCACCGGTGGTGTCGTCGTTGCAGGTCGGCTCAGCTTCTCCCTCTTCGAATTCTCAGGTCCTGTGGCAACTTCTGAAGTTCCAGTCCCAAAAGCCCTGCTTTTATGCAAGAAACCCCCATTCATTCAGCCTAGCTGTCAATCAAACATGCTAAGTGGTGAGCCGGCCGGCTCACCACTTGGGCCAATCACACAAGAAAGAGTGCGACTTGAGTTGCTAAAGCAACACAGTCCAGGGTGCCTAAACCCCCTCCCACACCCCCTGTGGTACCCAGACAGAGTGGCACCACTTTTGGGGGCTTCTGTGGAGAAGCCCGCCAAAAAGTGGAACAAAGGGCTCGACTTGGGTAGGAGTCACAGAAGAGAACACAAACGCCATTTTAGAATCGAGTTCTGGCAAAAAATACCAACCGGTGAATTAATATTAAATAAATAACCCGGCGGTGTGTTCGAGGCTATAGGAATTAAATAATTAAATTTGGTAGCCTCGAACAATGGGAAAATCTCATAAAGATATATTTGCGGTCGAATATAAAAAGTAGTATCCACTGCCACCAGCCAAAACCCGATCAGGGGGGACGGAGACGTGCCCCCTCGAAGAACAGACCCTGGGGCAATCGAATTGCCCCGACCAGTATGTCCACAATATGATGGTTTGTACTGGTTTCCGTTCATAATTTGGGACTAGTAAAGCCAATGGTGACTTTACATGCCCTGGGAGACAGTAGTCAGTCCCAGGGTATGGAGTCTATGGTGGGGTGTCACTATGACACCCCTGTGTCACTGCACTGAGGGTGCTGTGTAACACACATAGTAAAAACACATGAGACCCTATGGATTAAAAGACCCCATAGCCCATAAAACACATAAACAGTCAAAGGAACCCCTCAAATCATGTCCAGGAGTGTGAGGAAAAGAGTCTCACTCTTGGCAGGAGAAAAAAACAAACTCCACAAATCCAGCAAAGCTGCTGGGGGACTCACTAGGTTAGGAAATTCAGCCTAAACAGAGAATTCTCCCTAACACAGCAGCTTACGTTTCCCTGGGATATTTAGGTGTTTCATGGAAAGCCAGACATGGTCACCGGGCTGGTAGTCAGGTTCTGGGGAACGGTGCCTGTCGTTGTGTGTCTTAGCGTGATGTTGGGTAGTAATAAGGTGCAAAGCAACCGCAGAGCATATAGAAGCAAGTTTCCTTCTTGCTGTGTCGGCCGCCGGTACTCTCCTTGAGGAGGGCAAGACAGGGGGCAGAACCCTGGGGTGTTGACCGTATAGAGCGTAGAACAGTGAGCAGCCCACCAAGGCATGACAAGAGTTATTATGCGCAAATTCGGCTGCCCCCAGGACCGACGGCCAGTCAGATTAAAACTGAAGACACAGAGAGCAGAGATATTGCTCCATGGTAGCAGTGGCATGCTCCGTCTGTCCACCGGTTTGTGGATGGTAGGAGGATGATGGACAGGCATCGATGCATAGTGACTTGGTCAGGGACCACCAAAAATCGGGAAGTAAAATGGGAACCACGGTCGGAAATGAGGACGCTGGGCAGGCTGAAGAAACAAACCACATGGTCAAAAAATAGTGTGGCCAGCGATGAGGCAGATGGTACCCCGGGGCAAGGAACAAAACGGGCCATCTTGGTAAAGGCGTCAACTACGACGGGAATAGCAGACATGCCACCAATGGGAGGTACCGCCACCTGGAAGTCCAGAGAGACCATATACCAGGGGCTAGGCGGAATGGTCATGTTTTGTAGAAGACCCATGGGTTTACCAGGCCAGGTTTTACATTGAGCACAGACAGAACACCTGGTGATCTAGCTTGCAATGTCGTTTTTCATACCGGGCCACCAACTCCACCGGTGGAGTAGGTCATGGGTCTTGGTTTGTCCCGGATGGGCGGCCAGCTGGGAGTCATGCAACCATTTGGGTCCTTTAGTCTGGAATGGGTATCGTGGATGTATGGTAATCCAGAAACAAGGCGAGCGTCCAGCATCTCGAGGTCCGAGGTATGGTGCTGAGCCCAATGCCAGATGTTGTCTAACAAGGAAGGGTAGATCAAGCATACACAGATTACAGACCCCTAAGGTAGGATCAGGGTTACAGGCGTAGAAATGTCATAATCACTCGCGATGCGAGATAAGGCATTGGCCTTACCATGCAAGGGCCCCGGAAGGTATGTAACCGTGAAATGGAACAACGTGAAAAACAGATGCCAACATATCTGGAGGGCGTTGGTGCATTTGACATGAGACAAAGCCTGTAAAATCCAGTGGTCAGTATATACTGTGATTGGATGTCTTGCCCCCAGAAGGTGGTGCCTCCATTCTTTGAAGGTGGCTCTTGTGGCTAGGAGTTCCCTATCCATGATTGTATAATTGTGTTTGGAGTAGTATGGCACCGGCTACAAGCGTTGCGTGGAAGGGCAAGCCTGCGAGAGTATGGCACCCACCACCACAGCGGATGCGTCTGCCTCTACTACAAATGGAAGGGAAGGAGCCGGGTGTTGTAACACGGGAGCGGAGGTGAATTCCTTCTTCACGTTAGGAACGCCGATTGCACTTCATTGTTCAAAAGGAAAGTAACAGAATGGCTAGTGAGGCGGATGAGAGGCGCCACAATAGCAGAAATGGAAGCGATGAAGCGCCGATACAAGTTGGCGAATCCCAAAAATGATTGCAGGATTTTCAAGGAAGTGGGAACAGGCCAGTCCAGTACCACCTGTACTTTGGACGTGCTCATGTGCACCCCGTGTGCAGATATCTGGAACCCCAAAAACTCCACTGACTGGACATGAAAAACACACTTCTCCAATTTCGCATAGAGGGAGTGTTCACGTAGGCACGGCAGGACAGTATGGACACGCTGGACGTGTTGTTCTTCGGATGCAGAGAATATGAGGATGTCGTCCAAATAAACAACCACAAAACAGTCCAACAGGTTCGGGAACACATTGTTGATAAATTGTTGGAAAGAGGCAGGGGCATTGCGTAGCCCAAAGGGCATCACGCAATACTCGAAAAGCCTGTACTTGGTTTTGAATGCGGTCTTCCATTCATCGCCTTGTCGCATTCTCGCAAGGTTGTATGTCCCCGTAGGTCGAGTTTCGTGAAGACGTTCGATGCAGACAGTTGATCGAGTAGCTCTGATATAAGGGCAACGGATGTTGGTTTTTTATGGTGATGCTGTTCAAAGCCCTGTAGTCCACACAGGGACGTAATTCCCCGCCTTCTGGCTGTCTTAACTTATTTTCTCCCAATCAGGAGATCAGGAACATGTCACGTGTTTGTGTCAATTTCAAAGCTAGGGTCACGTGATGCTCTTTATTTTAGGAGCCAGAGGGAGTTGGGCTTTAATTTGGAAACTTTCCTGGTTCCTTGGGCTACAGCTGCAAAAATAACAAGTTATTATTACAGGCAGGTTTTCCTTTCTGGGTACTGTTAGAATAGAGGCGTTATTCTTTAAAGAGGTGCAGTACCAATGCCAACATACAGATGTCCTCATAGGAAATCTGAGAGGACCTCTGTAGGTTGTCTGTGGTACTGCATATTCAGTGAGTGGATGTGACAGATCAGGCTTCTAAGGATTGAGGTTTTAACCCCTGGATTTACACAGAGGTTTAACTAAAGGCATATGATAACAACGTGCTTTTTGTGTGCATAGATATTGTGTTTGCCACAAATACTGTGTTTTTGAACAATGCTAACTACAGGCTTAGTAGACTTCCTATAGACTGCACTTGCGGTAAATTACTGCACTCAATGCACTAATACTATATGTTTGTAATCAACTGGGTGTGATTGATTTTGTTTGTTTTAATATGTTTGAGTAAATAATACATGTGTTTTTACCTTTGGGATTTAGTTTTATAGGCCACCCTTAGAAGGTACTAGATAGAGAGTGCACTACCCAAGTTGTTTTGAATAGTTCAAACCGGGATTCCTCACAGATTCGGAGTCTGTGGTACTGCGCCTATCCGAAACTAAACTAAACTAAAGTAAACTAATCTAAGGCTTGTAATGCAAGCATCATTTTTTTGAGAGTTGCAGTACCACGGACAACATATAGAGGTCCTCCCAGATGTCTTATGAGGACATCTGTATGTTGTAATTGGTACTGCACCCCCCTCCCCTGTTCCCGAGCAAAGTTTGGCCAGGCTGGGGCCCCCCAAAAGTGCCAGATGGACAGTATGTAGAAATCGCTATGAACCTTTGTGTGCCGTCACTGCACCCTACTCCCAGTACAGACCCTGGCCTCTCCCCACCCTACTCCCACCACTACCCCAGTGCTGCTGCCCATCCTGCTCCCACCACAGTCCCATAACACAAGCATACACACATCCATACACATTTAAATAAAAAAGAAATCCCCATAAACGTACCTTCTGCAGGGGCCTGCGCGTGGTTGCTAAAATGCCCCGCTCCAGGTTGCTCTGCCCGTATGTGCGAGGAGGCGCGGGAGCACCCATCGCACATACATACATGCAGTGCCCCAGCCAGCATTTCCAATGAGCTATGCAAGGCTGGTGAAGCAAAACCCCCCCAGCGTTGCATGGCTCAGTGATCATGTGCGGCTGGGAACTGAACTGTCAAAGGCAAACAGTGTTTCCCTTTGACAGTTCAGCCAGCCCAGGAGCACTCCCTCAGCTGGAAAAAGCAGCTGAGGGAGAGTTCAGTGTTTCACTGGGCTGGCTCCTCGGCTCCTCCATAATGGGTGAGGTGGCCTCAGATTACGAAAATGAATGCAAAAGACAACTGGACAATCATAATGTTTATGCCAAAATAGATCACGACCCGACTATGGGAATATTAAAAGATCTAGATGAACTTCTTACAAAAGCAGAAGAAAGAGAGATGATAACACATAAGACAAAGGCCTTTCTATTGAACTTAAAACCAAACATTCCTCATTTTTACTTGCTGCCTAAAATCCATAAAAGTCTTAATAATCCACCTGGAAGACCGATAGTAGCAGCCACAGGAGGGATTTTACAACCACTAGGAACATATATAGACTATTTTTTGAACCCTTTAATACAGAAGACATCCACGTATGTGAAAGACAGTACACACTTTCTGAACATCATAGAGGGAGTCCAACTTACAGAGAACGACATACTTTTCACCATAGATGTGGTTAACCTCTACACAAGCATTCCACATGACTTGGGACAGGAAGCGGTAGAGTGGCTCCTGTTACAGGAGAACGATATAGGAGCAGTGAAAGAATTCATTTTATCACTACTCTCTTTTATCGCAATGAATTCATATTTTGAATATAAGAATGAATTTTACATCCAAACTTCCGCAACAGCCATGGGAGCAACAATGGCACCAGCTTACGCTAATGCGTTTATGTACCAATTCGAGACGACCCATATCTTGCAAAAACCCGAATGGCAGAACAAATTGAAAACATGGGTGCGTTATATAGATGATATATTCGGTATCTGGCAAGGCACAAGAGAAGAACTTAATGAGTTTATAAGTTATATCAACAATATAGACCTGCGTATTCAGTTCACCTCAGAAATTGGCAATCCAGGAATCCATTATCTGGATATCCTGGTGAACGTAAACAACCAACAAATCACTACCTCTTTGTTTACAAAACCTACAGATAGGAACAATCTATTACACCGTATGAGTTTCCATCCACAAAACACTCTGAAGAATTTACCTTATGGACAAATGTTGCGATTAAAAAGAATTATCAGTGATAACAGAGAGTACGAACAAGAACTTGAAAAACTAAGCAAAAAACTTAAAGATAGGGGATACCCGAATGAAGATCTACAGACAGCAAAAGAAAAGGTACAAAAAATAACAAGAACCAGCACTCTAGCATCAAAGGACAAAAAGCAATCCCCATCACTTGTATATGTGTCTAAATATTCATCCCAAAGTATGCAGATCAAAAGATGTATAAATAAACATTGGACAATACTTAAAAATGACGAAAGAACTAAGAATCTCTTCTTAGAGACCCCAACGTTTGCTTATCAAAGATCCAGCAACCTTAGGGATTATCTAGTTAACACAAGAGATACCAGAACCAAAAGGATCAAATCAAAAAAGACGGGAAAATTTCCATGTTTAAATTGCAGTAATTGCAATAACATTATCAAAGGAGGACTGGTTCCACATCCATACACGGGAGAAAAGATCATGATAAAAAGCTATGGCACCTGCAATACTGAAAACTGCATTTACTGCATACGTTGCCCATGTGGACTTTACTATGTAGGTGAAACAGGGCGTAAACTGAGAATTCGGATGAATGAACATAAATCATGTATACGCAATAAGAACATCAATTCAGCCGTAGCAAGACACTTTAATGCAAAGCAACATAACATCTCTCAAGTCAAGTTCCAAATTTTGGAAACCCTGGAAATGACAAGCATATATGCTGATTTGAAAAAAAGAAGACAACAAAGAGAAGCCTATTGGATAGATCGTCTCGATTCCTTGGCACCACGAGGGCTCAACGAGGAATTTGATCTCAACTGCTTCTTGTAATGATGTCACTATTTGTTCACCGTGCAATATCAATAATGAACATGCTAAATTGTCTCATGCTCATGCAATAAGTATAAATCACTACCCGATTTGAAAACACTGTTGCTTTCTGCTATAACCATTTGTTGTAAACATTTATTATTTATTAGTTTGTATTTTCCTTTGTTGATGTGTACCAGACAGTATATCTTTACGCTATATAACCTTACATTAATGGCCAATTAGCCAATTAGCCATGAGGTACACGACGTTACTATCAGAACATACATGTGCTAGAGGTTCAACTTAAAATACACAGATATCATGAAGCTTTAATATCTTTACATGTGCAATTAATATCTTAACATTCACATCCCTTACATTTGCCATTTATATTTCACACTCTATGCCACTCATGTCCCAGTATTGCCTCTACCAATATGGCCGACTTTGTTATACACAAACGGCCATTTTGTTTACATAACGTTGCCCAGGGCAACGACACGAACCGCGAGCCTCAGACGCTGTTCGGAGTTGATCGAGCAAGACGTAGCTCAGAACGCTCCAGGTAAGCCATACCTTTGCACAAAGCGACGCGAAGTAAGATCGCGTATAGATCAATAGCAGCTAATTACTCGGAGGAGATAACACATTTTTTCTCCCCACACTAGGCAGTGCTTCATAAAGAAACACCACACGCGGACAGCACGCGTGGGTTGCATACTGACACACAGGTTAGTGAAATGTTTAACTAGCCACAGGTATTCTCACACAATATAGTACGACTATCAATACTCTGGTACAATAAGCACACGCTGCCTAACTTTACCTTTAAGCAACATAGTCACCAAAAAGGCTTAATCGGCAATTCTAGTACGCAGTTGATTAGTCCCATTAATTGTTTGAATTATAGAGCAATATCATTATCTGTGCAAATATTGTATTTTTACTGTCTACAATCATGTATGCTTACTTGTTTGTTTTTTCTCCTTTCTCCAATCTCACTTTTTTGTTAAATATTTGTTTGTCCTTGTGGGCGCCCTGTTTGTTTATTATGATTGTTTTGTTTATTATGATTGTTTTGGTTATTAATTCTTGAATATCTGGTTGCTACACATGATGTACGGAACAATTATTAATTTAAACATTGTAAACCTTCTAAATCCACCTATAATGCATTATTATGTGTGTAGTACTAACCTGGCTCTGACGAAGGATATACATCCGAAATGCATTAGCCAGATGGGTTTTCTGTTTTGCCTCAACTGAGATAATTAGCTTCTTTGGTGAAGTTTAACCAATTAAGCACAATTTTCTCTGAGCTTTATTAACACAGCAATTGAAAAATTAAAAAATATACATATCTGTGAATTACGATTGAAGTTGGATTTTATTAACTGAACAATGATCACAAAAGAAATTGATTAACCCTTAGTGGGAATCAAGGGTGTGCGGCCCACACCGAAGGCACTGTTGCCTCGGTCTCTTTTTCTCCGTGGACGCACCCTCACCCATTATGGATGAGCCGGCAAGCTTGGACTGGCCTATAGGGCGATGACCGTACCAAAAATGCAAAACGCTAGTGCTGGCCAGTCAAAATGGGCCCCTTTTTTGGCCAATGTGCTCCAGTTTGAGGACTTACTTCACTATGCAGATAGTAGTTTTGACCATTGTTGCTGAATAAATATTCTTTAAATATCACAATTTGTTTACATTTGAACAAAAAACAACCACTTGGGTACTCTTCAAACAGTCTGTGAATAAAGGACTTAATATCCATTTGCAACTGCTGGCCATTTTTTCATTGGTGCCTAAGACCGTTTTATGGAGCTGTCCCTTCCCATTTCCTCCAATCTAAAAAATAAAATAAAAAAATAAAATGTTTTTTTACATTTCATGCTGGCCTCTGGCGCCCCCCTACCCCTCCCCCTGGGGGGGCCGCGCCACCCTGGGCGGGCGCGCCCCACAGTTTGAAGACCTTTGCGCTACTGTAACAGAGCACTTCTCCGCAAAATAATGCCATACAGAGGTCCTCATGAGAATTCTGTGTTTTCTTATGAGGACCTCCGTATGTTGACAGTGCTACTGCAACTCTCCAAATAATGCTGGTAATGTTTTCATATTTGCGTTCATAGTTTAATCTTTGAAAAAACGTTTGCGCTCTAAGCGCCTGATGTGTCCCTTTTCTAGTGTCATGGAGCCAAGTCTCCTTTCTATTGTTGCTGGTCTGGGGGGCTGCGCCACCCCACGTGTTACGGTAGAGGCGGGGTTACCGCCGGGAATTCATTTTCCCGCTAAAAGAAGAGATATCAGACGCATCAGCACAGCTCCCTGTGATTTATTGAACGGACTTATTAATATTGTCACATTGCATGCAGAGTATGTGTGATGCAGTTCACGATATAGCAGGGCCCGATTCATTGAAAGGTGTGCATTGATCCTGCAAAGGTCCCAGGCCGAGAACGGCTTTGAGCATCCCTACACGCTGAAAAGTTTGTGCCCGCTCTGCATATGCATGGAATGTTTGCCCTTAAGTAACCATATGTGCAATTAGCGGCCGGCACGCCCCAGACACGCTCCCATGCAACGCAAAGCTGCTTTCACGTGGCGATGTGCTCGGGAGCTTTGCGTGCTGAATCCTTCGACGTGCAATCCTACCTTTGCTGGCTCCTTGGTCACAAACTCATGCACCCCGGTAATACTGCTTGAGGTCCCCCAGAACCAAGCCAGTGCCCCGGCAGCACCACGTGGTGTTCCTCGTAACTGTTAGCAGCACCCTGACAACATGAGTACCATTTTCCATAACTCAGGTAATTCTCCGGTCAATCTGCATGTGAATCCCTGTGAACATTCTGCTTACATGCGAACTGCATACTCCTGATCGACCTTACCTTTGCGCAGTGAGTCCTATGCGATAGGGGCCTACTGCCTGCTTTCACGTGGTGGTGGGCTCGGGAGCTTTGCATGCTGAATCCCCCAAGGTGGTGTTGCATGGTCAGATCCATGAATATGCTTGGTTTCTTGCAGTGCTGGGTCTCGGACAAGGTGCTTGACTGCTCACAGAGATGTGCCGGACCCACACCCGACCCGCACCGAGCCCCCCCCCCCCAAGGTCCAGGAAAAGTCCTGCACAGAATCGACAGAATGTACGTCATTCAAGCATTTCTATCTCTGTTGGAAGCATAGGAATTAGAAATAGCATCACAGGGTTATGAATGACCTGGAAATGCATTGAGCATTCCCCTGCTCCTGAACAAAGCCTGATTGATGTGCATCTTTCCCCCTCTTCTTTTAAACGTGTAAATGCTGCCTTTAGTCCGACTGATTGAGAAGATGTGTCTTGTGGGCCAGCTTCATGCTGACAACACCCAACTTCTTTTCAATCTCCCAAAAACTGCTGACGATGGTAGAATGGCGGGAGAGGGCTGGATGCAGGATAGCTACCCAGGGCTCAATGGAAATAAGACCAAAATACCCTGTTTGGTCTTTCAGTTTAGTCTCCTCTACCATTTGTCTGGCCATCCCGCCTGGGAGCAGAGTCTACTCGCGTCGATTTAGTTAGGAATGTGGGTATTTTGTATGATAGTAAATTGGTCTTCTCTAAACCAGTGGACATGGTGGCCAAAAGTCCCATTTCCACTTGTATTCCATTGGTAGATGTAACAGCTTCTAAAGCAGGGACATGTAAAAGCTCTAGTTCAAGGAGTTGTGCATCCAGAGTGCAATATTGCCTCACAATCTACCTTGGTTTACCCTAGAAATGACTGCTTAGACTGGCGGCTGGGCAAAGCCGCGCAGATCAGGTGATTTTTAATTTGAAAAAGTTTGACCACAAATTGAGAAACAAATTCAAATGCAGGCCCTTGGCCTAATTTAGAAAATTCTCAACAGGCAAGTAGCAAAGTATATTTCCTCTGTGGCTCAGCGCTATGTGCCTGCCTGCACACTTAGATTCAGTAGGAAGGAAGTAGCAAAGTACCTTTCCTCTGTGGCTCAGTGCTATGTGCCTGCACACTTAGATTCAGTAGGTAGGGAGTAGCAAAGTATCTTTCCTCTGTGGCTCACCGTCATGTGCCTGCACACTTAAATCCAGTAGAAAGGAAGTAGAAAAGTATCTTTCCTCTGTGGCTCAGCACTATGTGTCTGCCCGCACACTTAGATCCAGTAGGAAGGAAGTAGCAAAGTATCTTTCCTCTGTGGCTCAGTGCTATGTGCCTGCCTGCACACTTAGATCCAGTAGGAAGGAAGTAGCAAAGTACCTTTCCTCTGTGGCTCAGCACAATGTGCCTGCCCGCACACTTAGATCCAGTAGGAAGGGAGTAGCAAAGTATCTTTCCTCTGTGGCTCAGTGCTATGTGCTCGCACACTTACATCCAGTAGGAAGGAAGTAGCAAAGTATCTTTCCTCTGTGGCTCAGCGCTATGTGCCTGCCTGCACACTTAGATCCAGTAGGAAGTGAGTAGCAAAGTATCTTTCCTCTGTGGCGCAGCGCTATGTGCCTGCCCGCACACTTAGATCCAGTAGGAAGAGAGTAGCAAAGTATCTTTCCTCTGTGGCTCAGTGTTATGTGCCTGCCCGCACACTTAGATCCAGTAGGACGGGAGTAGCAAAGTATCTTTCCTCTGTGGCTCAGTGCTATGTGCCCGCACACTTACATCCAGTAGGAAGGAAGCAGCAAAGTATCTTTCCTCTGTGGCTCAGCGCCATGTGCCTGCCCGCACACTTAGATCCAGTAGGAAGGAAGTAGCAAAGTACCTTTCCTCTGTGGCTCAGCGCAATGTGCCTGCCCGCACACTTAGATCCAGTAGGAAGGAAGTAGCAAAGTACCTTGCCTCTGTGGCTCAGCGCTATGTGCCTGCCTGCACACTTAGATCCAGTAGGACGGGAGTAGCAAAGTATCTTTCCTCTGTGGCTCAGTGCTATGTGCCCGCACACTTACATCCAGTAGGAAGGAAGTAGCAAAGTATCTTTCCTCTGTGGTTCAGCGCTATGTGCCTGCCTGCACACTTAGATCCAGTAGGACCGGAGTAGCAAAGTATCTTTCCTCTGTGGCTCAGCGCAATGTGCCTGCCCGCACACTTAGATCCAGTAGGAAGGAAGTAGCAAAGTACATTGCCTCTGTGGCTCAGCGCTATGTGCCTGCCTGCACACTTAGATCCAGTAGGACGGGAGTAGCAAAGTATCTTTCCTCTGTGGCTCAGTGCTATGTGCCCGCACACTTACATCCAGTAGGAAGGAAGTAGCAAAGTATCTTTCCTCTGTGGCTCAGCGCCATGTGCCTGCCCGCACACTTAGATCCAGTAGGAAGGAAGTAGCAAAGTACCTTTCCTCTGTGGCTCAGCGCAATGTGCCTGCCCGCACACTTAGATCCAGTAGGAAGGAAGTAGCAAAGTACCTTGCCTCTGTGGCTCAGCGCTATGTGCCTGCCTGCACACTTAGATCCAGTAGGACGGGAGTAGCAAAGTATCTTTCCTCTGTGGCTCAGTGCTATGTGCCCGCACACTTACATCCAGTAGGAAGGAAGTAGCAAAGTATCTTTCCTCTGTGGTTCAGCGCTATGTGCCTGCCTGCACACTTAGATCCAGTAGGACCGGAGTAGCAAAGTATCTTTCCTCTGTGGCTCAGCGATATGTGCCTGCCTGCACACTTAGATCCAGTAGGACGGGAGTAGCAAAGTATCTTTCCTCTGTGGCTCAGTGCTATGTGCCTGCACACTTAGATCCAGTAGGACGGGAGTAGCAAAGTATCTTTCGTCTGTGGCTCAGTGCTATGTGCCTGCACACTTAGATCCAGTAGGAAGGGAGTAGCAAAGTATCTTTCCTCTGTGGCTCAGTGCTATGTGCTCGCACACTTACATCCAGTAGGAAGGAAGTAGCAAAGTATCTTTCCTCTGTGGCTCAGCGCTATGTGCCTGCCTGCACACTTAGATCCAGTAGGAAGGGAGTAGCAAAGTATCTTTCCTCTGTGGCTCAGCGCTATGTGCCTGCCCGCACACTTAGATCCAGTAGGAAGAGAGTAGCAAAGTATCTTTCCTCTGTGGCTCAGTGTTATGTGCCTGCCCGCACACTTAGATCCAGTAGGACGGGAGTAGCAAAGTATCTTTCCTCTGTGGCTCAGTGCTATGTGCCCGCACACTTACATCCAGTAGGAAGGAAGCAGCAAAGTATCTTTCCTCTGTGGCTCAGCGCCATGTGCCTGCCCGCACACTTAGATCCAGTAGGAAGGAAGTAGCAAAGTACCTTTCCTCTGTGGCTCAGCGCAATGTGCCTGCCCGCACACTTAGATCCAGTAGGAAGGAAGTAGCAAAGTACCTTGCCTCTGTGGCTCAGCGCTATGTGCCTGCCTGCACACTTAGATCCAGTAGGACGGGAGTAGCAAAGTATCTTTCCTCTGTGGCTCAGTGCTATGTGCCCGCACACTTACATCCAGTAGGAAGGAAGTAGCAAAGTATCTTTCCTCTGTGGTTCAGCGCTATGTGCCTGCCTGCACACTTAGATCCAGTACGACCGGAGTAGCAAAGTATCTTTCCTCTGTGGCTCAGCGCTATGTGCCTGCCTGCACACTTAGATCCAGTAGGACGGGAGTAGCAAAGTATCTTTCCTCTGTGGCTCAGTGCTATGTGCCTGCACACTTAGATCCAGTAGGACGGGAGTAGCAAAGTATCTTTCCTCTGTGGCTCAGTGTTATGTGCCTGCCTGCACACTTAGATCCAGTAGGAAGGGAGTAGCAAAGTATCTTTCCACTGTGGCTCAGTGCTATGTGCCCGCACACTTACATACAGTAGGAAGGAAGTAGCAAAGTATCTTTCCTCTGTGGCTCAGCGCTATGTGCCCGCACACTTAGATCCAGTAGGAAGGAAGTAGCAAAGTATCTTTCCTCCGTGGCTCAGCGCTATGTGCCTGCCCGCACACTTAGATCCAGTAGGAAGGGAGTAGCAAAGTATCTTTCCTCTGTGGCTCAGTGCTATGTGCCTGCCTGCACACTTAGATCCAGTAGGAAGGAAGTAGCAAAGTACCTTTCCTCTGTGGCTCAGTGCTATGTGCCTGCACACTTAGATCCAGTAGGAAGGGAGTAGCAAAGTATCTTTCCTCTGTGGCTCAGTGTTATGTGCCTGCCTGCACACTTAGATCCAGTAGGAAGGGAGTAGCAAAGTATCTTTCCACTGTGGCTCAGTGCTATGTGCCCGCACACTTACATACAGTAGGAAGGAAGTAGCAAAGTATCTTTCCTCTGTGGCTCACCGTCATGTGCCTGCACACTTAAATCCAGTAGGAAGGAAGTAGAAAAGTATCTTTCCTCTGTGGCTCAGCACTATGTGTCTGCCCGCACACTTAGATCCAGTAGGAAGGAAGTAGCAAAGTATCTTTCCTCTGTGGCTCAGTGCTATGTGCCTGCCTGCACACTTAGATCCAGTAGGAAGGAAGTAGCAAAGTACCTTTCCTCTGTGGCTCAGTGCTATGTGCCTGCACACTTAGATCCAGTAGGAAGGGAGTAGCAAAGTATCTTTCCTCTGTGGCTCAGTGCTATGTGCTCGCACACTTACATCCAGTAGGAAGGAAGTAGCAAAGTATCTTTCCTCTGTGGCTCAGCGCTATGTGCCTGCCTGCACACTTAGATCCAGTAGGAAGGGAGTAGCAAAGTATCTTTCCTCTGTGGCTCAGTGTTATGTGCCTGCCCGCACACTTACATCCAGTAGGACGGGAGTAGCAAAGTATCTTTCCTCTGTGGCTCAGTGCTATGTGCCCGCACACTTACTTCCAGTATGAAGGAAGCAGCAAAGTATCTTTCCTCTGTGGCTCAGCGCCATGTGCCTGCCCGCACACTTAGATCCAGTAGGAAGGAAGTAGCAAAGTACCTTTCCTCTGTGGCTCAGCGCAATGTGCCTGCCCGCACACTTAGATCCAGTAGGAAGGAAGTAGCAAAGTACCTTGCCTCTGTGGCTCAGCGCTATGTGCCTGCCTGCACACTTAGATCCAGTAGGACGGGAGTAGCAAAGTATCTTTCCTCTGTGGCTCAGTGCTATGTGCCCGCACACTTACATCCAGTAGGAAGGAAGTAGCAAAGTATCTTTCCTCTGTGGTTCAGCGCTATGTGCCTGCCTGCACACTTAGATCCAGTAGGACCGGAGTAGCAAAGTATCTTTCCTCTGTGGCTCAGCGCTATGTGCCTGCCTGCACACTTAGATCCAGTAGGAGGGGAGTAGCAAAGTATCTTTCCTCTGTGGCTCAGTGCTATGTGCCTGCACACTTAGATCCAGTAGGACGGGAGTAGCAAAGTATCTTTCCTCTGTGGCTCAGTGCTATGTGCCTGCACACTTAGATCCAGTAGGAAGGGAGTAGCAAAGTATCTTTCCTCTGTGGCTCAGTGCTATGTGCTCGCACACTTACATCCAGTAGGAAGGAAGTAGCAAAGTATCTTTCCTCTGTGGCTCAGCGCTATGTGCCTGCCTGCACACTTAGATCCAGTAGGAAGGGAGTAGCAAAGTATCTTTCCTCTGTGGCTCAGCGCTATGTGCCTGCCCGCACACTTAGATCCAGTAGGAAGAGAGTAGCAAAGTATCTTTCCTCTGTGGCTCAGTGTTATGTGCCTGCCCGCACACTTAGATCCAGTAGGAAGGAAGTAGCAAAGTATCTTTCCTCTGTGGCTCAGTGCTATGTGCCCGCACACTTACATCCAGTAGGAAGGAAGCAGCAAAGTATCTTTCCTCTGTGGCTCAGCGCCATGTGCCTGCCCGCACACTTAGATCCAGTAGGAAGGAAGTAGCAAAGTACCTTTACTCTGTGGGTCAGCGCAATGTGCCTGCCCGCACACTTAGATCCAGTAGGAAGGAAGTAGCAAAGTACCTTGCCTCTGTGGCTCAGCGCTATGTGCCTGCCTGCACACTTAGATCCAGTAGGACGGGAGTAGCAAAGTATCTTTCCTCTGTGGCTCAGTGCTATGTGCCCGCACACTTACATCCAGTAGGAAGGAAGTAGCAAAGTATCTTTCCTCTGTGGTTCAGCGCTATGTGCCTGCCTGCACACTTAGATCCAGTAGGACCGGAGTAGCAAAGTATCTTTCCTCTGTGGCTCAGCGCTATGTGCCTGCCTGCACACTTAGATCCAGTAGAACGGGAGTAGCAAAGTATCTTTCCTCTGTGGCTCAGTGCTATGTGCCTGCACACTTAGATCCAGTAGGACGGGAGTAGCAAAGTATCTTTCCTCTGTGGCTCAGTGTTATGTGCCTGCCTGCACACTTAGATCCAGTAGGAAGGGAGTAGCAAAGTATCTTTCCACTGTGGCTCAGTGCTATGTGCCCGCACACTTACATACAGTAGGAAGGAAGTAGCAAAGTATCTTTCCTCTGTGGCTCAGCGCTATGTGCCCGCACACTTAGATCCAGTAGGAAGGAAGTAGCAAAGTATCTTTCCTCTGTGGCTCAGCGCTATGTGCCTGCCCGCACACTTAGATCCAGTAGGAAGGGAGTAGCAAAGTATCTTTCCTCTGTGGCTCAGTGCTATGTGCCTGCCCGCACACTTAGATCCAGTAGGAAGGAAGTAGCAAAGTATCTTTCCTCTGTGGGTCAGCGTCATGTGCCTGCACACTTAGATCCAGTAGGAAGGAAGTAGCAAAGTATCTTTCCTCTGTGGCTCAGCGCTATGTGCCTGCCTGCACACTTAGATCCAGTAGGACGGGAGTAGCAAAGTATCTTTCCTCTGTGGCTCAGTGCTATGTGCTTGCACACTTAGAGCCAGTAGGAAGGAAGTAACAAAGTATCTTTCCTCTGTGGCTCAGTGCTATGTGCCTGCACATTTAGATCCAGTGGGAAGGAAGTACCAAAGTAGCTTTCCTCTGTGGCTCAGAGCTATGTGCCTGCACACTTAGATCCAGTGGGAAGGAAGTACCAAAGTATCTTTCCTCTGTGGCTAAGCGCTATGTGCCTGCACTCTTAGATTCAGTAGGAAGGGAGTAGCAAAGTATCTTTCCTCTGTGGCTCAGTGCTATGTGCCTGCCCGCACTCTTAGATTCAGTAGGAAGGGAGTAGCAAAGTATTTTTCCTCTGTGGCTCAGAGCTATGTGCCTGCCCGCACAGTTAGATCCAGTAGGAAGGGAGTAGCAAAGTATCTTTCCTCTGTGGCTCAGTGCTATGTGCCTGCACATTTAGATCCAGTAGGAAGGGAGTAGCAAAGTATCTTTCCTCTGTGGCTCAGTGCTATGTGCCCGCACACTTACATCCAGTAGGAAGGAAGTACCAAAGTATCTTTCCTCTGTGGCTCAGCGCTATGTGCCTGCCTGCACACTTAGATCCAGTAGGAAGGGAGTAGCAAAGTATCTTTCCTCTGTGGCTCAGTGCTATGTGCCCGCACACTTACATCCAGTAGGAAGGAAGTACCAAATTATCCTTCCTCTGTGGCTAAGCGCTATGTGCCTGCACGCTTAGATTCAGTGGGAAGGGAGTAGCAAAGTAGCTTTCCTCAGTGGCTCAGAGCTATGTGCCTGCACACTTACATCCAGTAGGAAGGAAGCAGCAAAGTATCTTTCCTCTGTGGCTCAGTGCTATGTGCCTGCACACTTACATCCAGTAGGAAGGAAGCAGCAAAGTATCTTTCCTCTGTGGCTCAGTGCCATGTGCCTGCCCGCACACTTAGATCCAGTAGGAAGGAAGTAGCAAAGTATCTTTCCTCTGTGGTTCAGCGCTATGTGCCTGACCGCACACTTAGATCCAGTAGGTATGAAGTAGCAAAGTATCTTTCCTCTGTGGCTCAGCGCAATGTGCCTGCCCGCACACTTAGATCCAGTAGGAAGGAAGTAGCAAAGTACCTTGCCTCTGTGGCTCAGCGCTATGTGCCTGCCTGCACACTTAGATCCAGTAGGACGGGAGTAGCAAAGTATCTTTCCTCTGTGGCTCAGTGCTATGTGCCCGCACACTTACATCCAGTAGGAAGGAAGTAGCAAAGTATCTTTCCTCTGTGGTTCAGCGCTATGTGCCTGCCTGCACACTTAGATCCAGTAGGACCGGAGTAGCAAAGTATCTTTCCTCTGTGGCTCAGCGCTATGTGCCTGCCTGCACACTTAGATCCAGTAGGACGGGAGTAGCAAAGTACCTTTCCTCTGTGGCTCAGTGCTATGTGCCTGCACACTTAGATCCAGTAGGACGGGAGTAGCAAAGTATCTTGCCTCTGTGGCTCAGTGTTATGTGCCTGCCTGCACACTTAGATCCAGTAGGAAGGGAGTAGCAAAGTATCTTTCCACTGTGGCTCAGAGCTATGTGCCCGCACACTTACATACAGTAGGAAGGAAGTAGCAAAGTATCTTTCCTCTGTGGCTCAGCGCTATGTGCCCGCACACTTAGATCCAGTAGGAAGGAAGTAGCAAAGTATCTTTCCTCCGTGGCTCAGCGCTATGTGCCTGCCCGCACACTTAGATCCAGTAGGAAGGGAGTAGCAAAGTATCTTTCCTCTGTGGGTCAGCGTCATGTGCCTGCACACTTAGATCCAGTAGGAAGGAAGCAGCAAAGTATCTTTCCTCTGTGGCTCAGCGCTATGTGCCTGCCTGCACACTTAGATCCAGTAGGACGGGAATAGCAAAGTATCTTTCCTCTGTGGCTCAGTGCTATGTGCCTGCACATTTAGATCCAGTGGGAAGGAAGTACCAAAGTAGCTTTCCTCTGTGGCTCAGAGCTATGTGCCTGCACACTTAGATCCAGTGGGAAGGAAGTACCAAAGTATCTTTCCTCTGTGGCTAAGCGCTATGTGCCTGCACTCTTAGATTCAGTAGGAAGGGAGTAGCAAAGTATCTTTCCTCTGTGGCTCAGTGCTATGTGCCTGCCCGCACTCTTAGATTCAGTAGGAAGGGAGTAGCAAAGTATTTTTCCTCTGTGGCTCAGAGCTATGTGCCTGCCCGCACAGTTAGATCCAGTAGGAAGGGAGTAGCAAAGTATCTTTCCTCTGTGGCTCAGTGCTATGTGCCTGCACATTTAGATCCAGTAGGAAGGGAGTAGCAAAGTATCTTTCCTCTGTGGCTCAGTGCTATGTGCGCGCACACTTACATCCAGTAGGAAGGAAGTACAAAAGTATCTTTCCTCTGTGGCTCAGCGCTATGTGCCTGCCTGCACACTTAGATCCAGTAGGAAGGGAGTAGCAAAGTATCTTTCCTCTGTGGCTCAATGCTATGTGCCTGCACATTTAGATCCAGTAGGAAGGGAGTAGCAAAGTATCTTTCCTCTGTGGCTCAGTGCTATGTGCCCGCACACTTACATCCAGTAGGAAGGAAGTACCAAATTATCTTTCCTCTGTGGCTAAGCGCTATGTGCCTGCACGCTTAGATTCAGTGGGAAGGGAGTAGCAAAGTAGCTTTCCTCAGTGGCTCAGAGCTATGTGCCTGCACATTTAGATCCAGTGGGAAGGAAGTACCAAAGTAGCGTTCCTCTGTGGCTCAGAGCTATGTGCCTGCACACTTAGATCCAGTGGGAAGGGAGTAGCAAGGTATCTTTCCTCTGTGGCTCAGTGCTATGTACCTGCACACTTAGATCCAGTAGGAAGGAAGTAGCAAAGTATCTTTCCTCTGTGGCTCAGCGCTATGTGCCTTCCTGCACACTTAGATCCAGTAGGAAGGGAGTAGCAAAGTATCTTTCCTCTGTGGCTCAGCGCTATGTGCCTGCCCGCACACTTAGATCCAGTAGGAAGTTAGTAGCAAAAAATCTTTCCTCTGTGGCTCAGCGCTATGTGCCTGCATACTTAGATCCAGTAGGAAGGGAGTAGCAAGGTATCTTTCCTCTGTGGCTCAGTGCTATGTGCCTGCACACTTAGATCCAGTAGGACGGGAGTAGCAAAGTATCTTTCCTCTGTGGCTCAGTGTTATGTGCCTGCCTGCACACTTAGATCCAGTAGGAAGGGAGTAGCAAAGTATCTTTCCACTGTGGCTCAGTGCTATGTGCCCGCACACTTACATACAGTAGGAAGGAAGTAGCAAAGTATCTTTCCTCTGTGGCTCAGCGCTATGTGCCCGCACACTTAGATCCAGTAGGAAGGAAGTAGCAAAGTATCTTTCCTCCGTGGCTCAGCGCTATGTGCCTGCCCGCACACTTAGATCCAGTAGGAAGGGAGTAGCAAAGTATCTTTCCTCTGTGGCTCAGTGCTATGTGCCTGCCCGCACACTTAGAACCAGTAGGAAGGAAGTAGCAAAGTATCTTTCCTCTGTGGGTCAGCGTCATGTGCCTGCACACTTAGATCCAGTAGGAAGGAAGTAGCAAAGTATCTTTCCTCTGTGGCTCAGCGCTATGTGCCTGCCTGCACACTTAGATCCAGTAGGACGGGAGTAGCAAAGTATCTTTCCTCTGTGGCTCAGTGCTATGTGCCTGCACATTTAGATCCAGTGGGAAGGAAGTACCAAAGTAGCTTTCCTCTGTGGCTCAGAGCTATGTGCCTGCACACTTAGATCCAGTGGGAAGGAAGTACCAAAGTATCTTTCCTCTGTGGCTAAGCGCTATGTGCCTGCACTCTTAGATTCAGTAGGAAGGGAGTAGCAAAGTATCTTTCCTCTGTGGCTCAGTGCTATGTGCCTGCCCGCACTCTTAGATTCAGTAGGAAGGGAGTAGCAAAGTATTTTTCCTCTGTGGCTCAGAGCTATGTGCCTGCCCGCACAGTTAGATCCAGTAGGAAGGGAGTAGCAAAGTATCTTTCCTCTGTGGCTCAGTGCTATTTGCCTGCACATTTAGATCCAGTAGGAATGGAGTAGCAAAGTATCTTTCCTCTGTGGCTCAGTGCTATGTGCGCGCACACTTACATCCAGTAGGAAGGAAGTACCAAAGTATCTTTCCTCTGTGGCTCAGCGCTATGTGCCTGCCTGCACACTTAGATCCAGTAGGAAGGGAGTAGCAAAGTATCTTTCCTCTGTGGCTCAATGCTATGTGCCTGCACATTTAGATCCAGTAGGAAGGGAGTAGCAAAGTATCTTTCCTCTGTGGCTCAGTGCTATGTGCCCGCACACTTACATCCAGTAGGAAGGAAGTACCAAATTATCTTTCCTCTGTGGCTAAGCGCTATGTGCCTGCACGCTTAGATTCAGTGGGAAGGGAGTAGCAAAGTAGCTTTCCTCAGTGGCTCAGAGCTATGTGCCTGCACATTTAGATCCAGTGGGAAGGAAGTACCAAAGTAGCTTTCCTCTGTGGCTCAGAGCTATGTGCCTGCACACTTAGATCCAGTGGGAAGGGACTAGCAAGGTATCTTTCCTCTGTGGCTCAGTGCTATGTACCTGCACACTTAGATCCAGTAGGAAGGAAGTAGCAAAGTATCTTTCCTCTGTGGCTCAGCGCTATGTGCCTTCCTGCACACTTAGATCCAGTAGGAAGGGAGTAGCAAAGTATCTTTCCTCTGTGGCTCAGCGCTATGTGCCTGCCCGCACACTTAGATCCAGTAGGAAGTTAGTAGCAAAAAATCTTTCCTCTGTGGCTCAGCGCTATGTGCCTGCATACTTAGATCCAGTAGGAAGGGAGTAGCAAGGTATCTTTCCTCTGTGGCTCAGTGCTATGTGCCTGCACACTTAGATCCAGTAGGAAGGAAGTAGCAAAGTATCTTTCCTCTGTGGCTCAGCGCTATGTGCCTTCCTGCACACTTAGATCCAGTAGGAAGGGAGTAGCAAAGTATCTTTCCTCTATGGCTCAGCGCAATGTGCCTGCCCGCACACTTAGATCCAGTAGGAAGGAAGTAGCAAAGTATCTTTCCTCTGTGGCTCAGCGCTATGTGCCTTCCTGCACACTTAGATCCAGTAGGAAGGGAGTAGCAAAGTATCTTTCCTCTATGGCTCAGCGCAATGTGCCTGCCTGCACACTTAGATCCAGTAGGAAGGGAGTAGCAAAGTATCTTTCCTCTGTGGCTCAGTGTTATGTGCCTGCCCGCACACTTACATCCAGTAGGACGGGAGTAGCAAAGTATCTTTCCTCTGTGGCTCAGTGCTATGTGCCCGCACACTTACTTCCAGTATGAAGGAAGCAGCAAAGTATCTTTCCTCTGTGGCTCAGCGCCATGTGCCTGCCCGCACACTTAGATCCAGTAGGAAGGAAGTAGCAAAGTACCTTTCCTCTGTGGCTCAGCGCAATGTGCCTGCCCGCACACTTAGATCCAGTAGGAAGGAAGTAGCAAAGTACCTTGCCTCTGTGGCTCAGCGCTATGTGCCTGCCTGCACACTTAGATCCAGTAGGACGGGAGTAGCAAAGTATCTTTCCTCTGTGGCTCAGTGCTATGTGCCCGCACACTTACATCCAGTAGGAAGGAAGTAGCAAAGTATCTTTCCTCTGTGGTTCAGCGCTATGTGCCTGCCTGCACACTTAGATCCAGTAGGACCGGAGTAGCAAAGTATCTTTCCTCTGTGGCTCAGCGCTATGTGCCTGCCTGCACACTTAGATCCAGTAGGAGGGGAGTAGCAAAGTATCTTTCCTCTGTGGCTCAGTGCTATGTGCCTGCACACTTAGATCCAGTAGGACGGGAGTAGCAAAGTATCTTTCCTCTGTGGCTCAGTGCTATGTGCCTGCACACTTAGATCCAGTAGGAAGGGAGTAGCAAAGTATCTTTCCTCTGTGGCTCAGTGCTATGTGCTCGCACACTTACATCCAGTAGGAAGGAAGTAGCAAAGTATCTTTCCTCTGTGGCTCAGCGCTATGTGCCTGCCTGCACACTTAGATCCAGTAGGAAGGGAGTAGCAAAGTATCTTTCCTCTGTGGCTCAGCGCTATGTGCCTGCCCGCACACTTAGATCCAGTAGGAAGAGAGTAGCAAAGTATCTTTCCTCTGTGGCTCAGTGTTATGTGCCTGCCCGCACACTTAGATCCAGTAGGAAGGAAGTAGCAAAGTATCTTTCCTCTGTGGCTCAGTGCTATGTGCCCGCACACTTACATCCAGTAGGAAGGAAGCAGCAAAGTATCTTTCCTCTGTGGCTCAGCGCCATGTGCCTGCCCGCACACTTAGATCCAGTAGGAAGGAAGTAGCAAAGTACCTTTACTCTGTGGGTCAGCGCAATGTGCCTGCCCGCACACTTAGATCCAGTAGGAAGGAAGTAGCAAAGTACCTTGCCTCTGTGGCTCAGCGCTATGTGCCTGCCTGCACACTTAGATCCAGTAGGACGGGAGTAGCAAAGTATCTTTCCTCTGTGGCTCAGTGCTATGTGCCCGCACACTTACATCCAGTAGGAAGGAAGTAGCAAAGTATCTTTCCTCTGTGGTTCAGCGCTATGTGCCTGCCTGCACACTTAGATCCAGTAGGACCGGAGTAGCAAAGTATCTTTCCTCTGTGGCTCAGCGCTATGTGCCTGCCTGCACACTTAGATCCAGTAGAACGGGAGTAGCAAAGTATCTTTCCTCTGTGGCTCAGTGCTATGTGCCTGCACACTTAGATCCAGTAGGACGGGAGTAGCAAAGTATCTTTCCTCTGTGGCTCAGTGTTATGTGCCTGCCTGCACACTTAGATCCAGTAGGAAGGGAGTAGCAAAGTATCTTTCCACTGTGGCTCAGTGCTATGTGCCCGCACACTTACATACAGTAGGAAGGAAGTAGCAAAGTATCTTTCCTCTGTGGCTCAGCGCTATGTGCCCGCACACTTAGATCCAGTAGGAAGGAAGTAGCAAAGTATCTTTCCTCTGTGGCTCAGCGCTATGTGCCTGCCCGCACACTTAGATCCAGTAGGAAGGGAGTAGCAAAGTATCTTTCCTCTGTGGCTCAGTGCTATGTGCCTGCCCGCACACTTAGATCCAGTAGGAAGGAAGTAGCAAAGTATCTTTCCTCTGTGGGTCAGCGTCATGTGCCTGCACACTTAGATCCAGTAGGAAGGAAGTAGCAAAGTATCTTTCCTCTGTGGCTCAGCGCTATGTGCCTGCCTGCACACTTAGATCCAGTAGGACGGGAGTAGCAAAGTATCTTTCCTCTGTGGCTCAGTGCTATGTGCTTGCACACTTAGAGCCAGTAGGAAGGAAGTAACAAAGTATCTTTCCTCTGTGGCTCAGTGCTATGTGCCTGCACATTTAGATCCAGTGGGAAGGAAGTACCAAAGTAGCTTTCCTCTGTGGCTCAGAGCTATGTGCCTGCACACTTAGATCCAGTGGGAAGGAAGTACCAAAGTATCTTTCCTCTGTGGCTAAGCGCTATGTGCCTGCACTCTTAGATTCAGTAGGAAGGGAGTAGCAAAGTATCTTTCCTCTGTGGCTCAGTGCTATGTGCCTGCCCGCACTCTTAGATTCAGTAGGAAGGGAGTAGCAAAGTATTTTTCCTCTGTGGCTCAGAGCTATGTGCCTGCCCGCACAGTTAGATCCAGTAGGAAGGGAGTAGCAAAGTATCTTTCCTCTGTGGCTCAGTGCTATGTGCCTGCACATTTAGATCCAGTAGGAAGGGAGTAGCAAAGTATCTTTCCTCTGTGGCTCAGTGCTATGTGCCCGCACACTTACATCCAGTAGGAAGGAAGTACCAAAGTATCTTTCCTCTGTGGCTCAGCGCTATGTGCCTGCCTGCACACTTAGATCCAGTAGGAAGGGAGTAGCAAAGTATCTTTCCTCTGTGGCTCAGTGCTATGTGCCCGCACACTTACATCCAGTAGGAAGGAAGTACCAAATTATCCTTCCTCTGTGGCTAAGCGCTATGTGCCTGCACGCTTAGATTCAGTGGGAAGGGAGTAGCAAAGTAGCTTTCCTCAGTGGCTCAGAGCTATGTGCCTGCACACTTACATCCAGTAGGAAGGAAGCAGCAAAGTATCTTTCCTCTGTGGCTCAGTGCTATGTGCCTGCACACTTACATCCAGTAGGAAGGAAGCAGCAAAGTATCTTTCCTCTGTGGCTCAGTGCCATGTGCCTGCCCGCACACTTAGATCCAGTAGGAAGGAAGTAGCAAAGTATCTTTCCTCTGTGGTTCAGCGCTATGTGCCTGACCGCACACTTAGATCCAGTAGGTATGAAGTAGCAAAGTATCTTTCCTCTGTGGCTCAGCGCAATGTGCCTGCCCGCACACTTAGATCCAGTAGGAAGGAAGTAGCAAAGTACCTTGCCTCTGTGGCTCAGCGCTATGTGCCTGCCTGCACACTTAGATCCAGTAGGACGGGAGTAGCAAAGTATCTTTCCTCTGTGGCTCAGTGCTATGTGCCCGCACACTTACATCCAGTAGGAAGGAAGTAGCAAAGTATCTTTCCTCTGTGGTTCAGCGCTATGTGCCTGCCTGCACACTTAGATCCAGTAGGACCGGAGTAGCAAAGTATCTTTCCTCTGTGGCTCAGCGCTATGTGCCTGCCTGCACACTTAGATCCAGTAGGACGGGAGTAGCAAAGTACCTTTCCTCTGTGGCTCAGTGCTATGTGCCTGCACACTTAGATCCAGTAGGACGGGAGTAGCAAAGTATCTTGCCTCTGTGGCTCAGTGTTATGTGCCTGCCTGCACACTTAGATCCAGTAGGAAGGGAGTAGCAAAGTATCTTTCCACTGTGGCTCAGAGCTATGTGCCCGCACACTTACATACAGTAGGAAGGAAGTAGCAAAGTATCTTTCCTCTGTGGCTCAGCGCTATGTGCCCGCACACTTAGATCCAGTAGGAAGGAAGTAGCAAAGTATCTTTCCTCCGTGGCTCAGCGCTATGTGCCTGCCCGCACACTTAGATCCAGTAGGAAGGGAGTAGCAAAGTATCTTTCCTCTGTGGGTCAGCGTCATGTGCCTGCACACTTAGATCCAGTAGGAAGGAAGCAGCAAAGTATCTTTCCTCTGTGGCTCAGCGCTATGTGCCTGCCTGCACACTTAGATCCAGTAGGACGGGAATAGCAAAGTATCTTTCCTCTGTGGCTCAGTGCTATGTGCCTGCACATTTAGATCCAGTGGGAAGGAAGTACCAAAGTAGCTTTCCTCTGTGGCTCAGAGCTATGTGCCTGCACACTTAGATCCAGTGGGAAGGAAGTACCAAAGTATCTTTCCTCTGTGGCTAAGCGCTATGTGCCTGCACTCTTAGATTCAGTAGGAAGGGAGTAGCAAAGTATCTTTCCTCTGTGGCTCAGTGCTATGTGCCTGCCCGCACTCTTAGATTCAGTAGGAAGGGAGTAGCAAAGTATTTTTCCTCTGTGGCTCAGAGCTATGTGCCTGCCCGCACAGTTAGATCCAGTAGGAAGGGAGTAGCAAAGTATCTTTCCTCTGTGGCTCAGTGCTATGTGCCTGCACATTTAGATCCAGTAGGAAGGGAGTAGCAAAGTATCTTTCCTCTGTGGCTCAGTGCTATGTGCGCGCACACTTACATCCAGTAGGAAGGAAGTACAAAAGTATCTTTCCTCTGTGGCTCAGCGCTATGTGCCTGCCTGCACACTTAGATCCAGTAGGAAGGGAGTAGCAAAGTATCTTTCCTCTGTGGCTCAATGCTATGTGCCTGCACATTTAGATCCAGTAGGAAGGGAGTAGCAAAGTATCTTTCCTCTGTGGCTCAGTGCTATGTGCCCGCACACTTACATCCAGTAGGAAGGAAGTACCAAATTATCTTTCCTCTGTGGCTAAGCGCTATGTGCCTGCACGCTTAGATTCAGTGGGAAGGGAGTAGCAAAGTAGCTTTCCTCAGTGGCTCAGAGCTATGTGCCTGCACATTTAGATCCAGTGGGAAGGAAGTACCAAAGTAGCGTTCCTCTGTGGCTCAGAGCTATGTGCCTGCACACTTAGATCCAGTGGGAAGGGAGTAGCAAGGTATCTTTCCTCTGTGGCTCAGTGCTATGTACCTGCACACTTAGATCCAGTAGGAAGGAAGTAGCAAAGTATCTTTCCTCTGTGGCTCAGCGCTATGTGCCTTCCTGCACACTTAGATCCAGTAGGAAGGGAGTAGCAAAGTATCTTTCCTCTGTGGCTCAGCGCTATGTGCCTGCCCGCACACTTAGATCCAGTAGGAAGTTAGTAGCAAAAAATCTTTCCTCTGTGGCTCAGCGCTATGTGCCTGCATACTTAGATCCAGTAGGAAGGGAGTAGCAAGGTATCTTTCCTCTGTGGCTCAGTGCTATGTGCCTGCACACTTAGATCCAGTAGGACGGGAGTAGCAAAGTATCTTTCCTCTGTGGCTCAGTGTTATGTGCCTGCCTGCACACTTAGATCCAGTAGGAAGGGAGTAGCAAAGTATCTTTCCACTGTGGCTCAGTGCTATGTGCCCGCACACTTACATACAGTAGGAAGGAAGTAGCAAAGTATCTTTCCTCTGTGGCTCAGCGCTATGTGCCCGCACACTTAGATCCAGTAGGAAGGAAGTAGCAAAGTATCTTTCCTCCGTGGCTCAGCGCTATGTGCCTGCCCGCACACTTAGATCCAGTAGGAAGGGAGTAGCAAAGTATCTTTCCTCTGTGGCTCAGTGCTATGTGCCTGCCCGCACACTTAGAACCAGTAGGAAGGAAGTAGCAAAGTATCTTTCCTCTGTGGGTCAGCG
Organism: Ambystoma mexicanum; assembly: GCF_040938575.1. Taxonomy (NCBI): domain Eukaryota; kingdom Metazoa; phylum Chordata; class Amphibia; order Caudata; family Ambystomatidae; genus Ambystoma; species Ambystoma mexicanum. The sequence goes on along the minus strand of NC_090923.1, from coordinate 20,043,405 downwards.
TCATGTGCCTGCACACTTAGATCCAGTAGGAAGGAAGTAGCAAAGTATCTTTCCTCTGTGGCTCAGCGCTATGTGCCTGCCTGCACACTTAGATCCAGTAGGACGGGAGTAGCAAAGTATCTTTCCTCTGTGGCTCAGTGCTATGTGCCTGCACATTTAGATCCAGTGGGAAGGAAGTACCAAAGTAGCTTTCCTCTGTGGCTCAGAGCTATGTGCCTGCACACTTAGATCCAGTGGGAAGGAAGTACCAAAGTATCTTTCCTCTGTGGCTAAGCGCTATGTGCCTGCACTCTTAGATTCAGTAGGAAGGGAGTAGCAAAGTATCTTTCCTCTGTGGCTCAGTGCTATGTGCCTGCCCGCACTCTTAGATTCAGTAGGAAGGGAGTAGCAAAGTATTTTTCCTCTGTGGCTCAGAGCTATGTGCCTGCCCGCACAGTTAGATCCAGTAGGAAGGGAGTAGCAAAGTATCTTTCCTCTGTGGCTCAGTGCTATTTGCCTGCACATTTAGATCCAGTAGGAATGGAGTAGCAAAGTATCTTTCCTCTGTGGCTCAGTGCTATGTGCGCGCACACTTACATCCAGTAGGAAGGAAGTACCAAAGTATCTTTCCTCTGTGGCTCAGCGCTATGTGCCTGCCTGCACACTTAGATCCAGTAGGAAGGGAGTAGCAAAGTATCTTTCCTCTGTGGCTCAATGCTATGTGCCTGCACATTTAGATCCAGTAGGAAGGGAGTAGCAAAGTATCTTTCCTCTGTGGCTCAGTGCTATGTGCCCGCACACTTACATCCAGTAGGAAGGAAGTACCAAATTATCTTTCCTCTGTGGCTAAGCGCTATGTGCCTGCACGCTTAGATTCAGTGGGAAGGGAGTAGCAAAGTAGCTTTCCTCAGTGGCTCAGAGCTATGTGCCTGCACATTTAGATCCAGTGGGAAGGAAGTACCAAAGTAGCTTTCCTCTGTGGCTCAGAGCTATGTGCCTGCACACTTAGATCCAGTGGGAAGGGACTAGCAAGGTATCTTTCCTCTGTGGCTCAGTGCTATGTACCTGCACACTTAGATCCAGTAGGAAGGAAGTAGCAAAGTATCTTTCCTCTGTGGCTCAGCGCTATGTGCCTTCCTGCACACTTAGATCCAGTAGGAAGGGAGTAGCAAAGTATCTTTCCTCTGTGGCTCAGCGCTATGTGCCTGCCCGCACACTTAGATCCAGTAGGAAGTTAGTAGCAAAAAATCTTTCCTCTGTGGCTCAGCGCTATGTGCCTGCATACTTAGATCCAGTAGGAAGGGAGTAGCAAGGTATCTTTCCTCTGTGGCTCAGTGCTATGTGCCTGCACACTTAGATCCAGTAGGAAGGAAGTAGCAAAGTATCTTTCCTCTGTGGCTCAGCGCTATGTGCCTTCCTGCACACTTAGATCCAGTAGGAAGGGAGTAGCAAAGTATCTTTCCTCTATGGCTCAGCGCAATGTGCCTGCCCGCACACTTAGATCCAGTAGGAAGGGAGTAGGAAAGTATCTTTCCTCTGTGGCTCAGCGCTATGTGCTTGCCCGCACAGTTAGATCCAGTAGGAAGGGAGTAGCAAAGTATCTTTCCTCTGTGGCTCAGCGCTATGGGCCTGACCGCACACTTAGATCCAGTAGGAAGGAAGTACCAAATTATCTATCCTCTGTGGCTAAGCGCTATGTGCCTGACCGCACACTTAGATCCAGTAGGAAGGAAGTAGCAAAGTATCTTTCCTCTGTGGCTAAGCGCTATGTGCCTGACCGCACACTTAGATCCAGTAGGAAGGAAGTAGCAAAGTATCTTTCCTCTGTGGCTCAGCGCTATGTGCCTGACCGCACACTTAGATCCAGTAGGTATGAAGTAGCAAAGTATCTTTCCTCTGTGGCTCAGCGCTATGTGCCTGACCGCACACTTAGATCCAGTAGGAAGGAAGTACCAAAGTATCTTTCCTCTGTGGCTAAGCGCTATGTGCCTGACCGCACACTTAGATCCAGTAGGAAGGAAGTACCAAAGTATCTTTCCTCTGTGGCTAAGCGCTATGTGCCTGACCGCACACTTAGATCAAGTAGGAAGGAAGTACCAAAGTATCTTTTCTCTGTGGCTCAGCGCTATGTGCTTGCCCGTACCCTTAGATCCAGTAGGAAGGAAGTAGCAAAGTATCTTTCCTCTGTGGCTCAGCGCTATGTGCCTGCCTGCACACTTAGATCCAGTAGGAAGGGAGTAGCAAAGTATCTTTCCTCTGTGGCTCAGTGCTATGTGCCTGCACACTTAGATCCAGTAGGAAGGAAGTAGCAAAGTATCTTTCCTCTGTGGCTCAGCGCTATGTGCCTGCCTGCACACTTAGATTTAGTAGGAAGGAAGTAGCAAAGTATCTTTCCTCTGTGGCTCAGCGCTATGTGCCTGCCTGCACACTTAGATCCAGTAGGAAGGGAGTAGCAAAGTATCTTTCCTCTGTGGATCAGTGCTATGTGCCTGCACATTTAGATCCAGTAGGAAGGGAGTAGCAAAGTATCTTTCCTCTGTGGCTCAGTGCTATGTGCCCGCACACTTACATCCAGTAGGAAGGAAGTAGCAAAGTATCTTTCCTCTGTGGCTCAGCGCTATGTGCCTGCCTGCACACTTAGATCCAGTAGGAAGGGAGTAGCAAAGTATCTTTCCTCTGTGGCTCAGTGCTATGTGCCTGCACATTTAGATCCAGTAGGAAGGGAGTAGCAAAGTATCTTTCCTCTGTGGCTCAGTGCTATGTGCCCGCACACTTACATCCAGTAGGAAGGAAGTACCAAATTATCTTTCCTCTGTGGCTAAGCGCTATGTGCCTGCACGCTTAGATTCAGTGGGAAGGGAGTAGCAAAGTAGCTTTCCTCAGTGGCTCAGAGCTATGTGCCTGCACATTTAGATCCAGTGGGAAGGAAGTACCAAAGTAGCTTTCCTCTGTGGCTCAGAGCTATGTGCCTGCACACTTAGATCCAGTGGGAAGGAAGTACCAAAGTATCTTTCCTCTGTGGCTAAGCGCTATGTGCCTGCACTCTTAGATTCAGTAGGAAGGGAGTAGCAAAGTATCTTTCCTCTGTGGCTCAGTGCTATGTGCCTGCCCGCACTCTTAGATTCAGTAGGAAGGGAGTAGCAAAGTATCTTTCCTCTGTGGCTCAGAGCTATGTGCCTGCCCGCACAGTTAGATCCAGTAGGAAGGGAGTAGCAAAGTATCTTTCCTCTGTGGCTCAGCGCAATGTGCCTGCCCGCACACTTAGATCCAGTAGGAAGGGAGTAGCAAAGTATCTTTCCTCTGTGGCTCAGCGCTATGTGCTTGTCCGCACACTTAGATCCAGTAGGAAGGAAGTACCAAAGTATCTTTTCTCTGTGGCTCAGCGCTATGTGCTTGCCCGTACCCTTAGATCCAATAGGAAGGAAGTAGCAAAGTATCTTTCCTCTGTGGCTCAGCGCTATGTGCCTGCCTGCACACTTAGATCGAGTAGGAAGGGAGTAGCAAAGTATCTTTCCTCTGTGGCTCAGTGCTACGTGCCTGCACACTTAGATCCAGTAGGAAGGAAGTAGCAAAGTATCTTTCCTCTGTGGCTCAGCGCTATGTGCCTGCCTGCACACTTAGATCCAGTAGGAAGGGAGTAGCAAAGTATCTTTCCTCTGTGGCTCAGCACTATGTGCCTGCCTGCACACTTAGATCCAGTAGGAAGGGAGTAGCAAAGTATCTTTCCTCTGTGGCTGAGCGCTATGTGCCTGCCCGCACACTTAGATCCAGTAGGAAGGAAGTACCAAAGTATCTTTCCTCTGTGGCTCAGCGCTATGTGCCTACCCGCACACTTAGATCCAGTAGGAAGGAAGTACCAAAGTATCTTTCCTCTGTGGCTCAGCGCTATGTGCCTGCCCGCACACTTAGATCCAGTAGGAAGGAAGTAGAGAAGTACCTTTCCCGTGTGGGTCAGCGCTATGTGCCTGCGTGCACACTTAGATCCAGTAGGAAGGGAGTAGCAAAGTATCTTTCCTCTGTGGCTCAACGCTATGTGCCTGCGCGCACACTTAGATCCAGAAGGAAGGAAGTAGCAAAGTATCTTTCCTCTGTGGCTCAGCGCTATGTGCTTACCCGCACACTTAGATCCAGTAGGAAGGGAGTAGCAAAGTATCTTTCCTCTGTGGTTCAGCGCTATGTGCCCACACACTTAGATCCAGTGGGAAGGAAATAGCAAAGTATCTTTCCTCTGTGGCTCAGCGCTATGTGCCAGCCCGCACACTTAGATCCAGTAGGAAGGGAGTAGCAAAGTATCTTTCCTCTGTGGCTCAGCGCTATGTGCCTGCGCGCACACTTAGATCCAGAAGTAGGGAAGTAGCAAAGTATCTATCCTCTGTGGCTAAGCGCTATGTGCCTGACCGCACACTTAGATCCAGTAGGAAGGAAGTAGCAAAGTACCTTTCCTCTGTGGCTCAGCAGTTATGTGCCTGCCCGCATACTTAGATCCAGTAGGAAGGAAGTAGCAAAGTACCTTTCCTCTGTGGCTCAGCGCCATGTGCCTGCCCGCACACTTAGATCCAGTGGGAAGGAAGTAGCGAAGTAGCTTTCCTCTGTGGCTCAGCACCATGTGCCTGCCCGCACACTTAATCCAGTGGGAAGGAAGTAGCGAAGTACCTTTCCTCTGTGGCTCAGCGCCATGTGCCTGCCTGCACACTTAGATCCAGTAGGAAGGGAGTAGTAAAGTACCTTTCCTCTGTGGCTCAGTGCCATGTGCCTGCCCGCACTCTTAGATTCAGTAGGAACGGAGTAGCAAAGTATCTTTCCTCTGTGGCTCAAAGCTTTGTGCCTGCCCGCACAGTTAGATCCAGTAGGAAGGAAATAGCAAAGTACCTTTCCTCTGTGGCTCAGCGCAATGTGCCTGCCCGCACACTTAGATCCAGTAGGAAGGAAGTAGCAAAGTACCTTTCCTCTGTGGCTCAGCGCTATGTGCCTGACCGCACACTTAGATCCAGTAGGTAGGAAGTAGCAAAGTATCTTTCCTCTGTGGCTCAGCGCTATGTGCCTGAACGCACACTTAGATCCAGTAGGAAGGAAGTACCAAAGTATCCTTCCTCTGTGGCTAAGCGCTATGTGCCTGACCGCACACTTAGATCCAGTAGGAAGGAAGTACCAAAGTATCTTTCCTCTGTGGCTCAGCGCTATGTGCTTGCCCGCACCCTTAGATCCAGTAGGAAGGAAGTAGCAAAGTATCTTTACTCTGTGGCTCAGCGCTATGTGCCTGCCTGCACACTTAGATCCAGTAGGAAGGGAGTAGCAAAGTATCTTTCCTCTGTGGCTCAGTGCTATGTGCCTGCACATTTAGATCCAGTAGGAAGGGAGTAGCAAAGTATCTTTCCTCTGTGGCTCAGTGCTATGTGCCCGCACACTTACATCCAGTAGGAAGGAAGTAGCAAAGTATCTTTCCTCTGTGGCTCAGCGCTATGTGCCTGCCTGCACACTTAGATCCAGTAGTAAGGGAGTAACAAAGTATCTTTCCTCTGTGGCTCAGTGCTATGTGCCTGCACACTTAGATCCAGTGGGAAGGAAGTAGCAAATTATCTTTCCTCTGTGGCTCAGTGCTATGTGCCTGCACACTTAGATCCAGTGGGAAGGAAGTACCAAAGTATCTTTCCTCTGTGGCTCTGAGCTATGTGCCTGCACACTTAGATCCAGTGTGAAGGAAGTACCAAAGTAGCTTTCCTCTGTGGCTCAGAGCTATGTGCCTGCACGCTTAGATTCAGTGGGAAGGGAGTAGCAAAGTAGCTTTCCTCAGTGGCTCAGAGCTATGTGCCTGCACATTTAGATCCAGTGGGAAGGAAGTACCAAAGTAGCTTTCCTCTGTGGCTCAGAGCTATGTGCCTGCACACTTAGATCCAGTGGGAAGGAAGTACCAAAGTATCTTTCCTCTGTGGCTAAGCGCTATGTGCCTGCACTCTTAGATTCAGTAGGAAGGGAGTAGCAAAGTATCTTTCCTCTGTGGCTCAGTGCTATGTGCCTGCCCGCACTCTTAGATTCAGTAGGAAGGGAGTAGCAAAGTATCTTTCCTCTGTGGTTCAGTGCTATGTGCCTGCCTGCACACTTAGATCCAGTAGGAAGGGAGTAGCAAAGTATCTTTCCTCTGTGGCTCAGCGCTATGTGCCTGCCCGCACACTTAGATCCAGTAAGAAGAGAGTAGCAAAGTATCTTTCCTCTGTGGCTCAGTGTTATGTGCCTACCTGCACACTTAGATCCAGTAGGAAGGGAGTAGCAAAGTATCTTTCCTCTGTGGCTCAGCGCTATGTGCCTGCCCGCACACTTAGATCCAGTAAGAAGAGAGTAGCAAAGTATCTTTCCTCTGTGGCTCAGTGCTATGTGCCCGCACACTTAGATCCAGTAGGACGGGAGTAGCAAAGTATCTTTCCTCTGTGGCTCAGTGCTATATGCCTGCACACCTACATCCAGTAGGAAGGAAGCAGCAAAGTATCTTTCCTCTGTGGCTCAGCGCCATGTGCCTGCCCGCACACTTGGAGCCAGTAGGAAGGAAGTAGCAAAGTACCTTTCCTCTGTGGCTCAGCGCAATGTGCCTGCCCGCACACTTAGATCCAGTAGGAAGGAAGTAGCAAAGTACCTTGCCTCTGTGGCTCAGCGCTATGTGCCTGCCTGCACACTTAGATCCAGTAGGACGGGAGTAGCAAAGTATCTTTCCTCTGTGGCTCAGTGCTATGTGCCCGCACACTTACATCCAGTAGGAAGGAAGTAGCAAAGTATCTTTCCTCCGTGGCTCAGCGCTATGTGCCTGCCCGCACACTTAGATCCAGTAGGAAGGGAGTAGCAAAGTATTTTCCTCTGTGGCTCAGTGCTATGTGCCTGCCCGCACACTTAGATCCAGTAGGAAGGAAGTAGCAAAGTATCTTTCCTCTGTGGGTCAGCGTCATGTGCCTGCACACTTAGATCCAGTAGGAAGGAAGTAGCAAAGTATCTTTCCTCTGTGGCTCAGCGCTATGTGCCTGCCCGCACACTTAGATCCAGTAGGACGGGAGTAGCAAAGTATCTTTCCTCTGTGGCTCAGTGCTATGTGCTTGCACACTTAGATCCAGTAGGAAGGAAGTAACAAAGTATCTTTCCTCTGTGGCTCAGTGCTATGTGCCTGCACACTTAGATCCAGTAGGAAGGAAGTACCAAAGTATCTTTCATCTGTGGCTCAGCGCTATGTGCTTGCCCGCACCCTTAGATCCAGTAGGAAGGAAGTAGCAAAGTATCTTTCATCTGTGGCTCAGCGCTATGTGCCTGCCTGCACACTTAGATCCAGTAGGAAGGGAGTAGCAATGTATCTTTCCTCTGTGGCTCAGTGCTATGTGCCTGCACACTTAGATCCAGTAGGAAGGAAGTAGCAAAGTATCTTTCCTCTGTGGCTCAGCGCTATGTGCCTGCCTCCACACTTAGATCCAGTAGGAAGGGAGTAGCAAAGTATCTTTCCTCTGTGGCTCAGTGCTATGTGCCTGCACATTTAGATCCAGTAGGAAGGGAGTAGCAAAGTATCTTTCCTCTGTGGCTCAGTGCTATGTGCCCGCACACTTACATCCAGTAGGAAGGAAGTAGCAAAGTATCTTTTCTCTGTGGCTCAGCGCTATGTGCCTGCCTGCACACTTAGATCCAGTAGTAAGGGAGTAGCAAAGTATCTTTCCTCTGTGGCTCAGAGTTATGTGCCTGCACACTTAGATCCAGTGTGAAGGAAGTACCAAAATAGCTTTCCTCTGTGGCTCAGAGCTATGTGCCTGCACGCTTAGATCCAGTGGGAAGGAAGTACCAAAGTATCTTTCCTCTGTGGCTAAGCGCTATGTGCCTGCACGCTTAGATTCAGTGGGAAGGGAGTAGCAAAGTAGCTTTCCTCAGTGGCTCAGAGCTATGTGCCTGCACATTTAGATCCAGTGGGAAGGAAGTACCAAAGTAGCTTTCCTCTGTGGCTCAGAGCTATGTGCCTGCACACATAGATCCAGTGGGAAGGAAGTACCAAAGTATCTTTCCTCTGTGGCTAAGCGCTATGTGCCTGCACTCTTAGATTCAGTAGGAAGGGAGTAGCAAAGTATCTTTCCTCTGTGGCTCAGTGCTATGTGCCTGCCGCACTCTTAGATTCAGTAGGAAGGGAGTAGCAAAGTATCTTTCCTCTGTGGCTCAGAGCTATGTGCCTGCCCGCACAGTTAGATCCAGTAGGAAGGGAGTAGCAAAGTATCTTTCCTCTGTGGCTCAGCGCTATGTGCTTGCCCGCACACTTAGATCCAGTAGGAAGGGAGTAGCAAAGTATCTTACACACTTAGATCCAGTAGGAAGGAAGTACCAAAGTATCTTTCCTCTGTGGCTAAGCGCTATGTGCCTGACCGCACACTTAGATCCAGTAGGAAGGAAGTAGCAAAGTATCTCAGCAGTTATGTGCCTGCCCGCACACTTAGATCCAGTAGGAAGGAAGTACCAAAGTATCTTTCCTCTGTGGCTAAGCGCTATGTGCCTGACTGCACAATTAGATCCAGTAGGAAGGAAGTAGCAAAGTATCTTTCCTCTGTGGCTAAGCGCTATGTGCCTGACCGCACACTTAGATCCAGTAGGAAGGAAGTAGCAAAGTATCTTTCCTCTGTGGCTCAGAGCTATGTGCCTGACCGCACACTTAGATCCAGTAGGTAGGAAGTAGCAAAGTATCTTTCCTCTGTGGCTCAGCGCTATGTGCCTGACCGCACACTTAGATCCAGTAGGAAGGAAGTACCAAAGTATCTTTCCTCTGTGGCTAAGCGCTATGTGCCTGACCGCACACTTAGATCCAGTAGGAAGGAAGTAGCAAAGTATCTTTCCTCTGTGGCTCAGTGCTATGTGCCTGCCTGCACACTTAGATCCATTAGGAAGGGAGTAGCAAAGTATCTTTCCTATGTGGCTCAGCGCTATGTGCCTGCCTGCACACTTAGATCCAGTAGGAAGGGAGTAGCAAAGTATCTTTCCTCTGTGGCTCAGCGCTATGTGCCTGCCTGCACACTTAGATCCAGTAGGAAGGGAGTAGCAAAGTATCTTTCCTCTGTGGCTCAGTGCTATGTGCCTGCACATTTAGATCCAGTAGGAAGGGAGTAGCAAAGTATCCTTCCTCTGTGGCTCAGTGCTATGTGCCCGCACACTTACATCCAGTAGGAAGGAAGTAGCAAAGTATCTTTCCTCTGTGGCTCAGCGCTATGTGCCTGCCTGCACACTTAGATCCAGTAGTAAGGGAGTAGCAAAGTAACTTTCCTCTGTGGCTCAGTGCTATGTGCCTGCACACTTAGATCCAGTGGGAAGGAAGTAGCAAAGTATCTTTCCTCTGTGGCTCAGTGCTATGTGCCTGCACACTTAGATCCAGTGGGAAGGAAGTACCAAAGTATCTTTCCTCTGTGGCTCAGAGCTATGTGCCTGCACACTTAGATCCAGTGTGAAGGAAGTACCAAAGTAGCTTTCCTCTGTGGCTCAAAGCTATGTGCGTGCACGCTTAGATCCAGTGTGAAGGAAGTACCAAAGTAGCGTTCCTCTGTGGCTAAGTGCTATGTGCCTGCATGCTTAGATTCAGTGGGAAGGGAGTAGCAAAGTAGCTTTCCTCGGTGGCTCAGAGCTATGTGCCTGCACATTTAGATCCAGTAGGAAGGAAGTACCAAAGTAGCTTTCCTCTGTGGCTCAGAGCTATGTGCCTGCACACTTAGATCCAGTGGGAAGGAAGTACCAAAGTATCTTTCCTCTGTGGCTAAGCGCTATGTGCCTGCACTCTTAGATTCAGTAGGAAGGGAGTAGCAAAGTATCTTTCCTCTGTGGCTCAGTGCTATGTGCCTGCCCGCACTCTTAGATTCAGTAGGAAGGGAGTAGCAAAGTATTTTTCCTCTGTGGCTCAGAGCTATGTGCCTGCCCGCACAGTTAGATCCAGTAGGAAGGGAGTAGCAAAGTATCTTTCCTCTGTGGCTCAGCGCAATGTGCCTGCCCGCACACTTAGATCCAGTAGGAAGGGAGTAGCAAAGTATCTTTCCTCTGTGGCTCCGCGCTATGTGCTTGCCCGCACACTTAGATCCAGTAGGAAGGGAGCAGCAAAGTATCTTTCCTCTGTGGCTCAGCGCTATGTGCCTGACCGCACACTTAGATCCAGTAGGAAGGAAGTACCAAAGTATCTTTCCTCTGTGGCTAAGCGCTATGTGCCTGACTGCACACTTAGATCCAGTAGGAAGGAAGTAGCAAAGTATCTTTCCTCTGTGGCTAAACGCTATGTGCCTGACCGCACACTTAGATCCAGTAGGAAGGAAGTAGCAAAGTATCTTTCCTCTGTGGCTCAGCGCTATGTGCCTGACCGCACACTTAGATCCAGTAGGTAGGAAGTAGCAAAGTATCTTTCCTCTGTGGCTCAGCGCTATGTGCCTGACCGCACACTTAGATCCAGTAGGAAGGAAGTACCAAAGTATCTTTCCTCTGTGGCTAAGCGCTATGTGCCTGACCGCACACTTAGATCCAGTAGGAAGGAAGTACCAAAGTATCTTTTCTCTGTGGCTCAGCGCTATGTGCTTGCCCGTACCCTTAGATCCAGTAGGAAGGAAGTAGCAAAGTATCTTTCCTCGGTGGCTCAGCGCTATGTGCCTGCACACTTAGATTCAGTAGGAAGGGAGTAGCAAAGTATCTTTCCTCTGTGGCTCAGTGCTATGTGCCTGCACACTTAGATCTAGTAGGAAGGAAGTAGCAAAGTATCTTTCCTCTGTGGCTCAGCGCTATGTGCCTGCCTGCACACTTAGATCCAGTAGGAAGGGAGTAGCAAAGTATCTTTCCTCTGTGGCTCAGTGCTATGTGCCTGCACATTTAGATCCAGTAGGAAGGGAGTAGCAAAGTATCTTTCCTCTGTGGCTCAGCGCTATGTGCCTTCCTGCACACTCAGATCCAGTAGGAAGGGAGTAGCAAAGTGTCTTTCCTCTGTGGCTCAGCGCTATGTGCCTGCCTGCACACTTAGATCCAGTAGGAAGGGAGTAGCAAGGTATCTTTCCTCTGTGGCTCAGTGCTATGTGCCTGCACACTTAGATCCAGTAGGAAGGAAGTAGCAAAGTATCTTTCCTCTGTGGCTCAGCGCTATGTGCCTTCCTGCACATTTAGATCCAGTAGGAAGGGAGTAGCAAAGTATCTTTCCTCTGTGGCTCAGCGCAATGTGCCTGCCCGCACACTTAGATCCAGTAGGAAGGGAGTAGCAAAGTATCTTTCCTCTGTGGCTCAGCGCTATGTGCTTGCCCGCACACTTAGATCCAGTAGGAAGGGAGTAGCAAAGTATCTTTCCTCTGTGGCTAAGCGCTATGTGCCTGACTGCACACTTAGATCCAGTAGGAAGGAAGTAGCAAAGTATCTTTCCTCTGTGGCTAAGCGCTATGTGCCTGACCGCACACTTAGATCCAGTAGGAAGGAAGTAGCAAAGTATCTTTCCTCTGTGGCTCAGCGCTATGTGCCTGACCGCACACTTAGATCCAGTAGGAAGGAAGTACCAAAGTATCTTTCCTCTGTGGCTAAGCGCTATGTGCCTGACCGCACACTTAGATCCAGTAGGAAGGAAGTAGCAAAGTATCTTTCCTCTGTGGCTCAGCGCTATGTGCCTGACCGCACACTTAGATCCAGTAGGATGGAAGTAGCAAAGTATCTTTCCTCTGTGGCTCAGCGCTATGTGCCAGACCGCACACTTAGATCCAGTAGGTATGAAGTAGCAAAGTATCTTTCCTCTGTGGCTCAGCGCTATGTTCCTGACCGCACACTTAGATCCAGTAGGAAGGAAGTACCAAAGTATCTTTCCTCTGTGGCTAAGCGCTATGTGCCTGACCGCACACTTAGATCCAGTAGGAAGGAAGTACCAAAGTATCTTTTCTCTGTGGCTCAGCGCTATGTGCTTGCCCGTAACCTTAGATCCAGTAGGAAGGAAGTAGCAAAGTATCTTTCCTCTGTGGCTCAGCGCTATGTGCCTGCCTGCACACTTAGATCCAGTAGGAAGGGAGTAGCAAAGTATCTTTCCTCTGTGGCTCAGTGCTATGTGCCTGCACACTTAGATCCAGTAGGAAGGAAGTAGCAAAGTATCTTTCCTCTGTGGCTCAGCGCTATGTGCCTGCCTGCACACTTAGATCCAGTAGGAAGGGAGTAGCAAAGTATCTTTCCTCTGTGGCTCAGTGCTATGTGCCTGCACATTTAGATCCAGTAGGAAGGGAGTAGCAAAGTATCTTTCCTCTGTGGCTCAGTGCTATGTGCCCGCACACTTACATCCAGTAGGAAGGAAGTAGCAAAGTATCTTTCCTCTGTGGATCAGCGCTATGTGCCTGCCTGCACACTTAGATCCAGTAGGAAGGGAGTAGCAAAGTATCTTTCCTCTGTGGCTCAGTGCTATGTGCCCGCACACTTACATCCAGTAGGAAGGAAGTACCAAATTATCTTTCCTCTGTGGCTAAGCGTTATGTGCCTGCACGCTTAGATTCAGTGGGAAGGGAGTAGCAAAGTAGCTTTCCTCAGTGGCTCAGAGCTATGTGCCTGCACATTTAGATCCAGTGGGAAGGAAGTACCAAAGTAGCTTTCCTCTGTGGCTCAGAGCTATGTGCCTGCACACTTAGATCCAGTGGGAAGGAAGTACCAAAGTATCTTTCCTCTGTGGCTAAGCGCTATGTGCCTGCACTCTTAGATTCAGTAGGAAGGGAGTAGCAAAGTATCTTTCCTCTGTGGATCAGTGCTATGTGCCTGCCCGCACTCTTAGATTCAGTAGGAAGGGAGTAGCAAAGTATCTTTCCTCTGTGGCTCAGAGCTATGTGCCTGCCCGCACAGTTAGAGCCAGTAGGAAGGGAGTAGCAAACTATCTTTCCTCTGTGGCTCAGCGCAATGTGCCTGCCCGCACACTTAGATCCAGTAGGAAGGGAGTAGCAAAGTATCTTTCCTCTGTGGCTCAGCGCTATGTGCTTGCCCGCACACTTAGATCCAGTAGGAAGGAAGTACCAAAGTATCTTTCCTCTGTGGCTAAGCGCTATGTGCCTGACTGCACACTTAGATCCAGTAGGAAGGAAGTACCAAAGTATCTTTTCTCTGTGGCTCAGCGCTATGTGCTTGCCCGTACCCTTAGATCCAGTAGGAAGGAAGTAGCAAAGTATCTTTCCTCTGTGGCTCAGCGCTATGTGCCTGCCTGCACACTTAGATCCAGTAGGAAGGGAGTAGCAAAGTATCTTTCCTCTGTGGCTCAGCGCTATGTGACTGCCTGCACACTTAGATCCAATAGGAAGGGAGTAGCAAAGTATCTTTCCTCTGTGGCTCAGCACTATGTGCCTGCCTGCACACTTAGATCCAGTAGGAAGGGAGTAGCAAAGTATCTTTCCTCTGTGGCTCAGTGCTATGTGCCTGCACATTTAGATCCAGTAGGAAGGGAGTAGCAAAGTATCTTTCCTCTGTGGCTCAGTGCTATGTGCCCGCACACTTACATCCAGTAGGAAGGAAGTAGCAAAGTATCTTACCTCTGTGGCTCAGCGCTATGTGCCTGCCTGCACACTTAGATCCAGTAGTAAGGGAGTAGCAAAGTATCTTTCCTCTGTGGCTCAATGCTATGTGCCTGCACACTTAGATCCGGTGGGAAGGAAGTAGCAAAGTATCTTTCCTCTGTGGCTCAGTGCTATGTGCCTGCACACTTAGATCCAGTAGGAAGGGAGTAGCAAAGTATCTTTCCTCTGTGGCTAAGCGCTCTGTGCCTGCACGCTTAGATTCAGTGGGAAGGGAGTAGCAAAGTAGCTTTCCTCAGTGGCTCAGAGCTATGTGCCTGCACATTTAGATCCAGTGGGAAGGAAGTACCAAAGTAGCTTTCCTCTGTGGCTCAGAGCTATGTGCCTGCACACTTAGATCCAGTGGGAAGGAAGTACCAAAGTATCTTTCCTCTGTGGCTAAGCGCTATGTGGCTGCACTCTTAGATTCAGTAGGAAGGGAGTAGCAAAGTATCTTTCCTCTGTGGCTCAGTGCTATGTGCCTGCCCGCACTCTTAGATTCAGTAGGAAGGGAGTAGCAAAGTATCTTTCCTCTGTGGCTCAGAGCTATGTGCCTGCCCGCACAGTTAGATCCAGTAGGAAGGGAGTAGCAAAGTATCTTTCCTCTGTGGCTCAGCGCAATGTGCCTGCCCGCACACTTAGATCCAGTAGGAAGGGAGTAGCAAAGTATCTTTCCTCTGTCGCTCAGCGCTATGTGCCTGCACGCTTAGATTCAGTGCGAAGGGAGTAGCAAAGTCGCTTTCCTCAGTGGCTCAGAGCTATGTGCCTGCACATTTAGATCCAGTGGGAAGGAAGTACCAAAGTAACTTTCCTCTGTGGCTCAGAGCTATGTGCCTGCACACTTAGATCCAGTGGGAAGGAAGTACCAAAGTATCTTTCCTCTGTGGCTAAGCGCTATGTGCCTGCACTCTTAGATTCAGTAGGAAGGGAGTAGCAAAGTATCTTTCCTCTGTGGCTCAGTGCTATGTGCCTGCCCGCACTCTTAGATTCAGTAGGAAGGGAGTAGCAACGTATCTTTCCTCTGTGGCTCAGAGCTATGTGCCTGCCTGCACAGTTAGATCCAGTAGGAAGGGAGTAGCAAAGTATCTTTCCTCTGTGACTCAGCGCAATGTGCCTGCCCGCACACTTAGATCCAGTAGGGAGGGAGTAGCAAAGTATCTTTCCTCTGTGGCTCAGACCTATGTGCCTGCCCGCACAGTTAGATCCAGTAGGAAGGGAGTAGCAAAGTATCTTTCCTCTGTGGCTCAGCGCAATGTGCCTGCCCGCACACTTAGATCCAGTGGGAAGGGAGTAGCAAAGTATCTTTCCTCTGTGGCTTAGCGCTATGTGCTTGCCCGCACACTTAGATCCAGTAGGAAGGGAGTAGCAAAGTATCTTACACACTTAGATCCAGTAGGAAGGAAGTACCAAAGTATCTTTCCTCTGTGGCTAAGCGCTATGTGCCTGACCGCACAGTTAGATCCAGTAGGAAGGAAGTAGCAAAGTATCTTTCCTCTGTGGCTCAGCGCTATGTGCCTGACCGCACACTTAGATCCAGTAGGAAGGGAGTAGCAAAGTATCTTTCCTCTGTGGCTCAGCGCTATGTGCTTGCCCGCACACTTAGATCCAGTAGGAAGGAAGTGCCAAAGTATCTTTCCTCTGTGGCTAAGCGCTATGTGCCTGACTGCACACTTAGATCCAGTAGGAAGGAAGTACCAAAGTATCTTTTCTCTGTGGCTCAGCGCTATGTGCTTGCCCGTACCCTTAGATCCAGTAGGAAGGAAGTAGCAAAGTATCTTTCCTCTGTGGCTCAGCGCTATGCGCCTGCCTGCACACTTAGATCCAGTAGGAAGGGAGTAGCAAAGTATCTTTCCTCTGTGGCTCAGCGCTATGTGCCTGCCTGCACACTTAGATCCAATAGGAAGGGAGTAGCAAAGTATCTTTCCTCTGTGGCTCAGCACTATGTGCCTGCCTGCACACTTAGATCCAGTAGGAAGGGAGTACCAAAGTATCTTTCCTCTGTGGCTAACCGCTATGTGGCTGACCGCACACTTAGATCCAGTAGGCAGGAAGTAGCAAAGTATCTTTCCTCTGTGGCTAAGCGCTATGTGCCTGACCGCACACTTAGATCCAGTAGGAAGGAAGTAGCAAAGTATCTTTCCTCTGTGGCTCAGCGCTATGTGCCTGACCGCACACTTAGATCCAGTAGGAAGGGAGTAACAAAGTATCTTTCCTCTGTGGCTCAGCGCTATATGCTTGCCCGCACACTTAGATCCAGTAGGAAGGAAGTACCAAAGTATCTTTCCTCTGTGGCTAAGCGCTATGTGCCTGACTGCACACTTAGATCCAGTAGGAAGGAAGTACCAAAGTATCTTTTCTCTGTGGCTCAGCGCTATGTGCTTGCCCGTACCCTTAGATCCAGTAGGAAGGAAGTAGCAAAGTATCTTTCCTCTGTGGCTCAGCGCTATGTGCCTGCCTGCACACTTAGATCCAGTAGGAAGGGAGTAGCAAAGTATCTTTCCTCTGTGGCTCAGCGCTATGTGCCTGCCTGCACACTTAGATCCAATAGGAAGGGAGTAGCAAAGTATCTTTCCTCTGTGGCTCAGCACTATGTGCCTGCCTGCACACTTAGATCCAGTAGGAAGGGAGTAGCAAAGTATCTTTCCTCCGTGGCTCAGTGCTATGTGCCTGCACATTTAGATCCAGTAGGAAGGGAGTAGCAAAGTATCTTTCCTCTGTGGCTCAGTGCTATGTGCCCGCACACTTACATCCAGTAGGAAGGAAGTAGCAAAGTATCTTACCTCTGTGGCTCAGCGCTATGTGCCTGCCTGCACACTTAGATCCAGTAGTAAGGGAGTAGCAAAGTATCTTTCCTCTGTGGCTCAATGCTATGTGCCTGCACACTTAGATCCGGTGGGAAGGAAGTAGCAAAGTATCTTTCCTCTGTGGCTCAGTGCTATGTGCCTGCACACTTAGATCCAGTAGGAAGGGAGTAGCAAAGTATCTTTCCTCTGTGGCTAAGCGCTATGTGCCTGCACGCTTAGATTCAGTGGGAAGGGAGTAGCAAAGTAGCTTTCCTCAGTGGCTCAGAGCTATGTGCCTGCACATTTAGATCCAGTGGGAAGGAAGTACCAAAGTAGCTTTCCTCTGTGGCTCAGAGCTATGTGCCTGCACACTTAGATCCAGTGGGAAGGATGTACCAAAGTATCTTTCCTCTGTGGCTAAGCGCTATGTGGCTGCACTCTTAGATTCAGTAGGAAGGGAGTAGCAAAGTATCTTTCCTCTGTGGCTCAGTGCTATGTGCCTGCCCGCACTCTTAGATTCAGTAGGAAGGGAGTAGCAAAGTATCTTTCCTCTGTGGCTCAGAGCTATGTGCCTGCCCGCACAGTTAGATCCAGTAGGAAGGGAGTAGCAAAGTATCTTTCCTCTGTGGCTCAGCACAATGTGCCTGCCCGCACACTTAGATCCAGTAGGAAGGGAGTAGCAAAGTATCTTTCCTCTGTCGCTCAGCGCTATGTGCCTGCACGCTTAGATTCAGTGCGAAGGGAGTAGCAAAGTCGCTTTCCTCAGTGGCTCAGAGCTATGTGCCTGCACATTTAGATCCAGTGGGAAGGAAGTACCAAAGTAACTTTCCTCTGTGGCTCAGAGCTATGTGCCTGCACACTTAGATCCAGTGGGAAGGAAGTACCAAAGTATCTTTCCTCTGTGGCTAAGCGCTATGTGCCTGCACTCTTAGATTCAGTAGGAAGGGAGTAGCAAAGTATCTTTCCTCTGTGGCTCAGTGCTATGTGCCTGCCCGCACTCTTAGATTCAGTAGGAAGGGAGTAGCAAAGTATCTTTCCTCTGTGGCTCAGAGCTATGTGCCTGCCTGCACAGTTAGATCCAGTAGGAAGGGAGTAGCAAAGTATCTTTCCTCTGTGGCTCAGCGCTATGTGCCTGCCTGCACACTTAGATCCAGTAGGAAGGGAGTAGCAAAGTATCTTTCCTCTGTGGCTCAGTGCTATGTGCCTGCACATTTAGATCCAGTAGGAAGGGAGTAGCAAAGTATCTTTCCTCTGTGGCTCAGTGCTATGTGCCCGCACACTTACATCCAGTAGGAAGGAAGTAGCAAAGTATCTTTCCTCTGTGGCTCAGCGCTATGTGCCTGCCTGCACACTTAGATCCAGTAGTAAGGGAGTAACAAAGTATCTTTCCTCTGTGGCTCAGTGCTATGTGCCTGCACACTTAGATCCAGTGGGAAGGAAGTAGCAAATTATCTTTCCTCTGTGGCTCAGTGCTATGTGCCTGCACACTTAGATCCAGTGGGAAGGAAGTACCAAAGTATCTTTCCTCTGTGGCTCTGAGCTATGTGCCTGCACACTTAGATCCAGTGTGAAGGAAGTACCAAAGTAGCTTTCCTCTGTGGCTAAGAGCTATGTGCCTGCACACTTAGATCCAGTGGGAAGGAAGTACCAAAGTATCTTTCCTCTGTGGCTAAGCGCTATGTGCCTGCACGCTTAGATTCAGTGGGAAGGGAGTAGCAAAGTAGCTTTCCTGAGTGGCTCAGAGCTATGTGCCTGCACGCTTAGATCCAGTGTGAAGGAAGTACCAAAGTAGCGTTCCTCTGTGGCTCAGCGCTATGTGCCTGCCTGCACACTTAGATCCAGTAGGAAGGGAGTAGCAAAGTATCTTTCCTCTGTGGCTCAGTGCTATGTGCCTGCACACTTAGATCCAGTAGGAAGGAAGTAGCAAAGTATCTTTCCTCTGTGGCTCAGCGCTATGTGCCTGCCTGCACACTTAGATCCAGTAGGAAGGGAGTAGCAAAGTATCTTTCCTCTGTGGCTCAGTGCTATGTGCCTGCACATTTAGATCCAGTAGGAAGGGAGTAGCAAAGTATCTTTCCTCTGTGGCTCAGTGCTATGTGCCCGCACACTTACATCCAGTAGGAAGGAAGTAGCAAAGTATCTTTCCTCTGTGGATCAGCGCTATGTGCCTGCCTGCACACTTAGATCCAGTAGGAAGGGAGTAGCAAAGTATCTTTCCTCTGTGGCTCAGTGCTATGTGCCCGCACACTTACATCCAGTATGAAGGAAGTACCAAATTATCTTTCCTCTGTGGCTAAGCGCTATGTGCCTGCACGCTTAGATTCAGTGGGAAGGGAGTAGCAAAGTAGCTTTCCTCAGTGGCTCAGAGCTATGTGCCTGCACATTTAGATCCAGTGGGAAGGAAGTACCAAAGTAGGTTTCCTCTGTGGCTCAGAGCTATGTGCCTGCACACTTAGATCCAGTGGGAAGGAAGTACCAAAGTATCTTTCCTCTGTGGCTAAGCGCTATGTGCCTGCACTCTTAGATTCAGTAGGAAGGGAGTAGCAAAGTATCTTTCCTCTGTGGCTCAGTGCTATGTGCCTGCCCGCACTCTTAGATTCAGTAGGAAGGGAGTAGCAAAGTATCTTTCCTCTGTGGCTCAGAGCTATGTGCCTGCCCGCACAGTTAGAGCCAGTAGGAAGGGAGTAGCAAAGTATCTTTCCTCTGTGGCTCAGCGCAATGTGCCTGCCCGCACACTTAGATCCAGTAGGAAGGGAGTAGCAAAGTATCTTTCCTCTGTGGCTCAGCGCTATGTGCTTGCCCGCACACTTAGATCCAGTAGGAAGGAAGTACCAAAGTATCTTTCCTCTGTGGCTAAGCGCTATGTGCCTGACTGCACACTTAGATCCAGTAGGAAGGAAGTACCAAAGTATCTTTTCTCTGTGGCTCAGCGCTATGTGCTTGCCCGTACCCTTAGATCCAGTAGGAAGGAAGTAGCAAAGTATCTTTCCTCTGTGGCTCAGCGCTATGTGCCTGCCTGCACACTTAGATCCAGTAGGAAGGGAGTAGCAAAGTATCTTTCCTCTGTGGCTCAGCGCTATGTGCCTGCCTGCACACTTAGATCCAATAGGAAGGGAGTAGCAAAGTATCTTTCCTCTGTGGCTCAGCACTATGTGCCTGCCTGCATACTTAGATCCAGTAGGAAGGGAGTAGCAAAGTATCTTTCCTCTGTGGCTCAGTGCTATGTGCCTGCACATTTAGATCCAGTAGGAAGGGAGTAGCAAAGTATCTTTCCTCTGTGGCTCAGTGCTATGTGCCCGCACACTTACATCCAGTAGGAAGGAAGTAGCAAAGTATCTTACCTCTGTGGCTCAGCGCTATGTGCCTGCCTGCACACTTAGATCCAGTAGTAAGGGAGTAGCAAAGTATCTTTCCTCTGTGGCTCAATGCTATGTGCCTGCACACTTAGATCCGGTGGGAAGGAAGTAGCAAAGTATCTTTCCTCTGTGGCTCAGTGCTATGTGCCTGCACACTTAGATCCAGTAGGAAGGGAGTAGCAAAGTATCTTTCCTCTGTGGCTAAGCGCTCTGTGCCTGCACGCTTAGATTCAGTGGGAAGGGAGTAGCAAAGTAGCTTTCCTCAGTGGCTCAGAGCTATGTGCCTGCACATTTAGATCCAGTGGGAAGGAAGTACCAAAGTAGCTTTCCTCTGTGGCTCAGAGCTAGGTGCCTGCACACTTAGATCCAGTGGGAAGGAAGTACCAAAGTATCTTTCCTCTGTGGCTAAGCGCTATGTGGCTGCACTCTTAGATTCAGTAGGAAGGGAGTAGCAAAGTATCTTTCCTCTGTGGCTCAGTGCTATGTGCCTGCCCGCACTCTTAGATTCAGTAGGAAGGGAGTAGCAAAGTATCTTTCCTCTGTGGCTCAGAGCTATGTGCCTGCCCGCACAGTTAGATCCAGTAGGAAGGGAGTAGCAAAGTATCTTTCCTCTGTGGCTCAGCGCAATGTGCCTGCCCGCACACTTAGATCCAGTAGGAAGGGAGTAGCAAAGTATCTTTCCTCTGTCGCTCAGCGCTATGTGCCTGCACGCTTAGATTCAGTGCGAAGGGAGTAGCAAAGTCGCTTTCCTCAGTGGCTCAGAGCTATGTGCCTGCACATTTAGATCCAGTGGGAAGGAAGTACCAAAGTAACTTTCCTCTGTGGCTCAGAGCTATGTGCCTGCACACTTAGATCCAGTGGGAAGGAAGTACCAAAGTATCTTTCCTCTGTGGCTAAGCGCTATGTGCCTGCACTCTTAGATTCAGTAGGAAGGGAGTAGCAAAGTATCTTTCCTCTGTGGCTCAGTGCTATGTGCCTGCCCGCACTCTTAGATTCAGTAGGAAGGGAGTAGCAAAGTATCTTTCCTCTGTGGCTCAGAGCTATGTGCCTGCCTGCACAGTTAGATCCAGTAGGAAGGGAGTAGCAAAGTATCTTTCCTCTGTGGCTCAGCGCAATGTGCCTACCCGCACACTTAGATCCAGTAGGAAGGAAGTACCAAAGTATCTTTCCTCTGTGGCTCAGCGCTATGTGCCTGCCCGCACACTTAGATCCAGTAGGAAGGAAGTAGAGAAGTACCTTTCCCGTGTGGGTCAGCGCTATGTGCCTGCGTGCACACTTAGATCCAGTAGGAAGGGAGTAGCAAAGTATCTTTCCTCTGTGGCTCAACGCTATGTGCCTGCGCGCACACTTAGATCCAGAAGGAAGGAAGTAGCAAAGTATCTTTCCTCTGTGGCTCAGCGCTATGTGCTTACCCGCACACTTAGATCCAGTAGGAAGGGAGTAGCAAAGTATCTTTCCTCTGTGGTTCAGCGCTATGTGCCCACACACTTAGATCCAGTGGGAAGGAAATAGCAAAGTATCTTTCCTCTGTGGCTCAGCGCTATGTGCCAGCCCGCACACTTAGATCCAGTAGGAAGGGAGTAGAAAAGTATCTTTCCTCTGTGGCTCAGCGCTATGTGCCTGCGCGCACACTTAGATCCAGAAGTAGGGAAGTAGCAAAGTATCTATCCTCTGTGGCTAAGCGCTATGTGCCTGACCGCACACTTAGATCCAGTAGGAAGGAAGTAGCAAAGTACCTTTCCTCTGTGGCTCAGCAGTTATGTGCCTGCCCGCATACTTAGATCCAGTAGGAAGGAAGTAGCAAAGTACCTTTCCTCTGTGGCTCAGCGCCATGTGCCTGCCCGCACACTTAGATCCAGTGGGAAGGAAGTAGCGAAGTAGCTTTCCTCTGTGGCTCAGCACCATGTGCCTGCCCGCACACTTAAATCCAGTGGGAAGGAAGTAGCGAAGTACCTTTCCTCTGTGGCTCAGCGCCATGTGCCTGCCTGCACACTTAGATCCAGTAGGAAGGGAGTAGTAAAGTACCTTTCCTCTGTGGCTCAGTGCCATGTGCCTGCCCGCACTCTTAGATTCAGTAGGAACGGAGTAGCAAAGTATCTTTCCTCTGTGGCTCAAAGCTTTGTGCCTGCCCGCACAGTTAGATCCAGTAGGAAGGAAATAGCAAAGTACCTTTCCTCTGTGGCTCAGCGCAATGTGCCTGCCCGCACACTTAGATCCAGTAGGAAGGAAGTAGCAAAGTACCTTTCCTCTGTGGCTCAGCGCTATGTGCCTGACCGCACACTTAGATCCAGTAGGTAGGAAGTAGCAAAGTATCTTTCCTCTGTGGCTCAGCGCTATGTGCCTGAACGCACACTTAGATCCAGTAGGAAGGAAGTACCAAAGTATCCTTCCTCTGTGGCTAAGCGCTATGTGCCTGACCGCACACTTAGATCCAGTAGGAAGGAAGTACCAAAGTATCTTTCCTCTGTGGCTCAGCGCTATGTGCTTGCCCGCACCCTTAGATCCAGTAGGAAGGAAGTAGCAAAGTATCTTTACTCTGTGGCTCAGCGCTATGTGCCTGCCTGCACACTTAGATCCAGTAGGAAGGGAGTAGCAAAGTATCTTTCCTCTGTGGCTCAGTGCTATGTGCCTGCACATTTAGATCCAGTAGGAAGGGAGTAGCAAAGTATCTTTCCTCTGTGGCTCAGTGCTATGTGCCCGCACACTTACATCCAGTAGGAAGGAAGTAGCAAAGTATCTTTCCTCTGTGGCTCAGCGCTATGTGCCTGCCTGCACACTTAGATCCAGTAGTAAGGGAGTAACAAAGTATCTTTCCTCTGTGGCTCAGTGCTATGTGCCTGCACACTTAGATCCAGTGGGAAGGAAGTAGCAAATTATCTTTCCTCTGTGGCTCAGTGCTATGTGCCTGCACACTTAGATCCAGTGGGAAGGAAGTACCAAAGTATCTTTCCTCTGTGGCTCTGAGCTATGTGCCTGCACACTTAGATCCAGTGTGAAGGAAGTACCAAAGTAGCTTTCCTCTGTGGCTCAGAGCTATGTGCCTGCACGCTTAGATTCAGTGGGAAGGGAGTAGCAAAGTAGCTTTCCTCAGTGGCTCAGAGCTATGTGCCTGCACATTTAGATCCAGTGGGAAGGAAGTACCAAAGTAGCTTTCCTCTGTGGCTCAGAGCTATGTGCCTGCACACTTAGATCCAGTGGGAAGGAAGTACCAAAGTATCTTTCCTCTGTGGCTAAGCGCTATGTGCCTGCACTCTTAGATTCAGTAGGAAGGGAGTAGCAAAGTATCTTTCCTCTGTGGCTCAGTGCTATGTGCCTGCCCGCACTCTTAGATTCAGTAGGAAGGGAGTAGCAAAGTATCTTTCCTCTGTGGTTCAGTGCTATGTGCCTGCCTGCACACTTAGATCCAGTAGGAAGGGAGTAGCAAAGTATCTTTCCTCTGTGGCTCAGCGCTATGTGCCTGCCCGCACACTTAGATCCAGTAAGAAGAGAGTAGCAAAGTATCTTTCCTCTGTGGCTCAGTGTTATGTGCCTACCTGCACACTTAGATCCAGTAGGAAGGGAGTAGCAAAGTATCTTTCCTCTGTGGCTCAGCGCTATGTGCCTGCCCGCACACTTAGATCCAGTAAGAAGAGAGTAGCAAAGTATCTTTCCTCTGTGGCTCAGTGCTATGTGCCCGCACACTTAGATCCAGTAGGACGGGAGTAGCAAAGTATCTTTCCTCTGTGGCTCAGTGCTATATGCCTGCACACTTACATCCAGTAGGAAGGAAGCAGCAAAGTATCTTTCCTCTGTGGCTCAGCGCCATGTGCCTGCCCGCACACTTGGAGCCAGTAGGAAGGAAGTAGCAAAGTACCTTTCCTCTGTGGCTCAGCGCAATGTGCCTGCCCGCACACTTAGATCCAGTAGGAAGGAAGTAGCAAAGTACCTTGCCTCTGTGGCTCAGCGCTATGTGCCTGCCTGCACACTTAGATCCAGTAGGACGGGAGTAGCAAAGTATCTTTCCTCTGTGGCTCAGTGCTATGTGCCCGCACACTTACATCCAGTAGGAAGGAAGTAGCAAAGTATCTTTCCTCCGTGGCTCAGCGCTATGTGCCTGCCCGCACACTTAGATCCAGTAGGAAGGGAGTAGCAAAGTATTTTCCTCTGTGGCTCAGTGCTATGTGCCTGCCCGCACACTTAGATCCAGTAGGAAGGAAGTAGCAAAGTATCTTTCCTCTGTGGGTCAGCGTCATGTGCCTGCACATTTAGATCCAGTAGGAAGGAAGTAGCAAAGTATCTTTCCTCTGTGGCTCAGCGCTATGTGCCTGCCCGCACACTTAGATCCAGTAGGACGGGAGTAGCAAAGTATCTTTCCTCTGTGGCTCAGTGCTATGTGCTTGCACACTTAGATCCAGTAGGAAGGAAGTAACAAAGTATCTTTCCTCTGTGTCTCAGTGCTATGTGCCTGCACACTTAGATCCAGTAGGAAGGAAGTACCAAAGTATCTTTCATCTGTGGCTCAGCGCTATGTGCTTGCCCGCACCCTTAGATCCAGTAGGAAGGAAGTAGCAAAGTATCTTTCATCTGTGGCTCAGCGCTATGTGCCTGCCTGCACACTTAGATCCAGTAGGAAGGGAGTAGCAATGTATCTTTCCTCTGTGGCTCAGTGCTATGTGCCTGCACACTTAGATCCAGTAGGAAGGAAGTAGCAAAGTATCTTTCCTCTGTGGCTCAGCGCTATGTGCCTGCCTCCACACTTAGATCCAGTAGGAAGGGAGTAGCAAAGTATCTTTCCTCTGTGGCTCAGTGCTATGTGCCTGCACATTTAGATCCAGTAGGAAGGGAGTAGCAAAGTATCTTTCCTCTGTGGCTCAGTGCTATGTGCCCGCACACTTACATCCAGTAGGAAGGAAGTAGCAAAGTATCTTTTCTCTGTGGCTCAGCGCTATGTGCCTGCCTGCACACTTAGATCCAGTAGTAAGGGAGTAGCAAAGTATCTTTCCTCTGTGGCTCAGAGTTATGTGCCTGCACACTTAGATCCAGTGTGAAGGAAGTACCAAAATAGCTTTCCTCTGTGGCTCAGAGCTATGTGCCTGCACGCTTAGATCCAGTGGGAAGGAAGTACCAAAGTATCTTTCCTCTGTGGCTAAGCGCTATGTGCCTGCACGCTTAGATTCAGTGGGAAGGGAGTAGCAAAGTAGCTTTCCTCAGTGGCTCAGAGCTATGTGCCTGCACATTTAGATCCAGTGGGAAGGAAGTACCAAAGTAGCTTTCCTCTGTGGCTCAGAGCTATGTGCCTGCACACATAGATCCAGTGGGAAGGAAGTACCAAAGTATCTTTCCTCTGTGGCTAAGCGCTATGTGCCTGCACTCTTAGATTCAGTAGGAAGGGAGTAGCAAAGTATCTTTCCTCTGTGGCTCAGTGCTATGTGCCTGCCGCACTCTTAGATTCAGTAGGAAGGGAGTAGCAAAGTATCTTTCCTCTGTGGCTCAGAGCTATGTGCCTGCCCGCACAGTTAGATCCAGTAGGAAGGGAGTAGCAAAGTATCTTTCCTCTGTGGCTCAGCGCTATGTGCTTGCCCGCACACTTAGATCCAGTAGGAAGGGAGTAGCAAAGTATCTTACACACTTAGATCCAGTAGGAAGGAAGTACCAAAGTATCTTTCCTCTGTGGCTAAGCGCTATGTGCCTGACCGCACACTTAGATCCAGTAGGAAGGAAGTAGCAAAGTATCTCAGCAGTTATGTGCCTGCCCGCACACTTAGATCCAGTAGGAAGGAAGTACCAAAGTATCTTTCCTCTGTGGCTAAGCGCTATGTGCCTGACTGCACAATTAGATCCAGTAGGAAGGAAGTAGCAAAGTATCTTTCCTCTGTGGCTAAGCGCTATGTGCCTGACCGCACACTTAGATCCAGTAGGAAGGAAGTAGCAAAGTATCTTTCCTCTGTGGCTCAGAGCTATGTGCCTGACCGCACACTTAGATCCAGTAGGTAGGAAGTAGCAAAGTATCTTTCCTCTGTGGCTCAGCGCTATGTGCCTGACCGCACACTTAGATCCAGTAGGAAGGAAGTACCAAAGTATCTTTCCTCTGTGGCTAAGCGCTATGTGCCTGACCGCACACTTAGATCCAGTAGGAAGGAAGTAGCAAAGTATCTTTCCTCTGTGGCTCAGTGCTATGTGCCTGCCTGCACACTTAGATCCATTAGGAAGGGAGTAGCAAAGTATCTTTCCTATGTGGCTCAGCGCTATGTGCCTGCCTGCACACTTAGATCCAGTAGGAAGGGAGTAGCAAAGTATCTTTCCTCTGTGGCTCAGCGCTATGTGCCTGCCTGCACACTTAGATCCAGTAGGAAGGGAGTAGCAAAGTATCTTTCCTCTGTGGCTCAGTGCTATGTGCCTGCACATTTAGATCCAGTAGGAAGGGAGTAGCAAAGTATCCTTCCTCTGTGGCTCAGTGCTATGTGCCCGCACACTTACATCCAGTAGGAAGGAAGTAGCAAAGTATCTTTCCTCTGTGGCTCAGCGCTATGTGCCTGCCTGCACACTTAGATCCAGTAGTAAGGGAGTAGCAAAGTAACTTTCCTCTGTGGCTCAGTGCTATGTGCCTGCACACTTAGATCCAGTGGGAAGGAAGTAGCAAAGTATCTTTCCTCTGTGGCTCAGTGCTATGTGCCTGCACACTTAGATCCAGTGGGAAGGAAGTACCAAAGTATCTTTCCTCTGTGGCTCAGAGCTATGTGCCTGCACACTTAGATCCAGTGTGAAGGAAGTACCAAAGTAGCTTTCCTCTGTGGCTCAGAGCTATGTGCGTGCACGCTTAGATCCAGTGTGAAGGAAGTACCAAAGTAGCGTTCCTCTGTGGCTAAGTGCTATGTGCCTGCATGCTTAGATTCAGTGGGAAGGGAGTAGCAAAGTAGCTTTCCTCGGTGGCTCAGAGCTATGTGCCTGCACATTTAGATCCAGTAGGAAGGAAGTACCAAAGTAGCTTTCCTCTGTGGCTCAGAGCTATGTGCCTGCACACTTAGATCCAGTGGGAAGGAAGTACCAAAGTATCTTTCCTCTGTGGCTAAGCGCTATGTGCCTGCACTCTTAGATTCAGTAGGAAGGGAGTAGCAAAGTATCTTTCCTCTGTGGCTCAGTGCTATGTGCCTGCCCGCACTCTTAGATTCAGTAGGAAGGGAGTAGCAAAGTATTTTTCCTCTGTGGCTCAGAGCTATGTGCCTGCCCGCACAGTTAGATCCAGTAGGAAGGGAGTAGCAAAGTATCTTTCCTCTGTGGCTCAGCGCAATGTGCCTGCCCGCACACTTAGATCCAGTAGGAAGGGAGTAGCAAAGTATCTTTCCTCTGTGGCTCCGCGCTATGTGCTTGCCCGCACACTTAGATCCAGTAGGAAGGGAGCAGCAAAGTATCTTTCCTCTGTGGCTCAGCGCTATGTGCCTGACCGCACACTTAGATCCAGTAGGAAGGAAGTACCAAAGTATCTTTCCTCTGTGGCTAAGCGCTATGTGCCTGACTGCACACTTAGATCCAGTAGGAAGGAAGTAGCAAAGTATCTTTCCTCTGTGGCTAAACGCTATGTGCCTGACCGCACACTTAGATCCAGTAGGAAGGAAGTAGCAAAGTATCTTTCCTCTGTGGCTCAGCGCTATGTGCCTGACCGCACACTTAGATCCAGTAGGTAGGAAGTAGCAAAGTATCTTTCCTCTGTGGCTCAGCGCTATGTGCCTGACCGCACACTTAGATCCAGTAGGAAGGAAGTACCAAAGTATCTTTCCTCTGTGGCTAAGCGCTATGTGCCTGACCGCACACTTAGATCCAGTAGGAAGGAAGTACCAAAGTATCTTTTCTCTGTGGCTCAGCGCTATGTGCTTGCCCGTACCCTTAGATCCAGTAGGAAGGAAGTAGCAAAGTATCTTTCCTCGGTGGCTCAGCGCTATGTGCCTGCACACTTAGATTCAGTAGGAAGGGAGTAGCAAAGTATCTTTCCTCTGTGGCTCAGTGCTATGTGCCTGCACACTTAGATCTAGTAGGAAGGAAGTAGCAAAGTATCTTTCCTCTGTGGCTCAGCGCTATGTGCCTGCCTGCACACTTAGATCCAGTAGGAAGGGAGTAGCAAAGTATCTTTCCTCTGTGGCTCAGTGCTATGTGCCTGCACATTTAGATCCAGTAGGAAGGGAGTAGCAAAGTATCTTTCCTCTGTGGCTCAGCGCTATGTGCCTTCCTGCACACTTAGATCCAGTAGGAAGGGAGTAGCAAAGTGTCTTTCCTCTGTGGCTCAGCGCTATGTGCCTGCCTGCACACTTAGATCCAGTAGGAAGGGAGTAGCAAGGTATCTTTCCTCTGTGGCTCAGTGCTATGTGCCTGCACACTTAGATCCAGTAGGAAGGAAGTAGCAAAGTATCTTTCCTCTGTGGCTCAGCGCTATGTGCCTTCCTGCACATTTAGATCCAGTAGGAAGGGAGTAGCAAAGTATCTTTCCTCTGTGGCTCAGCGCAATGTGCCTGCCCGCACACTTAGATCCAGTAGGAAGGGAGTAGCAAAGTATCTTTCCTCTGTGGCTCAGCGCTATGTGCTTGCCCGCACACTTAGATCCAGTAGGAAGGGAGTAGCAAAGTATCTTTCCTCTGTGGCTAAGCGCTATGTGCCTGACTGCACACTTAGATCCAGTAGGAAGGAAGTAGCAAAGTATCTTTCCTCTGTGGCTAAGCGCTATGTGCCTGACCGCACACTTAGATCCAGTAGGAAGGAAGTAGCAAAGTATCTTTCCTCTGTGGCTCAGCGCTATGTGCCTGACCGCACACTTAGATCCAGTAGGAAGGAAGTACCAAAGTATCTTTCCTCTGTGGCTAAGCGCTATGTGCCTGACCGCACACTTAGATCCAGTAGGAAGGAAGTAGCAAAGTATCTTTCCTCTGTGGCTCAGCGCTATGTGCCTGACCGCACACTTAGATCCAGTAGGATGGAAGTAGCAAAGTATCTTTCCTCTGTGGCTCAGCGCTATGTGCCAGACCGCACACTTAGATCCAGTAGGTATGAAGTAGCAAAGTATCTTTCCTCTGTGGCTCAGCGCTATGTTCCTGACCGCACACTTAGATCCAGTAGGAAGGAAGTACCAAAGTATCTTTCCTCTGTGGCTAAGCGCTATGTGCCTGACCGCACACTTAGATCCAGTAGGAAGGAAGTACCAAAGTATCTTTTCTCTGTGGCTCAGCGCTATGTGCTTGCCCGTAACCTTAGATCCAGTAGGAAGGAAGTAGCAAAGTATCTTTCCTCTGTGGCTCAGCGCTATGTGCCTGCCTGCACACTTAGATCCAGTAGGAAGGGAGTAGCAAAGTATCTTTCCTCTGTGGCTCAGTGCTATGTGCCTGCACACTTAGATCCAGTAGGAAGGAAGTAGCAAAGTATCTTTCCTCTGTGGCTCAGCGCTATGTGCCTGCCTGCACACTTAGATCCAGTAGGAAGGGAGTAGCAAAGTATCTTTCCTCTGTGGCTCAGTGCTATGTGCCTGCACATTTAGATCCAGTAGGAAGGGAGTAGCAAAGTATCTTTCCTCTGTGGCTCAGTGCTATGTGCCCGCACACTTACATCCAGTAGGAAGGAAGTAGCAAAGTATCTTTCCTCTGTGGATCAGCGCTATGTGCCTGCCTGCACACTTAGATCCAGTAGGAAGGGAGTAGCAAAGTATCTTTCCTCTGTGGCTCAGTGCTATGTGCCCGCACACTTACATCCAGTAGGAAGGAAGTACCAAATTATCTTTCCTCTGTGGCTAAGCGTTATGTGCCTGCACGCTTAGATTCAGTGGGAAGGGAGTAGCAAAGTAGCTTTCCTCAGTGGCTCAGAGCTATGTGCCTGCACATTTAGATCCAGTGGGAAGGAAGTACCAAAGTAGCTTTCCTCTGTGGCTCAGAGCTATGTGCCTGCACACTTAGATCCAGTGGGAAGGAAGTACCAAAGTATCTTTCCTCTGTGGCTAAGCGCTATGTGCCTGCACTCTTAGATTCAGTAGGAAGGGAGTAGCAAAGTATCTTTCCTCTGTGGATCAGTGCTATGTGCCTGCCCGCACTCTTAGATTCAGTAGGAAGGGAGTAGCAAAGTATCTTTCCTCTGTGGCTCAGAGCTATGTGCCTGCCCGCACAGTTAGAGCCAGTAGGAAGGGAGTAGCAAACTATCTTTCCTCTGTGGCTCAGCGCAATGTGCCTGCCCGCACACTTAGATCCAGTAGGAAGGGAGTAGCAAAGTATCTTTCCTCTGTGGCTCAGCGCTATGTGCTTGCCCGCACACTTAGATCCAGTAGGAAGGAAGTACCAAAGTATCTTTCCTCTGTGGCTAAGCGCTATGTGCCTGACTGCACACTTAGATCCAGTAGGAAGGAAGTACCAAAGTATCTTTTCTCTGTGGCTCAGCGCTATGTGCTTGCCCGTACCCTTAGATCCAGTAGGAAGGAAGTAGCAAAGTATCTTTCCTCTGTGGCTCAGCGCTATGTGCCTGCCTGCACACTTAGATCCAGTAGGAAGGGAGTAGCAAAGTATCTTTCCTCTGTGGCTCAGCGCTATGTGACTGCCTGCACACTTAGATCCAATAGGAAGGGAGTAGCAAAGTATCTTTCCTCTGTGGCTCAGCACTATGTGCCTGCCTGCACACTTAGATCCAGTAGGAAGGGAGTAGCAAAGTATCTTTCCTCTGTGGCTCAGTGCTATGTGCCTGCACATTTAGATCCAGTAGGAAGGGAGTAGCAAAGTATCTTTCCTCTGTGGCTCAGTGCTATGTGCCCGCACACTTACATCCAGTAGGAAGGAAGTAGCAAAGTATCTTACCTCTGTGGCTCAGCGCTATGTGCCTGCCTGCACACTTAGATCCAGTAGTAAGGGAGTAGCAAAGTATCTTTCCTCTGTGGCTCAATGCTATGTGCCTGCACACTTAGATCCGGTGGGAAGGAAGTAGCAAAGTATCTTTCCTCTGTGGCTCAGTGCTATGTGCCTGCACACTTAGATCCAGTAGGAAGGGAGTAGCAAAGTATCTTTCCTCTGTGGCTAAGCGCTCTGTGCCTGCACGCTTAGATTCAGTGGGAAGGGAGTAGCAAAGTAGCTTTCCTCAGTGGCTCAGAGCTATGTGCCTGCACATTTAGATCCAGTGGGAAGGAAGTACCAAAGTAGCTTTCCTCTGTGGCTCAGAGCTATGTGCCTGCACACTTAGATCCAGTGGGAAGGAAGTACCAAAGTATCTTTCCTCTGTGGCTAAGCGCTATGTGGCTGCACTCTTAGATTCAGTAGGAAGGGAGTAGCAAAGTATCTTTCCTCTGTGGCTCAGTGCTATGTGCCTGCCCGCACTCTTAGATTCAGTAGGAAGGGAGTAGCAAAGTATCTTTCCTCTGTGGCTCAGAGCTATGTGCCTGCCCGCACAGTTAGATCCAGTAGGAAGGGAGTAGCAAAGTATCTTTCCTCTGTGGCTCAGCGCAATGTGCCTGCCCGCACACTTAGATCCAGTAGGAAGGGAGTAGCAAAGTATCTTTCCTCTGTCGCTCAGCGCTATGTGCCTGCACGCTTAGATTCAGTGCGAAGGGAGTAGCAAAGTCGCTTTCCTCAGTGGCTCAGAGCTATGTGCCTGCACATTTAGATCCAGTGGGAAGGAAGTACCAAAGTAACTTTCCTCTGTGGCTCAGAGCTATGTGCCTGCACACTTAGATCCAGTGGGAAGGAAGTACCAAAGTATCTTTCCTCTGTGGCTAAGCGCTATGTGCCTGCACTCTTAGATTCAGTAGGAAGGGAGTAGCAAAGTATCTTTCCTCTGTGGCTCAGTGCTATGTGCCTGCCCGCACTCTTAGATTCAGTAGGAAGGGAGTAGCAACGTATCTTTCCTCTGTGGCTCAGAGCTATGTGCCTGCCTGCACAGTTAGATCCAGTAGGAAGGGAGTAGCAAAGTATCTTTCCTCTGTGGCTCAGCGCAATGTGCCTGCCCGCACACTTAGATCCAGTAGGGAGGGAGTAGCAAAGTATCTTTCCTCTGTGGCTCAGACCTATGTGCCTGCCCGCACAGTTAGATCCAGTAGGAAGGGAGTAGCAAAGTATCTTTCCTCTGTGGCTCAGCGCAATGTGCCTGCCCGCACACTTAGATCCAGTGGGAAGGGAGTAGCAAAGTATCTTTCCTCTGTGGCTTAGCGCTATGTGCTTGCCCGCACACTTAGATCCAGTAGGAAGGGAGTAGCAAAGTATCTTACACACTTAGATCCAGTAGGAAGGAAGTACCAAAGTATCTTTCCTCTGTGGCTAAGCGCTATGTGCCTGACCGCACAGTTAGATCCAGTAGGAAGGAAGTAGCAAAGTATCTTTCCTCTGTGGCTCAGCGCTATGTGCCTGACCGCACACTTAGATCCAGTAGGAAGGGAGTAGCAAAGTATCTTTCCTCTGTGGCTCAGCGCTATGTGCTTGCCCGCACACTTAGATCCAGTAGGAAGGAAGTGCCAAAGTATCTTTCCTCTGTGGCTAAGCGCTATGTGCCTGACTGCACACTTAGATCCAGTAGGAAGGAAGTACCAAAGTATCTTTTCTCTGTGGCTCAGCGCTATGTGCTTGCCCGTACCCTTAGATCCAGTAGGAAGGAAGTAGCAAAGTATCTTTCCTCTGTGGCTCAGCGCTATGCGCCTGCCTGCACACTTAGATCCAGTAGGAAGGGAGTAGCAAAGTATCTTTCCTCTGTGGCTCAGCGCTATGTGCCTGCCTGCACACTTAGATCCAATAGGAAGGGAGTAGCAAAGTATCTTTCCTCTGTGGCTCAGCACTATGTGCCTGCCTGCACACTTAGATCCAGTAGGAAGGGAGTACCAAAGTATCTTTCCTCTGTGGCTAAGCGCTATGTGGCTGACCGCACACTTAGATCCAGTAGGCAGGAAGTAGCAAAGTATCTTTCCTCTGTGGCTAAGCGCTATGTGCCTGACCGCACACTTAGATCCAGTAGGAAGGAAGTACCAAAGTATCTTTCCTCTGTGGCTAAGCGCTATGTGCCTGCCTGCACACTTAGATCCAGTAGGAAGGGAGTAGCAAAGTATCTTTCCTCTGTGGCTCAGCGCTATGTGCCTGCCTGCACACTTAGATCCAATAGGAAGGGAGTAGCAAAGTATCTTTCCTCTGTGGCTCAGCACTATGTGCCTGCCTGCACACTTAGATCCAGTAGGAAGGGAGTACCAAAGTATCTTTCCTCTGTGGCTAAGCGCTATGTGGCTGACCGCACACTTAGATCCAGTAGGAAGGGAGTAACAAAGTATCTTTCCTCTGTGGCTCAGCGCTATGTGCTTGCCCGCACACTTAGATCCAGTAGGAAGGAAGTACCAAAGTATCTTTCCTCTGTGGCTAAGCGCTATGTGCCTGACTGCACACTTAGATCCAGTAGGAAGGAAGTACCAAAGTATCTTTTCTCTGTGGCTCAGCGCTATGTGCTTGCCCGTACCCTTAGATCCAGTAGGAAGGAAGTAGCAAAGTATCTTTCCTCTGTGGCTCAGCGCTATGTGCCTGCCTGCACACTTAGATCCAGTAGGAAGGGAGTAGCAAAGTATCTTTCCTCTGTGGCTCAGCGCTATGTGCCTGCCTGCACACTTAGATCCAATAGGAAGGGAGTAGCAAAGTATCTTTCCTCTGTGGCTCAGCACTATGTGCCTGCCTGCACACTTAGATCCAGTAGGAAGGGAGTAGCAAAGTATCTTTCCTCCGTGGCTCAGTGCTATGTGCCTGCACATTTAGATCCAGTAGGAAGGGAGTAGCAAAGTATCTTTCCTCTGTGGCTCAGTGCTATGTGCCCGCACACTTACATCCAGTAGGAAGGAAGTAGCAAAGTATCTTACCTCTGTGGCTCAGCGCTATGTGCCTGCCTGCACACTTAGATCCAGTAGTAAGGGAGTAGCAAAGTATCTTTCCTCTGTGGCTCAATGCTATGTGCCTGCACACTTAGATCCGGTGGGAAGGAAGTAGCAAAGTATCTTTCCTCTGTGGCTCAGTGCTATGTGCCTGCACACTTAGATCCAGTAGGAAGGGAGTAGCAAAGTATCTTTCCTCTGTGGCTAAGCGCTATGTGCCTGCACGCTTAGATTCAGTGGGAAGGGAGTAGCAAAGTAGCTTTCCTCAGTGGCTCAGAGCTATGTGCCTGCACATTTAGATCCAGTGGGAAGGAAGTACCAAAGTAGCTTTCCTCTGTGGCTCAGAGCTATGTGCCTGCACACTTAGATCCAGTGGGAAGGATGTACCAAAGTATCTTTCCTCTGTGGCTAAGCGCTATGTGGCTGCACTCTTAGATTCAGTAGGAAGGGAGTAGCAAAGTATCTTTCCTCTGTGGCTCAGTGCTATGTGCCTGCCCGCACTCTTAGATTCAGTAGGAAGGGAGTAGCAAAGTATCTTTCCTCTGTGGCTCAGAGCTATGTGCCTGCCCGCACAGTTAGATCCAGTAGGAAGGGAGTAGCAAAGTATCTTTCCTCTGTGGCTCAGCACAATGTGCCTGCCCGCACACTTAGATCCAGTAGGAAGGGAGTAGCAAAGTATCTTTCCTCTGTCGCTCAGCGCTATGTGCCTGCACGCTTAGATTCAGTGCGAAGGGAGTAGCAAAGTCGCTTTCCTCAGTGGCTCAGAGCTATGTGCCTGCACATTTAGATCCAGTGGGAAGGAAGTACCAAAGTAACTTTCCTCTGTGGCTCAGAGCTATGTGCCTGCACACTTAGATCCAGTGGGAAGGAAGTACCAAAGTATCTTTCCTCTGTGGCTAAGCGCTATGTGCCTGCACTCTTAGATTCAGTAGGAAGGGAGTAGCAAAGTATCTTTCCTCTGTGGCTCAGTGCTATGTGCCTGCCCGCACTCTTAGATTCAGTAGGAAGGGAGTAGCAAAGTATCTTTCCTCTGTGGCTCAGAGCTATGTGCCTGCCTGCACAGTTAGATCCAGTAGGAAGGGAGTAGCAAAGTATCTTTCCTCTGTGGCTCAGCGCTATGTGCCTGCCTGCACACTTAGATCCAGTAGGAAGGGAGTAGCAAAGTATCTTTCCTCTGTGGCTCAGTGCTATGTGCCTGCACATTTAGATCCAGTAGGAAGGGAGTAGCAAAGTATCTTTCCTCTGTGGCTCAGTGCTATGTGCCCGCACACTTACATCCAGTAGGAAGGAAGTAGCAAAGTATCTTTCCTCTGTGGCTCAGCGCTATGTGCCTGCCTGCACACTTAGATCCAGTAGTAAGGGAGTAACAAAGTATCTTTCCTCTGTGGCTCAGTGCTATGTGCCTGCACACTTAGATCCAGTGGGAAGGAAGTAGCAAATTATCTTTCCTCTGTGGCTCAGTGCTATGTGCCTGCACACTTAGATCCAGTGGGAAGGAAGTACCAAAGTATCTTTCCTCTGTGGCTCTGAGCTATGTGCCTGCACACTTAGATCCAGTGTGAAGGAAGTACCAAAGTAGCTTTCCTCTGTGGCTAAGAGCTATGTGCCTGCACACTTAGATCCAGTGGGAAGGAAGTACCAAAGTATCTTTCCTCTGTGGCTAAGCGCTATGTGCCTGCACGCTTAGATTCAGTGGGAAGGGAGTAGCAAAGTAGCTTTCCTGAGTGGCTCAGAGCTATGTGCCTGCACGCTTAGATCCAGTGTGAAGGAAGTACCAAAGTAGCGTTCCTCTGTGGCTCAGCGCTATGTGCCTGCCTGCACACTTAGATCCAGTAGGAAGGGAGTAGCAAAGTATCTTTCCTCTGTGGCTCAGTGCTATGTGCCTGCACACTTAGATCCAGTAGGAAGGAAGTAGCAAAGTATCTTTCCTCTGTGGCTCAGCGCTATGTGCCTGCCTGCACACTTAGATCCAGTAGGAAGGGAGTAGCAAAGTATCTTTCCTCTGTGGCTCAGTGCTATGTGCCTGCACATTTAGATCCAGTAGGAAGGGAGTAGCAAAGTATCTTTCCTCTGTGGCTCAGTGCTATGTGCCCGCACACTTACATCCAGTAGGAAGGAAGTAGCAAAGTATCTTTCCTCTGTGGATCAGCGCTATGTGCCTGCCTGCACACTTAGATCCAGTAGGAAGGGAGTAGCAAAGTATCTTTCCTCTGTGGCTCAGTGCTATGTGCCCGCACACTTACATCCAGTAGGAAGGAAGTACCAAATTATCTTTCCTCTGTGGCTAAGCGCTATGTGCCTGCACGCTTAGATTCAGTGGGAAGGGAGTAGCAAAGTAGCTTTCCTCAGTGGCTCAGAGCTATGTGCCTGCACATTTAGATCCAGTGGGAAGGAAGTACCAAAGTAGCTTTCCTCTGTGGCTCAGAGCTATGTGCCTGCACACTTAGATCCAGTGGGAAGGAAGTACCAAAGTATCTTTCCTCTGTGGCTAAGCACTATGTGCCTGCACTCTTAGATTCAGTAGGAAGGGAGTAGCAAAGTATCTTTCCTCTGTGGCTCAGTGCTATGTGCCTGCCCGCACTCTTAGATTCAGTAGGAAGGGAGTAGCAAAGTATCTTTCCTCTGTGGCTCAGAGCTATGTGCCTGCCCGCACAGTTAGAGCCAGTAGGAAGGGAGTAGCAAAGTATCTTTCCTCTGTGGCTCAGCGCAATGTGCCTGCCCGCACACTTAGATCCAGTAGGAAGGGAGTAGCAAAGTATCTTTCCTCTGTGGCTCAGCGCTATGTTCTTGCCCGCACACTTAGATCCAGTAGGAAGGAAGTACCAAAGTATCTTTCCTCTGTGGCTAAGCGCTATGTGCCTGACTGCACACTTAGATCCAGTAGGAAGGAAGTACCAAAGTATCTTTTCTCTGTGGCTCAGCGCTATGTGCTTGCCCGTACCCTTAGATCCAGTAGGAAGGAAGTAGCAAAGTATCTTTCCTCTGTGGCTCAGCGCTATGTGCCTGCCTGCACACTTAGATCCAGTAGGAAGGGAGTAGCAAAGTATCTTTCCTCTGTGGCTCAGCGCTATGTGCCTGCCTGCACACTTAGATCCAATAGGAAGGGAGTAGCAAAGTATCTTTCCTCTGTGGCTCAGCACTATGTGCCTGCCTGCACACTTAGATCCAGTAGGAAGGGAGTAGCAAAGTATCTTTCCTCTGTGGCTCAGTGCTATGTGCCTGCACATTTAGATCCAGTAGGAAGGGAGTAGCAAAGTATCTTTCCTCTGTGGCTCAGTGCTATGTGCCCGCACACTTACATCCAGTAGGAAGGAAGTAGCAAAGTATCTTACCTCTGTGGCTCAGCGCTATGTGCCTGCCTGCACACTTAGATCCAGTAGTAAGGGAGTAGCAAAGTATCTTTCCTCTGTGGCTCAATGCTATGTGCCTGCACACTTAGATCCGGTGGGAAGGAAGTAGCAAAGTATCTTTCCTCTGTGGCTCAGTGCTATGTGCCTGCACACTTAGATCCAGTAGGAAGGGAGTAGCAAAGTATCTTTCCTCTGTGGCTAAGCGCTCTGTGCCTGCACGCTTAGATTCAGTGGGAAGGGAGTAGCAAAGTAGCTTTCCTCAGTGGCTCAGAGCTATGTGCCTGCACATTTAGATCCAGTGGGAAGGAAGTACCAAAGTAGCTTTCCTCTGTGGCTCAGAGCTATGTGCCTGCACACTTAGATCCAGTGGGAAGGAAGTACCAAAGTATCTTTCCTCTGTGGCTAAGCGCTATGTGGCTGCACTCTTAGATTCAGTAGGAAGGGAGTAGCAAAGTATCTTTCCTCTGTGGCTCAGTGCTATGTGCCTGCCCGCACTCTTAGATTCAGTAGGAAGGGAGTAGCAAAGTATCTTTCCTCTGTGGCTCAGAGCTATGTGCCTGCCCGCACAGTTAGATCCAGTAGGAAGGGAGTAGCAAAGTATCTTTCCTCTGTGGCTCAGCGCAATGTGCCTGCCCGCACACTTAGATCCAGTAGGAAGGGAGTAGCAAAGTATCTTTCCTCTGTCGCTCAGCGCTATGTGCCTGCACGCTTAGATTCAGTGCGAAGGGAGTAGCAAAGTCGCTTTCCTCAGTGGCTCAGAGCTATGTGCCTGCACATTTAGATCCAGTGGGAAGGAAGTACCAAAGTAACTTTCCTCTGTGGCTCAGAGCTATGTGCCTGCACACTTAGATCCAGTGGGAAGGAAGTACCAAAGTATCTTTCCTCTGTGGCTAAGCGCTATGTGCCTGCACTCTTAGATTCAGTAGGAAGGGAGTAGCAAAGTATCTTTCCTCTGTGGCTCAGTGCTATGTGCCTGCCCGCACTCTTAGATTCAGTAGGAAGGGAGTAGCAAAGTATCTTTCCTCTGTGGCTCAGAGCTATGTGCCTGCCTGCACAGTTAGATCCAGTAGGAAGGGAGTAGCAAAGTATCTTTCCTCTCTGGCTCAGACCTATGTGCCTGCCCGCACAGTTAGATCCAGTAGGAAGGGAGTAGCAAAGTATCTTTCCTCTGTGGCTCAGCGCAATGTGCCTGCCCGCACACTTAGATCCAGTGGGAAGGGAGTAGCAAAGTATCTTTCCTCTGTGGCTCACTGCTATGTGCTTGCCCGCACACTTAGATCCAGTAGGAAGGGAGTAGCAAAGTATCTTACACACTTAGATCCAGTAGGAAGGAAGTACCAAAGTATCTTTCCTCTGTGGCTAAGCGCTATGTGCCTGACCGCACAGTTAGATCCAGTAGGAAGGAAGTAGCAAAGTATCTTTCCTCTGTGGCTCAGCGCTATGTGCCTGACCGCACACTTAGATCCAGTAGGAAGGGAGTAGCAAAGTATCTTTCCTCTGTGGCTCAGCGCTATGTGCTTGCCCGCACACTTAGATCCAGTAGGA
Source organism: Ambystoma mexicanum (assembly GCF_040938575.1). Taxonomy (NCBI): domain Eukaryota; kingdom Metazoa; phylum Chordata; class Amphibia; order Caudata; family Ambystomatidae; genus Ambystoma; species Ambystoma mexicanum. The sequence continues at coordinate 20,005,056 of NC_090923.1, read as the reverse complement.
AGGAAGTGCCAAAGTATCTTTCCTCTGTGGCTAAGCGCTATGTGCCTGACTGCACACTTAGATCCAGTAGGAAGGAAGTACCAAAGTATCTTTTCTCTGTGGCTCAGCGCTATGTGCTTGCCCGTACCCTTAGATCCAGTAGGAAGGAAGTAGCAAAGTATCTTTCCTCTGTGGCTCAGCGCTATGTGCCTGCCTGCACACTTAGATCCAGTAGGAAGGGAGTAGCAAAGTATCTTTCCTCTGTGGCTCAGCGCTATGTGCCTGCCTGCACACTTAGATCCAATAGGAAGGGAGTAGCAAAGTATCTTTCCTCTGTGGCTCAGCACTATGTGCCTGCCTGCACACTTAGATCCAGTAGGAAGGGAGTACCAAAGTATCTTTCCTCTGTGGCTAAGCGCTATGTGCCTGACCGCACACTTAGATCCAGTAGGAAGGAAGTAGCAAAGTATCTTTCCTCTGTGGCTAAGCGCTATGTGCCTGACCGCACACTTAGATCCAGTAGGAAGGAAGTAGCAAAGTATCTTTCCTCTGTGGCTCAGCGCTATGTGCCTGACCGCACACTTAGATCCAGTAGGAAGGGAGTAGCAAAGTATCTTTCCTCTGTGGCTCAGCGCTATGTGCTTGCCCGCACACTTAGATCCAGTAGGAAGGAAGTACCAAAGTATCTTTCCTCTGTGGCTAAGCGCTATGTGCCTGACTGCACACTTAGATCCAGTAGGAAGGAAGTACCAAAGTATCTTTTCTCTGTGGCTCAGCGCTATGTGCTTGCCCGTACCCTTAGATCCAGTAGGAAGGAAGTAGCAAAGTATCTTTCCTCTGTGGCTCAGCGCTATGTGCCTGCCTGCACACTTAGATCCAGTAGGAAGGGAGTAGCAAAGTATCTTTCCTCTGTGGCTCAGCGCTATGTGCCTGCCTGCACACTTAGATCCAATAGGAAGGGAGTAGCAAAGTATCTTTCCTCTGTGGCTCAGCACTATGTGCCTGCCTGCACACTTAGATCCAGTAGGAAGGGAGTAGCAAAGTATCTTTCCTCTGTGGCTCAGTGCTATGTGCCTGCACATTTAGATCCAGTAGGAAGGGAGTAGCAAAGTATCTTTCCTCTGTGGCTCAGTGCTATGTGCCCGCACACTTACATCCAGTAGGAAGGAAGTAGCAAAGTATCTTACCTCTGTGGCTCAGCGCTATGTGCCTGCCTGCACACTTAGATCCAGTAGTAAGGGAGTAGCAAAGTATCTTTCCTCTGTGGCTCAATGCTATGTGCCTGCACACTTAGATCCGGTGGGAAGGAAGTAGCAAAGTATCTTTCCTCTGTGGCTCAGTGCTATGTGCCTGCACACTTAGATCCAGTAGGAAGGGAGTAGCAAAGTATCTTTCCTCTGTGGCTAAGCGCTATGTGCCTGCACGCTTAGATTCAGTGGGAAGGGAGTAGCAAAGTAGCTTTCCTCAGTGGCTCAGAGCTATGTGCCTGCACATTTAGATCCAGTGGGAAGGAAGTACCAAAGTAGCTTTCCTCTGTGGCTCAGAGCTATGTGCCTGCACACTTAGATCCAGTGGGAAGGATGTACCAAAGTATCTTTCCTCTGTGGCTAAGCGCTATGTGGCTGCACTCTTAGATTCAGTAGGAAGGGAGTAGCAAAGTATCTTTCCTCTGTGGCTCAGTGCTATGTGCCTGCCCGCACTCTTAGATTCAGTAGGAAGGGAGTAGCAAAGTATCTTTCCTCTGTGGCTCAGAGCTATGTGCCTGCCCGCACAGTTAGATCCAGTAGGAAGGGAGTAGCAAAGTATCTTTCCTCTGTGGCTCAGCGCAATGTGCCTGCCCGCACACTTAGATCCAGTAGGAAGGGAGTAGCAAAGTATCTTTCCTCTGTCGCTCAGCGCTATGTGCCTGCACGCTTAGATTCAGTGCGAAGGGAGTAGCAAAGTCGCTTTCCTCAGTGGCTCAGAGCTATGTGCCTGCACATTTAGATCCAGTGGGAAGGAAGTACCAAAGTAACTTTCCTCTGTGGCTCAGAGCTATGTGCCTGCACACTTAGATCCAGTGGGAAGGAAGTACCAAAGTATCTTTCCTCTGTGGCTAAGCGCTATGTGCCTGCACTCTTAGATTCAGTAGGAAGGGAGTAGCAAAGTATCTTTCCTCTGTGGCTCAGTGCTATGTGCCTGCCCGCACTCTTAGATTCAGTAGGAAGGGAGTAGCAAAGTATCTTTCCTCTGTGGCTCAGAGCTATGTGCCTGCCTGCACAGTTAGATCCAGTAGGAAGGGAGTAGCAAAGTATCTTTCCTCTGTGGCTCAGCGCTATGTGCCTGCCTGCACACTTAGATCCAGTAGGAAGGGAGTAGCAAAGTATCTTTCCTCTGTGGCTCAGTGCTATGTGCCTGCACATTTAGATCCAGTAGGAAGGGAGTAGCAAAGTATCTTTCCTCTGTGGCTCAGTGCTATGTGCCCGCACACTTACATCCAGTAGGAAGGAAGTAGCAAAGTATCTTTCCTCTGTGGCTCAGCGCTATGTGCCTGCCTGCACACTTAGATCCAGTAGTAAGGGAGTAACAAAGTATCTTTCCTCTGTGGCTCAGTGCTATGTGCCTGCACACTTAGATCCAGTGGGAAGGAAGTAGCAAATTATCTTTCCTCTGTGGCTCAGTGCTATGTGCCTGCACACTTAGATCCAGTGGGAAGGAAGTACCAAAGTATCTTTCCTCTGTGGCTCTGAGCTATGTGCCTGCACACTTAGATCCAGTGTGAAGGAAGTACCAAAGTAGCTTTCCTCTGTGGCTCAGAGCTATGTGCCTGCACACTTAGATCCAGTGGGAAGGAAGTACCAAAGTATCTTTCCTCTGTGGCTAAGCGCTATGTGCCTGCACGCTTAGATTCAGTGGGAAGGGAGTAGCAAAGTAGCTTTCCTCAGTGGCTCAGAGCTATGTGCCTGCACATTTAGATCCAGTGGGAAGGAAGTACCAAAGTAGCTTTCCTCTGTGGATCAGAGCTATGTGCCTGCACACTTAGATCCAGTGGGAAGGAAGTACCAAAGTATCTTTCCTCTGTGGCTAAGCGCTATGTGCCTGCACTTTTAGATTCAGTAGGAAGGCAGTAGCAAAGTATCTTTCCTCTGTGGCTCAGTGCTATGTGCCCGCACACTTACATCCAGTAGGAAGGAAGTAGCAAAGTATCTTTCCTCTGTGGTTCAGTGCTATGTGCCTGCCTGCACACTTATATCCAGTAGGAAGGGAGTAACAAAGAATCTTTCCTCTGTGGCTCAGCGCTATGTACCTGCCCGCACACTTAGATCCAGTAAGAAGAGAGTAGCAAAGTATCTTTCCTCTGTGGCTCAGTGTTATGTGCCTACCTGCACACTTAGATCCTCCAGTAGGAAGGGAGTAGCAAAGTATCTTTCCTCTGTGGCTCAGCGCTATGTGCCTGCCCGCACACTTAGATCCAGTAAGAAGAGAGTAGCAAAGTATCTTTCCTCTGTGGCTCAGTGCTATGTGCCCGCACACTTAGATCCAGTAGGACGGGAGTAGCAAAGTATCTTTCCTCTGTGGCTCAGTGCTATATGCCTGCACACTTACATCCAGTAGGAAGGAAGCAGCAAAGTATCTTTCCTCTGTGGCTCAGCGCCATGTGCCTGCCCGCACACTTGGAGCCAGTAGGAAGGAAGTAGCAAAGTACCTTTCCTCTGTGGCTCAGCGCAATGTGCCTGCCCGCACACTTAGTTCCAGTAGGAAGGAAGTAGCAAAGTACCTTGCCTCTGTGGCTCAGCGCTATGTGCCTGCCTGCACACTTAGATCCAGTAGGACCGGAGTAGCAAAGTATCTTTCCTCTGTGGCTCAGTGCTATGTGCCCGCACACTTACATCCAGTAGGAAGGAAGTAGCAAAGTATCTTTCCTCCGTGGCTCAGCGCTATGTGCCTGCCCGCACACTTAGATCCAGTAGGAAGGGAGTAGCAAAGTATTTTCCTCTGTGGCTCAGTGCTATGTGCCTGCCCGCACACTTAGATCCAGTAGGAAGGAAGTAGCAAAGTATCTTTCCTCTGTGGGTCAGCGTCATGTGCCTGCACACTTGAATCCAGTAGGAAGGAAGTAGCAAAGTATCTTTCCTCTGTGGCTCAGCGCTATGTCCCTGCCCGCACACTTAGATCCAGTAGGACGGGAGTAGCAAAGTATCTTTCCTCTGTGGCTCAGTGCTATGTGCTTGCACACTTAGATCCAGTAGGAAGGAAGTAACAAAGTATCTTTCCTCTGTGGCTCAGTGCTATGTGCCTGCACACTTAGATCCAGTAGGAAGGAAGTACCAAAGTATCTTTCATCTGTGGCTCAGCGCTATGTGCTTGCCCGCACCCTTAGATCCAGTAGGAAGGAAGTAGCAAAGTATCTTTCATCTGTGGCTCAGCGCTATGTGCCTGCCTGCACACTTAGATCCAGTAGGAAGGGAGTAGCAATGTATCTTTCCTCTGTGGCTCAGTGCTATGTGCCTGCACACTTAGATCCAGTAGGAAGGAAGTAGCAAAGTATCTTTCCTCTGTGGCTCAGCGCTATGTGCCTGCCTGCACACTTAGATCCAGTAGGAAGGGAGTAGCAAAGTATCTTTCCTCTGTGGCTCAGTGCTATGTGCCTGCACATTTAGATCCAGTAGGAAGGGAGTAGCAAAGTATCTTTCCTCTGTGGCTCAGTGCTATGTGCCCGCACACTTACATCCAGTAGGAAGGAAGTAGCAAAGTATCTTTTCTCTGTGGCTCAGCGCTATGTGCCTGCCTGCACACTTAGATCCAGTAGTAAGGGAGTAGCAAAGTATCTTTCCTCTGTGGCTCAGAGTTATGTGCCTGCACACTTAGATCCAGTGTGAAGGAAGTACCAAAGTAGCTTTCCTCTGTGGCTCAGAGCTATGTGCCTGCACGCTTAGATCCAGTGGGAAGGAAGTACCAAAGTATCTTTCCTCTGTGGCTAAGCGCTATGTGCCTGCACGCTTAGATTCAGTGGGAAGGGAGTAGCAAAGTAGCTTTCCTCAGTGGCTCAGAGCTATGTGCCTGCACATTTAGATCCAGTGGGAAGGAAGTACCAAAGTAGCTTTCCTCTGTGGCTCAGAGCTATGTGCCTGCACACATAGATCCAGTGGGAAGGAAGTACCAAAGTATCTTTCCTCTGTGGCTAAGCGCTATGTGCCTGCACTCTTAGATTCAGTAGGAAGGGAGTAGCAAAGTATCTTTCCTCTGTGGCTCAGTGCTATGTGCCTGCCGCACTCTTAGATTCAGTAGGAAGGGAGTAGCAAAGTATCTTTCCTCTGTGGCTCAGAGCTATGTGCCTGCCCGCACAGTTAGATCCAGTAGGAAGGGAGTAGCAAAGTATCTTTCCTCTGTGGCTCAGCGCAATGTGCCTGCCCGCACACTTAGATCCAGTAGGAAGGGAGTAGCAAAGTATCTTTCCTCTGTGGCTCAGCGCTATGTGCTTGCCCGCACACTTAGATCCAGTAGGAAGGGAGTAGCAAAGTATCTTACACACTTAGATCCAGTAGGAAGGAAGTACCAAAGTATCTTTCCTCTGTGGCTAAGCGCTATGTGCCTGACCGCACACTTAGATCCAGTAGGAAGGAAGTAGCAAAGTATCTCAGCAGTTATGTGCCTGCCCGCACACTTAGATCCAGTAGGAAGGAAGTAGCAAAGTATCTTTCCTCTGTGGCTAAGCGCTATGTGCCTGACCGCACACTTAGATCCAGTAGGAAGGAAGTAGCAAAGTATCTTTCCTCTGTGGCTCAGCGCTATGTGCCTGACCGCACACTTAGATCCAGTAGGTAGGAAGTAGCAAAGTATCTTTCCTCTGTGGCTCAGCGCTATGTGCCTGACCGCACACTTAGATCCAGTAGGAAGGAAGTACCAAAGTATCTTTCCTCTGTGGCTAAGCGCTATGTGCCTGACCGCATACTTAGATCCAGTAGGAAGGAAGTAGCAAAGTATCTTTCCTCTGTGGCTCAGTGCTATGTGCCTGCCTGCACACTTAGATCCATTAGGAAGGGAGTAGCAAAGTATCTTTCCTCTGTGGCTCAGCGCTATGTGCCTGCCTGCACACTTAGATCCAGTAGGAAGGGAGTAGCAAAGTATCTTTCCTCTGTGGCTCAGTGCTATGTGCCTGCACATTTAGATCCAGTAGGAAGGGAGTAGCAAAGTATCTTTCCTCTGTGGCTCAGTGCTATGTGCCCGCACACTTACATCCAGTAGGAAGGAAGTAGCAAAGTATCTTTCCTCTGTGGCTCAGCGCTATGTGCCTGCCTGCACACTTAGATCCAGTAGTAAGGGAGTAGCAAAGTAACTTTCCTCTGTGGCTCAGTGCTATGTGCCTGCACACTTAGATCCAGTGGGAAGGAAGTAGCAAAGTATCTTTCCTCTGTGGCTCAGTGCTATGTGACTGCACACTTAGATCCAGTGGGAAGGAAGTACCAAAGTATCTTTCCTCTGTGGCTCAGAGCTATGTGCCTGCACACTTAGATCCAGTGTGAAGGAAGTACCAAAGTAGCTTTCCTCTGTGGCTCAGAGCTATGTGCCTGCACGCTTAGATCCAGTGTGAAGGAAGTACCAAAGTAGCGTTCCTCTGTGGCTAAGCGCTATGTGCCTGCACGCTTAGATTCAGTGGGAAGGGAGTAGCAAAGTAGCTTTCCTCAGTGGCTCAGAGCTATGTGCCTGCACATTTAGATCCAGTGGGAAGGAAGTACCAAAGTAGCTTTCCTCTGTGGCTCAGAGCTATGTGCCTGCACACTTAGATCCAGTGGGAAGGAAGTACCAAAGTATCTTTCCTCTGTGGCTAAGCGCTATGTGCCTGCACTCTTAGATTCAGTAGGAAGGGAGTAGCAAAGTATCTTTCCTCTGTGGCTAAGCGCTATGTGCCTGACTGCACACTTAGATCCAGTAGGAAGGAAGTAGCAAAGTATCTTTCCTCTGTGGCTAAGCGCTATGTGCCTGAACGCACACTTAGATCCAGTAGGAAGGAAGTAGCAAAGTATCTTTCCTCTGTGGCTCAGCGCTATGTGCCTGACCGTACACTTAGATCCAGTAGGAAGGAAGTACCAAAGTATCTTTCCTCTGTGGCTAAGCGCTATGTGCCTGACCGCACACTTAGATCCAGTAGGAAGGGAGTAGCAAAGTATCTTTCCTCTGTGGCTAAGCGCTATGTGCCTGACCGCACACTTAGATCCAGTAGGAAGGAAGTAGCAAAGTATCTTTCCTCTGTGGCTAAGCGCTATGTGCCTGACCGCACACTTAGATCCAGTAGGAAGGAAGTAGCAAAGTATCTTTCCTCTGTGGCTCAGCGCTATGTGCCTGACCGCACACTTAGATCCAGTAGGAAGGAAGTACCAAAGTATCTTTCCTCTGTGGCTAAGCGCTATGTGCCTGACCGCACACTTAGATCCAGTAGGAAGGAAGTAGCAAAGTATCTTTCCTCTGTGGCTCAGCGCTATGTGCCTGACCGCACACTTAGATCCAGTAGGATGGAAGTAGCAAAGTATCTTTCCTCTGTGGCTCAGCGCTATGTGCCAGACCGCACACTTAGATCCAGTAGGTATGAAGTAGCAAAGTATCTTTCCTCTGTGGCTCAGCGCTATGTTCCTGACCGCACACTTAGATCCAGTAGGAAGGAAGTACCAAAGTATCTTTCCTCTGTGGCTAAGCGCTATGTGCCTGACCGCACACTTAGATCCAGTAGGAAGGAAGTACCAAAGTATCTTTTCTCTGTGGCTCAGCGCTATGTGCTTGCCCGTAACCTTAGATCCAGTAGGAAGGAAGTAGCAAAGTATCTTTCCTCTGTGGCTCAGCGCTATGTGCCTGCCTGCACACTTAGATCCAGTAGGAAGGGAGTAGCAAAGTATCTTTCCTCTGTGGCTCAGTGCTATGTGCCTGCACACTTAGATCCAGTAGGAAGGAAGTAGCAAAGTATCTTTCCTCTGTGGCTCAGCGCTATGTGCCTGCCTGCACACTTAGATCCAGTAGGAAGGGAGTAGCAAAGTATCTTTCCTCTGTGGCTCAGTGCTATGTGCCTGCACATTTAGATCCAGTAGGAAGGGAGTAGCAAAGTATCTTTCCTCTGTGGCTCAGTGCTATGTGCCCGCACACTTACATCCAGTAGGAAGGAAGTAGCAAAGTATCTTTCCTCTGTGGATCAGCGCTATGTGCCTGCCTGCACACTTAGATCCAGTAGGAAGGGAGTAGCAAAGTATCTTTCCTCTGTGGCTCAGTGCTATGTGCCCGCACACTTACATCCAGTAGGAAGGAAGTACCAATTTATCTTTCCTCTGTGGCTAAGCGCTATGTGCCTGCACGCTTAGATTCAGTGGGAAGGGAGTAGCAAAGTAGCTTTCCTCAGTGGCTCAGAGCTATGTGCCTGCACATTTAGATCCAGTGGGAAGGAAGTACCAAAGTAGCTTTCCTCTGTGGCTCAGAGCTATGTGCCTGCACACTTAGATCCAGTGGGAAGGAAGTACCAAAGTATCTTTCCTCTGTGGCTAAGCGCTATGTGCCTGCACTCTTAGATTCAGTAGGAAGGGAGTAGCAAAGTATCTTTCCTCTGTGGATCAGTGCTATGTGCCTGCCCGCACTCTTAGATTCAGTAGGAAGGGAGTAGCAAAGTATCTTTTCTCTGTGGCTCAGAGCTATGTGCCTGCCCGCACAGTTAGAGCCAGTAGGAAGGGAGTAGCAAACTATCTTTCCTCTGTGGCTCAGCGCAATGTGCCTGCCCGCACACTTAGATCCAGTAGGAAGGGAGTAGCAAAGTATCTTTCCTCTGTGGCTCAGCGCTATGTGCTTGCCCGCACACTTAGATCCAGTAGGAAGGAAGTACCAAAGTATCTTTCCTCTGTGGCTAAGCGCAATGTGCCTGACTGCACACTTAGATCCAGTAGGAAGGAAGTACCAAAGTATCTTTTCTCTGTGGCTCAGCGCTATGTGCTTGCCCGTACCCTTAGATCCAGTAGGAAGGAAGTAGCAAAGTATCTTTCCTCTGTGGCTCAGCGCTATGTGCCTGCCTGCACACTTAGATCCAGTAGGAAGGGAGTAGCAAAGTATCTTTCCTCTGTGGCTCAGCGCTATGTGCCTGCCTGCACACTTAGATCCAATAGGAAGGGAGTAGCAAAGTATCTTTCCTCTGTGGCTCAGCACTATGTGCCTGCCTGCACACTTAGATCCAGTAGGAAGGGAGTAGCAAAGTATCTTTCCTCTGTGGCTCAGTGCTATGTGCCTGCACATTTAGATCCAGTAGGAAGGGAGTAGCAAAGTATCTTTCCTCTGTGGCTCAGTGCTATGTGCCCGCACACTTACATCCAGTAGGAAGGAAGTAGCAAAGTATCTTACCTCTGTGGCTCAGCGCTATGTGCCTGCCTGCACACTTAGATCCAGTAGTAAGGGAGTAGCAAAGTATCTTTCCTCTGTGGCTCAATGCTATGTGCCTGCACACTTAGATCCGGTGGGAAGGAAGTAGCAAAGTATCTTTCCTCTGTGGCTCAGTGCTATGTGCCTGCACACTTAGATCCAGTAGGAAGGGAGTAGCAAAGTATCTTTCCTCTGTGGCTAAGCGCTCTGTGCCTGCACGCTTAGATTCAGTGGGAAGGGAGTAGCAAAGTAGCTTTCCTCAGTGGCTCAGAGCTATGTGCCTGCACATTTAGATCCAGTGGGAAGGAAGTACCAAAGTAGCTTTCCTCTGTGGCTCAGAGCTATGTGCCTGCACACTTAGATCCAGTGGGAAGGAAGTACCAAAGTAGCTTTCCTCTGTGGCTCAGAGCTATGTGCCTGCACACTTAGATCCAGTGGGAAGGAAGTACCAAAGTATCTTTCCTCTGTGGCTAAGCGCTATGTGGCTGCACTCTTAGATTCAGTAGGAAGGGAGTAGCAAAGTATCTTTCCTCTGTGGCTCAGAGCTTTGTGCCTGCCCGCACAGTTAGATCCAGTAGGAAGGGAGTAGCAAAGTATCTTTCCTCTGTGGCTCAGCGCAATGTGCCTGCCCGCACACTTAGATCCAGTAGGAAGGGAGTAGCAAAGTATATTTCCTCTGTCGCTCAGCGCTATGTGCCTGCACGCTTAGATTCAGTGCGAAGGGAGTAGCAAAGTCGCTTTCCTCAGTGGCTCAGAGCTATGTGCCTGCACATTTAGATCCAGTGGGAAGGAAGTACCAAAGTAACTTTCCTCTGTGGCTCAGAGCTATGTGCCTGCACACTTAGATCCAGTGGGAAGGAAGTACCAAAGTATCTTTCCTCTGTGGCTAAGCGCTATGTGCCTGCACTCTTAGATTCAGTAGGAAGGGAGTAGCAAAGTATCTTTCCTCTGTGGCTCAGTGCTATGTGCCTGCCCGCACTCTTAGATTCAGTAGGAAGGGAGTAGCAACGTATCTTTCCTCTGTGGCTCAGAGCTATGTGCCTGCCTGCACAGTTAGATCCAGTAGGAAGGGAGTAGCAAAGTATCTTTCCTCTGTGGCTCAGCGCAATGTGCCTGCCCGCACACTTAGATCCAGTAGGGAGGGAGTAGCAAAGTATCTTTCCTCTGTGGCTCAGACCTATGTGCCTGCCCGCACAGTTAGATCCAGTAGGAAGGGAGTAGCAAAGTATCTTTCCTCTGTGGCTCAGCGCAATGTGCCTGCCCGCACACTTAGATCCAGTGGGAAGGGAGTAGCAAAGTATCTTTCCTCTGTGGCTTAGCGCTATGTGCTTGCCCGCACACTTAGATCCAGTAGGAAGGGAGTAGCAAAGTATCTTACACACTTAGATCCAGTGGGAAGGAAGTACCAAAGTATCTTTCCTCTGTGGCTAAGCGCTATGTGCCTGACCGCACAGTTAGATCCAGTAGGAAGGAAGTAGCAAAGTATCTTTCCTCTGTGGCTCAGCGCTATGTGCCTGACCGCACACTTAGATCCAGTAGGAAGGGAGTAGCAAAGTATCTTTCCTCTGTGGCTCAGCGCTATGTGCTTGCCCGCACACTTAGATCCAGTAGGAAGGAAGTGCCAAAGTATCTTTCCTCTGTGGCTAAGCGCTATGTGCCTGACTGCACACTTAGATCCAGTAGGAAGGAAGTACCAAAGTATCTTTTCTCTGTGGCTCAGCGCTATGTGCTTGCCCGTACCCTTAGATCCAGTAGGAAGGAAGTAGCAAAGTATCTTTCCTCTGTGGCTCAGCGCTATGTGCCTGCCTGCACACTTAGATCCAGTAGGAAGGGAGTAGCAAAGTATCTTTCCTCTGTGGCTCAGCGCTATGTGCCTGCCTGCACACTTAGATCCAATAGGAAGGGAGTAGCAAAGTATCTTTCCTCTGTGGCTCAGCACTATGTGCCTGCCTGCACACTTAGATCCAGTAGGAAGGGAGTACCAAAGTATCTTTCCTCTGTGGCTAAGCGCTATGTGCCTGACCGCACACTTAGATCCAGTAGGAAGGAAGTAGCAAAGTATCTTTCCTCTGTGGCTAAGCGCAATGTGCCTGACCGCACACTTAGATCCAGTAGGAAGGAAGTAGCAAAGTATCTTTCCTCTGTGGCTCAGCGCTATGTGCCTGACCGCACACTTAGATCCAGTAGGAAGGGAGTAACAAAGTATCTTTCCTCTGTGGCTCAGCGCTATGTGCTTGCCCGCACACTTAGATCCAGTAGGAAGGAAGTACCAAAGTATCTTTCCTCTGTGGCTAAGCGCTATGTGCCTGACTGCACACTTAGATCCAGTAGGAAGGAAGTACCAAAGTATCTTTTCTCTGTGGCTCAGCGCTATGTGCTTGCCCGTACCCTTAGATCTAGTAGGAAGGAAGTAGCAAAGTATCTTTCCTCTGTGGCTCAGCGCTATGTGCCTGCCTGCACACTTAGATCCAGTAGGAAGGGAGTAGCAAAGTATCTTTCCTCTGTGGCTCAGCGCTATGTGCCTGCCTGCACACTTAGATCCAATAGGAAGGGAGTAGCAAAGTATCTTTCCTCTGTGGCTCAGCACTATGTGCCTACCTGCACAATTAGATCCAGTAGGAAGGGAGTAGCAAAGTATCTTTCCTCTGTGGCTCAGTGCTATGTGCCTGCACATTTAGATCCAGTAGGAAGGGAGTAGCAAAGTATCTTTCCTCTGTGGCTCAGTGCTATGTGCCCGCACACTTACATCCAGTAGGAAGGAAGTAGCAAAGTATCTTACCTCTGTGGCTCAGCGCTATGTGCCTGCCTGCACACTTAGATCCAGTAGTAAGGGAGTAGCAAAGTATCTTTCCTCTGTGGCTCAATGCTATGTGCCTGCACACTTAGATCCGGTGGGAAGGAAGTAGCAAAGTATCTTTCCTCTGTGGCTCAGTGCTATGTGCCTGCACACTTAGATCCAGTAGGAAGGGAGTAGCAAAGTATCTTTCCTCTGTGGCTAAGCGCTATGTGCCTGCACGCTTAGATTCAGTGGGAAGGGAGTAGCAAAGTAGCTTTCCTCAGTGGCTCAGAGCTATGTGCCTGCACATTTAGATCCAGTGGGAAGGAAGTACCAAAGTAGCTTTCCTCTGTGGCTCAGAGCTATGTGCCTGCACACTTAGATCCAGTGGGAAGGATGTACCAAAGTATCTTTCCTCTGTGGCTAAGCGCTATGTGGCTGCACTCTTAGATTCAGTAGGAAGGGAGTAGCAAAGTATCTTTCCTCTGTGGCTCAGTGCTATGTGCCTGCCCGCACTCTTAGATTCAGTAGGAAGGGAGTAGCAAAGTATCTTTCCTCTGTGGCTCAGAGCTATGTGCCTGCCCGCACAGTTAGATCCAGTAGGAAGGGAGTAGCAAAGTATCTTTCCTCTGTGGCTCAGCGCAATGTGCCTGCCCGCACACTTAGATCCAGTAGGAAGGGAGTAGCAAAGTATCTTTCCTCTGTCGCTCAGCGCTATGTGCCTGCACGCTTAGATTCAGTGCGAAGGGAGTAGCAAAGTCGCTTTCCTCAGTGGCTCAGAGCTATGTGCCTGCACATTTAGATCCAGTGGGAAGGAAGTACCAAAGTAACTTTCCTCTGTGGCTCAGAGCTATGTGCCTGCACACTTAGATCCAGTGGGAAGGAAGTACCAAAGTATCTTTCCTCTGTGGCTAAGCGCTATGTGCCTGCACTCTTAGATTCAGTAGGAAGGGAGTAGCAAAGTATCTTTCCTCTGTGGCTCAGTGCTATGTGCCTGCCCGCACTCTTAGATTCAGTAGGAAGGGAGTAGCAAAGTATCTTTCCTCTGTGGCTCAGAGCTATGTGCCTGCCTGCACAGTTAGATCCAGTAGGAAGGGAGTAGCAAAGTATCTTTCCTCTGTGGCTCAGCGCTATGTGCCTGCCTGCACACTTAGATCCAGTAGGAAGGGAGTAGCAAAGTATCTTTCCTCTGTGGCTCAGTGCTATGTGCCTGCACATTTAGATCCAGTAGGAAGGGAGTAGCAAAGTATCTTTCCTCTGTGGCTCAGTGCTATGTGCCCGCACACTTACATCCAGTAGGAAGGAAGTAGCAAAGTATCTTTCCTCTGTGGCTCAGCGCTATGTGCCTGCCTGCACACTTAGATCCAGTAGTAAGGGAGTAACAAAGTATCTTTCCTCTGTGGCTCAGTGCTATGTGCCTGCACACTTAGATCCAGTGGGAAGGAAGTAGCAAATTATCTTTCCTCTGTGGCTCAGTGCTATGTGCCTGCACACTTAGATCCAGTGGGAAGGAAGTACCAAAGTATCTTTCCTCTGTGGCTCTGAGCTATGTGCCTGCACACTTAGATCCAGTGTGAAGGAAGTACCAAAGTAGCTTTCCTCTGTGGCTCAGAGCTATGTGCCTGCACACTTAGATCCAGTGGGAAGGAAGTACCAAAGTATCTTTCCTCTGTGGCTAAGCGCTATGTGCCTGCACGCTTAGATTCAGTGGGAAGGGAGTAGCAAAGTAGCTTTCCTCAGTGGCTCAGAGCTATGTGCCTGCACGCTTAGATCCAGTGTGAAGGAAGTACCAAAGTAGCGTTCCTCTGTGGCTCAGCGCTATGTGCCTGCCTGCACACTTAGATCCAGTAGGAAGGGAGTAGCAAAGTATCTTTCCTCTGTGGCTCAGTGCTATGTGCCTGCACACTTAGATCCAGTAGGAAGGAAGTAGCAAAGTATCTTTCCTCTGTGGCTCAGCGCTATGTGCCTGCCTGCACACTTAGATCCAGTAGGAAGGGAGTAGCAAAGTATCTTTCCTCTGTGGCTCAGTGCTATGTGCCTGCACATTTAGATCCAGTAGGAAGGGAGTAGCAAAGTATCTTTCCTCTGTGGCTCAGTGCTATGTGCCCGCACACTTACATCCAGTAGGAAGGAAGTAGCAAAGTATCTTTCCTCTGTGGATCAGCGCTATGTGCCTGCCTGCACACTTAGATCCAGTAGGAAGGGAGTAGCAAAGTATCTTTCCTCTGTGGCTCAGTGCTATGTGCCCGCACACTTACATCCAGTAGGAAGGAAGTACCAAATTATCTTTCCTCTGTGGCTAAGCGCTATGTGCCTGCACGCTTAGATTCAGTGGGAAGGGAGTAGCAAAGTAGCTTTCCTCAGTGGCTCAGAGCTATGTGCCTGCACATTTAGATCCAGTGGGAAGGAAGTACCAAAGTAGCTTTCCTCTGTGGCTCAGAGCTATGTGCCTGCACACTTAGATCCAGTGGGAAGGAAGTACCAAAGTATCTTTCCTCTGTGGCTAAGCGCTATGTGCCTGCACTCTTAGATTCAGTAGGAAGGGAGTAGCAAAGTATCTTTCCTCTGTGGCTCAGTGCTATGTGCCTGCCTGCACTCTTAGATTCAGTAGGAAGGGAGTAGCAAAGTATCTTTCCTCTGTGGCTCAGAGCTATGTGCCTGCCCGCACAGTTAGAGCCAGTAGGAAGGGAGTAGCAAAGTATCTTTCCTCTGTGGCTCAGCGCAATGTGCCTGCCCGCACACTTAGATCCAGTAGGAAGGGAGTAGCAAAGTATCTTTCCTCTGTGGCTCAGCGCTATGTGCTTGCCCGCACACTTAGATCCAGTAGGAAGGAAGTACCAAAGTATCTTTCCTCTGTGGCTAAGCGCTATGTGCCTGACTGCACACTTAGATCCAGTAGGAAGGAAGTACCAAAGTATCTTTTCTCTGTGGCTCAGCGCTATGTGCTTGCCCGTACCCTTAGATCCAGTAGGAAGGAAGTAGCAAAGTATCTTTCCTCTGTGGCTCAGCGCTATGTGCCTGCCTGCACACTTAGATCCAGTAGGAAGGGAGTAGCAAAGTATCTTTCCTCTGTGGCTCAGCGCTATGTGCCTGCCTGCACACTTAGATCCAATAGGAAGGGAGTAGCAAAGTATCTTTCCTCTGTGGCTCAGCACTATGTGCCTGCCTGCACACTTAGATCCAGTAGGAAGGGAGTAGCAAAGTATCTTTCCTCTGTGGCTCAGTGCTATGTGCCTGCACATTTAGATCCAGTAGGAAGGGAGTAGCAAAGTATCTTTCCTCTGTGGCTCAGTGCTATGTGCCCGCACACTTACATCCAGTAGGAAGGAAGTAGCAAAGTATCTTACCTCTGTGGCTCAGTGCTATGTGCCTGCCTGCACACTTAGATCCAGTAGTAAGGGAGTAGCAAAGTATCTTTCCTCTGTGGCTCAATGCTATGTGCCTGCACACTTAGATCCGGTGGGAAGGAAGTAGCAAAGTATCTTTCCTCTGTGGCTCAGTGCTATGTGCCTGCACACTTAGATCCAGTAGGAAGGGAGTAGCAAAGTATCTTTCCTCTGTGGCTCAGCGCTCTGTGCCTGCACGCTTAGATTCAGTGGGAAGGGAGTAGCAAAGTAGCTTTCCTCAGTGGCTCAGAGCTATGTGCCTGCACATTTAGATCCAGTGGGAAGGAAGTACCAAAGTAGCTTTCCTCTGTGGCTCAGAGCTATGTGCCTGCACACTTAGATCCAGTGGGAAGGAAGTACCAAAGTATCTTTCCTCTGTGGCTAAGCGCTATGTGGCTGCACTCTTAGATTCAGTAGGAAGGGAGTAGCAAAGTATCTTTCCTCTGTGGCTCAGTGCTATGTGCCTGCCCGCACTCTTAGATTCAGTAGGAAGGGAGTAGCAAAGTATCTTTCCTCTGTGGCTCAGAGCTATGTGCCTGCCCGCACAGTTAGATCCAGTAGGAAGGGAGTAGCAAAGTATCTTTCCTCTGTGGCTCAGCGCAATGTGCCTGCCCGCACACTTAGATCCAGTAGGAAGGGAGTAGCAAAGTATCTTTCCTCTGTCGCTCAGCGCTATGTGCCTGCACGCTTAGATTCAGTGCGAAGGGAGTAGCAAAGTCGCTTTCCTCAGTGGCTCAGAGCTATGTGCCTGCACATTTAGATCCAGTGGGAAGGAAGTACCAAAGTAACTTTCCTCTGTGGCTCAGAGCTATGTGCCTGCACACTTAGATCCAGTGGGAAGGAAGTACCAAAGTATCTTTCCTCTGTGGCTAAACGCTATGTGCCTGCACTCTTAGATTCAGTAGGAAGGGAGTAGCAAAGTATCTTTCCTCTGTGGCTCAGTGCTATGTGCCTGCCCGCACTCTTAGATTCAGTAGGAAGGGAGTAGCAAAGTATCTTTCCTCTGTGGCTCAGAGCTATGTGCCTGCCTGCACAGTTAGATCCAGTAGGAAGGGAGTAGCAAAGTATCTTTCCTCTGTGGCTCAGCGCAATGTGCCTGCCCGCACACTTAGATCCAGTAGGGAGGGAGTAGCAAAGTATCTTTCCTCTGTGGCTCAGACCTATGTGCCTGCCCGCACAGTTAGATCCAGTAGGAAGGGAGTAGCAAAGTATCTTTCCTCTGTGGCTCAGCGCAATGTGCCTGCCCGCACACTTAGATCCAGTGGGAAGGGAGTAGCAAAGTATCTTTCCTCTGTGGCTCAGCGCTATGTGCTTGCCCGCACACTTAGATCCAGTAGGAAGGGAGTAGCAAAGTATCTTACACACTTAGATCCAGTAGGAAGGAAGTACCAAAGTATCTTTCCTCTGTGGCTAAGCGCTATGTGCCTGACCGCACAGTTAGATCCAGTAGGAAGGAAGTAGCAAAGTATCTTTCCTCTGTGGCTCAGCGCTATGTGCCTGACCGCACACTTAGATCCAGTAGGAAGGGAGTAGCAAAGTATCTTTCCTCTGTGGCTCAGCGCTATGTGCTTGCCCGCACACTTAGATCCAGTAGGAAGGAAGTGCCAAAGTATCTTTCCTCTGTGGCTAAGCGCTATGTGCCTGACTGCACACTTAGATCCAGTAGGAAGGAAGTACCAAAGTATCTTTTCTCTGTGGCTCAGCGCTATGTGCTTGCCCGTACCCTTAGATCCAGTAGGAAGGAAGTAGCAAAGTATCTTTCCTCTGTGGCTCAGCGCTATGTGCCTGCCTGCACACTTAGATCCAGTAGGAAGGGAGTAGCAAAGTATCTTTCCTCTGTGGCTCAGCGCTATGTGCCTGCCTGCACACTTAGATCCAATAGGAAGGGAGTAGCAAAGTATCTTTCCTCTGTGGCTCAGCACTATGTGCCTGCCTGCACACTTAGATCCAGTAGGAAGGGAGTACCAAAGTATCTTTCCTCTGTGGCTAAGCGCTATGTGCCTGACCGCACACTTAGATCCAGTAGGAAGGAAGTAGCAAAGTATCTTTCCTCTGTGGCTAAGCGCTATGTGCCTGACCGCACACTTAGATCCAGTAGGAAGGAAGTAGCAAAGTATCTTTCCTCTGTGGCTCAGCGCTATGTGCCTGACCGCACACTTAGATCCAGTAGGAAGGGAGTAGCAAAGTATCTTTCCTCTGTGGCTCAGCGCTATGTGCTTGCCCGCACACTTAGATCCAGTAGGAAGGAAGTACCAAAGTATCTTTCCTCTGTGGCTAAGCGCTATGTGCCTGACTGCACACTTAGATCCAGTAGGAAGGAATTACCAGAGTATCTTTTCTCTGTGTCTCAGCGCTATGTGCTTGCCCGTACCCTTAGATCCAGTAGGAAGGAAGTAGCAAAGTATCTTTCCTCTGTGGCTCAGCGCTATGTGCCTGCCTGCACACTTAGATCCAGTAGGAAGGGAGTAGCAAAGTATCTTTCCTCTGTGGCTCAGCGCTATGTGCCTGCCTGCACACTTAGATCCAATAGGAAGGGAGTAGCAAAGTATCTTTCCTCTGTGGCTCAGCACTATGTGCCTGCCTGCACACTTAGATCCAGTAGGAAGGGAGTAGCAAAGTATCTTTCCTCTGTGGCTCAGTGCTATGTGCCTGCACATTTAGATCCAGTAGGAAGGGAGTAGCAAAGTATCTTTCCTCTGTGGCTCAGTGCTATGTGCCCGCACACTTACATCCAGTAGGAAGGAAGTAGCAAAGTATCTTACCTCTGTGGCTCAGCGCTATGTGCCTGCCTGCACACTTAGATCCAGTAGTAAGGGAGTAGCAAAGTATCTTTCCTCTGTGGCTCAATGCTATGTGCCTGCACACTTAGATCCGGTGGGAAGGAAGTAGCAAAGTATCTTTCCTCTGTGGCTCAGTGCTATGTGCCTGCACACTTAGATCCAGTAGGAAGGGAGTAGCAAAGTATCTTTCCTCTGTGGCTAAGCGCTATGTGCCTGCACGCTTAGATTCAGTGGGAAGGGAGTAGCAAAGTAGCTTTCCTCAGTGGCTCAGAGCTATGTGCCTGCACATTTAGATCCAGTGGGAAGGAAGTACCAAAGTAGCTTTCCTCTGTGGCTCAGAGCTATGTGCCTGCACACTTAGATCCAGTGGGAAGGATGTACCAAAGTATCTTTCCTCTGTGGCTAAGCGCTATGTGGCTGCACTCTTAGCTTCAGTAGGAAGGGAGTAGCAAAGTATCTTTCCTCTGTGGCTCAGTGCTATGTGCCTGCCCGCACTCTTAGATTCAGTAGGAAGGGAGTAGCAAAGTATCTTTCCTCTGTGGCTCAGAGCTATGTGCCTGCCCGCACAGTTAGATCCAGTAGGAAGGGAGTAGCAAAGTATCTTTCCTCTGTGGCTCAGCGCAATGTGCCTGCCCGCACACTTAGATCCAGTAGGAAGGGAGTAGCAAAGTATCTTTCCTCTGTCGCTCAGCGCTATGTGCCTGCACGCTTAGATTCAGTGCGAAGGGAGTAGCAAAGTCGCTTTCCTCAGTGGCTCAGAGCTATGTGCCTGCACATTTAGATCCAGTGGGAAGGAAGTACCAAAGTAACTTTCCTCTGTGGCTCAGAGCTATGTGCCTGCACACTTAGATCCAGTGGGAAGGAAGTACCAAAGTATCTTTCCTCTGTGGCTAAGCGCTATGTGCCTGCACTCTTAGATTCAGTAGGAAGGGAGTAGCAAAGTATCTTTCCTCTGTGGCTCAGTGCTATGTGCCTGCCCGCACTCTTAGATTCAGTAGGAAGGGAGTAGCAAAGTATCTTTCCTCTGTGGCTCAGAGCTATGTGCCTGCCTGCACAGTTAGATCCAGTAGGAAGGGAGTAGCAAAGTATCTTTCCTCTGTGGCTCAGCGCTATGTGCCTGCCTGCACACTTAGATCCAGTAGGAAGGGAGTAGCAAAGTATCTTTCCTCTGTGGCTCAGTGCTATGTGCCTGCACATTTAGATCCAGTAGGAAGGGAGTAGCAAAGTATCTTTCCTCTGTGGCTCAGTGCTATGTGCCCGCACACTTACATCCAGTAGGAAGGAAGTAGCAAAGTATCTTTCCTCTGTGGCTCAGCGCTATGTGCCTGCCTGCACACTTAGATCCAGTAGTAAGGGAGTAACAAAGTATCTTTCCTCTGTGGCTCAGTGCTATGTGCCTGCACACTTAGATCCAGTGGGAAGGAAGTAGCAAATTATCTTTCCTCTGTGGCTCAGTGCTATGTGCCTGCACACTTAGATCCAGTGGGAAGGAAGTACCAAAGTATCTTTCCTCTGTGGCTCTGAGCTATGTGCCTGCACACTTAGATCCAGTGTGAAGGAAGTACCAAAGTAGCTTTCCTCTGTGGCTCAGAGCTATGTGCCTGCACACTTAGATCCAGTGGGAAGGAAGTACCAAAGTATCTTTCCTCTGTGGCTAAGCGCTATGTGCCTGCACGCTTAGATTCAGTGGGAAGGGAGTAGCAAAGTAGCTTTCCTCAGTGGCTCAGAGCTATGTGCCTGCACATTTAGATCCAGTGGGAAGGAAGTACCAAAGTAGCTTTCCTCTGTGGATCAGAGCTATGTGCCTGCACACTTAGATCCAGTGGGAAGGAAGTACCAAAGTATCTTTCCTCTGTGGCTAAGCGCTATGTGCCTGCACTTTTAGATTCAGTAGGAAGGCAGTAGCAAAGTATCTTTCCTCTGTGGCTCAGTGCTATGTGCCCGCACACTTACATCCAGTAGGAAGGAAGTAGCAAAGTATCTTTCCTCTGTGGTTCAGTGCTATGTGCCTGCCTGCACACTTATATCCAGTAGGAAGGGAGTAACAAAGAATCTTTCCTCTGTGGCTCAGCGCTATGTGCCTGCCCGCACACTTAGATCCAGTAAGAAGAGAGTAGCAAAGTATCTTTCCTCTGTGGCTCAGTGTTATGTGCCTACCTGCGCACTTAGATCCAGTAGGAAGGGAGTAGCAAAGTATCTTTCCTCTGTGGCTCAGCGCTATGTGCCTGCCCGCACACTTAGATCCAGTAAGAAGAGAGTAGCAAAGTATCTTTCCTCTGTGGCTCAGTGCTATGTGCCCGCACACTTAGATCCAGTAGGACGGGAGTAGCAAAGTATCTTTCCTCTGTGGCTCAGTGCTATATGCCTGCACACTTACATCCAGTAGGAAGGAAGCAGCAAAGTATCTTTCCTCTGTGGCTCAGCGCCATGTGCCTGCCCGCACACTTGGAGCCAGTAGGAAGGAAGTAGCAAAGTACCTTTCCTCTGTGGCTCAGCGCAATGTGCCTGCCCGCACACTTAGTTCCAGTAGGAAGGAAGTAGCAAAGTACCTTGCCTCTGTGGCTCAGCGCTATGTGCCTGCCTGCACACTTAGATCCAGTAGGACCGGAGTAGCAAAGTATCTTTCCTCTGTGGCTCAGTGCTATGTGCCCGCACACTTACATCCAGTAGGAAGGAAGTAGCAAAGTATCTTTCCTCCGTGGCTCAGCGCTATGTGCCTGCCCGCACCCTTAGATCCAGTAGGAAGGGAGTAGCAAAGTATTTTCCTCTGTGGCTCAGTGCTATGTGCCTGCCCGCACACTTAGATCCAGTAGGAAGGAAGTAGCAAAGTATCTTTCCTCTGTGGGTCAGCGTCATGTGCCTGCACACTTGAATCCAGTAGGAAGGAAGTAGCAAAGTATCTTTCCTCTGTGGCTCAGCGCTATGTGCCTGCCCGCACACTTAGATCCAGTAGGACGGGAGTAGCAAAGTATCTTTCCTCTGTGGCTCAGTGCTATGTGCTTGCACACTTAGATCCAGTAGGAAGGAAGTAACAAAGTATCTTTCCTCTGTGGCTCAGTGCTATGTGCCTGCACACTTAGATCCAGTAGGAAGGAAGTACCAAAGTATCTTTCATCTGTGGCTCAGCGCTATGTGCTTGCCCGCACCCTTAGATCCAGTAGGAAGGAAGTAGCAAAGTATCTTTCATCTGTGGCTCAGCGCTATGTGCCTGCCTACACACTTAGATCCAGTAGGAAGGGAGTAGCAATGTATCTTTCCTCTGTGGCTCAGTGCTATGTGCCTGCACACTTAGATCCAGTAGGAAGGAAGTAGCAAAGTATCTTTCCTCTGTGGCTCAGCGCTATGTGCCTGCCTGCACACTTAGATCCAGTAGGAAGGGAGTAGCAAAGTATCTTTCCTCTGTGGCTCAGTGCGATGTGCCTGCACATTTAGATCCAGTAGGAAGGGAGTAGCAAAGTATCTTTCCTCTGTGGCTCAGTGCTATGTGCCCGCACACTTACATCCAGTAGGAAGGAAGTAGCAAAGTATCTTTTCTCTGTGGCTCAGCGCTATGTGCCTGCCTGCACACTTAGATCCAGTAGTAAGGGAGTAGCAAAGTATCTTTCCTCTGTGGCTCAGAGTTATGTGCCTGCACACTTAGATCCAGTGTGAAGGAAGTACCAAAGTAGCTTTCCTCTGTGGCTCAGAGCTATGTGCCTGCACGCTTAGATCCAGTGGGAAGGAATTACCAAAGTATCTTTCCTCTGTGGCTAAGCGCTATGTGCCTGCACGCTTAGATTCAGTGGGAAGGGAGTAGCAAAGTAGCTTTCCTCAGTGGCTCAGAGCTATGTGCCTGCACATTTAGATCCAGTGGGAAGGAAGTACCAAAGTAGCTTTCCTCTGTGGCTCAGAGCTATGTGCCTGCACACATAGATCCAGTGGGAAGGAAGTACCAAAGTATCTTTCCTCTGTGGCTAAGCGCTATGTGCCTGCACTCTTAGATTCAGTAGGAAGGGAGTAGCAAAGTATCTTTCCTCTGTGGCTCAGTGCTATGTGCCTGCCGCACTCTTAGATTCAGTAGGAAGGGAGTAGCAAAGTATCTTTCCTCTGTGGCTCAGAGCTATGTGCCTGCCCGCACAGTTAGATCCAGTAGGAAGGGAGTAGCAAAGTATCTTTCCTCTGTGGCTCAGCGCAATGTGCCTGCCCGCACACTTAGATCCAGTAGGAAGGGAGTAGCAAAGTATCTTTCCTCTGTGGCTCAGCGCTATGTGCTTGCCCGCACACTTAGATCCAGTAGGAAGGGAGTAGCAAAGTATCTTACACACTTAGATCCAGTAGGAAGGGAGTAGCAAAGTATCTTACACACTTAGATCCAGTAGAAAGGAAGTACCAAAGTATCTTTCCTCTGTGGCTAAGCGCTATGTGCCTGACCGCACACTTAGATCCAGTAGGAAGGAAGTAGCAAAGTATCTCAGCAGTTATGTGCCTGCCCGCACACTTAGATCCAGTAGGAAGGAAGTACCAAAGTATCTTTCCTCTGTGGCTAAGCGCTATGTGCCTGACTGCACAATTAGATCCAGTAGGAAGGAAGTAGCAAAGTATCTTTCCTCTGTGGCTAAGCGCTATGTGCCTGACCGCACACTTAGATCCAGTAGGAAGGAAGTAGCAAAGTATCTTTCCTCTGTGGCTCAGCGCTATGTGCCTGACCGCACACTTAGATCCAGTAGGTAGGAAGTAGCAAAGTATCTTTCCTCTGTGGCTCAGCGCTATGTGCCTGACCGCACACTTAGATCCAGTAGGAAGGAAGTACCAAAGTATCTTTCCTCTGTGGCTAAGCGCTATGTGCCTGACCGCATACTTAGATCCAGTAGGAAGGAAGTAGCAAAGTATCTTTCCTCTGTGGCTCAGTGCTATGTGCCTGCCTGCACACTTAGATCCATTAGGAAGGGAGTAGCAAAGTATCTTTCCTCTGTGGCTCAGCGCTATGTGCCTGCCTGCACACTTAGATCCAGTAGGAAGGGAGTAGCAAAGTATCTTTCCTCTGTGGCTCAGTGCTATGTGCCTGCACATTTAGATCCAGTAGGAAGGGAGTAGCAAAGTATCTTTCCTCTGTGGCTCAGTGCTATGTGCCCGCACACTTACATCCAGTAGGAAGGAAGTAGCAAAGTATCTTTCCTCTGTGGCTCAGCGCTATGTGCCTGCCTGCACACTTAGATCCAGTAGTAAGGGAGTAGCAAAGTAACTTTCCTCTGTGGCTCAGTGCTATGTGCCTGCACACTTAGATCCAGTGGGAAGGAAGTAGCAAAGTATCTTTCCTCTGTGGCTCAGTGCTATGTGACTGCACACTTAGATCCAGTGGGAAGGAAGTACCAAAGTATCTTTCCTCTGTGGCTCAGAGCTATGTGCCTGCACACTTAGATCCAGTGTGAAGGAAGTACCAAAGTAGCTTTCCTCTGTGGCTCAGAGCTATGTGCCTGCACGCTTAGATCCAGTGTGAAGGAAGTACCAAAGTAGCGTTCCTCTGTGGCTAAGCGCTATGTGCCTGCACGCTTAGATTCAGTGGGAAGGGAGTAGCAAAGTAGCTTTCCTCAGTGGCTCAGAGCTATGTGTCTGCACATTTAGATCCAGTGGGAAGGAAGTACCAAAGTAGCTTTCCTCTGTGGCTCAGAGCTATGTGCCTGCACACTTAGATCCAGTGGGAAGGAAGTACCAAAGTATCTTTCCTCTGTGGCTAAGCGCTATGTGCCTGCACTCTTAGATTCAGTAGGAAGGGAGTAGCAAAGTATCTTTCCTCTGTGGCTCAGTGCTATGTGCCTGCCCGCACTCTTAGATTCAGTAGGAAGGGAGTAGCAAAGTATTTTTCCTCTGTGGCTCAGAGCTATGTGCCTGCCCGCACAGTTAGATCCAGTAGGAAGGGAGGAGCAAAGTATCTTTCCTCTGTGGCTCAGCGCAATGTGCCTGCCCGCACACTTAGATCCAGTAGGAAGGGAGTAGCAAAGTATCTTTCCTCTGTGGCTCCACGCTATGTGCTTGCCCGCACACTTAGATCCAGTAGGAAGGGAGTAGCAAAGTATCTTTCCTCTGTGGCTCAGCGCTATGTGCCTGACCGCACACTTAGATCCAGTAGGAAGGAAGTACCAAAGTATCTTTCCTCTGTGGCTAAGCGCTATGTGCCTGACTGCACACTTAGATCCAGTAGGAAGGAAGTAGCAAAGTATCTTTCCTCTGTGGCTAAGCGCTATGTGCCTGACCGCACACTTAGATCCAGTAGGAAGGAAGTAGCAAAGTATCTTTCCTCTGTGGCTCAGCGCTATGTGCCTGACCGCACACTTAGATCCAGTAGGTAGGAAGTAGCAAAGTATCTTTCCTCTGTGACTCAGCGCTATGTGCCTGACCGCACACTTAGATCCAGTAGGAAGGAAGTACCAAAGTATCTTTCCTCTGTGGCTAAGCGCTATGTGCCTGACCGCACACTTAGATCCAGTAGGAAGGAAGTACCAAAGTATCTTTTCTCTGTGGCTCAGCGCTATGTGCTTGCCCGTACCCTTAGATCCAGTAGGAAGGACGTAGCAAAGTATCTTTCCTCTGTGGCTCAGCGCTATGTGCCTGCACACTTAGATTCAGTAGGAAGGGAGTAGCAAAGTATCTTTCCTCTGTGGCTCAGTGCTATGTGCCTGCACACTTAGATCTAGTAGGAAGGAAGTAGCAAAGTATCTTTCCTCTGTGGCTCAGCGCTATGTGCCTGCCTGCACACTTAGATCCAGTAGGAAGGGAGTAGCAAAGTATCTTTCCTCTGTGGCTCAGTGCTATGTGCCTGCACATTTAGATCCAGTAGGAAGGGAGTAGCAAAGTATCTTTCCTCTGTGGCTCAGTGCTATGTGCCCGCACACTTACATCCAGTAGGAAGGAAGTAGCAAAGTATCTTTCCTTTGTGGCTCAGCGCTATGTGCCTTCCTGCACACTTAGATCCAGTAGGATTGGAGTAGCAAAGTATCTTTCCTCTGTGGCTCAGTGCTATGTGCCTGCACATTTAGATCCAGTAGGAAGGGAGTAGCAAAGTATCTTTCCTCTGTGGCTCAGTGCTATGTGCCCGCACACTTACATCCAGTAGGAAGGAAGTACCAAATTATCTTTCCTTTGTGGCTAAGCGCTATGTGCCTGCACGCTTAGATTCATTGGGAAGGGAGTAGCAAAGTAGCTTTCCTCAGTGGCTCAGAGCTATGTGCCTGCACATTTAGATCCAGTGGGAAGGAAGTACCAAAGTAGCTTTCCTCTGTGGCTCAGAGCTATGTGCCTGCACACTTAGATCCAGTGGGAAGGGAGTAGCAAGGTATCTTTCCTCTGTGGCTCAGTGCTATGTGCCTGCACACTTAGATCCAGTAGGAAGGAAGTAGCAAAGTATCTTTCCTCTGTGGCTCAGCGCTATGTGCCTTCCTGCACACTTAGATCCAGTAGGAAGGGAGTAGCAAAGTGTCTTTCCTCTGTGGCTCAGCGCTATGTGCCTGCCTGCACACTTAGATCCAGCAGGAAGGGAGTAGCAAGGTATCTTTCCTCTGTGGCTCAGTGCTATGTGCCTGCACACTTAGATCCAGTAGGAAGGAAGTAGCAAAGTATCTTTCCTCTGTGGCTCAGCGCTATGTGCCTTCCTGCACATTTAGATCCAGTAGGAAGGGAGTAGCAAAGTATCTTTCCTCTGTGGCTCAGCGCAATGTGCCTGCCCGCACACTTAGATCCAGTAGGAAGGGAGTAGCAAAGTATCTTTCCTCTGTGGCTCAGCGCTATGTGCTTGCCCGCACACTTAGATCCAGTAGGAAGGGAGTAGCAAAGTATCTTTCCTCTGTGGCTAAGCGCTATGTGCCTGACTGCACACTTAGATCCAGTAGGAAGGAAGTAGCAAAGTATCTTTCCTCTGTGGCTAAGCGCTATGTGCCTGACCGCACACTTAGATCCAGTAGGAAGGAAGTAGCAAAGTATCTTTCCTCTGTGGCTCAGCGCTATGTGCCTGACCGCACACTTAGATCCAGTAGGAAGGAAGTACCAAAGTATCTTTCCTCTGTGGCTAAGCGCTATCTGCCTGACCGCACACTTAGATCCAGTAGGAAGGAAGTAGCAAAGTATCTTTCCTCTGTGGCTCAGCGCTATGTGCTTGCCCGTACCCTTAGATCCAGTAGGAAGGACGTAGCAAAGTATCTTTCCTCTGTGGCTCAGCGCTATGTGCCTGCACACTTAGATTCAGTAGGAAGGGAGTAGCAAAGTATCTTTCCTCTGTGGCTCAGTGCTATGTGCCTGCACACTTAGATCTAGTAGGAAGGAAGTAGCAAAGTATCTTTCCTCTGTGGCTCAGCGCTATGTGCCTGCCTGCACATTTAGATCCAGTAGGAAGGGAGTAGCAAAGTATCTTTCCTCTGTGGCTCAGTGCTATGTGCCTGCACATTTAGATCCAGTAGGAAGGGAGTAGCAAAGTATCTTTCCTCTGTGGCTCAGTGCTATGTGCCCGCACACTTACATCCAGTAGGAAGGAAGTAGCAAAGTATCTTTCCTTTGTGGCTCAGCGCTATGTGCCTTCCTGCACACTTAGATCCAGTAGGATTGGAGTAGCAAAGTATCTTTCCTCTGTGGCTCAGTGCTATGTGCCTGCACATTTAGATCCAGTAGGAAGGGAGTAGCAAAGTATCTTTCCTCTGTGGCTCAGTGCTATGTGCCCGCACACTTACATCCAGTAGGAAGGAAGTACCAAATTATCTTTCCTTTGTGGCTAAGCGCTATGTGCCTGCACGCTTAGATTCATTGGGAAGGGAGTAGCAAAGTAGCTTTCCTCAGTGGCTCAGAGCTATGTGCCTGCACATTTAGATCCAGTGGGAAGGAAGTACCAAAGTAGCTTTCCTCTGTGGCTCAGAGCTATGTGCCTGCACACTTAGATCCAGTGGGAAGGGAGTAGCAAGGTATCTTTCCTCTGTGGCTCAGTGCTATGTGCCTGCACACTTAGATCCAGTAGGAAGGAAGTAGCAAAGTATCTTTCCTCTGTGGCTCAGCGCTATGTGCCTTCCTGCACACTTAGATCCAGTAGGAAGGGAGTAGCAAAGTGTCTTTCCTCTGTGGCTCAGCGCTATGTGCCTGCCTGCACACTTAGATCCAGCAGGAAGGGAGTAGCAAGGTATCTTTCCTCTGTGGCTCAGTGCTATGTGCCTGCACACTTAGATCCAGTAGGAAGGAAGTAGCAAAGTATCTTTCCTCTGTGGCTCAGCGCTATGTGCCTTCCTGCACATTTAGATCCAGTAGGAAGGGAGTAGCAAAGTATCTTTCCTCTGTGGCTCAGCGCAATGTGCCTGCCCGCACACTTAGATCCAGTAGGAAGGGAGTAGCAAAGTATCTTTCCTCTGTGGCTCAGCGCTATGTGCTTGCCCGCACACTTAGATCCAGTAGGAAGGGAGTAGCAAAGTATCTTTCCTCTGTGGCTAAGCGCTATGTGCCTGACCGCACACTTAGATCCAGTAGGAAGGAAGTACCAAAGTATCTTTCCTCTGTGGCTAAGCGCTATCTGCCTGACCGCACACTTAGATCCAGTAGGAAGGAAGTAGCAAAGTATCTTTCCTCTGTGGCTCAGCGCTATGTGCCTGACCGCACACTTAGATCCAGTAGGAAGGAAGTAGCAAAGTATCTTTCCTCTGTGGCTCAGCGCTATGTGCCAGACCGCACACTTAGATCCAGTAGGTATGAAGTAGCAAAGTATCTTTCCTCTGTGGCTCAGCGCTATGTTCCTGACCGCACACTTAGATCCAGTAGGAAGGAAGTACCAAAGTATCTTTCCTCTGTGGCTAAGCGCTATGTGCCTGACCGCACACTTAGATCCAGTAGGAAGGAAGTACCAAAGTATCTTTTCTCTGTGGCTCAGCGCTATGTGCTTGCCCGTAACCTTAGATCCAGTAGGAAGGAAGTAGCAAAGTATCTTTCCTCTGTGGCTCAGCGCTATGTGCCTGCCTGCACACTTAGATCCAGTAGGAAGGGAGTAGCAAAGTATCTTTCCTCTGTGGCTCAGTGCTATGTGCCTGCACACTTAGATCCAGTAGGAAGGAAGTAGCAAAGTATCTTTCCTCTGTGGCTCAGCGCTATGTGCCTGCCTGCACACTTAGATCCAGTAGGAAGGGAGTAGCAAAGTATCTTTCCTCTGTGGCTCAGTGCTATGTGCCTGCACATTTAGATCCAGTAGGAAGGGAGTAGCAAAGCATCTTTCCTCTGTGGCTCAGTGCTATGTGCCCGCACACTTACATCCAGTAGGAAGGAAGTAGCAAAGTATCTTTCCTCTGTGGATCAGCGCTATGTGCCTGCCTGCACACTTAGATCCAGTAGGAAGGGAGTAGCAAAGTATCTTTCCTCTGTGGCTCAGTGCTATGTGCCCGCACACTTACATCCAGTAGGAAGGAAGTACCAAATTATCTTTCCTCTGTGGCTAAGCGCTATGTGCCTGCACGCTTAGATTCAGTGGGAAGGGAGTAGCAAAGTAGCTTTCCTCAGTGGCTCAGAGCTATGTGCCTGCACATTTAGATCCAGTGGGAAGGAAGTACCAAAGTAGCTTTCCTCTGTGGCTCAGAGCTATGTGCCTGCACACTTAGATCCAGTGGGAAGGAAGTACCAAAGTATCTTTCCTCTGTGGCTAAGCGCTATGTGCCTGCACTCTTAGATTCAGTAGGAAGGGAGTAGCAAAGTATCTTTCCTCTGTGGCTCAGTGCTATGTGCCTGCCCGCACTCTTAGATTCAGTAGGAAGGGAGTAGCAAAGTATCTTTCCTCTGTGGCTCAGAGCTATGTGCCTGCCCGCACAGTTAGATCCAGTAGGAAGGGAGTAGCAAAGTATCTTTCCTCTGTGGCTCAGCGCAATGTGCCTGCCCGCACACTTAGATCCAGTAGGAAGGGAGTAGCAAAGTATCTTTCCTCTGTGGCTCAGCGCTATGTGCTTGCCCGCACACTTAGATCCAGTAGGAAGGAAGTACCAAAGTATCTTTCCTCTGTGGCTAAGCGCTATGTGCCTGACTGCACACTTAGATCCAGTAGGAAGGAAGTACCAAAGTATCTTTTCTCTGTGGCTCAGCGCTATGTGCTTGCCCGTACCCTTAGATCCAGTAGGAAGGAAGTAGCAAAGTATCTTTCCTCTGTGGCTCAGGGCTATGTGCCTGCCTGCACACTTAGATCCAGTAGGAAGGGAGTAGCAAAGTATCTTTCCTCTGTGGCTCAGCGCTATGTGCCTGCCTGCACACTTAGATCCAATAGGAAGGGAGTAGCAAAGTATCTTTCCTCTGTGGCTCAGCACTATGTGCCTGCCTGCACACTTAGATCCAGTAGGAAGGGAGTAGCAAAATATCTTTCCGCTGTGGCTCAGTGCTATGTGCCTGCACATTTAGATCCAGTAGGAAGGGAGTAGCAAAGTATCTTTCCTCTGTGGCTCAGTGCTATGTGCCCGCACACTTACATCCAGTAGGAAGGAAGTAGCAAAGTATCTTACCTCTGTGGCTCAGCGCTATGTGCCTGCCTGCACACTTAGATCCAGTAGTAAGGGAGTAGCAAAGTATCTTTCCTCTGTGGCTCAATGCTATGTGCCTGCACACTTAGATCCGGTGGGAAGGAAGTAGCAAAGTATCTTTCCTCTGTGGCTCAGTGCTATGTGCCTGCACACTTAGATCCAGTAGGAAGTGAGTAGCAAAGTATCTTTCCTCTGTGGCTAAGCTCTATGTGCCTGCACGCTTAGATTCAGTGGGAAGGGAGTAGCAAAGTAGCTTTCCTCAGTGGCTCAGAGCTATGTGCCTGCACATTTAGATCCAGTGGGAAGGAAGTACCAAAGTAGCTTTCCTCTGTGGCTCAGAGCTATGTGCCTGCACACTTAGATCCAGTGGGAAGGAAGTACCAAAGTATCTTTCCTCTGTGGCTAAGCGCTATGTGGCTGCACTCTTAGATTCAGTAGGAAGGGAGTAGCAAAGTATCTTTCCTCTGTGGCTCAGTGCTATGTGCCTGCCCGCACTCTTAGATTCAGTAGGAAGGGAGTAGCAAAGTATCTTTCCTCTGTGGCTCAGAGCTATGTGCCTGTCCGCACAGTTAGATCCAGTAGGAAGGGAGTAGCAAAGTATCTTTCCTCTGTGGCTCAGCGCAATGTGCCTGCCCGCACACTTAGATCCAGTAGGAAGGGAGTAGCAAAGTATCTTTCCTCTGTCGCTCAGCGCTATGTGCCTGCACGCTTAGATTCAGTGCGAAGGGAGTAGCAAAGTCGCTTTCCTCAGTGGCTCAGAGCTATGTGCCTGCACATTTAGATCCAGTGGGAAGGAAGTACCAAAGTAACTTTCCTCTGTGGCTCAGAGCTATGTGCCTGCACACTTAGATCCAGTGGGAAGGAAGTACCAAAGTATCTTTCCTCTGTGGCTAAGCGCTATGTGCCTGCACTCTTAGATTCAGTAGGAAGGGAGTAGCAAAGTATCTTTCCTCTGTGGCTCAGTGCTATGTGCCTGCCCGCACTCTTAGATTCAGTAGGAAGGG
This sequence comes from Ambystoma mexicanum, assembly GCF_040938575.1. Classification (NCBI taxonomy): domain Eukaryota; kingdom Metazoa; phylum Chordata; class Amphibia; order Caudata; family Ambystomatidae; genus Ambystoma; species Ambystoma mexicanum. The sequence continues at coordinate 19,974,276 of NC_090923.1, read as the reverse complement.
AGTAGCAAAGTATCTTTCCTCTGTGGCTCAGAGCTATGTGCCTGCCTGCACAGTTAGATCCAGTAGGAAGGGAGTAGCAAAGTATCTTTCCTCTGTGGCTCAGCGCAATGTGCCTGCCCGCACACTTAGATCCAGTAGGGAGGGAGTAGCAAAGTATCTTTCCTCTGTGGCTCAGACCTATGTGCCTGCCCGCACAGTTAGATCCAGTAGGAAGGGAGTAGCAAAGTATCTTTCCTCTGTGGCTCAGCGCAATGTGCCTGCCCGCACACTTAGATCCAGTGGGAAGGGAGTAGCAAAGTATCTTTCCTCTGTGGCTCAGCGCTATGTGCTTGCCCGCACACTTAGATCCAGTAGGAAGGGAGTAGCAAAGTATCTTACACACTTAGATCCAGTAGGAAGGAAGTACCAAAGTATCTTTCCTCTGTGGCTAAGCGCTATGTGCCTGACCGCACACTTAGATCCAGTAGGAAGGAAGTAGCAAAGTATCTCAGCAGTTATGTGCCTGCCCGCACACTTAGATCTAGTAGGAAGGAAGTACCAAAGTATCTTTCCTCTGTGGCTAAGCGCTATGTGCCTGACCGCACACTTAGATCCAGTAGGAAGGAAGTAGCAAAGTATCTTTCCTCTGTGGCTCAGCGCTATGTGCCTGACCGCACACTTAGATCCAGTAGGAAGGGAGTAGCAAAGTATCTTTCCTCTGTGGCTCAGCGCTATGTGCTTGCCCGCACACTTAGATCCAGTAGGAAGGAAGTACCAAAGTATCTTTCCTCTGTGGCTAAGCGCTATGTGCCTGACTGCACACTTAGATCCAGTAGGAAGGAAGTACCAAAGTATCTTTTCTCTGTGGCTCAGCGCTATGTGCTTGCCCGTACCCTTAGATCCAGTAGGAAGGAAGTAGCAAAGTATCTTTCCTCTGTGGCTAAGCGCTATGTGCCTGCCTGCACACTTAGATCCAGTAGGAAGGGAGTAGCAAAGTATCTTTCCTCTGTGGCTCAGCGCTATGTGCCTGCCTGCACACTTAGATCCAATAGGAAGGGAGTAGCAAAGTATCTTTCCTCTGTGGCTCAGCACTATGTGCCTGCCTGCACACTTAGATCCAGTAGGAAGGGAGTAGCAAAGTATCTTTCCTCTGTGGCTCAGTGCTATGTGCCTGCACATTTAGATCCAGTAGGAAGGGAGTAGCAAAGTATCTTTCCTCTGTGGCTCAGTGCTATGTGCCCGCACACTTACATCCAGTAGGAAGGAAGTAGCAAAGTATCTTACCTCTGTGGCTCAGCGCTATGTGCCTGCCTGCACACTTAGATCCAGTAGTAAGGGAGTAGCAAAGTATCTTTCCTCTGTGGCTCAATGCTATGTGCCTGCACACTTAGATCCAGTGGGAAGGAAGTAGCAAAGTATCTTTCCTCTGTGGCTCAGTGCTATGTGCCTGCACACTTAGATCCAGTAGGAAGGGAGTAGCAAATTATCTTTCCTCTGTGGCTAAGCGCTATGTGCCTGCACGCTTAGATTCAGTGGGAAGGGAGTAGCAAAGTAGCTTTCCTCAGTGGCTCAGAGCTATGTGCCTGCACATTTAGATCCAGTGGGAAGGAAGTACCAAAGTAGCTTTCCTCTGTGGCTCAGAGCTATGTGCCTGCACACTTAGATCCAGTGGGAAGGAAGTACCAAAGTATCTTTCCTCTGTGGCTAAGCGCTATGTGGCTGCACTTTTAGATTCAGTAGGAAGGGAGTAGCAAAGTATCTTTCCTCTGTGGCTCAGTGCTATGTGCCTGCCCGCACTCTTAGATTCAGTAGGAAGGGAGTAGCAAAGTATCTTTCCTCTGTGGCTCAGAGCTATGTGCCTGCCCGCACAGTTAGATCCAGTAGTAAGGGAGTAGCAAAGTATCTTTCCTCTGTGGCTCAGCGCAATGTGCCTGCCCGCACACTTAGATCCAGTAGGAAGGGAGTAGCAAAGTATCTTTCCTCTGTCGCTCAGCGCTATGTGCCTGCACGCTTAGATTCAGTGCGAAGGGAGTAGCAAAGTCGCTTTCCTCAGTGGCTCAGAGCTATGTGCCTGCACATTTAGATCCAGTGGGAAGGAAGTACCAAAGTAACTTTCCTCTGTGGCTCAGAGCTATGTGCCTGCACACTTAGATCCAGTGGGAAGGAAGTACCAAAGTATCTTTCCTCTGTGGCTCAGTGCTATGTGCCTGCCCGCACTCTTAGATTCAGTAGGAAGGGAGTAGCAAAGTATCTTTCCTCTGTGGCTCAGAGCTATGTGCCTGCCTGCACAGTTAGATCCAGTAGGAAGGGAGTAGCAAAGTATCTTTCCTCTGTGGCTCAGCGCAATGTGCCTGCCCGCACACTTAGATCCAGTAGGGAGGGAGTAGCAAAGTATCTTTCCTCTGTGGCTCAGACCTATGTGCCTGCCCGCACAGTTAGATCCAGTAGGAAGGGAGTAGCAAAGTATCTTTCCTCTGTGGCTCAGCGCAATGTGCCTGCCCGCACACTTAGATCCAGTGGGAAGGGAGTAGCAAAGTATCTTTCCTCTGTGGCTCAGCGCTATGTGCTTGCCTGCACACTTAGATTCAGTAGGAAGGGAGTAGCAAAGTATCTTACACACTTAGATCCAGTAGGAAGGAAGTACCAAAGTATCTTTCCTCTGTGGCTAAGCGCTATGTGCCTGACCGCACACTTAGATCCAGTAGGAAGGAAGTAGCAAAGTATCTCAGCAGTTATGTGCCTGCCCGCACACTTAGATCCAGTAGGAAGGAAGTACCAAAGTATCTTTCCTCTGTGGCTAAGCGCTATGTGCCTGACCGCACACTTAGATCCAGTAGGAAGGAAGTAGCAAAGTATCTTTCCTCTGTGGCTCAGCTCTATGTGCCTGACCGCACACTTAGATCCAGTAGGTAGGAAGTAGCAAAGTATCTTTCCTCTGTGGCTCAGCGCTATGTGCCTGACCGCACACTTAGATCCAGTAGGAAGGAAGTACCAAAGTATCTTTCCTCTTTGGCTAAGCGCTATGTGCCTGACCGCACACTTAGATCCAGTAGGAAGGAAGTACCAAAGTATCTTTCCTCTGTGGCTCAGCTTTATGTGCTTGCCGGCACCCTTAGATCCAGTAGGAAGGAAGTAGCAAAGTATCTTTCCTCTGTGGCTCAGCGCTATGTGCCCGCCTGCACACTTAGATCCAGTAGGAAGTTAGTAGCAAAGTACCTTTCCTCTGTGGCTCAGCAGTTATGTGCCCGCCCGCACACTTAGATCCAGTAGGAAGTTAGTAGCAAAGTACCTTTCCTCTGTGGCTCAGCAGTTATGTGCCTGCCCGCACACTTAGATCCAGTAGGAAGGAAGTACCAAAGTATCTTTCCTCTGTGGCTAAGAGCTATGTGCCTGACCGCACACTTAGATCCAGTAGGAAGGAAGTACCAAAGTATCTTTCCTCTGTGGCTCAGCGCTATGTGCTTGCCCGCACCCTTAGATCCAGTAGGAAGGAAGTAGCAAAGTATCTTTCCTCTGTGGCTCAGCGCTATGTGCCTGCCTGCACACTTAGACCCAGTAGGAAGGGAGTAGCAAAGTATCTTTCCTCTGTGGCTCAGTGCTATGTGCCTGCACACTTAGATCCAGTAGGAAGGAATTAGCAAAGTATCTTTCCTCTGTGGTTCAGCGCTATGTGCCTGCCTGCACACTTAGATTCAGTAGGAAGGGAGTAGCAAAGTATCTTTCCTCTGTTGCTCAGTGCTATGTGCCTGCACATTTAGATCCAGTAGGAAGGGAGTAGCAAAGTATCTTTCCTCTGTGGCTCAGTGCTATGTGCCCGCACACTTACATCCAGTAGGAAGGAAGTAGCAAAGTATCTTTCCTCTGTGGCTCAGCGCTATGTGCCTGCCTGCACACTTAGATCCAGTAGTAAGGGAGTAGCAAAGTATCTTTCATCTGTGGCTCAGTGCTATGTGCCTGCACACTTAGATCCAGTGGGAAGGAAGTAGCAAATTATCTTTCCTCTGTGGCTCAGTGCTATGTGCCTGCACACTTAGATCCAGTGGGAAGGAAGTACCAAAGTATCTTTCCTCTGTGGCTCTGAGCTATGTGCCTGCACACTTAGATCCAGTGTGAAGGAAGTACCAAAGTAGCTTTCCTCTGTGGCTCAGAGCTATGTGCCTGCACACTTAGATCCAGTGGGAAGGAAGTACCAAAGTATCTTTCCTCTGTGGCTAAGCGCTATGTGCCTGCACGCTTAGATTCAGTGGGAAGGGAGTAGCAAAGTAGCTTTCCTCAGTGGCTCAGAGCTATGTGCCTGCACATTTAGATCCAGTGGGAAGGAAGTACCAAAGTAGCTTTCCTCTGTGGCTCAGAGCTATGTGCCTGCACACTTAGATCCAGTGGGAAGGAAGTACCAAAGTATCTTTCCTCTGTGGCTAAGCGCTATGTGCCTGCACTTTTAGATTCAGTAGGAAGGGAGTAGCAAAGTATCTTTCCTCTGTGGCTCAGTGCTATGTGCCTGCCCGCACTCTTAGATTCAGTAGGAAGGGAGTAGCAAAGTATCTTTCCTCTGTGTCTCAGAGCTATGTGCCTGCCCGCACAGTTAGATCCAGTAGGAAGGGAGTAGCAAAGTATCTTTCCTCTGTAGCTCAGCGCAATGTGCCTGCCCGCACACTTAGATCCAGTAGGAAGGGAGTAGCAAAGTATCTTTCCTCTGTGGCTCAGCGCTATGTGCTTGCCCGCACACTTAGATCCAGTAGGAAGGAAGTACCAAAGTATCTTTCCTCTGTGGCTAAGCGCTATGTGCCTGACCGCACACTTAGATCCAGTAGGAAGGAAGTAGCAAAGTATCTCAGCAGTTATGTGCCTGCCAGCACACTTAGATCCAGTAGGAAGGAAGTACCAAAGTATCTTTCCTCTGTGGCTAAGCGCTATGTGCCTGACCGCACACTTAGATCCAGTAGGAAGGAAGTAGCAAAGTATCTTTCCTCTGTGGCTCAGCGCTATGTGCTTGCCCGTAACCTTAGATCCAGTAGGAAGGAAGTAGCAAAGTATCTTTCCTCTGTGGCTCAGCGCTATGTGCCTGCCTGCACACTTAGATCCAGTAGGTAGGAAGTAGCAAAGTATCTTTCATCTGTGGCTCAGCGCTATGTGCCTGACCGCACACTTAGATCCAGTAGGAAGGAAGTACCAAAGAATCTTTCCTCTGTGGCTAAGCGCTATGTGCCTGACCGCACACTTAGATCCAGTAGGAAGGGAGTAGCAAAGTATCTTTCATCTGTGGCTCAGTGCTATGTGCCTGCACATTTAGATCCAGTAGGAAGGGAGTAGCAAAGTATCTTTCCTCTGTGGCTCAGTGCTATGTGCCCGCAAACTTACATCCAGTAGGAAGGAAATAGCAAAGTATCTTTCCTCTGTGGATCAGCGCTATGTGCCTGCCTGCACACTTAGATCCAGTAGGAAGGGAGTAGCAAAGTATCTTTCCTCTGTGGCTCAGTGCTATGTGCCCGCACACTTACATCCAGTAGGAAGGAAGTACCAAATTATCTTTCCTCTGTGGCTAAGCGCTATGTGCCTGCACGCTTAGATTCAGTGGGAAGGGAGTAGCAAAGTAGCTTTCCTCAGTGGCTCAGAGCTATGTGCCTGCACATTTAGATCCAGTGGGAAGGAAGTACCAAAGTAGCTTTCCTCTGTGGCTCAGAGCTATGTGCCTGCACACTTAGATCCAGTGGGAAGGAAGTACCAAAGTATCTTTCCTCTGTGGCTAAGCGCTATGTGCCTGCACTCTTAGATTCAGTAGGAAGGGAGTAGCAAAGTATCTTTCCTCTGTGGCTCAGTGCTATGTGCCTGCCCGCACTCTTAGATTCAGTAGGAAGGGAGTAGCAAAGTATCTTTCCTCTGTGGCTCAGAGCTATGTGCCTGCCCGCACAGTTAGATCCAGTAGGAAGGGAGTAGCAAAGTATCTTTCCTCTGTGGCTCAGCACAATGTGCCTGCCCGCACACTTAGATCCAGTAGGAAGGGAGTAGCAAAGTATCTTTCCTCTGTGGCTCAGCGCTATGTGCTTGCCCGCACACTTAGATCCAGTAGGAAGGAAGTACCAAAGTATCTTTCCTCTGTGGCTAAGCGCTATGTGCCTGACTGCACACTTAGATCCAGTAGGAAGGAAGTACCAAAGTATCTTTTCTCTGTGGCTCAGCGATATGTGCTTGCCCGTACCCTTAGATCCAGTAGGAAGGAAGTAGCAAAGTATCTTTCCTCTGTGGCTCAGCGCTATGTGCCTGCCTGCACACTTAGATCCAGTAGGAAGGGAGTAGCAAAGTATCTTTCCTCTGTGGCTCAGCGCTATGTGCCTGCCTGCACACTTAGATCCAATAGGAAGGGAGTAGCAAAGTATCTTTCCTCTGTGGCTCAGCACTATGTGCCTGCCTGCACACTTAGATCCAGTAGGAAGGGAGTAGCAAAGTATCTTTCCTCTGTGGCTCAGTGCTATGTGCCTGCCCATTTAGATCCAGTAGGAAGGGAGTAGCAAAGTATCTTTCCTCTGTGGCTCAGTGCTATGTGCCCGCACACTTACATCCAGTAGGAAGGAAGTAGCAAAGTATCTTACCTCTGTGGCTCAGTGCTATGTGCCTGCCCGCACTCTTAGATTCAGTAGGAAGGGAGTAGCAAAGTATCTTTCCTCTGTGGCTCAGAGCTATGTGCCTGCCTGCACAGTTAGATCCAGTAGGAAGGGAGTAGCAAAGTATCTTTCCTCTGTGGCTCAGCGCAATGTGCCTGCCCGCACACTTAGATCCAGTAGGGAGGGAGTAGCAAAGTATCTTTCCTCTGTGGCTCAGACCTATGTGCCTGCCCGCACAGTTAGATCCAGTAGGAAGGGAGTAGCAAAGTATCTTTCCTCTGTGGCTCAGCGCAATGTGCCTGCCCGCACACTTAGATCCAGTGGGAAGGGAGTAGCAAAGTATCTTTCCTCTGTGGCTCAGCGCTATGTGCTTGCCCGCACACTTAGATCCAGTAGGAAGGGAGTAGCAAAGTATCTTACACACTTAGATCCAGTAGGAAGGAAGTACCAAAGTATCTTTCCTCTGTGGCTAAGCGCTATGTGCCTGACCGCACACTTAGATCCAGTAGGAAGGAAGTAGCAAAGTATCTCAGCAGTTATGTGCCTGCCCGCACACTTAGATCCAGTAGGAAGGAAGTACCAAAGTATCTTTCCTCTGTGGCTAAGCGCTATGTGCCTGACCGCACACTTAGATCCAGTAGGAAGGAAGTAGCAAAGTATCTTTCCTCTGTGGCTCAGCGCTATGTGCCTGACCGCACACTTAGATCCAGTAGGAAGGGAGTAGCAAAGTATCTTTCCTCTGTGGCTCAGCGCTATGTGCTTGCCCGCACACTTAGATCCAGTAGGAAGGAAGTACCAAAGTATCTTTCCTCTGTGGCTAAGCGCTATGTGCCTGACTGCACACTTAGATCCAGTAGGAAGGAAGTACCAAAGTATCTTTTCTCTGTGGCTCAGCGCTATGTGCTTGCCCGTACCCTTAGATCCAGTAGGAAGGAAGTAGCAAAGTATCTTTCCTCTGTGGCTCGGCGCTATGTGCCTGCCTGCACACTTAGATCCAGTAGGAAGGAAGTACCAAAGTATCTTTCCTCTGTGGCTAAGCGCTATGTGCCTGACTGCACACTTAGATCCAGTAGGAAGGAAGTACCAAAGTATCTTTTCTCTGTGGCTCAGCGCTATGTGCTTGCCCGTACCCTTAGATCCAGTAGGAAGGAAGTAGCAAAGTATCTTTCCTCTGTGGCTCGGCGCTATGTGCCTGCCTGCACACTTAGATCCAATAGGAAGGGAGTAGCAAAGTATCTTTCCTCTGTGGCTCAGCACTATGTGCCTGCCTGCACACTTAGATCCAGTAGGAAGGGAGTAGCAAAGTATCTTTCCTCTGTGGCTCAGTGCTATGTGCCTGCACATTTAGATCCAGTAGGAAGGGAGTAGCAAAGTATCTTTCCTCTGTGGCTCAGTGCTATGTGCCCGCACACTTACATCCAGTAGGAAGGAAGTAGCAAAGTATCTTACCTCTGTGGCTCAGCGCTATATGCCTGCCTGCACACTTAGATCCAGTAGTAAGGGAGTAGCAAAGTATCTTTCCTCTGTGGCTCAATGCTATGTGCCTGCACACTTAGATCCGGTGGGAAGGAAGTAGCAAAGTATCTTTCCTCTGTGGCTCAGTGCTATGTGCCTGCACACTTAGATCCAGTAGGAAGGGAGTAGCAAATTATCTTTCCTCTGTGGCTAAGCGCTATGTGCCTGCACGCTTAGATTCAGTGGGAAGGGAGTAGCAAAGTAGCTTTCCTCAGTGGCTCAGAGCTATGTGCCTGCACATTTAGATCCAGTGGGAAGGAAGTACCAAAGTAGCTTTCCTCTGTGGCTCAGAGCTATGTGCCTGCACACTTAGATCCAGTGGGAAGGAAGTACCAAAGTATCTTTCCTCTGTGGCTAAGCGCTATGTGGCTGCACTCTTAGATTCAGTAGGAAGGGAGTAGCAAAGTATCTTTCCTCTGTGGCTCAGTGCTATGTGCCTGCCCGCACTCTTAGATTCAGTAGGAAGGGAGTAGCAAAGTATCTTTCCTCTGTGGCTCAGAGCTATGTGTCTGTTCGCACAGTTAGATCCAGTAGGAAGGGAGTAGCAAAGTATCTTTCCTCTGTGGCTCAGCGCAATGTGTCTGCCCGCACACTTAGATCCAGTAGGAAGGGAGTAGCAAAGTATCTTTCCTCTGTCGCTCAGCGCTATGTGCCTGCACGCTTAGATTCAGTGCGAAGGGAGTAGCAAAGTCGCTTTCCTCAGTGGCTCAGAGCTATGTGCCTGCACATTTAGATCCAGTGGGAAGGAAGTACCAAAGTAACTTTCCTCTGTGGCTCAGAGCTATGTGCCTGCACACTTAGATCCAGTGGGAAGGAAGTACCAAAGTATCTTTCCTCTGTGGCTAAGCGCTATGTGCCTGCACTCTTAGATTCAGTAGGAAGAGAGTAGCAAAGTATCTTTCCTCTGTGGCTCAGTGCTATGTGCCTGCCCGCACTCTTAGATTCAGTAGGAAGGGAGTAGCAAAGTATCTTTCCTCTGTGGCTCAGAGCTATGTGCCTGCCTGCACAGTTAGATCCAGTAGGAAGGGAGTAGCAAAGTATCTTTCCTCTGTGGCTCAGCGCAATGTGCCTGCCCGCACACTTAGATCCAGTAGGGAGGGAGTAGCAAAGTATCTTTCCTCTGTGGCTCAGACCTATGTGCCTGCCCGCACAGTTAGATCCAGTAGGAAGGGAGTAGCAAAGTATCTTTCCTCTGTGGCTCAGCGCAATGTGCCTGCCCGCACACTTAGATCCAGTGGGAAGGGAGTAGCAAAGTATCTTTCCTCTGTGGCTCAGCGCTATGTGCTTGCCTGCACACTTAGATTCAGTAGGAAGGGAGTAGCAAAGTATCTTACACACTTAGATCCAGTAGGAAGGAAGTACCAAAGTATCTTTCCTCTGTGGCTAAGCGCTATGTGCCTGACCGCACACTTAGATCCAGTAGGAAGGAAGTAGCAAAGTATCTCAGCAGTTATGTGCCTGCCCGCACACTTAGATCCAGTAGGAAGGAAGTACCAAAGTATCTTTCCTCTGTGGCTAAGCGCTATGTGCCTGACCGCACACTTAGATCCAGTAGGAAGGAAGTAGCAAAGTATCTTTCCTCTGTGGCTCAGCTCTATGTGCCTGACCGCACACTTAGATCCAGTAGGTAGGAAGTAGCAAAGTATCTTTCCTCTGTGGCTCAGCGCTATGTGCCTGACCGCACACTTAGATCCAGTAGGAAGGAAGTACCAAAGTATCTTTCCTCTTTGGCTAAGCGCTATGTGCCTGACCGCACACTTAGATCCAGTAGGAAGGAAGTACCAAAGTATCTTTCCTCTGTGGCTCAGCTTTATGTGCTTGCCGGCACCCTTAGATCCAGTAGGAAGGAAGTAGCAAAGTATCTTTCCTCTGTGGCTCAGCGCTATGTGCCCGCCTGCACACTTAGATCCAGTAGGAAGTTAGTAGCAAAGTACCTTTCCTCTGTGGCTCAGCAGTTATGTGCCGGCCCGCACACTTAGATCCAGTAGGAAGTTAGTAGCAAAGTAACTTTCCTCTGTGGCTCAGCAGTTATGTGCCTGCCCGCACACTTAGATCCAGTAGGAAGGAAGTACCAAAGTATCTTTCCTCTGTGGCTAAGCGCTATGTGCCTGACCGCACACTTAGATCCAGTAGGAAGGAAGTACCAAAGTATCTTTCCTCTGTGGCTCAGCGCTATGTGCTTGCCCGCACCCTTAGATCCAGTAGGAAGGAAGTAGCAAAGTATCTTTCCTCTGTGGCTAAGCGCTATGTGCCTGCACGCTTAGATTCAGTGGGAAGGGAGTAGCAAAGTAGCTTTCCTCAGTGGCTCAGAGCTATGTGCCCGCACACTTACATCCAGTAGGAAGGAAGTAGCAAAGTATCTTTCCTCTGTGGCTCAGCGCTATGTGCCCGCCTGCACACTTAGATCCAGTAGGAAGTTAGTAGCAAAGTACCTTTCCTCTGTGGCTCAGCAGTTATGTGCCCGCCCGCACACTTAGATCCAGTAGGAAGTTAGTAGCAAAGTACCTTTCCTCTGTGGCTCAGCAGTTATGTGCCTGCCCGCACACTTAGATCCAGTAGGAAGGAAGTACCAAAGTATCTTTCCTCTGTGGCTAAGAGCTATGTGCCTGACCGCACACTTAGATCCAGTAGGAAGGAAGTACCAAAGTATCTTTCCTCTGTGGCTCAGCGCTATGTGCTTGCCCGCACCCTTAGATCCAGTAGGAAGGAAGTAGCAAAGTATCTTTCCTCTGTGGCTCAGCGCTATGTGCCTGCCTGCACACTTAGACCCAGTAGGAAGGGAGTAGCAAAGTATCTTTCCTCTGTGGCTCAGTGCTATGTGCCTGCACACTTAGATCCAGTAGGAAGGAATTAGCAAAGTATCTTTCCTCTGTGGTTCAGCGCTATGTGCCTGCCTGCACACTTAGATCCAGTAGGAAGGGAGTAGCAAAGTATCTTTCCTCTGTTGCTCAGTGCTATGTGCCTGCACATTTAGATCCAGTAGGAAGGGAGTAGCAAAGTATCTTTCCTCTGTGGCTCAGTGCTATGTGCCCGCACACTTACATCCAGTAGGAAGGAAGTAGCAAAGTATCTTTCCTCTGTGGCTCAGCGCTATGTGCCTGCCTGCACACTTAGATCCAGTAGTAAGGGAGTAGCAAAGTATCTTTCATCTGTGGCTCAGTGCTATGTGCCTGCACACTTAGATCCAGTGGGAAGGAAGTAGCAAATTATCTTTCCTCTGTGGCTCAGTGCTATGTGCCTGCACACTTAGATCCAGTGGGAAGGAAGTACCAAAGTATCTTTCCTCTGTGGCTCTGAGCTATGTGCCTGCACACTTAGATCCAGTGTGAAGGAAGTACCAAAGTAGCTTTCCTCTGTGGCTCAGAGCTATGTGCCTGCACACTTAGATCCAGTGGGAAGGAAGTACCAAAGTATGTTTCCTCTGTGGCTAAGCGCTATGTGCCTGCACGCTTAGATTCAGTGGGAAGGGAGTAGCAAAGTAGCTTTCCTCAGTGGCTCAGAGCTATGTGCCTGCACATTTAGATCCAGTGGGAAGGAAGTACCAAAGTAGCTTTCCTCTGTGGCTCAGAGCTATGTGCCTGCACACTTAGATCCAGTGGGAAGGAAGTACCAAAGTATCTTTCCTCTGTGGCTAAGCGCTATGTGCCTGCACTTTTAGATTCAGTAGGAAGGGAGTAGCAAAGTATCTTTCCTCTGTGGCTCAGTGCTATGTGCCTGCCCGTACTCTTAGATTCAGTAGGAAGGGAGTAGCAAAGTATCTTTCCTCTGTGTCTCAGAGCTATGTGCCTGCCCGCACAGTTAGATCCAGTAGGAAGGGAGTAGCAAAGTATCTTTCCTCTGTAGCTCAGCGCAATGTGCCTGCCCGCACACTTAGATCCAGTAGGAAGGGAGTAGCAAAGTATCTTTCCTCTGTGGCTCAGCGCTATGTGCTTGCCCGCACACTTAGATCCAGTAGGAAGGAAGTACCAAAGTATCTTTCCTCTGTGGCTAAGCGCTATGTGCCTGACCGCACACTTAGATCCAGTAGGAAGGAAGTAGCAAAGTATCTCAGCAGTTATGTGCCTGCCAGCACACTTAGATCCAGTAGGAAGGAAGTACCAAAGTATCTTTCCTCTGTGGCTAAGCGCTATGTGCCTGACCGCACACTTAGATCCAGTAGGAAGGAAGTAGCAAAGTATCTTTCCTCTGTGGCTCAGCGCTATGTGCTTGCCCGTAACCTTAGATCCAGTAGGAAGGAAGTAGCAAAGTATCTTTCCTCTGTGGCTCAGCGCTATGTGCCTGCCTGCACACTTAGATCCAGTAGTTAGGAAGTAGCAAAGTATCTTTCATCTGTGGCTCAGCGCTATGTGCCTGACCGCACACTTAGATCCAGTAGGAAGGAAGTACCAAAGAATCTTTCCTCTGTGGCTAAGCGCTATGTGCCTGACCGCACACTTAGATCCAGTAGGAAGGGAGTAGCAAAGTATCTTTCCTCTGTGGCTCAGTGCTATGTGCCTGCACATTTAGATCCAGTAGGAAGGGAGTAGCAAAGTATCTTTCCTCTGTGGCTCAGTGCTATGTGCCCGCAAACTTACATCCAGTAGGAAGGAAGTAGCAAAGTATCTTTCCTCTGTGGATCAGCGCTATGTGCCTGCCTGCACACTTAGATCCAGTAGGAAGGGAGTAGCAAAGTATCTTTCCTCTGTGGCTCAGTGCTATGTGCCCGCACACTTACATCCAGTAGGAAGGAAGTACCAAATTATCTTTCCTCTGTGGCTAAGCGCTATGTGCCTGCACGCTTAGATTCAGTGGGAAGGGAGTAGCAAAGTAGCTTTCCTCAGTGGCTCAGAGCTATGTGCCTGCACATTTAGATCCAGTGGGAAGGAAGTACCAAAGTAGCTTTCCTCTGTGGCTCAGAGCTATGTGCCTGCACACTTAGATCCAGTGGGAAGGAAGTACCAAAGTATCTTTCCTCTGTGGCTAAGCGCTATGTGCCTGCACTCTTAGATTCAGTAGGAAGGGAGTAGCAAAGTATCTTTCCTCTGTGGCTCAGTGCTATGTGCCTGCCCGCACTCTTAGATTCAGTAGGAAGGGAGTAGCAAAGTATCTTTCCTCTGTGGCTCAGAGCTATGTGCCTGCCCGCACAGTTAGATCCAGTAGGAAGGGAGTAGCAAAGTATCTTTCCTCTGTGGCTCAGCACAATGTGCCTGCCCGCACACTTAGATCCAGTAGGAAGGGAGTACCAAAGTATCTTTCCTCTGTGGCTCAGCGCTATGTGCTTGCCCGCACACTTAGATCCAGTAGGAAGGAAGTACCAAAGTATCTTTCCTCTGTGGCTAAGCGCTATGTGCCTGACTGCACACTTAGATCCAGTAGGAAGGAAGTACCAAAGTATCTTTTCTCTGTGGCTCAGCGATATGTGCTTGCCCGTACCCTTAGATCCAGTAGGAAGGAAGTAGCAAAGTATCTTTCCTCTGTGGCTCAGCGCTATGTGCCTGCCTGCACACTTAGATCCAGTAGGAAGGGAGTAGCAAAGTATCTTTCCTCTGTGGCTCAGCGCTATGTGCCTGCCTGCACACTTAGATCCAATAGGAAGGGAGTAGCAAAGTATCTTTCCTCTGTGGCTCAGCACTATGTGCCTGCCTGCACACTTAGATCCAGTAGGAAGGGAGTAGCAAAGTATCTTTCCTCTGTGGCTCAGTGCTATGTGCCTGCACATTTAGATCCAGTAGGAAGGGAGTAGCAAAGTATCTTTCCTCTGTGGCTCAGTGCTATGTGCCCGCACACTTACATCCAGTAGGAAGGAAGTAGCAAAGTATCTTACCTCTGTGGCTCAGTGCTATGTGCCTGCCCGCACTCTTAGATTCAGTAGGAAGGGAGTAGCAAAGTATCTTTCCTCTGTGGCTCAGAGCTATGTGCCTGCCTGCACAGTTAGATCCAGTAGGAAGGGAGTAGCAAAGTATCTTTCCTCTGTGGCTCAGCGCAATGTGCCTGCCCGCACACTTAGATCCAGTAGGGAGGGAGTAGCAAAGTATCTTTCCTCTGTGGCTCAGACCTATGTGCCTGCCCGCACAGTTAGATCCAGTAGGAAGGGAGTAGCAAAGTATCTTTCCTCTGTGGCTCAGCGCAATGTGCCTGCCCGCACACTTAGATCCAGTGGGAAGGGAGTAGCAAAGTATCTTTCCTCTGTGGCTCAGCGCTATGTGCTTGCCCGCACACTTAGATCCAGTAGGAAGGGAGTAGCAAAGTATCTTACACACTTAGATCCAGTAGGAAGGAAGTACCAAAGTATCTTTCCTCTGTGGCTAAGCGCTATGTGCCTGACCGCACACTTAGATCCAGTAGGAAGGGAGTAGCAAAGTATCTTTCCTCTGTGGCTCAGCGCAATGTGCTTGCCCGCACACTTAGATCCAGTAGGAAGGAAGTACCAAAGTATCTTTCCTCTGTGGCTAAGCGCTATGTGCCTGACTGCACACTTAGATCCAGTAGGAAGGAAGTACCAAAGTATCTTTTCTCTGTGGCTCAGCGATATGTGCTTGCCCGTACCCTTAGATCCAGTAGGAAGGAAGTAGCAAAGTATCTTTCCTCTGTGGCTCAGCGCTATGTGCCTGCCTGCACACTTAGATCCAGTAGGAAGGGAGTAGCAAAGTATCTTTCCTCTGTGGCTCAGCGCTATGTGCCTGCCTGCACACTTAGATCCAATAGGAAGGGAGTAGCAAAGTATCTTTCCTCTGTGGCTCAGCACTATGTGCCTGCCTGCACACTTAGATCCAGTAGGAAGGGAGTAGCAAAGTATCTTTCCTCTGTGGCTCAGTGCTATGTGCCTGCACATTTAGATCCAGTAGGAAGGGAGTAGCAAAGTATCTTTCCTCTGTGGCTCAGTGCTATGTGCCCGCACACTTACATCCAGTAGGAAGGAAGTAGCAAAGTATCTTACCTCTGTGGCTCAGTGCTATGTGCCTGCCCGCACTCTTAGATTCAGTAGGAAGGGAGTAGCAAAGTATCTTTCCTCTGTGGCTCAGAGCTATGTGCCTGCCTGCACAGTTAGATCCAGTAGGAAGGGAGTAGCAAAGTATCTTTCCTCTGTGGCTCAGCGCAATGTGCCTGCCCGCACACTTAGATCCAGTAGGGAGGGAGTAGCAAAGTATCTTTCCTCTGTGGCTCAGACCTATGTGCCTGCCCGCACAGTTAGATCCAGTAGGAAGGGAGTAGCAAAGTATCTTTCCTCTGTGGCTCAGCGCAATGTGCCTGCCCGCACACTTAGATCCAGTGGGAAGGGAGTAGCAAAGTATCTTTCCTCTGTGGCTCAGCGCTATGTGCTTGCCCGCACACTTAGATCCAGTAGGAAGGGAGTAGCAAAGTATCTTACACACTTAGATCCAGTAGGAAGGAAGTACCAAAGTATCTTTCCTCTGTGGCTAAGCGCTATGTGCCTGACCGCACACTTAGATCCAGTAGGAAGGAAGTAGAAAAGTATCTCAGCAGTTATGTGCCTGCCCGCACACTTAGATCCAGTAGGAAGGAAGTACCAAAGTATCTTTCCTCTGTGGCTAAGCGCTATGTGCCTGACCGCACACTTAGATCCAGTAGGAAGGAAGTAGCAAAGTATCTTTCCTCTGTGGCTCAGCGCTATGTGCCTGACCGCACACTTAGATCCAGTAGGAAGGGAGTAGCAAAGTATCTTTCCTCTGTGGCTCAGCGCTATGTGCTTGCCCGCACACTTAGATCCAGTAGGAAGGAAGTACCAAAGTATCTTTCCTCTGTGGCTAAGCGCTATGTGCCTGACTGCACACTTAGATCCAGTAGGAAGGAAGTACCAAAGTATCTTTTCTCTGTGGCTCAGCGCTATGTGCTTGCCCGTACCCTTAGATCCAGTAGGAAGGAAGTAGCAAAGTATCTTTCCTCTGTGGCTCGGCGCTATGTGCCTGCCTGCACACTTAGATCCAGTAGGAAGGGAGTAGCAAAGTATCTTTCCTCTGTGGCTCAGCGCTATGTGCCTGCCTGCACACTTAGATCCAATAGGAAGGGAGTAGCAAAGTATCTTTCCTCTGTGGCTCAGCACTATGTGCCTGCCTGCACACTTAGATCCAGTAGGAAGGGAGTAGCAAAGTATCTTTCCTCTGTGGCTCAGTGCTATGTGCCTGCACATTTAGATCCAGTAGGAAGGGAGTAGCAAAGTATCTTTCCTCTGTGGCTCAGTGCTATGTGCCCGCACACTTACATCCAGTAGGAAGGAAGTAGCAAAGTATCTTACCTCTGTGGCTCAGCGCTATGTGCCTGCCTGCACACTTAGATCCAGTAGTAAGGGAGTAGCAAAGTATCTTTCCTCTGTGGCTCAATGCTATGTGCCTGCACACTTAGATCCGGTGGGAAGGAAGTAGCAAAGTATCTTTCCTCTGTGGCTCAGTGCTATGTGCCTGCACACTTAGATCCAGTAGGAAGGGAGTAGCAAATTATCTTTCCTCTGTGGCTAAGCGCTATGTGCCTGCACGCTTAGATTCAGTGGGAAGGGAGTAGCAAAGTAGCTTTCCTCAGTGGCTCAGAGCTATGTGCCTGCACATTTAGATCCAGTGGGAAGGAAGTACCAAAGTAGCTTTCCTCTGTGGCTCAGAGCTATGTGCCTGCACACTTAGATCCAGTGGGAAGGAAGTACCAAAGTATCTTTCCTCTGTGGCTAAGCGCTATGTGGCTGCACTCTTAGATTCAGTAGGAAGGGAGTAGCAAAGTATCTTTCCTCTGTGGCTCAGTGCTATGTGCCTGCCCGCACTCTTAGATTCAGTAGGAAGGGAGTAGCAAAGTATCTTTCCTCTGTGGCTCAGAGCTATGTGCCTGCCCGCACAGTTAGATCCAGTAGGAAGGGAGTAGCAAAGTATCTTTCCTCTGTGGCTCAGCGCAATGTGCCTGCCCGCACACTTAGATCCAGTAGGAAGGGAGTAGCAAAGTATCTTTCCTCTGTCGCTCAGCGCTATGTGCCTGCACGCTTAGATTCAGTGCGAAGGGAGTAGCAAAGTCGCTTTCCTCAGTGGCTCAGAGCTATGTGCCTGCACATTTAGATCCAGTGGGAAGGAAGTACCAAAGTAACTTTCCTCTGTGGCTCAGAGCTATGTGCCTGCACACTTAGATCCAGTGGGAAGGAAGTACCAAAGTATCTTTCCTCTGTGGCTAAGCGCTATGTGCCTGCACTCTTAGATTCAGTAGGAAGGGAGTAGCAAAGTATCTTTCCTCTGTGGCTCAGTGCTATGTGCCTGCCCGCACTCTTAGATTCAGTAGGAAGGGAGTAGCAAAGTATCTTTCCTCTGTGGCTCAGAGCTATGTGCCTGCCTGCACAGTTAGATCCAGTAGGAAGGGAGTAGCAAAGTATCTTTCCTCTGTGGCTCAGCGCAATGTGCCTGCCCGCACACTTAGATCCAGTAGGGAGGGAGTAGCAAAGTATCTTTCCTCTGTGGCTCAGACCTATGTGCCTGCCCGCACAGTTAGATCCAGTAGGAAGGGAGTAGCAAAGTATCTTTCCTCTGTGGCTCAGCGCAATGTGCCTGCCCGCACACTTAGATCCAGTGGGAAGGGAGTAGCAAAGTATCTTTCCTCTGTGGCTCAGCGCTATGTGCTTGCCTGCACACTTAGATTCAGTAGGAAGGGAGTAGCAAAGTATCTTACACACTTAGATCCAGTAGGAAGGAAGTACCAAAGTATCTTTCCTCTGTGGCTAAGCGCTATGTGCCTGACCGCACACTTAGATCCAGTAGGAAGGAAGTAGCAAAGTATCTCAGCAGTTATGTGCCTGCCCGCACACTTAGATCCAGTAGGAAGGAAGTACCAAAGTATCTTTCCTCTGTGGCTAAGCGCTATGTGCCTGACCGCACACTTAGATCCAGTAGGAAGGAAGTAGCAAAGTATCTTTCCTCTGTGGCTCAGCTCTATGTGCCTGACCGCACACTTAGATCCAGTAGGTAGGAAGTAGCAAAGTATCTTTCCTCTGTGGCTCAGCGCTATGTGCCTGACCGCACACTTAGATCCAGTAGGAAGGAAGTACCAAAGTATCTTTCCTCTTTGGCTAAGCGCTATGTGCCTGACCGCACAATTAGATCCAGTAGGAAGGAAGTACCAAAGTATCTTTCCTCTGTGGCTCAGCTTTATGTGCTTGCCGGCACCCTTAGATCCAGTAGGAAGGAAGTAGCAAAGTATCTTTCCTCTGTGGCTCAGCGCTATGTGCCCGCCTGCACACTTAGATCCAGTAGGAAGTTAGTAGCAAAGTACCTTTCCTCTGTGGCTCAGCAGTTATGTGCCGGCCCGCACACTTAGATCCAGTAGGAAGTTAGTAGCAAAGTACCTTTCCTCTGTGGCTCAGCAGTTATGTGCCTGCCCGCACACTTAGATCCAGTAGGAAGGAAGTACCAAAGTATCTTTCCTCTGTGGCTAAGCGCTATGTGCCTGACCGCACACTTAGATCCAGTAGGAAGGAAGTACCAAAGTATCTTTCCTCTGTGGCTCAGCGCTATGTGCTTGCCCGCACCCTTAGATCCAGTAGGAAGGAAGTAGCAAAGTATCTTTCCTCTGTGGCTCAGCGCTATGTGCCTGCCTGCACACTTAGACCCAGTAGGAAGGGAGTAGCAAAGTATCTTTCCTCTGTGGCTCAGTGCTATGTGCCTGCACACTTAGATCCAGTAGGAAGTAATTAGCAAAGTATCTTTCCTCTGTGGTTCAGCGCTATGTGCCTGCCTGCACACTTAGATCCAGTAGGAAGGGAGTAGCAAAGTATCTTTCCTCTGTTGCTCAGTGCTATGTGCCTGCACATTTAGATCCAGTAGGAAGGGAGTAGCAAAGTATCTTTCCTCTGTGGCTCAGTGCTATGTGCCCGCACACTTACATCCAGTAGGAAGGAAGTAGCAAAGTATCTTTCCTCTGTGGCTCAGCGCTATGTGCCTGCCTGCACACTTAGATCCAGTAGTAAGGGAGTAGCAAAGTATCTTTCATCTGTGGCTCAGTGCTATGTGCCTGCACACTTAGATCCAGTGGGAAGGAAGTAGCAAATTATCTTTCCTCTGTGGCTCAGTGCTATGTGCCTGCACACTTAGATCCAGTGGGAAGGAAGTACCAAAGTATCTTTCCTCTGTGGCTCTGAGCTATGTGCCTGCACACTTAGATCCAGTGTGAAGGAAGTACCAAAGTAGCTTTCCTCTGTGGCTCAGAGCTATGTGCCTGCACACTTAGATCCAGTGGGAAGGAAGTACCAAAGTATCTTTCCTCTGTGGCTAAGCGCTATGTGCCTGCACGCTTAGATTCAGTGGGAAGGGAGTAGCAAAGTAGCTTTCCTCAGTGGCTCAGAGCTATGTGCCTGCACATTTAGATCCAGTGGGAAGGAAGTACCAAAGTAGCTTTCCTCTGTGGCTCAGAGCTATGTGCCTGCACACTTAGATCCAGTGGGAAGGAAGTACCAAAGTATCTTTCCTCTGTGGCTAAGCGCTATGTGCCTGCCTGCACACTTAGATCCAGTAGTAAGGGAGTAGCAAAGTATCTTTCCTCTGTGGCTCAATGCTATGTGCCTGCACACTTAGATCCGGTGGGAAGGAAGTAGCAAAGTATCTTTCCTCTGTGGCTCAGTGCTATGTGCCTGCACACTTAGATCCAGTAGGAAGTGAGTAGCAAAGTATCTTTCCTCTGTGGCTAAGCTCTATGTGCCTGCACGCTTAGATTCAGTGGGAAGGGAGTAGCAAAGTAGCTTTCCTCAGTGGCTCAGAGCTATGTGCCTGCACATTTAGATCCAGTGGGAAGGAAGTACCAAAGTAGCTTTCCTCTGTGGCTCAGAGCTATGTGCCTGCACACTTAGATCCAGTGGGAAGGAAGTACCAAAGTATCTTTCCTCTGTGGCTAAGCGCTATGTGGCTGCACTCTTAGATTCAGTAGGAAGGGAGTAGCAAAGTATCTTTCCTCTGTGGCTCAGTGCTATGTGCCTGCCCGCACTCTTAGATTCAGTAGGAAGGGAGTAGCAAAGTATCTTTCCTCTGTGGCTCAGAGCTATGTGCCTGTCCGCACAGTTAGATCCAGTAGGAAGGGAGTAGCAAAGTATCTTTCCTCTGTGGCTCAGCGCAATGTGCCTGCCCGCACACTTAGATCCAGTAGGAAGGGAGTAGCAAAGTATCTTTCCTCTGTCGCTCAGCGCTATGTGCCTGCACGCTTAGATTCAGTGCGAAGGGAGTAGCAAAGTCGCTTTCCTCAGTGGCTCAGAGCTATGTGCCTGCACATTTAGATCCAGTGGGAAGGAAGTACCAAAGTAACTTTCCTCTGTGGCTCAGAGCTATGTGCCTGCACACTTAGATCCAGTGGGAAGGAAGTACCAAAGTATCTTTCCTCTGTGGCTAAGCGCTATGTGCCTGCACTCTTAGATTCAGTAGGAAGGGAGTAGCAAAGTATCTTTCCTCTGTGGCTCAGTGCTATGTGCCTGCCCGCACTCTTAGATTCAGTAGGAAGGGAGTAGCAAAGTATCTTTACTCTGTGGCTCAGAGCTATGTGCCTGCCTGCACAGTTAGATCCAGTAGGAAGGGAGTAGCAAAGTATCTTTCCTCTGTGGCTCAGCGCAATGTGCCTGCCCGCACACTTAGATCCAGTAGGGAGGGAGTAGCAAAGTATCTTTCCTCTGTGGCTCAGACCTATGTGCCTGCCCGCACAGTTAGATCCAGTAGGAAGGGAGTAGCAAAGTATCTTACCTCTGTGGCTCAGCGCAATGTGCCTGCCCGCACACTTAGATCCAGTGGGAAGGGAGTAGCAAAGTATCTTTCCTCTGTGGCTCAGCGCTATGTGCTTGCCCGCACACTTAGATCCAGTAGGAAGGGAGTAGCAAAGTATCTTACACACTTAGATCCAGTAGGAAGGAAGTACCAAAGTATCTTTCCTCTGTGGCTAAGCGCTATGTGCCTGACCGCACACTTAGATCCAGTAGGAAGGAAGTAGCAAAGTATCTCAGCAGTTATGTGCCTGCCCGCACACTTAGATCCAGTAGGAAGGAAGTACCAAAGTATCTTTCCTCTGTGGCTAAGCGCTATGTGCCTGACCGCACACTTAGATCCAGTAGGAAGGAAGTAGCAAAGTATCTTTCCTCTGTGGCTCAGCGCTATGTGCTTGCCCGCACACTTAGATCCAGTAGGAAGGAAGTACCAAAGTATCTTTCCTCTGTGGCTAAGCGCTATGTGCCTGACTGCACACTTAGATCCAGTAGGAAGGAAGTACCAAAGTATCTTTTCTCTGTGGCTCAGCGCTATGTGCTTGCCCGTACCCTTAGATCCAGTAGGAAGGAAGTAGCAAAGTATCTTTCCTCTATGGCTCGGCGCTATGTGCCTGCCTGCACACTTAGATCCAGTAGGAAGGGAGTAGCAAAGTATCTTTCCTCTGTGGCTCAGCGCTATGTGCCTGCCTGCACACTTAGATCCAATAGGAAGGGAGTAGCAAAGTATCTTTCCTCTGTGGCTCAGCACTATGTGCCTGCCTGCACACTTAGATCCAGTAGGAAGGGAGTAGCAAAGTATCTTTCCTCTGTGGCTCAGTGCTATGTGCCTGCACATTTAGATCCAGTAGGAAGGGAGTAGCAAAGTATCTTTCCTCTGTGGCTCAGTGCTATGTGCCCGCACACTTACATCCAGTAGGAAGGAAGTAGCAAAGTATCTTACCTCTGTGGCTCAGCGCTATGTGCCTGCCTGCACACTTAGATCCAGTAGTAAGGGAGTAGCAAAGTATCTTTCCTCTGTGGCTCAATGCTATGTGCCTGCACACTTAGATCCGGTGGGAAGGAAGTAGCAAAGTATCTTTCCTCTGTGGCTCAGTGCTATGTGCCTGCACACTTAGATCCAGTAGGAAGGGAGTAGCAAATTATCTTTCCTCTGTGGCTAAGCGCTATGTGCCTGCACGCTTAGATTCAGTGGGAAGGCAGTAGCAAAGTAGCTTTCCTCAGTGGCTCAGAGCTATGTGCCTGCACATTTAGATCCAGTGGGAAGGAAGTACCAAAGTAGCTTTCCTCTGTGGCTCAGAGCTATGTGCCTGCACACTTAGATCCAGTGGGAAGGAAGTACCAAAGTATCTTTCCTCTGTGGCTAAGCGCTATGTGGCTGCACTCTTAGATTCAGTAGGAAGGGAGTAGCAAAGTATCTTTCCTCTGTGGCTCAGTGCTATGTGCCTGCCCGCACTCTTAGATTCAGTAGGAAGGGAGTAGCAAAGTATCTTTCCTCTGTGGCTCAGAGCTATGTGCCTGCCCGCACAGTTAGATCCAGTAGGAAGGGAGTAGCAAAGTATCTTTCCTCTGTGGCTCAGCGCAATGTGCCTGCCCGCACACTTAGATCCAGTAGGAAGGGAGTAGCAAAGTATCTTTCCTCTGTCGCTCAGCGCTATGTGCCTGCACGCTTAGATTCAGTGCGAAGGGAGTAGCAAAGTCGCTTTCCTCAGTGGCTCAGAGCTATGTGCCTGCACATTTAGATCCAGTGGGAAGGAAGTACCAAAGTAACTTTCCTCTGTGGCTCAGAGCTATGTGCCTGCACACTTAGATCCAGTGGGAAGGAAGTACCAAAGTATCTTTCCTCTGTGGCTAAGCGCTATGTGCCTGCACTCTTAGATTCAGTAGGAAGGGAGTAGCAAAGTATCTTTCCTCTGTCGCTCAGTGCTATGTGCCTGCCCGCACTCTTAGATTCAGTAGGAAGGGAGTAGCAAAGTATCTTTCCTCTGTGGCTCAGAGCTATGTGCCTGCCTGCACAGTTAGATCCAGTAGGAAGGGAGTAGCAAAGTATCTTTCCTCTGTGGCTCAGCGCAATGTGCCTGCCCGCACACTTAGATCCAGTAGGGAGGGAGTAGCAAAGTATCTTTCCTCTGTGGCTCAGACCTATGTGCCTGCCCGCACAGTTAGATCCAGTAGGAAGGGAGTAGCAAAGTATCTTTCCTCTGTGGCTCAGCGCAATGTGCCTGCCCGCACACTTAGATCCAGTGGGAAGGGAGTAGCAAAGTATCTTTCCTCTGTGGCTCAGCGCTATGTGCTTGCCTGCACACTTAGATTCAGTAGGAAGGGAGTAGCAAAGTATCTTACACACTTAGATCCAGTAGGAAGGAAGTACCAAAGTATCTTTCCTCTGTGGCTAAGCGCTATGTGCCTGACCGCACACTTAGATCCAGTAGGAAGGAAGTAGCAAAGTATCTCAGCAGTTATGTGCCTGCCCGCACACTTAGATCCAGTAGGAAGGAAGTACCAAAGTATCTTTCCTCTGTGGCTAAGCGCTATGTGCCTGACCGCACACTTAGATCCAGTAGGAAGGAAGTAGCAAAGTATCTTTCCTCTGTGGCTCAGCTCTATGTGCCTGACCGCACACTTAGATCCAGTAGGTAGGAAGTAGCAAAGTATCTTTCCTCTGTGGCTCAGCGCTATGTGCCTGACCGCACACTTAGATCCAGTAGGAAGGAAGTACCAAAGTATCTTTCCTCTTTGGCTAAGCGCTATGTGCCTGACCGCACACTTAGATCCAGTAGGAAGGAAGTACCAAAGTATCTTTCCTCTGTGGCTCAGCTTTATGTGCTTGCCGGCACCCTTAGATCCAGTAGGAAGGAAGTAGCAAAGTATCTTTCCTCTGTGGCTCAGCGCTATGTGCCCGCCTGCACACTTAGATCCAGTAGGAAGTTAGTAGCAAAGTACCTTTCCTCTGTGGCTCAGCAGTTATGTGCCCGCCCGCACACTTAGATCCAGTAGGAAGTTAGTAGCAAAGTACCTTTCCTCTGTGGCTCAGCAGTTATGTGCCTGCCCGCACACTTAGATCCAGTAGGAAGGAAGTACCAAAGTATCTTTCCTCTGTGGCTAAGCGCTATGTGCCTGACCGCACACTTAGATCCAGTAGGAAGGAAGTACCAAAGTATCTTTCTTCTGTGGCTCAGCGCTATGTGCTTGCCCGCACCCTTAGATCCAGTAGGAAGGAAGTAGCAAAGTATCTTTCATCTGTGGCTCAGCGCTATGTGCCTGCCTGCACACTTAGACCCAGTAGGAAGGGAGTAGCAAAGTATCTTTCCTCTGTGGCTCAGTGCTATGTGCCTGCACACTTAGATCCAGTAGGAAGGAATTAGCAAAGTATCTTTCCTCTGTGGTTCAGCGCTATGTGCCTGCCTGCACACTTAGATCCAGTAGGAAGGGAGTAGCAAAGTCTCTTTCCTCTGTTGCTCAGTGCTATGTGCCTGCACATTTAGATCCAGTAGGAAGGGAGTAGCAAAGTATCTTTCCTCTGTGGCTCAGTGCTATGTACCCGCACACTTACATCCAGTAGGAAGGAAGTAGCAAAGTATCTTTCCTCTGTGGCTCAGCGCTATGTGCCTGCCTGCACACTTAGATCCAGTAGTAAGGGAGTAGCAAAGTATCTTTCATCTGTGGCTCAGTGCTATGTGCCTGCACACTTAGATCCAGTGGGAAGGAAGTACCAAATTATCTTTCCTCTGTGGCTAAGCGCTATGTGCCTGCACGCTTAGATTCAGTGGGAAGGGAGTATCAAAGTAGCTTTCCTCAGTGGCTCAGAGCTATGTGCCTGCACATTTAGATCCAGTGGGAAGGAAGTACCAAAGTAGCTTTCCTCTGTGGCTCAGAGCTATGTGCCTGCACACTTAGATCCAGTGGGAAGGAAGTACCAAAGTATCTTTCCTCTGTGGCTAAGCGCTATGTGCCTGCACTCTTAGATTCAGTAGGAAGGGAGTAGCAAAGTATCTTTCCTCTGTGGCTCAGTGCTATGTGCCTGCCCGCACTCTTAGATTCAGTAGGAAGGGAGTAGCAAAGTATCTTTCCTCTGTGGCTCAGAGCTATGTGCCTGCCCGCACAGTTAGATCCAGTAGGAAGGGAGTAGCAAAGTATCTTTCCTCTGTGGCTCAGCACAATGTGCCTGCCCGCACACTTAGATCCAGTAGGAAGGGAGTAGCAAAGTATCTTTCCTCTGTGGCTCAGCGCTATGTGCTTGCCCGCACACTTAGATCCAGTAGGAAGGAAGTACCAAAGTATCTTTCCTCTGTGGCTAAGCGCTATGTGCCTGACTGCACACTTAGATCCAGTAGGAAGGAAGTACCAAAGTATCTTTTCTCTGTGGCTCAGCGCTATGTGCTTGCCCGTACCCTTAGATCCAGTAGGAAGGAAGTAGCAAAGTATCTTTCCTCTGTGGCTCAGCGCTATGTGCCTGCCTGCACACTTAGATCCAATAGGAAGGGAGTAGCAAAGTATCTTTCCTCTGTGGCTCAGCACTATGTGCCTGCCTGCACACTTAGATCCAGTAGGAAGGGAGTAGCAAAGTATCTTTCCTCTGTGGCTCAGTGCTATATGCCTGCACATTTAGATCCAGTAGGAAGGGAGTAGCAAAGTATCTTTCCTCTGTGGCTCAGTGCTATGTGCCCGCACACTTACATCCAGTAGGAAGGAAGTAGCAAAGTATCTTACCTCTGTGGCTCAGCGCTATGTGCCTGCCTGCACACTTAGATCCAGTAGTAAGGGAGTAGCAAAGTATCATTCCTCTGTGGCTCAATGCTATGTGCCTGCACACTTAGATCCGGTGGGAAGGAAGTAGCAAAGTATCTTTCCTCTGTGGCTCAGTGCTATGTGCCTGCACACTTAGATCCAGTAGGAAGGGAGTAGCAAAGTATCTTTCCTCTGTGGCTAAGCGCTATGTGCCTGCACGCTTAGATTCAGTGGGAAGGGAGTAGCAAAGTAGCTTTCCTCAGTGGCTCAGAGCTATGTGCCTGCACATTTAGATCCAGTGGGAAGGAAGTACCAAAGTAGCTTTCCTCTGTGGCTCAGAGCTATGTGCCTGCACACTTAGATCCAGTGGGAAGGAAGTACCAAAGTATCTTTCCTCTGTGGCTAAGCGCTATGTGGCTGCACTCTTAGATTCAGTAGGAAGGGAGTAGCAAAGTATCTTTCCTCTGTGGCTCAGTGCTATGTGCTTGCCCGCACACTTAGATCCAGTAGGAAGGAAGTACCAAAGTATCTTTCCTCTGTGGCTAAGCGCTATGTGCCTGACTGCACACTTAGATCCAGTAGGAAGGAAGTACCAAAGTATCTTTTCTCTGTGGCTCAGCGCTATGTGCTTGCCCGTACCCTTAGATCCAGTAGGAAGGAAGTAGCAAAGTATCTTTCCTCTATGGCTCGGCGCTATGTGCCTGCCTGCACACTTAGATCCAGTAGGAAGGGAGTAGCAAAGTATCTTTCCTCTGTGGCTCAGCGCTATGTGCCTGCCTGCACACTTAGATCCAATAGGAAGGGAGTAGCAAAGTATCTTTCCTCTGTGGCTCAGCACTATGTGCCTGCCTGCACACTTAGATCCAGTAGGAAGGGAGTAGCAAAGTATCTTTCCTCTGTGGCTCAGTGCTATGTGCCTGCACATTTAGATCCAGTAGGAAGGGAGTAGCAAAGTATCTTTCCTCTGTGGCTCAGTGCTATGTGCCCGCACACTTACATCCAGTAGGAAGGAAGTAGCAAAGTATCTTACCTCTGTGGCTCAGCGCTATGTGCCTGCCTGCACACTTAGATCCAGTAGTAAGGGAGTAGCAAAGTATCTTTCCTCTGTGGCTCAATGCTATGTGCCTGCACACTTAGATCCGGTGGGAAGGAAGTAGCAAAGTATCTTTCCTCTGTGGCTCAGTGCTATGTGCCTGCACACTTAGATCCAGTAGGAAGGGAGTAGCAAATTATCTTTCCTCTGTGGCTAAGCGCTATGTGCCTGCACGCTTAGATTCAGTGGGAAGGCAGTAGCAAAGTAGCTTTCCTCAGTGGCTCAGAGCTATGTGCCTGCACATTTAGATCCAGTGGGAAGGAAGTACCAAAGTAGCTTTCCTCTGTGGCTCAGAGCTATGTGCCTGCACACTTAGATCCAGTGGGAAGGAAGTACCAAAGTATCTTTCCTCTGTGGCTAAGCGCTATGTGGCTGCACTCTTAGATTCAGTAGGAAGGGAGTAGCAAAGTATCTTTCCTCTGTGGCTCAGTGCTATGTGCCTGCCCGCACTCTTAGATTCAGTAGGAAGGGAGTAGCAAAGTATCTTTCCTCTGTGGCTCAGAGCTATGTGCCTGCCCGCACAGTTAGATCCAGTAGGAAGGGAGTAGCAAAGTATCTTTCCTCTGTGGCTCAGCGCAATGTGCCTGCCCGCACACTTAGATCCAGTAGGAAGGGAGTAGCAAAGTATCTTTCCTCTGTCGCTCAGCGCTATGTGCCTGCACGCTTAGATTCAGTGCGAAGGGAGTAGCAAAGTCGCTTTCCTCAGTGGCTCAGAGCTATGTGCCTGCACATTTAGATCCAGTGGGAAGGAAGTACCAAAGTAACTTTCCTCTGTGGCTCAGAGCTATGTGCCTGCACACTTAGATCCAGTGGGAAGGAAGTACCAAAGTATCTTTCCTCTGTGGCTAAGCGCTATGTGCCTGCACTCTTAGATTCAGTAGGAAGGGAGTAGCAAAGTATCTTTCCTCTGTCGCTCAGTGCTATGTGCCTGCCCGCACTCTTAGATTCAGTAGGAAGGGAGTAGCAAAGTATCTTTCCTCTGTGGCTCAGAGCTATGTGCCTGCCTGCACAGTTAGATCCAGTAGGAAGGGAGTAGCAAAGTATCTTTCCTCTGTGGCTCAGCGCAATGTGCCTGCCCGCACACTTAGATCCAGTAGGGAGGGAGTAGCAAAGTATCTTTCCTCTGTGGCTCAGACCTATGTGCCTGCCCGCACAGTTAGATCCAGTAGGAAGGGAGTAGCAAAGTATCTTTCCTCTGTGGCTCAGCGCAATGTGCCTGCCCGCACACTTAGATCCAGTGGGAAGGGAGTAGCAAAGTATCTTTCCTCTGTGGCTCAGCGCTATGTGCTTGCCTGCACACTTAGATTCAGTAGGAAGGGAGTAGCAAAGTATCTTACACACTTAGATCCAGTAGGAAGGAAGTACCAAAGTATCTTTCCTCTGTGGCTAAGCGCTATGTGCCTGACCGCACACTTAGATCCAGTAGGAAGGAAGTAGCAAAGTATCTCAGCAGTTATGTGCCTGCCCGCACACTTAGATCCAGTAGGAAGGAAGTACCAAAGTATCTTTCCTCTGTGGCTAAGCGCTATGTGCCTGACCGCACACTTAGATCCAGTAGGAAGGAAGTAGCAAAGTATCTTTCCTCTGTGGCTCAGCTCTATGTGCCTGACCGCACACTTAGATCCAGTAGGTAGGAAGTAGCAAAGTATCTTTCCTCTGTGGCTCAGCGCTATGTGCCTGACCGCACACTTAGATCCAGTAGGAAGGAAGTACCAAAGTATCTTTCCTCTTTGGCTAAGCGCTATGTGCCTGACCGCACACTTAGATCCAGTAGGAAGGAAGTACCAAAGTATCTTTCCTCTGTGGCTCAGCTTTATGTGCTTGCCGGCACCCTTAGATCCAGTAGGAAGGAAGTAGCAAAGTATCTTTCCTCTGTGGCTCAGCGCTATGTGCCCGCCTGCACACTTAGATCCAGTAGGAAGTTAGTAGCAAAGTACCTTTCCTCTGTGGCTCAGCAGTTATGTGCCCGCCCGCACACTTAGATCCAGTAGGAAGTTAGTAGCAAAGTACCTTTCCTCTGTGGCTCAGCAGTTATGTGCCTGCCCGCACACTTAGATCCAGTAGGAAGGAAGTACCAAAGTATCTTTCCTCTGTGGCTAAGCGCTATGTGCCTGACCGCACACTTAGATCCAGTAGGAAGGAAGTACCAAAGTATCTTTCTTCTGTGGCTCAGCGCTATGTGCTTGCCCGCACCCTTAGATCCAGTAGGAAGGAAGTAGCAAAGTATCTTTCCTCTGTGGCTCAGCGCTATGTGCCTGCCTGCACACTTAGACCCAGTAGGAAGGGAGTAGCAAAGTATCTTTCCTCTGTGGCTCAGTGCTATGTGCCTGCACACTTAGATCCAGTAGGAAGGAATTAGCAAAGTATCTTTCCTCTGTGGTTCAGCGCTATGTGCCTGCCTGCACACTTAGATCCAGTAGGAAGGGAGTAGCAAAGTCTCTTTCCTCTGTTGCTCAGTGCTATGTGCCTGCACATTTAGATCCAGTAGGAAGGGAGTAGCAAAGTATCTTTCCTCTGTGGCTCAGTGCTATGTGCCCGCACACTTACATCCAGTAGGAAGGAAGTAGCAAAGTATCTTTCCTCTGTGGCTCAGCGCTATGTGCCTGCCTGCACACTTAGATCCAGTAGTAAGGGAGTAGCAAAGTATCTTTCATCTGTGGCTCAGTGCTATGTGCCTGCACACTTAGATCCAGTGGGAAGGAAGTACCAAATTATCTTTCCTCTGTGGCTAAGCGCTATGTGCCTGCACGCTTAGATTCAGTGGGAAGGGAGTATCAAAGTAGCTTTCCTCAGTGGCTCAGAGCTATGTGCCTGCACATTTAGATCCAGTGGGAAGGAAGTACCAAAGTAGCTTTCCTCTGTGGCTCAGAGCTATGTGCCTGCACACTTAGATCCAGTGGGAAGGAAGTACCAAAGTATCTTTCCTCTGTGGCTAAGCGCTATGTGCCTGCACTCTTAGATTCAGTAGGAAGGGAGTAGCAAAGTATCTTTCCTCTGTGGCTCAGTGCTATGTGCCTGCCCGCACTCTTAGATTCAGTAGGAAGGGAGTAGCAAAGTATCTTTCCTCTGTGGCTCAGAGCTATGTGCCTGCCCGCACAGTTAGATCCAGTAGGAAGGGAGTAGCAAAGTATCTTTCCTCTGTGGCTCAGCACAATGTGCCTGCCCGCACACTTAGATCCAGTAGGAAGGGAGTAGCAAAGTATCTTTCCTCTGTGGCTCAGCGCTATGTGCTTGCCCGCACACTTAGATCCAGTAGGAAGGAAGTACCAAAGTATCTTTCCTCTGTGGCTAAGCGCTATGTGCCTGACTGCACACTTAGATCCAGTAGGAAGGAAGTACCAAAGTATCTTTTCTCTGTGGCTCAGCGCTATGTGCTTGCCCGTACCCTTAGATCCAGTAGGAAGGAAGTAGCAAAGTATCTTTCCTCTGTGGCTCAGCGCTATGTGCCTGCCTGCACACTTAGATCCAATAGGAAGGGAGTAGCAAAGTATCTTTCCTCTGTGGCTCAGCACTATGTGCCTGCCTGCACACTTAGATCCAGTAGGAAGGGAGTAGCAAAGTATCTTTCCTCTGTGGCTCAGTGCTATATGCCTGCACATTTAGATCCAGTAGGAAGGGAGTAGCAAAGTATCTTTCCTCTGTGGCTCAGTGCTATGTGCCCGCACACTTACATCCAGTAGGAAGGAAGTAGCAAAGTATCTTACCTCTGTGGCTCAGCGCTATGTGCCTGCCTGCACACTTAGATCCAGTAGTAAGGGAGTAGCAAAGTATCATTCCTCTGTGGCTCAATGCTATGTGCCTGCACACTTAGATCCGGTGGGAAGGAAGTAGCAAAGTATCTTTCCTCTGTGGCTCAGTGCTATGTGCCTGCACACTTAGATCCAGTAGGAAGGGAGTAGCAAAGTATCTTTCCTCTGTGGCTAAGCGCTATGTGCCTGCACGCTTAGATTCAGTGGGAAGGGAGTAGCAAAGTAGCTTTCCTCAGTGGCTCAGAGCTATGTGCCTGCACATTTAGATCCAGTGGGAAGGAAGTACCAAAGTAGCTTTCCTCTGTGGCTCAGAGCTATGTGCCTGCACACTTAGATCCAGTGGGAAGGAAGTACCAAAGTATCTTTCCTCTGTGGCTAAGCGCTATGTGGCTGCACTCTTAGATTCAGTAGGAAGGGAGTAGCAAAGTATCTTTCCTCTGTGGCTCAGTGCTATGTGCCTGCCCGCACTCTTAGATTCAGTAGGAAGGGAGTAGCAAAGTATCTTTACTCTGTGGCTCAGAGCTATGTGCCTGCCCTCACAGTTAGATCCAGTAGGAAGGGAGTAGCAAAGTATCTTTCCTCTGTGGCTCAGCGCAATGTGCCTGCCCGCACACTTAGATCCAGTAGGAAGGGAGTAGCAAAGTATCTTTCCTCTGTCGCTCAGCGCTATGTGCCTGCACGCTTAGATTCAGTGCGAAGGGAGTAGCAAAGTCGCTTTCCTCAGTGGCTCAGAGCTATGTGCCTGCACATTTAGATCCAGTGGGAAGGAAGTACTAAAGTAACTTTCCTCTGTGGCTCAGACCTATGTGCCTGCACACTTAGATCCAGTGGAAAGGAAGTACCAAAGTATCTTTCCTCTGTGGCTAAGCGCTATGTGCCTGCACTCTTAGATTCAGTAGGAAGGGAGTAGCAAAGTATCTTTCCTCTGTGGCTCAGTGCTATGTGCCTGCCCGCACTCTTAGATTCAGTAGGAAGGGAGTAGCAAAGTATCTTTCCTCTGTGGCTCAGAGCTATGTGCCTGCCTGCACAGTTAGATCCAGTAGGAAGGGAGTAGCAAAGTATCTTTCCTCTGTGGCTCAGCGCAATGTGCCTGCCCGCACACTTAGATCCAGTAGGGAGGGAGTAGCAAAGTATCTTTCCTCTGTGGCTCAGACCTATGTGCCTGCCCGCACAGTTAGATCCAGTAGGAAGGGAGTAGCAAAGTATCTTTCCTCTGTGGCTCAGCGCAATGTGCCTGCCCGCACACTTAGATCCAGTGGGAAGGGAGTAGCAAAGTATCTTTCCTCTGTGGCTCAGCGCTATGTGCTTGCCCGCACACTTAGATCCAGTAGGAAGGGAGTAGCAAAGTATCTTACACACTTAGATCCAGTAGGAAGGAAGTACCAAAGTATCTTTCCTCTGTGGCTAAGCGCTATGTGCCTGACCGCACACTTAGATGCAGTAGGAAGGAAGTAGCAAAGTATCTCAGCAGTTATGTGCCTGCCCGCACACTTAGATGCAGTAGGAAGGAAGTACCAAAGTATCTTTCCTCTGTGGCTAAGCGCTATGTGCCTGACCGCACACTTAGATCCAGTAGGAAGGAAGTAGCAAAGTATCTTTCCTCTGTGGCTCAGCGCTATGTGCCTGACCGCACACTTAGATCCAGTAGGAAGGGAGTAGCAAAGTATCTTTCCTCTGTGGCTCAGCGCTATGTGCTTGCCCGCACACTTAGATCCAGTAGGAAGGAAGTACCAAAGTATCTTTCCTCTGTGGCTAAGCGCTATGTGCCTGACTGCACACTTAGATCCAGTAGGAAGGAAGTACCAAAGTATCTTTTCTCTGTGGCTCAGCGCTATGTGCTTGCCCGTACCCTTAGATCCAGTAGGAAGGAAGTAGCAAAGTATCTTTCCTCTGTGGCTCAGCGCTATGTGCCTGCCTGCACACTTAGATCCAGTAGGAAGGGAGTAGCAAAGTATCTTTCCTCTGTGGCTCAGCGCTATGTGCCTGCCTGCACACTTAGATCCAATAGGAAGGGAGTAGCAAAGTATCTTTCCTCTGTGGCTCAGCACTATGTGCCTGCCTGCACACTTAGATCCAGTAGGAAGGGAGTAGCAAAGTATCTTTCCTCTGTGGCTCAGTGATATGTGCCTGCACATTTAGATCCAGTAGGAAGGGAGTAGCAAAGTATCTTTCCTCTGTGGCTCAGTGCTATGTGCCCGCACACTTACATCCAGTAGGAAGGAAGTAGCAAAGTATCTTACCTCTGTGGCTCAGCGCTATGTGCCTGCCTGCACACTTAGATCCAGTAGTAAGGGAGTAGCAAAGTATCTTTCCTCTGTGGCTCAATGCTATGTGCCTGCACACTTAGATCCGGTGGGAAGGAAGTAGCAAAGTATCTTTCCTCTGTGGCTCAGTGCTATGTGCCTGCACACTTAGATCCAGTAGGAAGGGAGTAGCAAAGTATCTTTCCTCTGTGGCTAAGCGCTATGTGCCTGCACGCTTAGATTCAGTGGGAAGGGAGTAGCAAAGTAGCTTTCCTCAGTGGCTCAGAGCTATGTGCCTGCACATTTAGATCCAGTGGGAAGGAAGTACCAAAGTAGCTTTCCTCTGTGGCTCAGAGCTATGTGCCTGCACACTTAGATCCAGTGGGAAGGAAGTACCAAAGTATCTTTCCTCTGTGGCTAAGCGCTATGTGGCTGCACTCTTAGATTCAGTAGGAAGGGAGTAGCAAAGTATCTTTCCTCTGTTGCTCAGTGCTATGTGCCTGCCCGCACTCTTAGATTCAGTAGGAAGGGAGTAGCAAAGTATCTTTCCTCTGTGGCTCAGAGCTATGTGCCTGCCCGCACAGTTAGATCCAGTAGGAAGGGAGTAGCAAAGTATCTTTCCTCTGTGGCTCAGCGCAATGTGCCTGCCCGCACACTTAGATCCAGTAGGAAGGGAGTAGCAAAGTATCTTTCCTCTGTCGCTCAGCGCTATGTGCCTGCACGCTTAGATTCAGTGCGAAGGGAGTAGCAAAGTCGCTTTCCTCAGTGGCTCAGAGCTATGTGCCTGCACATTTAGATCCAGTGGGAAGGAAGTACCAAAGTAACTTTCCTCTGTGGCTCAGAGCTATGTGCCTGCACACTTAGATCCAGTGGGAAGGAAGTACCAAAGTATCTTTCCTCTGTGGCTAAGCGCTATGTGCCTGGACTCTTAGATTCAGTAGGAAGGGAGTAGCAAAGTATCTTTCCTCTGTGGCTCAGTGCTATGTGCCTGCCCGCACTCTTAGATTCAGTAGGAAGGGAGTAGCAAAGTATCTTTCCTCTGTGGCTCAGAGCTATGTGCCTGCCTGCACAGTTAGATCCAGTAGCAAGGGAGTAGCAAAGTATCTTTCCTCTGTGGCTCAGCGCTATGTGCCTGCCTGCACACTTAGATCCAGTAGGAAATGAGTAGCAAAGTATCTTTCCTCTGTGGCTCAGTGCTATGTGCCTGCACATTTAGATCCAGTAGGAAGGGAGTAGCAAAGTATCTTTCCTCTGTGGCTCAGTGCTATGTGCCCGCACACTTACATCCAGTAGGAAGGAAGTAGCAAAGTATCTTTCCTCTGTGGCTCAGCGCTATGTGCCTGCCTGCACACTTAGATCCAGTAGTAAGGGAGTAACAAAGTATCTTTCCTCTGTGGCTCAGTGCTATGTGCCTGCACACTTAGATCCAGTGGGAAGGAAGTAGCAAATTATCTTTCCTCTGTGGCTCAGTGCTATGTGCCTGCACACTTAGATCCAGTGGGAAGGAAGTACCAAAGTATCTTTCCTCTGTGGCTCTGAGCTATGTGCCTGCACACTTAGATCCAGTGTGAAGGAAGTACCAAAGTAGCTTTCCTCTGTGGCTCAGAGCTATGTGCCTGCACACTTAGATCCAGTGGGAAGGAAGTACCAAAGTATCTTTCCTCTGTGGCTAAGCGCTATGTGCCTGCACGCTTAGATTCAGTGGGAAGGGAGTAGCAAAGTAGCTTTCCTCAGTGGCTCAGAGCTATGTGCCTGCACATTTAGATCCAGTGGGAAGGAACTACCAAAGTAGCTTTCCTCTGTGGATCAGAGCTATGTGCCTGCACACTTAGATCCAGTGGGAAGGAAGTACCAAAGTATCTTTCCTATGTGGCTAAGCGCTATGTGCCTGCACTTTTAGATTCAGTAGGAAGGGAGTAGCAAAGTATCTTTCCTCTGTGGCTCAGTGCTATGTGCCCGCACACTTACATCCAGTAGGAAGGAAGTAGCAAAGTATCTTTCCTCTGTGGCTCAGCGCTATGTGCCTGCCCGCACACTTAGATCCAGTAAGAAGAGAGTAGCAAAGTATCTTTCCTCTGTGGCTCAGTGTTATGTGCCTACCTGCACACTTAGATCCAGTAGGAAGGGAGTAGCAAAGTATCTTTCCTCTGTGGCTCAGCGCTATGTGCCTGCCCGCACACTTAGATCCAGTAAGAAGAGAGTAGCAAAGTATCTTTCCTCTGTGGCTCAGTGCTATGTGCCCGCACACTTAGATCCAGTAGGACGGGAGTAGCAAAGTATCTTTCCTCTGTGGCTCAGTGCTATATGCCTGCACACTTACATCCAGTAGGAAGGAAGCAGCAAAGTATCTTTCCTCTGTGGCTCAGCGCCATGTGCCTGCCCGCACACTTGGAGCCAGTAGGAAGGAAGTAGCAAAGTACCTTTCCTCTGTGGCTCAGCGCAATGTGCCTGCCCGCACACTTAGATCCAGTAGGAAGGAAGTAGCAAAGTACCTTGCCTCTGTGGCTCAGCGCTATGTGCCTGCCTGCACACTTAGATCCAGTAGGACGGGAGTAGCAAAGTATCTTTCCTCTGTGGCTCAGTGCTATGTGCCCGCACACTTACATCCAGTAGGAAGGAAGTAGCAAAGTATCTTTCCTCCGTGGCTCAGCGCTATGTGCCTGCCCGCACACTTAGATCCAGTAGGAAGGGAGTAGCAAAGTATTTTCCTCTGTGGCTCAGTGCTATGTGCCTGCCCGCACACTTAGATCCAGTAGGAAGGAAGTAGCAAAGTATCTTTCCTCTGTGGGTCAGCGTCATGTGCCTGCACACTTAGATCCAGTAGGAAGGAAGTAGCAAAGTATCTTTCCTCTGTGGCTCAGCGCTATGTGCCTGCCCGCACACTTAGATCCAGTAGGACGTGAGTAGCAAAGTATCTTTCCTCTGTGGCTCAGTGCTATGTGCTTGCACACTTAGATCCAGTAGGAAGGAAGTAACAAAGTATCTTTCCTCTGTGGCTCAGTGCTATGTGCCTGCACACTTAGATCCAGTAGGAAGGAAGTACCAAAGTATCTTTCATCTGTGGCTCAGCGCTATGTGCTTGCCCGCACCCTTAGATCCAGTAGGAAGGAAGTAGCAAAGTATCTTTCATCTGTGGCTCAGCGCTATGTGCCTGCCTGCACACTTAGATCCAGTAGGAAGGGAGTAGCAATGTATCTTTCCTCTGTGGCTCAGTGCTATGTGCCTGCACACTTAGATCCAGCAGGAAGGAAGTAGCAAAGTATCTTTCCTCTGTGGCTCAGCGCTATGTGCCTGCCTGCACACTTAGATCCAGTAGGAAGGGAGTAGCAAAGTATCTTTCCTCTGTGGCTCAGTGCTATGTGCCTGCACATTTAGATCCAGTAGGAAAGGAGTAGCAAAGTATCTTTCCTCTGTGGCTCAGTGCTATGTGCCCGCACACTTACATCCAGTAGGAAGGAAGTAGCAAAGTATCTTTTCTCTGTGGCTCAGCGCTATGTGCCTGCCTGCACACTTAGATCCAGTAGTAAGGGAGTAGCAAAGTATCTTTCCTCTGTGGCTCAGAGTTATGTGCCTGCACACTTAGATCCAGTGTGAAGGAAGTACCAAAGTAGCTTTCCTCTGTGGCTCAGAGCTATGTGCCTGCACGCTTAGATCCAATGGGAAGGAAGTACCAAAGTATCTTTCCTCTGTGGCTAAGCGCTATGTGCCTGCACGCTTAGATTCAGTGGGAAGGGAGTAGCAAAGTAGCTTTCCTCAGTGGCTCAGAGCTATGTGCCTGCACATTTAGATCCAGTGGGAAGTAAGTACCAAAGTAGCTTTCCTCTGTGGCTCAGACCTATGTGCCTGCACACATAGATCCAGTGGGAAGGAAGTACCAAAGTATCTTTCCTCTGTGGCTAAGCGCTATGTGCCTGCACTCTTAGATTCAGTAGGAAGGGAGTAGCAAAGTATCTTTCCTCTGTGGCTCAGTGCTATGTGCCTGCCGCACTCTTAGATTCAGTAGGAAGGGAGTAGCAAAGTATCTTTCCTCTGTGGCTCAGAGCTATGTGCCTGCCCGCACAGTTAGATCCAGTAGGAAGGGAGTAGCAAAGTATCTTTCCTCTGCGGCTCAGCGCAATGTGCCTGCCCGCACACTTAGATCCAGTAGGAAGGGAGTAGCAAAGTATCTTTCCTCTGTGGCTCAGCGCTATGTGCTTGCCCGCACACTTAGATCCAGTAGGAAGGGAGTAGCAAAGTATCTTTCCTCTGTGGCTAAGCGCTATGTGCCTGACCGCACACTTAGATCCAGTAGGAAGGAAGTAGCAAAGTATCTCAGCAGTTATGTGCCTGCCCGCACACTTAGATCCAGTAGGAAGGAAGTACCAAAGTATCTTTCCTCTGTGGCTAAGCGCTATGTGCCTGACTGCACAATTAGATCCAGTAGGAAGGAAGTAGCAAAGTATCTTTCCTCTGTGGCTAAGCGCTATGTGCCTGACCGCACACTTAGATCCAGTAGGAAGGAAGTAGCAAAGTATCTTTCCTCTGTTGCTCAGCGCTATGTGCCTGACCGCACACTTAGATCCAGTAGGTAGGAAGTAGCAAAGTATCTTTCCTCTGTGGCTCAGCGCTATGTGCCTGACCGCACACTTAGATCCAGTAGGAAGGAAGTACCAAAGTATCTTTCCTCTGTGGCTCAGTGCTATGTGCCTGCACATTTAGATCCAGTAGGAAAGGAGTAGCAAAGTATCTTTCCTCTGTGGCTCTGTGCTATGTGCCCGCACACTTACATCCAGTAGGAAGGAAGTAGCAAAGTATCTTTTCTCTGTGGCTCAGCGCTATGTGCCTGCCTGCACACTTAGATCCAGTAGTAAGGGAGTAGCAAAGTATCTTTCCTCTGTGGCTCAGAGTTATGTGCCTGCACACTTAGATCCAGTGTGAAGGAAGTACCAAAGTAGCTTTCCTCTGTGGCTCAGAGCTATGTGCCTGCACGCTTAGATCCAATGGGAAGGAAGTACCAAAGTATCTTTCCTCTGTGGCTAAGCGCTATGTGCCTGCACGCTTAGATTCAGTGGGAAGGGAGTAGCAAAGTAGCTTTCCTCAGTGGCTCAGAGCTATGTGCCTGCACATTTAGATCCAGTGGGAAGGAAGTACCAAAGTAGCTTTCCTCTGTGGCTCAGAGCTATGTGCCTGCACACATAGATCCAGTGGGAAGGACGTACCAAAGTATCTTTCCTCTGTGGCTAAGCGCTATGTGCCTGCACTCTTAGATTCAGTAGGAAGGGAGTAGCAAAGTATCTTTCCTCTGTGGCTCAGTGCTATGTGCCTGCCGCACTCTTAGATTCAGTAGGAAGGGAGTAGCAAAGTATCTTTCCTCTGTGGCTCAGAGCTATGTGCCTGCCCGCACAGTTAGATCCAGTAGGAAGGGAGTAGCAAAGTATCTTTCCTCTGCGGCTCAGCGCAATGTGCCTGCCCGCACACTTAGATCCAGTAGGAAGGGAGTAGCAAAGTATCTTTCCTCTGTGGCTCAGCGCTATGTGCTTGCCCGCACACTTAGATCCAGTAGGAAGGGAGTAGCAAAGTATCTTTCCTCTGTGGCTAAGCGCTATGTGCCTGACCGCACACTTAGATCCAGTAGGAAGGAAGTAGCAAAGTATCTCAGCAGTTATGTGCCTGCCCGCACACTTAGATCCAGTAGGAAGGAAGTACCAAAGTATCTTTCCTCTGTGGCTAAGCGCTATGTGCCTGACTGCACAATTAGATCCAGTAGGAAGGAAGTAGCAAAGTATCTTTCCTCTGTGGCTAAGCGCTATGTGCCTGACCGCACACTTAGATCCAGTAGGAAGGAAGTAGCAAAGTATCTTTCCTCTGTGGCTCAGCGCTATGTGCCTGACCGCACACTTAGATCCAGTAGGTAGGAAGTAGCAAAGTATCTTTCCTCTGTGGCTCAGCGCTATGTGCCTGACCGCACACTTAGATCCAGTAGGAAGGAAGTACCAAAGTATCTTTCCTCTGTGGCTAAGCGCTATGTGCCTGACCGCACACTTAGATCCAGTAGGAAGGAAGTAGCAAAGTATCTTTCCTCTGTGGCTCAGTGCTATGTGCCTGCCTGCACACTTAGATCCATTAGGAAGGGAGTAGCAAAGTATCTTTCCTCTGTGGCTCAGCGCTATGTGCCTGCCTGCACACTTAGATCCAGTAGGAAGGGAGTAGCAAAGTATCTTTCCTCTGTGGCTCAGTGCTATGTGCCTGCACATTTAGATCCAGTAGGAAGGGAGTAGCAAAGTATCTTTCCTCTGTGGCTCAGTGCTATGTGCCCGCACACTTACATCCAGTAGGAAGGAAGTAGCAAAGTATCTTTCCTCTGTGGCTCAGCGCTATGTGCCTGCCTGCACACTTAGATCCAGTAGTAAGGGAGTAGCAAAGTATCTTTCCTCTGTGGCTCAGTGCTATGTGCCTGCACACTTAGATCCAGTGGGAAGGAAGTACCAAAGTATCTTTCCTCTGTGGCTCAGAGCTATGTGCCTGCACACTTAGATCCAGTGTGAAGGAAGTACCAAAGTAGCTTTCCTCTGTGGCTCAGAGCTATGTGCCTGCACGCTTAGATCCAGTGTGAAGGAAGTACCAAAGTAGCGTTCCTCTGTGGCTAAGCGCTATGTGCCTGCACGCTTAGATTCAGTGGGAAGGGAGTAGCAAAGTAGCTTTCCTCAGTGGCTCAGAGCTATGTGCCTGCACATTTAGATCCAGTGGGAAGGAAGTACCAAAGTAGCTTTCCTCTGTGGCTCAGAGCTATGTGCCTGCACACTTAGATCCAGTGGGAAGGAAGTACCAAAGTATCTTTCCTCTGTGGCTAAGCGCTATGTGCCTGCACTCTTAGATTCAGTAGGAAGGGAGTAGCAAAGTATCTTTCCTCTGTGGCTCAGTGCTATGTGCCTGCCCGCACTCTTAGATTCAGTAGGAAGGGAGTAGCAAAGTATTTTTCCTCTGTGGCTCAGAGCTATGTGCCTGCCCGCACAGTTAGATCCAGTAGGAAGGGAGTAGCAAAGTATCTTTCCTCTGTGGCTCAGCGCAATGTGCCTGCCCGCACACTTAGATCCAGTAGGAAGGGAGTAGCAAAGTATCTTTCCTCTGTGGCTCCGCGCTATGTGCTTGCCCGCACACTTAGATCCAGTAGGAAGGGAGTAGCAAAGTATCTTTCCTCTGTGGCTCAGCGCTATGTGCCTGACCGCACACTTAGATCCAGTAGGAAGGAAGTACCAAAGTATCTTTCCTCTGTGGCTAAGCGCTATGTGCCTGACTGCACACTTAGATCCAGTAGGAAG
Source organism: Ambystoma mexicanum (assembly GCF_040938575.1). Taxonomy (NCBI): domain Eukaryota; kingdom Metazoa; phylum Chordata; class Amphibia; order Caudata; family Ambystomatidae; genus Ambystoma; species Ambystoma mexicanum. The sequence goes on along the minus strand of NC_090923.1, from coordinate 19,934,378 downwards.
GAAGTAGCAAAGTATCTTTCCTCTGTGGCTAAGCGCTATGTGCCTGACCGCACACTTAGATCCAGTAGGAAGGAAGTAGCAAAGTATCTTTCCTCTGTGGCTCAGCGCTATGTGCGTGACCGCACACTTAGATCCAGTAGGTAGGAAGTAGCAAAGTATCTTTCCTCTGTGGCTCAGCGCTATGTGCCTGACCGCACACTTAGATCCAGTAGGAAGGAAGTACCAAAGTATCTTTCCTCTGTGGCTAAGCGCTATGTGCCTGACCGCACACTTAGATCCAGTAGGAAGGAAGTACCAAAGTATCTTTTCTCTGTGGCTTAGCGCTATGTGCTTGCCCGTACCCTTAGATCCAGTAGGAAGGACATAGCAAAGTATCTTTCCTCTGTGGCTCAGCGCTATGTGCCTGCACACTTAGATTCAGTAGGAAGGGAGTAGCAAAGTATCTTTCCTCTGTGGCTCAGTGCTATGTGCCTGCACACTTAGATCTAGTAGGAAGGAAGTAGCAAAGTATCTTTCCTCTGTGGCTCAGCGCTATGTGCCTGCCTGCACACTTAGATCCAGTAGGAAGGGAGTAGCAAAGTATCTTTCCTCTGTGGCTCAGTGCTATGTGCCTGCACATTTAGATCCAGTAGGAAGGGAGTAGCAAAGTATCTTTCCTCTGTGGCTCAGTGCTATGTGCCCGCACACTTACATCCAGTAGGAAGGAAGTAGCAAAGTATCTTTCCTTTGTGGCTCAGCGCTATGTGCCTTCCTGCACACTTAGATCCAGTAGGATTGGAGTAGCAAAGTATCTTTCCTCTGTGGCTCAGTGCTATGTGCCTGCACATTTAGATCCAGTAGGAAGGGAGTAGCAAAGTATCTTTCCTCTGTGGCTCAGTGCTATGTGCCCGCACACTTACATCCAGTAGGAAGGAAGTACCAAATTATCTTTCCTTTGTGGCTAAGCGCTATGTGCCTGCACGCTTAGATTCATTGGGAAGGGAGTAGCAAAGTAGCTTTCCTCAGTGGCTCAGAGCTATGTGCCTGCACATTTAGATCCAGTGGGAAGGAAGTACCAAAGTAGCTTTCCTCTGTGGCTCAGAGCTATGTGCCTGCACACTTAGATCCAGTGGGAAGGGAGTAGCAAGGTATCTTTCCTCTGTGGCTCAGTGCTATGTGCCTGCACACTTAGATCCAGTAGGAAGGAAGTAGCAAAGTATCTTTCCTCTGTGGCTCAGCGCTATGTGCCTTCCTGCACACTTAGATCCAGTAGGAAGGGAGTAGCAAAGTGTCTTTCCTCTGTGGCTCAGCGCTATGTGCCTGCCTGCACACTTAGATCCAGTAGGAAGGGAGTAGCAAGGTATCTTTCCTCTGTGGCTCAGTGCTTTGTGCCTGCACACTTAGATCCAGTAGGAAGGAAGTAGCAACGTATCTTTCCTCTCTGGCTCAGCGCTATGTGCCTTCCTGCACATTTAGATCCAGTAGGAAGGGAGTAGCAAAGTATCTTTCCTCTGTGGCTCAGCGCAATGTGCCTGCCCGCACACTTAGATCCAGTAGGAAGGGAGTAGCAAAGTATCTTTCCTCTGTGGCTCAGCGCTATGTGCTTGCCCGCACACTTAGATCCAGTAGGAAGGGAGTAGCAAAGTATCTTTCCTCTGTGGCTAAGCGCTATGTGCCTGACTGCACACTTAGATCCAGTAGGAAGGAAGTAGCAAAGTATCTTTCCTCTGTGGCTAAGCGCTATGTGCCTGACCGCACACTTAGATCCAGTAGGAAGGAAGTAGCAAAGTATCTTTCCTCTGTGGCTCAGCGCTATGTGCCTGACCGCACACTTAGATCCAGTAGGAAGGAAGTACCAAAGTATCTTTCCTCTGTGGCTAAGCGCTATGTGCCTGACCGCATACTTAGATCCAGTAGGAAGGAAGTAGCAAAGTATCTTTCCTCTGTGGCTCAGCGCTATGTGCCTGACCGCACACTTAGATCCAGTAGGAAGGAAGTAGCAAAGTATCTTTCCTCTGTGGCTCAGCGCTATGTGCCAGACCGCACACTTAGATCCAGTAGGTATGAAGTAGCAAAGTATCTTTCCTCTGTGGCTCAGCGCTATGTTCCTGACCGCACACTTAGATCCAGTAGGAAGGAAGTACCAAAGTATCTTTCCTCTGTGGCTAAGCGCTATGTGCCTGACCGCACACTTAGATCCAGTAGGAAGGAAGTACCAAAGTATCTTTTCTCTGTGGCTCAGCGCTATGTGCTTGCCCGTAACCTTAGATCCAGTAGGAAGGAAGTAGCAAAGTATCTTTCCTCTGTGGCTCAGCGCTATGTGCCTGCCTGCACACTTAGATCCAGTAGGAAGGGAGTAGCAAAGTATCTTTCCTCTGTGGCTCAGTGCTATGTGCCTGCACACTTAGATCCAGTAGGAAGGAAGTAGCAAAGTATCTTTCCTCTGTGGCTCAGCGCTATGTGCCTGCCTGCACACTTAGATCCAGTAGGAAGGGAGTAGCAAAGTATCTTTCCTCTGTGGCTCAGTGCTATGTGCCTGCACATTTAGATCCAGTAGGAAGGGAGTAGCAAAGTATCTTTCCTCTGTGGCTCAGTGCTATGTGCCCGCACACTTACATCCAGTAGGAAGGAAGTAGCAAAGTATCTTTCCTCTGTGGATCAGCGCTATGTGCCTGCCTGCACACTTAGATCCAGTAGGAAGGGAGTAGCAAAGTATCTTTCCTCTGTGGCTCAGTGCTATGTGCCCGCACACTTACATCCAGTAGGAAGGAAGTACCAAATTATCTTTCCTCTGTGGCTAAGCGCTATGTGCCTGCACGCTTAGATTCAGTGGGAAGGGAGTAGCAAAGTAGCTTTCCTCAGTGGCTCAGAGCTATGTGCCTGCACATTTAGATCCAGTGGGAAGGAAGTACCAAAGTAGCTTTCCTCTGTGGCTCAGAGCTATGTGCCTGCACACTTAGATCCAGTGGGAAGGAAGTACCAAAGTATCTTTCCTCTGTGGCTAAGCGCTATGTGCCTGCACTCTTAGATTCAGTAGGAAGGGAGTAGCAAAGTATCTTTCCTCTGTGGCTCAGTGCTATGTGCCTGCACATTTAGATCCAGTAGGAAGGGAGTAGCAAAGTATCTTTCCTCTGTGGCTCAGTGCTATGTGCCCGCACACTTACATCCAGTAGGAAGGAAGTAGCAAAGTATCTTTCCTCTGTGGATCAGCGCTATGTGCCTGCCTGCACACTTAGATCCAGTAGGAAGGGAGTAGCAAAGTATCTTTCCTCTGTGGCTCAGTGCTATGTGCCCGCACACTTACATCCAGTAGGAAGGAAGTACCAAATTATCTTTCCTCTGTGGCTAAGCGCTATGTGCCTGCACGCTTAGATTCAGTGGGAAGGGAGTAGCAAAGTAGCTTTCCTCAGTGGCTCAGAGCTATGTGCCTGCACATTTAGATCCAGTGGGAAGGAAGTACCAAAGTAGCTTTCCTCTGTGGCTCAGAGCTATGTGCCTGCACACTTAGATCCAGTGGGAAGGAAGTACCAAAGTATCTTTCCTCTGTGGCTAAGCGCTATGTGCCTGCACTCTTAGATTCAGTAGGAAGGGAGTAGCAAAGTATCTTTCCTCTGTGGCTCAGTGCTATGTGCCTGCCCGCACTCTTAGATTCAGTAGGAAGGGAGTAGCAAAGTATCTTTCCTCTGTGGCTCAGAGCTATGTACCTGCCCGCACAGTTAGATCCAGTACGAAGGGAGTAGCAAAGTATCTTTCCTCTGTGGCTCAGCGCGATGTGCCTGCCCGCACACTTAGATCCAGTAGGAAGGGAGTAGCAAAGTATCTTTCCTCTGTGGCTCAGCGCTATGTGCTTGCCCGCACACTTAGATCCAGTAGGAAGGAAGTACCAAAGTATCTTTCCTCTGTGGCTAAGCGCTATGTGCCTGACTGCACACTTAGATCCAGTAGGAAGGAAGTACCAAAGTATCTTTTCTCTGTGGCTCAGCGCTATGTGCTTGCCCGTACCCTTAGATCCAGTAGGAAGGAAGTAGCAAAGTATCTTTCCTCTGTGGCTCAGGGCTATGTGCCTGCCTGCACACTTAGATCCAGTAGGAAGGGAGTAGCAAAGTATCTTTCCTCTGTGGCTCAGCGCTATGTGCTTGCCTGCACACTTAGATCCAATAGGAAGGGAGTAGCAAAGTATCTTTCCTCTGTGGCTCAGCACTATGTGCCTGCCTGCACACTTAGATCCAGTAGGAAGGGAGTAGCAAAATATCTTTCCTCTGTGGCTCAGTGCTATGTGCCTGCACATTTAGATCCAGTAGGAAGGGAGTAGCAAAGTATCTTTCCTCTGTGGCTCAGTGCTATGTGCCCGCACACTTACATCCAGTAGGAAGGAAGTAGCAAAGTATCTTACCTCTGTGGCTCAGCGCTATGTGCCTGCCTGCACACTTAGATCCAGTAGTAAGGGAGTAGCAAAGTATCTTTCCTCTGTGGCTCAATGCTATGTGCCTGCACACTTAGATCCGGTGGGAAGGAAGTAGCAAAGTATCTTTCCTCTGTGGCTCAGTGCTATGTGCCTGCACACTTAGATCCAGTAGGAAGGGAGTAGCAAAGTATCTTTCCTCTGTGGCTAAACGCTATGTGCCTGCACGCTTAGATTCAGTGGGAAGGGAGTAGCAAAGTAGCTTTCCTCAGTGGCTCAGAGCTATGTGCCTGCACATTTAGATCCAGTGGGAAGGAAGTACCAAAGTAGCTTTCCTCTGTGGCTCAGAGCTATGTGCCTGCACACTTAGATCCAGTGGGAAGGAAGTACCAAAGTATCTTTCCTCTGTGGCTAAGCGCTATGTGGCTGCACTCTTAGATTCAGTAGGAAGGGAGTAGCAAAGTATCTTTCCTCTGTGGCTCAGTGCTATGTGCCTGCCCGCACTCTTAGATTCCGTAGGAAGGGAGTAGCAAAGTATCTTTCCTCTGTGGCTCAGAGCTATGTGCCTGCCCGCACAGTTAGATCCAGTAGGAAGGGAGTAGCAAAGTATCTTTCCTCTGTGGCTCAGCGCAATGTGCCTGCCCGCACACTTAGATCCAGTAGGAAGGGAGTAGCAAAGTATCTTTCCTCTGTCGCTCAGCGCTATGTGCCTGCACGCTTAGATTCAGTGCGAAGGGAGTAGCAAAGTCGCTTTCCTCAGTGGCTCAGAGCTATGTGCCTGCACATTTAGATCCAGTGGGAAGGAAGTACCAAAGTAACTTTCCTCTGTGGCTCAGAGCTATGTGCCTGCACACTTAGATCCAGTGGGAAGGAAGTACCAAAGTATCTTTCCTCTGTGGCTAAGCGCTATGTGCCTGCACTCTTAGATTCAGTAGGAAGGGAGTAGCAAAGTATCTTTCCTCTGTGGCTCAGTGCTATGTGCCTGCCCGCACTCTTAGATTCAGTAGGAAGGGAGTAGCAAAGTATCTTTCCTCTGTGGCTCAGAGCTATGTGCCTGCCTGCACAGTTAGATCCAGTAGGAAGGGAGTAGCAAAGTATCTTTCCTCTGTGGCTCAGCGCAATGTGCCTGCCCGCACACTTAGATCCAGTAGGGAGGGAGTAGCAAAGTATCTTTCCTCTGTGGCTCAGACCTATGTGCCTGCCCGCACAGTTAGATCCAGTAGGAAGGGAGTAGCAAAGTATCTTTCCTCTGTGGCTCAGCGCAATGTGCCTGCCTGCACACTTAGATCCAGTGGGAAGGGAGTAGCAAAGTATCTTTCCTCTGTGGCTCAGCGCTATGTGCTTGCCCGCACACTTAGATCCAGTAGGAAGGGAGTAGCAAAGTATCTTACACACTTAGATCCAGTAGGAAGGAAGTACCAAAGTATCTTTCCTCTGTGGCTAAGCGCTATGTGCCTGACCGCACACTTAGATCCAGTAGGAAGGAAGTAGCAAAGTATCTCAGCAGTTATGTGCCTGCCCGCACACTTAGATCCAGTTGGAAGGAAGTACCAAAGTATCTTTCCTCTGTGGCTAAGCGCTATGTGCCTGACCGCACACTTAGATCCAGTAGGAAGGAAGTAGCAAAGTATCTTTCCTCTGTGGCTCAGCGCTATGTGCCTGACCGCACACTTAGATCCAGTAGGAAGGGAGTAGCAAAGTATCTTTCCTCTGTGGCTCAGCGCTATGTGCTTGCCCACACACTTAGATCCAGTAGGAAGGAAGTACCAAAGTATCTTTCCTCTGTGGCTAAGCACTATGTGCCTGACTGCACACTTAGATCCAGTAGGAAGGAAGTACCAAAGTATCTTTTCTCTGTGGCTCAGCGCTATGTGCTTGCCCGTACCCTTAGATCCAGTAGGAAGGAAGTAGCAAAGTATCTTTCCTCTGTGGCTCAGCACTATGTGCCTGCCTGCACACTTAGATCCAGTAGGAAGGGAGTAGCAAAGTATCTTTCCTCTGTGGCTCAGCGCTATGTGCCTGCCTGCACACTTAGATCCAATAGGAAGGGAGTAGCAAAGTATCTTTCCTCTGTGGCTCAGCGCTATGTGCCTGCCTGCACACTTAGATCCAGTAGGAAGGGAGTAGCAAAGTATCTTTCCTCTGTGGCTCAGTGCTATGTGCCTGCACATTTAGATCCAGTAGGAAGGGAGTAGCAAAGTATCTTTCCTCTGTGGCTCAGTGCTATGTGCCCGCACACTTACATCTAGTAGGAAGGAAGTAGCAAAGTATCTTACCTCTGTGGCTCAGCGCTATGTGCCTGCCTGCACACTTAGATCCAGTAGTAAGGGAGTAGCAAAGTATCTTTCCTCTGTGGCTCAATGCTATGTGCCTGCACACTTAGATCCGGTGGGAAGGAAGTAGCAAAGTATCTTTCCTCTGTGGCTCAGTGCTATGTGCCTGCACACTTAGATCCAGTAGGAAGGGAGTAGCAAAGTATCTTTCCTCTGTGGCTAAGCGCTATGTGCCTGCACGCTTAGATTCAGTGGGAAGGGAGTAGCAAAGTAGCTTTCCTCAGTGGCTCAGAGCTATGTGCCTGCACATTTAGATCCAGTGGGAAGGAAGTACCAAAGTAGCTTTCCTCTGTGGCTCAGAGCTATGTGCCTGCACACTTAGATCCAGTGGGAAGGAAGTACCAAAGTATCTTTCCTCTGTGGCTAAGCGCTATGTGGCTGCACTCTTAGATTCAGTAGGAAGGGAGTAGCAAAGTATCTTTCCTCTGTGGCTCAGTGCTATGTGCCTGCCCGCACTCTTAGATTCAGTAGGAAGGGAGTAGCAAAGTATCTTTCCTCTGTGGCTCAGAGCTATGTGCCTGCCCGCACAGTTAGATCCAGTAGGAAGGGAGTAGCAAAGTATCTTTCCTCTGTGGCTCAGCGCAATGTGCCTGCCTGCACACTTAGATCCAGTAGGAAGGGAGTAGCAAAGTATCTTTCCTCTGTCGCTCAGCGCTATGTGCCTGCACGCTTAGATTCAGTGCGAAGGGAGTAGCAAAGTCGCTTTCCTCAGTGGCTCAGAGCTATGTGCCTGCACATTTAGATCCAGTGGGAAGGAAGTACCAAAGTAACTTTCCTCTGTGGCTCAGAGCTGTGTGCCTGCACACTTAGATCCAGTGGGAAGGAAGTACCAAAGTATCTTTCCTCTGTGGCTAAGCGCTATGTGCCTGCACTCTTAGATTCAGTAGGAAGGGAGTAGCAAAGTATCTTTCCTCTGTGGCTCAGTGCTATGTGCCTGCCCGCACTCTTAGATTCAGTAGGAAGGGAGTAGCAAAGTATCTTTCCTCTGTGGCTCAGAGCTATGTGCCTGCCTGCACAGTTAGATCCAGTAGGAAGGGAGTAGCAAAGTATCTTTCCTCTGTGGCTCAGCGCAATGTGCCTGCCCGCACACTTAGATCCAGTAGGGAGGGAGTAGCAAAGTATCTTTCCTCTGTGGCTCAGACCTATGTGCCTGCCCACACAGTTAGATCCAGTAGGAAGGGAGTAGCAAAGTATCTTTCCTCTGTGGCTCAGCGCAATGTGCCTGCCCGCACACTTAGATCCAGTGGGAAGGGAGTAGCAAAGTATCTTTCCTCTGTGGCTCAGCGCTATGCGCTTGCTCGCACACTTAGATTCAGTAGGAAGGGAATAGCAAAGTATTTTACACACTTAGATCCAGTAGGAAGGAAGTACCAAAGTATCTTTCCTCTGTGGCTAAGCGCTATGTGCCTGACCGCACACTTAGATCCAGTAGGAAGGAAGTAGCAAAGTATCTCAGCAGTTATGTGCCTGCCCGCACACTTAGATCCAGTAGGAAGGAAGTACCAAAGTATCTTTCCTCTGTGGCTAAGCGCTATGTGCCTGACCGCACACTTAGATCCAGTAGGAAGGAAGTAGCAAAGTATCTTTCCTCTGTGGCTCAGCGCTATGTGCCTGACCGCACACTTAGATCCAGTAGGTAGGAAGTAGCAAAGTATCTTTCCTCTGTGGCTCAGCGCTATGTGCCTGACCGCACACTTAGATCCAGTAGGAAGGAAGTACCAAAGTATCTTTCCTCTGTGGCTAAGCGCTATGTGCCTGACCGCACACTTAGATCCAGTAGGAAGGAAGTACCAAAGTATCTTTCCTCTGTGGCTCAGCTTTATGTGCTTGCCGGCACCCTTAGATCCAGTAGGAAGGAAGTAGCAAAGTATCTTTCCTCTGTGGCTCAGCGCTATGTGCCCGCCTGCACACTTAGATCCAGTAGGAAGTTAGTAGCAAAGTACCTTTCCTCTGTGGCTCAGCAGTTATGTGCCCGCCCGCACACTTAGATCCAGTAGGAAGTTAGTAGCAAAGTACCTTTCCTCTGTGGCTCAGCAGTTATGTGCCTGCCCGCACACTTAGATCCAGTAGGAAGGAAGTACCAAAGTATCTTTCCTCTGTGGCTAAGCGCTATGTGCCTGACCGCACACTTAGATCCAGTAGGAAGGAAGTACCAAAGTATCTTTCCTCTGTGGCTCAGCGCTATGTGCTTGCCCGCACCCTTAGATCCAGTAGGAAGGAAGTAGCAAAGTATCTTTCCTCTGTGGCTCAGCGCTATGTGCCTGCCTGCACACTTAGACCCAGTAGGAAGGGAGTAGCAAAGTATCTTTCCTCTGTGGCTCAGTGCTATGTGCCTGCACACTTAGATCCAGTAGGAAGGAATTAGCAAAGTATCTTTCCTCTGTGGTTCAGCGCTATGTGCCTGCCTGCACACTTAGATCCAGTAGGAAGGGAGTAGCAAAGTATCTTTCCTCTGTTGCTCAGTGCTATGTGCCTGCACATTTAGATCCAGTAGGAAGGGAGTAGCAAAGTATCTTTCCTCTGTGGCTCAGTGCTATGTGCCCGCACACTTACATCCAGTAGGAAGGAAGTAGCAAAGTATCTTTCCTCTGTGGCTCAGCGCTATGTGCCTGCCTGCACACTTAGATCCAGTAGTAAGGGAGTAGCAAATTATCTTTCATCTGTGGCTCAGTGCTATGTGCCTGCACACTTAGATCCAGTGGGAAGGAAGTAGCAAATTATCTTTCCTCTGTGGCTCAGTGCTATGTGCCTGCACACTTAGATCCAGTGGGAAGGAAGTACCAAAGTATCTTTCCTCTGTGGCTCTGAGCTATGTGCCTGCACACTTAGATCCAGTGTGAAGAAAATACCAAAGTAGCTTTCCTCTGTGGCTCAGAGCTATGTGCCTGCACACTTAGATCCAGTGGGAAGGAAGTACCAAAGTATCTTTCCTCTGTGGCTAAGCGCTATGTGCCTGCACGCTTAGATTCAGTGGGAAGGGAGTAGCAAAGTAGCTTTCCTCAGTGGCTCAGAGCTATGTGCCTGCACATTTAGATCCAGTGGGAAGGAAGTACCAAAGTAGCTTTCCTCTGTGGCTCAGAGCTATGTGCCTGCACACTTAGATCCAGTGGGAAGGAAGTACCAAAGTATCTTTCCTCTGTGGCTAAGCGCTATGTGCCTGCACTTTTAGATTCAGTAGGAAGGGAGTAGCAAAGTATCTTTCCTCTGTGGCTCAGTGCTATGCGCCTGCCCGCACTCTTAGATTCAGTAGGAAGGGAGTAGCAAAGTATCTTTCCTCTGTGGCTCAGAGCTATGTGCCTGCCCGCACGGTTAGATCCAGTAGGAAGGGAGTAGCAAAGTATCTTTCCTCTGTAGCTCAGCGCAATGTGCCTGCCCGCACACTTAGATCCAGTAGGAAGGGAGTAGCAAAGTATCTTTCCTCTGTGGCTCAGCGCTATGTGCTTGCCCGCACACTTAGATCCAGTAGGAAGGAAGTACCAAAGTATCTTTCCTCTGTGGCTAAGTGCTATGTGCCTGACCGCACACTTAGATCCAGTAGGAAGGAAGTAGCAAAGTATCTCAGCAGTTATGTGCCTGCCAGCACACTTAGATCCAGTAGGAAGGAAGTACCAAAGTATCTTTCCTCTGTGGCTAAGCGCTATGTGCCTGACCGCACACTTAGATCCAGTAGGAAGGAAGTAGCAAAGTATCTTTCCTCTGTGGCTAAGCGCTATGTGCCTGACCGCACACTTAGATCCAGTAGGAAGGAAGTAGCAAAGTATCTTTCCTCTGTGGCTCAGCGCTATGTGCCTGACCGCACACTTAGATCCAGTAGGAAGGAAGTACCAAAGTATCTTTCCTCTGTGGCTCAGCGCTATGTGCTTGCCCCCACCCTAAGATCCAGTAGGAAGGAAGTAGCAAAGTATCTTTCCTCTGTGGCTCAGCGCTATGTGCCTGCCTGCACACTTAGATCCAGTAGGAAGGGAGTAGCAAGGTATCTTTCCTCTGTGGCTCAGTGCTATGTGCCTGCACACTTAAATCCAGTAGGAAGGAAGTAGCAATGTATCTTTCCTCTGTGGCTCAGCGCTATGTGCCTTCCTGCACACTTAGATCCAGTAGGAAGGGAGTAGCAAAGTATCTTTCCTCTGTGGCTCAGTGCTATGTGCCTGCACATTTAGATCCAGTAGGAAGGGAGTAGCAAAGTATCTTTCCTCTGTGGCTCAGTGCTATGTGCCCGCACACTTACATCCAGTAGGAAGGAAGTACCAAATTATCTTTCCTTTGTGGCTAAGCGCTATGTGCCTGCACGCTTAGATTCATTGGGAAGGGAGTAGCAAAGTAGCTTTCCTCAGTGGCTCAGAGCTATGTGCCTGCACATTTAGATCCAGTGGGAAGGAAGTACCAAAGTAGCTTTCCTCTGTGGCTCAGAGCTATGTGCCTGCACACTTAGATCCAGTGGGAAGGGAGTAGCAAGGTATCTTTCCTCTGTGGCTCAGTGCTATGTGCCTGCACACTTAGATCCAGTAGGAAGGAAGTAGCAAAGTATCTTTCCTCTGTGGCTCAGCGCTATGTGCCTTCCTGCACACTTAGATCCAGTAGGAAGGGAGTAGCAAAGTGTCTTTCCTCTGTGGCTCAGCGCTATGTGCCTGCCTGCACACTTAGATCCAGTAGGAAGGGAGTAGCAAGGTATCTTTCCTCTGTGGCTCAGTGCTATGTGCCTGCACACTTAGATCCAGTAGGAAGGAAGTAGCAAAGTATCTTTCCTCTGTGGCTCAGCGCTATGTGCCTTCCTGCACATTTAGATCCAGTAGGAAGGGAGTAGCAAAGTATCTTTCCTCTGTGGCTCAGCGCAATGTGCCTGCCCGCACACTTAGATCCAGTAGGAAGGGAGTAGCAAAGTATCTTTCCTCTGTGGCTCAGCGCTATGTGCTTGCCCGCACACTTAGATCCAGTAGGAAGGGAGTAGCAAAGTATCTTTCCTCTGTGGCTAAGCGCAATGTGCCTGACTGCACACTTAGATCCAGTAGGAAGGAAGTAGCAAAGTATCTTTCCTCTGTGGCTAAGCGCTATGTGCCTGACCGCACACTTAGATCCAGTAGGAAGGAAGTAGCAAAGTATCTTTCCTCTGTGGCTCAGCGCTATGTGCCTGACCGCACACTTAGATCCAGTAGGAAGGAAGTACCAAAGTATCTTTCCTCTGTGGCTAAGCGCTATGTGCCTGACCGCACACTTAGATCCAGTAGGAAGGAAGTAGCAAAGTATCTTTCCTCTGTGGCTCAGCGCTATGTGCCTGACCGCACACTTAGATCCAGTAGGAAGGAAGTAGCAAAGTATCTTTCCTCTGTGGCTCAGCGCAATGTGCCTGCCCGCACACTTAGATCCAGTAGGAAGGGAGTAGCAAAGTATCTTTCCTCTGTGGCTCAGCGCTATGTGCTTGCCCGCACACTTAGATCCAGTAGGAAGGAAGTACCAAAGTATCTTTCCTCTGTGGCTAAGCGCTATGTGCCTGACTGCACACTTAGATCCAGTAGGAAGGAAGTACCAAAGTATCTTTTCTCTGTGGCTCAGCGCTATGTGCTTGCCCGTACCCTTAGATCCAGTAAGAAGGAAGTAGCAAAGTATCTTTCCTCTTTGGCTCAGTTCTATGTGCCTGCCTGCACACTTAGATCCAGTAGGAAGGGAGTAGCAAAGTATCTTTCCTCTGTGGCTCAGCGCTATGTGCTTGCCTGCACACTTAGATCCAATAGGAAGGGAGTAGCAAAGTATCTTTCCTCTGTGGCTCAGCACTATGTGCCTGCCTGCACACTTGGATCCAGTAGGAAGGGAGTAGCAAAATATCTTTCCTCTGTGGCTCAGTGCTATGTGCCTGCACATTTAGATCCAGTAGGAAGGGAGTAGCAAAGTATCTTTCCTCTGTGGCTCAGTGCTATGTGCCCGCACACTTACATCCAGTAGGAAGGAAGTAGCAAAGTATCTTACCTCTGTGGCTCAGCGCTATGTGCCTGCCTGCACACTTAGATCCAGTAGTAAGGGAGTAGCAAAGTATCTTTCCTCTGTGGCTCAATGCTATGTGCCTGCACACTTAGATCCGGTGGGAAGGAAGTAGCAAAGTATCTTTCCTCTGTGGCTCAGTGCTATGTGCCTGCACACTTAGATCCAGTAGGAAGGGAGTAGCAAAGTATCTTTCCTCTGTGGCTAAACGCTATGTGCCTGCACGCTTAGATTCAGTGGGAAGGGAGTAGCAAAGTAGCTTTCCTCAGTGGCTCAGAGCTATGTGCCTGCACATTTAGATCCAGTGGGAAGGAAGTACCAAAGTAGCTTTCCTCTGTGGCTCAGAGCTATGTGCCTGCACACTTAGATCCAGTGGGAAGGAAGTACCAAAGTATCTTTCCTCTGTGGCTAAGCGCTATGTGGCTGCACTCTTAGATTCAGTAGGAAGGGAGTAGCAAAGTAGCTTTCCTCTGTGGCTCAGTGCTATGTGCCTGCCCGCACTCTTAGATTCAGTAGGAAGGGAGTAGCAAAGTATCTTTCCTCTGTGGCTCAGAGCTATGTGCCTGCCCGCACAGTTAGATCCAGTAGGAAGGGAGTAGCAAAGTATCTTTCCTCTGTGGCTCAGCGCAATGTGCCTGCCCGCACACTTAGATCCAGTAGGAAGGGAGTAGCAAAGTATCTTTCCTCTGTCGCTCAGCGCTATGTGCCTGCACGCTTAGATTCAGTGCGAAGGGAGTAGCAAAGTCGCTTTCCTCAGTGGCTCAGAGCTATGTGCCTGCACATTTAGATCCAGTGGGAAGGAAGAACCAAAGTAACTTTCCTCTGTGGCTCAGAGCTATGTGCCTGCACACTTAGATCCAGTGGGAAGGAAGTACCAAAGTATCTTTCCTCTGTGGCTAAGCGCTATGTGCCTGCACTCTTAGATTCAGTAGGAAGGGAGTAGCAAAGTATCTTTCCTCTGTGGCTCAGTGCTATGTGCCTGCCCGCACTCTTAGATTCAGTAGGAAGGGAGTAGCAAAGTATCTTTCCTCTGTGGCTCAGAGCTATGTGCCTGCCTGCACAGTTAGATCCAGTAGGAAGGGAGTAGCAAAGTATCTTTCCTCTGTGGCTCAGCGCAATGTGCCTGCCCGCACACTTAGATCCAGTAGGGAGGGAGTAGCAAAGTATCTTTCCTCTGTGGCTCAGACCTATGTGCCTGCCCGCACAGTTAGATCCAGTAGGAAGGGAGTAGCAAAGTATCTTTCCTCTGTGGCTCAGCGCAATGTGCCTGCCTGCACACTTAGATCCAGTGGGAAGGGAGTAGCAAAGTATCTTTCCTCTGTGGCTCAGCGCTATGTGCTTGCCCGCACACTTAGATCCAGTAGGAAGGGAGTAGCAAAGTATCTTACACACTTAGATCCAGTAGGAAGGAAGTACCAAAGTATCTTTCCTCTGTGGCTAAGCGCTATGTGCCTGACCGCACACTTAGATCCAGTAGGAAGGAAGTAGCAAAGTATCTCAGCAGTTATGTGCCTGCCCGCACACTTAGATCCAGTTGGAAGGAAGTACCAAAGTATCTTTCCTCTGTGGCTAAGCGCTATGTGCCTGACCGCACACTTAGATCCAGTAGGAAGGAAGTAGCAAAGTATCTTTCCTCTGTGGCTCAGCGCTATGTGCCTGACCGCACACTTAGATCCAGTAGGAAGGGAGTAGCAAAGTATCTTTCCTCTGTGGCTCAGCGCTATGTGCTTGCCCGCACACTTAGATCCAGTAGGAAGGAAGTACCAAAGTATCTTTCCTCTGTGGCTAAGCGCTATGTGCCTGACTGCACACTTAGATCCAGTAGGAAGGAAGTACCAAAGTATCTTTTCTCTGTGGCTCAGCGCTATGTGCTTGCCCGTACCCTTAGATCCAGTAGGAAGGAAGTAGCAAAGTATCTTTCCTCTGTGGCTCAGCGCTATGTGCCTGCCTGCACACTTAGATCCAGTAGGAAGGGAGTAGCAAAGTATCTTTCCTCTGTGGCTCAGCGCTATGTGCCTGCCTGCACACTTAGATCCAATAGGAAGGGAGTAGCAAAGTATCTTTCCTCTGTGGCTCAGCACTATGTGCCTGCCTGCACACTTAGATCCAGTAGGAAGGGAGTAGCAAAGTATCTTTCCTCTGTGGCTCAGTGCTATGTGCCTGCACATTTAGATCCAGTAGGAAGGGAGTAGCAAAGTATCTTTCCTCTGTAGCTCAGTGCTATGTGCCCGCACACTTACATCCAGTAGGAAGGAAGTAGCAAAGTATCTTACCTCTGTGGCTCAGCGCTATGTGCCTGCCTGCACACTTAGATCCAGTAGTAAGGGAGTAGCAAAGTATCTTTCCTCTGTGGCTCAATGCTATGTGCCTGCACACTTAGATCCGGTGGGAAGGAAGTAGCAAAGTATCTTTCCTCTGTGGCTCAGTGCTATGTGCCTGCACACTTAGATCCAGTAGGAAGGGAGTAGCAAAGTATCTTTCCTCTGTGGCTAAGCGCTATGTGCCTGCACGCTTAGATTCAGTGGGAAGGGAGTAGCAAAGTAGCTTTCCTCAGTGGCTCAGAGCTATGTGTCTGCACATTTAGATCCAGTGGGAAGGAAGTACCAAAGTAGCTTTCCTCTGTGGCTCAGAGCTATGTGCCTGCACACTTAGATCCAGTGGGAAGGAAGTACCAAAGTATCTTTCCTCTGTGGCTAAGCGCTATGTGGCTGCACTCTTAGATTCAGTAGGAAGGGAGTAGCAAAGTATCTTTCCTCTGTGGCTCAGTGCTATGTGCCTGCCCGCACTCTTAGATTCAGTAGGAAGGGAGTAGCAAAGTATCTTTCCTCTGTGGCTCAGAGCTATGTGCCTGCCCGCACAGTTAGATCCAGTAGGAAGGGAGTAGCAAAGTATCTTTCCTCTGTGGCTCAGCGCAATGTGCCTGCCCGCACACTTAGATCCAGTAGGAAGGGAGTAGCAAAGTATCTTTCCTCTGTCGCTCAGCGCTATGTGCCTGCACGCTTAGATTCAGTGCGAAGGGAGTAGCAAAGTCGCTTTCCTCAGTGGCTCAGAGCTATGTGCCTGCACATTTAGATCCAGTGGGAAGGAAGTACCAAAGTAACTTTCCTCTGTGGCTCAGAGCTATGTGCCTGCACACTTAGATCCAGTGGGAAGGAAGTACCAAAGTATCTTTCCTCTGTGGCTAAGCGCTATGTGCCTGCACTCTTAGATTCAGTAGGAAGGGAGTAGCAAAGTATCTTTCCTCTGTGGCTCAGTGCTATGTGCCTGCCCGCACTCTTAGATTCAGTAGGAAGGGAGTAGCAAAGTATCTTTCCTCTGTGGCTCACAGCTATGTGCCTGCCTGCACAGTTAGATCCAGTAGGAAGGGAGTAGCAAAGTATCTTTCCTCTGTGGCTCAGCGCAATGTGCCTGCCCGCACACTTAGATCCAGTAGGGAGGGAGTAGCAAAGTATCTTTCCTCTGTGGCTCAGACCTATGTGCCTGCCCGCACAGTTAGATCCAGTAGGAAGGGAGTAGCAAAGTATCTTTCCTCTGTGGCTCAGCGCAATGTGCCTGCCTGCACACTTAGATCCAGTGGGAAGGGAGTAGCAAAGTATCTTTCCTCTGTGGCTCAGCGCTATGTGCTTGCCCGCACACTTAGATCCAGTAGGAAGGGAGTAGCAAGGTATCTTTCCTCTGTGGCTCAGTGCTATGTGCCTGCACACTTAAATCCAGTAGGAAGGAAGTAGCAAAGTATCTTACACACTTAGATCCAGTAGGAAGGAAGTACCAAAGTATCTTTCCTCTGTGGCTAAGCGCTATGTGCCTGCCTGCACACTTAGATCCAGTAGGAAGGGAGTAGCAAGGTATCTTTCCTCTGTGGCTCAGTGCTATGTGCCTGCACACTTAAATCCAGTAGGAAGGAAGTAGCAATGTATCTTTCCTCTGTGGCTCAGCGCTATGTGCCTTCCTGCACACTTAGATCCAGTAGGAAGGGAGTAGCAAAGTATCTTTCCTCTGTGGCTCAGTGCTATGTGCCTGCACATTTAGATCCAGTAGGAAGGGAGTAGCAAAGTATCTTTCCTCTGTGGCTCAGTGCTATGTGCCCGCACACTTACATCCAGTAGGAAGGAAGTAGCAAAGTATCTTTCCTCTGTGGCTCAGCGCTATGTGCCTGCCTGCACACTTAGATCCAGTAGTAAGGGAGTAGCAGAGTATCTTTCCTCTGTGGCTCAGTGCTATGTGCCTGCACACTTAGATCAAGTGGGAAGGAAGTAGCAAAGTATCTTTCCTATGTGGCTCAGTGCTATGTGCCTGCACACTTAGATCCAGTGGGAAGGAAGTACCAAAGTATCTTTCCTCTGTGGCTCAGAGCTATGTGCCTGCACACTTAGATCCAGTGTGAAGGAAGTACCAAAGTAGCTTTACTCTGTGGCTCAGAGCTATGGGCCTGCACACTTAGATCCAGTGGGAAGGAAGTACCAAAGTATCTTTCCTCTGTGGCTAAGCGCTATGTGCCTGCACGCTTAGATTCAGTGCGAAGGGAGTAGCAAAGTCGCTTTCCTCAGTGGCTCAGAGCTATGTGCCTGCACATTTAGATCCAGTGGGAAGGAAGTACCAAAGTAACTTTCCTCTGTGGCTCAGAGCTATGTGCCTGCACACTTAGATCCAGTGGGAAGGAAGTACCAAAGTATCTTTCCTCTGTGGCTAAGCGCTATGTGCCTGCACTCTTAGATTCAGTAGGAAGGGAGTAGCAAAGTATCTTTCCTCTGTGGCTCAGTGCTATGTGCCTGCCCGCACTCTTAGATTTAGTAGGAAGGGAGTAGCAA
This sequence comes from Ambystoma mexicanum, assembly GCF_040938575.1. Classification (NCBI taxonomy): domain Eukaryota; kingdom Metazoa; phylum Chordata; class Amphibia; order Caudata; family Ambystomatidae; genus Ambystoma; species Ambystoma mexicanum. The sequence goes on along the minus strand of NC_090923.1, from coordinate 19,916,886 downwards.
AGTATCTTTCCTCTGTGGCTCAGAGCTATGTGCCTGCCTGCACAGTTAGATCCAGTAGGAAGGGAGTAGCAAAGTATCTTTCCTCTGTGGCTCAGCGCAATGTGCCTGCCCGCACACTTAGATCCAGTAGGGAGGGAGTAGCAAAGTATCTTTCCTCTGTGGCTCAGCGCTATGTGCTTGCCCGCACACTTAGATCCAGTAGGAATGGAGTAGCAAAGTATCTTTCCTCTGTGGCTCAGCGCTATGTGCCTGACCGCACACTTAGATCCAGTAGGAAGGAAGTACCAAAGTATCTTTCCTCTGTGGCTAAGCGCTATGTGCCTGACCGCACACTTAGATTCAGTAGGAAGGGAGTAGCAAAGTATCTTTCCTCTGTGGCTCAGACCTATGTGCCTGCCCGCACAGTTAGATCCAGTAGGAAGGGAGTAGCAAAGTATCTTTCCTCTGTGGCTCAGCGCAATGTGCCTGCCCGCACACTTAGATCCAGTGGGAAGGGAGTAGCAAAGTATCTTTCCTCTGTGGCTCAGCGCTATGTGCTTGCCCGCACACTTAGATCCAGTAGGAAGGGAGTAGCAAAGTATCTTACACACTTAGATCCAGTAGGAAGGAAGTACCAAAGTATCTTTCCTCTGTGGCTAAGCGCTATGTGCCTGACCGCACACTTAGATCCAGTAGGAAGGAAGTAGCAAAGTATCTCAGCAGTTATGTGCCTGCCCGCACACTTAGATCCAGTAGGAAGGAAGTACCAAAGTATCTTTCCTCTGTGGCTAAGCGCTATGTGCCTGACCGCACACTTAGATCCAGTAGGAAGGAAGTAGCAAAGTATCTTTCCTCTGTGGCTCAGCGCTATGTGCCTGACCGCACACTTAGATCCAGTAGGTAGGAAGTAGCAAAGTATCTTTCCTCTGTGGCTCAGCGCTAGGTGCCTGACCGCACACTTAGATCCAGTAGGAAGGAAGTACCAAAGTATCTTTCCTCTGTGGCTAAGCGCTATGTGCCTGACCGCACACTTAGATCCAGTAGGAAGGAAGTACCAAAGTATCTTTCCTCTGTGGCTCAGCTCTATGTGCTTGCCGGCACCCTTAGATCCAGTAGGAAGGAAGTAGCAAAGTATCTTTCCTCTGTGGCTCAGCGCTATGTGCCCGCCTGCACACTTAGATCCAGTAGGAAGTTAGTAGCAAAGTACCTTTCCTCTGTGGCTCAGCAGTTATGTGCCCGCCCGCACACTTAGATCCAGTAGGAAGTTAGTAGCAAAGTACCTTTCCTCTGTGGCTCAGCAGTTATGTTCCTGCCCACACACTTAGATCCAGTAGGAAGGAAGTACCAAAGTATCTTTCCTCTGTGGCTCAGCGCTATGTGCCTGCCCGCACTCTTAGATTCAGTAGGAAGGGAGTAGCAAAGTATCTTTCCTCCGTGGCCCAGCGCTATGTGCCTGCCCGCACACTTAGATACAGTAGGAAGGAAGTACCAAAGTATCTTTCCTCCGTGGCTCAGCGCTATGTGCCTGCCCGCCCTCTTAGATTCAGTAGGAAGGGAGTAGCAAAGTATCTTTCCTCCGTGGCTGACCGCTATGTGCCTGCGCGCACACTTAGATCCAGAAGGAAGGAAGTAGCAAAGTATCTTTCCTCTGTGGCTCAGCGCTATGTGCTTGCCCGCACACTTAGATCCAGTAGGAAGGGAGTAGCAAAGTATTTTTCCTCTGTGGGTCAGCGCTATGTGCCTGCACACTTTGATCCAGTGGGAAGGAAGTAGCAAAGTATCTTTCCTCTGTGGCTCAGCGCTATGTGCGTGCCCGCACACTTAGATCCAGTAGGAAGGAAGTAGAGAAGTACCTTTCCCCTGTGGGTCAGCGCTATGTGCCTGCCCGCACACTTAGATCCAGAAGGAAGGAAGTAGCAAAGTATCTTTCCTCTGTGGCTCAGCGCTATGTGCCCACATACTTAGATCCAGTAGGAAGGAAGTAACAAAGTATCTTTCCTCTGTGGCTCAGCACTATGTGCCTGCCCGCACACTTAGATCCAGTAGGAAGGAAGTAGCAAAGTACCTTTCGTCTGTGGCTCAGCAGTTATGTGCCTGCCCGCACACTGAAATTGGTTCCATGTGTTAATATCCCTGCAAAAATATCGGCATATAAAAATATCGCCATATTTTTGTGTCGATATTAAGCCATGAAACCTGCGGGAGACACCCCCTCAAACCCCATAATTTTTTCATGGAGTGGGGGACACCCCCGCAACACCCGGTCCCAATAACCCCATAAATTATCCCCACTAATAATATTGCCTATGGCCTTACCCCACGACCATATACATGGTGCTATTATTGGTGGGGATAATATTAACTGATACCCTGAGATCCAGTAGGAAGGAAGTAGCAAAGTATCTTTCCTCCATGGCTCAGTGCTATGTGGCCGCACACTTATATCCAGTAGGAAGGAAGTAGCAAAGTACCTTTCCTCTGTGGGTCAGTGCTATGTGCCTGCCCGCACACTTAGATCCAGTAGGAAGGAAGTAGCAAAGTACCTTTACTCCGTGGCTCAGCGCTATGTGCCTGCCCGCACACTTAGATCCAGTAGGAAGGAAGTACCAACGTATCTTTCCTCTGTGGCTCAGCGCTATGTGCCTGCACACTTAGATCCAGTAGGAAGGAAGTAGCAAAGTATCTTTCCTCTGTGGCTCGGTGCTATGTGCCTGCACACTTAGATCCAGTAGGAAGGAACTAGCAAAGTATCTTTCCTCTGTGGCTCGGTGCTATGTGCCTGCACACTTAGATCCAGTAGGAACGAAGTAGCAAAGTACCTTTCCTCTGTGGCTCAGTGCTATGTGCCTGCACACTTAGATCCAGTAGGAAGGAAGTAGCAAAGTATCTTTCCTCTGTGGCTCAGTGCTATGTGCCTGCACACTTAGATCCAGTAGGAAAGAAGTACCAAAGTATCTTTCCTCTGTGGCTCACCGCTATGTGCCTGCACACTTAGATCCAGTAGATAGGGAGTAGCAAAGTATCTTTCGTCTGTGGCTCAGTGCTATGTGCCTGCCCGCACACTTAGATCCAGTAGGAAGGAAGTACCAAAGTATCTTTCCTCCATGGCTCAGCGCTATGTGCCTGCACACTTAGATCCAGTAGATAGGGAGTAGCAAAGTATCTTTCCTCTGTGGCTCAGTGCTATGTGCCTCCCCGCACACTTAGATCCAGTAGGAAGGAAGTACCAAAGTATCTTTCCTCCGTGGCTCAGCGCTATATGCCTGCCCGCACACTTAGGTCCAGTAGGAAGGAAGTTCCAAAGTATCTTTCCTCTGTGGCTCAGCGTTATGTGCCCGCACACTTAGATCCAGTACGAAGGAGTAGAGAAGTACCTTTCCGCTGTGGCTCAGATCTATGTGCCTGCCCGCACACTGAGATCCAGTAGGAAGGAAGTACCAAAGTATCTTTCCTCCGTGGCTCAGTGCTATGTGCCTGCCCGCACACTGAGAACCAGTAGATAGGGAGTAGCAAAGTATCTTTCCTCTGTGGCTCAGTGCTATGTTCCTGCCCGCACTCTTAGATCCAGTAGGAAGGAAGTACCAAAGTATCTTTCCTCCGTGGCTCAGCGCTATGTGCCTGCCCACACACTTAGGTCCAGTAGGAAGGAAGTTCCAAAGTATCTTTCCTCTGTGGCTCAGCGTTATGTGCCCGCACACTTAGATCCAGTAGGAAGGAAGCAGAGAAGTACCTTTCCTCTGTGGCTCAACGCTATGTGCCTGCCCGCACACTTAGATCCAGTAGGAAGGAAGTACCAAAGTATCTTTCCTCTGTGGCTCAGATCTATGTGCCTGCCCGCACACTGAGATCCAGTAGGAAGGAAGTACCAAAGTATCTTTCCTCCGTGGCTCAGCGCTATGTGCCTGCCCGCACACTGAGAACCAGTAGATAGGGAGTAGCAAAGTATCTTTCCTCTGTGGCTCAGTGCTATGTTCCTGCCCGCACTCTTAGATCCAGTAGGAAGGAAGTAACAAAGTATCTTTCCTCTGTGGCTCCGCACTATGTGCCTGCCCACACACTTAGATCCAGTAGGAAGGAAGTAACAAAGTATCTGTCGTCCGTGGCTCAGCACTATGCGCCTGCCCGCACACTTAGATCCAGTAGGAAGGGAGTAGCAAAGTATCTTTCCTCTGTGGGTCAGCGCTATGTGCCTGCCCGCACACTGAGAACCAGTAGATAGGGAGTAGCAAAGTATCTTTCCTCTGTGGCTCAGTGCTATGTTCCTGCCCGCACTCTTAGATCCAGTAGGAAGGAAGTAACAAAGTATCTTTCCTCTGTGGCTCCGCGCTATGTGCCTGCCCGCACACTTAGATCCAGTAGGAAGGAAGTAACAAAGTATCTGTCGTCCGTGGCTCAGCACAATGCGCCTGCCCGCACACTTAGATCCAGTAGGAAGGGAGTAGCAAAGTATCTTTCCTCTGTGGGTCAGTGCTATGTTCCTGCCCACTCTCTTAGATCCAGTAGGAAGGAAGTAACAAAGTATCTTTCCTCTGTGGCTCCGCGCTATGTGCCTGCCCGCACAGTTAGATCCAGTAGGAAGGGAGTAGCAAAGTAGCTTTCCTCAGTGGCTCAGAGCTATGTGCCTGCACATTTAGATCCAGTGGGAAGGAAGTACCAAAGTAGCTTTCCTCTGTGGCTCAGAGCTATGTGCCTGCACACTTAGATCCAGTGGGAAGGAAGTACCAAAGTATCTTTCCTCTGTGGCTAAGCGCTATGTGGCTGCACTCTTAGATTCAGTAGGAAGGGAGTAGCAAAGTATCTTTCCTCTGTGGCTCAGTGCTATGTGCCTGCCCGCACTCTTAGATTCAGTAGGAAGGGAGTAGCAAAGTATCTTTCCTCTGTGGCTCAGAGCTATGTGCCTGCCCGCACAGTTAGATCCAGTAGGAAGGGAGTAGCAAAGTATCTTTCCTCTGTGGCTCAGCGCAATGTGCCTGCCCGCACACTTAGATCCAGTAGGAAGGGAGTAGCAAAGTATCTTTCCTCTGTCGCTCAGCGCTATGTGCCTGCACGCTTAGATTCAGTGCGAAGGGAGTAGCAAAGTCGCTTTCCTCAGTGGCTCAGAGCTATGTGCCTGCACATTTAGATCCAGTGGGAAGGAAGTACCAAAGTAACTTTCCTCTGTGGCTCAGAGCTATGTGCCTGCACACTTAGATCCAGTGGGAAGGAAGTACCAAAGTATCTTTCCTCTGTGGCTAAGCGCTATGTGCCTGCACTCTTAGATTCAGTAGGAAGGGAGTAGCAAAGTATCTTTCCTCTGTGGCTCAGTGCTATGTGCCTGCCCGCACTCTTAGATTCAGTAGGAAGGGAGTAGCAAAGTATCTTTCCTCTGTGGCTCAGAGCTATGTGCCTGCCTGCACAGTTAGATCCAGTAGGAAGGGAGTAGCAAAGTATCTTTCCTCTGTGGCTCAGCGCAATGTGCCTGCCCGCACACTTAGATCCAGTAGGGAGGGAGTAGCAAAGTATCTTTCCTCTGTGGCTCAGACCTATGTGCCTGCCCGCACAGTTAGATCCAGTAGGAAGGGAGTAGCAAAGTATCTTTCCTCTGTGGCTCAGCGCAATGTGCCTGCCCGCACACTTAGATCCAGTGGGAAGGGAGTAGCAAAGTATCTTTCCTCTGTGGCTCAGCGCTATGTGCTTGCCCGCACACTTAGATCCAGTAGGAAGGGAGTAGCAAAGTATCTTACACACTTAGATCCAGCAGGAAGGAAGTACCAAAGTATCTTTCCTCTGTGGCTAAGCGCTATGTGCCTGACAGCACACTTAGATCCAGTAGGAAGGAAGTAGCAAAATATCTCAGCAGTTATGTGCCTGCCCGCACACTTAGATCCAGTAGGAAGGAAGTACCAAAGTATCTTTCCTCTGTGGCTAAGCGCTATGTGCCTGACCGCACACTTAGATCCAGTAGGAAGGAAGTAGCAAAGTATCTTTCCTCTGTGGCTCAGCGCTATGTGCTTGCCCGCACACTTAGATCCAGTAGGAAGGAAGTACCAAAGTATCTTTCCTCTGTGGCTAAGCGCTATGTGCCTGACTGCACACTTAGATCCAGTAGGAAGGAAGTACCAAAGTATCTTTTCTCTGTGGCTCAGCGCATTTTGTGCTTGCCCGTACCCTTAGATCCAGTAGGAAGGAAGTACCAAAGTATCTTTCCTCTGTGGCTAAGCGCTATGTGCCTGACTGCACACTTAGATCCAGTAGGAAGGAAGTACCAAAGTATCTTTTCTCTGTGGCTCAGCGCATTTTGTGCTTGCCCGTACCCTTAGATCCAGTAGGAAGGAAGTAGCAAAGTATCTTTCCTCTGTGGCTCAGCGCTATGTGCCTGCCTGCACACTTAGATCCAGTAGGAAGGGAGTAGCAAAGTATCTTTCCTCTGTGGCTCAGCGCTATGTGCCTGCCTGCACACTTAGATCCAATAGGAAGGAAGTAGCAAAGTATCTTTCCTCTGTGGCTCAGCGCTATGTGCCTGCCTGCACACTTAGATCCAATAGGAAGGGAGTAGCAAAGTATCTTTCCTCTGTGGCTCAGCACTATGTGCCTGCCTGCACACTTAGATCCAGTAGGAAGGGAGTAGCAAAGTATCTTTCCTCTGTGGCTCAGTGCTATGTGCCTGCACATTTAGATCCAGTAGGAAGGGAGTAGCAAAGTATCTTTCCTCTGTGGCTCAGTGCTATGTGCCTGCACACTTACATCCAGTAGGAAGGAAGTAGCAAAGTATCTTACCTCTGTGGCTCAGCGCTATGTGCCTGCCTGCACACTTAGATCCAGTAGTAAGGGAGTAGCAAAGTATCTTTCCTCTGTGGCTCAATGCTATGTGCCTGCACACTTAGATCCGGTGGGAAGGAAGTAGCAAAGTATCTTTCCTCTGTGGCTCAGTGCTATGTGCCTGCACACTTAGATCCAGTAGGAAGGGAGTAGCAAAGTATCTTTCCTCTGTGGCTAAGCGCTATGTGCCTGCACGCTTAGATTCAGTGGGAAGGGAGTAGCAAAGTAGCTTTCCTCAGTGGCTCAGAGCTATGTGCCTGCACATTTAGATCCAGTGGGAAGGAAGTACCAAAGTAGCTTTCCTCTGTGGCTCAGAGCTATGTGCCTGCACACTTAGATCCAGTGGGAAGGAAGTACCAAAGTATCTTTCCTCTGTGGCTAAGCGCTATGTGGCTGCACTCTTAGATTCAGTAGGAAGGGAGTAGCAAAGTATCTTTCCTCTGTGGCTCAGTGCTATGTGCCTGCCCGCACTCTTAGATTCAGTAGGAAGGGAGTAGCAAAGTATCTTTCCTCTGTGGCTCAGAGCTATGTGCCTGCACATTTAGATCCAGTGGGAAGGAAGTACCAAAGTAGCTTTCCTCTGTGGCTCAGAGCTATGTGCCTGCACACTTAGATCCAGTGGGAAGGAAGTACCAAAGTATCTTTCCTCTGTGGCTAAGCGCTATGTGGCTGCACTCTTAGATTCAGTAGGAAGGGAGTAGCAAAGTATCTTTCCTCTGTGGCTCAGTGCTATGTGCCTGCCCGCACTCTTAGATTCAGTAGGAAGGGAGTAGCAAAGTATCTTTCCTCTGTGGCTCAGAGCTATGTGCCTGCCCGCACAGTTAGATCCAGTAGGAAGGGAGTAGCAAAGTATCTTTCCTCTGTGGCTCAGCGCAATGTGCCTGCCCGCACACTTAGATCCAGTAGGAAGGGAGTAGCAAAGTATCTTTCCTCTGTCGCTCAGCGCTATGTGCCTGCACGCTTAGATTCAGTGCGAAGGGAGTAGCAAAGTCGCTTTCCTCAGTGGCTCAGAGCTATGTGCCTGCACATTTAGATCCAGTGGGAAGGAAGTACCAAAGTAACTTTCCTCTGTGGCTCAGAGCTATGTGCCTGCACACTTAGATCCAGTGGGAAGGAAGTACCAAAGTATCTTTCCTCTGTGGCTAAGCGCTATGTGCCTGCACTCTTAGATTCAGTAGGAAGGGAGTAGCAAAGTATCTTTCCTCTGTGGCTCAGTGCTATGTGCCTGCCCGCACTCTTAGATTCAGTAGGAAGGTAGTAGCAAAGTATCTTTCCTCTGTGGCTCAGAGCTATGTGCCTGCCTGCACAGTTAGATCCAGTAGGAAGGGAGTAGCAAAGTATCTTTCCTCTGTGGCTCAGCGCAATGTGCCTGCCCGCACACTTAGATCCAGTAGGGAGGGAGTAGCAAAGTATCTTTCCTCTGTGGCTCAGACCTATGTGCCTGCCCGCACAGTTAGATCCAGTAGGAAGGGAGTAGCAAAGTATCTTTCCTCTGTGGCTCAGCGCAATGTGCCTGCCCGCACACTTAGATCCAGTGGGAAGGGAGTAGCAAAGTATCTTTCCTCTGTGGCTCAGCGCTATGTGCTTGCCCGCACACTTAGATTCAGTAGGAAGGGAGTAGCAAAGTATCTTACACACTTAGATCCAGTAGGAAGGAAGTACCAAAGTATCTTTCCTCTGTGGCTAAGCGCTATGTGCCTGACCGCACACTTAGATCCAGTAGGAAGGAAGTAGCAAAGTATCTTTCCTCTGTGGCTCAGCGCTATGTGCCTGACCGCACACTTAGATCCAGTAGGTAGGAAGTAGCAAAGTATCTTTCCTCTGTGGCTCAGCGCTATGTGCCTGACCGCACACTTAGATCCAGTAGGAAGGAAGTACCAAAGTATCTTTCCTCTGTGGCTAAGCGCTATGTGCCTGACCGCACACTTAGATCCAGTAGGAAGGAAGTACCAAAGTATCTTTCCTCTGTGGCTCAGCTCTATGTGCTTGCCGGCACCCTTAGATCCAGTAGGAAGGAAGTAGCAAAGTATCTCTCCTCTGTGGCTCAGCGCTATGTGCCCGCCTGCACACTTAGATCCAGTAGGAAGTTAGTAGCAAAGTACCTTTCCTCTGTGGCTCAGCAGTTATGTGCCCGCCCGCACACTTAGATCCAGTAGGAAGTTAGTAGCAAAGTACCTTTCCTCTGTGGCTCAGCAGTTATGTGCCTGCCTGCACACTTAGATCCAGTAGGAAGGAAGTACCAAAGTATCTTTCCTCTTTGGCTAAGCGCTATGTGCCTGACCGCACACTTAGATCCAGTAGGAAGGAAGTACCAAAGTATCTTTCCTCTGTGGCTCAGCGCTATGTGCTTGCCCGCACCCTTAGATCCAGTAGGAAGGAAGTAGCAAAGTATCTTTCCTCTGTGGCTCAGCGCTATGTGCCTGCCTGCACACTTAGACCCAGTAGGAAGGGAGTAGCAAAGTATCTTTCCTCTGTGGCTCATTGCTATGTGCCTGCACACTTAGATCCAGTAGGAAGGAATTAGCAAAGTATCTTTCCTCTGTGGTTCAGCGCTATGTGCCTGCCTGCACACTTAGATCCAGTAGGAAGGGAGTAGCAAAGTATCTTTCCTCTGTTGCTCAGTGCTATGTGCCTGCACATTTAGATCCAGTAGGAAGGGAGTAGCAAAGTATCTTTCCTCTGTGGCTCAGTGCTATGTGCCCGCACACTTACATCCAGTAGGAAGGAAGTAGCAAAGTATCTTTCCTCTGTGGCTCAGCGCTATGTGCCTGCCTGCACACTTAGATCCAGTAGTAAGGGAGTAGCAAAGTATCTTTCCTCTGTGGCTCAGTGCTATGTGCCTGCACACTTAGATCCAGTGGGAAGGAAGTAGCAAATTATCTTTCCTCTGTGGCTCAGTGCTATGTGCCTGCACACTTAGATCCAGTGGGAAGGAAGTACCAAAGTATCTTTCCTCTGTGGCTCTGAGCTATGTGCCTGCACACTTAGATCCAGTGTGAAGGAAGTACCAAAGTAGCTTTCCTCTGTGGCTCAGAGCTATGTGCCTGCACACTTAGATCCAGTGGGAAGGAAGTACCAAAGTATCTTTCCTCTGTGGCTAAGCGCTATGTGCCTGCACGCTTAGATTCAGTGGAAAGGGAGTAGCAAAGTAGCTTTCCTCAGTGGCTCAGAGCTATGTGCCTGCACATTTAGATCCAGTGGGAAGGAAGTACCAAAGTAGCTTTCCTCTGTGGCTCAGAGCTATGTGCCTGCACACTTAGATCCAGTGGGAAGGAAGTACCAAAGTATCTTTCCTCTGTGGCTAAGCGCTATGTGCCTGCACTTTTAGATTCAGTAGGAAGGGAGTAGCAAAGTATCTTTCCTCTGTGGCTCAGAGCTATGTGCCTGCACACTTAGATCCAGTGGGAAGGAAGTACCAAAGTATCTTTCCTCTGTGGCTAAGCGCTATGTGCCTGCACTTTTAGATTCAGTAGGAAGGGAGTACCAAAGTAGCTTTCCTCTGTGGCTCAGAGCTATGTGCCTGCACACTTAGATCCAGTGGGAAGGAAGTACCAAAGTATCTTTCCTCTGTGGCTAAGCGCTATGTGCCTGCACTCTTAGATTCAGTAGGAAGGGAGTAGCAAAGTATCTTTCCTCTGTGGCTCAGAGCTATGTGCCTGCCTGCACAGTTAGATCCAGTAGGAAGGGAGTAGCAAAGTATCTTTCCTCTGTGGCTCAGCGCAATGTGCCTGCCCGCACACTTAGATCCAGTAGGGAGGGAGTAGCAAAGTATCTTTCCTCTGTGGCTCAGACCTATGTGCCTGCCCGCACAGTTAGATCCAGTAGGAAGGGAGTAGCAAAGTATCTTTCCTCTGTGGCTCAGCGCAATGTGCCTGCCTGCACACTTAGATCCAGTGGGAAGGGAGTAGCAAAGTATCTTTCCTCTGTGGCTCAGCGCTATGTGCTTGCCCGCACACTTAGATCCAGTAGGAAGGGAGTAGCAAAGTATCTTACACACTTAGATCCAGTAGGAAGGAAGTACCAAAGTATCTTTCCTCTGTGGCTAAGCGCTATGTGCCTGACCGCACACTTAGATCCAGTAGGAAGGAAGTAGCAAAATATCTCAGCAGTTATGTGCCTGCCCGCACACTTAGATCCAGTAGGAAGGAAGTACCAAAGTATCTTTCCTCTGTGGCTAAGCGCTATGTGCCTGACCGCACACTTAGATCCAGTAGGAAGGAAGTAGCAAAGTATCTCAGCAGTTATGTGCCTGCCAGCACACTTAGATCCAGTAGGAAGGGAGTAGCAAAGTATCTTTCCTCTGTGGCTCAGTGCTATGTGCCCGCACACTTACATCCAGTAGGAAGGAAGTAGCAAAGTATCTTTCCTCTGTGGCTCAGCGCTATGTGCCTGCCTGCACACTTAGATCCAGTAGTAAGGGAGTAGCAGAGTATCTTTCCTCTGTGGCTCAGTGCTATGTGCCTGCACACTTAGATCAAGTGGGAAGGAAGTAGCAAAGTATCTTTCCTATGTGGCTCAGTGCTATGTGCCTGCACACTTAGATCCAGTGGGAAGGAAGTACCAAAGTATCTTTCCTCTGTGGCTCAGAGCTATGTGCCTGGACACTTAGATCCAGTGTGAAGGAAGTACCAAAGTAGCTTTACTCTGTGGCTCAGAGCTATGTGCCTGCACACTTAGATCCAGTGGGAAGGAAGTACCAAAGTATCTTTCCTCTGTGGCTAAGCGCTATGTGCCTGCACGCTTAGATTCAGTGCGAAGGGAGTAGCAAAGTCGCTTTCCTCAGTGGCTCAGAGCTATGTGCCTGCACATTTAGATCCAGTGGGAAGGAAGTACCAAAGTAACTTTCCTCTGTGGCTCAGAGCTATGTGCCTGCACACTTAGATCCAGTGGGAAGGAAGTACCAAAGTATCTTTCCTCTGTGGCTAAGCGCTATGTGCCTGCACTCTTAGATTCAGTAGGAAGGGAGTAGCAAAGTATCTTTCCTCTGTGGCTCAGTGCTATGTGCCTGCCCGCACTCTTAGATTTAGTAGGAAGGGAGTAGCAAAGTATCTTTCCTCTGTGGCTCAGAGCTATGTGCCTGCCTGCACAGTTAGATCCAGTAGGAAGGGAGTAGCAAAGTATCTTTCCTCTGTGGCTCAGCGCAATGTGCCTGCCCGCACACTTAGATCCAGTAGGGAGGGAGTAGCAAAGTATCTTTCCTCTGTGGCTCAGCGCTATGTGCTTGCCCGCACACTTAGATCCAGTACGAATGGAGTTGCAAAGTATCTTTCCTCTGTGGCTCAGCGCTATGTGCCTGACCGCACACTTAGATCCAGTAGGAAGGAAGTACCAAAGTATCTTTCCTCTGTGGCTAAGCGCTATGTGCCTGACCGCACACTTAGATTCAGTAGGAAGGGAGTAGCAAAGTATCTTTCCTCTGTGGCTCAGACCTATGTGCCTGCCCGCACAGTTAGATCCAGTAGGAAGGGAGTAGCAAAGTATCTTTCCTCTGTGGCTCAGCGCAATGTGCCTGCCCGCACACTTAGATCCAGTGGGAAGGGAGTAGCAAAGTATCTTTCCTCTGTGGCTCAGCGCTATGTGCTTGCCCGCACACTTAGATCCAGTAGGAAGGGAGTAGCAAAGTATCTTACACACTTAGATCCAGTAGGAAGGAAGTACCAAAGTATCTTTCCTCTGTGGCTAAGCGCTATGTGCCTGACCGCACACTTAGATCCAGTAGGAAGGAAGTAGCAAAGTATCTCAGCAGTTATGTGCCTGCCCGCACACTTAGATCCAGTAGGAAGGAAGTACCAAAGTATCTTTCCTCTGTGGCTAAGCGCTATGTGCCTGACCGCACACTTAGATCCAGTAGGAAGGAAGTAGCAAAGTATCTTTCCTCTGTGGCTCAGCGCTATGTGCCTGACCGCACACTTAGATCCAGTAGGTAGGAAGTAGCAAAGTATCTTTCCTCTGTGGCTCAGCGCTAGGTGCCTGACCGCACACTTAGATCCAGTAGGAAGGAAGTACCAAAGTATCTTTCCTCTGTGGCTAAGCGCTATGTGCCTGACCGCACACTTAGATCCAGTAGGAAGGAAGTACCAAAGTATCTTTCCTCTGTGGCTCAGCTCTATGTGCTTGCCGGCACCCTTAGATCCAGTAGGAAGGAAGTAGCAAAGTATCTTTCCTCTGTGGCTCAGCGCTATGTGCCCGCCTGCACACTTAGATCCAGTAGGAAGTTAGTAGCAAAGTACCTTTCCTCTGTGGCTCAGCAGTTATGTGCCCGCCCGCACACTTAGATCCAGTAGGAAGTTAGTAGCAAAGTACCTTTCCTCTGTGGCTCAGCAGTTATGTTCCTGCCCGCACACTTAGATCCAGTAGGAAGGAAGTACCAAAGTATCTTTCCTCTGTGGCTCAGCGCTATGTGCCTGCCCGCACTCTTAGATTCAGTAGGAAGGGAGTAGCAAAGTATCTTTCCTCCGTGGCCCAGCGCTATGTGCCTGCCCGCACACTTAGATACAGTAGGAAGGAAGTACCAAAGTATCTTTCCTCCGTGGCTCAGCGCTATGTGCCTGCCCGCCCTCTTAGATTCAGTAGGAAGGGAGTAGCAAAGTATCTTTCCTCCGTGGCTGACCGCTATGTGCCTGCGCGCACACTTAGATCCAGAAGGAAGGAAGTAGCAAAGTATCTTTCCTCTGTGGCTCAGCGCTATGTGCTTGCCCGCACACTTAGATCCAGTAGGAAGGGAGTAGCAAAGTATTTTTCCTCTGTGGGTCAGCGCTATGTGCCTGCACACTTTGATCCAGTGGGAAGGAAGTAGCAAAGTATCTTTCCTCTGTGGCTCAGCGCTATGTGCGTGCCCGCACACTTAGATCCAGTAGGAAGGAAGTAGCAAAGTACCTTTCGTCTGTGGCTCAGCAGTTATGTGCCTGCCCGCACACTGAAATTGGTTCCATGTGTTAATATCCCTGCAAAAATATCGGCATATAAAAATATCGCCATATTTTTGTGTCGATATTAAGCCATGAAACCTGCGGGAGACACCCCCTCAAACCCCATAATTTTTTCATGGAGTGGGGGACACCCCCGCAACACCCGGTCCCAATAACCCCATAAATTATCCCCACTAATAATATTGCCTATGGCCTTACCCCACGACCATATACATGGTGCTATTATTGGTGGGGATAATATTAACTGATACCCTGAGATCCAGTAGGAAGGAAGTAGCAAAGTATCTTTCCTCCATGGCTCAGTGCTATGTGGCCGCACACTTATATCCAGTAGGAAGGAAGTAGCAAAGTACCTTTCCTCTGTGGGTCAGTGCTATGTGCCTGCCCGCACACTTAGATCCAGTAGGAAGGAAGTAGCAAAGTACCTTTACTCCGTGGCTCAGCGCTATGTGCCTGCCCGCACACTTAGATCCAGTAGGAAGGAAGTACCAACGTATCTTTCCTCTGTGGCTCAGCGCTATGTGCCTGCACACTTAGATCCAGTAGAAAGGAAGTAGCAAAGTATCTTTCCTCTGTGGCTCGGTGCTATGTGCCTGCACACTTAGATCCAGTAGGAAGGAACTAGCAAAGTATCTTTCCTCTGTGGCTCGGTGCTATGTGCCTGCACACTTAGATCCAGTAGAAAGGAAGTAGCAAAGTACCTTTCCTCTGTGGCTCAGTGCTATGTGCCTGCACACTTAGATCCAGTAGGAAGGAAGTAGCAAAGTATCTTTCCTCTGTGGCTCAGTGCTATGTGCCTGCACACTTAGATCCAGTAGGAAAGAAGTACCAAAGTATCTTTCCTCTGTGGCTCACCGCTATGTGCCTGCACACTTAGATCCAGTAGATAGGGAGTAGCAAAGTATCTTTCGTCTGTGGCTCACCGCTATGTGCCTGCACACTTAGATCCAGTAGATAGGGAGTAGCAAAGTATCTTTCGTCTGTGGCTCAGTGCTATGTGCCTGCCCGCACACTTAGATCCAGTAGGAAGGAAGTACCAAAGTATCTTTCCTCCATGGCTCAGCGCTATGTGCCTGCACACTTAGATCCAGTAGATAGGGAGTAGCAAAGTATCTTTCCTCTGTGGCTCAGTGCTGTGTGCCTCCCCGCACACTTAGATCCAGTAGGAAGGAAGTACCAAAGTATCTTTCCTCCGTGGCTCAGCGCTATGTGCCTGCCCGCACACTTAGGTCCAGTAGGAAGGAAGTTCCAAAGTATCTTTCCTCTGTGGCTCAGCGTTATGTGCCCGCACACTTAGATCCAGTACGAAGGAGTAGAGAAGTACCTTTCCTCTGTGGCTCAGATCTATGAGCCTGCCCGCACACTGAGATCCAGTAGGAAGGAAGTACCAAAGTATCTTTCCTCCGTGGCTCAGTGCTATGTGCCTGCCCGCACACTGAGAACCAGTAGATAGGGAGTAGCAAAGTATCTTTCCTCTGTGGCTCAGTGCTATGTTCCTGCCCGCACTCTTAGATCCAGTAGGAAGGAAGTACCAAAGTATCTTTCCTCCGTGGCTCAGCGCTATGTGCCTGCCCGCACACTTAGGTCCAGTAGGAAGGAAGTTCCAAAGTATCTTTCCTCTGTGGCTCAGCGTTATGTGCCTGCACACTTAGATCCAGTAGGAAGGAAGCAGAGAAGTACCTTTCCTCTGTGGCTCAACGCTATGTGCCTGCCCGCACACTTAGATCCAGTAGGAAGGAAGTACCAAAGTATCTTTCCTCTGTGGCTCAGATCTATGTGCCTGCCCGCACACTGAGATCCAGTAGGAAGGAAGTACCAAAGTATCTTTCCTCCGTGGCTCAGCGCTATGTGCCTGCCCGCACACTGAGAACCAGTAGATAGGGAGTAGCAAAGTATCTTTCCTCTGTGGCTCAGTGCTATGTTCCTGCCCGCACTCTTAGATCCAGTAGGAAGGAAGTAACAAAGTATCTTTCCTCTGTGGCTCCGCACTATGTGCCTGCCCACACACTTAGATCCAGTAGGAAGGAAGTAACAAAGTATCTGTCGTCCGTGGCTCAGCACTATGCGCCTGCCCGCACACTTAGATCCAGTAGGAAGGGAGTAGCAAAGTATCTTTCCTCTGTGGGTCAGCGCTATGTGCCTGCCCGCACACTGAGAACCAGTAGATAGGGAGTAGCAAAGTATCTTTCCTCTGTGGCTCAGTGCTATGTTCCTGCCCGCACTCTTAGATCCAGTAGGAAGGAAGTAACAAAGTATCTTTCCTCTGTGGCTCCGCGCTATGTGCCTGCCCGCACACTTAGATCCAGTAGGAAGGAAGTAACAAAGTATCTGTCGTCCGTGGCTCAGCACAATGCGCCTGCCCGCACACTTAGATCCAGTAGGAAGGGAGTAGCAAAGTATCTTTCCTCTGTGGGTCAGTGCTATGTTCCTGCCCGCACTCTTAGATCCAGTAGGAAGGAAGTAACAAAGTATCTTTCCTCTGTGGCTCCGCGCTATGTGCCTGCCCGCACTCTGAGAACCAGTAGATAGGGAGTAGCAAAGTATCTTTCCTCTGTGGCTCAGTGCTATGTTCCTGCCCGCACTCTTAGATCCAGTAGAAAGGAAGTAACAAAGTATCTTTCCTCTGTGGCTCCGCGCTATGTGCCTGCCCGCAAACTTAGATCCAGTAGGAAGGAAGTAACAAAGTATCTGTCGTCCGTGGCTCAGCACTATGTGCCTGCCCGCACACTTAGATCCAGTAGGAAGGGAGTAGCAAAGTATCTTTCCTCTGTGGGTCAGCGTCATGTGCCTGCACACTTAGATCCAGTAGGAAGGGAGTAGCAATGTATCTTTCCTCTGTGGCTCAGCACTATGTGCCTGCCCACACACTTAGATCCAGTAGGAAGGAAGTAGAGAAGTACCTTTCCCATGTGGGTCAGCGCTATGTGCCTGCGTGCACACTTAGATCCAGTAGGAAGGGAGTAGCAAAGTATCTTTCCTCTGTGGCTCAGTGCTATGTGCCTGCGCGCACACTTAGATCCAGTAGGAAGGGAGTAGCAAAGTATCTTTCCTCTGTGGCTCAGTGCTATGTGCCTGCGCGCACAGTTAGATCCAGAAGGAAGGAAGTAGCAAAGTATCTTTCCTCTGTGGCTCAGTGCTATGTGCTTACCCGCACACTTAGATCCAGTAGGAAGGGAGTAGCAAAGTATCTTTCCTCTGTGGTTCAGCGATATGTGCCCACACACTTAGATCCAGTGGGAAGGAAGTAGCAAAGTATCTTTCCTCTGTGGCTCAGCGCTATGTGCCAGCCCGCACACTTAGATCCAGTAGGAAGGGAGTAGCAAAGTATCTTTCCTCTGTGGCTCAGCGCTATGTGCCTGCGCGCACACTTAGATCCAGAAGTAGGGAAGTAGCAAAGTATCTTACTTCTGTGGCTAAGCGCTATGTGCCTGACCGCACACTTAGATCCAGTAGGAAGGAAGTAGCAAAGTATCTTTCCTCTGTGGCTCAGCGCTATGTGCCAGCCCGCACACTTAGATCCAGTAGGAAGGGAGTAGCAAAGTATCTTTCCTCTGTGGCTCAGCGCTATGTGCCTGTGCGCACACTTAGATCCAGAAGTAGGGAAGTAGCAAAGTATCTTACTTCTGTGGCTAAGCGCTATGTGCCTGACCGCACACTTAGATCCAGTAGGAAGGAAGTAGCAAAGTATCTTTCCTCTGTGGCTAAGCGCTATGTGCCCACACACTTAGATCCAGTGGGAAGGAAGTAGCAAAGTATATTTCCTCTGTGGCTAAGCGCTATGTGCCCACACACTTAGATCCAGTGGGAAGGAAGTAGCAAAGTACCTTTCCTCTGTGGCTCAGCAGTTATGTGCCTGCCCGCACACTTAGATCCAGTAGGAAGGAAGTAGCAAAGTATCTTTCCTCAGTGGCTCAGCGCCATGTGCCTGCCCGCACACTTAGATCCAGTAGGAAGGAAGTACCGAAGTATCTTTCCTCCGTGGCTCGGCGCTATGTGCCTGACCGCACACTTAGATCCAGTAGGAAGGAAGTAGCAAAGTACCTTTCCTCTGTGGCTCGGCGCTATGTGCCTGCCCGCACACTTAGATCCAGTAGGAAGGAAGTACCAAAGTATCTTTCCTCCGTGGCTCAGCGCTATATGCCTGCCCGCACAATTAAATCCAGTAGGAAGGAAGTACCAAAGTATCTTTCCTCTGTGGCTCAGCGCTATGTGCCTGCCCGCACACTTAGATCCAGTAGGAAGGAAGTAGAGAAGTACCTTTCCCATGTGGGTCAGCGCTATGTGCCTGCGTGCACACTTAGATCCAGTAGGAAGGGATTAGCAAAGTATCTTTCCTCTGTGGCTCAGTGCTATGTGCCTGCGCGCACACTTAGATCCAGTAGGAAGGGAGTAGCAAAGTATCTTTCCTCTGTGGCTCAGTGCTATGTGCCTGCGCGCACAGTTAGATCCAGAAGGAAGGAAGTAGCAAAGTATCTTTCCTCTGTGGCTCAGTGCTATGTGCCTGCCTGCACACTTAGATCCAGTAGGAAGGGAGTAGCAAAGTATCTTTCCTCTGTGGTTCAGCGATATGTGCCCACACACTTAGATCCAGTGGGAAGGAAGTAGCAAAGTATCTTTCCTCTGTGGCTCAGTGCTATGTGCCTGCCCGCACACTTAGATCCAGTAGGAAGGGAGTAGCAAAGTATCTTTCTTCTGTGGTTCAGCGATATGTGCCCACACACTTAGATCCAGTGGGAAGGAAGTAGCAAAGTATCTTTCCTCTGTGGCTCAGCGCTATGTGCCAGCCCGCACACTTAGATCCAGTAGGAAGGGAGTAGCAAAGTATCTTTCCTCTGTGGCTCAGCGCTATGTGCCTGCGCGCACACTTAGATCCAGAAGTAGGGAAGTAGCAAAGTATCTTTCCTCTGTGGCTAAGCGCTATGTGCCTGACCGCACACTTAGATCCAGTAGGAAGGAAGTAGCAAAGTATCTTTCCTCTGTGGCTAAGCGCTATGTGCCCACACACTTAGATCCAGTGGGAAGGAAGTAGCAAAGTACCTTTCCTCTGTGGCTCAGCGCAATGTGCCTGCCCGCACACTTAGATCCAGTAGGAAGGAAGTAGCAAAGTACCTTTCCTCTGTCGCTCAGCGCTATGTGCCTGCCCGCACACTTAGATCCAGTAGGAAGGAAGTAGCAAAGTATCTTTCCTCTGTGGCTCAGAGCTATGTGCCTGCCCGCACAGTTAGATCCAGTAGGAAGGAAGTAGCAAAGTACCTTTCCTCTGTGGCTCAGCGCAATGTGCCTGCCCGCACACTTAGATCCAGTAGGAAGGAAGTAGCAAAGTACCTGTCCTCTGTCGCTCAGCGCTATGTGCCTGCCCGCACACTTAGATACAGTAGGAAGGAAGTAGCAAAGTACCTTTCCTCTGTGCAGGGCAGTTTCTAGTCCATTTGGTGCCCAGGGCGAGAAACTAAATTGCGGCCCCCTGCAGCCCCTTCAGCGTTCAACATGCGTGCCACTCCCAAACTACACTCCAGGGTTAAGTAACTCCTACCCACCATCAATACATCCCTGCTCTACAAATTAAACAGGTTTTATTGCATTGTGATTCAAGGACTTTGCAGTAATTCCTCAGACAAAGCAGAGAACAAACACAGTAAATACTAGTCTTGGTTTTTAAGGTTTTGTGTCCATTTTTAGTATATGTTAAGGGCACTCTTCTTGAATTTGCTGCTGCGAAAGCATTTACTGCGCCCCCGCCCCCCAAGCCTCTGCTCCTTATCGATTTCCCCCGACCCTGCCTCCTGGCCCTGCAATCCCCTTAAAAATAAACAAAAACATAAACACACGCAACACCAAAATTATAATTGACTAAGTCCTGGACTGAAAAGGTAAGGCATAAAAGCAAGGTACTAGCCATGCACACCTTACTTTTAGATTCCAAGGCACTTTGCAACCTTTCGGAGGATTTCATGACTGTGCTGTGCATTCTTCCTCCTCCCCCAAAGGGCACCTGCTTTTACGCCTGCATGAGATTCTCATGCAGGCATAAAGAGAATGGATTCCCAGGGAATCTGCCTGTTTTTTGCACCTGCTAAAAACCATCTGATATGCAATTATGTCAGGTGGCATTTCCATTTCTTTGCAAAAACTGACAGCACAAGCAAAGAGTAAAAGGGATTTTGCATGTTTTTACTCTTTTCTTTTGCACTCCATTTGGTAAATGTGAAGCACAGACGTTGGCAGTCCCCTCTATAAAAATACCACTTTTTGAAACTGATCCTGCAACCGTTGCACAATACTACTCTGCCATCCCTACCGTGAGACCCATTCTCACTAAGGCCATTGCTGGTCTGAGGTTCATCTCTTACCCGAGGCCCATCCCTGCACTTGCTGGTATAAGAACTAGGACATATGTAAATTGCTGGCTCATAGAAAACTTTATAATAAAATGTATCCCCACAACAGTCATATTTTGGATAATCACAACAGAAATGTGTACGTTTTTTCTAGTTTGGTATTATACGAAATAACATTCCTCCAAAACGTACAAGGTGAAAGATGGAAATGTCATTCAATTGGCTTTGCATAACCATACAAATTGCACAGGATGAATGACATTTGCCTTTCAGAATATCAACACCCACAAAGAAACAAGCAGATATTTCCTTCTAATAGTGCTTCCCCGTTTTAAACAAACTCCAAGAATCAATAACAATGTTTCCCCCGGAACATGCAGTCCTGAAATGTGACATTCCAGCTTTAGCTGTTTGCTAATCTTCATCAGCTTATCTAGTGCAGGGGTGAAGTGCCCCCACCTGTGAACCTGGCAATCACGGTTTGGAGTCCGAGGATGGTGTAAATTCACCAGTTTAAAAAAGACAAGACAACTTTGCTCATTTTACACACAGCCTCTAAAAGACGCAGGGGGATGGGGTCCACCCTCTGAAAAAAGTGGTTGGTCTCTCTCCACCCGCGTGTACCCTGGACTTGAGCCCTGCGGATGCCACCCAGCCATCTTGCTGGAACAGTGGGTCTTCAGGTGAGGGTATGCAGCCAGCTTCTCCTGGGCCCCTCCACACAGTTCCATAGTGCCAGCAGGAACCCAGCGGATAATACGTCACTTGCCTGCTGGCCTAGCTAGCCAGGCTTTAACCTGCATTGACTGTCAGGGTGTGGGGGTCTTCCTTCTCCCTGCAGGCCGTGCCCTGTGGCCAGCATGTGCAGTTTATCTGAGTGGCACACACACAGGTTCTATGTGACTAACAGGCTGACACTCATTCATTCCAGCATGCCACCGAAGGCTGCGCTCAATGTCTGGCGTCATGCAAGAGGCACAGTCAGAGCACTGGTGCCTGCCGTGCATGGCCTTTACCACACACTTTTCAGGATGTGCAATTATAACCTATTATGGTACATTATTAAACACAATTAACTAAAAAAGGAGGACTGTGTGGTATTTGTTGGTCCCAATCAAGCATAAGTAGAAACAAGCATTGGCAATGTGAACAGTTTGGGCTTTTGTGTGAGCATCCAAAAGGTACTTGCCAGGCACTGTTGTAGTGGTATTAACTGCCCATTGATGGTAGCAGGTGATACATGGTGTGTATTCCTGGGCATCTAATAGCAGTGCCTGGCAAATGCCTAGTACATAGACACAAGCCAAAGCTGTTGGCTTTGCCAATGCTTGTTTTAACTGGACTTCGGTGAAGGACCTGCATAGTGCTTATAAATCGAGTGGCTGAAGGCAGAACCGGTTAAGACAGTTTTATTGCACCAGTACACGTTCGCAGAGCCAATTAAGGCAACTCTCAGAAGATTGTATTGAAAAAACACTGGCAGGCACTTCAAGTGCAAAGTTTGATGGTAAGGCTTGATTAAAGCGAGCTGAAAGAGTTCCCACGAGGAGGTGTTTTGGCAGGGGCAGAAATTGGCTGGTAATGGCCATAGAGATTGGCATGGCCAGGGCCAATCAATGGTGGGCAGACCAAGAGTGCTGGCCAGGCCCAAGAAGCTAGGCCTCCAGGGCTGGTTTTCATTTAACAGATTTCAGCTCAGATGGGGATGCTTGAGGGCTTTGGGGGGGAGGGAGGATTCCTGCAAAGTGTAGACGTTGTAGAGTACAGAGAAAACAGCTGATACGACCGCCAATTCCTGAGTTTGGAAAGTAGCAGAACATTTGGAAATGCACCCCTTGGATGGGGATAATGACTTGAAAGTGATCCCGGAGTAGTTGTGGTTATCTGAGCACTAAGGGACACTTCTTTGACACAGAAAACAATAGAAAGGGGCCCCAGTTTAAAACCAAAAGGGGTGCATAGATCAAAGAAATGGGAGCTTTGGCCAGAGCTTTTAAGAAGAACGGAACACATGCATGATGGCATGCATGCGTGATTCTACGTTTGTACTTGCACACTTCCCAAAACGTGCCTCTTTAAGCATTAACCCGTTCACCCTGCAGAACCCCACGCATGAGCTGAAAAGCAACAGCTAACAAGGACTCGCAGGTTACTGCTCCGCAGGAGCCCAGGCGAGAACAGCCTAGAAAGTTACATGACCAGTAATGGTCTGCTTTAACTACCCAAAGATGCTAAAATATAGAACCACGTTCCTGCGCTTCCCACTGATGGCTTGACACCCTCTGTGGTGTTGCAGCCACTGCACAAACATAAGGCTGGGGTTCGTTTCTCTTGGTCAGTTTCATGGAGGCAGTTATTTGCCCCGACTGGGGTAAATTGTGGTATAGACTGTATCGTTTCTGGAATGTTTGTGCATGGGATGGGGGCCATGAGAGGACGCCCCACTGCTGACCCGGCACCCATGTGAGCTGGGAGCACCCTGTCCGATTGCTCTGGGGGTTCAGTCTCTGGTCAGTGGTCACTGTTCTGCATTAGGACAGATTTTCGCCGTGATTTGAATGTCCGGCCACAGTGACTTATTCCGTCACCCCGATTTATCCCTGGGCTACCCCGAAGTTTCATGAAAGTAACCTATATCGCCAGACTTTGCTTTATGGTCACGCTGCCTGTTTGGTCTCCAGCTTTACCCATACTTTCTCAGGGTCGCTACTCTAGGATTCATTTGTCAAGCACAACAGAGTAGTGGGGAATGCCATTTGTTTGATGATTGTAAAATAAAATAAAAAAAACGAGTGCTTATTTTCATCACTGGCCAAACAAGGTCCAGTCCCATTTTTGAAAACGGAGCTCTTTACACGGAGCCACTATGAAGGAGCCGGCCAGCCGCAAGATCGGACTTTCCTTGCTCTGCGATGCCAGAAGCCTAAATGCCCTTATTGTAAATATTCAAACACTATTTTAAAGAAAGCAGGCACGCCCCATCCCCCACTGCCTCTTTCCACGGGATAACAGGTCCTGGGCCTGCAGAGTAATACCGGGCGAGGTTGCCATCCTCGCAGCTGGGGTTCTCTCTCATTCCCGGGATCGGCATCACGCCCTTTCACGGCGATCCCGAAACCGGTGGCGCGAAACTTTAAAACATGGTGTCCCGGGCTGAGAGACAGAGAGCCTTTCTGACTCACGGATGTAGTTCATAAGAGGCAGAGGCAGCTCCTCCCCCTTACGTTGTCACTCTTTCATCCCTTGTGCTGTCACACCTGCCCCCTTGTACTGTCACTCCTTCCCCCATTTGCACTGTCACTCTTTCCCTCCCATTTGAACTGCCTCTCCTTACTTCCAATGTTCTACAATGCTCCTGTGTACTCTTGCTTGTATAGCTTTCATCAATTGGATTTTTGTTTTCTCCCTCATGTTGCCACTTATTTCTTGTTGCTCCCCCACACTGCTTCGCTCACGCCTGAGCACTGCCCTTCATTCCCTCCCTTGATGTCATTTCTTTCTCCCTGCCTTCATCCCGTCCCTTGATGTCATTTCTTTCTCCCTCCCTTGATGTCATTCCTTACTCCCTGCCTCATTCCCTCCCTTGATGTCATTTCTTTCTCCCTGCCTTCATCCCGTCCCTTGATGTCATTTCTTTCTCCCTCCCTTGATGTCATTCCTTACTCCCTGCCTCATTCCCTCCCTTGATGTCATTCCTTACTCCCTGCCTTCATTCCCTCCCTTGATGTAATTTCTTTCTTCCTGCCTTCATCCCGTCCCTTGATGTCATTTCTTTCTCCCTGCCTTCATTCCCTCCCTTGATGTCATTTCTTTCTTCCTGCCTTCATCCCATCCCTTGATGTCATTTCTTTCTCCCTGCCTTCATTCCCTCCCTTGATATCATTTCTTTCTCCCTGCCTTCATTCCCTCCTTTGATGTCATTTCTTTCTCCCTGCCTTCATTCCCTCCCTTGATGTCATTTCTTTCTCCCTCCCTTCATTCCCTCCCTTGATGTCATTTCTTTCTTCCTGCCTTCATCCCATCCCTTGATGTCATTTCTTTCTCCCTGCCTTCATTCCCTACCTTGATGTCATTTCTTTCTTCCTGCCTTCATCCCGTCCCTTGATGTCATTTCTTTCTCCCTGCTTTCATTCCCTCCCTTGATGTCATTTCTTTCTCCCTGCCTTCATTCCCTCCCTTGATGTCATTCCTTTCTCCCTCCCTTGATGTCATTCCTTTCTCCATGCCTTCACTCCCTCCCTTGATGTCATTTCTTTCTCCCTGCCTTCATTCCCTCCCTTGATGCCATTTCTTTCTTCCTGCCTTCATTCCCTCCCTTGATGTCATTTCTTTCTCCCAGCCTTCATTCCCTCCCTTGGTGTCATTCCTTTCTCCCTCCCTTGATGTCATCACTTTCTCCCTGCCTTCACTCCCTCCCTTGATGTCATTTCTTTCTCCCTGCCTTCATTCCCTCCCTTGATGTCATTTCTTTCTTCCTGCCTTCATTCCCTGCCATTGATGTCATTTCTTTCTCCCTGCCTTCATTCCCTCCCTTGATGTAATTCCTTTCTCCCTCCCTTGATGTCATTCCTTTCTCCACGCCTTCACTCCCTCCCTTGATTTCATTTCTTTCTCCCTGCCTTCATCCCCTCCCTTGATGCCATTTCTTTCTTCCTGCCTTCATTCCCTCCCTTGATGTCATTTCTTTCTCCCTGCCTTCATTCCCTCCCTTGATGTCATTTCTTTCTCCCTGCCTTCATTCCCTCCCTTGGTGTCATTCCTTTCTCCCTCCCTTGATGTAATTCCTTTCTCCCTGCCTTCACTCCCTCCCTTGATGTCATTTCTTTCTCCCTGCCTTCATTCCCTCCCTTGATGTCATTTCTTTCTTCCTGCCTTCATTCCCTCCCTTGATGTAATTTCTTTCTCACTGCCTTCACTCCCTCCCTTGATGTCATTTCTTTCTCACTGCCTTCATTCCCTCCCTTGATGTAATTTCTTTCTTCCTGCCTTCATTCCTTCCCTTGATGTCATTTCTTTCTCCCTCCCTTCATTCCCTCCTTTGATGTCCTTTCTTTCTCCCTGCCTTCATCCCGTCCCTTGATGTCATTTCTTTCTCCCTGCCTTCATTCCCTCCCTTGATGTCATTCCTTTCTCCCTCCCTTGATGTCATTCCTTTCTCCCTGCCTTCATTCCCTCTCTTGATGTCATTTCTTTCTCCCTGCCTTCATCCCATCCCTTGATGTCATTTCTTTCTCCCTGCCTTCATTCCCTCCCTTGATGTCATTCCTTTCTCCCTCCCTTGATGTAATTTCTTTCTCACTGCCTTCACTCCCTCCCTTGATGTCATTTCTTTCTTCCTGCCTTAATTCCCTCCCTTGATGTCATTTCTTTCTCACTGCCTTCATTCCCTCCCTTGATGTCATTTCTTTCTTCCTGCCTTCTTTCCTTCCCTTGATGTCATTTCTTTCTCCCTCCCTTCATTCCCTCCTTTGATGTCCTTTCTTTCATCCTGCCTTCATCCCGTCCCTTGATGTCATTTCTTTCTCCCTCCCTTCATTCCCTCCCTTTATGTCATTCCTTTCTCCCTCCCTTGATGTCATTCCTTTCTCCCTCCCTTGATGTCATTCCTTTCTCCCTGCCTTCATTCCCTCTCTTGATGTCATTTCTTTCTCCCTGCCTTCATCCCATCCCTTGATGTCATTTCTTTCTCCCTGCCTTCATTCCCTCCCTTGATGTCATTCCTTTCTCCCTCCCTTGATGTAATTTCTTTCTCACTGCCTTCACTCCCTCCCTTGATGTCATTTCTTTCTTCCTGCCTTCATTCCCTCCCTTGATGTCATTTCTTTCTCACTGCCTTCATTCCCTCCCTTGATGTAATTTCTTTCTTCCTGCCTTCATTCCTTCCCTTGATGTCATTTCTTTCTCCCTCCCTTCATTCCCTCCTTTGATGTCCTTTCTTTCATCCTGCCTTCATCCCGTCCCTTGATGTCATTTCTTTCTCCCTCCCTTCATTCCCTCCCTTTATGTCATTCCTTCCTCCCTCCCTTGATGTCATTTCTTTCTCCATGTACTGCCATTCCTCATTGCTTCCCTCCATGATAAATGTACAGTGAAATAAACAACTACAAACACCAAAACGATTGGCATTGCCAATGTTTGTTTCCACAGGCACCAATAGAACCTCTTGCCACTGCCTACTGAGTGCCACTCATTGCCTCTTGCACACGTGCTACATGGATGCCAAATGAAGACCTCACCAAGGAGATGGTGGTTGAAGACGCGCTTTGATGCCAATGCAGTGGCAGGTTCAGAAAAAAATGTGCTCGATAGGCAAGAGAAAGACACATCACAAGCATTTACTTCATCACCTCCACGTCCCTCTTCCTCGTCCCAGTACTTACATCTGAGGTCCTGCCACCCTCACAGGAACCCTTTTCTCTTTCTTACTAGAGGTATAAACCCCTACTTACAATCCCTTAGATAGAAATGTTCTATGCTCCGGTCAGGAATCCATTCTTTCCAGTGAGGGCCACTGTGGAGCAATGTAGCAGGCCTCTTGAGTACCCCCTCCATTGGGGCATCAGGGACAAGATTTGCAGAGCTCCTGCATTCCCTGCAGGGCTCGGGTGTATTTGAGCCTTCCTTGGTGATCCAGCCAAGAAGACCCTCTCGGTCCCACTGCTGTGCGAAGGCAGCCACCCCCTCCCGTCGGTAGGCCAAGCAACGCATTATCCCCGGACTCTACAGAAGACTCGGGAGACCTTTGTATCCGTTCAGGCTCCGCTCGTGCACTCGAGTCACGCAGACGGACCACCCCGTACGTACCCAGATGCATGCTTTCTTAAAACACCACATCACACTCCTCCTTTTTCATAACAACAGCAATGGCAAACTTGCAAACAACATAACATATGTAACCGTCATAATAACACTTCTACTTTAGCACTGAACAATGTCCTGTCCCTTTTCTTTATGTGTCCAGCACATAGTTATTCAGGTGAACAGGTTTCCCCCGAACAGCACGTTGTGGGTATCGCCGGTTCCCTCCCCAGCTCGGCCTTTCCTCACCGGATTCTCCTCGGTCCAAGGGCTCATGAGGGTGGTCGCTTCCGTCCCACTCTTCAGGCTCTTCCGCACACCCACCTCCAGGTGAGATGCTTGACTGAGGTTTCTCCCCAATGTTCTTGAAGAAACTGGCATTCCTTGTGACGGTGGCATTGCCATCGGACGCTGTCACCATTGAGCCTTTAGCTTTCACTATGTCCATGGGGATGGGTTCATATCGGAGGGTGTCTGTTTCTCACTAGCACTTCATCCCCCAGTGCTAGCTGATGCGGTCGGAATCCTCATCAAATGTTCTCACTCTCATTTCTGGCTCGCCACTCCTTGGCCACCCTATCGTCATCGATTTCTGTGGGTTCTCAGTCCCTGGTGTCTGGCAACAGCCCTCCCTCTAGGGCATCTTTTGAACAAGGCTTCTGCTGGTGGAACACTGGTTGAGCAGTGGGGGAGTCCTACGATACTCCCTCAGGAACTGATAGAGTGTTCTTTTGAGACAGTGTCCTTGTGTCAAGGATTACAGAGCACAGGCGCGTGCCTGATCTGATGCGTTCCTTGTCCTTTAACGCTATGCTAAAATCCAGGATAGCTGGAAAGTACAGGTCTCACAGGAACGCCACCCAATGTCTTCCACCTGATGTAGTAAAACCCGGGAGGCAGAAACCCGAATGGTTCTCCCTGCACAACGGATGGGTACCCTGGATTAACGTGGTACAAGGACTGTGCCAGGCACTGTACCGGGGCACCACTGCACATGGGTCACTCAAGGATGTAGAAGGAATGACCAAAATCGGATAACAGCTGGGCAAAGGCAGCAAGGAAAAGATGGTAGCAGGAAAGAGTGGGAGCCAGGGCTAAAGGTAAATGGCAGCAGAAACGCCCAGGAAAGACGAAAGGAGAACAGAGGAATAAAAACATAACAAAGGAGCGAAATAACAAGAAAGGTTGAGACTAACAGAGCGGCTGCCGTGCTTTTATCCTTGCGTGACCAAAATGAGGTTGTTGATGGAAAGTGGCCTAGCAACCTGACAATGAGGCTTGTAAGTCAGCGCTGCCTCAGAGACTGATGTAACCCCATCATCCAGGACAGGCAAGGAGCAGCAGTGCCGAACCCCTGGGGTGCTATGTGCTGTGTCAGCAAATGCAGGTGCATCGGGAACAGCAGACAGATCAGCAGGGGCCCCGGTGGGTATGGCAGCTAAGGGCTGCCGCCGCAACAGCACAGAGGGCAGGCGCCAGTGGGGATAGAGACGCCAAGTCTGTACGCCCGGTCTGGAGAGCTGGACACCGGGCGTGATATCTTGGCCTTGGGCGATACGGAATACCTTGTTAAGGGTCCTCATGAAGCGTTCCGCCTCGCCGTTTGTCCTGGACCATACTGGGGCTACCTTTCGGTGGTGTACCCCATACTCTTTCATGAACAGTCCAAAGCTCTCTTCTTGAAATGGCGGCCTGTTGGCCGAACATACCACTTGCGGCAGTCCATGAGTTGCAAAAACCTTTTCCAGTGCCCCTGCCACGTTGTCAAACAGGACTGATTCCAGGAATTATACTTCGGGATATCTTGTCCATTGGTCCACAACCACCAATATATGTGTGTCTCTCCCCGTCAAACAAAAATCCACATATACTGTTTCCCATGGTTGTACACTTCGGGGCATGGACTCAATGTCTGTCTGTCGTTGGGCCGGGGCAGGTGCCTGACTCTATATGCAACTTTCTACAAACTCGTCCACCCTCCTTTCCAGGTGTGGAAACCACACCTTCAACCTCAGACGCGTCTTCGTTTTGGCAGTACCCTGATGTCCTTGCTGAGCCAGTGATATGACTTCCTGGATTTTGCACGCCGGGACTACCATCTTGGCCCCTCTCAGCAGTAGGCCTGATTCAGAGAATGCCAGCTCTTCTCTCACCTTCCACAGTTGTTCAAGGGTGACGCAGGCCTCTTGGGTTCTTTTATTGAGGCCTTCCAAAATCGCCTTACATCCCCCCCTCTGCAGCACCCCTTGGAGGAGGCAGAAACACTCATCCTCGTCCGAGGCCATCTCAAGTTCCTGAATGAGCATGGAGTTCGGCGTTGTTGACTCAATGATCATTTGTACATGATCCTCCGCTTTCTCTGCGATATTTCCACTGTCCGCCTGGTCTCTCTGTGGATGCCTCAACAGGTAGTCCGCCGCATTATTGGTGCCTGGTCTGTATACCAGACACACTTCATATTCTAGGAGGGCTAAGATCCACCTCTCAATTCGGGCCGGTGGTTTGGAAGATGATCCTGCCGTGATCGGCACTTGGGCATTTTTGTCTTTTACCATGGTTACTGGTCTACCCCGCACATACAGGTGGAAATGCCGGCACCCCCGTAGCACTGCCAATGCTTCCCGCTCGATCTGCACATCATCAAATGCGGCCTGTTCCAGTGGCGCTGCCATATGGTGTCTTTCTTCATCAGGTTTTTCAATGGCTCCAATCATGACCAGATTCCTGATAAACTGCCCACAGTATGTCACCATACCCAGGAACAGTCACCGTCTCAGGGGGTCTGGCATCCTTGATGTCCTTAACTTTTCCTACGTCGGGAAATGCAACTTCTTCTTTGAAGACCAATCCAAAGAACTGGATGCTGGTCTTGAGTAACTCACATTTTTCCCTATGGAAAGTGAGAGTTAGCGACTGGATCCATTCTAGTGCCTTGATCAGCCACACCATGTGTTCAGCTTCCGACACGGCAAACACCAGAATGTTATCACTTATGTTTAGGACGTCCTCCAGGTCAGTCAGGGCACCACGCATTATGTTCTGAAAGAGTTCTGAAGCCGACGACACCCCGAAACTGAGGCCCTTTTAACTGTACAACCCTTTGTGAGCCATATATGTGGTTATATACCTGGACTCGGGGTGGAGTATGACACGATGGTGTCAAGCTCTTAAGTGAAGTTTCGAGAAAAATCTGGTGCCTTGCAGTGCTGCAATAATGTCATCAATTGTGGGTGTAAGGCATCTCACCCTGTTTATTGCTTTGTACGGCAACCGCATAACCACACAGATTCTCATTGAATCAGGTTGTTTGGGATTTCTTGCTACGACAATGGATTATACCCGGGGTGTTGGTCCTTCCACTTTCTCAATAATGTCGAGTTGTATGAGATACTCTAGTTTCTTGTCCACGAGTTCCCATAAGTGAAATGGGATTTGCCTATGCTTCGGGGCGACTGGGCGGATAGAGGCATCTGTGTGCAGTTTGATGGTGTCCCCTACCAGCTGGCAATGCCCACTAAATCCTCAGCGAATCTTTCCAACACTGCTTGGACATCCCCGACGTATACACTGTATGGAAAGCTCACTATCTTCAGCACTTCTACTGTGGCACAGCTCAGCAGCGTTTTGCCACTTATGTCTGTAAGAAAGAATCTGGCCTTGATTGAGTTGGATCCATGCTCCACCTTTGAGAAGAATGTCCCCATCAGTGGGATTGGTTTGTCTCCCCCAAAAGTGAATTTGCATGCTCTTGGGTATTTCAGAACTGGAGGATCCGCCATCACTTCATATTGTCTTCTTGACATAACATTTACAGAAGCTCCTGTATCCACTAATATCTCAGAACCATTGCCTCGTACCACACATTTGGGCTGTTGTCTTTCTTTTGCCTTTATCTTACGCATTGGATATAAAGAAAATGTTCTCTTCATCCTCTTCCTCTTCCTCTTCTGCCTCCCGCCCAGTTGCATCATCTTCCTGATCCATGAGGGCCAGACTCTGGGGGTGTTGCTGTCTAAAGGATCCCACTCTGACTGGCCCTCTCTGTATCACGACTGGGAACGGTGCGTGACACTTTCGAGTCTAGTGGTTGGAGTTGCCACATCTTTCACGTGCCTTCCCCTTTGTAGGACACTCAGATGGATGTGGGACACGACGCTGGTGAATTTGCACCTTTCTTTCATGTCAGTGCCATGGTCCTCTGGACCCTTCTCATTCCCTGGTTGCACCCCACAGCATAAACGGCATCGATCTTCAATGTGCGTATGGCGGCATCCATTTTTTGAGGCATATGTCTCTGCCACTTCATACAATCTTCCCATCTCGAGAATCTGTGATGTTGTAGTCTACCTGATGCACAACCTTAAATTAAGTGGTTACGTATCATACCCTCTTCATTGAACCACACACACGTGGCTGACAGATGCCGTAGCTGGCCACAGAAAGTGTCCAGAGGTTCATTGCGTTGCACATGATGAATCCTTCACAATCCATATTCGCAAGAGGTATGAAGTGTTCCATTAGTGCATTTTTCACAGCTGCACCGGAATCTTTGACTGGTTGCAGTGTCCTGAAAATTTGAAGGACCGCAGGACCAGCAGCATCGACAAGAGTTGACACCTTGGCCTCATCATTGGTTTCCCCAGTGGCCCTAAAATGTATCTCAAGGCAGTCGATCCAAATGTTCCACCTCAGTCTCAGACTATAAGGTGCTCCTGGCACATCAAACGCTGGCATTTGGGCAGTGACCCTTGCTGGTATGGCATTCGTGCTCTTGCTTGGGCAGCACCAGCAGCTGCCGCCCCATTTCCTTGGTTGTTCTCCATAATGTGAGTTCAAGTGGGTGAAGGTGTTTACTGGACACCCAGTGAACCCCCAGTTGACAGGGGCCGCAAGTCAGAGAACACGTGTCCACTCAAGGCCTCAACACTCGCAGGCTGGACGCAGATGGGGCACCCACTTGGAGCAAAAATTGGCTGAGAGAACTCTCCTTGTTTTAATAAGATGATGAATAGAAAAAAAGAGATGTTTTTTGTTGAAAAAATGCAGTGCGTCCATGGATGCACTAGAAATTGTCTGTGGGGCGGACATGCACTCGTCTACGGAGCCACAACCTCTGGCTGGGTATACAATATCAGTATCTCACTGTGATGCATGAGTCGGCTCCGCGGCCGGTGAACTGGCCCCTTCGAGCACTGCCCTCTGTGGTTATGCCGGTATCACCGCTGCATGGCCCAACCATCCGGTTCCTCATAACATTGACCCCCCTCATCGCCATCGTTGGGTGGCCATCCCTTCCCTTTGGTAGGCCAAGCACTGCATTAGCCCCAGACCCCACAGAAGACTCGGGAGACCTTGGTATCCGTCCGGGCTCCATGTGTGCACTCGAGTCACGGAGCCGGACCTCCCCCTTTATTCCATGCAACAGAGTGACGTACCTCTCTTGCGTGATGTCTTAAAGCACCACACCACAGATACAGGCCTCAGCGTTTCCCATGCAAAATGTCCGTTCTTCCAGCATGGTTTGCGCCACTGATGGTTGGCAAGCGGTGACACCATGATCAGAAGGAAAAATGCATGACAGTGGTCAGGGATTGCTTAGGAACCTGCAGTGCTCTGTTCCTCTAATTGGTACCCGGTGGATGGGATCAGGATTGGGGGATAGCTACTGAAGTGGAGTTAGGGAGGTATTTAGGAGGCACCGCCTGGTTGCCGCATCTTCCTGGACTTTTGCAGTAAAACTGATTCATGACAAAATGATAACTGCTCAAATGCACAGAATCCTTTCTCCCAAAAACAGTGTAGGTCGATGAAATCCTGGCCAGTCTGGAGGCAAGGTCATTAATGGCAGCTGAAAAGGCAGCAGTCCGGGACCCAGATGACTGTAGGACAAATGCAGACCTCAAGAAAGTCCACTGGGGAGCTCAGCTGGCTCTCGGAGATAATATATATGGGTTATATACGGTTGAGAAGTTTCTTGTAGGATGCACAAAACTGCACAAAGCCATGGAGGACTGTTCCAATTGTGTGACCATCCTACTGACATGCAAAAGCAGTTTGAGCTATTGTCCGACTTATCATATGATGGAGTTCGGAGAATGGCTATGGTGATGGGCGAAGGCATTTCAGCTAGATGCCATATTCACAAACCAGATTGGAACACCGAAGGCTCATAGAATTGACATATGTTAACGAATCGGAAGAACAATTTGTCCTGCCCCAGCCTGTTCCGAGTAGACCCAAAGATATATGGGGCCCCTTCAGAATGTATTTATGCGACATGGTTTCCGACGATGACGAGCCTCTGTAATCTTTAATGTCTTTATGATTATGTAACATACTACTGTGATTATTTGAAATGTGATGTGCTAAGTGCCGGGTATCTTTTGTGAGCACTAATAAAAAGAGTTTAAAAAAAAAAGAAGAAATCCACTGCCCTGAAATTCCCTTCCAAGGGCTCATGCTTTTTGGGGATTCCTTAGAAGACAAAGTACATAGGGTTTTTCGGGCTGATAGACATGATGGCAAACTGAGAAATAAAGCTCCTTCTTCCTCAGGGCTAAAACCTTCAGGGTCCAAGACCCAGGATCATTCGGCGGATACCAGAATAAAGTCTTTTCAATGATCTCAGGGGGTTCAGCCTAGATCAGGGGCTTCAAAAGCTTCCAGGCAACCTCAGAAGTCCTGACAATCACTGCAGGCCAGTGGGTGGAAGACTGCGGCATGCTTTCTGGTCTGGGACAGGTGGTCGTCAGATGCCTGGGCTCTGCAGACGGTCTGGGGAATTTCTGACTCCTCCTACACAGTCACTCATGAGCATAACTCCTATTCCCAGTAACTGGATCAAGAAGACTGCCATGTCTAAATCCATCTGGGAGTTACCGGACAAGAGGATGGTTTGCAAGGTTCCTCCAGGTAAACAGGGTCAGGGGTTCTATTCCCAAGTGTTCTCGGTACCCAAAGCCTCAGGAACATCACGCTTATACTGGATTTAAAGGTCCTGAACACCTTTGTAAGAGTGGAATGGTTCAAAATGGTCACTCTTCAAAAGATAATCCCCCTGGATAAGGAGGGGGGATTGGTTGGTGTCCTTGGATGTCTATTACCATGAGGCCATGCACCCCTCCCAACGGCGGTATCTCAGGTTTGCAGGTGGGGGCAGTCACTTCCAATTACTGGCTCTCCCCTTTGGATTAAAAACAGCTCCAAGTGTATTTGCCAAACCCATGGCTCCCCTGGTGGTTCACCCTCATCTGCAGCATATTCAAACATTACCTTACCTCGATGACTGGTTAATTAAGGCAGAGATCAGGGGATCGGTACAAGTCAATCTTCTTCTGGTGTCTCAGGCCCTACAGGGCGGGTTCCTAATCAATTGGCAGAAATCCCAGATAATTCCCTCCCAAAACCTCATCTTCATAGTAGCCCAGTTCTGCTCTAAGCAAGGGAAGGTCTTTCTCCCGTGGGAAAGGATGAATTACATGCAGAACTCTCTGTCCGGAGTCCTCAGAAGAGATTGGGTTTCAGCGAGAGATCTTCTACGAGTCGAGGGGCATATGGCCTCTCTCCCTCGTCCCGTGTACTCCTCAGATTCCTGGTGTCTCATCTTCTCGGTCACAGAGTACCGGCCTCTCAAGCCTTTGAATCCCATATTCCTGTCTCCCAGGGAATAAAGAGGGACTTATCCTGGTGGTTGAACAACAGAAACTTCAGAGGGGGTATTGGTTTGGATCGTCCGATACGGACCATCCTTACTACAGATGCCAGCAACTTTGGATGTGGTGCTATGCTGGGGTCAAATGGAGTCTGGAGTGTCTCAGGTCCTCAAATCAGGGAGAATTATCAGCTATAGTCTTCCTTGAAGAGGTTTGTTGGATTGATCAAGTGCAAGGCTATGCTAGTCCGGATGGGCAACACCATGGCTATGGCTATATTAACCCTCAAGGAGGTTCCGGATCGTGGTCCTTGAGTGCACTGTCCAGGGAAATAGATTCCCGGGCAGAGGTTGACCTTCTGTCCTCATTTAATTTATTTATTTAATTGGGTTTTTATAATGCACCTAATACCATACCTGAGTTCGGCTTCTAAGCGCAGATCCGAATCTCTGTTGCTCTGCATTGTCTTGCTTCCAAGACCAGCATATTGCCCCCTGTGCTATCCTCCGTTCACAAAGAACAACCCATATCAGAGGGATAGAGAATCTCAAGGTAGACCGCCTCAGCAGGGAATTTCCAGAGAATGGTCGCAGATTTGGGTGCCTGGTACTGGAACTCTTTGCTTCCCATTCCTCTGCAAAGCTTCCCCTCTTGTTGGCCAGGTTCCAGGTGGCAAAGGCCTGAGGATCAATGCCTTGAATCTGGCGTGGCCTCAGGGGATTCTTTATGCCTTCCCTCAGACCCCCCCTGATTCCCAGGGTAATACAGAGAGGGCAACAGTGATCCTGGTAGTTCCCTTTTGGCCTCAGGTTTTATTTCCCTTCCCTTTTGAATAAGGGGATGGCCAGTCCCCAGTGGGAGCGCTAGAGGGGCAGACTGCATAGCAGGCCGCCCCTCTGCCCCCCTCTCCCGAGGGGTACTCAACGCCTTGCCTCTCTTGAGGGAGGCAGAAGGGCGGGGTGTTCCCCTGGTCCAGCCAGAACCAGCACTGGGCCCAGGGGAACACTCACAAGGTCTGGGACTGCTAAGACTTGACCACCTTGCAGCCCCGGATGAACAGAACAGCAGCAGGATGTTATCGGAGCTAAGTAGGGTTCTTCCATGAAATTGAGGGAGATATAGAGATATGCAGCCTCATCACAAGAGTGGCGGCAGCCTTGCGGGTAAAACCGGCGCCCAGAAAAGGGCAATTAAGGGGTTATTACGACC
Organism: Ambystoma mexicanum; assembly: GCF_040938575.1. NCBI lineage: Eukaryota > Metazoa > Chordata > Amphibia > Caudata > Ambystomatidae > Ambystoma > Ambystoma mexicanum. The sequence goes on along the minus strand of NC_090923.1, from coordinate 19,881,183 downwards.
ATGGCGGACCCGGTAATTGCCCTTTCCTGGGCGCCGGAAAATGTTCTTCCCCATTCCCATTTGTGCCCCATAGGTGTGATCAAATCTGTGTCCTTAAATCCTGACGTGTTTATTTAGTGCATTTCTAATGCCCAGCAAGCCGGCTCGTGCTTGTTTTTTCACCACCCAGCGCCCAATATCGTTCACAGCACTGTGGCATCTAGCCCTGGTGCTCCCAAGCGATAATGTGGTTTATGATATGTTGGGGAACAAACAAGTTATTGAGACAGGGAAGGGCCTTGTGGGTTATACCACCCAACTCCCCTTCCCTGCGCTCTGCTCAAAATGGTGGCCTCATTACAAGATGGACGGTAGCCATGGTGCTATTAGCACCATGGCTGCCTCCCATACCGAGTCCGGTCTGGTTCATGGGGAATTACCGGGTCATTCCGACCCTGGAGGACCCGGTAAGTCCCCATTGAACCAACCATTCCCCATTCCCATTTGAGCCTCCATAGGGCTCAATGGTAATGGGGAAGGCACTAATAACGGGCCCACGAATAGCAGGCCCGTTATGAGCACCCTGGTCCTTTAGCGGGACCCGTAAAGGACGTGTGGTCAGACCACACATCCTTTACGGTTCCCGCTAAGGGACCTCGGAATTGGGTGGTAAGGGATTACTGGCACCGGTCTCCTTTTGAATAAGGGGATGGCCGGTCCCCAGTGGGAGCGCTAGAGGGGCAGACTGCATAGCAGGCCGCCCCTCTGCCCCCCTCTCCCGAGGGGTACTCAACGCCTTGCCTCTCTTGAGGGGGGCAGAAGGGCCGGGTGTTCCCCTGGTCCAGCCAGAACCAGCACTGGGCCCAGGGGAACACTCACAAGGTCTGGGACTGCTAAGACTTGACCACCTTGCAGCCCCGGATGAACAGAACAGCAGCAGGATGTTATCGGAGCTAAGTAGGGTTCTTCCATGAAATTGAGGGAGATATAGAGATATGCAGCCTCATCTCAAGAGTGTCGGCAGCCTTGCGGGTAAAACCGGCGCCCAGAAAAGGGCAATTAAGGGGTTATTACGACCATGGCGGACCCAGTAATTGCCCTTTCCTGGGCGCCGGAAATGTTCTTCCCCATTCCCATTTGTGCCCCATAGGTGTGATCAAATCTGTGTCCTTAAATCCTGACGTGTTTATTTAGTGCATTTCTAATGCCCAGCAAGCCGGCTCGTGCTTGTTTTTTCACCACCCAGCGCCCAATATCGTTCACAGCACTGTGGCATCTAGCCCTGGTGCTCCCAAGCAATAATGTGGTTTATGATATGTTGGGGAACAAACAAGTTATTGAGACAGGGAAGGGCCTTGTGGGTTATACCACCCAACTCCCCTTCCCCGCGCTCTGCTCAAAATGGTGGCCCTCATTACAAGATGGACGGCAAAGATTGGGCAAAAAAGGTGCTGGAAGATGGGTGCACCAACAGTTAGTGCGAGCTCAGATTTGTCCACCCATCACAGTAGACAACCCGGTGTCCACTGTGATGCCCGCAGAAGAGCAACCTAAGAGAAAGAGGGCCATGCGGCAACCTAGGAGTAAGGCAGGTCCACCCTAGCAGTGGTTAAGATTAAGTCTAAACCTTCCAGCCATCACCTCTTTGTTTTTGCTGGTTCCTGATATGACATGGGATCAGAAGGACATGGAAGGTTAGGTGTCCTACATAGAGGGAAATGACAGGGCCAGCCAGTTGAGTGGTGAAGAGGGGACGGTCGCATGCAAAGCCTGTGTAGAGGAGCAGCTGTATACATCTGCAGGAGATCCCACCCCCCTACCTCGCTTGTATTGGAGACATGAGACTGTGCCGTGTTTGACACCAGCCGTCGTGCCAATACCGCAGCAAGTGTTTGGAAGAAGATACTCATTAAGAGAACCATACCGAATGTACCCCCGAAGAAACGATAACCTGCAGGAAGAACTCCCTGAAGGATTACGAGAAAGAGCAAAAAAAGAGGAGCTAGTGACGTAGATACTGGCTGAAGATGATGTATAGATCCTGAACCCCAATGACGAAGTAAGGATCGAGTGAACTCTCAAGTGTAACAGAAGAAGATTACACATACACGAAGTGCTGCAGAAAACAATTGCTCAATAAATGTACAGATGATGAAATGCAAGGTAGATTAAGTTATCATAGACGCTAGCTAGTAGTGAAAAGAATGCAGGCGAAGCCGACATTGTACATAAACTTGACATTGGTATCATGAAATAAGTACGCCAAAAACCAAGAAGCGGGAATTGAGACGTTGTGTCGCAGCAGAATAGCAGGCTCATGGAGCTGCGTGGCGAGGCTGCCTGGACTGAAGTCAAGATCCTAGAAATTGAGGTTAGCTATCTGTTCTGCAGAAGAATGAGTGTGCAGATGTTGAACCTTCTCATGTTAAGGTGCAAGAAAGAACACAAAGGATGTCGTTTTAATGTATTTGTAGCATTTAAAAGCTGCAAAATGGACCAGATCGTGGTCTCCTGTCACGTGAGCCAAGGATGGAAACAGAGTTTGAACTTGAGTTCCAGACACTATAGCAAGTGCCCTCACTCACGTGCATTCTCAAAGACAAGAATACACTGCAAGGCCAAGTACAAAGACAATGGCAGAAGGCATGGGTGTTGAGAGATGCAAGGCTAACTGGGTGGTGAGGTCGTTTCATGTCCTATCTCCCTGCATCTGGCTCTGTGCTTACATGCTGCTAAATGAACCCAATGTTCCAGACATGGCACACGCGTGCCAACCCATTATATTAGTTGGTATAATGAAGTAGCTAACATTATTGAAGACCAATGAGAAACTACAGGCCTCATTACAACTCTGGCGGTAGCCGTGCCCTTATTAAGGGCATGGCTGCTGCCGGAGTTGCATTTTTTCCGGCACCCGCGAATGGGCAAGAACCGGGTAATGCTGAGCTTGGCAGACCTGGTAATTGCCCATTTGCGGGTGCCGAAATCAAGGCCTCCTGATCGCCGTTCTGCCCAATAGGGCTAAATGAGGATGGGGAGGTTGGATGCGCCGGCACATACAGAGTTGTGCCGGTGCATTGAATGTGCTCTGCTCACGGGTGCCGTTACACCCGCCAGGAAAAACCTGGCAGGTGAAACGGCACCCGCGAGCAGAGCACGTAGTGTGGCGGTCTGGGAACTACAGTAATGGCATGCTTACCAGTACCGTAGTTCCCGGACCACCATGCTTGTAATGAGGCCCTATGTATCTAATGTTTCTGAAATTACCTGTTTTGAGCGGTAGGCATAAGTTGTCCACCTGATATCGGGCAGCCAATTACAATCTTAGCTCCTATGGAAATGTATACTTAGATGTTTCCCTTATCCAATCCTGGCCCTTGGTAGGTTTTTCACTATTGCCACATAGTATGACGTCACTCTGATGCATTATTGTGTATAAGGACCATAATTTGTGTGGTGATCATTGAGAGACTGAGCGTACGTCCCTTGATGTTCGTTGTAACCTCCCTGTTTTAGATACTTGTTAATAAAACAGAACTTGCCATATTCTTGAGTTTGTCCGGTTATTTGGACTCAGAATTATTCTGGTGTAATTTCATCCATTAACATATACACGTTCCAAAGGGCCATAAGCTTATGTGGTAGCAGTGCAGATGGTTTCAGATCCAAACAAGTTCAGCTCCAGAGTTTCGGACGATCGGGCATCCTTCGCCATTAGCTGGAAGATTGTGGAGTTTCCTGTGGAGAGCGGCCGATAGAAATAAACTTGCAAGAAGAAGCGAGATGGTGGGCAGGTGTCCCTTTGAAGAAATCCCTGCTCGGTGTCCACCGGCACGCTGCCAACAGAAGGCGAAGTGGTCGGAATGCAGGAGGAGTTCATACCGAATGCCTCGAGTTGATTAATGGATGTAAGCAGACTAAAGGAAACAGCAATATAAAGGGGTGGGTTTGTGATGTTTTGAGTAAGGGGACATTTTGTGTAGATAAAAGAACACCTAAGTAATCCTATTTCAAGGGAGATAGAAGAAGACATCTCAAACTCCAACGGGAGTATTAAGAAAGGGAATATGCACGTCAGGACTGTGAAAGGTGATGTCTTAAACCCTGTATAGAGTAGACTAAGTAGAGGCGTGGACATAATAAGGGGTTTTTTATAAAAGGTTATAAATAAAGGGAAGGCGAATACAGGGGTTATTAATGTGTAGTGTGTTATTGTTTTGGTTATTATTTGTTGTGTGAAGTTTTAAGAAATAACAAGATGTAAAAGTCAGAAGTGACGTGGTTTGAAGTAAAGTGTAGTAAACGATTGACACCAATCAAAGACAGATAGGTTGTTGAAACAAAAGGGGAACGAGCGGCAATTGATGGTGCTTTCTCATATTTATTGTTTTTAAGATTGAAAGTGGTGGCTGATTAGCCTTGAGATAGAGATTTTATTAACGATCTGGTAAGTATCGACAGCCAATTGCGATTTGTCATTATTGAGGACATTCTTCTCATGCATCTTTGTAAAACACTACCAAACCATGCGCCTAAGCTCAAACAATACAGTGCAGAATGGGTAAAGGGAACAGCTGATAAAATGTTCATGCCATGGCAACAAGAGGGAATCATTGCCCAAAAGGGTATTGCACACATGACCACATAGGTGCACGCTGCATACACGGGAACAAATTACAAAAAAGGCTTGCAGTTTTTGTACTTTGTAAAATGTACCAAGAGGAGAAAGAGGACATGCCACCGGAGGAGTGGGTGCTTAATCAGCATAAAGGGGATTGAGAGTGTAAATACAGAAGAGATAGGAGTTTATCCTTTAAAGGAACTGAAAGCAGCAGTTGGGTATAGTGACCCAATATATGAACTCCTGCTTAGAGTAGTGATGATAGTCCAGAAGAGAGCAAAATGAAGGAAGATGCCTGTAAGTTCATAAGAGATAAAGAAGAATGAGGCGAGAGTTCGAATATATCGACAGATATAGATTGAGAAATCAATAGGTAGAAAGGAGAAAAGTAGAGGATTTATGAGGTAACGCTCACACAGAACAAATGGATGGGAGGACAGATATTACTCATGTTGGAGGGGAAAAGCATCAACGAGATTAGGCAGAGAGAGGACGCAAACGAGCAGAGAATGAGAAAAGCGGTTAACAGAGGATGAGCCAGGAAGAAAAGCAAGGAAAGACGGGGAAAAGATATATAGAGAAGAACAAGAAAAGGATGAAAAGCGGGCCAGGGAACAAAGGAAGAATGACAATACACAAAGAGAAATAGAGGAAAGAGACAGGAAAGAAAGAAAGAGAGGAAGAAGAAGCACAAAGGGTGAAGCACAAAAGATTACAGAGAAGGTGAGAAGAAGAAGAATGAAGACAGGAAGTGAGAAGGGAGGAAAGAAGTCAAGAAGAAGAGAGGGTAAGAAGGGATGCGAGAAAGCAAAGGGAAGTGGATGAAGAAATAAAACAGAATAGGAGGCAGCAAGGTCTGGATGCCAGCCTCATCCTTAAGGAACGAATGAGGCAGTTCAAAGAAATGCTATAGCATATAATAAGAGAGATTCTCCCGATAAAGGAAATAACCCTAGAAACACCTAGAGTGGCACTTGAAGAAGAAAGATATGATGCAGAAAATATTGGAGAAAGGATTGATGAGGTCTATCAGCAATTAAGGCAGAACAGCGAGTATGGTAACCGATCCCTGGTACGTAAACCACAGGATGAGGAGGAGAATATGTTTAGTGATGAGCACCGAGCACTGTCTTTGAGCAAATTAAATTTAGACAGGGAAGAGGAAGATAATAGTCACACTAGTTGGGATCTAGCAATGTCGGACAAGGAAAGAGAGTCAGGTAATGAGGCAGAGGGAGAGGGTGCATGTGTCATCCTAAGAAGTCAACATATAGACAAATAGGTAGGATGGTCAGATCTGGAAAACCCTAAGGAGAAAACACCAGATCCTGTACCATATCCAGTGTTTCCCCGAAGACGATTGTGTAGTGAGAGAGGTGAGGAGAATCTCCACCCTATGTGAGTAGATTAAGGTAATTACCAGCACGAAGACAGATAGGAACAATCACCCCTGCATTTGGTAAAAGAATAGTGTCCTCCACTGCGGGATGGGGTTCTCACAGTTCCCCTTGCTAGAGAAGGGGGAGCAAGGCTGCACTATATTTCAGGACACCAGGTGGATAGGGATAACTTAAAATGCAGCTCCCTAGTCTTACTTTGGGGGCTGGGAAATGGATGTACGAGTTAGAGAAGACGACAGGGGGAAATACGCTGGCCATAGGAAACATACAAGGTCTATTGGCAGCTATCCTTGGAGAGAGAACTGATGACATTTGGAGACGAGCGGAATATGTTGGTGTGACAGCACAAAACACTGCGCATAATGGCGCATCATTTAATAATTGCAGGGCAGGTGTTTGGAGGGTAGAGGTGTAGGTTTTAGAGGAAGAAGAGGCGTATTACAGAACACCCAGTGTGGATTTCAGAACACTCAGAATGAGAGTCAGAATACTCAGGGAGGATATTACCAAGGAAGGTTTGCCAGAGAGCCACCCCAGTATGTTGGAATTGTGGAATGACAGGGCATATTGAGCACATATGTAGGAGCCGAGGAAACGCGCAACAGAACTGACAACCTTCAAGGAGGGGATAGCTTATCCACCACCATACAGCACACAAACATGAGAGGGGTTTGCCCAGAATCACACATCTTATCAGGCACAGGCGCCGCAAGTACAGCAAGCACAACAGCGGGGACCAGTGCAAACGCATCCACCACAAGGGCAGTCACAACAAGCACCTATGCAAACACAACAAAATGCGCATGCAGGGCACATACTGACACCTAGGATAGGGGGTGTCACTGTGGTTGGTGGAAACCCTTTCACGGAGATGGGGCATTCACAGGGCAAGTGGCTCTATGAGGAGTCCCGGTAGATCCAGAAGTCTTCCTGTATGGTGTGAGCATTTTATTGACATGGCTACCTGGACTAGTAGGGAAGAGTGTGAGGATACCTGATAAGTTCTTATTTAGACCACAAATACCTATGGATGAGGAAGGCTGTCAGGCTATTCCTATAGAACTGGAAGCAGCTATAGTATGAGGAGAGATAGCAATGCTTGAAGGGGTGGATGACGAAGGTAGATCTTGGAGGACGGTGATAGCTCTTGAGGAGGGATACAGATTGACTGACATAATAGATGAAGATATGTTCAGAGAAGAACGTATCAATGACGAGGTGGTGTTTTTTATGAGCATTACATATTGGATAAAGATCGAGAAAAGGGAAATCCCACAGCAAATAGTGATAAAGCAGCAACGACCCGCATTCTTCCAGGAAGACCTGGAGAAAGTGCCAAGTGTCCTTCGGACTACGCGCCCCCATGACGTAGGCCTATTAAAGGGAATTGGAGAGGTTAAAATAAAACTGAAACCAGGAGCAATTTTACCCAGAGCAAAACAGTAACCTGTGTCCCGAGAAGCTGATGAAGGCATATACCAGATTATTTCAGCACTGATGAATCAGGGAATTCTAGTACAATCGGAATCCCTGTGCAATACTGCAGTGAATCCGATTCAAAAATCTAAAGGGGGGTTGTGCACATTTATCCAGGACTTGCGCTCTCTTAATCGGATTGTACAAACAGAGTTTCCATTAGTTCCTAATCCAGTGATAATACTGGGTAGCATCCCAGTTGAAGCTAAGTATTTCACAGTGATCGATTTGAAAAATGCATTTTTCTCTTTCCTGTTGCACGAGGACTCACAAGGCCTAACTTCCTTTATGTTCAGACAAAACAAACCGAAACATTCTTGTTTACCTCAAGGGTATTGTGAGTCCCATCAATCTTTAACAGGGTACTACAGATGGATCTCTATAACATTGAACTCAAGAGTGTGGTGATTCAATACGTAGATGACATATTAGTCTGTAGTGAAACAGAGGATGAGTGTAGACAAGACTCTATTCATCTAATGACTATATTGGCAAACAAAGGATGCAAGGTAGAAAAGGAGAAATTACAGTATTGTCAGGAAGAAGTATTGTACACAGGTTATTTAATTTCAAATGAAGTAAAGACGGTAACACCTGAAAGAGCTGAGGCTATTATGAAAACACCAAGGCAAAAACAGCCAGATAAATGCAGCGGTTTTTGGGCTTATGCAATTATTGCAGGGCCTGGGTGTTTGATTACAACACATATAATAAATCACTTTTTCAAGCAATAAAGAAAGCTCAAGTTGGTAAGGAAAAAATAGAATGGACTGAAGAACTAGAGAAATTATTTGAGGAGTTAAAAAGAGCAATTTGTACAGCTCCAGTTTTAGGGATTCCCAACTATAGCAAGGAATGGTATTTGTTTTCACACAGCAATGGATCAGTAATGACAGCAGTGCTCACACAAAGGACAACGTTGGGGTATAAACCTTTGGCATACTACAGGTGGAATTTAGACCCCGTTAGAGAGGACATTTTCCATACGAACAATCTTTGGCTGATCCGCATTTGCAATTGAGAAGTCCACAAGTATTGTTATGGGTTGCTCTATGACTTTATATGGAACATGCCTTATTTGCCATTCTAGAGCAACCCAACGGTATATTGACATCACAAAGAGCTTCAGTTTATAAAGTAATGATTTGTAATCCAGAAATTAAAATAGTGAGGTGCAAAAATAGTGAACCCAGCCACGTTTGTAGCTATACCAGTAGAAGAAGGTGATCATGTGCATGACTCTGCAAACTATGATGCATTCTATGATGATGTGCCCCGTGTGAAAGAAAATGATTTGCCAGGAGGGGGAATTCTCTTTATTGATGGTTCTTCAAAAATTGAACAGACTAGTGGGGAGAGGCATTCGGCTCTGCAGTTGTAAGACACAGATTAAATGGTGAATTTTAGGTAGTGGAGAGTGTAAGACTACCGTCTCACTTTTCAGAGCAAGCAGCAGAATTAGTAGCGCGTATTGTCATGCTCGGGAATCATGAAGGGCAGGAAGTGACGCTGTACAGTGACTCTGCCTGTGTGATGTCAACTGTAAATGCAGGGCTGTCACGTTGGAAAAGGAGGGGCTATCTTCACACAGACTGCTCTACAGTGCAACATGTTTCCTTATTGGACAGGCTCAATACGGCACTACAACTCCCTGTGGCCATAGCAGTTGTAAAATGCGCAGCACATACTAAATGAACAGACTTTATCTCTTGTGGAAACAAAGCTGCAGATGTAGAAGCTAAACATTTTGCACATTCTCCAGACATTTTGAGTTTTGACATTGAAGATACTCTGCAAGAGGAACAAGAGCTATGGAAACATAGGAAGTGTTCTTTATCTCCCATGGAAGCATTATGGATACAGGAAAGCACTGGAAAGCCAGTAATGTCAGCAGCATTATTGAAAGTCACACTTGAGCAACAACATTACCCCACGCATATAATAAGAGAAAGTCGTGCTGGCACAATTGCAGAAGACTTGTTCGTCCCCAATTTACTGGAACATGTTGCGCAGTTCATAGTGAATTGCATTGTGTGTCAAACGTTTACTGCTGGGCATAAACTTAGAACAATAAGAAGAGTAATACCTCCACCGAATGGTCCATTTCAACATCTACATATTGATTATGTTGATATGCTAAAAACATGTAATGGATAAAGGTATCTATTAGTGGTGGTATGTCCCTTCTCTAGGTGGATCGAAGCCGGTCCTTGTACACACCCTGCTGCCACTTGCGCAGCAAGATGTTTGGTGCGCAAAGTCTTCCCGGGAATGGGTGTGTGCAAAGTACTAAGATCCAACAATGGGCCACATTTTGTTAATGAGTTATTTGAACAAATAGGGCTTCTATAGAGCATACGTTTTCTTCCACTTATTACCCATATGCAAACGGATTATGTGAGAGACTCAACGGCCTCCTCAAAAGCAAACGGAATATGTGAGAGACTCAACAGCCTCCTCAAAGAGAGGATTGCCAAGATAACAATTGACTTTAAAGAAGGGGTGGATATATGGCCTATCCCTAACCTTATATGCCCGTCAGAATAAGCCAGGTTCTGACCACCAGCTCACCCCTTATGAGTTAGTGGCAGGGCGTTGCATGAGAATGCCTCTTATGCCTCCATCTACAGTCAGGAGTGATGCCCAGAGTGTAGTGAAGGGTTTAGGTGATGGAATGCATGATTATTTGACATGTATGACTACCAGTGTTTCATTCATTTCAGATCAAGTCAAGCATCGGAGGGAAGGGTCAAGGAACACAGAAGAGGACAGTCGAGTGACCAATCCTAGTGAACTATTGCCAAAGTTATATCTTGGTAATTTAATCCTTATTAAATATTTTACTCAAAAGTGGCACAAACCTAGATTTAATGGTCCTTTTAGTGTTGAGGAAGTCTCCCCTTCTGCAGTTAAGGTATCGGGAAGACAAGCTTGGCACATTTAGGCAATGCAATAATATAAAAAGGCGAGACATTCACTCCAGCGGTTGCTGACCAAGAAGCAAGACAAGAAGATTTTCCACGTGTGCAGACTCAATCGATGATCAAGAAGAAGGATGATAAGACAACGAGTGACTAGCACATATTTCCTTTGGACTGGAATTCAGTGGACACTCCTTACACATTTTAGCAGGAATTGCATAGACTTGCAGTGAATTCCAGAGGCAGAACCAAACTTTTAGAAAATCTTTGAAAGAATGAATATTGCATCAGTATCATGCCTAAACATCAGTTCCAGATTGGAAGAGAGATTAATGCCCAGATTCATTTTGTGGAGAATATCTGCTTTAATGACAAATACATGATACCTATTGGCAGCGACACACATCGGCTTGTAGTTGCTATCTTTGTGTTTATACTTCAGTCTTACCCTGCTCTTGTCAGAAGAGACATCAATATTCATATCTTTTCACAGGATCCCAAACATGGTCCAGTTTTAAGAAGACTCTTGATCGCTATAATTGAGCAGATTGTGCAATTACAAATGTGAAAGAATTGAATATGTGTATTAAAACATGACTCCTGGGGAGGATAATCTGTTTATAGAGAGAGAGTTCAACAAGTGCCAAAGGTTTTTTCAGACTCTTATCTTATGCTTGATATACATATGCATGTGTATTCTAGTATTCTATTTATCTTTTTATATCTTACATTTTGAGGTCTCTATTATCCTAATGGTCCCATTGACGAATGAGTGCCTATGATTTTTCCTACTATGAGTACACATTATGACAATTTCTTTAATCTCTATGTGCATGTCTGACAACATAGGAGGGATACAGAGGAAGATAACCAGGGGATAAATACCTATATTGATAATTCAGCTCATCTGTGGAATAATATGTGGTATCGACACAGGACAAAAGGTGGGGGAGAGAGCATCTGATGAGAGTTGTTATGTCTGCTCTCTCATCCCCTATGCCATGAATACAGTAAAGGCTTTCATTTCAAAGGAGGTGTCAGCATACAATGCAAAGTGCCTCAGTCATCTTGCAGCATGTACTATTCAAGGGCTATTCCAAGGGAGTTGGGCAACGTTGCGATGGAGACCCAGTTAGTCGTTCCCATGCCAGGGTTACTATATTAAGACTACTCAGATGGAGAAGGAGCATGGATGGACAGACACAATGCTTGTGTATCCTGCTGCAGGACAAGATAAGGTGATCATTAAAGAAATGAAGAGGATGAATTGTTCTGATATGACGGAGACAGCTTGGATGCCTGGTTGCTGGGAATGATCACAGCGGATAATCTATGGACGAGTGAGCACAAGTAAAAGATGGGAAGATGGAATGATGTCCTGTGCGGCCCATCCATTAAGGAAGGAAGCAATACGAGGAATACAGAAAGTGAATGATGAGTGTCTGATGTCTTGGGTCAAGTACTCCAGACTATTGACATGGGTGGAAGATGAATTACGCCCAGTGGCCGTAGACCCATTAGTTAATGTGACAATGGGCCTCATTACGACCCTGGCGCTCCCGTAATGAAGGGGGCTGGTACAGGACCGGCCCCCTTCATTACGGGAGCAGCAATTACAAATCTCCCTTTGCAGGACCCGAATCAGACGTCTGGTAAAACCAGACGTCTTTTCTGAGTCCCGCGAGGGAAAGAGGGAGGTAACAACGGGACACTTATAATGTGCCCGTTGTTACCTCCCTCCCCATTCCCATTGAGCCCTATGGGGGCTCAAATGGGAATGGGGAATGGTTCCTGCAAGGAGGACGTACCGGGTCCTCCTATGTCGGAATGACCCGGTAAGTCCCCATTGCAGGAACCCGGTAAATTTGAGAGTTTCTGCTGATATCCCACTTCATCCATTACATCAATTGCAAGGAGACGCCACTTACAAGGGAACGTATGTTCAGAGTTAATCATGTACATAGCAAGGTCATCAATAAGTAGATCAGATCGAGGGGCCATAATTAGCTTCCTGTATAGACTCAAGACCTGCCAACAATACATTGCATAAAGAGAAGATAGGCCACGTTCATATCTCACCATACAAACGGGGGTGCTCTGAGGAATTACTAGAACTCTCCTCCAAAATGTGCCCTCTAGTTTTGACCAAAACTGCTAAGTTTGAAGAGGCTTATTTTCTGAGCCATATAAAAGTATGACCGTAACTTTCTGAGAGTAAATGGTAATAAGTGAAGCTTATGAGAACTTCGCAAATTTGTATTTAAGGATCAGAGCTTGTGGGCAATTTGTATTTTGACTTCTAAATCGGCAAGATAACAAACATCAGTGTGTTGGTTGCTAACATTGATTCCAAGGTATTTGTAGTGCTGAACATAGTCCAGTACCTTTCCATCGAGTCTCCATTTATAATTACATAAATGGATGGGAGTATTAAACAAGATCTTTGTTTTTTTCAATATTGATTGTCAAATAGTTGCTGTTGACATACTCCCCCAAAGTTGACAGTAGTTTTTGCAGGCCATTCAGTGTTTTGGACAACAACAGCAAATCATCAGCATAGAAAAGCGAGGCCACCGGATAGGAACCCAATTGTGGTGGGTCAGATTTTATAGATGAGAAAAGGCGGCCCATGTCAGCGATGAAGAAATTAAAAATCATTGCTGCGAGGACACAGCCTTGTTTCAGCCCACGGGCAGTTATGATAGGCGCAGATAGCATTCCATCTGTCGAGAGCCTAATGCGCATGGATGTATACGTATGTAGTTGGATAAGAAAATTTAAGATGGTGTTAGGACAACCTGCTGCTGATAGCTTTTGAAACAAGAGGGGTCTGCTAACCGAGTCAAATGTTGAATTAAAATTGACATATGCCATGTAAAGTGATTGTTTGGGCTTAATAATCTGTTGTTGCATGACAGTTATCGTGAAGCGATTTATGGAGGTACCCATGCCTGGTACAAAGCCAGTCTGGTGTGGATCAAAAGGTTTGTTATCATTGATCAAGGTGGATAAATCGCGTAGAATTAGCCTGCAGAATAGTTTGCCTGGAGCATCAAGCAATGCTGTTGAACGATAGCTCTTTGGAAGTTGACGATTCCCTTTTTTAAAAATTGGGATAACTATAGCCTTGCGCCAGCTCTCAGGAATCTGCCTAGCTGTCAATACAGCTTGAAAGATCTTATACAGTATTACTGCCCATATTTTAGGATTGTCTTTGAAATCACAGTTGGATAGCCCGTCGGGGCCGGGCGCTCTTGCGTGACTCAGTTTGTTAATGAATATCTCAATGTCATCAAGATCAAAGAGAAGACCCGGGTGAGGGAGTTCAGGGATGACAAAGGAAAAAGCAGCAGCATCAACTCTGGAATAGAGATCTGTAAAGGGACTCATCCAGTTTTGTTCAGTAACAGCATTAATCTGCAAAGAAGCTTTTGAGGTTAAAGTGTTCTGATTCAGTAGATGCCATATGGTCCCTGAATTTTGGGAGGCTAATGCTTTATTAGATGGGTTCCTCACCTCCAAGAATAGGTGTAACATTGACATATAGTCAGATCCAGGGTAAACAGCAGCACAACCAGCTCCCATCCAGTCATGCAGTTTGGTTAATCGCTCTCGGGTCAATAGTAAACGGTTCTGACCATTACACACATTCAACTGAACTTTATGGAATTCAGAGGTTGTGTGTGTTACTTCAACTGGCCATGACCAAGAGACAGTAAGTTGGTCATGATCACTTTGATTGCGCTTAACGATCGAAAAAGTTGAGATCTGCGAAAACAAATTGCGCTCTGTACAGATATAATCTATAACAGCTTGTTGGGAATTGCAATGCCAAGTGGGCTTGGCTGGAAGATCGCCTTCAACTGCGCCATTCAACATTAGCATTTGCCGATTAGCCATGAGAGAGTTCCACCTTTTCGCACTGGATGGGTGAGATAGCTTACTGTCAGAAAGACTATTTATTTTATTTAGCATTATTTAAAGCGCTCACACACCACACGGGCATCGAGGCACTGTTACAGGAATCGTTTTTTTTAGTTGCGTAATTGTTTTTATTTTTTCTTATTTGCGTATTTATAATGCGCTTAAATACCCAGAGGTTTCTAAGTGCGGACCTGGGATCGAACCTGTGTTGCTTCGTCTCATCTTACTTCCAAGGCAAGCACGTTGCTGCTGAGCTATCCTCTGATTCAAATCACCTGCTATAATAACAGAAGTAACTGCTTGATCGGCAACTGCCAAATCTAGCACGTCTCCCATGGCACTCAAAAAATCGTTATCAGAAATTGCTAAGTGATTCCAATATAAATTGATCAAAGCAATGCAATGTTGAGACGTTTGTATTTTCACAAGCTGGATGTAGTTAGTTGGGCTTACCCAATCAGTTAAGGTTAGTCCACTGGAGTTTTTGATGGCTACCAAAAGGCCCGACATTGGTCTCACACGGGCCCGTGTAATAGCAGGGATCATAGATATGGCGTGACCGTCCCAAATAGGAGTCAGAGATAACCATGTTTCCTGCAAAAGTACAATATCAAAGTCAGATACATTAGTACACTGCTTATTAAAGAGGTGGGAATGGCCTCGGGTGTTCCAGGATATAAGAGTTAAAGTTGAATTTTGAGAGGATTTTAATGGTTATAAGAAGAATGCGCGTCATGCTTGAAAGCAAGCGCGACTGTAATCTATTACAGATGTAGATTTTGTGAAAGGTAGTTTCCGGGACCCAAGATTTCCAGGAGCACTATCAAACTGAGTGCACCATTGGGGAGCAGGAATGATAGATGGAGAAGATTTATGCTGCTCGAGAGATTCATAATTAAGTGTGAAACCCAGATCATAAATTGTGGTTCTTGCTTGCCATATAAGGGTCAAGATAACACCCAACCGAATCCATACACAGGACGATGTCAAGTCAATATCCCTTAGAAATTCAACCAAATCTATGTCTGGGGATGTTAGGTCTTCTAAGGTAGGTATTTCTACAAAAATGTTAAGTACAGAAGAGCGGTTCAAATCATACTTATCTGGTCAATCCGACCGACATCGGATTAAGACCATGTGAAAATGTGTGGTTTTAAAACCCTTGGGATGCAATGGAGTTTTGGATGGTAGATCGTTATTGCTTTGAATTGTTGGTGCCAATATTGGAGGGAGGTGGCTCTGAGGCTCCTTGTCAATAGACTGTAGCAGCTGAACAGAGTCCCCGCTAGGCTTAGTAGGTATAACACGTTGAATTAGTTTTCCAATGTCTGTGAGCCTTTGATTTAGTATCAAGGAAACGTCTGCATCTGAAAGTGCAGAACGTGTTTGATTGAGTGGCTTCATTTGATCGTCCTGTAGCACAGCTGCATCATTAGGCTTATCTGCATGAGGTTCATGATGGTCAGTTTGAGCAATTATGTCATCAAGCGGCTCATGTGATGTTCCCTCACCTTTTCTTGTTTGGTGATTCTGCGATACTTAAGAGCAATTGCCTCACTGGCAGCTAAAGACTGCTTAATTAATTTAGGCAAATACTTTATAAAGTGTTTAGAGGCAGAACTTGATGAAGTAGGGACTGCTTTGATATTTTTAGATTGTTCATTTGGGGTGCAGTTTTCGCCTTTTTCAATAGTGTAGTCGTTGGCTTTGTAAAAATATCAAATTTTGCTCGAGTGTCAGAGCAATTAGCATTTTGTATTTTAGTGCCTTGCAAATCCACGCAGATGTTAGCAATGGATTTAGCTCCACCATCAAGTGGTCTGACATCGGCTGGACCGAGTTGGGAATCAAGAATCTCAATTACCTCATGTGGGCTTGTAGTCTGCACATTAGGCTGCGCAATTGCGCAAACATTGCGCTGTATCGGAAATAGCAGCAGTTAATACAGCAGATGGTGCAGTGGGCGTGATGAGCTGCAGTGAGAGCTTGTCTCGAGGAGAGGAATCCACAGCTGCAGCTGTGTATTTGCTTGTGTACACTCCAGATGAAGCAGGAAGTGATGGGTTTCAGTTTGTTGGGACATCATTTGATTTAAAAGGTCAAAATGCATGTTCTGCCTACGATCAATAGACTCATAAAGTTTAAGCAGTGACGTAATAGCCAGAGTCATTGACGTCAGTGTAGGCTGGAGAAGGGATTGCGGGGGCGTCAGGTGTGATCTATTAGTAGCAGCTGCTCCTTGCGAGCACCATCCGAAAATACTATTCAAAGTGGTGACGAATCGGGGGGCGGGGGGGAGGGACAGTTGCAAACATTATTGGGGATTGGGAGAGCGATACATGTTGAATTAAATCTTCAACATTCTCACCAGACGTTCGGACATCAGAATGCGAAGCATTCGGCTGTGGTAGCAAAAGAATCTTGGGCGGCTATGGGAGGGATTACAGGTAAGAGGGAGGAAGCACTTTGAGGATTTATAGAGGCGGTGATTACGCACGAGACACTGGGTGACTTGTGAAGCGTGTTAACAACAGAAACGACTTCTGTGACTTGCAAGTCCGGATATATGAAAACATCTGTGTGCAAACCGTTAAGCACACGCTTGTCCCGAGGTAATACATCAGAGCTGAGGAGCGGGCGTTAATCAGATAACAGCACTCCGGCAATGCCATTAGGAGCAGACATTGAGTGACAAAACAATCACCTTCAAAGGCAGATACGGGAGCAGATACGGCCATTATTGACTGAGCTAGGCAAATATGACATGGTACAATCACTTATGTTGTTTTCTACCTGGCCATTAAATGGGCTTTTCGACACTGCCTTCCGGGGTGCAGGGGCCATATTAGATGCCTTACCAGAGTCAACAGTCTCTGCATTTTTGTTTGGTTCAAGGGGATAAGGCAGAGTATGTCCGCCATTGCAGGACACGGTTTGTTTTCAGTTTAGATGTCACCTCTTTATTAAGTGCCGGCGATTGTTGAAGTTTGCATGTCGTACGTTTTAAACGTTCCACTAGTCGGAGAGTTTCTAATTTGGATGGCATGCTAGTTTTTAACGTGTAGGTGTTAAAAGAAAAAGGTTTCTGCATGCAAAAGTGTGAATGGAAAGCCTAGCAGGCTTTGCATTAGAGAAACGAAAAGTGAAAATGAACAGTCTTATGACAGATTATAGAATCACTCAGATACTGGCCTAGGGCTAATACTTCAGCACAATGGGATAAGATCGTTTACAGTACACCCTTTCTCACAGGTGAGCGCGCAGAGGCGCGAGCTCTGATGGTGAAGTAGGATTGTGGGAAATGTGGGCGCAGTAGGTGGACTTAGAAAACATTTCCAACAAAAACACTATAGTAAGTCCTACAAAATTTTCTTTAGGGAAACAGCTACAGAACAGCCCTTTCTCACATTCTCACAGGGCTTCCTCACAGGCGCGCGCGCGCGCAGAGGCGCGAGAACTGATGGTAAAGTAGGATTGTGGGAAATGTGGGCAGAGTAGCTGGACTTAGAAAACATTTCCAACAAAAACACCTGCAAACAAACAAACAAACAAACTGAGTGTAGTTACTCAAAATGGATGACAGAGTCCAATGTAAGTTCCAGAAAAATGGCGCACCGTAGTAAGTCCTTCAACATTTTCTTTAGGGAAACAGCCACAGAACAGCCCTTTCTCACAGGGCTTCCTCACAGTTCCTCTCAATTCTAAATATGGCCATACTTCCTTCCAGCTTTCCCATCTATATAACCTGGCTGAGTAGAAGGGCTTTGCCCACTGTGGTTTCTTGGACAGTGTTTCAACATGTCCAAGCTCACCACGACATTGGCCCTAAGGCGCTTTGCATAAATGCACACGTCTATGCTTGGTATATAATATGTCATTCAGTGTTCATGTGCACTACACCATGATAGGTTCGGTCCATTTGTCAAAATAGTCTGTTCCTTATGAATGCACATTGCGTGTAAAGTAGAGGAGAACGCTCAACTTTTGGGGCGCAAGTGAGGAGGTGCGCTACGACACGTCCTCACTTGCACCAAAAAAGGTGATGCCCACTTCACCAGTAAGATGGGCTCATTCAGAGGCCCTTTTTCACACACTTGCAGCGTTTCAGTACATTTAAAAACACATCTCAAATACGCAAATACCCTAAAATGAGAGTAGACAGGCACAGGAGGGTGCGCACATTGTGGCAGGGTTAGTTCTGACCCTGTCATGATGTTGAAGTGTGACTGACGCGGGTTAAACTGCTGCTGTCATATTTGCATTTCTTTCCGCAGACTTTTTTTCTTCAGGCATTCACTGAGACGGGCCCTTTAACGGGACGTCTCGGTGAAGCGCGCTCCCAGCAGTCGTGTGCTTCTTTTGGCATCACTAGCGTATGCACGGGGGCTGGACGGCGCATCCCCTCCAGAAATGGCCAGGTCACCTTTGTGAAATGAGCCCATTCTCTGTGCTCCTTTCATTTGCACTGGCTTTGGAGAGTCTGTCCCATAGTCTCTGGCTCGGCTTGGGCCGCTCCTCGCCTTCTAACATTCCCACAGTAGACATCTCCGCTTTCCCTTAAGTCCCTAGACTCAGCTGCATGCATTGCTCTGCTGCTCTCCCTGTCCTCCAGGCCAGAAGGGCCTTGCATCCATCATCGCTTTGAGACCACTGCATACAGCTGGAGGCGCTATACCAATACTCCATACCATAACACAGAAGGTTGCTTGAGGTCAGGCTGTTGTGCACAATTGCTTGGGGTTTTATCCGCAGGTTTGCAAAGAGCACACTCCCAGTGATGGTGAGGACTTAGATGTCAACAGGAGAAAAGCGTTGCCCTGTTAAAAAAAAAACAAAAAAAACCAGCCAATGCCCTTGTAAGAAATCAGTCATGTGCTGCCTTTGCACCAATGTATGAGTTCAGTCACGTGACTCTTCCTTTGCACCAGTGAATGACATCAGACACGTGACTCTGCCTTTGCACCAGGAATGACATTAGACATGTGACTCTGAAGCAATGAAGGATAACAGTCCCGTGACTCTGCTTTTGCACCAGTGAATAGCATCATACAAATGAGATCAGTCACGTGACTCTGTGAACTCTGCCCTTGCACCAGCGTGTGAGGGCACTCTTAAGACCTTCCAAAAATTGTTTGTTCAGAATCACTCACCACGAAGTACGAGTGACGCCCGGAAACAAACGGATCCTGAACTCCACAGTCAAAGAGGCAGAGCCTTCTTCTTCTTCTTAATTAACAGATGCGTGGGTGGACCCACGCAGGCGCTTCCCCATCCTATAGGATGATGTGCACCAGACCCACCAATCGATACTTAGCTCACATAAACTCACAACTCCTCCCACCGCCCCGTCTGCCTCACAAAATCCAACATCACACTGTTCCTCCTCCTGCCTCTCTCCCCGACACCTCCCAGCAAAGCCTTCCCACTCAGCTCAGCCACACCCAGCGCAGACAATCGAACCCTCATCAATTCTCTCTCCTCAACATGTCTCTCACACCTAAGCAGAAAATGTCCCACAGTCTCAGGCACCCCACACACCGCACAATCTCTCGACTCACGCTTCCCTACTCGAAACAGACAGTCATTCAGCCCCACATGTCCTATCCTCAACCGATTCACCATCACCTCCTCCCCCCTCCTCCATTCCAGACTCCCCGCATCCACCTTCACCGACACTTTCCCACAAACATCAAACATCCACCTGCCCTTCGCCCCACTCACCCACCTCTCCTGCCACACATCCATGACCCGTCTCACCACCACCTCATCCACACTTAAAGGTAATCTCACATCAACCTCTCCCCTTCTCATACCCTCACCCGCCGCCAGATCCACTAACTCATTACCCAAAATACCACTATGACTGGGGACCCACGCAAACTCCAAATCCATTCTCCCATGTACGCGCCGATCAATCTTTTTCCTGATATCCATAATCAAATCCTTCCTATCACCATCCCCCGCCATAATCGCCTGCAACCCACTCAATGAATCTGAAAATATCACCTCCTTATCTAACCCCAACTCGCACACCCTATCAATTGCTGATGCAATCGCCACCAACTCAGCCGTAAAAATTGACACATCATTCGTCAATCGTCCCACTTTATACTCCCCAATGCTTTCCAGATAATACGCCATACCCACTCTCCCAGACACAGGATCCTTCGAACCATCTGTAAACACCTTGCATCCTTCCTTTCCTGCCACATATGCCTGACCCAAAGCTTTGCTCTCACTCCGCAATCCTCTCTTCTTCGACACCACATTCGCTAACTCCAAACACACCGTTGGAGACCCCATCATCCACCTCGGCCATCTCTCCAAATCCGTATCAGTTACAGTCATCAAATCGCCCACACCCCACTGCACTCCCTTTTCCCACATGTGAAACCCAAAAGAGCCCCCTTTCCTCCTCCATCGATCTCTATAATAATCAAACCTCCAATTATACTTCAAACATTCACGCACCGGATGAGCCACGCTCTTCGCACTGCACTTCACCCACCATCTCATATTCAACGCATCCCTCCTCAACCCCAACGGCATCTCTCCCACAAGCACCTGAACAGCATTCGCTGGAGAGGATCTCATCACACCCGAATACACCCTCAAAGCCCTTGCCTGAACCCTGTCCAACCGCAACTTCTGACTTGCCGTACAACCCACTGACACTTGACATCCGAAATCCAACACACTCAAAATAAACCCTTTATACAACATTCGTAGACATTTCTGTTGAGCACCCCACTCTTTCCCAGTCACAGCTCGCAATAAATTCAACCTTCGTTTGCTCTTATCCACCATTCCATTCACCTGCAAATTCCAATTTAACTTCCTATCCAAAATCACTCCTAAATACCGAAACTCTTCCACGCTTTTCACCCTCTCACCTTTCAGAACCAAGTCCAACCCTTGCTGCACTCTTCTTCTTGAAAAAACCATACTCACGCTTTTATCCACAGACATCGAAAAGCCCCATTTCCCACACCACTCCTCCATACGCACTATTGCAGCTTGCAACCGATTCTGCATCAACAAAAAACTCCGCCCTCTTACCCATACCACACCATCATCTGCAAAAAAATCCACCTGACATCCGAAACCCTCCAAAGCTCGAATCAAACCGTCCACCATCACATTAAACAGGATCGCACTAATCACACTCCCCTGCAGCTTCCCATTCTCCATCTTCCAAACCTCAGACAGCACCCCCTCACTCTCACCTGAAAGGTCCTATCAGCCAAAAATGCCTTGATCCACCGAAACATCCTCCCCTTCACACCCATCTCCAACAGTCTCACCAGCAACCCATTCTTCCACACCATATCATACACCTTCTCCAAATCTAAAAAGAACGCCCCCACCATCTCCCCATCACACAACGCCTCCTCCACTCCAGTCACCAACCTCACTAATGGATCTGCCACTGAACGATTCTTTCTGAACCCACTCTGAAAATTGTTCAGACACCCATTCGACTCCAAATAAAACCCCAAGCGCTCAACTATCATCCGTTCCATAACCTTACACATCACGACAGTCAAAGCAATCGGCCTATATGACTTACACTCTGTCGGGACTTGCCACTCTTCAAAATCGCTACCACAATCGCTCTCTTCCATAAACTCGGTAAAACTCCACTTTTCCAGATCTCATTGAACAAAGCTAACACCTCCAACTTACATTCCATCGACAACTTCTCCAAAAATACATACATGACTCCATCCACCCCTGGACTTGACCACTTCCCCTTCCGAATCGCCCTATCCAACTCCACCATAGAAAACAGAGCCTCATACTGCTCTTCCCAAGGCACAACATTCACCAACGACTCCCGCATCTCCTCCTCGACCACTCCCATACTTAGTCTCACTGCTTCTGGGAAGTTCTCTGAACTATGTACTCCCGCAAAATGTTCCCCCAACAAATTCGCTTTCTCCCCATCTTCACTGAATACCTCTACCCCTTTCAACAACGCAGACATGCTACCCTGCGACTTCATTAACCCGGACATCCGCTTGAACTGCTTCCAAACCTCTCCCACATCAGAATTACTCCCCAAAGACCCACAATATCTCCTCCAATATCCTTGCTTTCTTTCCCTAATCACCACCGCCTTCGCCTTCTTATATGCCAACAAATCCTCCAACATTCCCGTTCTGACTGGATGATATGCTGCGGCGCAGAGGCTGAGAGAGAACACTCAGTGCACCTCGAGCACAGGGCGACTTCCGCTGGGCACGACTCGCCCACGAATCTAGTCAAGAAATAACTCAAGAAACACGAAAGGTTTCATCGGTGTAAGAAACATGACCGTTTTACAGGAAAATGTTGCGTAGAAGGAGGAATGCTGGCCGCGCAAGGATTTGTGGGAAGGCGGATATCCGGCTATCTCGTCACCTAATGACAGACTTTCGATAGTCTACAGCTGCATAGGCTGTAAAACCAGCCATGTGGAAAGTCTTCATTGTCACAAATAGCGAACATAAATGAGCCTCAAGGGACCACTCCGCTGGTGAAAGTGCGGGGTGCACGTGATCTTTAACATTAGCATAAACATACATGACTGTATGCTTTGAGAGCTGTGTAATCATCTCCTGTGGGGACCTCTGCAGGCGGTCCTGGGAACTGCAGCATTAAGTCCCCGTATGATCTCCTGTGGGGACTTCTACAGGCAATCCAGGGAACTGCAGCCTTTAGTCTCCATATGATCTTCTGTGGGGACCTCTACAGGTAATCCAGGGAACTGCAGCCTTTAGTCTCCATATGATCTCCTGTGGTGAACTCTGCAGGCGATCCTGGGAACTGCGCATTTAGTCAGCATTTAGTCGCCATATGGTCCCCTGTGGGGACCTCTGCAGGCGGTCCTGGGAACTGCAGCATTTAGTCTCCATATGATCCTCTGTGGGGACCTCTGCAGGCGGTCCTGGGAACTGCAGCATTTAGTCTCCATATGATCCTCTGTGGGGACCTCTGCAGGTTGTCCTGGGAACTGCAGCATTTAGTCTCCATATGATCTCCTGTGGGGACACCTACAGGCAATCCAGGTAACTGCATAATTTAGTCTCGTATGATCGCATTTCCAAACTATATGTCAGTGGTCATTAATGTTCTTCATATCCTACCAGTCCCTCACCCTACATTGCAACATTCCCTTCTCTTCCCCACAGTGAAACACTGATCTGTCTATGGACATTGATGGTCTTGTATGGCACCACAGAATACTACCCGTGACATTGTGACAATCTAATCTGCTTTGGGTTGTAAACAGTTGCTCCCTCCTTCAGTTATATATTCTAACTAGCTGATCCCAAAGCAATATACCCATTCTGCTTCAATATCATTTGGAAATTCAAAGGGGCACCTCTGTCCCCTTCTTAGATATCAGAATTACCACTGATCGCTTCTAGGAAGGGGACATAGGTCCCAGTGACTTATTGATGGTCATTGAAACAGCAGAATGTATCAGATGGAATGAGAGGTGTGCCCAGTATAAGGACAGTATCTTTTTTCCATTGATAACATGGGTCTCTATGATGTCTCTTTGTAGATGCCTAATTGTCAACCTTGTTCCATTGCATAGTCCCTGTGATGGCATACGATTGCAAAGGAGCATAATTACAGCACCTACTTTCAGTTTTAGCTTGTGAGGAGGAATTCGTCCAACCGTGTTTCGCTCTTTAGAGACTGAAACGTTGAGCTGGTAATTAACTGTTCATTGACACTGGAACCAGTGTGCTCTGTGTGAAGAGAGGTGGGTGTATAAAGAAGTAATTTCTGAATGTTTGCAATAGTGGAAGGAGACGGTGACAGTGTAGAGGCATGCTCATTCAGTTTGTTGAAATTGTAGCTATTGTTCAAGCAGGTGCACTTTGCCATTTGGACAGCAGAATGCAACCTAACACTGAAACATTACATCAGCTGAGTAGAGAAACATACCTAAGCATTTTATATGTACTAAGCGCCCAATTCATGGAATTAGTTGCACAGTTCGAAGTGACTTTGCACTGCTGAAAAGTAACTTTGCACTGTTGACACAATCCCTGATTCATGGAACTGTGCAAAGTGTATTTTTGCAGTGTTAAGTCTGAGCAGAGACATTTTGGCAGGGCAAAATGAATGTTGTCTGTGTCATGCAGCAAGACACAGACAGCAGATTCAAGTTTGAAACAAATGCTTTTATTTTGCTTATATGTCAGGATGGATGAATGCCTAATTTGCCCTATGCTAAGGTGCGATTTGCCAACCTAAATAAAAATAAGGAAAGTCTGAGTCAAACAGTTAATCTGAAGTATCTGTCTTTGTACAAAATCTATGTTTGCCCTCACAACTAATCTATACAATATGTAGGGATGTCAGCAACCACACGAAACAGTGTCCAACATAAAGTCCTGATGCTCTTCCGGCTCGCAGCTTCCTTTCAGTTCCCTTCCCCAAGTATAAAACAGTTCCAGGATAAAGTCTCAATGTTACCTCTCTTGAGTTCAGGATGATACCGTTTTAAACAATACTAAGGGTTCCATTCCCCAAGTTCCAAGTAATATAGTTCCAAACACCAAAAAGCCTTGAGACTCCACCCTCAAGTCAATAAATGTCTCAAATCTCAGGGTTGCCGTCTCCAAGATTACATTTCAACAGCGCAGATGTTTCAAGCCTCATCGATCCCTTCCGCAGGACTTGACTACAGCAGCACCAAAAATATCCTTTGTATTTTCCAAGTCTTTTGCCACTTTTGGGGCCCTCTTTCTATGGTGGGTTTTCATGCGTATATTATAATTGTGTGGAAATAAGTGTTAGGGAGAATTCTCATTTTATGGCTAATTTCCCTCACCTAGTGAGTCCCCCAGCAGCTTTGCTGGTTTTCTCGAGTTATTTTTTTTACTTGGTAAGAGTGTGCCTCTTTTTCCCACTCTTACCCATGTTTTGCCATGTGTATTTCATCTGTTTTTGTGATTGTGGACTCTGGAGTACACCACTTCAGTAGCCCCCTTCTTTTGTGTGTTACACAGCACCTTCAGTGCAGTGACACCAGGTTGTCTTTTAGACTTCCCACTGACTCCATTTCTGAGGCTGACTAATGTCCCCTATAAAAGGATAAAGTTGCCATTAACTTTACCTAGGCCCTCATTACGACCCTGGCGGAAAGGGGTTTACGCCGGCGTAAACCATGGCACCCCTTTCCGCCTGAGTACGAGTTCCCTTAGCGCCATGGTGATTTTAACGCCTGCTTTTAGCAGGCGTTAAAATCCATGGCGCTAAGGGACCTTGTTGTTAATTACGCCACCGTAATTTACGGTGGCGTAATTAACGCCTTCCCCACTCCCATTATACCCTATGGGGCAAAAATGGGAATGGGGAAGGGTAAATGGGGATTGGGGACTTACCGCCCCGCCAAGGTCGGAATGGGGCGGTAAGTCCGCCAACCACCATGGCGGAGTTGGCAGCTTAGCGCCATGGACCATGGTGCAAATTGCACCATGGTTCTCCGCCAAGGTCGTAATGAGGGCCCTAGTCATTTAACCACAGATCCAGTACACCCCATCTTACATGGAGTACTGGAAAGGGTTAATCCTTAGCCCTTTTTATCTGTACCTCCTAGAGCATTTTTTCGCTCTTTTAACATTGAGACTTGGCTGGTGGCAGCGGTATCTACCCTAACTTTTCTACCACGATTATACTATATAAACGTGGTATTGTTTTAGGCTATTATATTAGCCTCGAACATAAACCCGCTTGACCAAATACTTTTTCTTTTGGCTCCGGTCGGGTTTATTCGCCATTTCTTTTTGTTAAAGTCCTTCTTGTGTTTTACTTTGCGCGGCAAACCAGGTTTGCCTTCTTTGTTCACTGTCTTTTGGCAGGCTTCTACCAAGAAGCCCTCCTCTAGGCGCCAGGGTGTCTAGGTGGGCTGAATGTGAGGGAGGTGTGTAGTCACCCCCTGCACAGGGTATCCTAAAAAACCCAAGTCCACTTTGCCATGATTGGTTGAGGTGGTTGTCCGGGCTGGACAACCCCCCTGCTGCGTGATTGACAGCCAGGCTGTGTGTGTTAGGGAGAATTCTCTGTTTAGGCTGAATTTCCTAACCTAGTGAGTCCCCCAGCAGCTTTGCTGGATTTTTGGGGTTTATTTTTTTTCTCCTGCCAAGAGTGAGACTCTTTTACCCTCACTCTTGGACATGATTTGAGTGTGTTCCTTTGACTCTCTATGTGTTTAATGGGCTATGGGGTCTTTTACTCCATAGGGCTTCATGTGTTTTTGTGATGTGTGTTACACAGCACCCTCAGTGCAGTAACACAGGGGTGTCATAGTGACCCCCCAGTATAGACTCCATACACTGGGACTGACTACTGTCTCCCAGGGCATGTAAAGTCACCATTGACTTTACTAGTCTTGAATTCTGAACAGAACCAGTACAAACCATCATATTGTGGACGTACTGGCTGGGGCTATTCGATTGCCCCGGGGTCTGTTAGTCGAGGGGGCATGTCTCCGTCCCCCCTGATCGAGTTTTGGCTGGTGGCAGTGGATACTACTTTTTATATTCAACCGCGAATATTTCTCTATGGGATTTTCCCATTGTTCGAGGCTACTATCATTATTTATTTAATTACGATAGCCTCGAACATACCGCCAGTTTATTTAATTATTATTAAATCTCCGGTTGGTATTTTTTGCCAAAACTCGGTTCTAAAATGGCGTTTGTGTTCTCTTCTGTGACTCCAACCCAAGTCGAGCCCTTTGTTCCACTTTTTGGTGGGCTTCTCCACAGAAGCCCTCCAAATTGGTGCCACTCTGTCTGGGGTACTTAGGAGGGGTGGAGGGGGATTTAGGCACCCTGGACTGAGTTGCCTAGGCAACTCAAGTCGCACTCCATCCTGATTGGCCCAAGTGGTGAGCCAGCCGGCTCACCACTTAGCATGTTTGAGTGACAGCTAGGCTGAGTGAATGGGGGTTTTCTGCATAAAAGTAGGGCTTTGGGGACTGGAACTTCAGAAGTCGCTACAGGACCTAAAAATCCATCGAGGGAGAAGCTGAGCCAACCTGCTACGACGACACCACCGGTGGAGCCCTGTTGGACCGTCTCTCCCGCCAGAGAGTCTTCTTCCTTTGACTGCTGGGGATAACCAGTTTCACTGTCTTTTCGCCTTCCCGATGCATCTCGTGGCCACCTTGCCTGTGCCAAGCACCCCGGCAACCGGAATACCACGTTTTACCACGGCCGCGAAATAAAGGGTAATACCTTTAACCGGAAAACACTGCGGCTGGTTTCTTCCCTGCTAGTGCAACGACCTTCATCTTTCCTCCAAGTCAAGATCTTCTCTTCCTCTGGACGACGCCAAGACTTGCACCCGCTGCCAGGAACAACTGCCACCGCTGGAGGATCCTTCCCACTTAAGGTACCGTGTTCCGCCTGGTTTCCCTTGCCACCGACTCTACGGGGTAGATTTAGCCCCCGGCTTTCAAACCTGGGTTAGCCTGGGACACCCTGGCTAAACTTTTCTGAGCCTCTCTAAACTCTTTTCGAACTCTCTGCAAGACTTTCAAAGCCTAGTGTAACTGTGTGATCTTGGGCGCATTTGTGCTCTGCTCTCTGTAAGAGTGGGCCCAGCCTATGGACTTTGGCTCACAAGTGACTTTTGCTCTTCTGCCTTGCTAAAAGTGTTCCTAAATCTTAGAGTGGTGTATCTTCACATATTCTGTCTTTTTCCCTCCCATCTTCATGAATTTATTTGAGTGCCATCTATAGTTAAGCGCTCACCTCTGTCTGGAAATAAGTGGTGTTAACTAAGACTTGTCTGATAAGGAATAAGGGTTGTATATATCATAATAGTAACTGTGTTTAGAGTGTTTACAATAAGAGTGCTGGAGTGTTTCAAACAGTGTGTTTTTAAATAAATAATGATATACTTTGATACCAAAGCTCTGGTCAGTGTTTGCTTGTGCTACTGTCTTTTTGTACCTAATGTGTATACTCTATTCACTGCCTAACTCTTCTTGAGGGAAGTCTGACTGCTCAGCCACAGCTACCAGGTAAATCTGGGTGGTACAGACTGCTACCACGTGGGTTTACTGCTAACACCTGTAGTCCTAAATCTTTTGCAGTGTTCCCAAAGGGAACTGCACAGATTTCTGCCTAACAGTGTGAATGGGGGATTTTCGCATAAAAGGCAGGTCTCTTGGGATAGAAGTGAGAGTCGCCACTGGAGCTACAAGGAACCGAAGAGAAGCGGAGAGAACGACGGCTGCTGCAACTACCCCGTCCCGGTGAAGCCCTGCTGCAGTACTGAGCTATCTACCCTTCAACGCCCAGAGAAGATCCAGTCCGGAGTCTTCTTCCCTTGAGCCTGGTGGGGATAACCAGCTCATCTTCCACAGCCAGAGGAACCTCTTCTTGGTCGAAATCGCTGCACACTGCTGTAGTGGTCTGGATAGCCATTTAAAGAGCCTCTCCTGTTTTTAAGGAGCGCACATTTTATTCACCGTCGCTGTTGCTGGCTTCATCCCTGTGTGGTGCAGACCCCTCCAGACGTCCTCCTTCGTACCGACACCCTTTTGATATCTCTTAGTCTCATCCTGAACCCTGTACAAGCAATGAGGAATGAGGTCGTAGGTGAGCCTGGAACGCTTGACATCCAGGGGGTTAAGGGGAGGATCTCCTGGATATCGCTGGTAGAAAATAACCATTTCAGTGGGGTACATGCATTTCTAGTGCCGCTCCTTGAATCACTTGCCGGAGGGACCGGTTCATCGTCTAGTGATTTTTGACAGCAGTTGGTTTGTTTGTAAAATTCAATCCAACTAAGCCAGGTGATAAGGGGTATGGGAGCACTTTACCTCAAGGCGGGTGGTTTGATCGGAGTGTTGCCAAAAGAAGCCCGAATTACTGTCAATTGTGAAATCGCTGAACCGTAGGAGTTCTGAGGATTTGAGATCTGCCAGACGAGAATATAAAACACTACTGGGCAAAAAGAGGGAGATGTTCTGCAAAAAGAAATGGGAGAAGCCCCAATCAGTAATTAGAAGGAAAATCTCTTCGGCTTTTTGGAAGCTGGTTTCCGTGTATACGAAGCAGATGATCAGCTCTGTTTCGCGGAATCTAACAGAGGAAATGTGGCTTTCACACTTTAGTAAACACTTTCAGGACTTTGGTGCCCAATTTCTGACATTTACTGAACCCATGGAATGGGAGGCTCTGATGTCGCACTATGTCTTGTGTAATCACAAAAAGAGACAGATTGACCACCCCTCTCTGGAGGCCCCTCTTGGACATCAGACAGTTAAATCAGAACCTACTCAGTCATTTGGTAGATTGTACACCTATTTCCACTCCGACACATTTCTTTATACAAAACTTGTAAAGTTAGAAAACACAAAACCGTAACTATATAAACAGCGGATCAAAGAGTACTTCATTGTGATCTAAAAACAATAAAACAAGCACCTATTTTAAGTACACAATAGACCCTAGATGTACATTTGCCGGAGTGAAGATCTGGAAGGTGGATCTTTACCAGCTAGCCTGTAACATTCCCCAACTGCCATAATAATCCATCTGGATAGGCCTTGTTTGTTACTGCCAACCCTAGCATATGCCGTGAGAGTCTGCCTCCCACTGGTGTCTTGTGGACTAAAGCCACAGAGAGGTTTTGAAGTGGTTGAAGCAGCAGCTGAGGTTAAAGTAGCAGTTGCTTGGGCACACTTAGTACCTCTCCCTAATCCACCATGAGGGAATCTTTTCTGGCCTCTATGACAAGCCTGTCCTCGCGCTCTTCCAACTGAGGAATAGAAACAAAAGGACTTACCCCTCCTTGATGAAGTACTGGATTAAGAATGTTGAGGCTGTCTGATTGTGGCACTGAGAGACTTTGCTGCCGCTTTAGAGGTCTGCAGCTTTTCCAGACTTTCATCAGCCTTGCTGCCAAACAGTCCAGTGCCATCAAAATTCATATTATAGCCTGGATTGCACGTCAGGTGCAAACCCTGACCTTCTCAACCACGCACACCTGGTAGCACGGTACTAGTCGCCATAAATCTAATGCTATCTGCAGTATCCAGACCTGACTCGCACATTGCCTCCTTATCATTCTTGATGATAGCCAGGAAGCCGTCTCTTTCTTCACCTTCGAGAATGTGGTCATCTGCCATTGCTATGCAGTCCCACATGGTGAATGTAAACTTAAGGCATAAGTGGCATTTGCCGACTTCCTGGCCGTGCTCCCAGCAGTAAAGATTTTCCTCACCCAAGCGTCCATCCGTTTGTCCTCCCTGTCCGGAGGAATACAAGGGTATGCAGATTGATTGGTGGGTGTGGCCCCCTGGACCACTAAACTTTCTGGTGTTGGATGTTCAGTCAAATATTCAGGGTCACTACTGGATGGCCTGTACTTCCTAGAGACATTTTTGTTCACTGCAGAAACACTTTCTGGAGAGTCCCAATTTGAAGTAACGCTTTTTTGGAGAGCTACATGAAATAGTAACTTTGGATCTCCCTGTGGACCATGGTCCAGTATGTCAGTGAAATCATCCTGCTCAAATGCTGGAGCTGCCTACTCCACCCTACCTTGCTCGTCAGTTGCCTACATGATTCATCAGCATGGTCAGAGGGGTCTGGCTTTCCAAATTCTAATTCTGGTGATGTATTTACACTACTGGCAGTTTGAAGATTTTCCTACACATCCTTAATCCTGGACTGCTCTGAAATTAATGCATCTGGTACATTTGGAGTACCATATTGCAAGCCTAAAGCTTTCTTTGTTGTTGGAGGCATCGGCAGCTCCGACAAAGTCATTGATAATGACTTCGAAGTCAACAACGGTGATGTTTACGACTGTATCATCCATGACTTCCACACATGCTGTGACGGCTCCGATGCCGATGGTGTCGATGGAATCGACCCAGATATTATCAAGGTTGTTGAATTATTTTTCTTCAAAGGGGCCTTCGAAAGGGTGGAGTCTCAACTTGACGATGTCCTAGAAGATTTCTCAGCGGTTCGAGGCATTGATGTGCATCAGAGTTGCATCCCAGACTCGCGGGTTCACGGGATTTAGTCTTCGACTTCCCTTTGTCGTCTTTATGCAGAGCGACATGGGCATGATCTTTCCCCTTGTCTTTCGAGGGGGTCAGGCTTCCTTCTCGAAAATGTTTATAATTTCTCTCTGAAATGCATCCCACTTGGACAGGGAGTTGGATTTGGTCAGGCATGTGATTTTTTCAGAGGAGGAATCACTTGAGGTTGAAGGAGATCTGTGACGTTGCTTCTTTGTATTCTTGGACGAAGACGAAGAGTGATGTGATCGAATCCTCGATCGAGATATTTTCTTAGATCTCTTCAGTCAAGGAGACTCTCTCAACTTGTCGGATTGTTTCTTCAAAATATTCAAAGGGGACTTCAAAGGTATCCTACCTTTACGCTCCCTCAGAGCTTCGTCAGTCAATGCCTGACAGGAATTACACTCCATTGTGCAATGTTCTGTGCCGAGACACCACAGACATGCGGTGGGGGCCAGTGATCCACATTTTTAGCCTACAATCCTGACATTTTTTTAAACTTGTCTTGGGCATCGATGGAGCCGATGGTGAAGACATTTTGAATATAAATTTTTTGTGAAGAACCGAAGCACGTTGTAATTCTTCAAAGCAAAAGCTGTGTCAGAAAAATGTAACTGAATCCAACGGGGGCTGCGTGAGCTATCTATACTGGTGATGATGGCGACAGTCGAACGGAGGCCCTCGAGGGACATCGAGTCAACGGGTCTTGTGCACTGTGCCCACTGTTGAAGAAAAAACTATTTTCCGAAGCAGCTGAAGCTGCAAAGGAATATCAAACATGAGGAATATGTGGGACGAGACAATCCATTCGAAGTAGGAGTATGGGACCCTGTTTTACAGCATGTATTTTTAAATATCACGAGCCCCTATCTAGTACCTGATTCATGGCGATGAGCCATTATAATCCCGG
This sequence comes from Ambystoma mexicanum, assembly GCF_040938575.1. Lineage (NCBI taxonomy): Eukaryota > Metazoa > Chordata > Amphibia > Caudata > Ambystomatidae > Ambystoma > Ambystoma mexicanum. The sequence goes on along the minus strand of NC_090923.1, from coordinate 19,848,896 downwards.
TTTTCAAAAAAAGGAACAAGCGTGATCCTCAAAGCTATAGAACTATTTCCTTAATTGATATAGCCTCACATATCTATGGGAACATTCATTTAAAAAAGCTGGAGGACTGGATCTCATTAAATAAGGTACTCTCAGATCTGCAGGCAGGTTTTCGACCAGACATTGGCCAAGTGGATCACGTTGCAAAAATGGGGATTGACATGGCCTTGCTAGTAATCCGGTGGATTTACTGCCTAATTACTGTGAAATTGGTAATGAGGCCCAGCATGAAAGCAAAATATTCTCTGATTTTATAATGCAGAGATGATCACTATATTTGGGAATGGTCTCCCCTAATGGTTGGGCTTGTTTCTACAATTTGGCAGACTTCACAGCAGAGCTATAACCATGAAAGACACTTTCTGAATCACGCAGCAGCCTAATGAATCTGGGGTCCAGGTACGCACTGCCCCCCAGGAGAGCTAAAGCTCTCTAGCTACATTGGAAAAAGTCTATGATTAGCTCAGTCACTAGTGTTTTAGGCACTTGGAAAGTAACTGCAAGTTCTCTCGAGTCACTTCTGAATCAGGTGCAATGTGTGTGTTCCAAGATGTTGCCAAAATTCAAGGCTGAAAGAAGTCTCTCCAGTGGGACTAGGCGGCCTGGCTGGAAGTGTCCTGAACACTTTGACAACTGCAATGCTGCGGCAATGGTTTGTGCAATACTGAGGTGTTTTCATCATTAACTTTGCAATGACAGGGCAGTCCAGGTCTTTGGTAACAGTGCATGCTAACCCAGGACGCGGACAGCCACATTGTGGGAATTCAATTGTTTGACTATTTGACATTCTCAACAAATATGTTGAAACCGGAGTTTGCTCATTTCTATTTTCCATTACATTTTTCTATTGGCTTTAATAATACATTAATTTAATTTTACACTTGGTGATACATTTATTTACTTATAGAAACATTGAACAAAAACACTTACAGAATTTAACATTGATAAAATAGCGGTGGCCATCTGTCCTTGAAAATCCGGTTTGGAATGTGACTTGAAAGCCAGATGGTACAGGGGAGGGTGGAAAAATAAACCGGGAACGAGGACAAGACAGAGTAACGTAGGAACGGGAGGTTGGAGGAGGTGCTAAATTAAGGATGGGCGGGTGATGTAAAAGTGCTGTACGTTGTCTGTGAGGATAGGCAGAGAGGGAAGCAGGGTGGAAGTGTAACATATAGTGCTAGGAAACAGGTTCCTCAGAAAAGAGGATGGCTTTGAGGTTGGATTTAAATAGTGGTAGAGTTGGAGTAGTACCGAGGAGAGGAAGAGTGTTCCAGAGCAGGGGAGCGGGGGGAGGGAGAGCGTGGAAATGAGACGAACCATAGGGGGATCGAGTAGTGGCAAGGAGAGGAGCCGAGTTTGATCCCAATGAGCGAGGGAGAGAAAAGGTAGTGAGATGAGCAGATAGGTGGAGTGAGGCGAGTCCATGAATAAGTTTGTAGATGATGATGAGAAGAAGTTTACACTTAGCTCTTTATTTAATAGACAGACAGCCAATCTGGTGACAGGCAGAGGAGGTTGACGTAAAGCAAGAAAGGTTGAAAAGTGTGCAGACCGTGAAGTGGAGGACTTTGTCTAGAGGTGAAAAGGCATAGTTGGGGTGGCCATAGAGGTGACTGGCCCAGTAGTCAGATCTAGAAAGGACTAAGGAGGAGATTAGCTGTTTAGCGGTATTAAATGGGGAAGGTAGGAAGAGCTTGACTCCATTTGTGGGATGGGGTTTTCTGATATTGAGGTGGTTGAGTTTGGCTGCAGTGGCAGTTTTAGAGATGAAGATCGAGAAGGGTTTGCAGGTAAAACCAAAGGTTCCACGTAGAAAGTAGTCAGGAAAGAAGAGATGGAGAGGGGGAGAGGAAGAGATAGTCTGTTTCGCGGTATTAGCCTTTTTGACATGCCTAAACCTGTTTCGCTGGGAAGTAAAGAACTTCAGTCTTAGTGGAGTTGAGCATGTGTGAGACTCCATCCAATGTTTGATGGCATAGAGACAGTTTGAAATGTATGGCTAGAGTTCATTGGAAAAGGAAGGAAAGGAGAGGAAGATCTGGGTGTCGTCAGTGAAGAGTTGATAGGAGAAGCTGTAAGAGTAGATCAGGGCGCCAAGAGCTGAAGTATAGGCAGTGAAGAAAAGTGGACCAAGGACAGACCCTTGGGGAACTCCTTAAATAAGGAAGTTAAGGCTGTTCCAGGACACCTGAAAGTGTCTGGGGCAAACCAAGCAAAGGCCCTATCTGTGATGCCAAGAAGAGATAATGTAGAGACGTTCAGAATGGCTGACAATGTCGAAGGCAGCAAAGAGGTTGAGAAGAATGGGAAAGGATAAAAAGAGATGAAGTTGCTGACATTGTAGAGAACTCTCGGTAGAATGCAGAGGTCGGAAGCCAGATCGAAGTGGGCCCCTGAGGTTGTGAGTATCAGGAGCTCCAGATTGCCCTAAATGTGTTTACTTCACCCCTGTGTTTGAAAATTGCATTCTCAAAAACACACATCTTGCACATCTCTGCGCTCCATTCCCCACTAGATGGGTATTGAGTCGTCCTCTATATCAGCAGTATCGCTTTCCGAGCTGCCATGGTGCTGCTCCCCAGCCATCGGGCAGGTCATCATCTGCCCCAAAACTGAGACCGCACACCAGTTTGTCACAGCCTTCCACTGGACTCTGCAAATATCATGTCTCACTCTGATCCAGAACTCAGTGACTCTCTCACTATCCCATTGCCTGAGTATCAGCCTCTCACTGGACTCTGCAAATATCATGTCCACTCTGATACAGAACTCAGTGACTCTCTCACTATCCCATTGCCTGAGTATAAGCCTCCCACTGGACTGTGCACATATCATGTTACACTCTGATCCGGAACTCAGTGACTCATTCACTATTCCATTGCCTGAGTATCAGCCTCCCACTGGACTGTGCAAATATCATGTTCCACTCTGATCCGGAACTCAGTGACTCATTCACTATTCCATTGCCTGAGTATCAGCCTCCCACTGGACTCTGCAAATATCATGTTTCACTCTGATCCGGAACTCAGCGACTCTCTCACAACCATTGCCTGAGCATCAGTCTCCCACTGGACTCTGCAAATATCATGTCTCACTCTGATCTGGAACTCAGTGACTCTTTCACTACTCCATTGCCTGAGTATCAGTCTCCCACTGGACTCTGCAAATATCAGGACTCACTCTGATCCGGAACTCAGTGACTCTCTTATTTCTCAATTGCCTGAGTATCAGTCTCCCACTGGAGTCTGCAAATATCATGTCTCACTCTGATCCAGAACTCAGTGACTCACTCACAACCATTGACTGAGTATCATTCTTCCATTGGACTCTGCAAATATCATGTCTCACTCTGATCCGGAACTCAGTGACTCTCTCACTATTCCATTGCCTGAGTATCAGTCTCTCACTGGACTCTGGAAGTATCATGTCTCACTCTGATCCAGAACTCAGTGACTCTCTCACAAGCATTGCCTGAGTATCAGTCGCCCACTGGATTCTCCAAATATCATGTCTCACTCTGATCCAGAACTCAGTGACTCTTTCACTACTGCATTGCCCGAGGATCAGTCTCCCACTGGATTCTACAAATAGGTTTCACTCTGATCCAGAACTCAGTGACTCGCTCATTACTCCATTGCCTGTGTATCAATCTCCCACTGGATTCTGCAAACATCATGTCTCACTCTGATCCGGAACTCTGACTCTCTCACTACTCCATTGCCTGAGTATCAGTCTCCCACTGGATTCTGCAAATATCATGTCTCACTCTGATCCAGAACTCAGTGACTCTCACTATTCCATTGACACTGGCGTTTTTTCAGACCCAACTTATGTCTGACTCTATCAAGCTCTGTGAGAGCACCCAGACTTGTGTCCAATATGTGGCGGTGTAGCAATTTGTCTCGACATGTTCTGACACCGGGGTGAATAAACGCACCCAGAACTCAGTACATCATGGAGGCACCATGGATTCTCAACAGCATTTCCAGATCTTCTGTGACTTCGTGCATGAAGCCTGCACGACTGTATCTATCCAGACCGGGGAAGGAGCGCTCAGAAGTTTGCAGAATTCTCCCAAGCATCAGTCCTCCACCCTAGGACTATTCCTCAGCTCAGAGAATGAATGCCCTCCATTTTTCTTAGATAGGTCTTCCATGAGTTCCACTCCATCCAGGTACCAGTGTCACCAGAAGATTGTCTTACCAGTCACCTAGAGTGCAGGGTTAAACCAGAGGCAGGGCTTTGGAAATACCTGCAGTTCTGCGCCACTCCCAGTTCCTTGCCATGCTGCCTGCAAAAAGCCAATGGCGGGCCACCTCTCACCCTGTGCTGGTGAGTCTTTAGTATGGTTGACGTAGAGAGCTGACACTCTTTGCTCACCTCTGCTGCAGCCCATGTCTCTTCTGGCGAGTTCTCCTTGGCCGGATGCCTAACTGGGGAGATGCGAAGGCGAGGGGGTACACCCCAAAGTCTGGAAGGGTAAATCCAAGTTATGCGCAACCTAATTCCGTATCAGTCAGCTGAGAGCTTTGGGTATTTACCCGGCTATTGGCAAGGACATCATTGGCAAATATGGCCCTGGCTATGACCGCTATAGGAGTCCCGTGGCCAATCGGATGAACTCTTTGACCCCTTGTTCTATATCTAGGGAGGAGAAAAGGAATCTTCCTAATGGATCACCAGAGATCTACCCGCAGAAAGAGAGGCTGCTTTGCCCATTGGCCCCGGGAGCAGGAGCAAGTCCTTGACGTTGCACCCCCGCTGTGAGTGTGGGGGCTCCAGGGTGGGCTTCTGACCCCTTCCCCAGCAGGGCTTCAAGCACTGGGGGTGGGGGGGGGTCATGAGCGGGAGTAGGAATGGACGCATGGATCCTGGAAATCTCCACGCAACCATTCCCACTTCCGAGGACGACCAACGCGGATACATTTTGGTTGGCGGGTCACATTCATTTTCATAAAAGAGTGTTTTATTCGAAAGCGCCGTCGCTGAAGCGCTAGATAAGTAACATTTGTATATAAGTGCTCAAATGTTAGCATCTATACACACAAGCACGGGCTGAGAACCATGTCATCGTCTTATATGAGTGCTGAGAGAACACTCTAACGCGGTGTGTGCGCGTGCGTGAAGGTGATCCTGTGCATGGGGCATCACTGAGGAATAATCACACGGCGCCAGGGCATTTGCATGGACGGTCACCTTGGCGACAGTTAACGCCCGCCACTTTATGAGACTGCACGCGGCAGGCCTGGGAGAGGCTTCGAGAGCGTTGCTGCTGTTTCTAGACACACAGAGCGTGACCAGAGTCACGTGCGCTTCTTGGCAGTAGTGTACTGTACTGTGATACTACTTTAGTACCCTGGGGGCCCTGCCTAGGGAGGCTCAATGCCCCGGGTAACCCGCCTCAGGGCCTCCCAATCCGAAACCAGCTAGGAGTACCTGTCTGGCACCCAGACAAGAACCCACAGTTACTGAGTGTCCTTCAGTGCGACCGCCTGCCAGGGCAGTAACTGGGTGTCCTTCAGGGTGACGGCCTGCCAGGGCAGTTACTGAGTGTCCTTCAGTGCGACCGCCTGCCAGGGCAGTAACTGGGTGTCCTTCAGGGTGACGGCCTGCCAGGGCAGTTACTGAGTGTCCTTCAGGGCGACTGTCTGCCAGGGCAGTTACTGGGTGTCCATCAGGACGACCGCATGCCAGGGCACTTACTGAGTGTCCTTCAGGGCGACTGTCTGCCAGTGTCCTTCAGGACGACCACCTGCCAGGGCAGTTACTGGGTGTCCTTCAGGGCGGCTGCCTGCCAGGGTCCTTCAGGGCGACTGCCTGCCAGGGCAGTTACTGGGTATCCTAGAGGGCGACTGCCTGCCAGGGCAGTTACTGGGTGTCCTTCAGGGCGACCGCCTGCTAGGGCAGTTACTGAGTGTCATTCAGGGCAACCGCTTGCCAGGGCATTTACTGAGGGTCTTTCAAGGCGACCGCCTGCCAGGGCAGGGAGAGACCGCCTGCCAGGGCAGTTACTGGATGTCCTTCAGGACCACCGCCTGCCAGGGCAGTTACTGAGTGTCCTTCAGGGTGACTGCCTGCCAGGCCAGTTACTGGGTGTCCTTTACATTGACCGCCTGCCAGGGCAGTTACTGGGTGTCCTTCAGGACGACCGCCTGCCAGGGCAGTTATTGAGTGTCCTTCAGGGTGACTGCCTACCAGGGCAGTTACTGGGTGTCCATCAGGACGACCGCCTGACAGGGCAGTTACTGAGTGTCCTTCAGGGCGGCTGCCTGCCAGGGTCCTTCGGGCGACCGCCTGCCAGGGCAGTTACTGGGTGTCCTTCAGGGCGACCACCTGCCAGGGCAGTTACTGGGTGTCCTTCAGGACGACTGCCTGCCAGGGCAGTAACTGGGTGTTCTTCAGGGTGACTTCCTACCAGGGCAGTTACTAGGTGTCCATCAGGACGACCGCCTGCCAGGGCAGTTACTGAGTGTCCTTCAGGGCGACTGTCTGCCAGTGTCCTTCAGGACGACCGCCTGCCAGGGCAGTTACTCGGTGTCCTTCAGGGCAGCTGCCTGCCAGGGTCCTTCAGGGCGACCGCCTGCCAGGGCAGTTACTGGGTATCCTAGAGGGCGACTGCCTGCCAGGGCAGTTACTGGGTGTCCTTCAGGGCGACCGCCTGCCAGGGCAGTTACTGAGTGTTCTTCAGGGCGACCGCCTGCCAGGGCAGTTACTGAGGGTCTTTAAGGGCGACCGCCTGCCAGGGCAGGGAAAGACCGCCTGCCAGGGCAGTTACTGGATGTCCTTCAGGACGACCGCCTGCCAGGGCAGTTACTGAGTGTCCTTCAGGGTGACTGCCTGCCAGGGCAGTTACTGGGTGTCCTTCAGGGAGACCGCCTGCCAGGCCAGTTAGTGAGTGTCCTTTACATTGACCGCCTGCCAGGGCAGTTACTGGGTGTCCTTCAGGACGACCGCCTGCCAGGGCAGTTATTGAGTGTCCTTCAGGAAGACCGCCTGCCAGGGCAGTGAAAGACCGCCTGCCAGGGAGTTACTGGGTGTCCTTCAGGACGGCAGCCTGCCAGGGCAGTTACTGAGTGTCTTTCAGGTTGACTGCCTGCCAGGGCAGTTACTGGGTGTCCTTCAGAGAGACCGCCTGCCAGGGCAGTTACTGAGTGTCCTTTACATTGACCGCCTTCCAGGGCAGTTACTGGGTGTCCTTCAGAATGACCGGCTGCCAGGGCAGTTATTGAGTGTCCTTCAGGAAGACCGCCTGCCAAGGCACTTACTGAATGTCCTTCAGGGTGACTGCCTGCCAGGGCAGTAACTGGGTGTCCTTCAGGGTGACTGCCTGCCAGGGTCCTTCAGGGGAACCGCCTGCCAGGGCAGTTACTGGGTGTCCCTCAGAGCTACTGCCTGCCAGGGCAGTTATTGGGTGTCCTTCAGGGCGACTGCCTTCCAGGGCAGTTACTGGGTGTCCTTCAGGATGACCGCCTTCCAGGGCAGTTACTGAGTATCCTTCAGGGTGACTGCCTTCCAGGGCAGTTACTGGGTGTCCTTCAGGGCAGCTGCCTGCCAGGGTCCTTCAGGGCGACCGCCTGCCAGGGCAGTTACTGGGTATCCTAGAGGGCGACTGCCTGCCAGGGCAGTTACTGGGTATCCTTCAGGGCGACCGCCTGCCAGGGCAGTTACTGAGTGTCCTTCAGGGCGACCGCCTGCCAGGGCAGTTACTGAGGGTCTTTCAGGGCGACCGCCTGCCAGGGCAGGGAAAGACCGCCTGCCAGGGCAGTTACTGGATGTCCTTCAGGACGACCGCCTGCCAGGGCACTTACTGAGTGTCCTTCAGGGTGACTGCCTGCCAGGGCAGTTACTGGGTGTCCTTCAGGGAGACCGCCGGCCAGGCCAGTTACTGAGTGTCCTTTACATTGACTGCCTGCCAGGGCAGTTACTGGGTGTCCTTCAGGACGACCGCCTGCCAGGGCAGTTATTGAGTGTCCTTCAGGAAGACCGCCTGCCAGGGCAGTGAAAGACCGCCTGCCAGGGAGTTACTGGGTGTCCTTCAGGACGACAGCCTGCCAGGGCAGTTACTGAGTGTCCTTCAGGTTGACTGCCTGCCAGGGCAGTTACTGGGTGTCCTTCAGGGAGACCGCCTGCCAGGGCAGTTACTGAGTGTCCTTTACATTGACCGCCTTCCAGGGCAGTTACTGGGTGTCCTTCAGAACGACCGCCTGCCAGGGCAGTTATTGAGTGTCCTCCAGGAAGACCGCCTGCCAGGGCACTTACTGAGTGTCCTTCAGGGTGACTGCCTGCCAGGGCAGTAACTGGGTGTCCTTCAGGGTGACTGCCTCCCAGGGTCCTTCAGGACGACCGCCTGCCAGGGCAGTTACTGGGTGTCCTTCAGGATGACCGCCTGCCAGGGCAGTTACTGAGTATCCTCCAGGGTGACCGCCTTCCAGGGCAGTTACTGGGTGTCCTTCAGGGCGACTGCCTGCCAGGGCAGTTACTGGGTGTCCCTCAGAGCGACTGCCTGCCAGGGCAGTTATTGGGTGTCCTACAGGGCGACTGCCTGCCAGGGCAGTTACTGGGTGTCCTTCAGGACGACCGCCTGCCAGGGCAGTTACTGGGTGTCCTTCAGGATGACCGCCTGCCAGGGCAGTTACTGAGTATCCTTCAGGGTGACCGCCTTCCAAGGCAGTTACTGGGTGTCCTTCAGGGCGACTGCCTGCCAGGGCAGTTACTGGGTGTCCCTCAGGGCGACTGCCTGCCAGGGTCCTTCAGGCCGACCGCCTACCAGGGCAGTTACTGGGTGTCCTTCAGGGCGACTGCCTGCCAGGGCAGTTACTGGGTGTCCCTCAGAGCGACTGCCTGCCAGGGCAGTTACTGAGTGTCTGTCAGTGTGACCGCCTGTCAGGGCAGTGAAAGACCACCTGCCAGGGCAGTTACTGGGTGTCCTTCAGGACGACCGCCTGCCAGGTCAGTTACTGAGTGTCCTTTAGGGTGACTGCCTGCTAGGGCAGTTATTGGGTGTCCTTCAGGGAGACCACCTGCCAGGGCAGTTACTGAGTGTCCTTCACATTGACCGCCTGCCAGGGCAGTTACTGGGTGTCCTTCATGACGACCACCTGCAAGGGCAGTTATTGAGTGTCCTTCAAGAAGACCGCCTGCCAGGGAAGTTACTGAGTGAACTGCAGGGAGACCGCCTGCCAGGGCAGTTACTGGGTATCCTAGAGGGCGACTGCCTGCCAGGGCAGTTACTGGGTGTCCTTCAGGGCGACCGCCTGCCAGGGCAGTTACCGAGTGTCCTTCAGGGCGACCGCCTGCCAGGGCAGTTACTGAGGGTCTTTCAGGGCGACCGCCTGCCAGGGCAGGGAAAGACCGCCTGCCAGGGCAGTTACGGGATGTCCTTCAGGACGACCGCCTGCCAGGGCAGTTACTGAGTTTCCTTCAAGGTGACTGCCTGACAGGGCAGTTACTGGGTGTCCTTCAGGGAGACCGCCTGCCAGGGCAGTTATTGAGTGTCCTTCAGGAAGACCGCCTGCCAGGGCAGTGAAAGACCGCCTGCCAGGGAGTTACTGGGTGTCCTTCAGGACGACAGCCTGCCAGGGCAGTTACTGAGTGTCCTTCAGGTTGACTGCCTGCCAGGGCAGTTACTGGGTGTCCTTCAGGGAGACCGCCTGCCAGGGCAGTTACTGAGTGTCCTTTACATTGACCGCCTTCCAGGGCAGTTACTGGGTGTCCTTCAGAACGACCGCCTGCCAGGGCAGTTATTGAGTGTCCTTCAGGAAGACCGCCTGCCAGGGCACTTACTGAGTGTCCTTCAGGGTGACTGCCTGCCAGGGCAGTAACTGGGTGTCCTTCAGGGTGACTGCCTGCCAGGGTCCTTCAGGGCAACCGCCTGCCAGGGTAGTTACTGGGTGTCCCTCAGAGCGACTGCCTGCCAGGACAGTTATTGGGTGTCCTTCAGGGCGACTGCCTGCCAGGGCAGTTACTGGGTGTCTTTCAGGACGACTGCCTGCCAGGGCAGTTACTGGGTGTCCTTCAGGATAACCACCTGCCAGGGCAGTTACTGAGTATCCTTCAGGGTGACCGCCTTCCAGGGCAGTTACTGGGTGTCCTTCAGGGTGACTGCCTGCCAGGGCAGTTACTGGGTGTCCTTCAGGGCGACTGCCTGCCAGGGTCCTTCAGGCCGACCGCCTACCAGGGCAGTTACTGGGTGTCCTTCAGGGCGACTGTCTGCCAGGGCAGTTATTGGGTGTCCCTCAGAGCGACTGCCTGCCAGGGCAGTTACTGAGTGTCCTTCAGTGTGACCGCCTGCCAGGGCAGTGAAAGACCGCCTGCCAGGGCAGTTACTGGGTGTCCTTCAGGACGACCGCCTTCCAGGGCAGTTACTGAGTGTCCTTCAGGGTGACTGCCAGCCAGGGTCCTTCAGGGCAACCGCCTGCCAGGGCAGTTACTGGGTGTCCCTCAGAGCGACTGCCTGCCAGGGCAGTTATTGGGTGTCCTTCAGGGCGACTGCCTCCCAGGGTCCTTCAGGACGACCGCCTGCCAGGGCAGTTACTGGGTGTCCTTCAGGATGACCGCCTGCCAGGGCAGTTACTGAGTATCCTCCAGGGTGACCGCCTTCCAGGGCAGTTACTGGGTGTCCTTCAGGGCGACTGCCTGCCAGGGCAGTTACTGGGTGTCCCTCAGAGCGACTGCCTGCCAGGGCAGTTATTGGGTGTCCTACAGGGCGACTGCCTGCCAGGGCAGTTAGTGGGTGTCCTTCAGGACGACCGCCTGCCAGGGCAGTTACTGGGTGTCCTTCAGGATGACCGCCTGCCAGGGCAGTTACTGAGTATCCTTCAGGGTGACCGCCTTCCAAGGCAGTTACTGGGTGTCCTTCAGGGCGACTGCCTGCCAGGGCAGTTACTGGGTGTCCCTCAGGGCGACTGCCTGCCAGGGTCCTTCAGGCCGACCGCCTACCAGGGCAGTTACTGGGTGTCCTTCAGGGCGACTGCCTGCCAGGGCAGTTACTGGGTGTCCCTCAGAGCGACTGCCTGCCAGGGCAGTTACTGAGTGTCTGTCAGTGTGACCGCCTGTCAGGGCAGTGAAAGACCACCTGCCAGGGCAGTTACTGGGTGTCCTTCAGGACGACCGCCTGCCAGGGCAGTTACTGAGTGTCCTTTAGGGTGACTGCCTGCTAGGGCAGTTATTGGGTGTCCTTCAGGGAGACCGCCTGCCAGGGCAGTTACTGAGTGTCCTTCACATTGACCGCCTGCCAGGGCAGTTACTGGGTGTCCTTCATGACGACCACCTGCAAGGGCAGTTATTGAGTGTCCTTCAAGAAGACCGCCTGCCAGGGAAGTTACTGAGTGAACTGCAGGGAGACCGCCTGCCAGGGCAGTTACTGGGTATCCTAGAGGGCGACTGCCTGCCAGGGCAGTTACTGGGTGTCCTTCAGGGCGACCGCCTGCCAGGGCAGTTACTGAGTGTCCTTCAGGGCGACCGCCTGCCAGGGCAGTTACTGAGGGTCTTTCAGGGCGACCGCCTGCCAGGGCAGGGAAAGACCGCCTGCCAGGGCAGTTACTGGATGTCCTTCAGGACGACCGCCTGCCAGGGCAGTTACTGAGTTTCCTTCAAGGTGACTGCCTGACAGGGCAGTTACTGGATGTCCTTCAGGGAGACCGCCTGCCAGGGCAGTTATTGAGTGTCCTTCAGGAAGACCGCCTGCCAGGGCAGTGAAAGACCGCCTGCCAGAGAGATACTGGGTGTCCTTCAGGACGACAGCCTGCCAGGGCAGTTACTGAGTGTCCTTCAGGTTGACTGCCTGCCAGGGCAGTTACTGGGTGTCCTTCAGGGAGACCGCCTGCCAGGGCAGTTACTGAGTGTCCTTTACATTGACCGACTTCCAGGGCAGTTACTGGGTGTCCTTCAGAACGACCGCCTGCCAGGGCAGTTATTGAGTGTCCTTCAGGAAGACCGCCTGCCAGGGCACTTACTGAGTGTCCTTCAGGGTGACTGCCTGCCAGGGCAGTAACTGGGTGTCCTTCAGGGTGACTGCCTGCCAGGGTCCTTCAGGGCAACCGCCTGCCAGGGTAGTTACTGGGTGTCCCTCAGAGCGACTGCCTGCCAGGACAGTTATTGGGTGTCCTTCAGGGCGACTGCCTGCCAGGGCAGTTACTGGGTGTCTTTCAGGACGACCGCCTGCCAGGGCAGTTACTGGGTGTCCTTCAGGATAACCACCTGCCAGGGCAGTTACTGGGTGTCCTTCAGGGTGACCGCCTTCCAGGGCAGTTACTGGGTGTCCTTCAGGGCGACTGCCTGCCAGGGCAGTTACTGGGTGTCCTTCAGGGCGACTGCCTGCCAGGGTCCTTCAGGCCGACCGCCTACCAGGGCAGTTACTGGGTGTCCTTCAGGGCGACTGTCAGCCAGGGCAGTTATTGGGTGTCCCTCAGAGCGACTGCCTGCCAGGGCAGTTACTGAGTGTCCTTCAGTGTGACCGCCTGCCAGGGCAGTGAAAGACCGCCTGCCAGGGCAGTTACTGGGTGTCCTTCAGGACGACCGCCTTCCAGGGCAGTTACTGAGTGTCCTTCAGGGTGACTGCCAGCCAGGGTCCTTCAGGGCAACCGCCTGCCAGGGCAGTTACTGGGTGTCCCTCAGAGCGACTGCCTGCCAGGGCAGTTATTGGGTGTCCTTCAGGGCGACTGCCTGCCAGGGCAGTTACTGGGTGTCCTTCAGGACGACCGCCTGCCAGGGCAGTTACTGGGTGTCCCTCAGAGCGACTGCTTGCCAGGGCAGTTATTGGGTGTCCTTCAGGGCGACTGCCTGCCAGGGCAGTTACTGGGTGTCCTTCAGGACGACCGCCTGCCAGGGCAGTTACTGGGTGTCCTTCAGGATGACCACCTGCCAGGGCAGTTACTGAGTATCCTTCAGGGTGACCGCCTTCCAGGGCAGTTACTGGGTGTCCTTCAGGGCGACTGCCTGCCAGGGCAGTTACTGGGTGTCCTTCAGGGCGACTGCCTGCCAGGGTCCTTCAGGCCGACCGCCTACCAGGGCAGTTACTGGGTGTCCTTCAGGGCGACTGCCTGCCAGGACAGTTATTGGGTGTCCTTCAGGGCGACTGCCTGCCAGGGCAGTTACTGGGTGTCTTTCAGGACGACCGCCTGCCAGGGCAGTTACTGGGTGTCCTTCAGGATAACCACCTGCCAGGGCAGTTACTGGGTGTCCTTCAGGGTGACCGCCTTCCAGGGCAGTTACTGGGTGTCCTTCAGGGCGACTGCCTGCCAGGGCAGTTACTGGGTGTCCTTCAGGGCGACTGCCTGCCAGGGTCCTTCAGGTCGACCGCCTACCAGGGCAGTTACTGGGTGTCCTTCAGGGCGACTGTCTGCCAGGGCAGTTATTGGGTGTCCCTCAGAGCGACTGCCTGCCAGGGCAGTTACTGAGTGTCCTTCAGTGTGACCGCCTGCCAGGGCAGTGAAAGACCGCTTGCCAGGGCAGTTACTGGGTGTCCTTCAGGACGACCGCCTTCCAGGGCAGTTACTGAGTGTCCTTCAGGGTGACTGCCAGCCAGGGTCCTTCAGGGCAACCGCCTGCCAGGGCAGTTACTGGGTGTCCCTCAGAGCGACTGCCTGCCAGGGCAGTTATTGGGTGTCCTTCAGGGCGACTGCCTGCCAGGGCAGTTACTGGGTGTCCTTCAGGACGACCGCCTGCCAGGGCAGTTACTGGGTGTCCCTCAGAGCGACTGCCTGCCAGGGCAGTTATTGGGTGTCCTTCAGGGCGACTGCCTGCCAGGGCAGTTACTGGGTGTCCTTCAGGACGACCGCCTGCCAGGGCAGTTACTGGGTGTCCTTCAGGATGACCACCTGCCAGGGCAGTTACTGAGTATCCTTCAGGGTGACCGCCTTCCAGGGCAGTTACTGGGTGTCCTTCAGGGCGACTGCCTGCCAGGGCAGTTACTGGGTGTCCTTCAGGGCGACTGCCTGCCAGGGTCCTTCAGGCCGACCGCCTACCAGGGCAGTTACTGGGTGTCCTTCAGGGCGACTGCCTGCCAGGGCAGTTATTGGGTGTCCCTCAGAGCGACTGCCTGCCAGGGCAGTTACTGAGTGTCCTTCAGTGTGACCGCCTGCCAGGGCAGTGAAAGACCGCCTGCCAGGGCAGTTACTGGGTGTTCTTCAGGACGACCGCCTTCCAGGGCAGTTACTGAGTGTCCTTCAGGGTGACTGCCAGCCAGGGTCCTTCAGGGCAACCGCCTGCCAGGGCAGTTACTGGGTGTCCCTCGGAGCGACTGCCTGCCAGGGCAGTTATTGGGTGTCCTTCAGGGCAACTGCCTGCCAGGGCAGTTACTGGGTGTCCTTCAGGACGACCGCCTGCCAGGGCAGTTACTGGGTGTCCTTCAGGATGACCGCCTGCCAGGGCAGTTACAGAGTATCCTTCAGGGTGACCGCCTTCCAGGACAGTTACTGGGTGTCCTTCAGGGTGACTGCCTGCCAGGGCAGTTACTGAGTGTCCCTCAGGGCAACTGCCTGCCAGGGTCCTTCAGGCCGACCGCCTACCAGGGCAGTTACTGGGAGTCCTTCAGGGCGACTGCCTGCCAGGGCAGTTACTGGGTGTCCCTCAGAGCGACTGCCTGCCAGGGCAGTTACTGAGTGTCCGTCAGTGTGACCGCCTGCCAGGGCAGTGAAAGACCGCCTGCCAGGGCAGTTACTGGGTGTCCTTCAGGACGACCGCCTGGCAGGGCAGTTACTGAGTGTCCTTTAGGGTGACTGCCTGCTAGGGCAGTTATTGGGTGTCCTTCAGGGAGACCGCCTGCCAGGGCAGTTACTGAGTGTCCTTCACATTGACCGCCTGCCAGGGCAGTTACTGGGTGTCCTTCATGACGACCAACTGCCAGGGCAGTTATTGAGTGTCCTTCAGGAAGACCACCTGCCAGGGAAGTTACTGAGTGAACTGCAGGGAGACCGCCTGCCAGGTCAGTTAATGAGTGCCCTTCAGGGTGACTGTCTGCCAGGGTCCTTCAGGGCAACCGCCTGCCAGGGCAATTACTAGGTGTCCATCAGGACAACCACCTGCCAGGGCAGTTACTGAGTGTCCTTCAGGGCGACTGTCTGCCAGGGTCCTTCAGGGCAACCGCCTGCCAGGGCAGTTATTGAGTGTCCTTTAGGAAGACCACCTGCCAGGACAGTTACTGAGTGTCCTTCAGGGAGACCGCCTGACAGGTCAGTTTCTGATTTCCCTTCAGGGTGACTGCCTGCCAGGGCAGTAACTGGGTGTCCTTCAGGGTGACTGCCTGCCAGGGCAGTTACCGGGTGTCCATCAGGACGACCGCCTACCTGGGCAGTTACTGGGTGTCCCTCAGAGCGACTGCCTGCCAGGGCAGTTACTGAGTGTCCTTCAGTGTGACCGCCTGCCCGGGCAGTGAAAGACCGCCTGCAAGGGCAGTTACTGGGTGTCCTTCAGGACGACCACCTGCCAGGAAAGCTATTGAGTGTCCTTTAGGAAGACCACCTGCCAGGGCAGTTACTGAATGTCCTTCAGGGAGACCGCCTGACAGGTCAGTTACTGATTGTCCTTCAGGGTAACTGCCTGCCAGTGCAGTAACTGGGTGTCCTTCAGGGTGACTGCCTGCCAGGGCAGTTACCTGGTGTCCATCAGGACGACTGCCTGCAAGGGCAGTTACTGGGTGTCCCTCAGAGCGACTGCCTGCCAGGGCAGTTACTGAGTGTCCTTCAGTGTGACCGCCTGCCAGGGCAGTTATTGGTGTCCTTCAGGGTGGCTGCCTGCCAGGGTCCTTCAGGGTGACCGCCTGCCAGGGCAGTTACTGGGTATCCTAGAGGGGGACTGCCTGCCAGGGCAGTTACTGGGTGTCCTTCAGGGCGACCGCCTGCCAGGGCAGTTACTGAGTGTCCTTCAGGATGACCGCCTGCCAGGGCAGTTACTGAGGGTCTTTCAGGGCGACCGCCTGCCAGGGCAGGGAAAGACCACCAGCCAGGGCAGTTACTGGATGTCCTTCAGGACGACCGCCTGCCAGGGCAGTTACTGAGTGTCCTTCAGGGTGACTGCCTGCCAGGGCAGTTACTGGGTGTCCTTCAGGTAGACGGCCTGCCAGGGCAGTTACTGCGTGTCCTTCAGGGCGACCGCCTGCCAGGGCAGTTACTGAGGGTCTTTCAGGGCGACCGCCTGCCAGGGCAGGGAAAGACCGCCTGCCAGGGCAGTTACGGGATGTCCTTCAGGACGACCGCCTGCCAGGGCAGTTACTGAGTTTCCTTCAAGGTGACTGCCTGACAGGGCAGTTACTGGGTGTCCTTCAGGGAGACCGCCTGCCAGGGCAGTTATTGAGTGTCCTTCAGGAAGACCGCCTGCCAGGGCAGTGAAAGACCGCCTGCCAGAGAGATACTGGGTGTCCTTCAGGACGACAGCCTGCCAGGGCAGTTACTGAGTGTCCTTCAGGTTGACTGCCTGCCAGGGCAGTTACTGGGTGTCCTTCAGGGAGACCGCCTGCCAGGGCAGTTACTGAGTGTCCTTTACATTGACCGCCTTCCAGGGCAGTTACTGGGTGTCCTTCAGAACGACCGCCTGCCAGGGCAGTTATTGAGTGTCCTTCAGGAAGACCGCCTGCCAGGGCACTTACTGAGTGTCCTTCAGGGTGACTGCCTGCCAGGGCAGTAACTGGGTGTCCTTCAGGGTGACTGCCTGCCAGGGTCCTTCAGGGCAACCGCCTGCCAGGGTAGTTACTGGGTGTCCCTCAGAGCGACTGCCTGCCAGGACAGTTATTGGGTGTCCTTCAGGGCGACTGCCTGCCAGGGCAGTTACTGGGTGTCTTTCAGGACGACCGCCTGCCAGGGCAGTTACTGGGTGTCCTTCAGGATAACCACCTGCCAGGGCAGTTACTGGGTGTCCTTCAGGGTGACCGCCTTCCAGGGCAGTTACTGGGTGTCCTTCAGGGCGACTGCCTGCCAGGGCAGTTACTGGGTGTCCTTCAGGGCGACTGCCTGCCAGGGTCCTTCAGGCCGACCGCCTACCAGGGCAGTTACTGGGTGTCCTTCAGGGCGACTGTCTGCCAGGGCAGTTATTGGGTGTCCCTCAGAGCGACTGCCTGCCAGGGCAGTTACTGAGTGTCCTTCAGTGTGACCGCCTGCCAGGGCAGTGAAAGACCGCCTGCCAGGGCAGTTACTGGGTGTCCTTCAGGACGACCGCCTTCCAGGGCAGTTACTGAGTGTCCTTCAGGGTGACTGCCAGCCAGGGTCCTTCAGGGCAACCGCCTCCCAGGGCAGTTACTGGGTGTCCCTCAGAGCGACTGCCTGCCAGGGCAGTTATTGGGTGTCCTTCAGGGCGACTGCCTGCCAGGGCAGTTACTGGGTGTCCTTCAGGACGACCGCCTGCCAGGGCAGTTACTGGGTGTCCCTCAGAGCGACTGCTTGCCAGGGCAGTTATTGGGTGTCCTTCAGGGCGACTGCCTGCCAGGGCAGTTACTGGGTGTCCTTCAGGACGACCGCCTGCCAGGGCAGTTACTGGGTGTCCTTCAGGGTGACCGCCTTCCAGGGCAGTTACTGGGTGTCCTTCAGGGCGACTGCCTGCCAGGGCAGTTACTGGGTGTCCTTCAGGGCGACTGCCTGCCAGGGTCCTTCAGGCCGACCGCCTACCAGGGCAGTTACTGGGTGTCCTTCAGGGCGACTGCCTGCCAGGACAGTTATTGGGTGTCCTTCAGGGCGACTGCCTGCCAGGGCAGTTACTGGGTGTCTTTCAGGACGACCGCCTGCCAGGGCAGTTACTGGGTGTCCTTCAGGATAACCACCTGCCAGGGCAGTTACTGGGTGTCCTTCAGGGTGACCGCCTTCCAGGGCAGTTACTGGGTGTCCTTCAGGGCGACTGCCTGCCAGGGCAGTTACTGGGTGTCCTTCAGGGCGACTGCCTGCCAGGGTCCTTCAGGCCGACCGCCTACCAGGGCAGTTACTGGGTGTCCTTCAGGGCGACTGTCTGCCAGGGCAGTTATTGGGTGTCCCTCAGAGCGACTGCCTGCCAGGGCAGTTACTGAGTGTCCTTCAGTGTGACCGCCTGCCAGGGCAGTGAAAGACCGCCTGCCAGGGCAGTTACTGGGTGTCCTTCAGGACGACCGCCTTCCAGGGCAGTTACTGAGTGTCCTTCAGGGTGACTGCCAGCCAGGGTCCTTCAGGGCAACCGCCTGCCAGGGCAGTTACTGGGTGTCCCTCAGAGCGACTGCCTGCCAGGGCAGTTATTGGGTGTCCTTCAGGGCGACTGCCTGCCAGGGCAGTTACTGGGTGTCCTTCAGGACGACCGCCTGCCAGGGCAGTTACTGGGTGTCCCTCAGAGCGACTGCCTGCCAGGGCAGTTATTGGGTGTCCTTCAGGGCGACTGCCTGCCAGGGCAGTTACTGGGTGTCCTTCAGGACGACCGCCTGCCAGGGCAGTTACTGGGTGTCCTTCAGGATGACCACCTGCCAGGGCAGTTACTGAGTATCCTTCAGGGTGACCGCCTTCCAGGGCAGTTACTGGGTGTCCTTCAGGGCGACTGCCTGCCAGGGCAGTTACTGGGTGTCCTTCAGGGCGACTGCCTGCCAGGGTCCTTCAGGCCGACCGCCTACCAGGGCAGTTACTGGGTGTCCTTCAGGGCGACTGCCTGCCAGGGCAGTTATTGGGTGTCCCTCAGAGCGACTGCCTGCCAGGGCAGTTACTGAGTGTCCTTCAGTGTGACCGCCTGCCAGGGCAGTGAAAGACCGCCTGCCAGGGCAGTTACTGGGTGTTCTTCAGGACGACCGCCTTCCAGGGCAGTTACTGAGTGTCCTTCAGGGTGACTGCCAGCCAGGGTCCTTCAGGGCAACCGCCTGCCAGGGCAGTTACTGGGTGTCCCTCGGAGCGACTGCCTGCCAGGGCAGTTATTGGGTGTCCTTCAGGGCAACTGCCTGCCAGGGCAGTTACTGGGTGTCCTTCAGGACGACCGCCTGCCAGGGCAGTTACTGGGTGTCCTTCAGGATGACCGCCTGCCAGGGCAGTTACATAGTATCCTTCAGGGTGACCGCCTTCCAGGACAGTTACTGGGTGTCCTTCAGGGTGACTGCCTGCCAGGGCAGTTACTGAGTGTCCCTCAGGGCAACTGCCTGCCAGGGTCCTTCAGGCCGACCGCCTGCCAGGGCAGTTACTGGGAGTCCTTCAGGGCGACTGCCTGCCAGGGCAGTTACTGGGTGTCCCTCAGAGCGACTGCCTGCCAGGGCAGTTACTGAGTGTCCGTCAGTGTGACCGCCTGCCAGGGCAGTGAAAGACCGCCTGCCAGGGCAGTTACTGGGTGTCCTTCAGGACGACCGCCTGGCAGGGCAGTTACTGAGTGTCCTTTAGGGTGACTGCCTGCTAGGGCAGTTATTGGGTGTCCTTCAGGGAGACCGCCTGCCAGGGCAGTTACTGAGTGTCCTTCACATTGACCGCCTGCCAGGGCAGTTACTGGGTGTCCTTCATGACGACCAACTGCCAGGGCAGTTATTGAGTGTCCTTCAGGAAGACCACCTGCCAGGGAAGTTACTGAGTGAACTGCAGGGAGACCGCCTGCCAGGTCAGTTAATGAGTGCCCTTCAGGGTGACTGTCTGCCAGGGTCCTTCAGGGCAACCGCCTGCCAGGGCAATTACTAGGTGTCCATCAGGACAACCACCTGCCAGGGCAGTTACTGAGTGTCCTTCAGGGCGACTGTCTGCCAGGGTCCTTCAGGGCAACCGCCTGCCAGGGCAGTTATTGAGTGTCCTTTAGGAAGACCACCTGCCAGGACAGTTACTGAGTGTCCTTCAGGGAGACCGCCTGACAGGTCAGTTTCTGATTTCCCTTCAGGGTGACTGCCTGCCAGGGCAGTAACTGGGTGTCCTTCAGGGTGACTGCCTGCCAGGGCAGTTACCGGGTGTCCATCAGGACGACCGCCTACCTGGGCAGTTACTGGGTGTCCCTCAGAGCGACTGCCTGCCAGGGCAGTTACTGAGTGTCCTTCAGTGTGACCGCCTGCCCGGGCAGTGAAAGACCGCCTGCAAGGGCAGTTACTGGGTGTCCTTCAGGACGACCACCTGCCAGGAAAGCTATTGAGTGTCCTTTAGGAAGACCACCTGCCAGGGCAGTTACTGAATGTCCTTCAGGGAGACCGCCTGACAGGTCAGTTACTGATTGTCCTTCAGGGTAACTGCCTGCCAGTGCAGTAACTGGGTGTCCTTCAGGGTGACTGCCTGCCAGGGCAGTTACCTGGTGTCCATCAGGACGACTGCCTGCAAGGGCAGTTACTGGGTGTCCCTCAGAGCGACTGCCTGCCAGGGCAGTTACTGAGTGTCCTTCAGTGTGACCGCCTGCCAGGGCAGTTATTGGTGTCCTTCAGGGTGGCTGCCTGCCAGGGTCCTTCAGGGTGACCGCCTGCCAGGGCAGTTACTGGGTATCCTAGAGGGGGACTGCCTGCCAGGGCAGTTACTGGGTGTCCTTCAGGGCGACCGCCTGCCAGGGCAGTTACTGAGTGTCCTTCAGGATGACCGCCTGCCAGGGCAGTTACTGAGGGTCTTTCAGGGCGACCGCCTGCCAGGGCAGGGAAAGACCACCAGCCAGGGCAGTTACTGGATGTCCTTCAGGACGACCGCCTGCCAGGGCAGTTACTGAGTGTCCTTCAGGGTGACTGCCTGCCAGGGCAGTTACTGGGTGTCCTTCAGGTAGACGGCCTGCCAGGCCAGTTACTGAGTGTCCTTTACATTGACCGCCTGCCAGGGCAGTTACTGGGTGTCCTTCAGGACGACCGCCTGCCAGGGCAGGTATTTAGTGCCCTTCAGGAAGACCGCCTGCCAGGGCAGTGAAAGACCGCCTGCCAGGGAGTTACTGGGTGTCCTTCAGGACGACAGCCTGCCAGAGCAGTTACTGAGTGTCCTTCAGGTTGACTGCCTGCCAGGGCAGTTACTGGGTGTCCTTCAGGGAGACCGCCTGCCAGGGCAGTTACTGAGTGTCCTTTACATTGACCGCCTTCCAGGGCAGTTACTGGGTGTCCTTCAGAATGACCGCCTGCCAGGGCAGTTATTGAGTGTCCTTCAGGAAGACCGCCTGCCAGGGCACTTACTGAGTGTCCTTCAGGGTGACTGCCTGCCAGGGCAGTAACTGGGTGTCCTTCAGGGTGACTGCCTGCCAGGGTCCCGAGGGGCAATCGCCTGCCAGGGCAGTTACTGGGTGTCCCTCAGAGCGACTGCCTGCCAGGGCATTTATTGGGTGTCCTTCAGGGCGACTGCCTGCCAGGGCAGTTACTGGGTGTCCTTCAGGACGACCGCCTGCCAGGGCAGTTACTGAGTATCCTTCAGGGTGACCGCCTTCCAGGGCAGTTACTGGGTGTCCTTCAGGATGACCGCCTGCCAGGGCAGTTACTGAGTATCCTTCAGGGTGACCGCCTTCCAGGGCAGTTACTGGGTGTCCTTCAGGGCAACTGCCTGCCAGGGCAGTTACTGGGTGTCCCTCAGGGCGACTGCCTGCCAGGGTCCTTCAGGCCGACCGCCTACCAGGGCAGTTACTGGGTGTCCTTCAGGGCGACTGCCTGCCAGGGCAGTTACTGGGTGTCCCTCAGAGCGACTGCCTGCCCGGGCAGTTACTGAGTGCCCTTTAGGGTGACCGCCTGCCAGGGCAGTGAAAGACCGCCTGCCAGGGCAGTTACTGGGTGTCCTTCAGGACGACCGCCTGCCAGGGCAGTTACTGAGTGCCCTTTAGGGTGACTGCCTGCTAGGGCAGTTATTGGGTGTCCTTCAGGGAGACCGCCTGCCAGGGCAGTTACTGGGTGTCCTGCATGACGACCACCTGCCAGGGCAGTTATTGAGTGTCCTTCAGGAAGACCACCTGCCAGGGAAGTTACTGAGTGAACTGCAGGGAGACCGCCTGCCAGGTCAGTTAATGAGTGCCCTTCAGGGTGACTGTCTGCCAGGGTCCTTCAGGGCAACCGCCTGCCAGGGCAATTACTAGGTGTCCATCAGGACAACCGCCTGCCAGGGCAGTTACTGAGTGTCCTTCAGGGCGACTGTCTGCCAGGGTCCTTCAGGGCAACCGCCTGCCAGGGCAGTTATTGAGTGTCCTTTAGGAAGACCACCTGCCAGGGCAGTTACTGAGTGTCCTTCAGGGAGACCGCCTGACAGGTCAGTTTCTGATTGCCCTTCAGGGTGACTGCCTGCCAGGGCAGTAACTGGGTGTCCTTCAGGGTGACTGCCTGCCAGGGCAGTTACGGGGTGTCCATCAGGACGACCGCCTACCGGGGCAGTTACTGGGTGTCCCTCAGAGCGACTGCCTGCCAGGGCAGTTACTGAGTGTCCTTCAGTGTGACCGCCTGCCCGGGCAGTGAAAGACCGCCTGAAAGGTCAGTTACTGGGTGTCCTTCAGGACGACCACCTGCCAGGAAAGCTATTGAGTGTCCTTTAGGAAGACGACCTGCCAGGGCAGTTACTGAATGTCCTTCAGGGAGACCGCCTGACAGGTCAGTTACTGATTGTCCTTCAGGGTAACTGCCTGCCAGGGCAGTAACTGGGTGTCCTTCAGGGTGACTGCCTGCCAGGGCAGTTACTGGGTGTCCATCAGGACGACTGCCTGCAAGGGCAGTTACTGGGTGTCCCTCAGTGCGACTGCCTGCCAGGGCAGTTACTGAGTGTCCTTCAGTGTGACCGCCTGCCAGGGCAGTTACTGGGTGTCCATCAGGACGACCGCCTGCCAGGGCAGTTATTGGTGTCCTTCAGGGCGGCTGCCTGCCAGGGTCCTTCAGGGCGACCGCCTGCCAGGGCAGTTACTGGGTATCCTAGAGGGGGACTGCCTGCCAGGGCAGTTACTGGGTGTCCTTCAGGGCGACCGCCTGCCAGGGCAGTTACTGAGTGTCCTTCAGGATGACCGCCTGCCAGGGCAGTTACTGAGGGTCTTTCAGGGCGACCGCCTGCCAGGGCAGGGAAAGACCGCCAGCCAGGGCAGTTACTGGATGTCCTTCAGGACGACCGCCTGCCAGGGCAGTTACTGAGTGTCCTTCAGGGTGACTGCCTGCCAGGGCAGTTACTGGGTGTCCTTCAGGGAGACCGCCTGCCAGGCCAGTTACTGAGTGTCCTTTACATTGACCACCTGCCAGGGCAGTTACTGGGTGTCCTTCAGGACGACCGCCTGCCAGGGCAGGTATTGAGTGTCCTTCAGGAAGACCGCCTGCCAGGGCAGTGAAAGACCGCCTGCCAGGGAGTTACTGGGTGTCCTTCAGGATGACAGCCTGCCAGGGCAGTTACTGAGTGTCCTTCAGGTTGACTGCCTGCCAGGGCAGTTACTGGGTGTCCTTCAGGGAGACCGCCTGCCAGGCCAGTTACTGAGTGTCCTTTACATTGACCACCTGCCAGGGCAGTTACTGGGTGTCCTTCAGGACGACCGCCTGCCAGGGCAGGTATTGAGTGTCCTTCAGGAAGACCGCCTGCCAGGGCAGTGAAAGACCGCCTGCCAGGGAGTTACTGGGTGTCCTTCAGGATGACAGCCTGCCAGGGCAGTTACTGAGTGTCCTTCAGGTTGACTGCCTGCCAGGGCAGTTACTGGGTGTCCTTCAGGGAGACCGCCTGCCAGGGCAGTTACTGAGTGTCCTTTACATTGACCGCCTGCCAGGGCAGTTATTGAGTGTCCTTCAGGAAGACCGCCTGCCAGGGCACTTACTGAGTGTCCTTCAGGGTGACTGCCTGCCAGGGCAGTAACTGGGTGTCCTTCAGGGTGACTGCCTGCCAGGGTCCTTCAGGGTAACTGCCTGCCAGGGCATTTATTGGGTGTCCTTCAGGGCGACTGCCTGCCAGGGCAGTTACTGGGTGTCCTTCAGGACGACCGCCTGCCAGGGCAGTTACTGGGTGTCCTTCAGGATGACCGCCTGCCAGGGCAGTTACTGAGTATCCTTCAGGGTGACCGCCTTCCAGGGCAGTTACTGGGTGTCCTTCAGGGCAACTGCCTGCCAGGGAAGTTACTGGGTGTCCCTCAGGGCGACTGCCTGCCAGGGTCCTTCAGGTCGACCGCCTACCAGGGCAGTTACTGGGTGTCCTTCAGGGCGACTGCCTGCCAGGGCAGTTACTGGGTGTCCCTCAGAGCGACTGCCTGCCAGGGCAGTTACTGAGTGTCCTTCAGTGTAACCGCCTGCCAGGGCAGTGAAAGACCGCCTGCCAGGGCAGTTACTGGGTGTCCTTCAGGACGACCGCTGCCAGGGCAGTTACTGAGTGTCCTTCAGGGTGACTGCCTGCTAGGGCAGTTATTGGGTGTCCTTCAGGGAGACCGCCTGCCAGGGCAGTTACTGAGTGTCCTTCACAGTGACCGCCTGCCAGGGCAGTTACTGGGTGTCCTTCAGGACGACCACCTGCCAGGGCAGTTATTGAGTGTCCTTCAGGGTGACTGCCTGCCAGGGCAGTAACTGGGTGTCCTTCAGGGTGACTGCCTGCCAGGGCAGTTACTGGGTGTCCATCAGGACAACCACCTGCCAGGGCAGTTACTGAGGGTCCTTCAGGGCGACTGTCTGCCAGGGTCCTTCAGGGCAACCGCCTGCCAGGGCAGTTATTGAGTGTCCTTTAGGAAGACCACCTGCCAGGGCAGTTTCTGATTGCCCTTCAGGGTGACTGCCTGCCAGGGCAGTAAATGGGTGTCCTTCAGGTTGACTGCCTGACAGGTCAGTTTCTGATTGCCCTTCAGGGTGACTGCCTGCCAGGGCAGTAACTGGGTGTCCTTCAGGATGACTGCCTGCCAGGACAGTTACGGGGTGTCCATCAGGACGACTGCCTACTAGGCCAGTTACTGGGTGTCCCTCAGAGCGACTGCCTGCCAGGGCAGTTACTGAGTGTCCTTCAGTGTGACCGCCTGACAAGGCAGTGAAAAACCGCCTGCAAGGGCAGTTACTGGATGTCCTTCAGGACGACCACCTGCCAGGAAAGCTATTGAGTGTCCTTTAGGAAGACCACCTGCCAGGGCAGTTACTGAGTGTCCTTCAGGGAGACCGCCTGACAGGTCAGTTACTGATTGTCCTTCAGGGTAACTGCCTGCCAGGGCAGTAACTGGGTGTCCTTCAGGGTGACTGCCTGCCAGGGCAGTTACTGGGTGTCCCTCAGAGCGACTGCCAGCCAGGGCAGTTACTGAGTGTCCTTCAGTGTGACCGCCTGCCAGGGCAGTTACTGGGTGTCCATCAGGACGACTGCCTGCCAGGGCAGTTACTGAGTGTCCTTCAGGGCGACTGTCTGCCAGGGTCCTTCAGGACAACCGCCTGCCAGGGCAGTTACTGGGTGTCCTTCAGGGCGGCTGCCTGCCAGGGTCCTTCAGGGCAACCTCCTGCCAGGGCAGTTGCTAGGTATCCTAGAGGGCGACTGCCTGCCAGGGCAGTTACTGGGAGTCCTTCAGGACGACCGCCTGCCAGGGCAGTTACTGAGTGTCCTTCAGGCGACCGGCTGCCAGGGCAGTTACTGAGGGTCTTTCAGGGCGACCGCCTGCCAGGGCAGTTACTGAGTGTCCTTCAGGGTGACTGCCTGCCAGGGCAGTTACTGGGTGTCCTTCAGGGAGACCGCCTGCCAGGCCAGTTACTGAGTGTCCTTTACATTGACCGACTTCCAGGGCAGTTACTGGGTGTCCTTCAGGACGACCGCCTGCCAGGGCAGTTATTGAGTGTCCTTCAGGAAGACCGCCTGCCAGGGCAGTGAAAGACCGGCTGCCAGGGAGTTACTGGGTGTCCTTCAGGACGACAGCCTGCCAGGGCAGTTACTGAGTGTCCTTCAGGTTGACTGCCTGCCAGGGCAGTTACTGGGTGTCCTTCAGGGAGACCGCCTGCCAGGGCAGTTACTGAGTGTCCTTTACATTGACCGCCTTCTAGGGCAGTTATTGGGTGTCCTTCAGAACGACCGCCTGCCAGGGCAGTTATTGAGTGTCCTTCAGGAAGACCGCCTGCCAGGGCACTTACTGAGTGTCCTTCAGGGTGACTGCCTGCCAGGGCAGTAACTGGGTGTCCTTCAGGGTGACTGCCTGCCAGGGTCCTTCAGGGCAACCGCCTGCCATGGCAGTTACTGGGTGTCCCTCAGAGCGACTGCCTGCCAGGGCAGTTACTGGGTGTCCTTTAGGACGACCGCCTGCCGGGGCAGTTACTGGGTGTCCTTCAGGATGACCGCCTGCCAGGGCAGTTACTGAGTATCCTTCAGGGTGACCGCCTTCCAGGGCAGTTACTGGGTGTCCTTCAGGGCGGCTGCCTGCCAGGGTCCTTCAGGGCGACCGCCTGCAAGGGCAGTTACTGGGTATCCTAGAGGGTGACTGCCTGCCAGGGCAGTTACTGGGTGTCCTTCAGGGCGACCGCCTGCCAGGGCAGTTACTGAGTGTCCTTCAGGGCGACCGCCTGCCAGGGCAGTTACTGAGGGTCTTTCAGGGCGACCGCCTGCCAGGGCAGGGAAAGACCGCCTTCCAGGGCAGTTACTCAATGTCCTTCAGGACGACCGCCTGCCAGGGCAGTTACTGAGTGTCCTTCAGGGTGACTGCCTGCCAGGGCAGTTACTGGGTGTCCTTCAGGGAGACCACCTGCCAGGCCAGTTGCTGAGTGTCCTTTACATTGACCGCCTGCCAGGGCAGATACTGGGTGTCCTTCAGGACGACCGCCTGCCAGGGCAATTATTGAATGTCCTTCAGGAAGACCGCCTGCCAGGGCAGTGAAAGACTGCCTGCCAGGGAGTTACTGGGTGTCCTTCAGGACGACAGCCTGCCAGGGCAGTTACTGAGTTTCCTTCAGGTTGGCTGCCTGCCCGGGCAGTTACTGGGTGTCCTTCAGGGAGACCGCCTGCCAGGGCAGTTACTGAGTGTCCTTTACATTGACCGCCTTCCAGGGCAGTTACTGGGTGTCCTTCAGGTTGACTGCCTGCCAGGGCAGTTACTGGGTGTCCTTCAGGGAGACCGCCTGCCAGGGCAGTTACTTTGTGTCCTTTACATTGACCGCCTTCCAGGGCAGTTACTGGGTGTCCTTCAGAACGACCGCCTGCCAGGGCAGTTATTGAGTGTCCTTCAGGAAGACCGCCTTCCAGGGCACTTACTGAGTGTCCTTCAGGGTGACTGCCTGCCAGGGCAGTAACTGGGTGTCCTTCAGGGTGACTGCCTGCCAGGGTCCTTCAGGGCAATCGCCTGCCAGGGCAGTTACTGGGTGTCCCTCAGAGCGACTGCCTGCCAGGGCAGTTATTGGGTGTCCTTCAGGGCGACTGCCTGCCAGGGCAGTTACTGGGTGTCCTTCAGGACAACCGCCTGCCAGGGCAGTTACTGGGTGTCCTTCAGGATGACCGCCTTCCAGGGCAGTTACTGGGTGTCCTTCAGGGCGGCTGCCTGCCAGGGTCCTTCAGGGCGACCGCCTGCCAGGGCAGTTACTGGGTATCCTAGAGGGCGACTGCCTGCCAGGGCAGTTACTGGGTGTCCTTCAGGGCGACCGCCTGCCAGGGCAGTTACTGAGTGTCCTTCAGGGCGACCGCCTGCCAGGGCAGTTACTAAAGGTCTTTCAGGGCGACCGCCTGCCAGGGCAGGGAAAGACCGCCTTCCAGGGCAGTTACTGGATGTCCTTCAGGACGACCGCCTGCCAGGGCAGTTACTGAGGTTCCTTCAGGGTGACTGCCTGCCAGGGCAGTTACTGGGTGTCCTTCAGGGAGACCGCCTGCCAGGCCAGTTACTGAGTGTCCTTTACATTGACCGCCTGCCAGGGCAGTTACTGGGTGTCCTTCAGGACGACCGCCTGCCAGGGCAATTATTGAATGTCCTTCAGGAAGACCGCCTGCCAGGGCAGTGAAAGACCGCCTGCCAGGGAGTTACAGGGTGTCCTTCAGGACGACAGCCTGCCAGGGCAGTTACTGAGTGTCCTTCAGGTTGACTGCCTGCCAGGGCAGTTACTGGGTGTCCTTCAGGGAGACCGCCTGCCAGGGCAGTTACTGAGTGTCCTTTACATTGACCGCCTTCCAGGGCAGTTACTGGGTGTCCTTCAGGCGACTGCCTGCCAGGGCAGTTACTGGGTGTCCCTCAGGGCGACTGCCTGCCAGGGTCCTTCAGGACGACCGCCTACCAGGGCAGTTACTGGGTGTCCTTCAGGGCGACTGCCTGCCAGGGCAGTTACTGGGTGTCCGTCAGAGCGAATGCCTGCCAGGGCAGTTACTGAGTGTCCTTCAGTGTGACCGCCTGCCAGGGCAGTGAAAGACCGCATGCCAGGGCAGTTACTGGGTGTCCCTCAGAGCGACTGCCTGCCAGGGCAGTTATTGGGTGTCCTTCAGGGTGACTGCCTGCCAGGGCAGTTACTGGGTGTCTTCAGGATGACCGCCTGCCAGGGCAGTTACTGGGTGTCCTTCAGGATGACCGCCTGCCAGGGCAGTTACTGAGTATCCTTCAGGGTGACTGCCTTCCAGGGCAGTTACTGGGTGTCCTTCAGGGTGGCTGCCTGCCAGGGTCCTTCAGTGCGACCGCCTGCCAGGGCAGTTACTGGGTATCCTAGAGGGCAACTGCCTGCCAGGGCAGTTACTGAGGGTCTTTCAGGGCGACCGCCTGCCAGGACAGTTACTGCGTGTCCTTCGGAGCGACCACCTGCCATGGCAGTTACTGGGTGTCCTTCAGGAAGACCGCCTGCCAGGGCACTTACTGAGTGTCCTTCAGGGTGACTGCCTGCCAGGGCAGTAACTGGATGTCCTTCAGGGTGACTGCCTGCCAGGGTCCTTCAAGGCAACCGCCTGCCGGGGCAGTTACTGGGTGTCCCTCAGAGCGACTGCCTGCTAGGGCAGTTATTGGGTGTCCTTCAGGGCGACTGCCTGCCAGGGCAGTTACTGGGTGTCCTTCAGGACGACCGCCTGCCAGGGCAGTTACTGGGTGTCCTTCAGGATGACCGCCTGCCAGGGCAGTTACTGAGTATCCTTCAGGGTGACCGCCTTCCAGGGCAGTTACTGGGTGTCCTTCAGGGCGACTGCCTGCCAGGGCAGTTACTGGGTGTCCCTCAGGGCGACTGCCTGCCAGGGTCCTTCAGGCCGACCGACTACCAGGGCAGTTACTGGGTGTACTTCAGTGCGACTGCCTGCCAGGGCAGTTACTGGGTGTCCCTCAGAGCGACTGCCTGCCAGGGCAGTTACTGAGTGTCCTTCAGTGTGACCGCCTGCCAGGGCAGTGAAAGACCGCCTGCCAGGGCAGTTACTGGGTGTCCTTCAGGACGACTGCCTGCCAGGGCAGTTACTGAGTGTCCTTCAGGGTGACTGCCTGCTAGGGCAGTTATTGGGTGTCCTTCAGGGAGACCGCCTGCCAGAGCAGTTACTGAGTGTCCTTCACATTGACCGCCTGCCAGGGCAGTTAATGGGTGTCCTTCAGGAAGACCGCCTGCCAGGGAAGTTACTGAGTGTCCTGCAGGGAGACCGCCTGCCAGGTCAGTTAATGAGTGCCCTTCAGGGTGACTGCATGCTACGGCAGTAACTGGGTGTCCTTCAGGGTGACTGCCTGCCAGGGCAGTTACTGGGTGTCCATCAGGACAACCGTCTGCCAGGGCAGTTACTGAGTGTCCTTCAGGGCGACTGTCTGCCAGGGTCCTTCAGGGCAACCGCCATCCAGGGCAGTTATTGAGTGTCCTTTAGGAAGACCACCTGTCAGGGCAGTTACTGAGTGTCCTTCAGGGAGACCGCCTGACAGGTCAATTTCTGATTGCCCTTCAGGGTGACTGCCTGCCAGCGCAGTAACTGGGTGTCCTTCAGGGTGACTGCCTGCCAGGGTAGTTACGGGATGTCCATCAGGAAGACCGCCTACCAGGGCAGTTACTGGGTGTCCCTCAGAGCGACTGCCTGCCAGGGTCCTTCAGGCCGACCGCCTACCAGGGAAGTTACTGGGTGTCCTTCAGGGCGACTGCCTGCCAGGGCAGTTACTGGGTGTCCCTCAGAGCGACTGCCTGCCAGGGCACAGTTACTGAGTGTCCTTCAGTGTGACCACCTGCCAGGGCAGTGAAAGACCGCCTGCCAGGGCAGTTACTGGGTGTCCTTCAGGACGACCGCCTGCCAGGGCTGTTACTGAGTGTCCTTTAGGGTGACTGCCTGCTAGGGCAGTTATTGGGTGTCCTTCAGGGAGACCGCCTGGCAGGGCAGTTACTGAGTGTCCTTCACATTGATCGCCTGCCAGGGCAGTTACTGGGTGTCCTTCATAACGACCACCTGCCAGGGCAGTTATTGAGTGTCCTTCAGGAAGACCACCTGCCAGGGAAGTTACTGAGTGAACTGCAGGGAGACCGCCTGCCAGGTCAGTTAATGAGTGCCCTTCAGGGTGACTGCCTGCCAGGGCAGTTACTGAATGTCCTTCAGGGAGACCGCCTGACAGGTCAGTTACTGATTGTCCTTCAGGGTAACTGCCTGCCAGGGCAGTAACTGGGTGCCCTTCAGGGTGACTGCCTGCCAGGGCAGTTACTGGGTGTCCATCAGGATGACTGCCTGCAAGGGCAGTTACTGGGTGTCCCTCAGAGCGACTGCCTGCCAGGGCAGTTACTGAGTGTCCTTCAGTGTGACCGCCTGCCAGGGCAGTTACTGGGTGTCCATCAGGATGACCGCCTGCCAGGGCAGTTACTGAGTGTCCTTCAGGGTGACTGCCTGCTAGGGCAGTTATTGGGTGTCCTTCAGGGAGACCGCCGGCCAGAGCAGTTACTGAGTGTCCTTCACATTGACCGCCTGCCAGGGCATTTAATGGGTGTCCTTCAGGCGACCACCTGCCAGGGCAGTTATTGAGTGTCCTTCAGGAAGACCGACTGCCAGGGAAGTTACTGAGTGTCCTGCAGGGAGACCGCCTGCCAGGTCAGTTACTGAGTGCCCTTCAGGGTGACTGCCTGCCAGGGCAGAAACTGGGTGTCCTTAAGGGTGACTGCCTGCCAGGGCAGTTACTGGGTGTCCATCAGGACAACCGCCTGCCAGGGCAGTTGCTGAGTGTCCTTCAGGGCGACTGTCTGCCCGGGTCCTTCAGGGCAACCGCCTGCCAGGGCAGTTATTGAGTGTCCTTTAGGAAGACCACCTGCCAGGGCAGTTACTGAGTGTACTTCAGGGAGACCGCCTGACAGGTCAGTTTCTGATTGCCCTTCAGGGTGACTGCCTGCCAGGGCAGTAACTGGGTGTCCTTCAGGGTGACTGCCTGCCAGGGCATTTACGGGATGTCCATCAGGAAGACCGCCTACCAGGGCAGTTACTGGGTGTCCCTCAGGGCGACTGCCTGCCAGGGTCCTTCAGGCCGACCGCCTACCAGGGCAGTTACTGGGTGTCCTTCAGGGTGACAGCCTGCCAGGGCAGTTACTGGGTGTCCCTCAGAGCGACTGCCTGCCAGGGCAGTTACTGAGTGTCCGTCAGTGTGACCGCCTGCCAGGGCAGTGAAAGACCGCCTGCCAGGGCAGTTACTGGGTGTCCTTCAGGATGACCGCCTGCCAGGGCAGTTACTGAATGTCCTTTAGGGTGACTGCCTGCTAGGGCAGTTATTGGGTGTCCGTCAGGGAGACCGCCTGCCAGGGCAGTTACTGAGTGTCCTTCACATTGACCGCCTGCCAGGGTACTTACTGGGTGTCGTTCATGACGACCACCTGCCAGGGCAGTAATTGAGTGTCCTTCAGGAAGACCACCTGCCAGGGCAGTTACTGAGTGTCCTTCAGGGAGACCGCCTGACAGGTCAGTTTCTGATTGCCCTTCAGGGTGACTGCCTGCCAGGGCAGTTACGGGGTGTCCATCAGGACGACCGCCTACCAGGGCAGTTACTGGGTGTCCCTCAGAGCGACTGCCTGCCAGGGCAGTTACTGAGTGTCCTTCAGTGTGACCGCCTGCCAGGGCAGTTACTGAATGTCCTTCAGGGAGACCGCCTGATAGGTCAGTTACTGATTGTCCTTCAGGGTAACTGCCTGCCAGGGCAGTAACTGGGTGACCTTCAGGGTGACTGCCGGCCAGGGCAGTTACTGGGTGTCCTTCAGGACGACTGCCTGCAAGGGCAGTTACTGGGTGTCCCTCAGAGCGACTGCCTGCCAGGGCAGTTACTGAGGGTCCTTCAGTGTGACCGCCTCCCAGGGCAGTTACTGGGTGTCCATCAGGACGACCGCCTGCCAGGGCAGTTACTGAGTGTCCTTCAGGGCGACTGTCTGCCAGTGTCCTTCAGGACGACTGCCTGCCAGGGCAGTTATTTGGTGTCCTTCAGGGCGGCTGCCTGCCAGGGTCCTTCAGGGTGACCGGCTGCCAGGGCAGTTACTGGGTATCCTAGAGGGCGACTGCCTGCCTGGGCAGTTACTGGGTGTCCTTCAGGACGACCGCCTGCCAGGGCATTTACTGAGGGTCTTTCAGGGCGACCGCCTGCCAGGGCAGGGAAAGACCGCCTGCCAGGGTAGTTACTGGATGTCCTTCAGGACGACCGCCTGCCAGGGCAGTTACTGAGTGTCCTTCAGGGTGACTGCCTGCCAGGGCAGTTACTGGGTGTCCTTCAGGGAGACAGCCTGCCAGGCCAGTTACTGAGTGTCCTTTACATTGACCGCCTGCCAGGGCAGTTACTGGGTGTCCTTCAGGACGACCGCCTGCCAGGGCAGTTATTGAGTGTCCTTCAGGAAGACCGCCTGCCAGGGCAGTGAAAGACCGCCTGCCAGGGAGTTACTGGGTGTCCTTCAGGACGACAGCCTGCCAGGGCAGTTACTGAGTGTCCTTCAGGTTGACTGCCTGCCAGGGCAGTTACTGGGTGTCCTTCAGGGAGACAGCCTGCCAGGGCAGTTAATGAGTGCCCTTCAGGGTGACTGCCTGCCAGGGCAGTAACTGGGTGTCCTTCAGGGTGACTGCCTGCCAGGGCAATTACTGGGTGTCCATCAGGACAACCGCCTGCCAGAGCAGTTACTGAGTGTCCTTCAGGGCGACTGTCTGCCAGGGTCCTTCAGGGCAACCGCCTGCCAGGGCAGTTACTGAGGGTCTTTCAGTGCGACCACCTGCCAGGGCAGTTACTAGGTGTCCTTCAGAGCGACTGCCTGCCAGGGCAGTTACTGGGTGTCCCTCAGAGCTACTGCCTGCCAGGGCAGTTAGTGGGTGTCCTTCAGGGCGACTGCCTGCCAGGGCAGTTACTGGGTGTCCTTCAGGACATCCGCCTGCCAGGGCAGTTACTGAGTGTCCTTCAGGGTGACTGCCTGCCAGGGCAGTTACTGAGTGTCCTTCAGTGTGACCGCCTGCCAGGGCAGTGAAAGACCGCCTGCCAGGGCAGTTAAAGGATGTCCTTCAGGACGACTGCCTGCCAGGGCAGTTACTGGGTGTACCTCAGAGTGACTGCCTGCCAGGCCAGTTACTGATTGTCCTTCAGGGAGACCGCCTGCCAGGCCAGTTACTGAGTGTCCTTTACATTGACCGCCTTCCAGGGCAGTTACTGGGTGTCCTTCAGGACGACCGCCTGCCAGGGCAGTTATTGAGTGTCCTTCAGGAAGACCACCTGCCAGGGCCGTGAAAGACCGTCTGCCAGGGCAGTTACTGGGTGTCCTTCAGGACGATCGCCTGCCAGGGCAGTAAGTGTGTGTCCTTAAGGGTGACTGCCTGCCAGGGCAGTTACTGGGTGTACTTCAGGGAGACCGCCTGCCAGGGCACTTACTGAGTGTCCTTTACATTGACCGCCTGCCAGGGCAGTTATTGAGTGTCCTTCAGGAAGACCCCCTGCCAGGGCACTTACTGAGTGTCCTTCAGGGAGACTGCCTGCCAGGGCAGTTCCTGGGTGTCCATCAGGACGACCACCTGCCAGGGCAGTTATTGGGTGTCCTTAAGGGTGACTGCCTTCCAGGGCAGTTACTGGGTGTCCTTCAGGGCGACCGCCTGCCAGGACAGTTACTGGATGTCCCTCAGAGCGACCGCCTGCCAGGGCAGTTACTGGGTGTCCTTCAGTGTGACCGCCTCCCAGGGCAGTTACTGGGTGTCCCTCAGAGCGACCGCCTGCCAGGGCAGTTACTGGGTGTCCTTCAGGGCGCCTGCCTGCCAGGGTCCTTCAGGCCGACCGCCTACCAGGGCAGTTACTGGGTGTCCTTCAGGGCGACTGCCTGCCAGGGCAGTTACTGGGGTCCCTCAGTGTGACTGCCTGCCAGGGCAGTGGAAGACCACCTGCCAGGGCAGTTACTGGATGTCCTTCAGGAGGACCGCCTGCCAGGCCAGTTACTGAGTGTCCTTCAGGGTGACTGCCTGCCAGGGCAGTTACTGGGTGCCCTTCAGGGAGATCGCCTGCCAGGCCAGTTACTGAGTGTCCTTTACATTGACCGCCTTCCAGGGCAGTTACTGGGTGTCCTTCAGGATGACCGCCTGCCAGGGCAGTTATTGAGTGTCCTTCAGGAAGACCGCCTGCCAGGGCAGTGAAAGACCGTCTGCCAGGCCAGTTACTGGGTGTCCTTCAGGACGACCGCCTGCCAGGGCAGTTACTGAGTGTCCTTCAGGGTGACTGCCTGCCAGGGCTGTTACTGGGTGTCCATCAGGACGACCGCCTGCCAGGGCAGTTACTGAGTGTCCTTCAGGGCGACTGTCTGCCAGGGTCCTTCAGGGCGACCGCCTGCCAGGGCAGTTACTGGGTGTCCTTCAGGGCGACTGCCTGCCAGGGCAGGAACTGGGTCTCCCTCAGAGTGACTGCCTGCCAGGGCAGTTACTGGGTGTCCTTCAGGGCGACTTCCTCCCAGGGCAGTCACTGGGTGTCCCTCAGGGCGACTGCCTACCAGGGTCCTTCAGGCCGACCGCCTACCAGGGCAGTTACTGGGTGTCCTTCAGGGCGACTGCCTGCCAGGTCAGTTACTGTGGGTCTTTTAGAGCAACTGCCTGCCAGGGCAGTTACTCAGTGTCCTTCAGAGCGATTGCCGGCCAGGGCAGTTACTGAGGGTCTTTCAGCGTGACTGCCTGCCAGGGCAGTTACTGGGAGTTCTTCAGAGTGACTGCCTGCCAGGGCAGTTACTGAGGGTCGTTCAAGGCGACTGCCTGCCTCAGGGCAGTTACTGAGGGTCTTTCAGGGCAACCGCCTGCAGAGCAGTTACTGGGAGTCCTTCAGAGCGACCGCCTGCCAGGGCAGTTACTGAGGGTCTTTCAGAGCGACTGCCTGCCAGGGCAGTTACTGAGGGTCTTTCAGGACGACTGCCTGCCAGGGCAGTTACTGAGTGCCCTTCAGGGAGACTGCCTGCCAGGGCAGTTATTGGGTGTCCTTCAGAGCAACTGCCTGCCAGGGCAGTTACTGAGGATCTTTCAAAGCGACTGCCTGCCAGGGCAGTTACTGGGTGTCCTTCGGAGCGACTGCCTGCCAGGGCAGTTACTGAGGGTCTTTCAGGGCGACTGCCTGCCAGGGCAGTTACTGGGTGTCCCTCAGAGCGACTGCCTGCCAGGGCAGTTAGTGGGTGTCCTTCAGGGCGACTGCCTGCCAGGGCAGTTACTGGATGTCCTTCAGGACGACCGCCTGCCAGGGCAGTTACTGAGTGTCCTTCAGGGTGACTGCCTGCCAGGGCAGTTACTGAGTGTCCTTCAGTGTGACCGCCTGCCAGGGCAGTGAAAGACCGCCTGCCAGGGCAGTTACTGGATGTCCTTCAGGACGACTGCCTGCCAGGGCAGTTACTGGGTGTACCTCAGAGTGACTGCCTGCCAGGCCAGTTACTGATTGTCCTTCAGGGTGACAGCCTGCCAGTGCGGTTACTGGGTGTCCTTCAGGGAGACTGCCTGCCAGGCCAGTTACTGAGTGTCCT
Organism: Ambystoma mexicanum; assembly: GCF_040938575.1. Classification (NCBI taxonomy): domain Eukaryota; kingdom Metazoa; phylum Chordata; class Amphibia; order Caudata; family Ambystomatidae; genus Ambystoma; species Ambystoma mexicanum. Next base: position 19,813,228 of record NC_090923.1, on the reverse strand, counting down.
TTACATTGACCGCCTGCCAGGGCAGTTACTGGATGTCCTTCGGGACGACTGCCTGCCAGGGAAGTTACTGGGTGTACCTCAGAGTGACTGCCTGCCAGGCCAGTTACTGATTGTCCTTCAGGGTGACAGCCTGCCAGTGCAGTTACTGTGTGTCCTTCAGGACGACCGCCTGCCAGGGCAGTTATTGAGTGTCCTTCAGGAAGACCGCCTGCCAGGGCAGTGAAAGACCATCTGCCAGGGCAGTTACTGGATGTCCTTCAGGACGATCGCCTGCCAGGGCAGTAACTGGGTGTCCTTAAGGGTGACTGCCTGCCAGGTCAGTTACTGGGTGTCCTTCAGGGAGACCACCTGCCAGGGCACTTACTGAGTGTCCTTTACATTGACCGCCTGCCAGGGCAGTTATTGAGTGTCCTTCAGGAAGACCGCCTGCCAGGGCACTTACTGAGTGTCCTTCAAGGAGACCGCCTGCCAGGTTAGTTACTGAGTGTCCTTCAGGGTGACTGCCTGTCAGGGCATTAACTGGGTGTCCTTCAGGGAGACTGCCTGCCAGGGCAGTTCCTGGGTGTCCATCAGGACGACCGCCTGCCAGGGCAGTTACTGGGTGTCCTTCAGGGTGACCGCCTTCCAGGGCAGTTACTGGGTGTCCTTCAGGGCGACCGCCTGCCAGGACAGTTACTGGATGTCCCTCAGAGCGACCGCCTGCCAGGGCAGTTACTGTGTGTCCTTCAGGGCGACTGCCTGCAAGGGCAGTTACTGGATGTCCCTCAGAGCGACAGCCTGCCAGGGCAGTTACTGGGTGTCCTTCAGGGTGACTGCCTGCCAGGGTCCTTCAGGCCGACCGCCTACCAGGGCAGTTACTGGGTGTCCTTCAGGGCAACTGCCTGCCAAGGCAGTTACTGGGTGTCCCTCAGAGTGACTGCCTGCCAGGGCAGTTACTGAGTGTCCTTCTGTGTGACCGCCTGCCAGGGCAGTTACTGGGTGTCCCTCAGAGCGACTTCCTGCCAGGGCAGTTACTGGGTGTCCTTCAGGGCGACTGCCTGCCAGGGCAGTTACTGAGCGTCCCTCAGAGCGACTGCCTGCCAGGGCAGTTACTGGGTGTCCTTCAGGGCGACTGCCTGCCAGGGCAGGAACTGGGTCTCCCTCAGAGCGACTGCCTGCCAGGACAGTTACTGGGTGTCCTTCAGGGCGACTTCCTGCCAGGGCAGTCACTGGGTGTCCCTCAGGGCGACTGCCTGCCAGGGTCCTTCTGGCCGACCGCCTACCAGGGCAGTTACTGGGTGTCCTTCAGGACGACCGCCTGCCACGGCAGTTACTGAGTGTCCTTCAGGGTGACTGCCTGCCAGGGCAGTTACTGAGTGTCCTTCAGTGTGACCGCCTGCCAGGGCAGTGAAAGACCGCCTGCCAGGGCAGTTACTGGATGTCCTTCAGGACGACTGCCTGCCAGGGCAGTTACTGGGTGTACCTCAGAGTGACTGCCTGCCAGGCCAGTTACTGATTGTCCTTCAGGGTGACAGCCTGCCAGTGCGGTTACTGGGTGTCCTTCAGGGAGACTGCCTGCCAGGCCAGTTACTGAGTGTCCTTTACATTGACCGCCTGCCAGGGCAGTTACTGGATGTCCTTCGGGACGACTGCCTGCCCGGGAAGTTACTGGGTGTACCTCAGAGTGACTGCCTGCCAGGCCAGTTACTGATTGTCCTTCAGGGTGACAGCCTGCCAGTGCAGTTACTGGGTGTCCTTCAGGACGACCGCCTGCCAGGGCAGTTATTGAGTGTCCTTCAGGAAGACCGCCTGCCAGGGCAGTGAAAGACCATCTGCCAGGGCAGTTACTGGATGTCCTTCAGGACGATCGCCTGCCAGGGCAGTAACTGGGTGTCCTTAAGGGTGACTGCCTGCCAGGTCAGTTACTGGGTGTCCTTCAGGGAGACCACCTGCCAGGGCACTTACTGAGTGTCCTTTACATTGACCGCCTGCCAGGGCAGTTATTGAGTGTCCTTCAGGAAGACCGCCTGCCAGGGCACTTACTGAGTGTCCTTCAGGGAGACCGCCTGCCAGGTTAGTTACTGAGTGTCCTTCAGGGTGACTGCCTGTCAGGGCAGTAACTGGGTGTCCTTCAGGGAGACTGCCTGCCAGGGCAGTTCCTGGGTGTCCATCAGGACGACCGCCTGCCAGGGCAGTTACTGGGTGTCCTTCAGGGTGACCGCCTTCCAGGGCAGTTACTGGGTGTCCTTCAGGGCGACCGCCTGCCAGGACAGTTACTGGATGTCCCTCAGAGCGACCGCCTGCCAGGGCAGTTACTGTGTGTCCTTCAGGGCGACTGCCTGCAAGGGCAGTTACTGGATGTCCCTCAGAGCGACAGCCTGCCAGGGCAGTTACTGGGTGTCCTTCAGGGCGACTGCCTGCCAGGGTCCTTCAGGCCGACCGCCTACCAAGGCAGTTACTGGGTGTCCTTCAGCGCGACTGCCTGCCAAGGCAGTTACTGGGTGTCCCTCAGAGTGACTGCCTGCCAGGGCAGTTACTGAGTGTCCTTCTGTGTGACCTCCTGCCAGGGCAGTTACTGGGTGTCCCTCAGAGAGACTTCCTGCCAGGGCAGTTACTGGGTGTCCTTCAGGGCGACTGCCTGCCAGGGCAGTTACTAAGCGTCCCTCAGAGCGACTGCCTGCCAGGGCAGTTACTGGGTGTCCTTCAGGGCGACTACCTGCCAGGGCAGGAACTGGGTCTCCCTCAGAGTGACTGCCTGCCAGGACAGTTACTGGGTGTCCTTCAGGGCGACTTCCTGCCAGGGCAGTCACTGGGTGTCCCTCAGGGCGACTGCCTGCCAGGGTCCTTCTGGCCGACCGCCTACCAGGGCAGTTACTGGGTGTCCTTCAGGGCGGCTGCCTGCCAGGGCAGTTACTGGGTGTCCATCAGGATGACTGCCTGCAAGGGCAGTTACTGGGTGTCCCTCAGAGTGACTGCCTGCCAGGGCAGTTACTGAGTGTCCTTCTGTGTGACCTCCTGCCAGGGCAGTTACTGGGTGTCCCTCAGAGAGACTTCCTGCCAGGGCAGTTACTGGGTGTCCTTCAGGGCGACTGCCTGCCAGGGCAGTTACTAAGCGTCCCTCAGAGCGACTGCCTGCCAGGGCAGTTACTGGGTGTCCTTCAGGGCGACTACCTGCCAGGGCAGGAACTGGGTCTCCCTCAGAGCGACTGCCTGCCAGGACAGTTACTGGGTGTCCTTCAGGGCGACTTCCTGCCAGGGCAGTCACTGGGTGTCCCTCAGGGCGACTGCCTGCCAGGGTCCTTCTGGCCTACCGCCTACCAGGGCAGTTACTGGGTGTCCTTCAGGGCGGCTGCCTGCCAGGGCAGTTACTGGGTGTCCCTCAGAGTGACTGCCTGCCAGAGCAGTTACTGAGTGTCCTTCAGTGTGACCGCCTGCCAGCGCAGTGAAAGACTGCCTGCCAGGGCATTTACTGGGTGTCCTTCAGGATGACCGCCTGCCAGGGCAGTTACTGAGTGTCCTTCAGGGTGACTGCCTGCCAGGGAAGTTACTGAGTGTCCTTCAGGGAGACCGCCTGACAGGTCAGTTACTGAGTGCCCTTCAGGATGACCGCCTGCCAGGGCAGTTACTGAGTGTCCTTCAGGGTGACTGCCTGCCAGGGCATTTACTTTGTGTCCTTCAGGACGACCACCTGCCAGGGCAGTTATTGAGTGTCCTTCAGGAAGACCACCTGCCAGGGAAGTTACTGAGTGTCCTTCAGGGAGACCGCGTGACAGGTCAGTTACTGAGTGCCCTTCTGGGAGACTGCCAGCCAGGGCAGTAACTGAGTGTCCTTCAGGGTGACTGCCTGCCAGGGCAGTTACTGGGTGTCCATCAGGACAACTGCCTGCCAGGGCAGTTACTGGGTGTCCTTCAGGGCGACCGCCTGCCAGGGCAGTTACTGGGTGTCCTTCAGGGCGACTGCCTGCCAGGGCAGTTACTGGGTGTCCTTCAGGGCGACCGCCTGCCAGGGCAGTTACTGAGGGTCTTTCAGGGCGACTGCCTGCCAGGGCAGTTACTGGGTGTCCTTCAGGTCGACTGCCTGCCAGGGCAGTTACTGGGTGTCCTTCAGGGCGACCGCCTGCCAGGGCAGTTACTGAGGGTCTTTCAGGGCGACCGCCTGCCAGGGCAGTTACTGGGTGTCCTTCAGAGTGACCGCCTGCCAGGGCAGTTACTGGGTGTCCTTCAGGGCGACCGCCTGCCAGGGCAGTTACTGGGTGTCCTTCAGAGCGACCGCCTGCCTGGCAGTTACTGAGGGTCTTTCAGGGCGACCGCCTGCCAGGGCAGTTACTGGGTGTCCTTCAGAGTGACGGCCTGCCAGGGCAGTTACTGAGGGTCTTTCAGGGCGACCGCCTGCCTGGGCAGTTACTGGGTGTCCTTCAGAGCGACTGCCTGCCAGGGAAGTTACTGAGGGTCTTTCAGCACGACTGCCTGCCAGGGCAGTTACTGGCTGTCCTTCAGAGCGACTGCCTGCCAGGGCAGTCAATGAGGATCGTTCAGGGCGACTGCCTGCCAGGGCAGTTACTGGGGGTCTTTCAGAGCGACTTCCTGCCAGGGCAGTTACTGGGTGTCCTTCAGAGCGACTGCCTGCCAGGCAGTTACTGGGTGTCCCTCAGGGCGACTGGCTGCCAGGGCAGTTACTGGGTCTCCCTCAGAGCGACTGCTTGCCAGGGCAGTTACTGGGTGTCCTTCAGGGTGACTGCCTGCCAGGGCAGTTACTGGCTGTCCTTCAGAGCGACTGCCTGCCAGGGCAGTCAATGAGGATCGTTCAGGGCGACTGCCTGCCAGGGCAGTTACTGGGGGTCTTTCAGAGCGACTTCCTGCCAGGGCAGTTACTGGGTGTCCTTCAGAGCGACTGCCTGCCAGGCAGTTACTGGGTGTCCCTCAGGGCGACTGGCTGCCAGGGCAGTTACTGGGTCTCCCTCAGAGCGACTGCTTGCCAGGGCAGTTACTGGGTGTCCTTCAGGGTGATTGCCTGCCAGGGCAGTTACTGGGTGTCCCTCAGGGCGACTGCCTGCCAGGGTCCTTCAGGCTGACCGCCTACCAGGGCAGTTACTGGGTGTCCTTCAGGGCGACTGCCTGCCAGGGCAGTTACTGGGTGTCCCTCAGAGCGACTGCCTTCCAGGGCAGTTACTGAGTGTTCTTCAGTGTGACCGCCTGCCAGCGCAGTGAAAGACCGCCTGTCAGGGCAGTTACTGGGTGTCCTTCAGGACGACCGCCTGCCAGGGCAGTTACTGAGTGTCCTTCAGTGAGACCACCTGCCAGGGCAGTTACTGAGTGTCCTTTACATTGACCGCCTGCCAGGACAGTTACTGGGTGTCCTTCAGGACGACCACCTGCCAGGGCAGTTATTGAGTATCCTTCAGGAAGACCGCCTGCCAGGGAAGTTACTGTTTGTCCTTCAGGGAGACCGCCTGCCAGGGCAGTTACTGAGTGTCCTTTACATTGACCGCCTGCCAGGGCAGTTACTGGGTGTCCTTCAGGATCACCACCTGCAAGGGCAGTTATTGAGTGTCCTTCAGGAAGACCGCCTGCCAGGGAAGTTACTGAGTGTCCTTCAGGGAGACCGCCTGACAGGTCTGTTACTGAGTGCCATTCAGGGTGACTTCCTGCCAGGGCAGTAACTGGGTGTCCTTCAGGGTGACTGCCTGCCAGGGCAGTTACTGGGTGTCCATCAGGACAACCGCCTGCCAGGGCAGTTACTGAGTGTCCTTCAGGGCGACTGTCTGCCAGGGTCCTTCAGGGCGACCACCTGCCAGAGCAGTTACTGGGTGTCCTTCAGGTCGACTGCCTGCCAGGGTCCTTCAGGGCGACCGCCTGCCTGGCCAGTTACTGGGTGTCCTTCAGGGCGACCGCCTGCCAGGGCAGTTACTGAGGGTCTTTCAGGGCGATCGCCTGCCAGGGCAGCTACTGGGTGTCCTTCAGAGCGACCGCCTGCCAGGGCAGTTACTGGGTGTCCTTCAGGGTGACTGCCTGCCAGGACAGATACTGGGTGTCCTTCAGAGCGACCGCCTGCCAGGGCAGTTACTGAGGGTCTTTCAGGGCGACCGCCTGCCAAGGCAGTTACTGGGGGTCTTTCAGAGCGACTGCCTGCCAGGGCAGTTACTGAGGGTCTTTCAGGGTGACTGCCTGCCAGGGCAGTTACTGGGTGTCCATCAGGGTGACCGCCTGCCAGGGCAGTTACTGAGTGTCCTTCAGGGCGACCGCCTGCCAGGGCAGTTACTGATGGTCTTTCAGGGCAACCGCCTGCAGGGCAGTTACTGGGAGTCCTTCAGAGCGACCGCCTGCCAGGGCAGTTACTGAGGGTCTTTCAGGGCGACTGCCTGCCAGGGCAGTTACTCGGTGTCCTTCAGAGCGACTGCCTGCCAGGGCAGTTACTGAGGGTCTTTCAGGACGACCGCCTCCCAGGGCAGTTACTGAGTGTCCTTCAGGGTGACTGCCTGCCAGGGCCTTTATTGGGTGTCCTTCAGAGCAACTGCCTGCCAGGGCAGTTACTGAGGATCTTTCAAAGCGACTGCCTGCCAGGGCAGTTTCTGTTTGTCCTTCAGAGCGACTGCCTGCCAGGGCAGTTACTGAGGGTCATTCAGGGTGACTGCCTGGCAGGGCAGTTACTGGGTGTCCCTCAGAGCGACTGCCTGACAGGGCAGTTAGTGGGTGTCTTTCAGGGCGACTGCCTGCCAGGGCAGTTACTGGGTGTCCTTCAGGACGACCACCTGCCAGGGCAGTTACTGAGTGTCCTTCAGGGTGACTGCCTTCCAGGGCAGTTACTGGGTGTCCTTCAGGGCAACCGCCTGCTAGGGCAGTTACTGGATGTCCCTCAGAGCGACAGCCTGCCAGGGCAGTTACTGGGTGTCCTTCAGGGCGACCGCCTGGCAGGGCAGTTACTGGGTGTCCCTCAAAGTGACGGCCTGCCAGGGCAGTTCCTGGGTGTCCTTCAGGGCGTCTGCTTGCCAGGGCAGTTACTGGGTGTCCCTCAGAGTGACTGCCTGCCAGGGCAGTTACTGAGTGTCCTTCAGTGTGACTGCCTGCCAGGGCAGTGAAAGACCGCCTGCCAGGGCAGTTACTGGATGTCCTTCAGGACGACTGCCTGCCAGGGCAGTTACTGGGTGTCCTTCAGGGCGACTGCCTGCCAGGGCAGTTACTGGGTGTCCCTCAGAGTGACTGCCTCCCAGGGCAGTTACTGAATGTCCTTCAGGGTGACTGCCTGCCAGGGCAGTTACTGGGTGTCCTTCAGGGAGACTGCCTGCCAGGCCAGTTACTGAATGTCGTTTACATTGACCGCCTTCCAGTGCAGTTACTAGGTGTCCTTCAGGACGACCGCCTGCCAGGGCAGTTATTGAGTGTCCTTCAGGAAGACCGCCTGCCAAGGCAGTGAAAGACTGTCTGCCAGGGCAGTTACTGGGTGTCCTTCAGGACGACCGCCTGCCAGGGCAGTAACTGGGTGTCCTTCAGTGTGACTGCCTGCCAGGGCAGTTACTGGGTGTCCTTCAGAGAGACCGCCTGCCGGGGCAGTTACTGAGTGTCCTTTACATTGACCGCCTGCCAGGGCAGTTATTGAGTGTCCTTCAGGAAGACCGCCTGCCAGGGCAATTACTGAGTGTCCTTCAGGGAGACCGCCTGCCAGGTCAGTTACTGAGTGTCCTTCAGGGTGACTGCCTGCCAGGGCAGTAACTGGGTGTCCTTCAGGGTGACTGCCTGCCAGGGCAGTTCCTGGGTGTCCATCAGGACGACCGCCTGCCAGGACAGTTACTGGGTGTCCTTCAGGGTGACCGCCTTCCAGGGCAGTTACTGGGTGTCCTTCAGTGCGACCGCCTGCCAGGACAGTTACTGGATGTCCTTCAGAGCGACCGCCTGCCAGGGCAGTTACTGGGTGTCCTTCAGGGCGACCGCCTGCCAGGGCAGTTACTGGGTGTCCCTCAGAGCGACCGCCTGCCAGGGCAGTTACTGGGTGTCCTTCAGGGCGACTGCCTGCCAGGGTCCTCCAGGCCGACTGCCTACCAGGGCAGTTACTGGGTGTCCTTCAGGTCGACTGCCTGCCAGGGCAGTTACTGGGTGTCCCTCAGAGTGACTGCCTGCCAGGGCAGTTACTGAGTGTCCTTCAGTGTGACCGCCTGCCAGGGCAGTGAACGACCGCCTGCCAGGGCAGTTATTGGATGTCCTTCAGGAGGACCGCCTGCCAGGCCAGTTACTGAGTGTCCTTCAGGGTGACTGCCTGCCAGGACAGTTACTGGGTGTCCTTCAGGGAGACCGCCTGCCAGGCCAGTTACTGAGTGTCCTTTACATTGACCGCCTTCCAGGGCAGTTACTGGGTGTCCTTCAGGATGACCGCCTGCCAGGGCAGTTATTGAGTGTCCTTCAGGAAGACCGCCTGCCAGGGCAGTGAAAGACCGTCTGCCAGGGCAGTTACTGGGTGTCCTTCAGGACGACCGCCTGCCAGGGCAGTTGCTGAGTGTCCTTCAGGGTGACTGCCTGCCAGGGCAGTTATTGGGTGTCCTTCAGGGAGACCGCCTGCCAGGGCAGTTACTGAGTGTCCTTTACATTGACTGCCTTCCAGGGCAGTTACTGGGTGTCCCTCAGAGAGACTTCCTGCCAGGGCAGTTACTGGGTGTCCTTCAGGGCGACTGCCTGCCAGGGCAGTTACTAAGCGCCCCTCAGAGCGACTGCCTGCCAGGGCAGTTACTGGGTGTCCTTCAGGGCGACTACCTGCCAGGGCAGGAACTGGGTCTCCCTCAGAGTGACTGCCTGCCAGGACAGTTACTGGGTGTCCTTCAGGGCGACTTCCTGCCAGGGCAGTCACTGGGTGTCCCTCAGGGCGACTGCCTGCCAGGGTCCTTCTGGCCGACCGCCTACCAGGGCAGTTACTGGGTGTCCTTCAGGGCGGCTGCCTGCCAGGGCAGTTACTGGGTGTCCATCAGGATGACTGCCTGCAAGGGCAGTTACTGGGTGTCCCTCAGAGTGACTGCCTGCCAGGGCAGTTACTGAGTGTCCTTCTGTGTCACCTCCTGCCAGGGCAGTTACTGGGTGTCCCTCAGAGAGACTTCCTGCCAGGGCAGTTACTGGGTGTCCTTCAGGGCGACTGCCTGCCAGGGCAGTTACTAAGCATCCCTCAGAGCGACTGCCTGCCAGGGCAGTTACTGGGTGTCCTTCAGGGCGACTACCTGCCAGGGCAGGAACTGGGTCTCCCTCAGAGCGACTGCCTGCCAGGACAGTTACTGGGTGTCCTTCAGGGCGACTTCCTGCCAGGGCAGTCACTGGGTGTCCCTCAGGGCGACTGCCTGCCAGGGTCCTTCTGGCCGACCGCCTACCAGGGCAGTTACTGGGTGTCCTTCAGGGCGGCTGCCTGCCAGGGCAGTTACTGGGTGTCCCTCAGAGTGACTGCCTGCCAGAGCAGTTACTGAGTGTCCTTCAGTGTGACCGCCTGCCAGCGCAGTGAAAGACTGCCTGCCAGGGCATTTACTGGGTGTCCTTCAGGATGACCGCCTGCCAGGGCAGTTACTGAGTGTCCTTCAGGGTGACTGCCTGCCAGGGAAGTTACTGAGTGTCCTTCAGGGAGACCGCCTGACAGGTCAGTTACTGAGTGCCCTTCAGGATGACCGCCTGCCAGGGCAGTTACTGAGTGTCCTTCAGGGTGACTGCCTGCCAGGGCATTTACTTTGTGTCCTTCAGGACGACCACCTGCCAGGGCAGTTATTGAGTGTCCTTCAGGAAGACCACCTGCCAGGGAAGTTACTGAGTGTCCTTCAGGGAGACCGCCTGACAGGTCAGTTACTGAGTGCCCTTCTGGGAGACTGCCAGCCAGGGCAGTAACTGAGTGTCCTTCAGGGTGACTGCCTGCCAGGGCAGTTACTGGGTGTCCATCAGGACAACTGCCTGCCAGGGCAGTTACTGGGTGTCCTTCAGGGCGACCGCCTGCCAGGGCAGTTACTGGGTGTCCTTCAGGGCGACTGCCTGCCAGGGCAGTTACTGGGTGTCCTTCAGGGCGACCGCCTGCCAGGGCAGTTACTGAGGGTCTTTCAGGGCGACTGCCTGCCAGGGCAGTTACTGGGTGTCCTTCAGGTCGACTGCCTGCCAGGGCAGTTACTGGGTGTCCTTCAGGGCGACCGCCTGCCAGGGCAGTTACTGAGGGTCTTTCAGGGCGACCGCCTGCCAGGGCAGTTACTGGGTGTCCTTCAGAGTGACCGCCTGCCAGGGCAGTTACTGGGTGTCCTTCAGGGCGACCGCCTGCCAGGGCAGTTACTGGGTGTCCTTCAGAGCGACCGCCTGCCTGGCAGTTACTGAGGGTCTTTCAGGGCGACCGCCTGCCAGGGCAGTTACTGGGTGTCCTTCAGAGTGACCGCCTGCCAGGGCAGTTACTGAGGGTCTTTCAGGGCGACCGCCTGCCTGGGCAGTTACTGGGTGTCCTTCAGAGCGACTGCCTGCCAGGGAAGTTACTGAGGGTCTTTCAGCACGACTGCCTGCCAGGGCAGTTACTGGCTGTCCTTCAGAGCGACTGCCTGCCAGGGCAGTCAATGAGGATCGTTCAGGGCGACTGCCTGCCAGGGCAGTTACTGGGGGTCTTTCAGAGCGACTTCCTGCCAGGGCAGTTACTGGGTGTCCTTCAGAGCGACTGCCTGCCAGGCAGTTACTGGGTGTCCCTCAGGGCGACTGGCTGCCAGGGCAGTTACTGGGTCTCCCTCAGAGCGACTGCTTGCCAGGGCAGTTACTGGGTGTCCTTCAGGGTGACTGCCTGCCAGGGCAGTTACTGGGTGTCCCTCAGGGCGACTTCCTGCCAGGGTCCTTCAGGCTGACCGCCTACCAGGGCAGTTACTGGGTGTCCTTCAGGGCGACTGCCTGCCAGGGCAGTTACTGGGTGTCCCTCAGAGCGACTGCCTTCCAGGGCAGTTACTGAGTGTTCTTCAGTGTGACCGCCTGCCAGCGCAGTGAAAGACCGCCTGTCAGGGCAGTTACTGGGTGTCCTTCAGGACGACCGCCTGCCAGGGCAGTTACTGAGTGTCCTTCAGTGAGACCACCTGCCAGGGCAGTTACTGAGTGTCCTTTACATTGACCGCCTGCCAGGGCAGTTACTGGGTGTCCTTCAGGACGACCACCTGCCAGGGCAGTTATTGAGTATCCTTCAGGAAGACCGCCTGCCAGGGAAGTTACTGTTTGTCCTTCAGGGAGACCGCCTGCCAGGGCAGTTACTGAGTGTCCTTTACATTGACCGCCTGCCAGGGCAGTTACTGGGTGTCCTTCAGGATCACCACCTGCAAGGGCAGTTATTGAGTGTCCTTCAGGAAGACCGCCTGCCAGGGAAGTTACTGAGTGTCCTTCAGGGAGACCGCCTGACAGGTCTGTTACTGAGTGCCATTCAGGGTGACTTCCTGCCAGGGCAGTAACTGGGTGTCCTTCAGGGTGACTGCCTGCCAGGGCAGTTACTGGGTGTCCATCAGGACAACCGCCTGCCAGGGCAGTTACTGAGTGTCCTTCAGGGCGACTGTCTGCCAGGGTCCTTCAGGGCGACCACCTGCCAGCGCAGTAACTGGGTGTCCTTCAGGGTGACTGCCTGCCAGGGTAGTTACGGGATGTCCATCAGGAAGACCGCCTACCAGGGCAGTTACTGGGTGTCCCTCAGAGCGACTGCCTGCCAGGGTCCTTCAGGCCGACCGCCTACCAGGGAAGTTACTGGGTGTCCTTCAGGGCGACTGCCTGCCAGGGCAGTTACTGGGTGTCCCTCAGAGCGACTGCCTGCCAGGGCACAGTTACTGAGTGTCCTTCAGTGTGACCACCTGCCAGGGCAGTGAAAGACCGCCTGCCAGGGCAGTTACTGGGTGTCCTTCAGGACGACCGCCTGCCAGGGCTGTTACTGAGTGTCCTTTAGGGTGACTGCCTGCTAGGGCAGTTATTGGGTGTCCTTCAGGGAGACCGCCTGCCAGGGCAGTTACTGAGTGTCCTTCACATTGATCGCCTGCCAGGGCAGTTACTGGGTGTCCTTCATAACGACCACCTGCCAGGGCAGTTATTGAGTGTCCTTCAGGAAGACCACCTGCCAGGGAAGTTACTGAGTGAACTGCAGGGAGACCGCCTGCCAGGTCAGTTAATGAGTGCCCTTCAGGGTGACTGCCTGCCAGGGCAGTTACTGAATGTCCTTCAGGGAGACCGCCTGACAGGTCAGTTACTGATTGTCCTTCAGGGTAACTGCCTGCCAGGGCAGTAACTGGGTGCCCTTCAGGGTGACTGCCTGCCAGGGCAGTTACTGGGTGTCCATCAGGATGACTGCCTGCAAGGGCAGTTACTGGGTGTCCCTCAGAGCGACTGCCTGCCAGGGCAGTTACTGAGTGTCCTTCAGTGTGACCGCCTGCCAGGGCAGTTACTGGGTGTCCATCAGGATGACCGCCTGCCAGGGCAGTTACTGAGTGTCCTTCAGGGTGACTGCCTGCTAGGGCAGTTATTGGGTGTCCTTCAGGGAGACCGCCGGCCAGAGCAGTTACTGAGTGTCCTTCACATTGACCGCCTGCCAGGGCATTTAATGGGTGTCCTTCAGGCGACCACCTGCCAGGGCAGTTATTGAGTGTCCTTCAGGAAGACCGACTGCCAGGGAAGTTACTGAGTGTCCTGCAGGGAGACCGCCTGCCAGGTCAGTTACTGAGTGCCCTTCAGGGTGACTGCCTGCCAGGGCAGAAACTGGGTGTCCTTAAGGGTGACTGCCTGCCAGGGCAGTTACTGGGTGTCCATCAGGACAACCGCCTGCCAGGGCAGTTGCTGAGTGTCCTTCAGGGCGACTGTCTGCCCGGGTCCTTCAGGGCAACCGCCTGCCAGGGCAGTTATTGAGTGTCCTTTAGGAAGACCACCTGCCAGGGCAGTTACTGAGTGTACTTCAGGGAGACCGCCTGACAGGTCAGTTTCTGATTGCCCTTCAGGGTGACTGCCTGCCAGGGCAGTAACTGGGTGTCCTTCAGGGTGACTGCCTGCCAGGGCATTTACGGGATGTCCATCAGGAAGACCGCCTACCAGGGCAGTTACTGGGTGTCCCTCAGGGCGACTGCCTGCCAGGGTCCTTCAGGCCGACCGCCTACCAGGGCAGTTACTGGGTGTCCTTCAGGGCGACAGCCTGCCAGGGCAGTTACTGGGTGTCCCTCAGAGCGACTGCCTGCCAGGGCAGTTACTGAGTGTCCGTCAGTGTGACCGCCTGCCAGGGCAGTGAAAGACCGCCTGCCAGGGCAGTTACTGGGTGTCCTTCAGGATGACCGCCTGCCAGGGCAGTTACTGAATGTCCTTTAGGGTGACTGCCTGCTAGGGCAGTTATTGGGTGTCCGTCAGGGAGACCGCCTGCCAGGGCAGTTACTGAGTGTCCTTCACATTGACCGCCTGCCAGGGTACTTACTGGGTGTCGTTCATGACGACCACCTGCCAGGGCAGTAATTGAGTGTCCTTCAGGAAGACCACCTGCCAGGGCAGTTACTGAGTGTCCTTCAGGGAGACCGCCTGACAGGTCAGTTTCTGATTGCCCTTCAGGGTGACTGCCTGCCAGGGCAGTTACGGGGTGTCCATCAGGACGACCGCCTACCAGGGCAGTTACTGGGTGTCCCTCAGAGCGACTGCCTGCCAGGGCAGTTACTGAGTGTCCTTCAGTGTGACCGCCTGCCAGGGCAGTTACTGAATGTCCTTCAGGGAGACCGCCTGATAGGTCAGTTACTGATTGTCCTTCAGGGTAACTGCCTGCCAGGGCAGTAACTGGGTGACCTTCAGGGTGACTGCCGGCCAGGGCAGTTACTGGGTGTCCTTCAGGACGACTGCCTACAAGGGCAGTTACTGGGTGTCCCTCAGAGCGACTGCCTGCCAGGGCAGTTACTGAGGGTCCTTCAGTGTGACCGCCTCCCAGGGCAGTTACTGGGTGTCCATCAGGACGACCGCCTGCCAGGGCAGTTACTGAGTGTCCTTCAGGGCGACTGTCTGCCAGTGTCCTTCAGGACGACTGCCTGCCAGGGCAGTTATTTGGTGTCCTTCAGGGCGGCTGCCTGCCAGGGTCCTTCAGGGTGACCGGCTGCCAGGGCAGTTACTGGGTATCCTAGAGGGCGACTGCCTGCCTGGGCAGTTACTGGGTGTCCTTCAGGACGACCGCCTGCCAGGGCATTTACTGAGGGTCTTTCAGGGCGACCGCCTGCCAGGGCAGGGAAAGACCGCCTGCCAGGGCAGTTACTGGATGTCCTTCAGGACGACCGCCTGCCAGGGCAGTTACTGAGTGTCCTTCAGGGTGACTGCCTGCCAGGGCAGTTACTGGGTGTCCTTCAGGGAGACAGCCTGCCAGGCCAGTTACTGAGTGTCCTTTACATTGACCGCCTGCCAGGGCAGTTACTGGGTGTCCTTCAGGACGACCGCCTGCCAGGGCAGTTATTGAGTGTCCTTCAGGAAGACCGCCTGCCAGGGCAGTGAAAGACCACCTGCCAGGGAGTTACTGGGTGTCCTTCAGGACGACAGCCTCCAGGGCAGTTACTGAGTGTCCTCAGGTTGACTGCCTGCCAGGGCAGTTACTGGGTGTCCTTCAGGGAGACAGCCTGCCAGGGCAGTTAATGAGTGCCCTTCAGGGTGACTGCCTGCCAGGGCAGTAACTGGGTGTCCTTCAGGGTGACTGCCTGCCAGGGCAATTACTGGGTGTCCATCAGGACAACCGCCTGCCAGAGCAGTTACTGAGTGTCCTTCAGGGCGACTGTCTGCCAGGGTCCTTCAGGGCAACCGCCTGCCAGGGCAGTTACTGAGGGTCTTTCAGGGCGACCACCTGCCAGGGCAGTTACTAGGTGTCCTTCAGAGCGACTGCCTGCCAGGGCAGTTACTGAGGGTCTTCCAGGGCGACTGCCTGCCAGGGCAGTTACTGGGTGTCCCTCAGAGCGACTGCCTGCCAGGGCAGTTAGTGGGTGTCCTTCAGGGCGACTGCCTGCCAGGGCAGTTACTGGGTGTCCTTCAGGACATCCGCCTGCCAGGGCAGTTACTGAGTGTCCTTCAGGGTGACTGCCTGCCAGGGCAGTTACTGAGTGTCCTTCAGTGTGACCGCCTGCCAGGGCAGTGAAAGACCGCCTGCCAGGGCAGTTAAAGGATGTCCTTCAGGACGACTGCCTGCCAGGGCAGTTACTGGGTGTACCTCAGAGTGACTGCCTGCCAGGCCAGTTACTGATTGTCCTTCAGGGAGACCGCCTGCCAGGCCAGTTACTGAGTGTCCTTTACATTGACCGCCTTCCAGGGCAGTTACTGGGTGTCCTTCAGGACGACCGCCTGCCAGGGCAGTTATTGAGTGTCCTTCAGGAAGACCACCTGCCAGGGCCGTGAAAGACCGTCTGCCAGGGCAGTTACTGGGTGTCCTTCAGGACGATCGCCTGCCAGGGCAGTAAGTGTGTGTCCTTAAGGGTGACTGCCTGCCAGGGCAGTTACTGGGTGTACTTCAGGGAGACCGCCTGCCAGGGCACTTACTGAGTGTCCTTTACATTGACCGCCTGCCAGGGCAGTTATTGAGTGTCCTTCAGGAAGACCCCCTGCCAGGGCACTTACTGAGTGTCCTTCAGGGAGACTGCCTGCCAGGGCAGTTCCTGGGTGTCCATCAGGACGACCACCTGCCAGGGCAGTTACTGGGTGTCCTTAAGGGTGACTGCCTTCCAGGGCAGTTACTGGGTGTCCTTCAGGGCGACCGCCTGCCAGGACAGTTACTGGATGTCCCTCAGAGCGACCGCCTGCCAGGGCAGTTACTGGGTGTCCTTCAGTGTGACCGCCTCCCAGGGCAGTTACTGGGTGTCCCTCAGAGCGACCGCCTGCCAGGGCAGTTACTGAGGGTCCTTCAGTGTGACCGCCTCCCAGGGCAGTTACTGGGTGTCCATCAGGACGACCGCCTGCCAGGGCAGTTACTGAGTGTCCTTCAGGGCGACTGTCTGCCAGTGTCCTTCAGGACGACTGCCTGCCAGGGCAGTTATTTGGTGTCCTTCAGGGCGGCTGCCTGCCAGGGTCCTTCAGGGTGACCGGCTGCCAGGGCAGTTACTGGGTATCCTAGAGGGCGACTGCCTGCCTGGGCAGTTACTGGGTGTCCTTCAGGACGACCGCCTGCCAGGGCATTTACTGAGGGTCTTTCAGGGCGACCGCCTGCCAGGGCAGGGAAAGACCGCCTGCCAGGGCAGTTACTGGATGTCCTTCAGGACGACCGCCTGCCAGGGCAGTTACTGAGTGTCCTTCAGGGTGACTGCCTGCCAGGGCAGTTACTGGGTGTCCTTCAGGGAGACAGCCTGCCAGGCCAGTTACTGAGTGTCCTTTACATTGACCGCCTGCCAGGGCAGTTACTGGGTGTCCTTCAGGACGACCGCCTGCCAGGGCAGTTATTGAGTGTCCTTCAGGAAGACCGCCTGCCAGGGCAGTGAAAGACCACCTGCCAGGGAGTTACTGGGTGTCCTTCAGGACGACAGCCTCCAGGGCAGTTACTGAGTGTCCTTCAGGTTGACTGCCTGCCAGGGCAGTTACTGGGTGTCCTTCAGGGAGACAGCCTGCCAGGGCAGTTAATGAGTGCCCTTCAGGGTGACTGCCTGCCAGGGCAGTAACTGGGTGTCCTTCAGGGTGACTGCCTGCCAGGGCAATTACTGGGTGTCCATCAGGACAACCGCCTGCCAGAGCAGTTACTGAGTGTCCTTCAGGGCGACTGTCTGCCAGGGTCCTTCAGGGCAACCGCCTGCCAGGGCAGTTACTGAGGGTCTTTCAGGGCGACCACCTGCCAGGGCAGTTACTAGGTGTCCTTCAGAGCGACTGCCTGCCAGGGCAGTTACTGAGGGTCTTCCAGGGCGACTGCCTGCCAGGGCAGTTACTGGGTGTCCCTCAGAGCGACTGCCTGCCAGGGCAGTTAGTGGGTGTCCTTCAGGGCGACTGCCTGCCAGGGCAGTTACTGGGTGTCCTTCAGGACATCCGCCTGCCAGGGCAGTTACTGAGTGTCCTTCAGGGTGACTGCCTGCCAGGGCAGTTACTGAGTGTCCTTCAGTGTGACCGCCTGCCAGGGCAGTGAAAGACCGCCTGCCAGGGCAGTTAAAGGATGTCCTTCAGGACGACTGCCTGCCAGGGCAGTTACTGGGTGTACCTCAGAGTGACTGCCTGCCAGGCCAGTTACTGATTGTCCTTCAGGGAGACCGCCTGCCAGGCCAGTTACTGAGTGTCCTTTACATTGACCGCCTTCCAGGGCAGTTACTGGGTGTCCTTCAGGACGACCGCCTGCCAGGGCAGTTATTGAGTGTCCTTCAGGAAGACCACCTGCCAGGGCCGTGAAAGACCGTCTGCCAGGGCAGTTACTGGGTGTCCTTCAGGACGATCGCCTGCCAGGGCAGTAAGTGTGTGTCCTTAAGGGTGACTGCCTGCCAGGGCAGTTACTGGGTGTACTTCAGGGAGACCGCCTGCCAGGGCACTTACTGAGTGTCCTTTACATTGACCGCCTGCCAGGGCAGTTATTGAGTGTCCTTCAGGAAGACCCCCTGCCAGGGCACTTACTGAGTGTCCTTCAGGGAGACTGCCTGCCAGGGCAGTTCCTGGGTGTCCATCAGGACGACCACCTGCCAGGGCAGTTACTGGGTGTCCTTAAGGGTGACTGCCTTCCAGGGCAGTTACTGGGTGTCCTTCAGGGCGACCGCCTGCCAGGACAGTTACTGGATGTCCCTCAGAGCGACCGCCTGCCAGGGCAGTTACTGGGTGTCCTTCAGTGTGACCGCCTCCCAGGGCAGTTACTGGGTGTCCCTCAGAGCGACCGCCTGCCAGGGCAGTTACTGGGTGTCCTTCAGGGCGCCTGCCTGCCAGGGTCCTTCAGGCCGACCGCCTACCAGGGCAGTTACTGGGTGTCCTTCAGGGCGACTGCCTGCCAGGGCAGTTACTGGGGTCCCTCAGTGTGACTGCCTGCCAGGGCAGTGGAAGACCACCTGCCAGGGCAGTTACTGGATGTCCTTCAGGAGGACCGCCTGCCAGGCCAGTTACTGAGTGTCCTTCAGGGTGACTGCCTGCCAGGGCAGTTACTGGGTGCCCTTCAGGGAGATCGCCTGCCAGGCCAGTTACTGAGTGTCCTTTACATTGACCGCCTTCCAGGGCAGTTACTGGGTGTCCTTCAGGATGACCGCCTGCCAGGGCAGTTATTGAGTGTCCTTCAGGAAGACCGCCTGCCAGGGCAGTGAAAGACCGTCTGCCAGGGCAGTTACTGGGTGTCCTTCAGGACGACCGCCTGCCAGGGCAGTTACTGAGTGTCCTTCAGGGTGACTGCCTGCCAGGGCTGTTACTGGGTGTCCATCAGGACGACCGCCTGCCAGGGCAGTTACTGAGTGTCCTTCAGGGCGACTGTCTGCCAGGGTCCTTCAGGGCGACCGCCTGCCAGGGCAGTTACTGGGTGTCCTTCAGGGCGACTGCCTGCCAGGGCAGGAACTGGGTCTCCCTCAGAGTGACTGCCTGCCAGGGCAGTTACTGGGTGTCCTTCAGGGCGACTTCCTCCCAGGGCAGTCACTGGGTGTCCCTCAGGGCGACTGCCTACCAGGGTCCTTCAGGCCGACCGCCTACCAGGGCAGTTACTGGGTGTCCTTCAGGGCGACTGCCTGCCAGGTCAGTTACTGTGGGTCTTTTAGAGCAACTGCCTGCCAGGGCAGTTACTCAGTGTCCTTCAGAGCGATTGCCGGCCAGGGCAGTTACTGAGGGTCTTTCAGCGTGACTGCCTGCCAGGGCAGTTACTGGGAGTTCTTCAGAGTGACTGCCTGCCAGGGCAGTTACTGAGGGTCGTTCAAGGCGACTGCCTGCCTCAGGGCAGTTACTGAGGGTCTTTCAGGGCAACCGCCTGCAGAGCAGTTACTGGGAGTCCTTCAGAGCGACCGCCTGCCAGGGCAGTTACTGAGGGTCTTTCAGAGCGACTGCCTGCCAGGGCAGTTACTGAGGGTCTTTCAGGACGACTGCCTGCCAGGGCAGTTACTGAGTGCCCTTCAGGGAGACTGCCTGCCAGGGCAGTTATTGGGTGTCCTTCAGAGCAACTGCCTGCCAGGGCAGTTACTGAGGATCTTTCAAAGCGACTGCCTGCCAGGGCAGTTACTGGGTGTCCTTCGGAGCGACTGCCTGCCAGGGCAGTTACTGAGGGTCTTTCAGGGCGACTGCCTGCCAGGGCAGTTACTGGGTGTCCCTCAGAGCGACTGCCTGCCAGGGCAGTTAGTGGGTGTCCTTCAGGGCGACTGCCTGCCAGGGCAGTTACTGGATGTCCTTCAGGACGACCGCCTGCCAGGGCAGTTACTGAGTGTCCTTCAGGGTGACTGCCTGCCAGGGCAGTTACTGAGTGTCCTTCAGTGTGACCGCCTGCCAGGGCAGTGAAAGACCGCCTGCCAGGGCAGTTACTGGATGTCCTTCAGGACGACTGCCTGCCAGGGCAGTTACTGGGTGTACCTCAGAGTGACTGCCTGCCAGGCCAGTTACTGATTGTCCTTCAGGGTGACAGCCTGCCAGTGCGGTTACTGGGTGTCCTTCAGGGAGACTGCCTGCCAGGCCAGTTACTGAGTGTCCTTTACATTGACCGCCTGCCAGGGCAGTTACTGGATGTCCTTCGGGACGACTGCCTGCCAGGGAAGTTACTGGGTGTACCTCAGAGTGACTGCCTGCCAGGCCAGTTACTGATTGTCCTTCAGGGTGACAGCCTGCCAGTGCAGTTACTGTGTGTCCTTCAGGACGACCGCCTGCCAGGGCAGTTATTGAGTGTCCTTCAGGAAGACCGCCTGCCAGGGCAGTGAAAGACCATCTGCCAGGGCAGTTACTGGATGTCCTTCAGGACGATCGCCTGCCAGGGCAGTAACTGGGTGTCCTTAAGGGTGACTGCCTGCCAGGTCAGTTACTGGGTGTCCTTCAGGGAGACCACCTGCCAGGGCACTTACTGAGTGTCCTTTACATTGACCGCCTGCCAGGGCAGTTATTGAGTGTCCTTCAGGAAGACCGCCTGCCAGGGCACTTACTGAGTGTCCTTCAAGGAGACCGCCTGCCAGGTTAGTTACTGAGTGTCCTTCAGGGTGACTGCCTGTCAGGGCAGTAACTGGGTGTCCTTCAGGGAGACTGCCTGCCAGGGCAGTTCCTGGGTGTCCATCAGGACGACCGCCTGCCAGGGCAGTTACTGGGTGTCCTTCAGGGTGACCGCCTTCCAGGGCAGTTACTGGGTGTCCTTCAGGGCGACCGCCTGCCAGGACAGTTACTGGATGTCCCTCAGAGCGACCGCCTGCCAGGGCAGTTACTGTGTGTCCTTCAGGGCGACTGCCTGCAAGGGCAGTTACTGGATGTCCCTCAGAGCGACAGCCTGCCAGGGCAGTTACTGGGTGTCCTTCAGGGTGACTGCCTGCCAGGGTCCTTCAGGCCGACCGCCTACCAGGGCAGTTACTGGGTGTCCTTCAGGGCAACTGCCTGCCAAGGCAGTTACTGGGTGTCCCTCAGAGTGACTGCCTGCCAGGGCAGTTACTGAGTGTCCTTCTGTGTGACCGCCTGCCAGGGCAGTTACTGGGTGTCCCTCAGAGCGACTTCCTGCCAGGGCAGTTACTGGGTGTCCTTCAGGGCGACTGCCTGCCAGGGCAGTTACTGAGCGTCCCTCAGAGCGACTGCCTGCCAGGGCAGTTACTGGGTGTCCTTCAGGGCGACTGCCTGCCAGGGCAGGAACTGGGTCTCCCTCAGAGCGACTGCCTGCCAGGACAGTTACTGGGTGTCCTTCAGGGCGACTTCCTGCCAGGGCAGTCACTGGGTGTCCCTCAGGGCGACTGCCTGCCAGGGTCCTTCTGGCCGACCGCCTACCAGGGCAGTTACTGGGTGTCCTTCAGGACGACCGCCTGCCACGGCAGTTACTGAGTGTCCTTCAGGGTGACTGCCTGCCAGGGCAGTTACTGAGTGTCCTTCAGTGTGACCGCCTGCCAGGGCAGTGAAAGACCGCCTGCCAGGGCAGTTACTGGATGTCCTTCAGGACGACTGCCTGCCAGGGCAGTTACTGGGTGTACCTCAGAGTGACTGCCTGCCAGGCCAGTTACTGATTGTCCTTCAGGGTGACAGCCTGCCAGTGCGGTTACTGGGTGTCCTTCAGGGAGACTGCCTGCCAGGCCAGTTACTGAGTGTCCTTTACATTGACCGCCTGCCAGGGCAGTTACTGGATGTCCTTCGGGACGACTGCCTGCCCGGGAAGTTACTGGGTGTACCTCAGAGTGACTGCCTGCCAGGCCAGTTACTGATTGTCCTTCAGGGTGACAGCCTGCCAGTGCAGTTACTGGGTGTCCTTCAGGACGACCGCCTGCCAGGGCAGTTATTGAGTGTCCTTCAGGAAGACCGCCTGCCAGGGCAGTGAAAGACCATCTGCCAGGGCAGTTACTGGATGTCCTTCAGGACGATCGCCTGCCAGGGCAGTAACTGGGTGTCCTTAAGGGTGACTGCCTGCCAGGTCAGTTACTGGGTGTCCTTCAGGGAGACCACCTGCCAGGGCACTTACTGAGTGTCCTTTACATTGACCGCCTGCCAGGGCAGTTATTGAGTGTCCTTCAGGAAGACCGCCTGCCAGGGCACTTACTGAGTGTCCTTCAGGGAGACCGCCTGCCAGGTTAGTTACTGAGTGTCCTTCAGGGTGACTGCCTGTCAGGGCAGTAACTGGGTGTCCTTCAGGGAGACTGCCTGCCAGGGCAGTTCCTGGGTGTCCATCAGGACGACCGCCTGCCAGGGCAGTTACTGGGTGTCCTTCAGGGTGACCGCCTTCCAGGGCAGTTACTGGGTGTCCTTCAGGGCGACCGCCTGCCAGGACAGTTACTGGATGTCCCTCAGAGCGACCGCCTGCCAGGGCAGTTACTGTGTGTCCTTCAGGGCGACTGCCTGCAAGGGCAGTTACTGGATGTCCCTCAGAGCGACAGCCTGCCAGGGCAGTTACTGGGTGTCCTTCAGGGCGACTGCCTGCCAGGGTCCTTCAGGCCGACCGCCTACCAAGGCAGTTACTGGGTGTCCTTCAGCGCGACTGCCTGCCAAGGCAGTTACTGGGTGTCCCTCAGAGTGACTGCCTGCCAGGGCAGTTACTGAGTGTCCTTCTGTGTGACCTCCTGCCAGGGCAGTTACTGGGTGTCCCTCAGAGAGACTTCCTGCCAGGGCAGTTACTGGGTGTCCTTCAGGGCGACTGCCTGCCAGGGCAGTTACTAAGCGTCCCTCAGAGCGACTGCCTGCCAGGGCAGTTACTGGGTGTCCTTCAGGGCGACTACCTGCCAGGGCAGGAACTGGGTCTCCCTCAGAGTGACTGCCTGCCAGGACAGTTACTGGGTGTCCTTCAGGGCGACTTCCTGCCAGGGCAGTCACTGGGTGTCCCTCAGGGCGACTGCCTGCCAGGGTCCTTCTGGCCGACCGCCTACCAGGGCAGTTACTGGGTGTCCTTCAGGGCGGCTGCCTGCCAGGGCAGTTACTGGGTGTCCATCAGGATGACTGCCTGCAAGGGCAGTTACTGGGTGTCCCTCAGAGTGACTGCCTGCCAGGGCAGTTACTGAGTGTCCTTCTGTGTGACCTCCTGCCAGGGCAGTTACTGGGTGTCCCTCAGAGAGACTTCCTGCCAGGGCAGTTACTGGGTGTCCTTCAGGGCGACTGCCTGCCAGGGCAGTTACTAAGCGTCCCTCAGAGCGACTGCCTGCCAGGGCAGTTACTGGGTGTCCTTCAGGGCGACTACCTGCCAGGGCAGGAACTGGGTCTCCCTCAGAGCGACTGCCTGCCAGGACAGTTACTGGGTGTCCTTCAGGGCGACTTCCTGCCAGGGCAGTCACTGGGTGTCCCTCAGGGCGACTGCCTGCCAGGGTCCTTCTGGCCGACCGCCTACCAGGGCAGTTACTGGGTGTCCTTCAGGGCGGCTGCCTGCCAGGGCAGTTACTGGGTGTCCCTCAGAGTGACTGCCTGCCAGAGCAGTTACTGAGTGTCCTTCAGTGTGACCGCCTGCCAGCGCAGTGAAAGACTGCCTGCCAGGGCATTTACTGGGTGTCCTTCAGGATGACCGCCTGCCAGGGCAGTTACTGAGTGTCCTTCAGGGTGACTGCCTGCCAGGGAAGTTACTGAGTGTCCTTCAGGGAGACCGCCTGACAGGTCAGTTACTGAGTGCCCTTCAGGATGACCGCCTGCCAGGGCAGTTACTGAGTGTCCTTCAGGGTGACTGCCTGCCAGGGCATTTACTTTGTGTCCTTCAGGACGACCACCTGCCAGGGCAGTTATTGAGTGTCCTTCAGGAAGACCACCTGCCAGGGAAGTTACTGAGTGTCCTTCAGGGAGACCGCGTGACAGGTCAGTTACTGAGTGCCCTTCTGGGAGACTGCCAGCCAGGGCAGTAACTGAGTGTCCTTCAGGGTGACTGCCTGCCAGGGCAGTTACTGGGTGTCCATCAGGACAACTGCCTGCCAGGGCAGTTACTGGGTGTCCTTCAGGGCGACCGCCTGCCAGGGCAGTTACTGGGTGTCCTTCAGGGCGACTGCCTGCCAGGGCAGTTACTGGGTGTCCTTCAGGGCGACCGCCTGCCAGGGCAGTTACTGAGGGTCTTTCAGGGCGACTGCCTGCCAGGGCAGTTACTGGGTGTCCTTCAGGTCGACTGCCTGCCAGGGCAGTTACTGGGTGTCCTTCAGGGCGACCGCCTGCCAGGGCAGTTACTGAGGGTCTTTCAGGGCGACCGCCTGCCAGGGCAGTTACTGGGTGTCCTTCAGAGTGACCGCCTGCCAGGGCAGTTACTGGGTGTCCTTCAGGGCGACCGCCTGCCAGGGCAGTTACTGGGTGTCCTTCAGAGCGACCGCCTGCCTGGCAGTTACTGAGGGTCTTTCAGGGCGACCGCCTGCCAGGGCAGTTACTGGGTGTCCTTCAGAGTGACGGCCTGCCAGGGCAGTTACTGAGGGTCTTTCAGGGCGACCGCCTGCCTGGGCAGTTACTGGGTGTCCTTCAGAGCGACTGCCTGCCAGGGAAGTTACTGAGGGTCTTTCAGCACGACTGCCTGCCAGGGCAGTTACTGGCTGTCCTTCAGAGCGACTGCCTGCCAGGGCAGTCAATGAGGATCGTTCAGGGCGACTGCCTGCCAGGGCAGTTACTGGGGGTCTTTCAGAGCGACTTCCTGCCAGGGCAGTTACTGGGTGTCCTTCAGAGCGACTGCCTGCCAGGCAGTTACTGGGTGTCCCTCAGGGCGACTGGCTGCCAGGGCAGTTACTGGGTCTCCCTCAGAGCGACTGCTTGCCAGGGCAGTTACTGGGTGTCCTTCAGGGTGACTGCCTGCCAGGGCAGTTACTGGCTGTCCTTCAGAGCGACTGCCTGCCAGGGCAGTCAATGAGGATCGTTCAGGGCGACTGCCTGCCAGGGCAGTTACTGGGGGTCTTTCAGAGCGACTTCCTGCCAGGGCAGTTACTGGGTGTCCTTCAGAGCGACTGCCTGCCAGGCAGTTACTGGGTGTCCCTCAGGGCGACTGGCTGCCAGGGCAGTTACTGGGTCTCCCTCAGAGCGACTGCTTGCCAGGGCAGTTACTGGGTGTCCTTCAGGGTGACTGCCTGCCAGGGCAGTTACTGGGTGTCCCTCAGGGCGACTGCCTGCCAGGGTCCTTCAGGCTGACCGCCTACCAGGGCAGTTACTGGGTGTCCTTCAGGGCGACTGCCTGCCAGGGCAGTTACTGGGTGTCCCTCAGAGCGACTGCCTTCCAGGGCAGTTACTGAGTGTTCTTCAGTGTGACCGCCTGCCAGCGCAGTGAAAGACCGCCTGTCAGGGCAGTTACTGGGTGTCCTTCAGGACGACCGCCTGCCAGGGCAGTTACTGAGTGTCCTTCAGTGAGACCACCTGCCAGGGCAGTTACTGAGTGTCCTTTACATTGACCGCCTGCCAGGACAGTTACTGGGTGTCCTTCAGGACGACCACCTGCCAGGGCAGTTATTGAGTATCCTTCAGGAAGACCGCCTGCCAGGGAAGTTACTGTTTGTCCTTCAGGGAGACCGCCTGCCAGGGCAGTTACTGAGTGTCCTTTACATTGACCGCCTGCCAGGGCAGTTACTGGGTGTCCTTCAGGATCACCACCTGCAAGGGCAGTTATTGAGTGTCCTTCAGGAAGACCGCCTGCCAGGGAAGTTACTGAGTGTCCTTCAGGGAGACCGCCTGACAGGTCTGTTACTGAGTGCCATTCAGGGTGACTTCCTGCCAGGGCAGTAACTGGGTGTCCTTCAGGGTGACTGCCTGCCAGGGCAGTTACTGGGTGTCCATCAGGACAACCGCCTGCCAGGGCAGTTACTGAGTGTCCTTCAGGGCGACTGTCTGCCAGGGTCCTTCAGGGCGACCACCTGCCAGAGCAGTTACTGGGTGTCCTTCAGGTCGACTGCCTGCCAGGGTCCTTCAGGGCGACCGCCTGCCTGGCCAGTTACTGGGTGTCCTTCAGGGCGACCGCCTGCCAGGGCAGTTACTGAGGGTCTTTCAGGGCGATCGCCTGCCAGGGCAGCTACTGGGTGTCCTTCAGAGCGACCGCCTGCCAGGGCAGTTACTGGGTGTCCTTCAGGGTGACTGCCTGCCAGGACAGATACTGGGTGTCCTTCAGAGCGACCGCCTGCCAGGGCAGTTACTGAGGGTCTTTCAGGGCGACCGCCTGCCAAGGCAGTTACTGGGGGTCTTTCAGAGCGACTGCCTGCCAGGGCAGTTACTGAGGGTCTTTCAGGGTGACTGCCTGCCAGGGCAGTTACTGGGTGTCCATCAGGGTGACCGCCTGCCAGGGCAGTTACTGAGTGTCCTTCAGGGCGACCGCCTGCCAGGGCAGTTACTGATGGTCTTTCAGGGCAACCGCCTGCAGGGCAGTTACTGGGAGTCCTTCAGAGCGACCGCCTGCCAGGGCAGTTACTGAGGGTCTTTCAGGGCGACTGCCTGCCAGGGCAGTTACTCGGTGTCCTTCAGAGCGACTGCCTGCCAGGGCAGTTACTGAGGGTCTTTCAGGACGACCGCCTCCCAGGGCAGTTACTGAGTGTCCTTCAGGGTGACTGCCTGCCAGGGCCTTTATTGGGTGTCCTTCAGAGCAACTGCCTGCCAGGGCAGTTACTGAGGATCTTTCAAAGCGACTGCCTGCCAGGGCAGTTTCTGTTTGTCCTTCAGAGCGACTGCCTGCCAGGGCAGTTACTGAGGGTCATTCAGGGTGACTGCCTGGCAGGGCAGTTACTGGGTGTCCCTCAGAGCGACTGCCTGACAGGGCAGTTAGTGGGTGTCTTTCAGGGCGACTGCCTGCCAGGGCAGTTACTGGGTGTCCTTCAGGACGACCACCTGCCAGGGCAGTTACTGAGTGTCCTTCAGGGTGACTGCCTTCCAGGGCAGTTACTGGGTGTCCTTCAGGGCAACCGCCTGCTAGGGCAGTTACTGGATGTCCCTCAGAGCGACAGCCTGCCAGGGCAGTTACTGGGTGTCCTTCAGGGCGACCGCCTGGCAGGGCAGTTACTGGGTGTCCCTCAAAGTGACGGCCTGCCAGGGCAGTTCCTGGGTGTCCTTCAGGGCGTCTGCTTGCCAGGGCAGTTACTGGGTGTCCCTCAGAGTGACTGCCTGCCAGGGCAGTTACTGAGTGTCCTTCAGGGTGACTGCCTGCCAGGGCATTTACTTTGTGTCCTTCAGGACGACCACCTGCCAGGGCAGTTATTGAGTGTCCTTCAGGAAGACCACCTGCCAGGGAAGTTACTGAGTGTCCTTCAGGGAGACCGCGTGACAGGTCAGTTACTGAGTGCCCTTCTGGGAGACTGCCAGCCAGGGCAGTAACTGAGTGTCCTTCAGGGTGACTGCCTGCCAGGGCAGTTACTGGGTGTCCATCAGGACAACTGCCTGCCAGGGCAGTTACTGGGTGTCCTTCAGGGCGACCGCCTGCCAGGGCAGTTACTGAGGGTCTTTCAGGGCGACTGCCTGCCAGGGCAGTTACTGGGTGTCCTTCAGGTCGACTGCCTGCCAGGGCAGTTACTGGGTGTCCTTCAGGGCGACCGCCTGCCAGGGCAGTTACTGAGGGTCTTTCAGGGCGACCGCCTGCCAGGGCAGTTACTGGGTGTCCTTCAGAGTGACCGCCTGCCAGGGCAGTTACTGGGTGTCCTTCAGGGCGACCGCCTGCCAGGGCAGTTACTGGGTGTCCTTCAGAGCGACCGCCTGCCTGGCAGTTACTGAGGGTCTTTCAGGGCGACCGCCTGCCAGGGCAGTTACTGGGTGTCCTTCAGAGTGACGGCCTGCCAGGGCAGTTACTGAGGGTCTTTCAGGGCGACCGCCTGCCTGGGCAGTTACTGGGTGTCCTTCAGAGCGACTGCCTGCCAGGGAAGTTACTGAGGGTCTTTCAGCACGACTGCCTGCCAGGGCAGTTACTGGCTGTCCTTCAGAGCGACTGCCTGCCAGGGCAGTCAATGAGGATCGTTCAGGGCGACTGCCTGCCAGGGCAGTTACTGGGGGTCTTTCAGAGCGACTTCCTGCCAGGGCAGTTACTGGGTGTCCTTCAGAGCGACTGCCTGCCAGGCAGTTACTGGGTGTCCCTCAGGGCGACTGGCTGCCAGGGCAGTTACTGGGTCTCCCTCAGAGCGACTGCTTGCCAGGGCAGTTACTGGGTGTCCTTCAGGGTGACTGCCTGCCAGGGCAGTTACTGGGTGTCCCTCAGGGCGACTGCCTGCCAGGGTCCTTCAGGCTGACCGCCTACCAGGGCAGTTACTGGGTGTCCTTCAGGGCGACTGCCTGCCAGGGCAGTTACTGGGTGTCCCTCAGAGCGACTGCCTTCCAGGGCAGTTACTGAGTGTTCTTCAGTGTGACCGCCTGCCAGCGCAGTGAAAGACCGCCTGTCAGGGCAGTTACTGGGTGTCCTTCAGGACGACCGCCTGCCAGGGCAGTTACTGAGTGTCCTTCAGTGAGACCACCTGCCAGGGCAGTTACTGAGTGTCCTTTACATTGACCGCCTGCCAGGACAGTTACTGGGTGTCCTTCAGGACGACCACCTGCCAGGGCAGTTATTGAGTATCCTTCAGGAAGACCGCCTGCCAGGGAAGTTACTGTTTGTCCTTCAGGGAGACCGCCTGCCAGGGCAGTTACTGAGTGTCCTTTACATTGACCGCCTGCCAGGGCAGTTACTGGGTGTCCTTCAGGATCACCACCTGCAAGGGCAGTTATTGAGTGTCCTTCAGGAAGACCGCCTGCCAGGGAAGTTACTGAGTGTCCTTCAGGGAGACCGCCTGACAGGTCTGTTACTGAGTGCCATTCAGGGTGACTTCCTGCCAGGGCAGTAACTGGGTGTCCTTCAGGGTGACTGCCTGCCAGGGCAGTTACTGGGTGTCCATCAGGACAACCGCCTGCCAGGGCAGTTACTGAGTGTCCTTCAGGGCGACTGTCTGCCAGGGTCCTTCAGGGCGACCACCTGCCAGAGCAGTTACTGGGTGTCCTTCAGGTCGACTGCCTGCCAGGGTCCTTCAGGGCGACCGCCTGCCTGGCCAGTTACTGGGTGTCCTTCAGGGCGACCGCCTGCCAGGGCAGTTACTGAGGGTCTTTCAGGGCGATCGCCTGCCAGGGCAGCTACTGGGTGTCCTTCAGAGCGACCGCCTGCCAGGGCAGTTACTGGGTGTCCTTCAGGGTGACTGCCTGCCAGGACAGATACTGGGTGTCCTTCAGAGCGACCGCCTGCCAGGGCAGTTACTGAGGGTCTTTCAGGGCGACCGCCTGCCAAGGCAGTTACTGGGGGTCTTTCAGAGCGACTGCCTGCCAGGGCAGTTACTGAGGGTCTTTCAGGGTGACTGCCTGCCAGGGCAGTTACTGGGTGTCCATCAGGGTGACCGCCTGCCAGGGCAGTTACTGAGTGTCCTTCAGGGCGACCGCCTGCCAGGGCAGTTACTGATGGTCTTTCAGGGCAACCGCCTGCAGGGCAGTTACTGGGAGTCCTTCAGAGCGACCGCCTGCCAGGGCAGTTACTGAGGGTCTTTCAGGGCGACTGCCTGCCAGGGCAGTTACTCGGTGTCCTTCAGAGCGACTGCCTGCCAGGGCAGTTACTGAGGGTCTTTCAGGACGACCGCCTCCCAGGGCAGTTACTGAGTGTCCTTCAGGGTGACTGCCTGCCAGGGCCTTTATTGGGTGTCCTTCAGAGCAACTGCCTGCCAGGGCAGTTACTGAGGATCTTTCAAAGCGACTGCCTGCCAGGGCAGTTTCTGTTTGTCCTTCAGAGCGACTGCCTGCCAGGGCAGTTACTGAGGGTCATTCAGGGTGACTGCCTGGCAGGGCAGTTACTGGGTGTCCCTCAGAGCGACTGCCTGACAGGGCAGTTAGTGGGTGTCTTTCAGGGCGACTGCCTGCCAGGGCAGTTACTGGGTGTCCTTCAGGACGACCACCTGCCAGGGCAGTTACTGAGTGTCCTTCAGGGTGACTGCCTTCCAGGGCAGTTACTGGGTGTCCTTCAGGGCAACCGCCTGCTAGGGCAGTTACTGGATGTCCCTCAGAGCGACAGCCTGCCAGGGCAGTTACTGGGTGTCCTTCAGGGCGACCGCCTGGCAGGGCAGTTACTGGGTGTCCCTCAAAGTGACGGCCTGCCAGGGCAGTTCCTAGGTGTCCTTCAGGGCGTCTGCTTGCCAGGGCAGTTACTGGGTGTCCCTCAGAGTGACTGCCTGCCAGGGCAGTTACTGAGTGTCCTTCAGTGTGACTGCCTGCCAGGGCAGTGAAAGACCGCCTGCCAGGGCAGTTACTGGATGTCCTTCAGGACGACTGCCTGCCAGGGCAGTTACTGGGTGTCCTTCAGGGCGACTGCCTGCCAGGGCAGTTACTGGGTGTCCCTCAGAGTGACTGCCTCCCAGGGCAGTTACTGAATGTCCTTCAGGGTGACTGCCTGCCAGGGCAGTTACTGGGTGTCCTTCAGGGAGACTGCCTGCCAGGCCAGTTACTGAATGTCGTTTACATTGACTGCCTTCCAGTGCAGTTACTAGGTGTCCTTCAGGACGAGCGCCTGCCAGGGCAGTTATTGAGTGTCCTTCAGGAAGACCGCCTGCCAAGGCAGTGAAAGACTGTCTGCCAGGGCAGTTACTGGGTGTCCTTCAGGACGACCGCCTGCCAGGGCAGTAACTGGGTGTCCTTCAGTGTGACTGCCTGCCAGGGCAGTTACTGGGTGTCCTTCAGAGAGACCGCCTGCCGGGGCAGTTACTGAGTGTCCTTTACATTGACCGCCTGCCAGGGCAGTTATTGAGTGTCCTTCAGGAAGACCGCCTGCCAGGGCAATTACTGAGTGTCCTTCAGGGAGACCGCCTGCCAGGTCAGTTACTGAGTGTCCTTCAGGGTGACTGCCTGCCAGGGCAGTAACTGGGTGTCCTTCAGGGTGACTGCCTGCCAGGGCAGTTCCTGGGTGTCCATCAGGACGACCGCCTGCAAGGACAGTTACTGGGTGTCCTTCAGGGTGACCGCCTTCCAGGGCAGTTACTGGGTGTCCTTCAGTGCGACCGCCTGCCAGGACAGTTACTGGATGTCCTTCAGAGCGACCGCCTGCCAGGGCAGTTACTGGGTGTCCTTCAGGGCGACCGCCTGCCAGGGCAGTTACTGGGTGTCCCTCAGAGCGACCGCCTGCCAGGGCAGTTACTGGGTGTCCTTCAGGGCGACTGCCTGCCAGGGTCCTCCAGGCCGACTGCCTACCAGGGCAGTTACTGGGTGTCCTTCAGGTCGACTGCCTGCCAGGGCAGTTACTGGGTGTCCCTCAGAGTGACTGCCTGCCAGGGCAGTTACTGAGTGTCCTTCAGTGTGACCGCCTGCCAGGGCAGTGAACGACCGCCTGCCAGGGCAGTTATTGGATGTCCTTCAGGAGGACCGCCTGCCAGGCCAGTTACTGAGTGTCCTTCAGGGTGACTGCCTGCCAGGACAGTTACTGGGTGTCCTTCAGGGAGACCGCCTGCCAGGCCAGTTACTGAGTGTCCTTTACATTGACCGCCTTCCAGGGCAGTTACTGGGTGTCCTTCAGGATGACCGCCTGCCAGGGCAGTTATTGAGTGTCCTTCAGGAAGACCGCCTGCCAGGGCAGTGAAAGACCGTCTGCCAGGGCAGTTACTGGGTGTCCTTCAGGACGACCGCCTGCCAGGGCAGTTGCTGAGTGTCCTTCAGGGTGACTGCCTGCCAGGGCAGTTATTGGGTGTCCTTCAGGGAGACCGCCTGCCAGGGCAGTTACTGAGTGTCCTTTACATTGACTGCCTTCCAGGGCAGTTACTGGGTGTCCCTCAGAGAGACTTCCTGCCAGGGCAGTTACTGGGTGTCCTTCAGGGCGACTGCCTGCCAGGGCAGTTACTAAGCGCCCCTCAGAGCGACTGCCTGCCAGGGCAGTTACTGGGTGTCCTTCAGGGCGACTACCTGCCAGGGCAGGAACTGGGTCTCCCTCAGAGTGACTGCCTGCCAGGACAGTTACTGGGTGTCCTTCAGGGCGACTTCCTGCCAGGGCAGTCACTGGGTGTCCCTCAGGGCGACTGCCTGCCAGGGTCCTTCTGGCCGACCGCCTACCAGGGCAGTTACTGGGTGTCCTTCAGGGCGGCTGCCTGCCAGGGCAGTTACTGGGTGTCCATCAGGATGACTGCCTGCAAGGGCAGTTACTGGGTGTCCCTCAGAGTGACTGCCTGCCAGGGCAGTTACTGAGTGTCCTTCTGTGTCACCTCCTGCCAGGGCAGTTACTGGGTGTCCCTCAGAGAGACTTCCTGCCAGGGCAGTTACTGGGTGTCCTTCAGGGCGACTGCCTGCCAGGGCAGTTACTAAGCATCCCTCAGAGCGACTGCCTGCCAGGGCAGTTACTGGGTGTCCTTCAGGGCGACTACCTGCCAGGGCAGGAACTGGGTCTCCCTCAGAGCGACTGCCTGCCAGGACAGTTACTGGGTGTCCTTCAGGGCGACTTCCTGCCAGGGCAGTCACTGGGTGTCCCTCAGGGCGACTGCCTGCCAGGGTCCTTCTGGCCGACCGCCTACCAGGGCAGTTACTGGGTGTCCTTCAGGGCGGCTGCCTGCCAGGGCAGTTACTGGGTGTCCCTCAGAGTGACTGCCTGCCAGAGCAGTTACTGAGTGTCCTTCAGTGTGACCGCCTGCCAGCGCAGTGAAAGACTGCCTGCCAGGGCATTTACTGGGTGTCCTTCAGGATGAACGCCTGCCAGGGCAGTTACTGAGTGTCCTTCAGGGTGACTGCCTGCCAGGGAAGTTACTGAGTGTCCTTCAGGGAGACCGCCTGACAGGTCAGTTACTGAGTGCCCTTCAGGATGACCGCCTGCCAGGGCAGTTACTGAGTGTCCTTCAGGGTGACTGCCTGCCAGGGCATTTACTTTGTGTCCTTCAGGACGACCACCTGCCAGGGCAGTTATTGAGTGTCCTTCAGGAAGACCACCTGCCAGGGAAGTTACTGAGTGTCCTTCAGGGAGACCGCCTGACAGGTCAGTTACTGAGTGCCCTTCTGGGAGACTGCCAGCCAGGGCAGTAACTGAGTGTCCTTCAGGGTGACTGCCTGCCAGGGCAGTTACTGGGTGTCCATCAGGACAACTGCCTGCCAGGGCAGTTACTGGGTGTCCTTCAGGGCGACCGCCTGCCAGGGCAGTTACTGGGTGTCCTTCAGGGCGACTGCCTGCCAGGGCAGTTACTGGGTGTCCTTCAGGGCGACCGCCTGCCAGGGCAGTTACTGAGGGTCTTTCAGGGCGACTGCCTGCCAGGGCAGTTACTGGGTGTCCTTCAGGTCGACTGCCTGCCAGGGCAGTTACTGGGTGTCCTTCAGGGCGACCGCCTGCCAGGGCAGTTACTGAGGGTCTTTCAGGGCGACCGCCTGCCAGGGCAGTTACTGGGTGTCCTTCAGAGTGACCGCCTGCCAGGGCAGTTACTGGGTGTCCTTCAGGGCGACCGCCTGCCAGGGCAGTTACTGGGTGTCCTTCAGAGCGACCGCCTGCCTGGCAGTTACTGAGGGTCTTTCAGGGCGACCGCCTGCCAGGGCAGTTACTGGGTGTCCTTCAGAGTGACCGCCTGCCAGGGCAGTTACTGAGGGTCTTTCAGGGCGACCGCCTGCCTGGGCAGTTACTGGGTGTCCTTCAGAGCGACTGCCTGCCAGGGAAGTTACTGAGGGTCTTTCAGCACGACTGCCTGCCAGGGCAGTTACTGGCTGTCCTTCAGAGCGACTGCCTGCCAGGGCAGTCAATGAGGATCGTTCAGGGCGACTGCCTGCCAGGGCAGTTACTGGGGGTCTTTCAGAGCGACTTCCTGCCAGGGCAGTTACTGGGTGTCCTTCAGAGCGACTGCCTGCCAGGCAGTTACTGGGTGTCCCTCAGGGCGACTGGCTGCCAGGGCAGTTACTGGGTCTCCCTCAGAGCGACTGCTTGCCAGGGCAGTTACTGGGTGTCCTTCAGGGTGACTGCCTGCCAGGGCAGTTACTGGGTGTCCCTCAGGGCGACTGCCTGCCAGGGTCCTTCAGGCTGACCGCCTACCAGGGCAGTTACTGGGTGTCCTTCAGGGCGACTGCCTGCCAGGGCAGTTACTGGGTGTCCCTCAGAGCGACTGCCTTCCAGGGCAGTTACTGAGTGTTCTTCAGTGTGACCGCCTGCCAGCGCAGTGAAAGACCGCCTGTCAGGGCAGTTACTGGGTGTCCTTCAGGACGACCGCCTGCCAGGGCAGTTACTGAGTGTCCTTCAGTGAGACCACCTGCCAGGGCAGTTACTGAGTGTCCTTTACATTGACCGCCTGCCAGGGCAGTTACTGGGTGTCCTTCAGGACGACCACCTGCCAGGGCAGTTATTGAGTATCCTTCAGGAAGACCGCCTGCCAGGGAAGTTACTGTTTGTCCTTCAGGGAGACCGCCTGCCAGGGCAGTTACTGAGTGTCCTTTACATTGACCGCCTGCCAGGGCAGTTACTGGGTGTCCTTCAGGATCACCACCTGCAAGGGCAGTTATTGAGTGTCCTTCAGGAAGACCGCCTGCCAGGGAAGTTACTGAGTGTCCTTCAGGGAGACCGCCTGACAGGTCTGTTACTGAGTGCCATTCAGGGTGACTTCCTGCCAGGGCAGTAACTGGGTGTCCTTCAGGGTGACTGCCTGCCAGGGCAGTTACTGGGTGTCCATCAGGACAACCGCCTGCCAGGGCAGTTACTGAGTGTCCTTCAGGGCGACTGTCTGCCAGGGTCCTTCAGGGCGACCACCTGCCAGAGCAGTTACTGGGTGTCCTTCAGGTCGACTGCCTGCCAGGGTCCTTCAGGGCGACCGCCTGCCTGGCCAGTTACTGGGTGTCCTTCAGGGCGACCGCCTGCCAGGGCAGTTACTGAGGGTCTTTCAGGGCGATCGCCTGCCAGGGCAGCTACTGGGTGTCCTTCAGAGCGACCGCCTGCCAGGGCAGTTACTGGGTGTCTTTCAGGGTGACTGCCTGCCAGGACAGATACTGGGTGTCCTTCAGAGCGACCGCCTGCCAGGGCAGTTACTGAGGGTCTTTCAGGGCGACCGCCTGCCAAGGCAGTTACTGGGGGTCTTTCAGAGTGACTGCCTGCCAGGGCAGTTACTGAGGGTCTTTCAGGGTGACTGCCTGCCAGGGCAGTTACTGGGTGTCCATCAGGGTGACCGCCTGCCAGGGCAGTTACTGAGTGTCCTTCAGGGCGACCGCCTGCCAGGGCAGTTACTGATGGTCTTTCAGGGCAACCGCCTGCAGGGCAGTTACTGGGAGTCCTTCAGAGCGACCGCCTGCCAGGGCAGTTACTGAGGGTCTTTCAGGGCGACTGCCTGCCAGGGCAGTTACTCGGTGTCCTTCAGAGCGACTGCCTGCCAGGGCAGTTACTGAGGGTCTTTCAGGACGACCGCCTCCCAGGGCAGTTACTGAGTGTCCTTCAGGGTGACTGCCTGCCAGGGCCTTTATTGGGTGTCCTTCAGAGCAACTGCCTGCCAGGGCAGTTACTGAGGATCTTTCAAAGCGACTGCCTGCCAGGGCAGTTTCTGTTTGTCCTTCAGAGCGACTGCCTGCCAGGGCAGTTACTGAGGGTCATTCAGGGTGACTGCCTGGCAGGGCAGTTACTGGGTGTCCCTCAGAGCGACTGCCTGACAGGGCAGTTAGTGGGTGTCTTTCAGGGCGACTGCCTGCCAGGGCAGTTACTGGGTGTCCTTCAGGACGACCACCTGCCAGGGCAGTTACTGAGTGTCCTTCAGGGTGACTGCCTTCCAGGGCAGTTACTGGGTGTCCTTCAGGGCAACCGCCTGCTAGGGCAGTTACTGGATGTCCCTCAGAGCGACAGCCTGCCAGGGCAGTTACTGGGTGTCCTTCAGGGCGACCGCCTGGCAGGGCAGTTACTGGGTGTCCCTCAAAGTGACGGCCTGCCAGGGCAGTTCCTGGGTGTCCTTCAGGGCGTCTGCTTGCCAGGGCAGTTACTGGGTGTCCCTCAGAGTGACTGCCTGCCAGGGCAGTTACTGAGTGTCCTTCAGTGTGACTGCCTGCCAGGGCAGTGAAAGACCGCCTGCCAGGGCAGTTACTGGATGTCCTTCAGGACGACTGCCTGCCAGGGCAGTTACTGGGTGTCCTTCAGGGCGACTGCCTGCCAGGGCAGTTACTGGGTGTCCCTCAGAGTGACTGCCTCCCAGGGC
Source organism: Ambystoma mexicanum (assembly GCF_040938575.1). Lineage (NCBI taxonomy): Eukaryota > Metazoa > Chordata > Amphibia > Caudata > Ambystomatidae > Ambystoma > Ambystoma mexicanum. Next base: position 19,777,703 of record NC_090923.1, on the reverse strand, counting down.
AGTTACTGAATGTCCTTCAGGGTGACTGCCTGCCAGGGCAGTTACTGGGTGTCCTTCAGGGAGACTGCCTGCCAGGCCAGTTACTGAATGTCTTTACATTGACCGCCTTCCAGTGCAGTTACTAGGTGTCCTTCAGGACGACCGCCTGCCAGGGCAGTTATTGAGTGTCCTTCAGGAAGACCGCCTGCCAAGGCAGTGAAAGACTGTCTGCCAGGGCAGTTACTGGGTGTCCTTCAGGACGACCGCCTGCCAGGGCAGTAACTGGGTGTCCTTCAGTGTGACTGCCTGCCAGGGCAGTTACTGGGTGTCCTTCAGAGAGACCGCCTGCCGGGGCAGTTACTGAGTGTCCTTTACATTGACCGCCTGCCAGGGCAGTTATTGAGTGTCCTTCAGGAAGACCGCCTGCCAGGGCAATTACTGAGTGTCCTTCAGGGAGACCGCCTGCCAGGTCAGTTACTGAGTGTCCTTCAGGGTGACTGCCTGCCAGGGCAGTAACTGGGTGTCCTTCAGGGTGACTGCCTGCCAGGGCAGTTCCTGGGTGTCCATCAGGACGACCGCCTGCCAGGACAGTTACTGGGTGTCCTTCAGGGTGACCGCCTTCCAGGGCAGTTACTGGGTGTCCTTCAGTGCGACCGCCTGCCAGGACAGTTACTGGATGTCCTTCAGAGCGACCGCCTGCCAGGGCAGTTACTGGGTGTCCTTCAGGGCGACCGCCTGCCAGGGCAGTTACTGGGTGTCCCTCAGAGCGACCGCCTGCCAGGGCAGTTACTGGGTGTCCTTCAGGGCGACTGCCTGCCAGGGTCCTCCAGGCCGACTGCCTACCAGGGCAGTTACTGGGTGTCCTTCAGGTCGACTGCCTGCCAGGGCAGTTACTGGGTGTCCCTCAGAGTGACTGCCTGCCAGGGCAGTTACTGAGTGTCCTTCAGTGTGACCGCCTGCCAGGGCAGTGAACGACTGCCTGCCAGGGCAGTTATTGGATGTCCTTCAGGAGGACCGCCTGCCAGGCCAGTTACTGAGTGTCCTTCAGGGTGACTGCCTGCCAGGACAGTTACTGGGTGTCCTTCAGGGAGACCGCCTGCCAGGCCAGTTACTGAGTGTCCTTTACATTGACCGCCTTCCAGGGCAGTTACTGGGTGTCCTTCAGGATGACCGCCTGCCAGGGCAGTTATTGAGTGTCCTTCAGGAAGACCGCCTGCCAGGGCAGTGAAAGACCGTCTGCCAGGGCAGTTACTGGGTGTCCTTCAGGACGACCGCCTGCCAGGGCAGTTGCTGAGTGTCCTTCAGGGTGACTGCCTGCCAGGGCAGTTATTGGGTGTCCTTCAGGGAGACCGCCTGCCAGGGCAGTTACTGAGTGTCCTTTACATTGACTGCCTTCCAGGGCAGTTACTGAGTGTCCTTCAGGAAGACCGCCTGCCAGGGCATTTACTGAGTGTCCTTCAGGGAGACCGCCTGCCAGGTCAGTTACTGAGTGTCCTTCAGGGTGACTGCCTGCCAGGGCAGTAACTGGGTGTCCTTCGGGGTGTCTGCCTGCCAGGGCTGTTACTGGGTGTCCATCAGGACGACTGCCTGCCAGGGCAGTTACTGAGTGTCCTTCAGGGCGACTGTCTGCCAGGGTCCTTCAGGGCGACCGCCTGCCAGGGCAGTTACTGGGTGTCCCTCAGAGAGACTTCCTGCCAGGGCAGTTACTGGGTGTCCTTCAGGGCGACTGCCTGCCAGGGCAGTTACTGGGTGTCCCTCAGAGCGACTGCCTGCCAGGGCAGTTACTGGGTGTCCTTCAGGGCGACTGCCTGCCAGGGCAGGAACTGGGTCTCCCTCAGAGCGACTGCCTGCCAGGGCAGTTACTGGGTGTCCTTCAGGGCGACTGCCTGCCAGGGTCCTTCAGGCCGACCGCCTACCAGGGCAGTTACTGGGTGTCCTTCAGGGCAGCTGCCTGCCAGGGCAGTTACTGGGTGTCCCTCAGAGCGACTGCCTGCCAGTGCAGTAACTGAGTGTCCTTCAGTTTGACCGCCTGCCAGTGCAGTGAAAGACCGCCTGCCAGGGCATTTACTGGGTGTCCTTCAGGATGACCGCCTGCCAGGGCAGTTACTGAGTGTCCTTCAGGGTGACTGCCTGCCAGGGCAGTTACTGTGTGTCCTTCAGGGAGACCGCCTGCCAGGGCAGTTACTGAGTGTCCTTTACATTGACCGCCTGCCAGTGCAGTTACTGGGTGTCCTTCAGCACGACCACCTGCCAGGTCAGTTGTTGAGTGTCCTTCAGGAAGACCGCCTGCCAGGGAAGTTACTGAGTGTCCTTCAGGGAGACCGCCTGACAGGTCAGTTACTGAGTGCCCTTCAGGGTGACTGCCAACCAGGGCAGTAACTGAGTGTCCTTCAGGGTGACTGCCTGCCAGGGCAGTTACTGGGTGTCCATCAGGACAACCGCCTGCCAGGGCAGTTACTGAGTGTCCTTCAGGGTGAATGTCTGCCAGGGTCCTTCAGGGCAACCGCCTGCCAGGACAGTTACTGGGTGTCCTTCAGGGCGACTGCCTGCTAGGGTCCTTCAGGGCGACCGCCTGCCAGGGCAGTTACTGGGTATCCTTCAGGGTGACTGCCTGCCAGGGCAGTTACTGGGTGTCCTTCAGGGCGACCGCCTGCCAGGGCAGTTACTGAGGGTCTTTCAGGGTGACCACCTGCCAGGGCAGTTACTGGGTGTCCTTCAGAGTGACCGCCTGCCAGGGCAGTTACTGGGTGTCCTTCAGGACGACCGCCTGCCAGGCAAGTAACTGGGTGTCCTTCAGGGTGACCGCCTTCCAGGGCAGTTACTGGATGTCCTTCAGGGCGACCGCCTGCCAGGATAGTTACTGGATGTCCCTCAGAGCGACCGCCTGCCAGGGCAGTTACTGGGTGTCCTTCAGGGCGACTGCCTGCCAGGGTCCTCCAGGCCGACCGCCTACCAGGGCAGTTACTGTGTGTCCTTCAGGGCAACTGCCTGCCAGGACAGTTACTGGGTGTCCCTCAGAGTGACTGCCTGCCAGGGCAGTTACTGAGTGTCCTTCAGTGTGACCGCCTGCCAGGGCAGTTACTGGATGTCCTTCAGGAGGACCGCCTGCCAGGCCAGTTACTGAGTGTCCTTCAGGGTGACTGCCTGCCAGGCCAGTTACTGAGTGTCCTTTACATTGACCGCCTTCCAGGGCAGTTACTGGGTGTCCTTCAGGATGACCGCCTGCCAGGGCAGTTATTGAGTGTCCTCCAGGAAGACCGCCTGCCAGGGCAGTGAAAGACCGTCTGCCAGGGCAGTTACTGGGTGTCCTTTAGGACGACCGCCTGCCAGGGCATTTACTGAGTGTCCTTCAGGGAGACCGCCTGCCAGGTCAGTTACTGAATGTCCTTCAGGTTGACTGCCTGCCAGGGCAGTAACTGGGTGTCCTTCAGGGTGACTGCCTGCCAGGGCTGTTACTGGGTGTCCATCAGGACAACCGCCTGCCAGGGCAGTTACTGAGTTTCCTTCAGGGCGACTGTCTGCCAGGGTCCTTCAGGGCGACCGCCTGCCAAGGCAGTTACTGGGTGTCCCTCAGAGCAACTTCCTGCCAGGGCAGTTACTGGGTGTCCTTCAGGGCGACTGCCTGCCAGGGCAGTTACTGAGTGTCCCTCAGAGCGACTGCCTGCCAGGGCAGTTACTGGGTGTCCTTCAGGGCGACTGCCTGCCAGGGCAGGAACTGGGTCTCCCTCAGAGCGACTGCCTGCCAGGGCAGTTACTGGGTGTCCTTCAGGGCGACTTCCTGCAAGGGCAGTCACTGGGTGTCCCTCAGGGTGACTGCCTGCCAGGGTCCTTCTGGCCGACCGCCTACCAGGGCAGTTACTGGGTGTCCTTCAGGGCGGCTGCCTGCCAGGGCAGTTACTGGGTGTCCCTCAGAGTGACTGCCTGCCAGGGCAGTTACTGAGTGTCCTTCAGTGTGACCGCCTGCCAGCGCAGTGAAAGACCGCCTGCCAGGGCATTTACTGGGTGTCCTTCAGGATGACCGCCTGCCAGGGCAGTTACTGAGTGTCCTTCAGGGTGACTTCCTGCCAGGGCATTTACTGTGTGTCCTTCAGGGAGACCGCCTGCCAGGGCAGTTACTGAGTGTCCTTTACATTGACCGCCTGCCAGGGAAGTTACTGAGTGTCCTTCAGGGAGACCGCCTGACAGGTCAGTAACTGAGTGCCCTTCAGGATGACCGCCTGCCAGGGCAGTTACTGAGTGTCCTTCAGGGTGACTGCCTGCCAGGGCATTTACTGTGTGTCCTTCAGGACGACCACCTGCCAGGGCAGTTATTGAGTGTCCTTCAGGAAGACCGCCTGCCAGGGAAGTTACTGAGTGTCCTTCAGGGAGACCGCCTGACAGGTCAGTTACTGAGTGCCCTTCTGGGAGACTGCCAGCCAGGGCAGTAACTGAGTGTCCTTCAGGGTGACCGCCTGCCAGGGCAGTTACTGGGTGTCCTTCAGAGCGACCGCCTGCCAGGGCAGTTACTGGGTGTCCTTCAGGGCGACCGCCTGCCAGGGCAGTTACTGGGTGTCCTTCAGAGCGACCGCCTGCCTGGCAGTTACTGAGGGTCTTTCAGGGCGACCGCCTGCCAGGGCAGTTACTGGGTGTCCTTCAGAGTGACCGCCTGCCAGGGCAGTTACTGAGGGTCTTTCAGGGCGACCGCCTGCCAGGGCAGTTACTGGGTGTCCTTCAGAGCGACTGCCTGCCAGGGCAGTTACTGAGGGTCTTTCAGCACGACTGCCTGCCAGGGCAGTTACTGGCTGTCCTTCAGAGCGACTGCCTGCCAGGGCAGTCACTGAGGATCGTTCAGGGCGACGGCCTGCCAGGGCAGTTACTGGGTGTCCTTCAGAGCGAATGCCTGCCAGGCAGTTACTGGGTGTCCCTCAGGGCGACTGGCTGCCAGGGCAGTTACTGGGTCTCCCTCAGAGCAACTGCCTGCCAGGGCAGTTACTGGGTGTCCTTCAGGGCGACTGCCTACCAGGGCAGTTACTGGGTGATCCTCAGGGCGACTGCCTGCCAGGGTCCTTCAGGCTGACTGCCTACCAGGGCAGTTACTGGGTGTCCTTCAGGGCGACTGCCTGCCAGGGCAGTTACTGGGTGTCCCTCAGAGCGACTGCCTGCCAGGGCAGTTACTGAGTGTTCTTCAGTGTGACCGCCTGCCAGCGCAGTGAAAGACCGCCTGTCAGGGCAGTTACTGGATGTCCTTCAGGACGACCGCCTGCCAGGGCAGTTACTGAGTGTCCTTCAGGGAGACCGCCTGCCAGGGCAGTTACTGAGTGTCCTTTACATTGACCGCCTGCCAGGGCAGTTACTGGGTATCCTTCAAGACGACCACCTGCCAGGGCAGTTATTGAGTATCCTTCAGGAAGACCGCCTGCCAGGGAAGTTACTGTTTGTCCTTCAGGGAGACCGCCTGCCAGGGCAGTTACTGAGTGTCCTTTACATTGACCGCCTGCCAGGGCAGTTACTGGGTGTCCTTCAGGATCACCACCTGCAAGGGCAGTTATTGAGTGTCCTTCAGGAAGACCGTCTGCCAGGGAAGTTACTGAGTGTCCTTCAGGGAGACCGCCTGACAGGTCTGTTACTGAGTGCCATTCAGGGTGACTTCCTGCCAGGGCAGTAACTGGGTGTCCTTCAGGGTGACTGCCTGCCAGGGCAGTTACTGGGTGTCCATCAGGACAACCGCCTGCCAGGGCAGTTACTGAGTGTCCTTCAGGGCGACTGTCTGCCAGGGTCCTTCAGGGCGACCACCTGCCAGAGCAGTTACTGGGTGTCCTTCAGGTCGACTGCCTGCCAGGGTCCTTCAGGGCGACCGCCTGCCTGGCCAGTTACTGGGTGTCCTTCAGGGTGACTGCCTGCCAGGGCAGTTACTGGGTGTCCTTGAGGGCGACCGCCTGCCAGGGCAGTTACTGAGGGTCTTTCAGGGCGATCGCCTGCCAGGGCAGTTACTGGGTGTCCTTCAGAGCGACCGCCTGCCAGGGCAGTTACTGGGTGTCCTTCAGGTGACTGCCTGCCAAGACAGTTACTGGGTGTCCTTCAGAGCGACCGCCTGCCAGGGCAGTTACTGAGGGTCTTTCAGGGCGACCGCCTGCCAGGGCAGTTACTGAGGGTCTTTCAGGGCGACCGCCTCCCAGGGCAGTTACTGAGTGTCCTTCAGGGTGACTGCCTGCCAGGGCCTTTATTGGGTGTCCTTCAGAGCAACTGCCTGCCAGGGCAGTTACTGAGGATCTTTCAAAGCGACTGCCTGCCAGGGCAGTTTCTGTTTGTCCTTCAGAGCGACTGCCTGCCAGGGCAGTTACTGAGGGTCATTCAGGGTGACTGCCTGGCAGGGCAGTTACTGGGTGTCCCTCAGAGCGACTGCCTGACAGGGCAGTTAGTGGGTGTCTTTCAGGGCGACTGCCTGCCAGGGCAGTTACTGGGTTTCCTTCAGGACGACCACCTGCCAGGGCAGTTACTGAGTGTCCTTCAGGGTGACTGCCTTCCAGGGCAGTTACTGGGTGTCCTTCAGGGCAACCGCCTGCTAGGGCAGTTACTGGATGTCCCTCAGAGCGACAGCCTGCCAGGGCAGTTACTGGGTGTCCTTCAGGGCGACCGCCTGGCAGGGCAGTTACTGGGTGTCCCTCAAAGTGACGGCCTGCCAGGGCAGTTCCTGGGTGTCCTTCAGGGCGTCTGCTTGCCAGGGCAGTTACTGGGTGTCCCTCAGAGTGACTGCCTGCCAGGGCAGTTACTGAGTGTCCTTCAGTGTGACTGCCTGCCAGGGCAGTGAAAGACCGCCTGCCAGGGCAGTTACTGGATGTCCTTCAGGACGACTGCCTGCCAGGGCAGTTACTGGGTGTCCTTCAGGGCGACTGCCTGCCAGGGCAGTTACTGGGTGTCCCTCAGAGTGACTGCCTCCCAGGGCAGTTACTGAATGTCCTTCAGGGTGACTGCCTGCCAGGGCAGTTACTGGGTGTCCTTCAGGGAGACTGCCTGCCAGGCCAGTTACTGAATGTCGTTTACATTGACCGCCTTCCAGTGCAGTTACTAGGTGTCCTTCAGGACGACCGCCTGCCAGGGCAGTTATTGAGTGTCCTTCAGGAAGACCGCCTGCCAAGGCAGTGAAAGACTGTCTGCCAGGGCAGTTACTGGGTGTCCTTCAGGACGACCGCCTGCCAGGGCAGTAACTGGGTGTCCTTCAGTGTGACTGCCTGCCAGGGCAGTTACTGGGTGTCCTTCAGAGAGACCGCCTGCCGGGGCAGTTACTGAGTGTCCTTTACATTGACCGCCTGCCAGGGCAGTTATTGAGTGTCCTTCAGGAAGACCGCCTGCCAGGGCAATTACTGAGTGTCCTTCAGGGAGACCGCCTGCCAGGTCAGTTACTGAGTGTCCTTCAGGGTGACTGCCTGCCAGGGCAGTAACTGGGTGTCCTTCAGGGTGACTGCCTGCCAGGGCAGTTCCTGGGTGTCCATCAGGACGACCGCCTGCCAGGACAGTTACTGGGTGTCCTTCAGGGTGACCGCCTTCCAGGGCAGTTACTGGGTGTCCTTCAGTGCGACCGCCTGCCAGGACAGTTACTGGATGTCCTTCAGAGCGACCGCCTGCCAGGGCAGTTACTGGGTGTCCTTCAGGGCGACCGCCTGCCAGGGCAGTTACTGGGTGTCCCTCAGAGCGACCGCCTGCCAGGGCAGTTACTGGGTGTCCTTCAGGGCGACTGCCTGCCAGGGTCCTCCAGGCCGACTGCCTACCAGGGCAGTTACTGGGTGTCCTTCAGGTCGACTGCCTGCCAGGGCAGTTACTGGGTGTCCCTCAGAGTGACTGCCTGCCAGGGCAGTTACTGAGTGTCCTTCAGTGTGACCGCCTGCCAGGGCAGTGAACGACCGCCTGCCAGGGCAGTTATTGGATGTCCTTCAGGAGGACCGCCTGCCAGGCCAGTTACTGAGTGTCCTTCAGGGTGACTGCCTGCCAGGACAGTTACTGGGTGTCCTTCAGGGAGACCGCCTGCCAGGCCAGTTACTGAGTGTCCTTTACATTGACCGCCTTCCAGGGCAGTTACTGGGTGTCCTTCAGGATGACCGCCTGCCAGGGCAGTTATTGAGTGTCCTTCAGGAAGACCGCCTGCCAGGGCAGTGAAAGACCGTCTGCCAGGGCAGTTACTGGGTGTCCTTCAGGACGACCGCCTGCCAGGGCAGTTGCTGAGTTTCCTTCAGGGTGACTGCCTGCCAGGGCAGTTATTGGGTGTCCTTCAGGGAGACCGCCTGCCAGGGCAGTTACTGAGTGTCCTTTACATTGACTGCCTTCCAGGGCAGTTACTGAGTGTCCTTCAGGAAGACCGCCTGCCAGGGCATTTACTGAGTGTCCTTCAGGGAGACCGCCTGCCAGGTCAGTTACTGAGTGTCCTTCAGGGTGACTGCCTGCCAGGGCAGTAACTGGGTGTCCTTCGGGGTGACTGCCTGCCAGGGCTGTTACTGGGTGTCCATCAGGACGACTGCCTGCCAGGGCAGTTACTGAGTGTCCTTCAGGGCGACTGTCTGCCAGGGTCCTTCAGGGCGACCGCCTGCCAGGGCAGTTACTGGGTGTCCCTCAGAGAGACTTCCTGCCAGGGCAGTTACTGGGTGTCCTTCAGGGCGACTGCCTGCCAGGGCAGTTACTGGGTGTCCCTCAGAGCGACTGCCTGCCAGGGCAGTTACTGGGTGTCCTTCAGGGCGACTGCCTGCCAGGGCAGGAACTGGGTCTCCCTCAGAGCGACTGCCTGCCAGGGCAGTTACTGGGTGTCCTTCAGGGCGACTTCCTGCCAGGGCAGTTACTGGGTGTCCCTCAGGGCGACTGCCTGCCAGGGTCCTTCAGGCCGACCGCCTACCAGGGCAGTTACTGGGTGTCCTTCAGGGCAGCTGCCTGCCAGGGCAGTTACTGGGTGTCCCTCAGAGCGACTGCCTGCCAGTGCAGTAACTGAGTGTCCTTCAGTTTGACCGCCTGCCAGTGCAGTGAAAGACCGCCTGCCAGGGCATTTACTGGGTGTCCTTCAGGATGACCGCCTGCCAGGGCAGTTACTGAGTGTCCTTCAGGGTGACTGCCTGCCAGGGCAGTTACTGTGTGTCCTTCAGGGAGACCGCCTGCCAGGGCAGTTACTGAGTGTCCTTTACATTGACCGCCTGCCAGTGCAGTTACTGGGTGTCCTTCAGCACGACCACCTGCCAGGTCAGTTGTTGAGTGTCCTTCAGGAAGACCGCCTGCCAGGGAAGTTACTGAGTGTCCTTCAGGGAGACCGCCTGACAGGTCAGTTACTGAGTGCCCTTCAGGGTGACTGCCAACCAGGGCAGTAACTGAGTGTCCTTCAGGGTGACTGCCTGCCAGGGCAGTTACTGGGTGTCCATCAGGACAACCGCCTGCCAGGGCAGTTACTGAGTGTCCTTCAGGGTGAATGTCTGCCAGGGTCCTTCAGGGCAACCGCCTGCCAGGACAGTTACTGGGTGTCCTTCAGGGCGACTGCCTGCTAGGGTCCTTCAGGGCGACCGCCTGCCAGGGCAGTTACTGGGTATCCTTCAGGGTGACTGCCTGCCAGGGCAGTTACTGGGTGTCCTTCAGGGCGACCGCCTGCCAGGGCAGTTACTGAGGGTCTTTCAGGGTGACCACCTGCCAGGGCAGTTACTGGGTGTCCTTCAGAGTGACCGCCTGCCAGGGCAGTTACTGGGTGTCCTTCAGGACGACCGCCTGCCAGGCAAGTAACTGGGTGTCCTTCAGGGTGACCGCCTTCCAGGGCAGTTACTGGATGTCCTTCAGGGCGACCGCCTGCCAGGATAGTTACTGGATGTCCCTCAGAGCGACCGCCTGCCAGGGCAGTTACTGGGTGTCCTTCAGGGCGACTGCCTGCCAGGGTCCTCCAGGCCGACCGCCTACCAGGGCAGTTACTGTGTGTCCTTCAGGGCAACTGCCTGCCAGGACAGTTACTGGGTGTCCCTCAGAGTGACTGCCTGCCAGGGCAGTTACTGAGTGTCCTTCAGTGTGACCGCCTGCCAGGGCAGTTACTGGATGTCCTTCAGGAGGACCGCCTGCCAGGCCAGTTACTGAGTGTCCTTCAGGGTGACTGCCTGCCAGGCCAGTTACTGAGTGTCCTTTACATTGACCGCCTTCCAAGGCAGTTACTGGGTGTCCTTCAGGATGACCGCCTGCCAGGGCAGTTATTGAGTGTCCTCCAGGAAGACCGCCTGCCAGGGCAGTGAAAGACCGTCTGCCAGGGCAGTTACTGGGTGTCCTTTAGGACGACCGCCTGCCAGGGCATTTACTGAGTGTCCTTCAGGGAGACCGCCTGCCAGGTCAGTTACTGAATGTCCTTCAGGTTGACTGCCTGCCAGCGCAGTAACTGGGTGTCCTTCAGGGTGACTGCCTGCCAGGGCTGTTACTGGGTGTCCATCAGGACAACCGCCTGCCAGGGCAGTTACTGAGTTTCCTTCAGGGCGACTGTCTGCCAGGGTCCTTCAGGGCGACCGCCTGCCAAGGCAGTTACTGGGTGTCCCTCAGAGCAACTTCCTGCCAGGGCAGTTACTGGGTGTCCTTCAGGGCGACTGCCTGCCAGGGCAGTTACTGAGTGTCCCTCAGAGCGACTGCCTGCCAGGGCAGTTACTGGGTGTCCTTCAGGGCGACTGCCTGCCAGGGCAGGAACTGGGTCTCCCTCAGAGCGACTGCCTGCCAGGGCAGTTACTGGGTGTCCTTCAGGGCGACTTCCTGCAAGGGCAGTCACTGGGTGTCCCTCAGGGTGACTGCCTGCCAGGGTCCTTCTGGCCGACCGCCTACCAGGGCAGTTACTGGGTGTCCTTCAGGGCGGCTGCCTGCCAGGGCAGTTACTGGGTGTCCCTCAGAGTGACTGCCTGCCAGGGCAGTTACTGAGTGTCCTTCAGTGTGACCGCCTGCCAGCGCAGTGAAAGACCGCCTGCCAGGGCATTTACTGGGTGTCCTTCAGGATGACCGCCTGCCAGGGCAGTTACTGAGTGTCCTTCAGGGTGACTTCCTGCCAGGGCATTTACTGTGTGTCCTTCAGGGAGACCGCCTGCCAGGGCAGTTACTGAGTGTCCTTTACATTGACCGCCTGCCAGGGAAGTTACTGAGTGTCCTTCAGGGAGACCGCCTGACAGGTCAGTTACTGAGTGCCCTTCAGGATGACCGCCTGCCAGGGCAGTTACTGAGTGTCCTTCAGGGTGACTGCCTGCCAGGGCATTTACTGTGTGTCCTTCAGGACGACCACCTGCCAGGGCAGTTATTGAGTGTCCTTCAGGAAGACCGCCTGCCAGGGAAGTTACTGAGTGTCCTTCAGGGAGACCGCCTGACAGGTCAGTTACTGAGTGCCCTTCTGGGAGACTGCCAGCCAGGGCAGTAACTGAGTGTCCTTCAGGGTGACCGCCTGCCAGGGCAGTTACTGGGTGTCCTTCAGAGCGACCGCCTGCCAGGGCAGTTACTGGGTGTCCTTCAGGGCGACCGCCTGCCAGGGCAGTTACTGGGTGTCCTTCAGAGCGACCGCCTGCCTGGCAGTTACTGAGGGTCTTTCAGGGCGACCGCCTGCCAGGGCAGTTACTGGGTGTCCTTCAGAGTGACCGCCTGCCAGGGCAGTTACTGAGGGTCTTTCAGGGCGACCGCCTGCCAGGGCAGTTACTGGGTGTCCTTCAGAGCGACTGCCTGCCAGGGCAGTTACTGAGGGTCTTTCAGCACGACTGCCTGCCAGGGCAGTTACTGGCTGTCCTTCAGAGCGACTGCCTGCCAGGGCAGTCACTGAGGATCGTTCAGGGCGACGGCCTGCCAGGGCAGTTACTGGGTGTCCTTCAGAGCGAATGCCTGCCAGGCAGTTACTGGGTGTCCCTCAGGGCGACTGGCTGCCAGGGCAGTTACTGGGTCTCCCTCAGAGCAACTGCCTGCCAGGGCAGTTACTGGGTGTCCTTCAGGGCGACTGCCTACCAGGGCAGTTACTGGGTGACCCTCAGGGCGACTGCCTGCCAGGGTCCTTCAGGCTGACTGCCTACCAGGGCAGTTACTGGGTGTCCTTCAGGGCGACTGCCTGCCAGGGCAGTTACTGGGTGTCCCTCAGAGCGACTGCCTGCCAGGGCAGTTACTGAGTGTTCTTCAGTGTGACCGCCTGCCAGCGCAGTGAAAGACCGCCTGTCAGGGCAGTTACTGGATGTCCTTCAGGACGACCGCCTGCCAGGGCAGTTACTGAGTGTCCTTCAGGGAGACCGCCTGCCAGGGCAGTTACTGAGTGTCCTTTACATTGACCGCCTGCCAGGGCAGTTACTGGGTATCCTTCAGGACGACCACCTGCCAGGGCAGTTATTGAGTATCCTTCAGGAAGACCGCCTGCCAGGGAAGTTACTGTTTGTCCTTCAGGGAGACCGCCTGCCAGGGCATTTACTGAGTGTCCTTTACATTGACCGCCTGCCAGGGCAGTTACTGGGTGTCCTTCAGGATCACCACCTGCAAGGGCAGTTATTGAGTGTCCTTCAGGAAGACCGTCTGCTAGGGAAGTTACTGAGTGTCCTTCAGGGAGACCGCCTGACAGGTCTGTTACTGAGTGCCATTCAGGGTGACTTCCTGCCAGGGCAGTAACTGGGTGTCCTTCAGGGTGACTGCCTGCCAGGGCAGTTACTGGGTGTCCATCAGGACAACCGCCTGCCAGGGCAGTTACTGAGTGTCCTTCAGGGCGACTGTCTGCCAGGGTCCTTCAGGGCGACCACCTGCCAGAGCAGTTACTGGGTGTCCTTCAGGTCGACTGCCTGCCAGGGTCCTTCAGGGCGACCGCCTGCCTGGCCAGTTACTGGGTGTCCTTCAGGGTGACTGCCTGCCAGGCAAGTTACTGGGTGTCCTTGAGGGCGACCGCCTGCCAGGGCAGTTACTGAGGGTCTTTCAGGGCGATCGCCTGCCAGGGCAGTTACTGGGTGTCCTTCAGAGCGACCGCCTGCCAGGGCAGTTACTGGGTGTCCTTCAGGTGACTGCCTGCCAGGACAGTTACTGGGTGTCCTTCAGAGCGACCGCCTGCCAGGGCAGTTACTGAGGGTCTTTCAGGGCGACCGCCTGCCAGGGCAGTTACTGAGGGTCTTTCAGGGCGACCGCCTCCCAGGGCAGTTACTGAGTGTCCTTCAGGGTGACTGCCTGCCAGGGCCTTTATTGGGTGTCCTTCAGAGCAACTGCCTGCCAGGGCAGTTACTGAGGATCTTTCAAAGCGACTGCCTGCCAGGGCAGTTTCTGTTTGTCCTTCAGAGCGACTGCCTGCCAGGGCAGTTACTGAGGGTCTTTCAGGGCGACTGCCTGCCAGGGCAGTTACTCGGTGTCCTTCAGAGCGACTGCCTGCCAGGGCAGTTACTGAGGGTCTTTCAGGACGACCGCCTCCCAGGGCAGTTACTGAGTGTCCTTCAGGGTGACTGCCTGCCAGGGCCTTTATTGGGTGTCCTTCAGAGCAACTGCCTGCCAGGGCAGTTACTGAGGATCTTTCAAAGCGACTGCCTGCCAGGGCAGTTTCTGTTTGTCCTTCAGAGCGACTGCCTGCCAGGGCAGTTACTGAGGGTCATTCAGGGTGACTGCCTGGCAGGGCAGTTACTGGGTGTCCCTCAGAGCGACTGCCTGACAGGGCAGTTAGTGGGTGTCTTTCAGGGCGACTGCCTGCCAGGGCAGTTACTGGGTGTCCTTCAGGACGACCACCTGCCAGGGCAGTTACTGAGTGTCCTTCAGGGTGACTGCCTTCCAGGGCAGTTACTGGGTGTCCTTCAGGGCAACCGCCTGCTAGGGCAGTTACTGGATGTCCCTCAGAGCGACAGCCTGCCAGGGCAGTTACTGGGTGTCCTTCAGGGCGACCGCCTGGCAGGGCAGTTACTGGGTGTCCCTCAAAGTGACGGCCTGCCAGGGCAGTTCCTGGGTGTCCTTCAGGGCGTCTGCTTGCCAGGGCAGTTACTGGGTGTCCCTCAGAGTGACTGCCTGCCAGGGCAGTTACTGAGTGTCCTTCAGTGTGACTGCCTGCCAGGGCAGTGAAAGACCGCCTGCCAGGGCAGTTACTGGATGTCCTTCAGGACGACTGCCTGCCAGGGCAGTTACTGGGTGTCCTTCAGGGCGACTGCCTGCCAGGGCAGTTACTGGGTGTCCCTCAGAGTGACTGCCTCCCAGGGCAGTTACTGAATGTCCTTCAGGGTGACTGCCTGCCAGGGCAGTTACTGGGTGTCCTTCAGGGAGACTGCCTGCCAGGCCAGTTACTGAATGTCTTTACATTGACCGCCTTCCAGTGCAGTTACTAGGTGTCCTTCAGGACGACCGCCTGCCAGGGCAGTTATTGAGTGTCCTTCAGGAAGACCGCCTGCCAAGGCAGTGAAAGACTGTCTGCCAGGGCAGTTACTGGGTGTCCTTCAGGACGACCGCCTGCCAGGGCAGTAACTGGGTGTCCTTCAGTGTGACTGCCTGCCAGGGCAGTTACTGGGTGTCCTTCAGAGAGACCGCCTGCCGGGGCAGTTACTGAGTGTCCTTTACATTGACCGCCTGCCAGGGCAGTTATTGAGTGTCCTTCAGGAAGACCGCCTGCCAGGGCAATTACTGAGTGTCCTTCAGGGAGACCGCCTGCCAGGTCAGTTACTGAGTGTCCTTCAGGGTGACTGCCTGCCAGGGCAGTAACTGGGTGTCCTTCAGGGTGACTGCCTGCCAGGGCAGTTCCTGGGTGTCCATCAGGACGACCGCCTGCCAGGACAGTTACTGGGTGTCCTTCAGGGTGACCGCCTTCCAGGGCAGTTACTGGGTGTCCTTCAGTGCGACCGCCTGCCAGGACAGTTACTGGATGTCCTTCAGAGCGACCGCCTGCCAGGGCAGTTACTGGGTGTCCTTCAGGGCGACCGCCTGCCAGGGCAGTTACTGGGTGTCCCTCAGAGCGACCGCCTGCCAGGGCAGTTACTGGGTGTCCTTCAGGGCGACTGCCTGCCAGGGTCCTCCAGGCCGACTGCCTACCAGGGCAGTTACTGGGTGTCCTTCAGGTCGACTGCCTGCCAGGGCAGTTACTGGGTGTCCCTCAGAGTGACTGCCTGCCAGGGCAGTTACTGAGTGTCCTTCAGTGTGACCGCCTGCCAGGGCAGTGAACGACTGCCTGCCAGGGCAGTTATTGGATGTCCTTCAGGAGGACCGCCTGCCAGGCCAGTTACTGAGTGTCCTTCAGGGTGACTGCCTGCCAGGACAGTTACTGGGTGTCCTTCAGGGAGACCGCCTGCCAGGCCAGTTACTGAGTGTCCTTTACATTGACCGCCTTCCAGGGCAGTTACTGGGTGTCCTTCAGGATGACCGCCTGCCAGGGCAGTTATTGAGTGTCCTTCAGGAAGACCGCCTGCCAGGGCAGTGAAAGACCGTCTGCCAGGGCAGTTACTGGGTGTCCTTCAGGACGACCGCCTGCCAGGGCAGTTGCTGAGTGTCCTTCAGGGTGACTGCCTGCCAGGGCAGTTATTGGGTGTCCTTCAGGGAGACCGCCTGCCAGGGCAGTTACTGAGTGTCCTTTACATTGACTGCCTTCCAGGGCAGTTACTGAGTGTCCTTCAGGAAGACCGCCTGCCAGGGCATTTACTGAGTGTCCTTCAGGGAGACCGCCTGCCAGGTCAGTTACTGAGTGTCCTTCAGGGTGACTGCCTGCCAGGGCAGTAACTGGGTGTCCTTCGGGGTGTCTGCCTGCCAGGGCTGTTACTGGGTGTCCATCAGGACGACTGCCTGCCAGGGCAGTTACTGAGTGTCCTTCAGGGCGACTGTCTGCCAGGGTCCTTCAGGGCGACCGCCTGCCAGGGCAGTTACTGGGTGTCCCTCAGAGAGACTTCCTGCCAGGGCAGTTACTGGGTGTCCTTCAGGGCGACTGCCTGCCAGGGCAGTTACTGGGTGTCCCTCAGAGCGACTGCCTGCCAGGGCAGTTACTGGGTGTCCTTCAGGGCGACTGCCTGCCAGGGCAGGAACTGGGTCTCCCTCAGAGCGACTGCCTGCCAGGGCAGTTACTGGGTGTCCTTCAGGGCGACTGCCTGCCAGGGTCCTTCAGGCCGACCGCCTACCAGGGCAGTTACTGGGTGTCCTTCAGGGCAGCTGCCTGCCAGGGCAGTTACTGGGTGTCCCTCAGAGCGACTGCCTGCCAGTGCAGTAACTGAGTGTCCTTCAGTTTGACCGCCTGCCAGTGCAGTGAAAGACCGCCTGCCAGGGCATTTACTGGGTGTCCTTCAGGATGACCGCCTGCCAGGGCAGTTACTGAGTGTCCTTCAGGGTGACTGCCTGCCAGGGCAGTTACTGTGTGTCCTTCAGGGAGACCGCCTGCCAGGGCAGTTACTGAGTGTCCTTTACATTGACCGCCTGCCAGTGCAGTTACTGGGTGTCCTTCAGCACGACCACCTGCCAGGTCAGTTGTTGAGTGTCCTTCAGGAAGACCGCCTGCCAGGGAAGTTACTGAGTGTCCTTCAGGGAGACCGCCTGACAGGTCAGTTACTGAGTGCCCTTCAGGGTGACTGCCAACCAGGGCAGTAACTGAGTGTCCTTCAGGGTGACTGCCTGCCAGGGCAGTTACTGGGTGTCCATCAGGACAACCGCCTGCCAGGGCAGTTACTGAGTGTCCTTCAGGGTGAATGTCTGCCAGGGTCCTTCAGGGCAACCGCCTGCCAGGACAGTTACTGGGTGTCCTTCAGGGCGACTGCCTGCTAGGGTCCTTCAGGGCGACCGCCTGCCAGGGCAGTTACTGGGTATCCTTCAGGGTGACTGCCTGCCAGGGCAGTTACTGGGTGTCCTTCAGGGCGACCGCCTGCCAGGGCAGTTACTGAGGGTCTTTCAGGGTGACCACCTGCCAGGGCAGTTACTGGGTGTCCTTCAGAGTGACCGCCTGCCAGGGCAGTTACTGGGTGTCCTTCAGGACGACCGCCTGCCAGGCAAGTAACTGGGTGTCCTTCAGGGTGACCGCCTTCCAGGGCAGTTACTGGATGTCCTTCAGGGCGACCGCCTGCCAGGATAGTTACTGGATGTCCCTCAGAGCGACCGCCTGCCAGGGCAGTTACTGGGTGTCCTTCAGGGCGACTGCCTGCCAGGGTCCTCCAGGCCGACCGCCTACCAGGGCAGTTACTGTGTGTCCTTCAGGGCAACTGCCTGCCAGGACAGTTACTGGGTGTCCCTCAGAGTGACTGCCTGCCAGGGCAGTTACTGAGTGTCCTTCAGTGTGACCGCCTGCCAGGGCAGTTACTGGATGTCCTTCAGGAGGACCGCCTGCCAGGCCAGTTACTGAGTGTCCTTCAGGGTGACTGCCTGCCAGGCCAGTTACTGAGTGTCCTTTACATTGACCGCCTTCCAGGGCAGTTACTGGGTGTCCTTCAGGATGACCGCCTGCCAGGGCAGTTATTGAGTGTCCTCCAGGAAGACCGCCTGCCAGGGCAGTGAAAGACCGTCTGCCAGGGCAGTTACTGGGTGTCCTTTAGGACGACCGCCTGCCAGGGCATTTACTGAGTGTCCTTCAGGGAGACCGCCTGCCAGGTCAGTTACTGAATGTCCTTCAGGTTGACTGCCTGCCAGGGCAGTAACTGGGTGTCCTTCAGGGTGACTGCCTGCCAGGGCTGTTACTGGGTGTCCATCAGGACAACCGCCTGCCAGGGCAGTTACTGAGTTTCCTTCAGGGCGACTGTCTGCCAGGGTCCTTCAGGGCGACCGCCTGCCAAGGCAGTTACTGGGTGTCCCTCAGAGCAACTTCCTGCCAGGGCAGTTACTGGGTGTCCTTCAGGGCGACTGCCTGCCAGGGCAGTTACTGAGTGTCCCTCAGAGCGACTGCCTGCCAGGGCAGTTACTGGGTGTCCTTCAGGGCGACTGCCTGCCAGGGCAGGAACTGGGTCTCCCTCAGAGCGACTGCCTGCCAGGGCAGTTACTGGGTGTCCTTCAGGGCGACTTCCTGCAAGGGCAGTCACTGGGTGTCCCTCAGGGTGACTGCCTGCCAGGGTCCTTCTGGCCGACCGCCTACCAGGGCAGTTACTGGGTGTCCTTCAGGGCGGCTGCCTGCCAGGGCAGTTACTGGGTGTCCCTCAGAGTGACTGCCTGCCAGGGCAGTTACTGAGTGTCCTTCAGTGTGACCGCCTGCCAGCGCAGTGAAAGACCGCCTGCCAGGGCATTTACTGGGTGTCCTTCAGGATGACCGCCTGCCAGGGCAGTTACTGAGTGTCCTTCAGGGTGACTTCCTGCCAGGGCATTTACTGTGTGTCCTTCAGGGAGACCGCCTGCCAGGGCAGTTACTGAGTGTCCTTTACATTGACCGCCTGCCAGGGAAGTTACTGAGTGTCCTTCAGGGAGACCGCCTGACAGGTCAGTAACTGAGTGCCCTTCAGGATGACCGCCTGCCAGGGCAGTTACTGAGTGTCCTTCAGGGTGACTGCCTGCCAGGGCATTTACTGTGTGTCCTTCAGGACGACCACCTGCCAGGGCAGTTATTGAGTGTCCTTCAGGAAGACCGCCTGCCAGGGAAGTTACTGAGTGTCCTTCAGGGAGACCGCCTGACAGGTCAGTTACTGAGTGCCCTTCTGGGAGACTGCCAGCCAGGGCAGTAACTGAGTGTCCTTCAGGGTGACCGCCTGCCAGGGCAGTTACTGGGTGTCCTTCAGAGCGACCGCCTGCCAGGGCAGTTACTGGGTGTCCTTCAGGGCGACCGCCTGCCAGGGCAGTTACTGGGTGTCCTTCAGAGCGACCGCCTGCCTGGCAGTTACTGAGGGTCTTTCAGGGCGACCGCCTGCCAGGGCAGTTACTGGGTGTCCTTCAGAGTGACCGCCTGCCAGGGCAGTTACTGAGGGTCTTTCAGGGCGACCGCCTGCCAGGGCAGTTACTGGGTGTCCTTCAGAGCGACTGCCTGCCAGGGCAGTTACTGAGGGTCTTTCAGCACGACTGCCTGCCAGGGCAGTTACTGGCTGTCCTTCAGAGCGACTGCCTGCCAGGGCAGTCACTGAGGATCGTTCAGGGCGACGGCCTGCCAGGGCAGTTACTGGGTGTCCTTCAGAGCGAATGCCTGCCAGGCAGTTACTGGGTGTCCCTCAGGGCGACTGGCTGCCAGGGCAGTTACTGGGTCTCCCTCAGAGCAACTGCCTGCCAGGGCAGTTACTGGGTGTCCTTCAGGGCGACTGCCTACCAGGGCAGTTACTGGGTGATCCTCAGGGCGACTGCCTGCCAGGGTCCTTCAGGCTGACTGCCTACCAGGGCAGTTACTGGGTGTCCTTCAGGGCGACTGCCTGCCAGGGCAGTTACTGGGTGTCCCTCAGAGCGACTGCCTGCCAGGGCAGTTACTGAGTGTTCTTCAGTGTGACCGCCTGCCAGCGCAGTGAAAGACCGCCTGTCAGGGCAGTTACTGGATGTCCTTCAGGACGACCGCCTGCCAGGGCAGTTACTGAGTGTCCTTCAGGGAGACCGCCTGCCAGGGCAGTTACTGAGTGTCCTTTACATTGACCGCCTGCCAGGGCAGTTACTGGGTATCCTTCAAGACGACCACCTGCCAGGGCAGTTATTGAGTATCCTTCAGGAAGACCGCCTGCCAGGGAAGTTACTGTTTGTCCTTCAGGGAGACCGCCTGCCAGGGCAGTTACTGAGTGTCCTTTACATTGACCGCCTGCCAGGGCAGTTACTGGGTGTCCTTCAGGATCACCACCTGCAAGGGCAGTTATTGAGTGTCCTTCAGGAAGACCGTCTGCCAGGGAAGTTACTGAGTGTCCTTCAGGGAGACCGCCTGACAGGTCTGTTACTGAGTGCCATTCAGGGTGACTTCCTGCCAGGGCAGTAACTGGGTGTCCTTCAGGGTGACTGCCTGCCAGGGCAGTTACTGGGTGTCCATCAGGACAACCTCCTGCCAGGGCAGTTACTGAGTGTCCTTCAGGGCGACTGTCTGCCAGGGTCCTTCAGGGCGACCACCTGCCAGAGCAGTTACTGGGTGTCCTTCAGGTCGACTGCCTGCCAGGGTCCTTCAGGGCGACCGCCTGCCTGGCCAGTTACTGGGTGTCCTTCAGGGTGACTGCCTGCCAGGGCAGTTACTGGGTGTCCTTGAGGGCGACCGCCTGCCAGGGCAGTTACTGAGGGTCTTTCAGGGCGATCGCCTGCCAGGGCAGTTACTGGGTGTCCTTCAGAGCGACCGCCTGCCAGGGCAGTTACTGGGTGTCCTTCAGGTGACTGCCTGCCAAGACAGTTACTGGGTGTCCTTCAGAGCGACCGCCTGCCAGGGCAGTTACTGAGGGTCTTTCAGGGCGACCGCCTGCCAGGGCAGTTACTGAGGGTCTTTCAGGGCGACCGCCTCCCAGGGCAGTTACTGAGTGTCCTTCAGGGTGACTGCCTGCCAGGGCCTTTATTGGGTGTCCTTCAGAGCAACTGCCTGCCAGGGCAGTTACTGAGGATCTTTCAAAGCGACTGCCTGCCAGGGCAGTTTCTGTTTGTCCTTCAGAGCGACTGCCTGCCAGGGCAGTTACTGAGGGTCATTCAGGGTGACTGCCTGGCAGGGCAGTTACTGGGTGTCCCTCAGAGCGACTGCCTGACAGGGCAGTTAGTGGGTGTCTTTCAGGGCGACTGCCTGCCAGGGCAGTTACTGGGTTTCCTTCAGGACGACCACCTGCCAGGGCAGTTACTGAGTGTCCTTCAGGGTGACTGCCTTCCAGGGCAGTTACTGGGTGTCCTTCAGGGCAACCGCCTGCTAGGGCAGTTACTGGATGTCCCTCAGAGCGACAGCCTGCCAGGGCAGTTACTGGGTGTCCTTCAGGGCGACCGCCTGGCAGGGCAGTTACTGGGTGTCCCTCAAAGTGACGGCCTGCCAGGGCAGTTCCTGGGTGTCCTTCAGGGCGTCTGCTTGCCAGGGCAGTTACTGGGTGTCCCTCAGAGTGACTGCCTGCCAGGGCAGTTACTGAGTGTCCTTCAGTGTGACTGCCTGCCAGGGCAGTGAAAGACCGCCTGCCAGGGCAGTTACTGGATGTCCTTCAGGACGACTGCCTGCCAGGGCAGTTACTGGGTGTCCTTCAGGGCGACTGCCTGCCAGGGCAGTTACTGGGTGTCCCTCAGAGTGACTGCCTCCCAGGGCAGTTACTGAATGTCCTTCAGGGTGACTGCCTGCCAGGGCAGTTACTGGGTGTCCTTCAGGGAGACTGCCTGCCAGGCCAGTTACTGAATGTCGTTTACATTGACCGCCTTCCAGTGCAGTTACTAGGTGTCCTTCAGGACGACCGCCTGCCAGGGCAGTTATTGAGTGTCCTTCAGGAAGACCGCCTGCCAAGGCAGTGAAAGACTGTCTGCCAGGGCAGTTACTGGGTGTCCTTCAGGACGACCGCCTGCCAGGGCAGTAACTGGGTGTCCTTCAGTGTGACTGCCTGCCAGGGCAGTTACTGGGTGTCCTTCAGAGAGACCGCCTGCCGGGGCAGTTACTGAGTGTCCTTTACATTGACCGCCTGCCAGGGCAGTTATTGAGTGTCCTTCAGGAAGACCGCCTGCCAGGGCAATTACTGAGTGTCCTTCAGGGAGACCGCCTGCCAGGTCAGTTACTGAGTGTCCTTCAGGGTGACTGCCTGCCAGGGCAGTAACTGGGTGTCCTTCAGGGTGACTGCCTGCCAGGGCAGTTCCTGGGTGTCCATCAGGACGACCGCCTGCCAGGACAGTTACTGGGTGTCCTTCAGGGTGACCGCCTTCCAGGGCAGTTACTGGGTGTCCTTCAGTGCGACCGCCTGCCAGGACAGTTACTGGATGTCCTTCAGAGCGACCGCCTGCCAGGGCAGTTACTGGGTGTCCTTCAGGGCGACCGCCTGCCAGGGCAGTTACTGGGTGTCCCTCAGAGCGACCGCCTGCCAGGGCAGTTACTGGGTGTCCTTCAGGGCGACTGCCTGCCAGGGTCCTCCAGGCCGACTGCCTACCAGGGCAGTTACTGGGTGTCCTTCAGGTCGACTGCCTGCCAGGGCAGTTACTGGGTGTCCCTCAGAGTGACTGCCTGCCAGGGCAGTTACTGAGTGTCCTTCAGTGTGACCGCCTGCCAGGGCAGTGAACGACCGCCTGCCAGGGCAGTTATTGGATGTCCTTCAGGAGGACCGCCTGCCAGGCCAGTTACTGAGTGTCCTTCAGGGTGACTGCCTGCCAGGACAGTTACTGGGTGTCCTTCAGGGAGACCGCCTGCCAGGCCAGTTACTGAGTGTCCTTTACATTGACCGCCTTCCAGGGCAGTTACTGGGTGTCCTTCAGGATGACCGCCTGCCAGGGCAGTTATTGAGTGTCCTTCAGGAAGACCGCCTGCCAGGGCAGTGAAAGACCGTCTGCCAGGGCAGTTACTGGGTGTCCTTCAGGACGACCGCCTGCCAGGGCAGTTGCTGAGTTTCCTTCAGGGTGACTGCCTGCCAGGGCAGTTATTGGGTGTCCTTCAGGGAGACCGCCTGCCAGGGCAGTTACTGAGTGTCCTTTACATTGACTGCCTTCCAGGGCAGTTACTGAGTGTCCTTCAGGAAGACCGCCTGCCAGGGCATTTACTGAGTGTCCTTCAGGGAGACCGCCTGCCAGGTCAGTTACTGAGTGTCCTTCAGGGTGACTGCCTGCCAGGGCAGTAACTGGGTGTCCTTCGGGGTGACTGCCTGCCAGGGCTGTTACTGGGTGTCCATCAGGACGACTGCCTGCCAGGGCAGTTACTGAGTGTCCTTCAGGGCGACTGTCTGCCAGGGTCCTTCAGGGCGACCGCCTGCCAGGGCAGTTACTGGGTGTCCCTCAGAGAGACTTCCTGCCAGGGCAGTTACTGGGTGTCCTTCAGGGCGACTGCCTGCCAGGGCAGTTACTGGGTGTCCCTCAGAGCGACTGCCTGCCAGGGCAGTTACTGGGTGTCCTTCAGGGCGACTGCCTGCCAGGGCAGGAACTGGGTCTCCCTCAGAGCGACTGCCTGCCAGGGCAGTTACTGGGTGTCCTTCAGGGCGACTTCCTGCCAGGGCAGTTACTGGGTGTCCCTCAGGGCGACTGCCTGCCAGGGTCCTTCAGGCCGACCGCCTACCAGGGCAGTTACTGGGTGTCCTTCAGGGCAGCTGCCTGCCAGGGCAGTTACTGGGTGTCCCTCAGAGCGACTGCCTGCCAGTGCAGTAACTGAGTGTCCTTCAGTTTGACCGCCTGCCAGTGCAGTGAAAGACCGCCTGCCAGGGCATTTACTGGGTGTCCTTCAGGATGACCGCCTGCCAGGGCAGTTACTGAGTGTCCTTCAGGGTGACTGCCTGCCAGGGCAGTTACTGTGTGTCCTTCAGGGAGACCGCCTGCCAGGGCAGTTACTGAGTGTCCTTTACATTGACCGCCTGCCAGTGCAGTTACTGGGTGTCCTTCAGCACGACCACCTGCCAGGTCAGTTGTTGAGTGTCCTTCAGGAAGACCGCCTGCCAGGGAAGTTACT
Organism: Ambystoma mexicanum; assembly: GCF_040938575.1. Lineage (NCBI taxonomy): Eukaryota > Metazoa > Chordata > Amphibia > Caudata > Ambystomatidae > Ambystoma > Ambystoma mexicanum. The sequence continues at coordinate 19,754,365 of NC_090923.1, read as the reverse complement.
GAGTGTCCTTCAGGGAGACCGCCTGACAGGTCAGTTACTGAGTGCCCTTCAGGGTGACTGCCAACCAGGGCAGTAACTGAGTGTCCTTCAGGGTGACTGCCTGCCAGGGCAGTTACTGGGTGTCCATCAGGACAACCGCCTGCCAGGGCAGTTACTGAGTGTCCTTCAGGGTGAATGTCTGCCAGGGTCCTTCAGGGCAACCGCCTGCCAGGACAGTTACTGGGTGTCCTTCAGGGCGACTGCCTGCTAGGGTCCTTCAGGGCGACCGCCTGCCAGGGCAGTTACTGGGTATCCTTCAGGGTGACTGCCTGCCAGGGCAGTTACTGGGTGTCCTTCAGGGCGACCGCCTGCCAGGGCAGTTACTGAGGGTCTTTCAGGGTGACCACCTGCCAGGGCAGTTACTGGGTGTCCTTCAGAGTGACCGCCTGCCAGGGCAGTTACTGGGTGTCCTTCAGGACGACCGCCTGCCAGGCAAGTAACTGGGTGTCCTTCAGGGTGACCGCCTTCCAGGGCAGTTACTGGATGTCCTTCAGGGCGACCGCCTGCCAGGATAGTTACTGGATGTCCCTCAGAGCGACCGCCTGCCAGGGCAGTTACTGGGTGTCCTTCAGGGCGACTGCCTGCCAGGGTCCTCCAGGCCGACCGCCTACCAGGGCAGTTACTGTGTGTCCTTCAGGGCAACTGCCTGCCAGGACAGTTACTGGGTGTCCCTCAGAGTGACTGCCTGCCAGGGCAGTTACTGAGTGTCCTTCAGTGTGACCGCCTGCCAGGGCAGTTACTGGATGTCCTTCAGGAGGACCGCCTGCCAGGCCAGTTACTGAGTGTCCTTCAGGGTGACTGCCTGCCAGGCCAGTTACTGAGTGTCCTTTACATTGACCGCCTTCCAAGGCAGTTACTGGGTGTCCTTCAGGATGACCGCCTGCCAGGGCAGTTATTGAGTGTCCTCCAGGAAGACCGCCTGCCAGGGCAGTGAAAGACCGTCTGCCAGGGCAGTTACTGGGTGTCCTTTAGGACGACCGCCTGCCAGGGCATTTACTGAGTGTCCTTCAGGGAGACCGCCTGCCAGGTCAGTTACTGAATGTCCTTCAGGTTGACTGCCTGCCAGCGCAGTAACTGGGTGTCCTTCAGGGTGACTGCCTGCCAGGGCTGTTACTGGGTGTCCATCAGGACAACCGCCTGCCAGGGCAGTTACTGAGTTTCCTTCAGGGCGACTGTCTGCCAGGGTCCTTCAGGGCGACCGCCTGCCAAGGCAGTTACTGGGTGTCCCTCAGAGCAACTTCCTGCCAGGGCAGTTACTGGGTGTCCTTCAGGGCGACTGCCTGCCAGGGCAGTTACTGAGTGTCCCTCAGAGCGACTGCCTGCCAGGGCAGTTACTGGGTGTCCTTCAGGGCGACTGCCTGCCAGGGCAGGAACTGGGTCTCCCTCAGAGCGACTGCCTGCCAGGGCAGTTACTGGGTGTCCTTCAGGGCGACTTCCTGCAAGGGCAGTCACTGGGTGTCCCTCAGGGTGACTGCCTGCCAGGGTCCTTCTGGCCGACCGCCTACCAGGGCAGTTACTGGGTGTCCTTCAGGGCGGCTGCCTGCCAGGGCAGTTACTGGGTGTCCCTCAGAGTGACTGCCTGCCAGGGCAGTTACTGAGTGTCCTTCAGTGTGACCGCCTGCCAGCGCAGTGAAAGACCGCCTGCCAGGGCATTTACTGGGTGTCCTTCAGGATGACCGCCTGCCAGGGCAGTTACTGAGTGTCCTTCAGGGTGACTTCCTGCCAGGGCATTTACTGTGTGTCCTTCAGGGAGACCGCCTGCCAGGGCAGTTACTGAGTGTCCTTTACATTGACCGCCTGCCAGGGAAGTTACTGAGTGTCCTTCAGGGAGACCGCCTGACAGGTCAGTTACTGAGTGCCCTTCAGGATGACCGCCTGCCAGGGCAGTTACTGAGTGTCCTTCAGGGTGACTGCCTGCCAGGGCATTTACTGTGTGTCCTTCAGGACGACCACCTGCCAGGGCAGTTATTGAGTGTCCTTCAGGAAGACCGCCTGCCAGGGAAGTTACTGAGTGTCCTTCAGGGAGACCGCCTGACAGGTCAGTTACTGAGTGCCCTTCTGGGAGACTGCCAGCCAGGGCAGTAACTGAGTGTCCTTCAGGGTGACCGCCTGCCAGGGCAGTTACTGGGTGTCCTTCAGAGCGACCGCCTGCCAGGGCAGTTACTGGGTGTCCTTCAGGGCGACCGCCTGCCAGGGCAGTTACTGGGTGTCCTTCAGAGCGACCGCCTGCCTGGCAGTTACTGAGGGTCTTTCAGGGCGACCGCCTGCCAGGGCAGTTACTGGGTGTCCTTCAGAGTGACCGCCTGCCAGGGCAGTTACTGAGGGTCTTTCAGGGCGACCGCCTGCCAGGGCAGTTACTGGGTGTCCTTCAGAGCGACTGCCTGCCAGGGCAGTTACTGAGGGTCTTTCAGCACGACTGCCTGCCAGGGCAGTTACTGGCTGTCCTTCAGAGCGACTGCCTGCCAGGGCAGTCACTGAGGATCGTTCAGGGCGACGGCCTGCCAGGGCAGTTACTGGGTGTCCTTCAGAGCGAATGCCTGCCAGGCAGTTACTGGGTGTCCCTCAGGGCGACTGGCTGCCAGGGCAGTTACTGGGTCTCCCTCAGAGCAACTGCCTGCCAGGGCAGTTACTGGGTGTCCTTCAGGGCGACTGCCTACCAGGGCAGTTACTGGGTGACCCTCAGGGCGACTGCCTGCCAGGGTCCTTCAGGCTGACTGCCTACCAGGGCAGTTACTGGGTGTCCTTCAGGGCGACTGCCTGCCAGGGCAGTTACTGGGTGTCCCTCAGAGCGACTGCCTGCCAGGGCAGTTACTGAGTGTTCTTCAGTGTGACCGCCTGCCAGCGCAGTGAAAGACCGCCTGTCAGGGCAGTTACTGGATGTCCTTCAGGACGACCGCCTGCCAGGGCAGTTACTGAGTGTCCTTCAGGGAGACCGCCTGCCAGGGCAGTTACTGAGTGTCCTTTACATTGACCGCCTGCCAGGGCAGTTACTGGGTATCCTTCAGGACGACCACCTGCCAGGGCAGTTATTGAGTATCCTTCAGGAAGACCGCCTGCCAGGGAAGTTACTGTTTGTCCTTCAGGGAGACCGCCTGCCAGGGCATTTACTGAGTGTCCTTTACATTGACCGCCTGCCAGGGCAGTTACTGGGTGTCCTTCAGGATCACCACCTGCAAGGGCAGTTATTGAGTGTCCTTCAGGAAGACCGTCTGCTAGGGAAGTTACTGAGTGTCCTTCAGGGAGACCGCCTGACAGGTCTGTTACTGAGTGCCATTCAGGGTGACTTCCTGCCAGGGCAGTAACTGGGTGTCCTTCAGGGTGACTGCCTGCCAGGGCAGTTACTGGGTGTCCATCAGGACAACCGCCTGCCAGGGCAGTTACTGAGTGTCCTTCAGGGCGACTGTCTGCCAGGGTCCTTCAGGGCGACCACCTGCCAGAGCAGTTACTGGGTGTCCTTCAGGTCGACTGCCTGCCAGGGTCCTTCAGGGCGACCGCCTGCCTGGCCAGTTACTGGGTGTCCTTCAGGGTGACTGCCTGCCAGGCAAGTTACTGGGTGTCCTTGAGGGCGACCGCCTGCCAGGGCAGTTACTGAGGGTCTTTCAGGGCGATCGCCTGCCAGGGCAGTTACTGGGTGTCCTTCAGAGCGACCGCCTGCCAGGGCAGTTACTGGGTGTCCTTCAGGTGACTGCCTGCCAGGACAGTTACTGGGTGTCCTTCAGAGCGACCGCCTGCCAGGGCAGTTACTGAGGGTCTTTCAGGGCGACCGCCTGCCAGGGCAGTTACTGAGGGTCTTTCAGGGCGACCGCCTCCCAGGGCAGTTACTGAGTGTCCTTCAGGGTGACTGCCTGCCAGGGCCTTTATTGGGTGTCCTTCAGAGCAACTGCCTGCCAGGGCAGTTACTGAGGATCTTTCAAAGCGACTGCCTGCCAGGGCAGTTTCTGTTTGTCCTTCAGAGCGACTGCCTGCCAGGGCAGTTACTGAGGGTCATTCAGGGTGACTGCCTGGCAGGGCAGTTACTGGGTATCCCTCAGAGCGACTGCCTGACAGGGCAGTTAGTGGGTGTCTTTCAGGGCGACTGCCTGCCAGGGCAGTTACTGGGTGTCCTTCAGGACGACCACCTGCCAGGGCAGTTACTGAGTGTCCTTCAGGGTGACTGCCTTCCAGGGCAGTTACTGGGTGTCCTTCAGGGCAACCGCCTGCTAGGGCAGTTACTGGATGTCCCTCAGAGCGACAGCCTGCCAGGGCAGTTACTGGGTGTCCTTCAGGGCGACCGCCTGGCAGGGCAGTTACTGGGTGTCCCTCAAAGTGACGGCCTGCCAGGGCAGTTCCTGGGTGTCCTTCAGGGCATCTGCTTGCCAGGGCAGTTACTGGGTGTCCCTCAGAGTGACTGCCTGCCAGGGCAGTTACTGAGTGTCCTTCAGTGTGACTGCCTGCCAGGGCAGTGAAAGACCGCCTGCCAGGGCAGTTACTGGATGTCCTTCAGGACGACTGCCTGCCAGGGCAGTTACTGGGTGTCCTTCAGGGCGACTGCCTGCCAGGGCAGTTACTGGGTGTCCCTCAGAGTGACTGCCTCCCAGGGCAGTTACTGAATGTCCTTCAGGGTGACTGCCTGCCAGGGCAGTTACTGGGTGTCCTTCAGGGAGACTGCCTGCCAGGCCAGTTACTGAATGTCGTTTACATTGACCGCCTTCCAGTGCAGTTACTAGGTGTCCTTCAGGACGACCGCCTGCCAGGGCAGTTATTGAGTGTCCTTCAGGAAGACCGCCTGCCAAGGCAGTGAAAGACTGTCTGCCAGGGCAGTTACTGGGTGTCCTTCAGGACGACCGCCTGCCAGGGCAGTAACTGGGTGTCCTTCAGTGTGACTGCCTGCCAGGGCAGTTACTGGGTGTCCTTCAGAGAGACCGCCTGCCGGGGCAGTTACTGAGTGTCCTTTACATTGACCGCCTGCCAGGGCAGTTATTGAGTGTCCTTCAGGAAGACCGCCTGCCAGGGCAATTACTGAGTGTCCTTCAGGGAGACCGCCTGCCAGGTCAGTTACTGAGTGTCCTTCAGGGTGACTGCCTGCCAGGGCAGTAACTGGGTGTCCTTCAGGGTGACTGCCTGCCAGGGCAGTTCCTGGGTGTCCATCAGGACGACCGCCTGCCAGGACAGTTACTGGGTGTCCTTCAGGGTGACCGCCTTCCAGGGCAGTTACTGGGTGTCCTTCAGTGCGACCGCCTGCCAGGACAGTTACTGGATGTCCTTCAGAGCGACCGCCTGCCAGGGCAGTTACTGGGTGTCCTTCAGGGTGACCGCCTGCCAGGGCAGTTACTGGGTGTCCCTCAGAGCGACCGCCTGCCAGGGCAGTTACTGGGTGTCCTTCAGGGCGACTGCCTGCCAGGGTCCTCCAGGCCGACTGCCTACCAGGGCAGTTACTGGGTGTCCTTCAGGTCGACTGCCTGCCAGGGCAGTTACTGGGTGTCCCTCAGAGTGACTGCCTGCCAGGGCAGTTACTGAGTGTCCTTCAGTGTGACCGCCTGCCAGGGCAGTGAACGACCGCCTGCCAGGGCAGTTATTGGATGTCCTTCAGGAGGACCGCCTGCCAGGCCAGTTACTGAGTGTCCTTCAGGGTGACTGCCTGCCAGGACAGTTACTGGGTGTCCTTCAGGGAGACCGCCTGCCAGGCCAGTTACTGAGTGTCCTTTACATTGATCGCCTTCCAGGGCAGTTACTGGGTGTCCTTCAGGATGACCGCCTGCCAGGGCAGTTATTGAGTGTCCTTCAGGAAGACCGCCTGCCAGGGCAGTGAAAGACCGTCTGCCAGGGCAGTTACTGGGTGTCCTTCAGGACGACCGCCTGCCAGGGCATTTGCTGAGTTTCCTTCAGGGTGACTGCCTGCCAGGGCAGTTATTGGGTGTCCTTCAGGGAGACCGCCTGCCAGGGCAGTTACTGAGTGTCCTTTACATTGACTGCCTTCCAGGGCAGTTACTGAGTGTCCTTCAGGAAGACCGCCTGCCAGGGCATTTACTGAGTGTCCTTCAGGGAGACCGCCTGCCAGGTCAGTTACTGAGTGTCCTTCAGGGTGACTGCCTGCCAGGGCAGTAACTGGGTGTCCTTCGGGGTGACTGCCTGCCAGGGCTGTTACTGGGTGTCCATCAGGACGACTGCCTGCCAGGGCAGTTACTGAGTGTCCTTCAGGGCGACTGTCTGCCAGGGTCCTTCAGGGCGACCGCCTGCCAGGGCAGTTACTGGGTGTCCCTCAGAGAGACTTCCTGCCAGGGCAGTTACTGGGTGTCCTTCAGGGCGACTGCCTGCCAGGGCAGTTACTGGGTGTCCCTCAGAGCGACTGCCTGCCAGGGCAGTTACTGGGTGTCCTTCAGGGCGACTTCCTGCCAGGGCAGTTACTGGGTGTCCCTCAGGGCGACTGCCTGCCAGGGTCCTTCAGGCCGACCGCCTACCAAGGCAGTTACTGGGTGTCCTTCAGGGCAGCTGCCTGCCAGGGCAGTTACTGGGTGTCCCTCAGAGCGACTGCCTGCCAGTGCAGTAACTGAGTGTCCTTCAGTTTGACCGCCTGCCAGTGCAGTGAAAGACCGCCTGCCAGGGCATTTACTGGGTGTCCTTCAGGATGACCGCCTGCCAGGGCAGTTACTGAGTGTCCTTCAGGGTGACTGCCTGCCAGGGCAGTTACTGTGTGTCCTTCAGGGAGACCGCCTGCCAGGGCAGTTACTGAGTGTCCTTCAGGGTGACCGCCTTCCAGGGCAGTTACTGGATGTCCTTCAGGGCGACCGCCTGCCAGGATCGTTACTGGATGTCCCTCAGAGCGACCGCCTGCCAGGGCAGTTACTGGGTGTCCTTCAGGGCGACTGCCTGCCAGGGTCCTCCAGGCCGACCGCCTACCAGGGCAGTTACTGTGTGTCCTTCAGGGCAACTGCCTGCCAGGACAGTTACTGGGTGTCCCTCAGAGTGACTGCCTGCCAGGGCAGTTACTGAGTGTCCTTCAGTGTGACCGCCTGCCAGGGCAGTTACTGGATGTCCTTCAGGAGGACCGCCTGCCAGGCCAGTTACTGAGTGTCCTTCAGGGTGACTGCCTGCCAGGCCAGTTACTGAGTGTCCTTTACATTGACCGCCTTCCAGGGCAGTTACTGGGTGTCCTTCAGGATGACCGCCTGCCAGGGCAGTTATTGAGTGTCCTCCAGGAAGACCGCCTGCCAGGGCAGTGAAAGACCGTCTGCCAGGGCAGTTACTGGGTGTCCTTTAGGACGACCGCCTGCCAGGGCATTTACTGAGTGTCCTTCAGGGAGACCGCCTGCCAGGTCAGTTACTGAATGTCCTTCAGGTTGACTGCCTGCCAGGGCAGTAACTGGGTGTCCTTCAGGGTGACTGCCTGCCAGGGCTGTTACTGGGTGTCCATCAGGACAACCGCCTGCCAGGGCAGTTACTGAGTGTCCCTCAGAGCGACTGCCTGCCAGGGCAGTTACTGGGTGTCCTTCAGGGCGACTGCCTGCCAGGGCAGGAACTGGGTCTCCCTCAGAGCGACTGCCTGCCAGGGCAGTTACTGGGTGTCCTTCAGGGCGGCTGCCTGCCAGGGCAGTTACTGGGTGTCCCTCAGAGTGACTGCCTGCCAGGGCAGTTACTGAGTGTCCTTCAGTGTGACCGCCTGCCAGCGCAGTGAAAGACCGCCTGCCAGGGCATTTACTGGGTGTCCTTCAGGATGACCGCCTGCCAGGGCAGTTACTGAGTGTCCTTCAGGGTGACTGCCTGCCAGGGCATTTACTGTGTGTCCTTCAGGGAGACCGCCTGCCAGGGCAGTTACTGAGTGTCCTTTACATTGACCGCCTGCCAGGGAAGTTACTGAGTGTCCTTCAGGGAGACCGCCTGACAGGTCAGTTACTGAGTGCCCTTCAGGATGACCGCCTGCCAGGGCAGTTACTGAGTGTCCTTCAGGGTGACTGCCTGCCAGGGCATTTACTGTGTGTCCTTCAGGACGACCACCTGCCAGGGCAGTTATTGAGTGTCCTTCAGGAAGACCGCCTGCCAGGGAAGTTACTGAGTGTCCTTCAGGGAGACCGCCTGACAGGTCAGTTACTGAGTGCCCTTCTGGGAGACTGCCAGCCAGGGCAGTAACTGAGTGTCCTTCAGGGTGACCGCCTGCCAGGGCAGTTACTGGGTGTCCTTCAGAGCGACCGCCTGCCAGGGCAGTTACTGGGTGTCCTTCAGGGCGACCGCCTGCCAGGGCAGTTACTAGGTGTCCTTCAGAGCGACCGCCTGCCTGGCAGTTACTGAGGGTCTTTCAGGGCGACCGCCTGCCAGGGCAGTTACTGGGTGTCCTTCAGAGTGACCGCCTGCCAGGGCAGTTACTGAGGGTCTTTCAGGGCGACCGCCTGCCAGGGCAGTTACTGGGTGTCCTTCAGAGCGACTGCCTGCCAGGGCAGTTACTGAGGGTCTTTCAGCACGACTGCCTGCCAGGGCAGTTACTGGCTGTCCTTCAGAGCGACTGCCTGCCAGGGCAGTCACTGAGGATCGTTCAGGGCGACGGCCTGCCAGGGCAGTTACTGGGTGTCCTTCAGAGCGAATGCCTGCCAGGCAGTTACTGGGTGTCCCTCAGGGCGACTGGCTGCCAGGGCAGTTACTGGGTCTCCCTCAGAGCAACTGCCTGCCAGGGCAGTTACTGGGTGTCCTTCAGGGCGACTGCCTACCAGGGCAGTTACTGGGTGACCCTCAGGGCGACTGCCTGCCAGGGTCCTTCAGGCTGACTGCCTACCAGGGCAGTTACTGGGTGTCCTTCAGGGCGACTGCCTGCCAGGGCAGTTACTGGGTGTCCCTCAGAGCGACTGCCTGCCAGGGCAGTTACTGAGTGTTCTTCAGTGTGACCGCCTGCCAGCGCAGTGAAAGACCGCCTGTCAGGGCAGTTACTGGATGTCCTTCAGGACGACCGCCTGCCAGGGCAGTTACTGAGTGTCCTTCAGGGAGACCGCCTGCCAGGGCAGTTACTGAGTGTCCTTTACATTGACCGCCTGCCAGGGCAGTTACTGGGTATCCTTCAGGACGACCACCTGCCAGGGCAGTTATTGAGTATCCTTCAGGAAGACCGCCTGCCAGGGAAGTTACTGTTTGTCCTTCAGGGAGACCGCCTGCCAGGGCAGTTACTGAGTGTCCTTTACATTGACCGCCTGCCAGGGCAGTTACTGGGTGTCCTTCAGGATCACCACCTGCAAGGGCAGTTATTGAGTGTCCTTCAGGAAGACCGTCTGCCAGGGAAGTTACTGAGTGTCCTTCAGGGAGACCGCCTGACAGGTCTGTTACTGAGTGCCATTCAGGGTGACTTCCTGCCAGGGCAGTAACTGGGTGTCCTTCAGGGTGACTGCCTGCCAGGGCAGTTACTGGGTGTCCATCAGGACAACCGCCTGCCAGGGCAGTTACTGAGTGTCCTTCAGGGCGACTGTCTGCCAGGGTCCTTCAGGGCGACCACCTGCCAGAGCAGTTACTGGGTGTCCTTCAGGTCGACTGCCTGCCAGGGTCCTTCAGGGCGACTGCCTGCCTGGCCAGTTACTGGGTGTCCTTCAGGGTGACTGCCTGCCAGGGCAGTTACTGGGTGTCCTTGAGGGCGACCGCCTGCCAGGGCAGTTACTGAGGGTCTTTCAGGGCGATCGCCTGCCAGGGCAGTTACTGGGTGTCCTTCAGAGCGACCGCCTGCCAGGGCAGTTACTGGGTGTCCTTCAGGTGACTGCCTGCCAGGACAGTTACTGGGTGTCCTTCAGAGCGACCGCCTGCCAGGGCAGTTACTGAGGGTCTTTCAGGGCGACCGCCTGCTAGGGCAGTTCCTGGGTGTCCTTCAGAGCGACCGCCTGCCAGGGCAGTTACTGAGGGTCTTTCAGGGCGACCGCCTGCCAGGGCAGTTACTGGGTGTCCTTCAGAGCGACCGCCTGCCAGGGCAGTTACTGAGGGTCTTTCAGCGCGACCGCCTGCCAGGGCAGTTACTGGGTGTCCTTCAGAGCGACTGCCTGCCAGGGCAGTTACTGAGGGTCGTTCAGGGCGACCGCCTGCCAGGGCAGTTACTGGGGGTCTTTCAGAGCGACTTCCTGCCAGGGCAGTTACTGGGTGTCCTTCAGAGGGACTGCCTGCCAGGGCAGTTACTGAGGGTCTTTCAGAGCGACTGCCTGCCAGGCCAGTTACTAGCTGTCTTTCAGAGCGACTGCCTGCCAGGGCAGTTACTGAGGGTCTTTCAGAGCGACTGCCTGCCAGGGCAGTTACTGGCTGTCTTTCAGGGCGACTGCCTGCCAGAGCAGTTACTGGTTGTCCTTCAGCACGACCGCCTGCCAGGGCAGTTACTGGGTGTCCTTCAGAGCGACCGCCTGCCAGGGCAGTTACTCAGGGTCTTTCAGGGCGACCGCCTGCCAAGGCAGTTACTGGGTGTCCTTCAGAGCGACCGCCTGCCAGGGCAGTTACTGAGGGTCTTTCAGGGCGACTGCCTGCCAGTGCTGTTACTGAGGGTCTTTCAGGGCGACCGCCTGCCAAGGCAGTTACTGGGTGTCCTTGAGGGCGACCGCCTGCCAGGGCAGTTACTGAGGGTCTTTCAGGGCGATCGCCTGCCAGGGCAGTTACTGGGTGTCCTTCAGAGCGACCGCCTGCCAGGGCAGTTACTGGGTGTCCTTCAGGTGACTGCCTGCCAGGACAGTTACTGGGTGTCCTTCAGAGCGACCGCCTGCCAGGGCAGTTACTGAGGGTCTTTCAGGGCGACCGCCTGCTAGGGCAGTTCCTGGGTGTCCTTCAGAGCGACCGCCTGCCAGGGCAGTTACTGAGGGTCTTTCAGGGCGACCGCCTGCCAGGGCAGTTACTGGGTGTCCTTCAGAGCGACCGCCTGCCAGGGCAGTTACTGAGGGTCTTTCAGCGCGACCGCCTGCCAGGGCAGTTACTGGGTGTCCTTCAGAGCGACTGCCTGCCAGGGCAGTTACTGAGGGTCGTTCAGGGCGACCGCCTGCCAGGGCAGTTACTGGGGGTCTTTCAGAGCGACTTCCTGCCAGGGCAGTTACTGGGTGTCCTTCAGAGGGACTGCCTGCCAGGGCAGTTACTGAGGGTCTTTCAGAGCGACTGCCTGCCAGGCCAGTTACTAGCTGTCTTTCAGAGCGACTGCCTGCCAGGGCAGTTACTGAGGGTCTTTCAGAGCGACTGCCTGCCAGGGCAGTTACTGGCTGTCTTTCAGGGCGACTGCCTGCCAGAGCAGTTACTGGTTGTCCTTCAGCACGACCGCCTGCCAGGGCAGTTACTGGGTGTCCTTCAGAGCGACCGCCTGCCAGGGCAGTTACTGAGGGTCTTTCAGGGCGACCGCCTGCCAAGGCAGTTACTGGGTGTCCTTCAGAGCGACCGCCTGCCAGGGCAGTTACTGAGGGTCTTTCAGGGCGACTGCCTGCCAGTGCTGTTACTGAGGGTCTTTCAGGGCGACCGCCTGCCAGGGCAGTTACTGGGTGTCCTTCAGAGCGACTGCCTGCCAGGGCAGTTACTGAGGGTCTTTCAACGCGACTGCCTGCCAGGGCAGTTACTGGGTGTCCTTCAGAGCGACTGCCTGCCAGGGCAGTTACTGACGGTCGTTCAGGGTGACTCTCTGCCACAGGGCAGTTACTGAGGGTCTTTCAGGGCGACTTCCTGCCAGGGCAGTTACTGGGTGTCCTTCAGAGCGACTGCCTGCCAGGGCAGTTACTGAGGGTCTTTCAGAGCGACTGCCTGCCAGGGCAGTTACTGGCTGTCCTCAGAGCGACTGCCTGCCAGGGCAGTTACTGGGTGTCCTTCAGGGCGACCGCCTGCCAGGGCAGTTACTGGGTGTCCTTCAGAGCGATCGCCTGCCAGGGCAGTTACTGAGGGTCTTTCAGGGTAACCGCCTGCCAGGGCAGTTACTGGGTGTCTTTCAGAGCGACCGCCTGCCAGGGCAGTTACTGAGGGTCTTTCACGGCGACCACCTGCCAGGGTAGTTACTGAGAGTCTTTCAGGGCGACCACCTGCCAGCTCAGTTACTAGGTGTCCTTCAGAGCGACTGCCCGCCAGGGCAGTTACTGAGGGTCTTTCAGAGCGACTGCCTGCCAGGGCAGTTACTGTCTCTCCTTCAGAGCGACTATCTGCCAGGGCAGTTACTGGGTGTCCTTCAGGGGGACCGCCTGCCAGGGCAGTTACTGAGGGTCTTTCAGGGCGACCGCCTGCAGTGCAGTTACTGGGTGTCCTTCAGAGTGACTGCCTGCCAGGGCAGTTAAAGAGGGTCTTTCAGGGTGACTGCCTGCCAGGTCAGTTACTGGGTGTCCTTCAGAGCGACTGCCTGCCAGGGCAGTTACTGAGGGTCTTTCAGGGCGACTGGCTGCCAGGGCAGTTACTGGGTGTCCTTCAGAGCAACTGCCTGACAGGGCAGTTACTGAGGGTCTTTCAGGGCGCCTCCCTGCCAGGGCAGTTACTGGGTGTCCTTCATGACGACCGCCTGCCAGGGCAGTTACTATGTGTCCCTCCGAGCGACTGCCTGCCAGGGCAGTTACTGAGTGTCTTTCAGGGCGACCACCTGCCAGGGCAATTACTGAGTGTCCTTCAGGGCGACTGCCTGCCAGAGTCCCTTCTCCAAACTGTGGCCTATTATTTCCAATTAACTCCCTCAGTCACGTGTTTTTTTAATGCCAGGGATGTGGCTGGTTTGGGCCAGTTCAGACATTGCAAACAACTCTTACATAATACAAATGCAATATATAGCCACTCAGAATTCCTGTTTCTGATGCTGCAGCTTCTCGGCCAAGTCAGGTTACACAGGACCTCCCGTTTAGAACTATAATGCCCCCTCGCCTCACAACCAGCAGTTCCCCTTCCCCTTGCGTTCTCTCACCGGATAAACCCCTGCATCCCCCTTTGTGAAAATGTGAATACTTTTCCCAAGATAGGCATTAAAGGTGAAGCAAAAGTTATTAACTAAGCAGTGACTGCCGCACAGGGGGTTTTCCTAGCAGTTAATGGCCCAGTAGCCAAACTGAGAGTGTTTAACAAGCTTACCCCCAGGAAAGCCAGTCTGCTGAGGGGTTAGCACCCGGCATATTGTGTGGCTGTCAATAGCATTGTTTACGTTGAGAAATGGTACAGCAGGTGCTTCACACTTTCATAAAAACTACAGATAAAGATGGCTGCCGTGGACATGGCGATGGAGATTGTAGCAGTCCCTTCCTCATTTGCATGATGGCCATCTGACAAAGGATTACGTGTGGGCCTTGGGGGTTAAGAGGGGCAGAGGGGAGGAGCATCAGCAGTAATGGGTGGCAAGGGTGGGAGGCAAGGAGACAGCGAGGGCATGGAGGAGAGTCCATAAGTAAAGAAGTGGGGGGAACTGGGAGTGTGGTGGGGTGGGCTGGTGCAGAGAAGTGAAGTGCTCTACAGGTGAGAGGGGGTATTGATGACATCCATTTCATCATATGTAAAAGATCAGGAAATGACATCATACAATGAGTACAAAGGCAATACTTACATAGAGGGTAACCGGTGGGGGGAAGTGGTCCTCGTACCATCCCTGGATGAATATCAAATGGCCAACTCTGAAAGATAATATGAGAAGTAACCACCACATTGAATGGAGCCCAAGACCCTCACAGGCAGACCCCACCATGTTGTCCCACAGCCCAACAGTCCTGCAGTGATGGCATCTTTGACCATGAGCTGCAGCAATTGCAACAACGTGATGAAGGGTAATAATTTAACGCACCCAAAAATGAGCTAAAATCAAACTCAGGTACCATGCTACCTGCCTGTCAGAAAACATCATTTATGCCATCAAGTGCCTGTGTGGCATCTATTACATAGGAGAAACAGCACGCAAGATACGAGTGAGGATCAATTAACATAAATCATGTATTCGCAGCAACAATTTGACCTCATCAGCAGCAAGACATTTTAAGGAGAATGAACATTCCATAACTCAACTGAGGTTTGCAGTACTTGAGGTACAATCGACCAAAGGATCCAACAAAGATATGAAAAAATGGAGGGTTCAACAAGAAGCTTTCTGGATTGAGAAATTAGACTCACTATTCCCTGATGGAATTAATGAGGAATTTGATTTAAGTTGTTTTTTTTTTATTTTACTTGGCATCAGCAGCCCAATTACCATTGAATTATGTGAATCAAGCCCAACCATGTTTTCTTCCACGTGGTCCTTTACATAACCATTTAAGCAACTGCCAAGTTTGGTGGTGTGGAGTTTTCTTTAAATACTCTATGTCTTGACAGACACAAGCTACAAGCAACTAACAGTTTAGGTACAATTGTAAATGTATGTGAGATTAGTATAATACGTATACATATGAGTTATTCTGTGATGAATTTAACCATTGATTCAACTAATTAATGTCTGCTCAACACCTACCCACAGTATTGAGTTTCCCCTAATCAACAGGTCTATCGATGACTCTTTGAAGGTTAATGTATTGGCAGAAGTGCTACACGTTTTTTCTGTCGATTTCCCATTATGAGATTGGCACGAGGCGCATAAATATCAGTACGTTTGTGGTGAATTTAATCATGAACTCAATTTATGTATGTCTCCTCAACACAGATCTGTAGTTTTAAGATTCCCTAACTCAACATATTTATCGGCGACTCTTTTTAAGTCTTTGAATTCGCACTGGTACTACACGTGATTCTTTTCTATCAGCAGCCCATACCGCATAGTACTATTCACAAATGCTATGCATTTTAGCATATCTCGTCAGGTCTAATCGTAATAGCTCTAGCAATCACAGACTTCACGGATTGCACATATCAAATATTTCTGGCCATTGACCGGTGTACGTTCTTTACATTTTTAAATAATCTTATGTTGCTTAATTATTGTCAACATATATGCCTGCTTTAACTAAGAGCCGCAGCCCCATAAACTGCCATGCACCTTATGTAATTAGCACGGCTATTCCAATAGTCCTTGTGCACATTACAACATGGCCCGCCACTTTACGCCAATAGCTAATACGTCTTCCGGACGTTCCCATAGCAACCGCACATCAACACTGCTACTCGCAGTGCGACGGCGCTCCATTGAGAGCCACTACGAGGCACTAGGAGGTGAGTACCTGATGATTCTAGGACTAGGCAAGGTGTGCATAATGATCACAGTGAGTGTCCTTCCCCCGTTATTACATCATTTTTAGATCTATCTTGAAAGATCGTGTCAGATGCCCACGGTTGCATTTTGCAACACCCGGAGACTCCTCCAGACAAACGCCACATGCGTAATAGCCACGCAACTGAGAACAGAGGTCCGTCTTCACTGCATCCTTCCTTTGCACTTGATTTGAGTCGGACCTTAGTGCCGATAATAATATATTATCCTTTTTCTTTATTTTCTTGCTTTCTCCGGGAATTCATCATTCCAATGCTAACATCCTGAGCCCTACGTTCAATCATCATTTTCCTTCACTATTTACTCTAACGCATGTCGTTAACATGTCTGTGTTTGGGTGGTACACCGGACAACAAGTGATTAATGCATTTACTTGTGGGGATACATTCACTGTGGGAATGTCTATTAATGGGATGTGACAACAATGGCTACCATAAATGTCAACGTTTTGAATGGAACATTTACGTGGAATGAACATCGGTAATACTTGTGTAACATTAATTGATGGACTGTGGCTTAATATGGTAATTTGAATATTGTTTGACTTTGATGATTCTAAATTGTGTTACTAGTATCGAAACCAGGTTAATAAGGCCCTGATGAAGGAAGTTTATTCCGAAATGCATTGGCCTTCCTTATGGCACCTGCATAAATAGAGATTTTACAATCTCAGACTACTTTGAATAAAAATTCAGTTAAATCAGATGGAACGGACCGAATATACGATTCTTTCTACTTTTGATATACATTTATGATAAACCTAAAGAAACCACATTGTAGTGGACAAGGGAGTGCAGCCCGCACCGCTGGCTTCACAGCAAAGGTCTTGAAACGATAGTCTTTTACAGTGCTACTTCACAGAGGCACTTTTTTAGTGGGTTTGCACCCTAAATATTACAAATCAATTAAGAATAACAGAAGAAAATGGATTAACCATTAAAGATTGTGCACACTCACCTCTACTCCAGGCATCTCTGACCATCCCAGCCCAGTAGTCAGAATCTCGGTGTTGTCTATTGAGTCTGCCTCAGCAAAGTTAGTGATGAACAGAGGGAGAGCTGAAAAGATCCAACTGCATAAAGGCAGCCTGAAATCGAAAGAGCAGACACCAAATCTACAAGTAGAAAGGCCACTCGAGATCGAAATACTAGACACCAAATCTACCAAGAGTGGTTGTCCGAGATCAAAAGACCAGACACCAAATCCACCACCAGAGAGGCAGCATGTGATTGCAATACCAAACATTAAATCCATCAGCAGAGAGGCAGCCCGAGATCAAAAGACCAAACATCAAATCCACCAGCAGAGAGGCAGCCCGAGATCAAAAGACCAGGCACAAAATCTACCAGCAGAGTGGCCAATCGAGATCGAAAGAGTAGACACCAAATCCACCAGCAGAAAGGCTGCCCGAGATCAACAGACACCAAATCCACTATCAGCGAGGCAGCCCGAGATAGAAAGACCAGCCACCAAATCTACCAGCAGAGAGGCAGCATGTAATTGCAATACCAGACATCAAATCCACCAGCAGAGAGACAGCCAGAGATCGAAAGAGTAGATACCAAATCCACCAGCAGAGTGGCAGCATGAGATTGCAATTCCAGACATCAAATCCACCAGCAGAGAGGCAGCGTGAGATCCAAAGACCAGACACCAAATCCACCAGCAGAGAGGAAGCCTGAGACCAGATGACCAGACATCGAATCCACCATAAGAGAGGCAGCCCAAGATCAAAAGACCAGACACTGAATCAACAAGCAGAGAGGCAGCCCGAGATCGAAAGACCAGACACCAAATCCACCAGCAGACAGGCAGCCCTGTAAAAACATATCTATTTTGCATTATAATGTTGACCTAAGCACACACACATTGAAATGTGCTATCGTGGCCTCCAAACGCAATCTTGGTTGTTTTGCTCTGATTCCCGAGTTTTCATTCTGAACGTGGTGAAAACTCACAAAGTCACTGCTTCGCGAACTGATTAAGGAGGGGTTTAATGATCCTGATTGCAAAGACGTGCCTTTGAACAAAGCCATCCGTTCTGATCCTGGGAACATTTTTGAGCCCAAACAACTCAACAATTCTTCACTCTCTTCAGATTCTGTTCCTTGGTTCACCGACCACACTGTACCTGGAGTCACGAGGTACAACTTTTGACCACAGAAATAGTTAGGGAATTACATTTTTGATAGATTAGGAAAGTGTAGTTTGTATTATGCACCCACAAGAAACCAACTACCTTCCCTCCAATCCCCCTAAAGATGGTTCAAGGTGTTCCAGAAAGGGGCAGGGCAATAAAAAGACTACAAGCAAGATCCGCCATGTGGTCAAGTGATACCTAGGGATGAACTTATAAAGCCTGTTTCAGTGAGGCTTCTTAACGGACACTGAAAACTATGCCTATATTTGGGGCACATAGAATGGAGGACAAGGAAAACATTGTCACTGGAAAGCCCATATCTAGAGGGCTATGGTCAACGAAGGAGAAGTTGATATTAATAGCAATTATAGCCTGTGTTGTGATGACATTAATACCTGTATTATAGTACTTGGAGAGTTCACATCCGCTAAGTATACTACTACCTACTGTCGGCACTACTTTGTCTCCCCTCTATGTACACTCTCACACTCTTCGTCCCCTTGATCTGGAACACTGTAATAATACTCTCATACAGATAATGAATGCCACTCACACAATCCTAAACAAAACGAACTGCTGGGTATGTGCTCACCTATAATAACACAGTGAGAAAGGTTTGGGAGGGTGCATCTATCTGCTTCCACTATCGACTTCTTGTTATGCATCCTTTAGAGCCCTATTTTTCGTTAAGAGGATTGATAGTGCCACTGGTAACTTCAATAGGATGGACATCAATGAATTTGATCAAGTAGTTTTGCTACCTCTAGGATGTTCTGTCTTTGTGAATAAGAGTACCACCCATACTGCCTCCACTAAAAGAACTGATAAACATGCTAGACCTTACCAATCCATGATCTCATTTAGAATGTCACCAGTAGGAAACCGGGAAGCAATTCCTCCATCCTATACCATTAATCATGATCCGGATATAGTACCATTTTGTTTGTGAAAAGAAGGTTCCTGGTATATGGGCATGTGTGATAAATGTGTAAACAATGCAGTTCTGGTGAACAAAAATAGGCCCTTATACCTTGGGGATCCATTTACTTTGTTTGTGGAAAGGAAGCCTATCCATGGTTACCTAAAGATTGGAAGGGGACTTGTTATCTAGGGATATTACTGCCAGGAGTTTATGTCACATCCACTGCAGACATACTGAAGCATCGCCCTAGGAGGGGAATAGATGATGATACCCCCATCCAGGTATTGGGTGATGTAGCAAAAGCCATGGTTCCTTTTTGGGGCCAAATCATAAACTCACGAGATATTAGGAGATTGGATAGAGTGTTAGAGAACACTATCAATTAAACTACTGACATATTGTTCAACATGACATTGGAACAAAGCGCAATTAGATTAGTGGCTCTTCAGAATAGAATGGTTTTCGATATCATGTTGGCTGAGCGTGGTGGTGTATGCAAAATGGTCAGGTCCACATGTTGCGTGTACGTCTCTGACTCCTCCCCAATGGTGTTCCAAGCGATCAAACGATTACACATACTTAATATTGAAGTTCACGTTCCCAAAGGGGATTGAGACATAGAAACATGGGCCTGGAATTTGCTCAGAACCTGGAGTTGGAAAATCTTCTCAGCACTTGCTGTTATCATTGGCGTAATTCTATTTTGCTGCTGTTGCATATAATGTTTGCCCATTCTAGGTTCTCTACTAGGGGACTGCTGTTCTAGGTCTTTAATGAAACTAAGACCTAGTCCTCATCTTCCTGTAAATATGACCAATGCCTTGATCATGCAAGATGTCGCTATAAAACAGTGTATGGCTATCAATATAGGTGACAGTGATGACTCCGGTTGTTCTAAAATGATGATGATACATGGTCCCATAACACTAGCAATTTGTTGGCTTAGGCCAAAAGGAGGGTTTGTAAAAACAGATCTGTTTTGCTTTATATTGTTGGCCTAAGTACGCACACATTGAACCGTGCTATCGTGGCCTCCAAACGCCATCTTGGTTGTTTTGCTCTCATTCCTGAGTTTTCATTCAGAATGCAGTGAGAACTCACAAAGTCACTGCTACGGAAACTGCTCTAAAATGCCCCTGCACAGGAATGCTGAAACTGCTGAGCACATTTTTTTAATCTTTCAACCTTACAGCCTTGCAGTACTGACACGAACGTAGCTTATCTGTAAATTAGGTGCCTTCCTAGCCGCTCTCACCCTTTCCGCAGCTAATTGTGAATGTGCATCCAGACTATTAAAGTGAAGCACAATTCATGGCATTTGTTGTTCTGAAAGACCGAGCTACTGAGAAGAAATACAGACTGACCTTTTATTCTAGAAATAACATAGATAAAGTAGTGTGAGGAATGTTACCTTATGTTAGGAACACGATCTACTCCTACACCCCACTCCGCTCTACTTCCCAGACAGTAAATTGTCTGCAAGATGACGTTGCATGCTCTAGCACATGTTGCTATGGTAAAATGTGCACGTCTGTAGGTCTGTAGGCCATGATACATCATCACGTGATGAGCTAGCCCAAATTCATTATGGTATTCCAAACCTTCTACGCTCACCTTTTCTAAGCATGTATACATGTATAGTGAAACCTGAGTCTACTTGAGCACTAATAAACTGTTGTTTATATATCTGTTCCTCGTGACTGGTGTGTCTTTATTTCTTTGCAGTAGCCTCAGATTTTTGGACTAACAGCATGAGATGAAAAGACCAGACACCAAACCCACCAGCAGAGAGGCAGCCTGAGACCAAAAGACCAGACCAAAATCCATCAGCACTGAGGCAGCCTGAGATCAAAAGACCAGACACAAAATCTACCAGCAGAGCCAGAGATTGAAATACCAGACACCAGTTCCACCAGCAGAGAGGCAGCCCAAGAACAAAAGATCAGACATCAAATCCACCAGCAGAGAGGCAGCCTGAGACCAAAAGACCAGACACCAAATCCACCAGCAGAGAGGCAGTCTAAGATGAAAAGACCAGGCACCAAATCCACCAGCAGAGAGGCAGCCCAATATTGAAAGACCAGACACAAAATCTACTAGCAGAGAGGCAGCCAGAGATCGAAATACCAGACACCAGATCCACCAGCAGAGAGGCAGCCCAAGACCAAAAGACCAGACTGCAAATCCACCAGCAAAGAGGCAGCCCGAGACCAAAAGACCAGACACCAGATCCACCAGCAGGGTGGCAGCCCAAGACCAAAAGACCAGACAGCAAATACACCTGCAGGGAGGCAGCCCGAGACCAAAAGACCAGACACCAAATCCACCAGCAGAGAGGTAGCTCGAGATCAAAAGACCAGACACCGAATATACCTGCAGAGAGGCAGCCAGAGATCAAAATACCAGATAACAGATCCAGCAGCAGAGAGGCAGCCCGAGACCAAAATACCAGACACCAAATCCACCAGCAGAGAGGCAGCCCGACACCAAAGGACCAGACACCAAATCCACCAGCAGCGAGGCAGTTTGAGATGAAAGACCAGAAACAAAATCTCCCAGCAGAGATGCAGCCAGAGATTGAAATACCAGACACCAGATCCAGCAGCAGAGAGGCAGCCTGAGACCAAAATACCAGGCACCAAATACACCAGCAGAGAGGCAGCCCGAGACCAAAATACCAGACACCAATCCACCAGAAAAGAGGTAGCTCGAGATCGAAAGACCAAACACCAAATCTACCAGCAGAGTGGCAAACAGAGATCGAAAGATCAGACACCAAATCCACCAGCAGAGAGGCCACTCGATATCAAAATTCAAGCGAGCAAATCCATCAGCAGAGAGGAAGTCCGAGATCGAAAGACCAGACACCGAATCAACAAGCAGAGAGGCAGCCCGAGACCGAAAGACCAGACATTAAATCCACCAGCAGAGAAGCAGCTCGAGATCGAAAGACCAGACACTCAATCTAGCACCAGAGAGGCAGCCAGAGATTGAAATATCAGACACCAAATACACCAGCAGAGAGGCAGCCAAAGACCAAAAGACCAGACACCAAATCCACCAGCAGAGAAACAGCCCGAGATCGAAAGCCAAGACACCAAATCCACCAGCAGAGAGGCAGTCCGAGATCAAAAGACCAGACATCAAATCCACCAGCAGAGAGGCAGCATGTGATTGCAATACCAGACATCAAATCCACTGGCAGAGAGGCAGCCAGAGATCCCATTACAAGAGCAGGAGAAGCAGAGACAAGAAAAACAATAACACCTGGGACCACAGAGGATCTCCAGATATGAAACAGCTGCAGCCAAGGCCACTGGAGTCTGATTAGTGGAACTTAGCTGGAGAATACTAATTTGGAAGTGGAAATCCTAGACGTTGAATGTGCCCCAAGAATTCCTAATAACTACCATCTATGTCAAGATTGGATGGCAGCATTTGGATTGGCATGCCAAATGGGAAGAAGTAAATCAATCACTTAAGCGGTTAAATAATGGATTGAGCAGATGAAAAGCATGTCAAGCAAGAAGGTTGATTATGTCCTCTCTCAGACTCTGCTACACTTGCTCGGCTGTCATGGGAGTGACTTGCTAAGGGCAGCGAACTTAACACCACTCACACCGGTGGCAGGGAGTCTTTTTTCATTGGCTCGCTGAATAAAGACTGCAGTTAGTCAAAAAGGTCTCCTTTGTAGGATTCAGGTAGGAAGCACACTGAAGAAATCCCTGACAGGGGTCTTCTTCTTTTGAGGACCCTTAGGGTCTGCTCCATGCAGTTACCAGAAATTAACTGCATGGTGTAGATAGGCCAGGGCCTGGGCCTTGTCAAGGGGCACCTGGGAGTCCTCTCAGCACATGTCTGGAGGTTTAGGAAGGAATCCAGGGCCCGCCATAACCGTGAGGGCAAGATCACTAGAGAGGACCTGAGCTCCTGCCCCCTCTACCCGCACACTTCTGCCAAGATGCTTCTGTGCAGTCAACCGTTTCCTAATGCCATGCCTCCTTGACCAGATTCTTGCCAGTTTTTTCAATCTTTCCCAGAGACTCAACATTAAAGCAACAAAAAAAACAGGAAGTGTCAAAGGGAGAACCAATGTCGAGCACCCCACATCAGCAGCAGAGAACCAGCAACCGGTTGCCAACCAGCAGCTCCCCAATCGCCGGCAAGGTCTGTCCTGCAGAGAGGAAACAATGGAAAGAAAGGAACAAGCCCACAGCGGCAAGGACAGCCGCATAGAGCAGTTGGGTGATAGCGACAGGCAGACACAGCTGCCACCGGCTACCCTAGACCACCTAGATATGAATTGAAAGCCCTCACCTATTTGGAACCTACCGTTACGGTACCCCAAATGGGTCCCTCTAACACGAACAGTGATATTGTACTTCCCAGGCCGCCATGGCTGTTCTGCGGCAGGATCCCACAACAAAGGTGGGCGTCATGCACTCACCTGTGGGGCGGAATCCATACATTTTTCGAACAGCTGCCAAACTGTTTTACAATAAATGTAACACTTCATCCCAAGCGGGGTGAGTTTTTCTTGATGGTGAATTCCTCACCGGAGGATATTTAGTTTTGGGACTTGTTAAATACTTCAGGGTGAATAACGTACTGCACTGCAGTGAAAATGTTAAAGCTCATCATTTTGAAGAATTCAGGATTATGTTTTGTGAACTGAACTAACGAACGCTATCCAAAGTGCACCAACCCGACACTAGTACGGCCCTCGTTCCGTTCGGGATTAGATTCTTACTATGTTTATGTTTATTGCATTTGTATTGCGCACCTACGGACCCAAAGGCTTGACGGCGCAGACATCACAAAAGACAAGAAAATACAAGATATACAAAAATAACAAAAGAGCAAAACATAGAGAAGATAAACCATAAAGTCATACGGATGACTGACTTTGCGGGGAAAAATCAAAAAATGAAATTACAGTTTGATGACCCTTTAGGCAAATATTTGCATCGTCTGAGATACACCGGTAAAGAGCTCTTCCCACAGCCACAGGGAGAAGATCACCAGTCACTCAGGTCCAGCCTTTTAATGATCAATAAATCGTTCAGTCTAACTACACCCGGCCTGTTCTCTGGCGCAGCCATGCAAGAGTCTTATGTCGCAGCGCTTCTTTGGACTCATTTCCATTAGATTTCTGACTATTAGTGATGATAAAGTTTCTCTCATTCATTATAAAGTCGGAAGAGTTCGAGTTTTTTAACGGTGGCATTAGTGCTTTTTTTACGTGATAGTATCCTTTTCAATTTAGAGTTCATGGCTAAAGGCTGATTAGCTACTTTAAGGTCACCACTTGACTTCTGTAACGGTAAAGGTGGATCAATTTCCTGTATAGAGTCCACGCTGGAGGCTTTTAATCTTTCCTTTTCTGGCAGAGGTGGCTCAGATGATCCCAAATGGAGTTTGGTGTCTACATCCGTTTGCGTGGCTTGATCACTCATTTTCTTTTGTATGGGAGTTTGACAGGCAGTGTTTACCTTCAACACAGGAGCCAAAGAGTCCTTACTAAGAGGCTCATGGGTCTGAGAGGCGGCATTTACCTTTGAGAGCCAAAAAGCTGCTACCCAATCATTTAAGGCATCCACCAGGAGACTGAGCTCAAAAGGTTCCTTACAAAGGATAAGCTCTTTAGCAATGTTGGCCATAAGCACAGGCCATTGGGAGGGTACAATATACTCAGGTTGTACATGTTTAGATGAGTCACTCCCTTCAGAAGCAGGAAATGGTAAAATGAGAGGTATCTCAGGACTTCTAGCTAGTGGGGCATTTACAGTCAGCACTGGCTCCCTATCATCCATAGGGCTGAGAGGGCCGCCCATTAACATATGTACTGGGTGGCTTGCCTTCGCAGGGGATTTATCCGTGACCCGTGTTGACTCTGATGCCTTACAGGGGGCGATAAATATCTCAGAAGGAGGCGTTTTGGTCGTTAAAGATTTGTTCTGGTTGTGCTGCACTCTTACTCTTCTGCGCTTACTAAGCGCCAAGACCTCAAGTACTCAATCTCTATTAGCCACTGGGGAAAGGGTCGTAGGGCCCCCTAGCTCCCCCATGCCTGTACTTGGCAATGGCTTGATGCCCGTTTTTTTAGAAGCAGCCATCCTGCTAAAAATATAATAAACGTACCGTTTAAAAGTTAGAAGCAGTAGGGTATAGGCTAGCCTTGCCTGGTCACAACTCTAACTCCTTGAAAAAACATCATGAAAGAGAAAGAGAAGTACCCGCAATGGTATCCACACATAAGAGGCTACGTGTCTTCAAGACTCTTACCAGCAAGTTATGGCGAGTTTAATTCGGACCTTAATTCGGACCTTGGGCTTGCCTTATGGCCTGGATGTGCCTGGATATTCCTGCTTCAACCGCAGCGATAGTCTGGAGACGAAGCCACAGGCACAAACACAGCCGCAGGCACAGCTGCAGGTACCAGAAACGCAGTGGGGCCCGCGTGCGAGCGAGGAGCCTAGAGGAAAGGACCTTCCCTTCCTTGCCGTTGTTTTCCATTGTGGTTGGATTCATCTGGGACTTCACGGTTCTTCACATCACCAAGTCATCTAATCATTTAAGGTTAGTGCTAAACATAGTGGAGATTAAATGTAAACAAAGGGGAAGTCCTGGTATTTACCATTTGTTTTATTGTCACAGATTGGAGGCTGTGCATAGTTATTCATCCTTTCAATTGATTCTTCACTCTGGCTGTATATTACTTCAGGCAGAGAGTAGAATCAAGGGAAAGGATTCTTCCTTGAGGATTCTTCACTGAAGGTCATAAGGAAGACCCAGATTCTTTGTGTATCCTTTAAGTATCCACTTGTATCCTTTTTTGGTAAAAGTTATCATAGACATTGAGGCTGGCATGTCAGAGGGTGGTGATTAGTCTGTTTGTTTTACTTCACATGGCATATCATTGCTCTGGGGGGGACAGGGCCAGATTGGCCAGGGAAAGAGGACTAATCGCAAGAGAGAGGGAGGGAGGCAGGGAGGGAGGGAGGAGGGAGAAATTTAAGGAAGCCGGAATTGTGGGATACCATGTTGAGGTCAGAGGAAGAGGAGGTAAATGACCAAGAGACCAGCAGGAGGGAGGAAGGAGAGGCGCAGTGTGGAGGCGATGTTTGAAGAAATTGTGGTATTGGCTAGTGGGTGAATGTGGTACTGCTATTTGAGTGTGCATGTTTGTTTGGCGAGTGTGGTTAGAAAGACTTGTGTAAGGAATAATTCGGTGTACTAAGTGAAAGGAGGGTATTTGAGTAATTGGGGGGAGGGAGTAGTAGTGTGAAGGAGGGAGAAGTAGTTGGCAGGAGAGAATAGTAGTATGGAGGAGGGATTAATGTGAGTGGAGGTGGAGTAGTAGTTGTAGAAGGGAGTAGTAGTTGGAGGGATGGGGTAGTAGTATTATGAAGGAGGGATTAATGTGGAGCAGAGGAGGGAGTAGTAGTTGTTGGCAGATGGAGTAGTAGTGTGGAGGAGGGAGTTGTAGTAGTATGGCGGAGGGAGTAGTGTGAAGGAGGGAATAGTAGTGTCAAAGAGTTGTAGCGCAGGGGAGGGAGTAGGTGTAGGGGGGTAGTAGTATGGAGCAGGGAGTAGTGTGGAGAAGGGAGTATTAGTGTGAAGGGGAGTAGTAGTAGTATGGAGGAGGGAGCAGTATGGAGAAGGGAATAGTAGTGTGGAGAAGGGAGTAGTAGTGTGACGGAGGGAGTAGTACTATGGTGGAAGGAGCAGTGTGGAGAAGGGAGACTGCAGTTGGATTGGCGAGTACCTTGCAAATTATGAACATTTCAGCTATGTTGTTAGTGGCTCCAGAGATGCAATCTTGAATGTGGGCCCTCTTCTTGGACCGGATGGAGAAAAAATGTTGCCTTTGGAGCAGGCGACAGGCCAGTTTGTCTGTGCATGCACCGAGGTCTGCCACTTCCGTTCAGCAGCTCTTCACTTATGTTTCAGAGAAGGTAGATCAGAGTCAAAGCAGCCATTATGGTTGGAGGCCGGCTTCAGGCGGATCCTCATGACAGGGGCAAGGATGTCAAGAGTATTAGAGATGGAGAGGTGAAGGTCTGCAAGGTCAGAGTCAGTGGAGGAGCGAGAGGCAGTGGTAGGAGGGGATGAAAATGGAAGTAAAAGCAGTGACTAACACTTGCTTCATCGCTCGCATGATGGTGAAGGAGGCTTGCAGTGCAGGATGTGGCTCGGACAGAGGGCCGAGGGGCCCCAGGTGGGATGAGAGGAGAGACTGGTCATACCAGGAGAGGGGCATAATGAGAGGGTTACAGATATGGATGTCTTCAGAGATGAAGGCATACAGAGTGTGTCCGGCTGAGTGGGTTGGACCGGAAGGAAGAATGGTAAGGGGAAGGGAGTCACAAAGGTCACGGAACAGTGAAGTGGCTGATTGAAGAGAATCAAGGTGCATACTAAAGTCTCCAAGGAGGAGGAGTTTAGAAGTAGAGGTCAAGAGAGAAGAGGTGAGATGAGCACATTCAGAGAGGAAGAGAGAGCTAGAGCCGGGGGGCTGTAGATGGTTGCAAGGGTGAGTGAGAGAGTTGGAGAGACACTGAGCTGGCAGACAAGGCATTCAAAAGAGGAGTAGGATTGAGGAGGTATGATAGAGGCAGGAACTCACTTAGGGAAAATCAGGGCCACTCCACCTGCAGACCGGTTGGGCCTGGGCTTGGAGATGAGCTTGAAGCTCTCTGGAAGCAGAGTGTCAAGAGCAGTGAGGGAGCTGGTATTGAACCATGTCTCAGTAAGTGCCAGGACGTCAAGGTCAAAGTCTTCAAGGAGACAGATGTCTGATTAACAGCAGAACAAACCTTCTAAGTAGCTAAGTGGAGCTGGATACCACCTTTGAACATTTTCTGAGGGGGGGGGGGTACAGGGGCGTGGTACTCCCATTGGTGGTGGTGGAGAAGTTAGAGGGGAGGAGGAAGGAGGAGTAGCAAGAGAAGGGAGGAAGTTAATGAGAGGCGGCAGGCACCTGTCAAGGAGAAGATTAGGTTGAGAACCCTGGGCCATTACAGTGCCATTGTGGTGGACATTAATGATGCACCTAGAGGATGAGAAGTGTGCCAAGAGTATCTAGTGCCACGAGTAAAGGGTGAAGAGGAAAATGGGGGGAGAGTTGAGAGCAAATGGGGAGTCCATTGGTCTGGGGAGGGGACAGAAAAGAGGATGTCAGTAATAGTCTGCCTGCAGGAAGCGTTGATGTTGGTGTCAGCAACAGGTAGGCCTGGATTAGAGGCCAGGGGAGCTTTTTAAAACTTTTCTTTTGTCTTCCAGGCTTCATGAGCAAGTTAGGATAGGTGATAGAGTGGCAGTTAGAATAGATAGGGGATATCGAGAGCGCTATGGGGGTAGGGCGGGAGAGAGACAGATAGAGGAGCTGCACAGTGCCCGAATAAACTAACCAGGTAGACTAGCAGCCGATAGAAAGGCGAGTGCAAGTCCAAACCAAGCTCTTCAGAGCCAAAGGCCAGTCAGACCCCTCTATAGCAATTGGATGTAATCTTACAGCTCTGGAGGACAATCCAATGAAAGTCAAAAATGCTATGTATCATTTGAATTGGTGCAACACAGTGGATATGTTTCATAAATACCCTTCTCTGTCCCAACTATCATTAAAGCAAAACAAAGAGGAATAGTAGCACCGTATTTGAATATATTTCCGAACGGTCATCTTAGAGAAATCATCTTACGTTTTAGATGGAACCTTTAATATACGAAAAAGCTTCTCCTGAGGCACAAAATGATTGGCGGGGAGGCGGTAGCTTGCCGTTTCTCTAGAGATGCAAATTCTATTGAAACGTTAAGGCACCTATGGATTAACTGCATTGGACTTTTGCAGTTGCTAATGATTTATTTTAAGAAATTAGGCATTGATTTAAATTGTGTAGATGATGAGTAATGATGCCTGGGAGCAAATCTGACTTCGGTCGGGCTAGCCGTATCAGGGTACTTATAATCGTTAACATTGAGACCGTTAGAGCACTGATTAATAGGATTGAGGTGAGACTTGGAATATATAGGAAGGATTTAACTGGTCCAAGAGTCGAGAAATAAAGGACTTGATTTTAGGTAGAGGATTGATAAGTTTAATAGTACTCATGAATTGTTTGATTTTTCATGTATTTTAATGTATTTATGAACTATTGTCAAATAGATTTTTATGTTGTATACAGTAATATTATGGTGAATTATTTAGGTACTGATAGAATAATAGGTGTGTTTTTTCTAAATGTTTTAAAGTTTCCATTTGTGTACATTGTAAAGGTTTCAAATAAACCAAATCCAAATGAATTTTTCTAATATATTTACATATTGAGAGAGCACCAGTGCTGCATTCTGGAAAACAGAGTACAATTTGCAAAGCATACTACAGACACTGTGAGAGAAAAGGAGGCTTGATATTGCATTCTTGGCAGTTTTCATCATTTGAACTGCAAAGTGCAAAAGGGAGGTGTAAAATGCCGGCGGATCGCCTTTACACTGCCCTTTTGCACTCAGCAGTGCAAAATGAGTAAGCACTTCCTGCCATTTATGCATGGCAATAGCAAAACAAAAGAGGTGATGGGAGGAAGGTTTAGAATTAATCTTAACCTCTGGTATCGCTCTGGACAACCATCCTCCTTTGCCTGCCAAGCCATACAAAAGGGGAAATACCATATGCAAATTAAACTTGGTGCCACCCAAAAGGGGGCAGCAGTCCAAGCTGCTAGGTCACATCCCTTCTGCATGAGACCATACGCATCCACAGACATGTTTCGGCATCATCAGTGAGGAGATGCTCGTGTCTCTAGGCCCAGCAGGCATGGGACCTACATCTGGGTGTACCCGTCCCACTCAAGGTGACTATAGCAAAACAAAAGATGTGATGACTGGAAGGCTTTGAATGTATCCTAGAGTCTGGCATTGCGCTGGGCAACCCTCCAGTCCATCGTACGTCGCCTGCCAAGCCATAAAAAAGGAGGAAAGACCATGTGCAACTCAGACTTGGACTCACCCCCCAAAGGGGTAGTCCAGGCCACACTGCTTGATCACATTCCTTCTGCACGAAACCACAAGCATCCCCAGACATGTTTCGGCCTCCTTGGGCCTCATCAGTGAGGAGTAGCTTGGGTATAGCAAAACAAAAGCGGTGATCGCTGAAAGATTTAGAACTAATCTTAACCTCATAGCCTGGCTGGCC
The DNA here is from genome assembly GCF_040938575.1 of Ambystoma mexicanum. NCBI lineage: Eukaryota > Metazoa > Chordata > Amphibia > Caudata > Ambystomatidae > Ambystoma > Ambystoma mexicanum. Next base: position 19,724,967 of record NC_090923.1, on the reverse strand, counting down.
CTGCACCCTTGTAGCCCTTCCAGCCCCTTCCATCGCACTTAGCTTGTGGACCTTCCTTCCCCTGCACTCTCTGCTTTCCCATGGCCTCCCCGGGCACTGGCTTTCCTCACAGGCCCTACCGCCATGACCGGCACTTCCCCCACCCTCAACTCTTCCCTGCACTTCCCTTACTTCACTTGTACGTTTCCGAATGTCACAAAGCCTAGTAGGATCGTTTTTGTTCTGTCCTCCCTGTTCCCCTCCCTCTTGACTTGTTGCGCTTTGAAACACTTCTGCATAGGCGCATTATAAATACCAACAAATAAATGAATACATTCCTCTGGGCACCCTCCAGGCCATCATACTTTGCCTGATGAGCCATTCTGAAAGGGGAAATGCCATATACAAATCAGGCTTGGTCCCACCCCGAAAGGGGCAGTACTGCCCTTCTGCATAAGAACACAGGCATCCTCAGACATGTTTCAGCCTCATTGGGCCTCATCAGTGCGGAGTAGCTTGGGTCTCTAGGCCCAGCATGCGTGCACAGGGGACCTGGCCTAGTAGTTAGGGCAGGGGCTGTGACTGCTCCCAATGGTGGCAGTACTTGGCTGAACTGCATTGGACTGGACCTCTTTTGCAATGGCACAGACAGGCTAAAAAGCTGTGGTGTGGAAGGCTGCCCAGAGCAATGCCAGTGGTTCAGATTAATTCTAAACCTTGCACCCGTCACTTTTTTTGTTATAGTTTGTGTGCCTGCGTGTAGGGTATATTCAGACGTGGGTCCCTTGCTCGCGGCGTCATATGGATCCAAACTGCACCTCACTGATGAGGTCCTGCAAACCCGAAACAGTTCTATGGTTGCGTGTGTTTCCATGCAGATGGGAGCTGGCCTAGCAGTTTGGCTGCTCCCATTGGTGGCAGTACCGGACTGATTTGCATATGTCTGGGCCTCTTTTGCAATGGCGCAGATGGGCTAAAAAACAGTGGTGGAAGGTTGTCCAGAGCAATGCCACCCATCGCATTTTTTTGATTATATTTACACATGACAGGCAGCATTTACAATGGATTTGTAGAATTTGCCTCCTTTTTGTTGGGGTAAAACGCATGCTTGTTCCATTGGCATCCACGGCATTTATTTAGGCTGGCATGAAAATGGAATGTCGCATTGGACGCGGAGAGGAAGGGGGAGGAGGAAATGAAGACTCTTTTTCCGCGCCCATTCTCGGCCAAACAAATGCATTTAAATGTTAAGAAATGTAAAGGTCATGCTTAAAAATGTACACATATTTGCACATAAATGTTACGTTACTCTAAACATGACCCCCAGTTAAATTACCAAAGCCCCCCTAAGTGTATGTCACAAAGAATAACCACATGACAAGATGTTACATGCTGGCTATGATCCATTTTGGCCCTTGGAAATACAGACTTGTTAATAGAATCCCCAAGGAAACTGCCCTACAGCCCTTCATTCAGACCCCCAGATCTCCTCCTTAATTCTGCTCATATCTTGGACGGACAGCAGCCCTGCAATGGGGGAGGGGGCTTCTATTGCCCCCACCTTCTCCAAGGGGTTCTGTGCACACTCTGATGAAACTCCTAAACCGATATTCAGCAGAGATCCAGGAGTGAGCTGAGCTATTGCTCTGCTTTGCTTGATCAGAACCACCTGTGGTTAGGAGTCAGAGGACCCCGGGGGTCGGCTACAGCACCTGCATAAGTTGCCCACTCCGCTGCTTCAGCCTGAAGTAATGGGTGCGTGCAATGAAAAGTGTGCACAGAGGATGTAAATAAGCCCAGCGGTAGGGCACAGCTTTGTTGGTATAGCAAGTGTAAAGCGAGATGCTTCTCCAAGCTGGATGACACGTACACCTCCATTAAGAAAATGAGAGATCCATTACCTTAAATATGATACCATCACTCACACCCATATATCCGGCTGACTGTCTCTGAGTTCTTGCACCGTACAATACATCAAATGCTGGGTGCAGCGCGGTGGCACAGGGGTTCCTTGTGGCTATCGTGTCACCCTGAGGGACTGGGGTAGGCATTGTGCATGGTTTTGGGGTGACCCCCTGCCAGTGGGTGATATGTGGGTGATGGGGAAGTAAATATCCAGAGGAGGCTTTAGAACAGCGCTCTTCTCCCATGCTCCAAAATGTTAGCTCCCTATCATGGAAACCCAAAGGGCAGCAGCACGAGAAAAGAACAAGGGAGTGTCGAAAGGAAATGACTTTCTAACTCAAAATAAATGGGGTGCACCGTACAAGCAGAGCATGCTGCTGGACGGTCCGACGGCTTCCAGGAAATACTTGGCGAGAACCCTCTCACAAAGTTGAGAGTATCTCTACCTCTTTCTGGGGAGACATGGGTTTACTCTGACCCAAAATCCTGCATGACTGAGGGCAACGCTAGCAGAGCGGGCCAACCACTGTTTCATGGATCTACGCAAATTGAGATGTTCAGTTGTTGCAACTAATGGTCGCGTAACTTGAGCTATCATGGAAAGCTTACTCCGCAATGAAGCTCATCCCCTTCCACAGTGTATTACATATCTCCGGATGCCGCACACCGACAGCGAGTGTGTGTGTCAGGTGAAGTCGTTGAAAGAGACTGTCCTTTGAAGCCAAGTTAGAAGGGCGCAGGTTCTCAGGCCACCTGGACATATCACGTCACTTTAACGTTCTCCTTCAAGACTTCGTCCTTCATGTCCAGAGTAAATTCTTCTCTGTGAGACGCAGCTTGGCAGCTGGCCAACGTAGGCTCTTCTCCGTTGATGTTGGATGATGGATTCGTATATTTCTTTAGTATTGCTCTGTGTTTTGCTTGGACTGGAGTGCTTCATCAGCACAATTGGAAATGCATTTATCATTGGAGTCAATTTGGCCAACTGGGTAAAAAGTCGGCCTATGAGCACCAGCGATATCATCCTAACCAGTCTGGCAGTCGTCAAGCTTTTCGAGCAGTGGTTCTCGAGCGCTGCTGGCATACTAGAGCTTTGCTCTGTAAATTGGGTGATGATGGCCGACTTAAAAGTGTTTGTCAACACCTTCCTGGACCTCTCCACCTTCTGGTTCACTGTTTGGCTCTACGTATTCTATTTTCTGAAGATCGACCACTCCCAGCATCCTCTCGTCCTCCGACTGAAGTTAAGGCTACCTTCCAAATTGTCGTGGATTTTGCTGGGTTCTGTGCTAGTATCATTCGTGTGCGGTCTCCCACTGCCCTGGATTCACACATGTGATGCAGAGGAGGATCCGGCGGGCAACGTCTCACTGTTGTGCACTCAATCAGAGCTCATTTCAGTTCACACAGTAAGTTACTCGCTGCCTTTCCTCATATTCTCTGCCTCGGCCGCTCTTCTCACTGCATCGCTTTGCAGTCAGACCAGGAGAATGGACCAAAACCCTACTGGTGTCAGCCAACGCAATCTTAACGTGCACTTCAGAGCAGTGAGGACGGCGCTGGCCTTCATCGTCATCTATCTCTCTAACTTCACAGCCATGATCTGCAACGATTTGCAGCTTTCAGACAATTTGTACATATACATCACGTGTCTCGTGATCACCTCCGTTTACCCGTCCGCCCACTCCTCCCTCTTGTGTCAGAGCAACATCAAGCTCAGTAGGTCAGCTTCCGGGTTCCTCCAGCAGGTGAAGTGTTGGTGGAGGGCATGCTCTTCAAGTGCACCAACGCATGTTGCGCACCTCAGTGATCCGGGACAACTTCAACCTACATAGATCATGTATCTGTAAAGCTTGGTGTCCCACAAAACACAAGACATGAGTAGCACTGTTCCTTTCAGAATGTTTCTGTGTCATTCCGTATGTTGGAAAACATTTGTTGTGTCTTCCTTCATGGCCCACTTACCTGTTTGATGTTTATGAAAATAAAAATGCAGACACTATTGGTTCCCTCCCTTGCAAAACAGAAAAGAACATCTCCCCACACCCATGATATGGAAAACTCAGTCACACAGAGATGGATGGACCTCTCATGGGAAGCTGTAGGCTGGCCCCGCCTCGTACTCTAGAGTGGCGTGGGTGAGGTCCACCTCATGTGGTCATCCCTCAAATTCAGGGATTGGAATTTGTTCTAGAAAATCCCAAAACGCCTATTTTCAAGCGCCATTAGCATGGAACACGTGCCCAACCGCCGTTCTGTACTCACACGTTTACGCTTGTGTCCATACATGGATGGCATTTGTACAGGACACGCATGTAATACAGTCACCCTAGTTTATCATTTAATAGAAAAATCTGACAAATGAGTACTGCAAATTAATTTCTCTAAATAATAGATTTCTCTTTATGCATTGATTCTGGTCAAGCGGTTCTGGTGTGCCACTGTGTCCGTCCGCTGAATGTAAAGTAGTGCCATTCTCTAAAAGCTACTATTTCTCTACTCGGGCATACGCAAGGGATAAGGGGGCTTGGCAAGCACATGTATGCCTGCACTGCACTTTCTATATATAGCGCTGCAGAGCGAGGGCAGGCATTAATATGGTGAAATAAAATTGATATTTATTTATTAATGTGTTGCACTTTTATGAGCTGTCAACACCAGGCACGGACGCTTCAGAGTGCATACTTGCCAACATTCTGTGACCAAAAAGATTTAGGATTTTTCAAGTTGCAAAAATAATACTTAGCATAACAATGACATCACAGGAAATTAAAAGGCACAACCCATCAGGCACAACCCATCAGCCAGCACAACATGGAAAGATGTTCAAATGTTTAAAATGTATAATTGTGAATGGTAGGTTAACACCCAATTTAATTACCTAACTTCACAGAAGGTAATCACACAGCGTTGGTAGGTAACATTTGCCACTGCTCTGTAGCAGCAGCCTGGGCAGTAGATATTTATTGCCAGTGGTCGAAGTGTATGAAAAGAAGTAGTGGAGCTATGTTCCCTGTTGGCCTGCCCCTGCTCCCCACAAACCCCATTGCCACAACCCCTCCCACACACAATACACCCCCGCAAACACTTGCACCTGATGTTTAATGGAACGTTCAGTGCAGTGCACTGAAAGTGAAGGTTTTAACTTCTTCCTACACTTTTATTTTAAAAGAAAACCATTCCGGAACGGTTTCTTTTTAAAATAAAAGTATAGGAGCTGTACAAGGTAATTTTAAAAAGTATAGGAGCACCGCTCCCGACCGCTCCCGCTCACTTCGACCACTGTTTATTGCAAGTTGAACACTGAATGACATGGAGTCTGATAGGCAGATGCTGTGTGATGGTGTTACACTCTGCCAGTTGTCTTCACAGGTGGTTCACCTAAGGGTTGTCCCGGCCAGAGTGCCGGACAGAGTCACGTAGCTGTCAGGTCATTGGATTGGTCTGAGCCCATCACTCACATGTATCACTTACCCGCCCACCCCACAGACAGATGAATTGCCTTAGAGTCACATACATGACCTGCCACTGTAAAAAGCAGTAGGATCTGTTGCCCAAATCTGTAGGCGGTAGGACTGCTTAAAAAGCACTAGCCCCCTGCCTAAATCAGTAGGGCTGGCCAGTATGAGAGTGGCTCCAAAGCAAAAGGGGGCGGGGGTTCTGATCTTTCACATGTTTTGAAATCATTCATATGGGTTAAGTGCCGGGTGGGGAGAGGGCCTAATGTATTGGAGATACATCCGCTAAGTGCAAGTGAGGCGGTGAGCAAAGGTTTAGTAAAGGAGTAGAAAGAAAAAGGTCCCGAGGAATGACAGAAAAGTGGGATCAGGATCGGACCAGAGAAATCCTGGAAGCTGGGAATTCCTAGTAGCTGTGAGAGCTTAGGACGAGTTGGGAGGAGAACAGCCGCAGAAAGCTGGCCGTCCAAGGTGCAGGGAAGGCTCAGGTCAGGCCGGAAGGGGTTGAGAGCCCACTTCCAGGAAGTCAGCAGGCCGAGTAACACAGAGAGATCAAGTCGGGCTCTCAGCTTGAAGTCCAGAGAACTGTTACAGGAAGCCGGGATTCAGAGTGGGTATAATAGCTCAGGCCAGGCTGGCGGAAAAGTTACTCGAAGCCAGCAGTCCAAGTGGCAGGGAATGCTCAGGTCTGTTAGAATGTGACTGGCATTGCACATTATTCAATCAGGCAATAAATGAAACTAGATACAATGATACGCAGAGGCGGTGACTGACCGTTTTACACCTTAAATGATCAGGCGCGAACTGGCGCGAAGGCGGGTGCTCCGCCTACCTTCACACGTGGGTTGCAACCCCCACAACAACAACAATGGCATTTTCCTGAATTCAGGTGATTCACACCCTGCTATGACCTGTGATTTTAGGACCTCTTCAGTGGACGTGTGGAACACATGGCATTCGTAGTCCACGTTTTTCAGCGGTGAGAAATAATTATTCAGTGAATCAATTATGCCTTTAAAGGTGTCTGTTATATTTTCTGGCATCTCAAACACAATCTCTCTTACTACCGGTCCAAGTGAGTGTATTAATACATCTCTCAGGCGGCGTTCTTCTCTAACGCCGGTTGTGTCAATGTATATATGCAGTTCTTTTAGCCGCCTTGCCCAGCTCGGTGCCAAACTGCTTGTGTCCCAAATGTTGAAATGCTGCATGGCTTGTAGTTGTAATGTGTCATGGCCACCCTCTTCCCTTTGCATATGGTTGAAAGGAGTTGAATTAGACAGGGGGCTCTTTGAGCTGCCGCCCACTTCAGTGTCAGACATGGTAGCTGGGACCCAAACCTTTCAACTGCTCACCTTTGGGAGATTGGAGTGCTCCGGATGACAGCCGGGAGGGAGAGGCCTTCTCCTCCCTTGTTTTCCTGGGTGTGGTGATTGCAGCATGATGAGTAGCTTGTGGCATCTTGTGCAGCTGAAAGGGGCCCCTAGGGGTCCCTAACGTCTATGGAAAGAAGGCGAGTCACCACACACGATAGATACGCCAGACACAAGGTTGTATTCCCAAAGCTAGGGTTTATTGCAAAGAAAAAGTCTCAGTTGGCCAACTCGGTCTCACGCCCCGCGACGTGTATCTCTAGACCTCGAGGGACGCAAGAGAATGAATTACGAACATCAGTTACATATGTACAAAATGCATATCAAGCAATCAGCTATGACATGTTTAACACCCCCCTTTTATTGGGTTTCTTTGAACTTGGTGTGATGATGGACATCTCCGACAACTATAACACCTTCAAACATCTATTCTAGTAACAATTTGTAATTTGTGAGTGCGGAGGCATCTTTCAGTTGTTGAATAGAACACAGCGCTTCTGTTCTTCGAAGCGAGCTACATACGGGGGGAAGAGTTGCATTCCAGACCTTGCTATCTATTAGGTGCTATTTGTGTCCTGGGAGACCGACACGCTCTAAGGGGGCTCAGCAAAGGGGGGCCGTAAGAAAATCATAATTCAAGCCTTTAGGTGTATTATTCTAACATATTCTACCATATTACGAGACTGGCTGGCAGCTGCGAAATGATTAAATGCCCTGCAGCTCTGCTTCAAGGCTACATTCGGGAGGGAGCCAGGCATTCTTCCTGGCGCTGCCTACATTGTGTTTCAACAAACTCTTGTTATCCTCACGGCCCTGCGGCCTTGTCCTTTTTACGTGCAGACACCAATGTTTTACAGTCGAGCAGTGTAAGCAGAAAATATACTGCGAAGCAATAGGACAGAAAGCAATGAGCAACGGTTAAAAAACCAAATGGTGATTCTTGTTACATCAAAATGGCCGTTCATCGGCAAACTCGAAAACCTATATTCTGTCATATCGTGCATGAGACGGTTGGCCCACGGCCACTAAAATACGTTTGCGGTCACAAAGTAGAGGTTTCCATTTTTCTAGACTGACAAACCCTCCTTTGGCCGTATGCCAAACGTCTCATCTATTTATTGAAACCTCCTCTAGTGATGATGAGTCTGAAGTACTTATGTCTGAATTTTGCATGCTATCGTAAACATCATCGTCTTCATCAATATCTATTGCCATCAACTCTTTTACTGTTTTCATCTCATTTGGGTCTTGGTCAGCTCGACTATGAGGTTGTTTTTTCTTCGTCATCGTCATCATATGCATACATCCTTCCGTACATCCCTCAGTTACCTCAGTACAAACTATTGGTAGGCAATGTATGCAACAACAGCATGTTAGGAATATTCCAAACACCACTACTAATATCGAAATCAACTTCCATCCCCAAGAACGCAGTATTCCACAAAACCAAGATCCTATTCCTCAGCCCCCTTCTTCAGTAGGGAGTTCAGAGCTTAGGACATGCATTTTCTTTATCGCTGCAAAGATTGTAGGGGACTAGTCATCGACATAAATGCAACACGCTGATCCCACTATTTTGCAAATTCCCCCACGATCAACCAGGATCACATCGAGAGCCATTCTATTTTGCAGCGTCATTAACCTGATTCCTCTTTCTTCCAACGTCATGTTAAATAGTATATCTGTTGTTGTGTTTATGGTATTTTTTAGAATTCTGGACAGCTGCCTTATATTATAGGAGTTCACTATCTGCCCTAAGAATGGAATGAATGATTTTGCTACATCAGTTGCTATTAAAACACCCTTCTCAGTCCTTTTGACTCTAGTTCTGGATAGTCTGGCCATGTCTGCTGTTCCTAAGAGGAATACTCCTGGGAACAGTAGACCTAGGTAAAATGTACCTCCCCAGTTTCTGGGCAACCAAGGATATGCTTTCTCTCCACATATAAAATAAACTGGATCACCTACATATACTTGTTCTATTTCACATTTTAATACCACTGTATTCATTCATCCAGTAGAGGTTCCGACTGAAAAAGAGCCTTTCTTTAAAGGGACCGTTCTTGGGCTATAATTCACCATGTAAGATGGGGGGATTGCGTCTTTGTCCCCTTCTGTTCTTACACGAAACGTCATTACAGATGTCTTTTCTGGTGGGGACAACCTATCTCCTCTATTTTGTCGTGTTATCTTCCGTGTACTTTTCCTCGTGGGCTCTGGGGCCATTACTTGTGCTTTATGGAATATGGAACAACTCACAGGCTTCATTATTATTTCCTCAAACTCATTGATGTTGGTTCTGTCTAATTAACCCGTACTACTCTCATTCCATTTCCCATAAAACATTGAACCTAAAGATGCACTACATGCAGAACTTAATGGTAATGGCTGTACATATTCCTTTCCCAGCATGCTGTGGTAAATGGGGACATACCCAGCAATTTGTTTTCTTCAGAATTGCATGTGTCATGTGTTCATGATTGATAACAACGTATTATTTCCAAAACCTTCCCTGTGTCTTTCTTCCATTGAGGGCAGGGTATAGGTAATCACCTGAACCGGGCTTTCAGTAGTGGATATATTAATTATTGGTAAAAACATTTCTAATGGGTGTATCTCTTCCACATACCATAATATTAGGGCTGTCGATATTGGTGCTACCACGCTCATAAAGCACATTATTATTGCCAGTGCCAGCATACAATTCATTTTACCATGCGTTTTTCTTAAGCTTACAGTCTTTATAATTGACTCATTCCCAGCAGTGGTGCAGGAGGAGGCTGGAACCGGTCCCGGCATGTTTCTCGTCGTCCTTCTTCTTCCTTATCACAGTTTGTCGTGGATATCTCTCTTCATCGCGTTTGCTCTGATGTCAATAAGTTCAACGGAATTGTCACAGTTCAGTTCTGCCAGTCCTTAATAGCCTAGATTTGTTTATTCGGTTTTTAGGCAAGATCACTTGTCCTTTCTCATACTGCTCAGAGGACCTTTGATCAGTTATCTTATTGCCTTAGTACCATGTGCGCCCAGCTTGTCCGCTCTGGTTCCTGACACATGTACTTTTATGATCGCACTGAGGAGCCACGAGTCTTGAATTGTCCGACTTGCACAATTCTCACGCTTCTCTCCTCTACACCTCTAGTTCCTTCTTCGTCCATGAGCTGAACCAGAGGTTGACATAAACGCCAAAAAAGAACTGCGGATCACTTTGTCTTTCGAGGCTGCAAGTTGTATCGCCTTCCTCCTGGTATTGTGTGATCCGTGAACAGTGCCAGTGCACTTCCAGATTCAGGCTCAAAGTCAGCCTGTGGCGCTACTGCAGTTGCTGGTGTGCGCCGCGCCAATGATGCAGATCCATTCTTTGGCGTGCTGGCAAGTGCTGGTGGGCGCCAAAAGGGTACACGATTTGTTTCTGCTTGTATTTGCAAGGCAGATTTCGTGTCGGCCAGCAGTGATGTCGATTCTGCTGGGCAACGTTGGGGCACTCTTTGCCCTTCCCCCTCTTTGGCAATCGTCTCAGGCTTTCTTTTGAGTTTCACTTCTCGTTTTGGCAGATTTGGTGGCTGCTTACTGGCAACAGTTTCTTCCGTTTCTGGGACCGCCGTCTCTTTTCGGTCATCTGGGTCAGGCAAGTCATTCAGTGAAGTTGGAATCTTCTTGGCATGGGTGGCATGGATCCACGACTTCCTTCCATCCACCCTTATTGCCGTCTGTGTTGCCAAGAGTACTTGATAGGGCCCGCGCCACCTGGGTGCTAACGATGACTTTCTTTCAAACTTCTTTAGCAGCACCCAGTCTCCTGGCTCCAGCGCGTGCCCCGGACCGGTGTATCTCACTGGTAATGCCTCCTGCACCTGCTGATGAATCAAACGCAATTTCTGCATTAAAAGGCCACAATAAGTACTAAGCACAGGATTTTCTACCTCACTAAGTTGTTTTGGCTGTGGTGCGCACCATATATTTGCTGGCCTCCCCATTATGATCTCGTACGGGGAGAGCCCAGTTTTAGCCTGTACAGACGTACGCATGCATAATAGTGCTATCGGTAATGCATCCACCCAACTCAACTTGCTTCCCGCACAAATCTTGCTAATCTTTGATTTAAGAATCCCGCTGTGCCTCTCCACAAGACCGGCAGAACTTGGATGCCTTGAACTATGGAATCTCTTATCAATCTGAGGACCAGCACATATCTGTAACACCACTGCGCCCACAAACATTAATAGGGTGTTTGGGGCAATCCAGAAATGGATGGCCCTAAACTCCCTGGCGCTTAATGACAGAAAGACAGAGCTGCTTATTGTTGGTGCACCCCACAGATTGAAGAACTTAGATGCACGATATAATGCCTTTGTAATCAACGGAAATTCTATTCCAGTGTCTGATTCTGCAAAACCGCTTGGCGTTTACTTTGACTCTCAGCTTTCCTTCCAAAAACATGTATCATACTTAAAATCATTGTGTTCATACTTCATACACCTATTGTGGCAAATCCATCCTTATCTGTCCGAATCAAACAGAGCTTTGATAGCAGCAGCCATAGTCAATACGAAGCTAGACTATTGTAACAGCCTTCTTCTAGGAACATCTAAAAGTGACATCAGGAAACTTCAAGTGCTACAAAACGGCGCAGTCCGAGCTGTCTGAGGCCTTAGTCATCAAACCCACATTTCGGAATATTGAAGGAAGTTACATTGGCTCTCAATAGAGCAACGTATACATTTCAACGGCTCAGTCTGGGTATTTAAATGTCTGACGGGTGAAGCACCGGACTAGCTTGCATCGAGAATTAAAAAAAGCTACACCACAACGGTCTTTGCACTCAAATAATCAGATGCTAGTGATTCAACCACGCACTACTCTGAAAAAGCTTGGAGGGGCAAGCTTTATTGCATGGGCTCCATCTATGTGGAATTTACTTCCTTTAAAAATCAAGGAATGTGCCACCATTCAGCAGTTCAGGAAATGTCTCAACATTCCTTTCTGATGACTAACCGAATCAGTAATCCTATAAATGCCATCCTGGAATGACTCCTCCATCCAGCCTCTTACGTTTGCATTCGCAACTCACTCTGTTAATTGTTTGTCTGTGTTATGTGAGCGCCCTGAGACCCCCAGGTGAGCGTGCGCTAGATAAGAACTTCTTTAGTTAGTTAGTTAGCTTCATAAGACATGTCCAGGACATCAGAAAAGGGCAAGGATTGACTTAATGTGTTCTATAAAACAGGTCCAGGAAATCAGCAATGGGCAAGGGTTGACTCTATGTGCTCCATGAGACAGGACATCAGCAAAGGGCAAGGACTGACTCCATGTGCTCCATAGGACAGCACCAAGACATCCACAAAGGGCAAGGGTTGACGCCATGTGCTCCATAAGACTGGACCAGGACAGCAGGAAAGGGCAAGAGTTGACTCAATATGTTTCATAAGACAGGACCAGGACATCAGCAAAAGGTCAAGGATTAACTCCATGTGCTCCACAAGACTGGTACATGACCTTCCAGCCATCACCTCTTTGTTTTTGCTTTGTCACCCAAGTGGGATGGGTATGCCCAGACATGGGACCTGTGCCTGCTGGGCCTAGAGACCCAAGGTGCTCCTTACTGATGAGGCCCAACATGGCCGAAACATGTTTGGAAATGCTTGTGGTCTCGAGCAGAAGGGATGTGACCTAGCAGTTCGGGCTGAACTGCACCTTTTGGGGAGGGACCTAGCCTGATTTTCGTATGGTCTTTCCCCTTCTGTAATGGGTTGGCAGGCAAAGAACGATGGTCTGGAGGGTTGCCCAGAGCATTGCCATAGGTTGAGATTAATTCTAAACCTTTTGCCATCACCTCTTTGTTTTTGCTCCGTAAGACAGGACCAGTACATCAGCAAAGGGCAAGTATTGACTCCATGTGCTCCACAGGACAGCACCAAGACATCAGCAAAGGGCAAGGATTAACTCTATGTGATTCATAAAACAGAACCAGGGCATCATCAAAGGCAAGGATTAACTCTGCATGCTCCACAGGACAGCACCAAGACATCTGCGAAGGGCAAGTATTGATTCCATGTGTTCCATAAGACAGGACCAGGACATCAGCAAAGGGCAAGGATCGATTCAATGTGCTCCATATAACAGGACCAGGACATCAGCAAAGGGCAGAGATTGACTCCATGTTTTCCATAAAACAGGTCCAGGATAGCAAAAGTTGCTGGAGAAACGTCTTACTAGTTGACGAGATGGTCGCTGGAGCAAATGATGGAGCCCTGGATAGGCCTGGGTGTAGACAAGACATAGCCATGACTTTCCTCCACGGTGGTGATGTCTTTCCAGTGGGTAACTGACACTATTTTCCAACCGCCCAATCTTACTGCGGAAGCAAAATGTGATTTAGCCCCCTGCAAGAGGGTAAAATGTACATACGTAGAACTTCATGTTTGAATTACTTTAAAAATATAGATAGTATGATGAAAATACCTTCATCTGATGTTTTTCGTGGTACCGATGTAACAGAATATTCAAAAATCTTTGCACCATAAATGAAATTATATTTTTTAGAAACTCATAAATCCAAAGACATGGCTGACTAAGTGCTTGTAGTGAAGATGCTTTGGGTGTTTTATGTGAAGTGTGTGGACTCCGCGTGTTCTATGTGGGATAGTGTTAGTTCAAGGGGTAATCAATGTCTGTGTCATAGACTATGGTATTTTTCCATTTCAGCGAATGGGAGGCCAAGCATAAAGCAGCAGTGAATTCCTTGAACCACGTGAATTACTTACAAGGAATCTTCATTACTCCTAGTCCTACTCTTCCTCGTTCCAGAGCTTAGCAGTACTTACCTGTGAGGGCTTTTCCCTCTTCTCAGGAAGTCCTTTTCACAAATCATTCTCCTGCAGGCCCATGCCCGCCTCTTCACTCCCTCCTTCTCCAACCAACAACAGTTATTACCAAATGCCTTGGAAGGTCCATTCATCATAGTACCAGTTGGGGGAGGGGTGGGATGGACATACTGGGGCGAGGAAGAGGAGGTCTGGGAGTAATGAAGATTACCACTAAGGAATCCAAGCTTTAGCCCTAAGTCCCTCTTCCATGTCCCAGTACTTAATTATGAGGTATACCAAAACTGGGTAATGAATGGCACTAGAACAATAATCACCAAACTCCGTGGCGGTATGCGCACCCACCATCACCAAATATATCCAAAAAGCAACAGACCACAGCCCGTGTCCATGGCTGGAAAGTTACAGCAGTGCCGCACTGGACACCCCAGTACCAAAGGCCCCAATCTCCTGACGGTGCTGATTAAGTCGATAGTGCCTAATGAATGTACTACTGATGTGGTAGCTCAGCACCTCAGTAAACTCTTCAACTTGTCTAATACCTCCTTGTTTGCCCTCTATTTTCAAAATGGCAACAGTACTCCCTCCCCTTAAAAAATCAAGGGGCTGCCCCGAACCTACCGGCTAACTTTCACCCTGTGTCTCTCATTCCACACTAATCTAAAGTTCTTGAAAGGGTTTGTGTTCAACGTCTTACCAGTTTCTTCGACATCCACAACCTTCGAGACTCCCTACAAGCAGGTTTCCGCTCTTGTCACTCCACAGAAACTACTCTCATGAATGTGTCCAACTTCATCGCCTCTGCTAAGCACTGCAAGCTATCCTCTATCCTAGTCTCATTGACCTGTCTGCTGCCTTTGACATTGTCGGTCACTCTGATCACCTTAATACTCTTCATAAACTGTACACAACAGAAGTGCTCTTCTTCCCTGCCAAATACTCTCTCATCTCTTTCTCTTCCCTACTCTTCTTCAGCTAGGAACCTCAGCATCGTCTATAACTCTTCCCACACCTTCTCTACTTTCATCTCCAAAACTGCAACGGAAGCTTGCCTCAACCGCCTAAATATTCAACTCTTGTCTTCTGTAATCTGGACTACTGTGCCAGCATCCTCTTTGGTCTCCCCAACTATGCTTTCTGTCCTCTCAACGAGATCATTCACTTCGCTAGCAGGACTCTCTTTGAACTCCCTCACTTCACACCTACTTCCTCGTACCGTCACCAGACTGGATGGCTGACGATGCAAAACAGGGCCAGATTTAAATTTCTTCTCCTGGTTTGCAAATCTATTTCGTAGTAAGGCACCACTCGATGGATCCCCCTCTATACAGCTCTACAAGCCTTCTTCTACTCCCGCCCACAACCTGGTCAAAATGCCACTTGAACTTACCCCATTGTAAGAAGCTCACTGCTTCCTGTCAAATTTGATTTCTTATCTATTGTATGTTCTTTTCTGATCAAATGAGCATTGTACGTCCCTGTATATAAATGAATAAATGAATCAATGAATCAATGAATCAATGAAGGTGTTTGGATCATCCCAGGTTGCTGTCCTGCAAATGTCCTGAATGGAAAATTCTCTGCTTCTGACCAAGAAGCCAAAATGTCTCTGGTGGACTTCCCTTGCGCCTTTGCAGGGGGAGCAGAACCCACTGCCATGTCAGTAGGGTATATTCTGTCTCTTAACCAGCGACTGATGGTGGGTACTATTGCCATTTTTCCTTGCGGAGGGTCCCCAAAAGATGAGAAACAAACTGGGAGCAGAAAGGGAGGCCTGCTCCTTTCGAAGTACGTTAGTACAGCTCGTCTGACGTTCAATTTTGCCCAGAGTTCTTCTTCCAGGGACGATAGGTCGGGGAAAAAAGGAAGACAGAATAATGTGCTGTGATTTGTGACATTTTTAAAACACCTTAGGTAGAAAAAGGGTGGAATCTGTGAAACAGCTTTGGAGAGGTCACTGAGAATGGGGCCACACAAGACAGGGCACTGATCTCCCCCAGTCTCCTATCAGAGGTGATGGACATTGCCCTGGGCCTCAAATGCAGGAAATCGTAAAGATTTAAGTACCAAGGGGAGCTCCCAGGGAGGTAGACCTGACACTGTGACAGGCCTAGAAAGGGAGAAATGCTTCAGGAGCCGGCCTACTAAATCATGCAGGTAAGAAGCATCATTCCCCCAGACTCTGGAAGAGCAGATGGCAGCGTTCAGTGCTCCGAGAGTAGAGAATTCCAGATCCATGTTAAACCCCTCCTGGGGGAACTGGAGTATACTCGCTCCATGGAGAATGAAGACTCTGGAACTTACACCATGAATCAAAGTTCCTCCAGTGCCTGTCATAGGACTTCAGAGTAGAGGGTCTTTTATCGTCCTGGATGGAGCAAGCCACTTCCTCAGAAAGACCACGTAACCTGAGCCTTTCCATCTCAATTTGCAGGCCCCAAAACCCCTCTGGCCAATTTCTTTTGACCCGCCAACCACCGGGGGACAACACGAGCCCTAGAACATGGGGAGGAAAAGCATGGGAGCTACAGCCAGGTCCACCAGAAGAGGGCACACACTCCTCTGGGCCAAAAGGAAACCACTAGAATGACTTCTACCCTTGAGTCCCTGATCTAGAGCAGCACCCTCAGAATCTGTGGGAGTGACCGAAGGCATAGAGGAGCCCCTTAGGCCAGATCATGGACTTTGCATCCACACCACAAACCCCATCGGGAGAGACCTGGGAGTAGAACCTGGAGACTTTGGCATTTGGGGGGAGGCAAATAGGTCTAGGATTTGTGATCCTGGGACATTGTAGATCTTCTGAAAGACTTCCTCCTTCAGCTCCCTGTCGGATGAGGGAAAAACTCTGTGAGCCGTATGCCACTGACTGGAGGATAACTGACTTTCCCCTGAGCAACTGAGATAAAACTTGTAGAGTTCAGAAGGATGTTTCCAGCTCCCTCCAGTTGGACGAGCGTGCCACCTCCTGATCTGACCACAGTTCCTGATGGGCTCGACCCTGGGCTACTGCCCCAGAGCCTGCCTTGCTGGCCTTGGTGGTAACAATGGTCAGCAGCTTCTGCTGTAAGGGAAACCCCCTCAGGAGAGGGGGTACCTGGAGCCACCATTGCAGCCTTTGTTGTAGTGACAACCCCACGTGCACCAGGGCATTGAAGGTCAAGTAGTCCTCCCTCCAAAACCTGTGGAAGTGGATCAGATGTAACCGGTCCCAAGGGACAAGAAAGACACAGGAGGTCATGCAGTCCTGCACTTGTAAGAAGTCCCTGGCAGAGGCCTGACGCTGGTGTTATACATGAGTGAAAGGGTCGCAGCCCCTTTAAGAACACTGCCTCAGAAGGAAGCGGGAAGAGGGCGGAAGGGGAGGGGCGAGAGGAGAGGAGTTAGGTATGTGATTGGAGTGAATAAAGAAGGTTCACGGCAGGCCAGGCTCCGTCTCTTGATTGTACGGCTATATGCGTGTGCATGAGAGTCAGAGAGAGAGTCCAACACTGGCGACGAGGCCGACGAACCCTCGCGTGTCGGCACAGTGGAGGGCTGGTAGCCCAGCAGGTTTGAAGAGCCATATGCTCTGCAGCTGAGCAGCGGCCCGTGTGCCCTGCTGGTGGGCCCGTGAGCCTGGCAGTTTGAGAAGGCCTGTGTGCCCTGTAACAGAGCAGTGGCCCGTGTGACCTGCTGGAGGGCCCGTGCGCCCGGCAGTTGAAAGGGCCTGTGTGCCCTGTAACGAAGAGGCGGCCCGTGCGCCACACTGGTGAGCCCGTGTGCCCGGAAACATAAGGGGCCCATGTGCCCAGCTGCCGCAGTGGCCTGTGCACCATGCTGAAGGGCTCGTGTGCCCAGCAAGCGTGACAGGTCTGCGCACCCTGTGAACGCAGAGGCCTGTGTGCCCTGCGTGGAAGTAGCGGCCCCAACAGCCAGCGGAGAGAAGGGAGACGCCCCCGACCACGCCACAGGCCCAGCGGATCCGTCCCGCCTGCCGAAACGGAGGAAAAGAAACAACCGACGTGGCCACGTCAACAGAAGTAAGGAGTAAACGGGAGCTGGGAAATAAAGAAGACACGGCCGAGGAAAGCCCGGTGTCTGCCAGAGTGACAACTGGCAAAACACTGTTAGACCCCAACGAAGTTAACCTCATGCCTCCCACTCAGGGCCACCAGAACAATGGAAATTGGCGGGAAGCCCCGCGTCTCCCACAATGTGACACGCCCAAGTGCACGTAGTATGGGTCCAACAGAACCATACCCATACCTCCCACCTAGGGACACCTAACCCGATAAAGGCTAAGACAAACGCCACAACCGACCCACCCACCAGGTAACTCAGTGCCCAGGAAAACCCACACCCAGCGCCAGACAAGTGACCACAGTGTCGCAGGAGACAACAACCACCAGCATCCACCTGGCACCCGTGCCACTCAAGCACACCCAGCAGCGCTGCCATGTCGAATCAGGACGC
This sequence comes from Ambystoma mexicanum, assembly GCF_040938575.1. Classification (NCBI taxonomy): domain Eukaryota; kingdom Metazoa; phylum Chordata; class Amphibia; order Caudata; family Ambystomatidae; genus Ambystoma; species Ambystoma mexicanum. The sequence continues at coordinate 19,706,973 of NC_090923.1, read as the reverse complement.
AGCGGATCCCAATGCACAACCACCAGGGCCACCAAGTACACCCTACTCCCACGCTAGTCTAATGAGGAGACCAGCCCCCTTCACACTGAACCCGCACCACGATCAAGGCCAACGATGGGAAGAGTGGGTGGAGGAATTTGAGGACTTTGTAGGCGCCATCGGCACCCAAAAACCACCCAACATACTCAGCATCGTCGCCAATGTCGCAGGGAGAGAAATAAAAAACATCATACGCACGGTTCCCCTACAGGACCGCACCACATATGCAAAGCTCCTACAAGCCATAAATGAGAAAATTGTCATCTCACCAAATCGTGATTATGAACGATATACTTTTAATGAATGTGGCCAACTTCCCTATGAATCGATTGGAGAATTCGTCATTCGCCTCCAAAGGAAAATAACCAAGTGCGATTTTGCCAACTTTAATGACGACGAAGCCATCAGGCTACCCATAATTGAGGGATGCATATCCTCCATGTTCCGGAAACACCTCCTAAAGAAGCCACTATCCCTGAAAGAAGTGCTGGACTTGGCCAGAGTTAACGAAAGGGTGGACATTCAAGCCACAGCTATTGAAAACCCCAAGAAAGGCGACATTATCTCAGCTGTTAACCCCTATGTCCGCTACCCCACCTCACAAAACAGAACAAACACAAGATACACAGCTCAACGGACACAAAATGACCAACAATGTTGCCGCTGCGGGTTTGAGTACCCACATAGAGGTCCATGTCCCTCCATCGGGCAACGCTGCCTAAGATGTGGAATGGAGAATCATTTCCAAGTGATGTGCAAGGAACACCTACCCGAAGGAAACATGACACGCCAGCGGCCCGCCAACCGCACGATAGAGACACACACAGAACAACACTGGCTTGCAGATAGAAACGCTCCATCCGCTACAAATGCCTATCAACGCCCGAACACTGTAAGGGCCCTTGAGGGACTACAGATCGAACCAGACTGGAAAGACCATGAGATATACGACAACCACCAGTGGGACTTCATGCAAACGCACGAGAAAGGGGCGGCGTACATGGGGGAAGCCCTGTTTCCCCACGAGCAGGATGTAGACCCGTACCTCAACTCCCCACCAAGATATCAACCAGAGGAACACGAACATACTGAATACCTACAAGACGGCTACGACAGGGAGTCTGTCCGCCTCCTCAGCGTCGACGTGGAAGACATTTCAGCTCCCAGAGTAGCAATTAAGATGGGTAACACCAGAAACAAATTCCTCATAGACACTGGAGTGACGGTCTCATGATTGTACGGCTGTATGCGTGTGCATGAGAGTCAGAGAGAGAGTCCAACAGCTGGGACAGTAACTATCTCAATGTAGTCTGTAACTTGGGTGGGTGTCCGGTGAAATGTTCGAAAACAAAGGGTCATCCAGAACCGTGTTCCTTTAATTTGAAGGTCCTGTGATGGGTTCAACGTACAACGTACTTCGTTCAGTTGAGAAGAGACCCCATGCTCTCTAGCATGTTGCATGCCGACTTCACATGCCAAGTCAGGAGTCCTTGAGAAGGTGCTTTGAGGAGTCAATCATCCAAGTAAGGGAGCCCTTGGATTCCCTGGAGACGGACTGTCGCAACAATGGTTGCCACGACTTTGATGAAAATCCATAGAGGCAATTTCAGCCCAAATGGGAGAGCCCTGAATTGGAAGTGCTCAGAAATGGCTGGTGTGGATTCCAGACTTAACATGGGAATAAGCATCCTGCAGATCGAGTGAAGCTAGGACCTCTTTGTCGTGTACCAGGGGAACGATCCTCTGCAGACTTCCATCTTGAGATGTTGTATTGTTACATGGAGGTGTTCGGGCATTTCAGGTCTTTTATGAGTCTGTACTTCCTCGATGGGTTGTCTACCAGGAACACAATGGGGTATACCCCCTGCCCTCTCTCTTTTGTGGGGAATCTCTTGATGGCTTTCGGTGCCCACAACTCCTCGATTGCCTGTCTTAATGCCTCCATTTTGGTACTGCTTCTCGGCACTGGTTTCCTTTTGCCACCTGATGGACACCAATGGACAGGCCTGTGGATCATATCCATTGGGCCCAAAAGTGCAGCAGGCGACCTCCAACTGGCTGGCGGTTAGGACTTCTGCTCTTTCACAGGGGACGGGTGCCGGGACTGCCACTTCCATCCTGTATTGGGGTTCCCCCGAGCACTTGGTCTTGCTACCTGTGACCTTGCAGGATGCTTCGTGTTAAGGGAAGATCTGGGTCCCGGCTCGGACTTCCTCCTGAGCTTTGCTGTAAGCTTATCCGCATTGAAGACACGATCGACCATGTCGTCAAGCGTGTCCCTAGAAAAGCATTGCTGTGTTCTTTTGATGGGGATCATCTTCCACTCCTTGATATGCAGGTGCCGTCTTCCGGTAATGATGGAGCCTGCGGACATTGCTGCAGCATTCACCCCATCATTGGCAAGATCTGATAAAAACTGGACCTCGATCCAGAATACTTGCAAAATAGGCAGCGGATCCATTCCATCCTCGACCTCCTTTAGCGCGACTTGAGCCCTCCCAGGGCTTTCTCAGCAGTGTAGGTAGAGTAGGTGGCAGACCTGAGAGCTGGATGAGACTGCCACATGCTTCCCATAGTGCGCCATCCTCCTGCTGATCTGTAGGGTCCTTTATTGCTTCTTCTGGTACCATTGATGACCTGCCCGCCAAGCTAGGAAAGATTTCTTCCACCTGGATCGTCCATGGCATTGATTTCTCCTCTCCCTCTCGTGGGTAAAGTTTGGCCAAAAATCTGGGGACAGCCATTTTGTCTGGCTCTTGTTGCCGGCCGCCAACGGGTTAACTGTGGGCAGTCCCCACCGTTGGGGAGGCGGAGTGTGTGACGTCGAGTTGGGGGAACAGCGGGAAATATGGGTAAGGCGCGAAAGCGCCAGTTCTCTATGTTACGAGTTGAATAAAGGTTGTGCCTTGCAATCCCTCCGTGTGCGCGTCCTCCTTGGCCCGATACAAGGTTAACACTGGCGACGAGGCTGTCCGTGCGCGCAACGGAGTCCTCCTCCTTTGGCATTCCGCCATTTTCCATGCTCGGAGTGCATCCGAGTCTCCTCCTTTGGCAATCCGCCATCTCCGCGCTGGGAACGCTTCTGAGTCTCCTCCATTGGCAATATGCCACTTCCGCGCTCGGTGCGCATCTGAGCCTCCTCCTGCCCCTCCTCCTCCAATCTGGGCAGCGGCTGCACGCCGCATACGGGCGCATTTCCTGAATACGCGCCGAACTCCTTTCCTCCCTCACTTCGTAGGGAAGTGTGATTCTGGGTCCTGGCAGCCCGACAGGCCCCCAGTTGACGGCCAAAGCAGTGGGAAGCGCACACTCGGGCCCTGGCAGTCCACCAGGCCCTCTCCTATATCGCGTGTCGGTGATCCCACCCACACCCTCTAGCAGCATTATCCAGACGTCGGCTCGCCCTCCTGCTGTCAGCACTCGCCACGAAGGCCCAACAGAGCTGGGTGATGCCTTCCTCCTCACAGCACCAGGGGCGCCGCCTGCCCACTCCTGGCACCGAACTCTCAGGTGGGTGCAAGCACACGCTCACCCAACCAGTAGATACACAGGCTGAGCACACACAGCCAACGCAACCAATACAGCTGCGCTTACCCCCACCATTTACCATGACCCCACAGGCCACCAAGGGGCCGCGATGGACTGACTGGATGGAGGACTTTCAGCACTTTGTGAGGGGGTCTGGTGATGGTGACTCTCCCAACATCAGGGACATCTTCCTCAATCTGGTGGGGGGGGAGATAAAGACCGTGGTGAAGACGATACCCGCAGCTGAACAGAACACGTTCAAAAACCTGATTAAGGCCCTAGATAAACTCCTCATCATTGAAGTCAACCGTGATTATGAGCGTTATCTCTTCAACAAATGCACCCAATTGCCACAAGAGACAGTTGACGAATTCATAACCCGCTTAAGAGTGAAGGGCGCAAACTGCCAATTTGATGCGTTCTCTCTAGAAGAAGCAATAAGGCTGAGGGTCATTGAAGGGTGTCTGTCCCCTGCTCTCAAGAAACAGCTGCTAAAAAAAACCCCACCATCCAAGAAGTTAGCGAGCTTGCTCACATACATGAAAGGGTTGATGCCCAAGCCTCTTCCATGGGCAACGCGGGCAACCCCAAACAAGACACTGCTGAACTTGTCGCAGCCATACAGCCATCTCGTCCAGGCGACAGAGGGCCGCAACCATACAGAGCCCAATCTATGCAAGTCCCACGCCAACAGAGACAATGCTATCGCTGTGGGATGTCTTTTCCACATGCTGGGTCATGCCCAGCTCTATCCCAACGGTGCACAAACTGTGGAAGAGAGGGACACTTTCACTCTGTGTGCTGAGAAGGCATACCATTTCCTCCAACGAGGCCCCAAGCACCTGTTAGGACGCCTTTCCGCCCGCCGCCCCCGCAATACAATCAACCCAGATACTACCAACAAGGGCAGGGACAGAGGCGATACGCCAGAGCCATCGATGAGTACCAAGCACAGGGGTACCCACTGCAGCCAGACCAGGTGGATCAAACCAGATACTTCACGGACGAATATGACAATCCACCGATAGAATATAGGCCTGAAACGTTCTACCATGACGAACAGGAAGCTGCATACAACATGCCCTATGACCCACATGACCAAGACGAGTTCGTCAATCTCATACTTTACACTGACGAGGCCAGGGAGGCCCCCAAAATCCCCATCAAAATGGGGAATTGCCAATTCCAACTCAGGTGCTGCGGTCAACATTATGGGCGAGCAGGACTACGCCAGGATACTGGACCCGCCGGCGATCGAACCATCTCACTCAAGAATCTTCCAATGGGGAGCTACCACCCCCCTGCAGACAGTGGGGCGGTTCACACAACGTTTCCTCCTGAATGGCCGGCAAGTAGACACAACAATACACATCATCCGGTCGCTTACCAGAAGCAGGTGCCTACTTAGCTACCACACAACATCCCACCTAGGGCTAATTGAGATACACATGAAGGCGGGAGAGACCATCACTGCAACTTCAAATCGGATGAATCGGAAGGACTCTGTCAACACCATAGCATGCCACCAATCCCAAAACCTCATCACACAAGCCGACATCACAAGGGAATTCCCCAACCTATGTACAGGGCTGGGAAGACTCAAGGCTCCTCCCATCCGACTCCACATTGATCCTTCGGTGAGGCCAGTGCCACAACATCCCCGGAGGGTGGGTTTCCACCTGCAAGAGGCAGTGTCGGAAGCGCTACAACAACTACTGTCCGATGGCATCATCGAACCAGCGACGGGGCCGATGCCATGGGTATCCCCCCTTGTAGTCGTGCCCAAGGAAGGAGGTAAAATCCGGCTGTGTGTGGACATGAGGGTGGCAAACACCGCCATTCAGCGCGAGAGGCTTCCGGGACCGTGCATTGAGGACATGATCGTGCAATTAAACAACGCGCAGATGTTCTCCAAGCTTGACCTCATCCAAGGCTACCATCAGCTGGAGCTACATCCAGAGTCCAGGCCTATCACAACGTTTGCGACGCATGACAGACTTTTTAGGTACCGAAGACTGAATTTTGGTATTTCGTCCGCCGCGGAGATCTTCCAGGAGGCTATCCGCCAAGTAATCAGACCCATCAAGGGCACGTTGAAATAGAGCGATGACATCCTTGTCTTTGGTTCAGCAAAAGAATCCCATGACAAGGCATTACGTGCCACGTGTGCTGCACTTCAGGAAGCAGGCCTCACTCTCAACATCACCAAGTGCCGATTCAGAAAGACAAAATTAAAAGTCTTCGGACACATCTTTTCTAGTGAAGGGATGCTGTCAGATCCTGACAAGGTCGACACGATCACCAACCTCAGTGAACCAGAGCAGGTTGCAGACGTCCGTTCTTTCCTCGGCATGGCGGGATACTGTGCGAGGTACATACCTCACTATGCATCCCTCACTGATCCGCTAAGGAAACTACTACAAAAAGAATCCGTTTTTGAGCGGACCCCTGCGTGCCGCCAGGCATTTTCCAACATCAAACGAGCCCTCACAGAAGCCCATCGCCTTGCATATTTCAACCCCTCCTGGCACACCGAAATTGTGGTGGATGCTAGTCCGGTTGGCCTTGGCGCCATCTTAGCCCAAACCAGCGGCGTGGATGTCCACCCCAGACACATGGTCGCCTATGCAAGTAGGCCGCTGTCGACCCCGGAGCTGGCCTATTCCCAAGCAGAAAAGGAGAGTTTGGCCGCGGTCTGGGCTTGCGAGCATTTCCACAACTTCATCATCGGGAAAAGGTTCACCTTGATCACGGACCACCAGGCGCTGTTGTCGTTGTTTGGGAATCCGCACACCAAGATGCCCCCCAGAATTGAACGGTGGGGCATCCGTCTACAAGAATACAACTATGACATTATACATCGTCCCGGGGGTGACCTCAACCCCGCTGACTATCTGTCGCGGCATCCAGTTGGGGCCCCAGTGACCCGGAAAGGAGACGTTGCCTATGTGCAATACATAGCATCGAACTCACTACCACCAGCTTTATCCCTCGAGAGAGTTGCCGCTGCGTCAGCTGCTGACCCTACCACAGCCCTCGCCATCAGCCTCACGCTGGCCAATAAGCGGAAGGACCATCACAGAGCAATGTTGGCGCACCCAGGGGTGTGCAGGCAGGAGATCGAGGGGTTGGCCAGGGTGCACAAGGAACTGGCTGTCAAGGACAACAATATCCTTCTCAGAGGGTGCAGGATTGTCATCCCTGCCACGCTAAGGAACTAGGGTGTCCGAACGGCCCACGAGGGGCACACAGGAGCTTAAAATATGAAAAAACAGCTGAGGTGCCATGTCTGGTTCCCATTCCTAGATGCAGCGGTAGAAGAATGGGTGAAGAACTGTCATACCTGCCAGTGCACGGCCCCGGCTGAACATCCACCCCCGCTACAGCATACACAGATACCCGATCGCCCGTGGGAGCGGGTAGCCATGGACTCCTATGGGCCCACAGAAATGACTGACTACCTCCTGCTTATAATAGATGAACACTCAAGCTTCTCGATTGTCAAAGTAGTCACCACCACCGCGTTTCCCCAAGTAGCAGCGGCCCTGGAGGAAGTATTCAGCGAGTGGGAAATCCCCAACATAGTCAAATCTGACAATGGACCACCGTTCTGTGGATACGAGTTCAGGGCACTGGCGAAGCATCTGGGCTTCGAGCACATGAAGATAACCCCTCGTCACCCGCAAGCGAACAGAATGGCAGAAAGATTCATGGCGTTGATTAAGAAGACGAGACAGAGAGCCAGAGTGGAAGCAGTTGATCCGCACCAGGCACTGTGCCGACTCTTACGAGATTACAGGAACACACCCCACGAAGCCACAAACAAGACACCAGCTGAGCTAATGCTTCGATACGAAGTGCGAACCCGCATACCACGCAACCCGTCAAATGATGAGCCGCCTGAGATGGACATACCCTAAAGGGATGCAGAAGCCAAAGAGAGAGCAAGACGAGACACTGACTCCTGCCGCCAAGCGGTGATAAAAGATTTCCACATAGGAGACGAAGTGCTTGTCCAACAACCAACGCCCAGGAAGACAGATCTGCGGTTTTCCCCAAACCCCATGAGGGTAACCGCAGTGAAAGGCACGATGGTGACAGCTGAGGACCAAAACAAAGCAGTCACCAGGAACTGTCAACAATTTAGACACTATATCAGGCGAGAGGGAACGGAATCGCCTCAGAGATTGTTTTCCCCAGAACCGCGAGAAGCGCGAGATGACCTGTGGACCCCTCCGGGAGGAGACCCTGGAGGGACAAGCCAGGAAGCAGGAACGCAGGAATTGTTAGGGCCAGTTGCCCAAGACGAGAGACCACGGAGAGCTATCAAGAAACCCATGAGACTTGTTGAAGAGTGTTGAGTTGACGTTTGGACATATTGTTCGGGGGTTGTGTTGCCGGCCGCCAACGGATTAACTGTGGGCAGCCCCCACCGTTGGGGAGGCGGAGTGTGTGACATCGAGTTGGGGGAACAGGGGGAATTATGGGTAAGGCCAGTTCTCTATGTTACGAGTTGAATAAAGGTTGTGCCTTGCAATCCCTCCGTGTGCGCGTCCTCCTTCTTGGCCCGATACAAGGGTAACAGCTCTGTCCACTCCCTGAGGATTTCTTCCTATACTTTTATTTTAAAACGAAAACTTTCCAGCGTGGTTTAGTTTTCAAAAAAAGTGTAGGGAGAAGTTGAAACTTGCACTTAAATGCACTGCACTGAACATGGCGTGACAATGGGTTTTGTGGGGGGGGGGACAGGACAGCAGGGATCATCGCTCCACTACTTCTTTTCGTACACTTCGACCACTGATCATAGTTAAGTACTGGGACGAGGAAGAGGGACATGGAGGTAATGCTCATATTATTTACTAGTAATATTCTTTACTCCTAGTCCTACTCTTTCTCGTCCCAGTCTGTCCATGCCATCTCTCCCTTCTGACTAATACTATGACGAATGAGCCTTCCAATGTAGTTGGTAATAACTTGCTGTTGAGAGGAGGAAGCTATTATTCCCTGAAGGGAAGAGACGTGGCTGGGCGGGAAGAAAAATGGAAAGTGAAAAGGGGTTCCTGAGGAGAGGTAAATTACCTCAAAGGAAGTAATGGTAAGTACAAGGATGAAGAAGAGGGACATGGAGGTACTGTGCCTGCATCCTCATGTTTCCGTAGTAGAAGCAAGGAACCAGCACTAAACTTAAAGATAATGTCATGCATAGCTCTCAACCTTTCATGGACCCTGTGTGGGTGAAAACAGACAATTTTGTGTTTGGCGGGTGAAAGCCCATTGATTCCTATGGCGTGCAGGGAGCTTGGCGGGTGAGAGAGCCTAAGTGGCGGGTAAAACCTGCCAAAAGCAGGTGAGTTGTGAGATATGTGTCATGGGTCTCAGGGCAGATAAGGACGTTTTAGACACCCTCCCCATGAGGTCAGGGTTTTTATGGCCTCTTGTGACCTCTGTGGTGCCTAAATGCCAATGGGGCCAGGAGAGTTCACCTGTGGAGAACAAAAACCATAATGGAACCACATCATCCAGAAGGCAGTGGGGCAACATGTGGTCTCAATGGCTATGTTCACTGACGAGGTGATATACAGTCACACCCAACCCTCAAGCTCCTGCCAGGCGCCTGCAGTGAGTAGACAACCTGTTTCCCTCCAGCAAAATTCAACACCATTTGTTTATTCTGGAGAGGCCTCAGGTTCACGGCCTCTGATTCAGGCGGTGATTAATGCTCTGATTACTTACTATAATCTTCATTACTCCTAGTCCTACTCTTCCTCGTCACAGTACTTACCTTATGAGGCACCTGCCTCCAACACAGGACCTTCTTTTATTTCTTTTTATTTCTATAACTCCTCCCCCACACCCACGTCACTTAGTGTCATATTACCAAGCCGTAGCATGGGACCTTCCTCGCAGGGAGGGTTAGGAGGGTTGTCAATACTGTGACGAGGAAGAGTAGGACTAGGAGTAATGAAGATTGCTGGTAAGTAATCAGAGCATTACCTCCATGTCCACTCTTTCTCGTCCCAGTACTTACCTCATGAGGTATACCAAAGCAGCAAACGGGGAAAAAGATCCCAATGAGACACAGAGTCAAAACAGTGCAGAAACACACACTTTTAATAAGTCCAAATTTACATCCCCACAGACAAAACTCCAACCCCGAAGGAACCAACCCCGAGTGGGAGACATTCAACCTATAGTGGTTGATGAAGGTGCTCTGATCAGCCCAAGTGGCAGCCCTACAAATCTCCTGTAGAGAAACCACCCCTTGCATCGGCCTATGAGGCCGCCAAACCTCTGGTGGACCGCCCCTGAACGTGCGCAGGCACAGGCAGGCCAGAAGCCACATAGGCCATGGAGACCACAACACAGATCCATCGGCTAATGGATACTACAGATGCCTTACGCCCAGCCCCAGCCGGGCCAAAAGTAATCAGAAGACTGTCAGAGTGGCGGAAAGGGGCAGTCCTAGCCAAATACCCCAACACCGCCCGCTGAACATCAGTGTTATATGCCAAGCCACTTCCTCAGGCGTTTGCAGATTTTGAAAAAAGGCACAGAGGACTAGATCCTGAGAGGTGGGAAACCGAGAAACAACTTTAGGGAGAAACTTCGGATCACACATCAGCACCACCGAGTCGGGAGAACCCTCAGGAAAGGGGGGTGACATAACAGAGCCCCAATCTCCCCAAGCCTACGGGCAGAAGTTATGGCAATCAGAAAAGCAGTCTTTAGCGTCACATGTTTCATATCAATCTCAGAAATGGGCCCAAAAGGAGGCCCCTGAAGGAACTTTAAGACAAGAGGGAGATCCCAAGGTGGAAGCCCCTTATAAATACAAGGACGGGAAGAAGAAAAACCCTTGAGCAACTTCCCCACTAACACCTCCCCATCCAAGTGCCCATCAGAGTCCCCCAAAAGGAATTTTATGGAGGCCCACTTAGAGCGAAGAGTGGAAACCACCAGGCCCTTTTCAAACCCATCCCGGAGGAATTGAAGGATAGCGGGGAGGCCAGAACGTAGGGGAGGTATCCCACGCCACCCACACCATCCCAGAAATGACTCCAATGTCTGCCGTAAGCCTTCAGAGTGGAGGGTCTAAAAGCATTCATTAAGGACTCTACCACAGGACCAGAGAACCCCTGAGATATCAGCCTAGCCCGTGCAATAGCCATACTGCCCATTGTATCTGGCGGACCCCCAACCGCAGATCCCCTAGAAGGGGAAAAGGCCACATCGGAACCAGCCCAGGCTCCTGGGACCGAAGCTCCAACAGAGAGGGGAACCAACTCCGGCGCGGCCAGAACGGAGCCAACAACAATACAGTCACCCTGGACACTCTGACGCGCTGAACCACCCGGGGCAGAAGAGGAATAGGTGGAAATGCATAAAGGAGAACCTGAGGCCACTGCACAGAGAGGGCGTCCATCCCACACGCACCCTCGGACTGAAACTGAGAGCAGAAGAGGGGAACTTTCGCTGAGGCCGGAGATGCAAACAGGTCCAGAACAGGGGTCCCGAAACTGACACAGATCTCTGCAAAGATCTGGGTTGACAGGACCAGTTCCACCGAGGAGGGAAACTGGCGGCTGAGAAGATCCGCTTGAACATTGTCCACCCCCCTGATATGTGAAGCCACCAGGGACACCAGATGTGATTCCCCCCAAGCACCTATCTGAGCTGCCAGGGCATTCAAGGAGCGGCCGGATACCCCCTTGGCGGTTGACGTAAGCCAAAGCTGTCATATTGTCCGTCCGGACCAAAACTGCCCAGCCTACCAGCAACCTCCTGAAGTACACCAGAGCCGGGAGAATGGCACACAACTCTCGCCAATTGGATGTTCGATGGCTCTTTTCAATGTGCTCCATATTTGTTCCTAGAAACACTTGTGTACAGGTGCATTATAAATGATTTATCATATCATAACGTATTGTCTTACATCTATGCCGGCATGGCTCCTACACCATTTCACCCATCTTGCCAGGGTAGCTGTAGACACCGCTGTAAAGGTTTCCGCACATCTATTAATAACTGAGATTCCTCGGCGGGTCTGAATTGTGCTGAGATATTTTCATATGCCTTCAGACATCTGACCGGACATAGTTTAGGTCAATCTGGAAATGCTGCGTACTCAGCCGTCTTGATCCCTATCTTAGTATTTCTTGTTGTATAGAAGGTTACTCCTGTTGGCCAAAAGCCTTCCTGGATCGGTCTTCAATATCAGGCCATGCCTCAAACAATCTCAACACTAACATCCCACAGACTTGAATATTTCGAAGCTGGAAGGTTTCATACTTTTTAACCCTTTGATCAACCTACATACCAGTGGATGTTCGCCTACCCTCTACTCTCATGTCCAGCAGAAATCACTGAACGATATGTGTTGATTGTTCACTATGCTCTAGCTTGAGCCGCCAGGTTGGACAACAAATTCATTACATGGACTACATCTGTTCGATGGGGATGTACCACCCTCTCATGCACAAACTACGCCATTTAGACCATGTGCCTCTATAGGCTTTCTTGGTTCCAAGAGCCCAAGATTCTCTGATGAATTTCTGAGCCTCTCCCACAAGTCCTGGCTTAGTCCAGGATCCCCTGAAATTTCCCACACTACTAGGCTCAGAGTCCCTGTCTGAACCAGAGGGTGGTACTCTCCTGCTAGTCCCTGCACAATATCCTCCCTCTGTGGCAGTAAGGTCACTATATCGTACGACATCTCTAATAGGTCCGGGAACCAAGCTTGACCTCTCCAGTTGGGAGTCACAATTATAACTCTTGCTTTCTCTCTCCTTACTTCAGTAAATTGAAAACTGTCTCCTCCAGCTGCCAATCGCTGGAGTCCTTCGGGTGTCTCAAGTTCCAGTCTGCAACCTGATTCTGCACACCCGGCAGCTGCTTTGCCTTCACACTGACCTTGCTCTGAAGATATAAATGCCAACAATCTTTCACAAGCTCCGCTAGCATCTTGGATTTCGTCCTGCTAGGTGATTGATATAGTCCCCACCACCCCCTCAGCACTTCTCCCCTTCCTCTTCCCAGCACTTGCGCGATCTGAGTGACACAGGGCCTAGTAAGATTGGTGTTTTGTCCTCCCTCTGCTTCCCCCTCCTTGTCTTGTTGTGCCTAGAATCACTTGTGTACAGGCGCATTATAAATGCCATATCATATCATATACCTGATCGCACAAACGTTGTCCATCTTTAAAAGAATGGAGCATTTGGTCTTCTCTTGGGTCCAGCATTGTACAACGAATGATCCTGCCAGCAATTCAAGGCAGTTGACATGGAGGGTTAGCTTCCCCTCTGACCATCTCCCTCCTGTCCTGAGATCACTGCACCTGACGTCCCAGCCCTATCGGCTGGCGTCCGACTCCATAATGAGGTCCTGGGATGATCGAAATATTGGCCTGCCATTCCATGCCTCTATGGGGTGATACCACCACTCTAGTTCCATCCTCGCTGGATGTGAAATGGGGACTCTGCTCGTAAGGCAGTGTCTGTGTGAGATGTTTTATTTGTACGTGTCGCAAAGCTCGATAATGAAGTGGGCCTCGTAATATGGCTTGAATTGATGATAAAAGACGGCCTACTAACCTGGTTAGACCCCTCAAGGATATCGAATCTTTCGCCATCATGGCATTTATATCCTTCTTGAGGAGGTTCACCTTCTCTATAGGCAATATGAGAGTTCCCTGTTCTGTGTCCACAATGAAACCCAGAAATTCCATTGACTGGCCCGGTATCGACTCCGACTTCTCCCAGTTGTTGCAGCAGGTCGGTCTCAATCCTGGCACATTAGACATATGTCGTTCAGGTTGATCACTGGTCTAACCTTGCGCCTGTCTCTTTCCGAAAACAAGCGGCATAAGAAACATCCTTGCACCGCTGCTGCCAGTGCGATGCCCTTGTTTTGCCGTAGTTTCTCTATCTTTCTGTCAAATCCCATTGCCACGCCCCTCTCACGCACAAACCAAAACCCAAATGAACACACCTGCTGTTTAAGGTAATGTTCAGTGCAGTGCATTGAAGTGCAAGTTTCTACATATTCCTACACTTTCATTTGAAAACTAAACCATTCCGGAATGTTTGCTTTTTAAAATAAAAGTATAGGAATAAATCCTCTGGGAGAGGAAAGAGCCAGACAAGGTGGTTGTCCCAAGATTATCAGTATCTCGTCCTCTCTGGTGAGATTGATTGGTCTCTTGTACGGTTTGCAACACCCAGGAATCTGCAGATACCGCTCTCCACCTGTGCAAATACTGCGCAACTCTCCACCCCCACCAATGGGATTTCTGCGTCCAGCATGCATTCTCATGGTATAGGCCCATCTCTTACCTGTGTTACTGTGCTGCTGTTTGCCGTTGTACCTCCAGCCTCTGCTCCTGCCCCTTCCTCCGGATGGAAAAAAGGGGTTGGCGCGTTGGGCCCCTTACGCTCTCCATTGCGCTCTGTTTCCAGAGGGCCTGTTTCTAAGTATATCTGCCAGCTTTGTCAATGTTCCTTCCGAAGATCTTTTTCAAGAAGGCCTGCGCTTTCTCAAGTGTGGCATATGTGTTTGAAAATTTGGTCATGTCCTTGATGAAAGTCTCACCAAATAACTTCCCCTTAGCTGCAGCTGCTGCCTCTCCTAGCTTGAAGTCAATTTTCATAAGGATGGACCGTCTTCTCTCTGTTGCTATGGCACAATTGGCATTGCCCAATACGCACATTGCACTCTGTGCTCAGTCCGATACCACATCAGGATCTATGGATTCCTTCCTTTGTTTGGCCTCCCCTGCGAGCCGCCATATCTTGGGGATCGGAGTGAAGAACCAAACACCGCCGCCGTTAGGCGCTCCTCACGGAAGTGCGCACTGGTGGCACAGGTCCCGTTGCGCTTCACTGCGACTTTGGTCAGGCTATTGCCTCCTACAGCCTAATGTGAATGCCAGGGCCTTTGAGAGCCCCGTCGCGATCCTGAACTGACCACAGCAGATGTGCTCTGCCAACTAGCAAACGTGCCGCTGCCCTCTCACTCGTTATCACATACACAATCAGTAAAGTAAAGAAATAAAGTTTCACTTATCTGCTGCTCGAGCAGCAAAGAAAGAGGAAGAGGGAAGGAAGGCAGGGATGTTATACTGGAACAAGGACTGTGATTGGTCATATTATGTCATGTGGAAAAAGGAACCAATTAATAACAAACTTCAAAATCACTTATTTTCATGAGAATTGTAGTTCTTTGGTGGTTGTGTATATTTTTATTGGATGCTCTAGAATCCTAAACCTAATCCCACCCTGCTACACCACTCCCACACAACCTACCCCCACCCTCTACCAACAACCCCTCTACTCTCAACCACCCACCCTACACCGCTCTCTCTACCCTCAGCACCCTCTCTACGCCTGCTCTCTCTACCCCCACACTAACCATGCTCTTTTCCCTAACCCACTCACTATACCACCACCCACCCTACCCCCACTCTCTAAACCCCACTCACCCTACCTCCACTCTTTATACACCCACCCACCCAACCCCTACTCTCTATATGCCCACCCACCCTATCCCTCAGTCTCTATACCCCCACTGACCCTACCCCACTCTCTATACCCCCAGCCGCCCTACCCCCAATCTCTCTACACCCACCCACCCAACCAACACTCTCTATACAACAACCCACCCTACCCCACTCTCTATACTCCCACCCAAACCCCACCCACCCTACCCAACTCTCTACTCTCATCCACCCACCTTACCCATGCTCTCTTTACATCACCCTACCCCCACCCTACCCTCACCCACCCTACCCCCACTCTCTATACACCTGTTAGGGAGAATTCCCATCTATGGCTAATTTCCCTCACCTAGTGAGTCCCCCAGCAGCTTTGCTGGACTTCTGTAGTTTATTTTTTTCCACTTGTTAAGAGTGAGAGCTTTTCCCCCACTCTTACCTATGGTTTGCTATGTGTTTCTACCTGTTTTTGTGATTATGGACTCTGAAGTACACCACTTCAGTAGCCCTCTCCTTTTTGTGTGTCACACAGCACCTTCAGTGCCGTGGCACAGGGTTGTCTTTGAGGCTTCCCTCGACTCGATTTCTGAGGCGACTACCATCCCCCAGAAAAGGGTAAAGTTACCGTTAACTTTACTTAGTCAATCTACCACAGATCCAGTACACCCCATCTTCCATGGAGTGCTGGAAAGGGTTAATTCGTATCCCTTTGTATCTGTACCTCCTAGAGCATTGTTTCGCTCTTTTAACATTTTGACTTGGCTGGTGGCAGTGGTATCTACCCTAACTTTTCTACCGCGATTATATTAGATAAACATGGTACTGTTCTTGGGTATTATATTAGGCTCGAACATAAACCTGCTTGACCAAATCGTCTTTCTTTTGGCTCTGGTTGGGTTTATTCGCCATTTCTTTTGTTAAAGTCCTTCTTGTGTTTTACTTTGCGCGGCAAACTAGGTTTGCCTTCTTTGTTCACTGTCTTTTGGCGGGCTTCTGCTCAGAAGCGCTCCTGAAGGCGCCTGGGTGTCTAGGTGGGCTGAATGTGAGGGAGGGTGTAGTCACCCCCTGCACAGGGTATCCTAGGATACCCAAGTCGCACTTTGTCATGATTGGCCAGGGTAGTTGTCCGGGCTGGACAACCCCCCCTGCTGGGTGATTGACAGCCAGGCTCTGTGAATGGGGCTCTTGGGCTAGACGTCAGAGAGTTACCACTGGAACTACAAGGAACCGAAGAGAAGCGGAGAGAATGATGGCTGCCGC
This sequence comes from Ambystoma mexicanum, assembly GCF_040938575.1. Taxonomy (NCBI): domain Eukaryota; kingdom Metazoa; phylum Chordata; class Amphibia; order Caudata; family Ambystomatidae; genus Ambystoma; species Ambystoma mexicanum. The sequence goes on along the minus strand of NC_090923.1, from coordinate 19,690,658 downwards.
AACTACCCCATCCCGGTGAAGCCTTGCTGCTGTCCTGAGCTATCTTCCCTTCAACGACTTAGAGAAGATCTAGTCCGGAGTAATCTTCCCTTGAGCTTGGTGGGGATACAGCCAGAGTATCCTCTTCCTTGGTCGAAATCGCTGCACACTGCTGTAGTGGTCCGGATAGCCACCTGAAGAGCCTCTCCTGTTTTTAAGGAGCGCACCTTTTATTCCTCGTCACTGCTGCCGGCTTCATCCCGGTGTGGTGCAGACCCTGCTTCAGACGTCCTCCTTCACAACGAAGCTCCAGGAATCATGGGTCTGCGGGAAACCAACAGGAACAACTGCCAGGGCACCAGCTGCACCATTGGAACAAGGTACTGTGTTCTACTTGAGGAAACTGGGTTGAAAGGGGCCCCTAGGGGTCCCTTGCGATATGGAAACAAGGCAATAACCATACACGAAAGGATGCGCCAGACACAAGGTTCAAATTCCCAATGCTAGGGTTTATTGCAAGCAAAATAATCCCAATTGGCCAACTGTGGTCTCACGCCCCGCGATGTGTATTTTCTAGACCTCGAGGGACGCAAGAGAGCAAATTACGTACATCAGTTACATATATACAAAATGCATATCATACAATCAGCTCTGTCATGTTTAACACCCCCCTTTTATTGAGTTTCTTTGAACTCAGGATGATGATGGACATTTCCGACGAGTATGACAATTATGACACTTTCGATGTCTATTCTAGTAACAATGTGCAATTAGAAAGTGCGGAGGCATCTTCTAGTTGTTGAACAGAACACGGTGCTTCTGTTCTTGGAAGCAAGCTGCACACGGGGGAAGAGTCACATTCCAAGCTTTACTATCTATGAGGTGCTATTTGTGTCCTGGGAGCCGACACGCTCTAAAGGGTTTTGTGAGGGGGGGCCGTAAGAGGAGCATAATTCAAGCCTTTTAGCTGCTCTATTCTAACATATTCTACCACAGTACGAGACTGGCTGGCAGCTGTGAAATGATTAAATGCCCTGCAGCTCTCCCTCAAGGCTACAGAGAGGGAGCGTGGGCATTCCTTGCTGGGCTACTCATGAGGAGTTTCAACGAACTCCTCAGTCCCGCGACCTTGCCCTTTCATATTCAGACAACAATATTAACAGTTGAGCAGAGTAAGCAGAATTCACAAGAATTGCAAGCTGCAAAGCAGTTTAGACAGAAAGCAATGAGCAATGGTTAACAAGCAAAATGGCGATTATTGCTACGTTTAAAATGGCCGCTTGTTGGTCAAGCATAGCAGTCTGTATTTCTATAATTCTGTGCATAAAACGGTTGGCCTTCGGCCATCAAGATACGTCTATCATTCAAATGAAAGGTATTCACTTTTCCAGATTGACAAACCCTCCTTTTGGCCGTATGCCAAATGTCTTTTTCATTCATTGTATCCTCCTCTGATGAGGATAAGTCTGGGGTATCTATGTCTGACCCTTTCATGCTATCGTAAGCATCATCTTTATTATTAATGTCTGTAGCCATGAATTGTTTTACTGTTTTTGTTTCATCAGTGTCTCTATTATTTCAGCCATGCGTTTGTTTTCCTCTCGACACCATGTGCATACATCCCCCAGTACATCCCTCAGTTATCTCAGTGCAAACTATTGGTAGGCATTGTATGCAACAGCAACATGTTATGAATATACCAAGTACCACCACTAGTATCGAAATTAGCTTCCATCCCTAGGACCGCAATAGTCCCCAAAACCAGTATCCTATCCCCCAACCCCCTTCTTCAGTAGAGAGTGTGGAATTTAGGACATGTAATTTCCGGATTGCTTTAAATATCGTAGGGGAGTAATCATCTATAAACACACAGCATGCAGTTTTTACGAGTTTGCAAACTCCCCCACGAACAACTAATATTATATCAAGAGCCATCCTGTTTTGTAGTGCCATTAGTCTTATTCCTTTCTCTTCTAACGTCATATTGAATAAAATATCCATTGTTGAATCTATTGTATTTTTTAATATTCTAGACAGTTTTCTTATATTATAGGAATTTTTTATTTGGGCCAAGAATGGTATAAACTATTTGGCTACATCCATTGCTATCATTCCATCTTCACTACTCCTTTGAGTTCTACCTTTTGTTCGTCTGGCTACTTCCGCTGTTTCCAAGAGGAACACTCCTGGAAACAGTAGACCTAGGTAGCATGTACCTCCCCAGTTCCTAGGTAACCATGGATATGCTTTTTTTCACATATAAAGTAGACAGGGTCCCCCACGTACACGGGTTCTATTTCGTGCTTCAAAACCACTGTGTTCAGGCAGCTACTAAATGTTCCTACTTTATAGGAACCTTTTTTCTGTAAACATAGGGGAGCAGTTTTGGGGCTGTGATCCACTGCATAGGCAGGGGGCACAGCATCTTTATTCCATTCATCCCTCATTCGAAATGTCATTACTGATGTTTCTTCTGCTGGCGGGGTCGGTCTATTCTGCCTATGTAATCTATCTAGTCTTGTTGTCTTTCGTGTATTTTTCCTCATGGGATCTGGTGAAAACACGCGAGCTTTGTGGAATATGGAACAACCTACTGGTTTCATGATCACTTCCTCAAATTCATTCATATTGGTCTCATCTAGCTGACCCGTATTACTCTTGTTCCATTTCCCAAAGAACATTGCACTCAACGATACTTCACATGAATAAACCAATGATAACGGTTGTACATACCAGCCTATCCCTTTCCCACCGTGCTGTGGTAAATGGGCACAAACCCAGCAATCTTTTTTCTTTAACACCGCATGGGTCATATTCATAATAAGCAACACTGTGTTGTTGCCATACCCTTCTCTATGTCTTTTTTCCATAGGGGACAAAGTACTGGTGATTACGTGAACCGGGCCTTCAGTAGCTGCTTTTGGCAAAAGTGTTTCTAATGGGTGTGGGGACTCCAGGAACCATAGTGTAATAGCTATTATTGTTGGTACTACCATACTTAGAGAACAAAAGACCAATGTCCAAATCAGTACCTTATTCCTCTTACCATGCTTTTCCCCTAAATTTACAGTCTTTAAAACTATCATCTTTTCAGCAGGGCTGCAGGAGGAGGCTGAAACCGGTCTTGATTTGTTCTTCATCGTACTTCTTCTTGCTGGCAAAGTTCGTCGCAAATGTCTCTCGTTCTTGATGCCAAAAGTTCAATAAAAAAAATGTCACAGTTCAATTATGCCAACCCTTTCACAGCCTAGATCACTTATCCAGGGCTGTCACAGGGTGAGGTGAGGCCCGGGGCAAAACATTTGGTGAGGCCCCTTCATTTTTTGCACTTGGCCAGTGGCACCGTAAATAAGTGAAGCGAGAAATCTCTACTTGAGTTTATTTATGGAAGAACTTGAATATGGTTTAGTCTTATGACTGCAAATCAACTAAAGCAAAGCCATGTTTCTAAGCTGAAGAAAGGTTTATTCCAGACTTGGTTTTGTATCATACACATTAAATATAGATTTGCATGCATTTTATTTTTAAAAAGGGACTTTCTGAAGTAACTTGTATTACAACTATGTATATATATATATGTCAAAAATTGAATATATGAACACATGCCACCCAGCTTTCACCGTAAGTTCCACTTTCGGACTTTCTTCTCTGCAAATTAAGAAATAATTCTTTTGTAGTCAATTTTGGAAGCCAGTGCATTTTCAATTGACAAAAAAGATAGGCTATTTAATCTCTCTTGGCCCATTGTTGACCGTAGGTAGCTCTTGATTAATGACAGTTTGCTAAAGGAACGTTCCCCTGTAGCAACACTAACTGCGATTGTTGGAAAAATCCGAAGTCCTATGCACACCTGTGGAAATACATTTTCCACATTTTCCCTGTATATTGTGTTCAATGTAGAGGATCAAGGTCTGTACAATCTTTGAGGTTCAGAAGTGTTGTCCCCACACTGCACAGATGGTTAAGTTGATCTATGAGCTGTCCAGAAAAATCCTCTTTATAAAATTCTAGCAAATTGGTGGCTTTGCTGTGAATAGATTCTGGATCCATTGGGTCAAAGTTCCACAATACACAAAATTTGCTATAAATCTGTTCTGCTGACTTTCAGCGCTTGCTCATTTCTTCAACCAAATTATCAACCACTCTGTAGAACTCATTTCTGCGGAAAGTGGTTTCTTCAAGTGTTTCAAGTCTGTCTCCAGGCGGTAATGGCTCTTCTGGTGTTTTATCAAACATTGTTTTCCATTTCTTTATCCGTCGAGCTGGAAATTCTAGTTGGATGGTTAGATTTGTTGCAATTAATGTTGCTTCATGCAGTATTTTTGGCCATGAATCACAAAGATTTCTAAGATCAGACACAAGTTGCTTACCTAGCTGCACTGACTTGGAAAGGGAGAGCTGCTTTTGCTGTAACACTCTGTTCACATGATCTATAGACAGACAAATTTTAAACCATATGCAGGACATCAAGATTGAAGGAAATGAAGAAAAGTAAAGCTGCAGCGATTTTGCTTCAGCCTTTGCATCTTGTGTTAAATGGATTTCTGCCTGAACTCTCTCAAGTGCTTTAATAACAGATGGCAAGTGTTTGGCGACTGGTTTTACAGCATCAAGTCTTTCACTCCACCTCGTTTGAGACTGTGACTTGAAGGTAATCTTCATTTCTTCATTAACAATTTTCCATCTTGCTAGACTACAGCTGAAAAGTGTATATAACTTTTGTATGCTTCCAAAATATGTCACACATTCAGAACATATTTCGGCAGCATGGACTCCACAGAGGTTGAGACAATGCGCTGCACAAGGAGAGAAGAGTGCACATTTGTTTCTACGAAGAATTTCAGCCTGAACGCCTTTGTAAATTCCAGCCATGTTTGACCCATTGTCATACCCCTGTGCTCTACAGTCTGCAAGACTAACTTTGTGTTTCTCTAAAACAGAGCACAAGAATGAGGCAATCTCAACACCGGTCTTCTTTTCATTCTCCAGAAACTCAATGAATCTTTCTTCAATTGTCCAACTTTTTGAGGCCATGTCAAATTCTGTGTATCTGAAAATTATGGTTGTTTGCTCCATATGGCTTATGTCTGGAGTAGCATCACAGATCAATGCATAATACTTTGCTTTTGCTACTCTTTTCATAATTTCTCTGCTGACTTGTTCACTGCACAGTGATAAAAATTCATTTTGAGAAGTGCCTGAAAGATAATGTACTGTCTTTTCTCCAGCTTCCTGAGACGCCTGAATTTTTTTAAAATGGCCTCCTAATAAATTGTCATACTTTCCTAAAACTTCCAGAAGACCAAGAAAGTTTCCATTTTGCGGACTACCAATTAAAGAACTACTGCCTCTAAATTACAGGTTCTTGCGCGCCAAAAAGAGAGCCACATCAAGGTAACGTTCCAGCAATCCTTTCCATTTCTGGACCTCATTAACCACTGCTGTTTGCATAGCACCGTCAATGCCTTTTCCCTTTAAACTGCACCGTCTATTTTGCCATTGTAGAAATGCAAACACATGAGGTTTGCTTTGCTCATGTAGTTCTATTTTTTCATGTAATTTTTTATAAGCACCAAATCTGCGAACCATGTATCCATCTGGAAGACATAAGCGTGATCTTTGTGCAGGATGTTCGTTAGAAAACAAGCGACATGGAAAACAAAATAAAGCTTTTTTCCTCTCACTCCAGCACAGATAGTTTCGAAAACATTGTTCGCCATTGGGGAGAACACTGGAGAGTACAGTTTTAGGAAACTTTCTATTATCACCATCTCTTGGGAGACCACTAGCCTTAATTACTGATGGTCCTTCTTTAATGAGAAAGTCAATTTCACCTTGTGTAAGAATCTCTCCCCATGTTCCTGGATCAGAAGAAATGTGTGTGCCTGTTTGTCTTAATTGTACAGCAGCAACAGCTATGTTAAGACAGTCTTCTGTACCACTGGCAGGTTGTAATTGAGGATGAGGTTGCAATTCTGACCATTGGGCCAATGCAAGGTGATTAGTTCAACATGTAGGTTCCTGATCTTCAACTGCAGGTTCTTTTACGCTGTCCCGGTGGATCTTCTCTTCCTCGTGTGATCGAACAGCTTCTGGTATCTGCTCCTCTGCTTGGGAGATCGGTGCCTTCTTTGCAGTCTTTGTGATACCAAATTCAAGCTGAGTCCTTCTTCCTTCTGTTAGGGCCTTTACACGTTGCAATTTTCTTTGTCTTTTCACAGACCCACTTTCATGCTTCCTTCCGATATCACGTGTACGACCCATGTCCTCCCAGGTAAATAATTCTACATAAAAGGCAAATGGAAATAGATCTTTAAAGGAAAAATATTCATTCACCCTTAGAGAAAGTCCATCTTTTGTCCTAGGGACGTTGATGTATTGGGTATTGGCTAAGCAACATTTCTGAAACAATTTCTAAGCACTGAAAGAGTAAAAGTAGGTATTATTGAATGGTACATCATTTATCAACCTCAGAAAGATGAAAGGCTAATTAGCCCAGCTGACATTTGTACTTGGAAAGTACAGGTATGCCGAAAAAGTAGCATTACTTTTAGATATTAAGTAGTAATAAAAACTCAGTGCGAAGAGAGAGCACTGCACAGCACCTCTCTGGCTATGCGGCTAGTAGTTCTGACTATTGTGGCTGGATAAATATTGTTTATTTTGCACAATTTGCATCCTATTTCATCAGAAAACTCCCCCTTCGGTACTAGTCAGTCTGTCATAAAAGGAATGAACAGCCATTTGCGAGTATGGCCACTTTTTCATTGGTGCCCAAGACAATTATTTGCCCCAGTCCTACACAGTCCTACCCTTGTGACGGCCCTGCACGACTGGTCACCACTTTCCGTGCCCATACTAATACCAACAATGTCAGTATCCAAACATCATAGCGTATAGAATAGATCAGGGAGGGCACGGGGAGGGTTTTAGGCACGGTGGACCCGCCGTTTTGCACTTTTCACCGATACTAAATACACTAGTGAATTTTGACTTAAAGCTATACTCTGAAGCTGCACTGTACTTCTTTGTACCGAATGTCATGCAACTCTTTATGGAAGCACTCCTGGTGACACTTCCTATTTTCAAAATAACTGTTATATAGCGGCTAGACTATACCAAGGTTTGCAAAGGCTTTAATAGCCGATACTGTTTCTGAAGTGAACCGCACTCACCGTTTAGCGCCATGCAAACGTAATAGCAAAGCCTGTGTTTAGAGCGTTACGAAGGGCAAACACGATTGCAGAAAGCGCTATATACAACAAAGCAAGTACTACTGATGGACCTGAGAAGGATGAGTGGGTGGGCAACTTGCTCGCCAGCTGGCACACAGATCTCTGCACGAGGCGAATTACTGAATGCAGTCCCTTCGTAGCAGCCAGCAGGGGCGAGAGAAAGCCCTGTGAATGGATGAATGGATGGATGGATGGATGAATGGGTTCATGCATGGGTGGGTGCATATGTTTATGGGTGAGCGGATGGATGGATGATGGTTCGAAAGAGGTGCGGATGGGAGAGGGGATGGGGAAAGAGTTGAGGGCTGGACGGATAAGTGGACAGATGCAATGCAGCAAGCGGGGACGGATGGATGGACGGACGGACGGACGGACAGACACGTGAGTGAAGAATGGGTGTACGGACAGATTCACAAAAGTATTGCCGAATGGGCAGATGGACATATGGAAGATTTTAATGATGGATGGCAGGAGAGATAGAGAGAGACAGAGTAAACAGAAGATAGATAGACAGGCTGACAGAGAAAGAAAGTGACCGAAGGGGAGAGATATGCAGAAACATCGGACCGGATGGACAGACCAACAGACAGGGCCGCAGAAGGGATTGCCTGGAAGACAGGCAGAATATGCAAAGACCGGAGGAGAGAGGTGCAGACAGACAGAGCAAAGAGCAGGCGGACAAACAGAGGAGGGCAGAGTGCATGAGGAAGTCACGATGCAATGGCTGGATGGACAGAAGGACAGGTGCAGAGGTGACATCAGGGAACACTATATGCACAGACAGAGGGGCCAAAGAGTAGGTGGGCAGGTATGACATGCATGGCAACTAGAGATTGAATGGAGAAATGGGTGGGGGGTAGAAGGGGGGGAGAGAGAGAGAAAGAGAGAGAGAGAGACCGGGAGGGGGAGAAAGAGAGAGAGAGTCAGAGACTCTCATCACATAGGCACACAGAGAGGGGCCGAAGAGTAGGTGGGCAGATTGACATACATTGCAAATATGGATTGAATGGGGGGGAGGAGGAAAGCGAGATAAGGAGGGCAGAGAGAGAGAGAGAGAGAGAGAGGAGGGAAATAAGGAGGGGAGAAAGAGAGGGGGAGAGGGGGAGAGAGATACGGAGGGGAGAAAGAGAGAGAGAGGGGGAGAGAGATAAGGAGGTGAGAGAGAGAGGCCCCCCAAGAAACTGTATTGCGAGTATGATTCTCAGCCACTGCACGGAACACGGCGAGCTATCTGCATCGCATTAGGCAGCTGCATTGTTCCATACACATGGCGAAGCGATACTGACAACCTTTGGCACCCGCACCAAGTCACAGGTCAAGGCTCTGTACTTAAGGACCATTACTGTCAAGCGTATTGCGCGACTTGCGCTGCCTCATTAAACTGAAAATGCGCGTTCCCGGTATCGTATGCTCAACATCTCAGTCCAAAGGTGGCCGTGGTTTTCAAGTAGTGTTGCCGTTCAACAACATTTCATCCCCACAAATTACAATGTGTAAGGTACTTCAGTTCAGGGTAGGTTTCATTGTGAGTTTTTTCTTTGTTTTTCTTCTGGGGCAGACTCCATGTAGCCCTCCTTCCATCCACTACTAACGCCCTCCCCCCACAATTCCTACCCTGCCACATCTATTTTCCTGAAGATTAGATTGATCACGAAGCTATTTATCATTTTGTAATCTGTGTAGATGAAACCAAGGTACACAGTTTCCACGAACGCGCTAAGGGACAAGTACAACAGCTGGCAAACTGCTCTGAATATAGAGCAACAGACAGACATTTTTTCTCTTACCTCCAAGTGTCTATCACTGACACTGGCTGCTTTCGCCTGCCCTTGCCTCGCCTGTGCCGGCGGCCGGCCTGGGTCAGCGTGTGGTGGTGTGGCTGCCTGAGTGCCGACTGCCGGCGCCGCTGTATGCCCTCCTGGGCTGGGCTTGGGTACCGTAGCGCACTGGCGGGCGGCCCGCCGCTGCTTCACTGTGGTCCTGGGCCTGGCTCGATGGTCTCTCTCCTGGACTCCCCCGGACCCGGCCTGGCCTCCTGGCTGCCTCCTCCTTGACCTGGTCCACTGAGTCCTCCCTGGTGGTCTGTCCTGGACAGGACTCCTGAGTCCTGGCTGTGGCACTGGTCCTCCTCTGTGCGTGGCTGAGGCTCTGACTGCAGCCCAGTCCTCTATGTGCACAGCAGGCAGCACCTGTTGAATGCCAGCTACTAGTCTGTGTCAGGGAGGGCAGAAGGGTCAGAGGTCATAATATAGGGGCGGGCGCCCTGGCATTTCAATTTGGCCTGGCCATTAGTTGCTAGCAAGTGTAAGTAGCAACTTTCAAAGACTTTCATGTGCACAGTGCACACCGGCACCGCTTTCCCCTGCAGGCAGCCTGGCTCCAGCAGACTGCTGCCCAGGAGGCCAGGTGTGAATCGTATCTTTGCAATTGCAAAGAAACACTTGTTGTCTTGTCTCTCTTCCGACAGAGCGGAAGCCGGGCCTGACTCCTGAGCACCGGACCATCCCTCGCACCCGGGCCCCGGCCCTCTTGTTGTTTGCAATTTGCAATTTGCAATTTTGCATAATTGGTTTGCAAATACATGCTGCCTGATGCATGCATCATAATTTATGATGCATACATCATGCATGCATGCTGCAAAACGAAGCAAGGTAACAATGGGCCTCATTACGACCCAGGCGGTAAGTTACCGCCTGGGCCGTGACTTTACCACCATGGCGTAAACTACGTTTACGCCATGGTGGTAGGCGGACTTACCGCCCCATTCCAACCTTGGCGGGGCGGTAAATCCCCATTTTCCCATTTTCCCTTCCCCATTCCCATTTTGCCCCATAGGGCATAATGGGAGTGGGGAAGGCGTTAATTACGCCACCGTAAATTACGGTGGCGTAATTAACTCCATGGTCCCTTAGCGCCATGGATTTTAACACCTGCTAAAAGCAGGTGTTAAGTCCGCCATGGCGCTAAGGGACCTCGTACTCAGGCGGTAAGGGTCGGCGCTGTTTACGCCTCCGTAAAACCCTTACCGCCTGAGTTGTAATGAGGCCCAATGAGTGTTACCTTGCTTTGTTGATTTATGCTGAAACCCCCCCCCGATCCCCCTGCCCCAGCCAGACCAACCCCTCCACCCCTGGTTCTGCGTGAAAGAGAAAAAACAAACTATTGTGATGTCTGTCACTGGGACTGGAGATCTCAGATCGATGCGATGCATCATGTTGTTCAAAAATGCACAACCGCCGGCGCCGCGCGCACGACTCGCGAGGCCCCGAGGTTCTGTGTGAAAACAAACAATTGTCAGTCACTGGGACTGGAGAGGAGATGTTGTTTTATAAAATACAAAGCCGCCCGGGCTTCGTTCTCAAGCCGCACGCACCGCTCGCGCAAGGCCCCCCTTGAGCGCGAGGCCCGGGGCAGTTTGCCCCCCTGCCCCCCTTGTGACGGCCCTGCACTTATCCCCTCCGAGCAAGATTAGTTGTTTTTTCTCCCACTGCTCAGACGATTTCTGAACAGTTCTTTATTGACAGAGTACTATGTGCATCCAGTTTGTCCAGCTCTGGCTTAGGACACATGTACTCTATCAGCCTTAGTACTTATGTGTGTCCAGCTTGTCCTGCTCTGGCTCCTGACACAAGTACTTTATTATAAGCGCACCGAGGAGCCGTGAGTCTTGAATTGTCCGACTTGCACAACTCTCACACTTCTCTCCTCTACGCCCCTGGCTCCTACTCCGTCTGTGAGTGGAACGAAAGACAAAAGAAAAGCACCAAAGATCTGTGGATCACTTTCCCTGTCGAGGCCGCAAATTATACCGTTTCACTCCTGGTATTGTATGATCCGTGAATAGTGCTGTTGCACTTCCAGTATCAGGCTCAGTGTCAGCCTGCGGCACAATGATGGGTAGCGATGAGCGCAGTGGCAATGATGTCGTTTCTTTCTTTGGCTCTGGTGCGTTTGCAGAAACTGGTGGGCGCCAAAGGGGTACACGCGTTGTTTCTGCTCGTGTTTGCAATGCAGAGTTTGTGTCGCTCGGCAGTGATGTTGTTTCTGCTGAGCAACGTTGGGGCACTTTTTGCCCTTTCCCCTTCCTGGCAGCCTCCTCAGGCTCTGTTTCGAGTTTCACTTCTCGCTCAGGCTGATGCTCTGGCAGTGGACTGGCAACAGTTTCTTTCGTTTCCGAGACCATTTCCTTTCTCTGGTCGTCGGAAGTTGTCAGCAGTCCTGGGAATCTTTTGGCATGTGTCGCATGGATCCATGCCTTGCGACCGTCCACTCGAATGGCCGTCTGCGTCGCCAGCAACACTTGATAGGGGCCGCGCCACCTGGGTGCTAATGCTGTCTTCCGCTCAAAGTTCTTAATCAGGACCCAGCTTCCAGGTTCCAGCGCGTGCCCCGGTCCGGTGTATCGCACTGGTAGCGCCCCCTGCACCTGCTGATGAATCAAATGCAACTTCTGCATTAAAAGGCCACAGTACGTGCTTAACACAGGATGCTCGACCTCACATAATCTTTTGGGCTGCGGTGCGCACCATACATTTGCCGGTCTCCCCATTAAAATTTCATAGGGGGAGAGCCCAGTTTTAGCCTGCACAGACGTGCGCATGCACAATAGCGCTAGGGGTAATGCATCCACCCAACTCAACTTGATCCCAGCACAGATTTTAGCTATCTTTGACTTTAAGATACCGTTATGTCTCTCAACAAGCCCGTCAGAACTGGGATGCCTGGAACTGTGGAATCGTTTCTCTATCTGTAGACCAGCACAGATCTGTAGTACTACTGCGCCCACAAAGTGTGGGCCGTTGTATGACCACAGGACACGGGGCAACCAGAACCGGGAGAAATACTCCTTCAACATTACTTTTGCCATTGACATGGCAGTACAGTCTTTTAAAGGATATGCCTCCACCCACTTGCTAAATGCACAAATCACCACTAACACATATTTGTAGTTCTAGCACCTTTCCATTTCTATGAAATAAAAATGGATCACCTTGAATGGCATAGAGGGTGGGCCAAAACGACCTACTGGAGTCACAGTTCCCTTCCCTACATTGTGTTGCAGGCACGTAATACAATTCTGCACTAGCCTTTCTGCATTCTTTTTTATGTGCTCATTTTTCCATAGTGTGGATAAATGCTGTACCATTTTCGTTACGCAAATGTGGGTAGGGCTTTGCGCCATTGTAACCATTGCGGTTGCGTAACAATTTGGCAACATCCAGTTCTTGGTCTCTTTGTCCACACAACATCCTTCCAAATCTAACTCAGCAGAGCCCTCAGCCCACCCCTGAATCTCTTCGGTCTTGGCCTCAGCCTGCATTTCTTTGACTGTGGCAACTCCATTCCCTATCATACAAGGTACTTCCTCAGTCTGTACTGTCATCATTTTATTTCCCAAATCAGTGGCTGTTTGTTTCGCAATCCTGTCTGCAAATGCGTTTCCCTCTCCCACTTTACATGTTACTTTTTTATGCGCCTCGCATTTTACTATAGCTAGGCGCTTTGGAAACGTGAGTGCAGACAACAATCGTACAATCAAAGGCGCATGCAGAATCCTGGCCCCATGAGATGTCAAGAAACCCCTCTCAGCCCAGAGTCGGCCAAAGTTATGAACCACGCCAAAGGCGTACTGGCTGTCAGTATAAATATTCACGTTCAAATTCTCAGAGAGTTCACATGCTCGGGTCAGTGCTATTATTTCTGCAGCTCGTGCCGAATTGTAGGGGATTCTTCTGCTTTCTACAGCACTCTCTAGGGTAGTAATTGCATATGCGGCCGTTGATGTGCCATCAGGTAATTTAAAACAAGAGCTGTCACAAAACAACTCCCCATCTGGCTTTTTCTGTGGGATGTCGCTCAAGTCAACTCTTCCGTTTGATTCTTCTTCAGTGACCATAAACAATCATGGGGTGGTGATTCGTTGTCACCAATTTCTGCTATGGGCAGTGGCATTAATTCTGCAGGATTCAATGCGCTACACCTCATAATTTGGATGTGGGGTGCAAACAAGATGAGCTCATATCTTGTTAGTCTAGCAGAAGTGAGGTGTTGCGTCTGTGTTCTATTTAATAGAACGTCTATAGCATGTGGCACCATCAGAATTAAAGTGTGCCCCAATACCATTCCTTACGTTTGTTCACTGACGCAGCAGCCGCTGCGACGGATCGCAAACATCGTGGTAGTGCGCGCGCTACAGGGTCCAGCGCGGAAGAATAATAGCCGCACGGCCTATTTCTTCCACCTTTTTCCTGTGTCAAAACCGCCAATGCACATCCTTCACTCTCGCTCACAAATAGTCTGAAGATCTTTTTATAGTTAGGAGTGCCTAAAACTGGCGCAGCACACAATGCAGCTTTCAATTGCTCAAACGCTTTCTGACATTCCTCATCCCACTGTAAAGTCATCACTGCATCCTTCTTAGTTAATTTTATCATCGGCTTCACAATCAACGCAAAATTACTGATCCACTGCCGACAATAAGAGGCCATGCCTATTACAGCTCTCACTCCTTTTTGAGTTTTTGGAATGGGCATACTAGAAATGCTCTCTATGCGTTCTGGTGTTAATCTTCTCCCTTCTTTCGAAAGTAGGTAACCCAAATAAGACACCTCCTTTTGATTATACTGGAATTTCTTCTAACTTGCCTTGTGACCATGGGTCGCTAGGTGTGTCAATAGTAATATAGTGCTTTCTTTGTAGATCTCTTTTGTGTCAGCAGCTAGTGACAAGTCATCTATGTACTGCAGGAGTACGCAACCTTCGGGTAATTCTAGCATGTCTAGCTGCTCTTTTAGCGCTCTGCTGTAAATACTCAGGCTTTCTGTGTATCCTTGTGGAATGCGTGTGAATGTGAATGATCGACCTCCTAGAGTGAACGCGAACAGATATCTACTGCTTTTATCCACCGGAATGCTAAAGAACGATTTCTTCAAATCGACTACACTAAAGTATTCTGCAGTGGCCGGTATCATTGTCAGTATTGTTGTGACATCTGGGACCAAAGGGAATTGTGGGTCTACCACTTTATTCAATGCGCGCAGATCAATTATGAAACGATATGGTACTTCGTTGCCTCCTTTCTTGTAAACTGGAAGAATCGGGCTGTTGCACGTGCTACCTGCAATTTCTTCAACCACCCCCAATCTCACCAGGTCAGTAACAATACTCTTAAATCCCTTCTCACCTTCAACAGAAATTGTATACTGGGGAATTTGTGGTAATGTAACACCTTCTTTCAAAGTTATTTTTGCTGGCTCTATTTTCAAGCATCCTACATCGTTATCATGCATTGCCCACAGACAGGTTGGTACTCTACTTAGCTCTTCTGGTAACGCTTTTGACATAAATTCCGTCACCGGTGCATCGTGAGGCCAAATCATGAGGAACACCCCATCTGCCGTACAATGTACAACTGCCCCCAATTTTCTCAACAAATTTTATCCTAGCAAGTTCTCCCCACAATTTTCTGTCAGAAGAAATGGACATTGTTCCGTAAATGGTCCTATTGTAATTGGGACAGCTTCGGACACAGGGTTAATTACTGGTGTACCTGCGAACCCTACAGAAACATTCTTTTGCCCCGACAGTGGGATCTCCGGAACCAAGTGGTGGTCTATCGAACACTTTTGTGCCCCTGTATCTACAAGGAAACGGTGCTCCTTATTCCCGACTCTCATTTCTACGTAGGGTCCTCTCTGATTCACGGGAATAGACACTGATTCCGACCCCTGCCGTGGGCTGTCCTATTGTGAAAATAACACATCGTCCGATGTGTAGTCACCGCTGCTGCTATAATACGTGTTTGGCTGTGTGTCAAAAATATTCCCATTTCCCCCTCGGTGTCCTCCACTCTGATCATTTCCCTGTTGGCCCTGCCCGCCCTGATTTTGGTTCGGAACACTTTGGTTCAATGCCTGGTTCTGTTGAGCTTGGTTTTGTCCATATGATTGGGTTTGAGTACCTCCATTGGTATATCCCTGCTGCTGCTGCATGTTGTTTCTGCTTGGACCGTTTGACCCCTGATGTCCTCTATGAGGCCTTATCTGACCAAACCCACCCCTATTCTGTAGGTGCGGGCATTGCGCTCGCCAGTGTCCTTCCTCTTTACAGTGCGCACATTGGTTTAATCCCAATGACACCCCATGCATATTATTCAAATTTCCCCGGCCTTGTGCATTACCTCTACCTCTATTGTATCCAATTACCTGCTGCAGTAACACCCTCATTTTTAAATTTACTCTATCCTTCACCTCTCTTTCTTTCGCCACATTTACCCTGTTCTCGTAATATTGGGCTATGTGTAATATCTCACTCACTGGTTTTGCTGCCCAGGCACTTTCCGACGCCATTAACATATCTTGAATTGGTAATATTAGTCCCCTCACATATTTATCAACAAATAGCCTTTTCCCCGACTCTGTGCTCACATCCTGCCCACTGAAGTCTGTGAATACTCCTTCAAATCTATTGAAATAATCCGTTACTGGTTCATCCTTGCCCTGTACACATGTAGTTAATTTGTCCCACTGAATCCTTTTTTCTGGAATTATTTCTCTCAATCTCCGCATTATCCGTTCTGGTAGATCTGCCATGCGGGTTCCCGGATTTTCCCCTACTTTTTTATTTTTGTCCTCCAATAGTAACTCCGCCCATGTGGCGCCAAAAGCCCCCACGTCATCTACCATCCTTATCTGTTTCCATATATCTGCTGGCAAAATGACTGGGAAAATCAAATCTATATCGCTCATAGTAAGCACTGCTGATCTCAGGGTTGACTCTACTTCCTTGTAGAAACCTGCTGGATTCTTTCTTATATCAGGAATCGTCTGTTTTATAGTATTCACCTCTGCCTGGCAAAGGGGACATGCACATACTGGGCGGTGAAATGGGCTGGTGTTACCTGCGCCCCTACTGTTCCCGTCGCAGGGACCTCTACTTTTGGTATAAACGTGGGCAGAACCTCTCTCATTAGAAATGCCCCACTCACGATCCCTCCCCCTTCTCTTAGGTTCCAAAGTATTCCTAAATCCAGTGATAGGCCCGTTTCTCCTGTACTTCGCTCAAATGCTCTCTTGTATACCGCTAGTATCTCGGATGGGCTAGCCATATTGTTTTTTATATCCTTGTCTATTAAATGTTCAGCCATCAATTGCAGTGCCTTTCTTTTCATTGGAATGGAATATTCGTCAAATATGTCATGTATGACCATTGTTGGGATACTAGGATTCGACATCCACTTTATCGCTTCCCGTATACGTACTTTCAGCTTGTCGCCCCTCTGTACACATGACATTGAATGTCTCTGCTGTATGTATGGTTCTACCGTCCCTCTCACATCTCTTCTAATATCCCAACCCCTGTACCCAGGTACAGAAAACATTTCAGCATAATCATTATCCAACTCATTTTTAAGATCAAAAAGTCCATTTACATGTTCCTTTACTTCTTCATCTTTTATTCTACAACGTGCTAATTGGTTCAAATCTAAGAATCGTTGTGGCGGTAGTTTCTCAAGTAACTTTTTCCATTCTCCCACCAAAAATTCCCCCATGCATTTCAACACTACCTGTCTCTCGTTGCTTCTTCGGTACCCATACAATGAGGCCAATGCTGCCGTCCCATCATTTCCTTCTATGTACCTTTCTGCCTCTTGCTGTAATTCAATCTTTCTTTCTTTGCTGATTGCGCTTCGAGTTACCCGTACAAATCCTGTTCCTTCAGCCCTGCCTCTCGCCGCCCCGGTCTCAATTTCGACTTCGGGAGGGGCGGATGGTGCTGAATCTGTCTCTAGAGCGGGAGGTGCGGATGGGACAAGTGACACAGGTGGCATCTGTGAAGGGCCTTGCTGGGTGCTGGGAAATTGTGTGTCTGCGCTTGTGGGAGGGATCGAGCTGTGGGTGGGGCGTGGGTTAATGCTTGCGTGAGGGGAAGTGCTTGTGCTGCGGGAGGGGGTATGAGAGCTACTGGTTGGGCTTGCGCAGTCACTACTGGTGTGTTTGGTTTCGATCCTGGTTTTGGGCCTCGACCCGTATGGGTTAGCAAATGTTCCATTAATTTGTCTGCTATGTGTAGTTCCCGCTGCGGGTATATTCCTCCTATGTTCATTTGCTCACGTCTCCCTTCCCGTCTTAGACTTGCCGTCCACTCCTCCTCCTCCTTTTCTTCTGCTACCTCAAGCTTTCGATTTGTGCCTATGCGCATGCTTCTCTCTACTCCTAAATCGGAGCATTGCTTCCCTCCTCCAATCTTTGACAGTCTCAAAAGCTGCAGGTTGCGCTTTTTTCCTAATCAGCACCCTTTCTAGGTTATCTATCCTCGCAATCTCAAAGCTACCATTAATTGGCCACTGATGGTCCTGTTGCTTTCTAGTTTGCCTATGCCAAATTTCACAAAATATTATCGCACCCACACCATATTTTGCATACATGTCATAAGCCGGCGTTCCCCCAGGCGGTGCACTTTGGCCATGTTACAAGGACTGTCTACCGCAGCGGAAAAACCCCGCTAAAGTGGACAGTACTCCAGGCATGTTTTTAACCTTCCCCTTGGTTAACTAACCCTTACCTGGATGTTTGAATTTGCAAAATTAACACTCTATCAAAAATCAGGGTTTTGTTTGAATCGGGGAATGACTCACCTGATAAAACAAGTCGCCTGTGTCCTAACGCAACCTCTCCCAACGTCGTGTCTGCGCTTCTCTGGCTTCTGCCTATTTTCGGGACCCTTGCCTCCTTTGCCCTCTGGCCCGGTAGGTTGATCAGGGATCAGATGTGTGCAGATCTGCGGAAGGAATCTCTCCTCACTTCTATAGGGTGCCCCGTACACCTCTTGATCCCAGCTCAATCGTCCCGTCCTCGCCGTTCTTCCGCCTTTACTCCGTTACAACGTCTACGAAGGGGCAAGTGAGGGAGGGTCCCTATTCGGGCGCCATCTTGAAAGGGGCCCTTAGGGGTCCCTCGCGATATGGAAACAAGGCAATAACCATACACGAAAGGATGCGCCAGACACGAGGTTAAAATTCCCAATTCTAGGGTTTATTGCAAGCAAAATAGTCCCAATTGGCCAACTGTGGTCTCACGCCCCGCAACGTGTATTTTCTAGACCTCGAGGGACGCAAGAGAGCGAATTACGTACATCAGTTACATATATACAAAATGCATATCATACAATCAGCTCTGTCATGTTTAACATCCCCCTTTTATTGAGTTTCTTTGAACTCAGGATGATGATGGACATTTCCGACGAGTATGGCAATTATGACACTTTCGATGTATATTCTAGTAACAATGTGCAATTAGAAAGTGCGGAGGCATCTTCTAGTTGTTGAACAGAACGCGGTGCTTCTGTTCTTGGAAGCAAGCTGCACACGGGGGAAGAGTCACATTCCAAGCTTTGCTATCTATGAGGTGCTATTCGTGTCCTGGGAGCCGACACGCTCTAAAGGGTTTTGTGAGGGGGGGCCGTAAGAAGAGCATAATTCAAGCCTTTTAGCTGCTCTATTCTAACATATTCTACCACAGTACGAGACTGGCTGGCAGCTGTGAAATGATTACATGCCCTGCAGCTCTCACTCAAGGCTACAGAGAGGGAGCGTGGGCATTCCTTTCTGGGCTACTCATGAGTAGTTTCAACAAACTCCTCAGTCCCGTGACCTTGCCCTTTCATATTCAGACAACAATGTTAACAGTCGAGCAGAGTAAGCAGAATTCGCAAGAATTGCAAGCTGCAAAGCTTGTTTAGACAGAAAGCAATGAGCAATGGTTAACAAGCAAAATGGCGATTCTTGCTACGTTTAAAATGGCCGCTTGTTGGTCAAGCATAGCAGTCTGTATTTCTATAATTCTGTGCATAAGACGGTTGGCCTTCGGCCATCAAGATACGTCTATCATTCAAATGAAGGGTATTCACTTTTCCAGATTGACAGGGTGAATCCCTTTTCTTCATTTTCCAAGGCTTGCCCTTGTTTTCCCTCCTCCTTATAACTTTTGCTTCCGAACATTGACAATATCAAAGCTACTTTTGGCTACGTTGAATCGTGAACTGTCTGACTGTGTGATCTTCGGCAACAGGCCCCGGTGTCTTTCGACCCTGGCTTCGGCCCTTTGACTTTTGAACTCCTGTCTCTGAGTGTTTCTTGATTCTGCCTGCCTAACCAAAATATTACCTGTGATTTTTGCCTCCAACTCCCTCTGGGTATCTCAGGTGCTAAGTGTGTTTTTGCTCCGGTGGCATTTCATGTCACGGATACGTATTTAGTACACCGAATTGTCAAAAAGTTATCGCAATCATATTCACGGTAACGTGTTTTGTTCATAACACGGGTTCATTCAAGCACAGGGTACTTACCTTGAGACTTACTGTACAAAGTGAATTGGTTAGTTGTAGTATATTTAACGTGTGCTTTTTATTTGAGTTTAATAGAAGTGTTGTGTTTATAACGAATGGTTTAAAAATAAATGTACTTATATTTTTTACCTGAAACCTTGAGTCAGTGTTTGCTTGAGTCACAGTAATTGTGGTCCCTTTATGTAATCTCTTCTACTCCTCATATACTCTTGAGATAAGCCTGGCTGCTCCGCTACTGCTACCACTTTAACATAGTAGTACAGGCTTGTACCAAAGGTAAAACTTGTATTGCCACCTGTGGTCTTAATTGTGTGTAGTGGCCCCTAAGGGCACTGCACAGGATTCTGCCTAACAGCACCCAGCCAAACCTCCACTCTCTATATACCGACCCACCCTTCACTCTATATACACCAGCCCAATGTACCCCCACAGTCTATACCCCCACCCACCCTACCACACTCTCTATACCCATCCACCCTAACCCCACCTTGTCTACCACCACATCCACAGACCCCACCCCCACCCTCTACCAATAACCTTTCTACTCTCACCCACCCACCCTACCCCCTCTCTCTCTACCATCAGCAACCCTCCCGACCCACAATCTTTTTACACCACCCCACCCCCACTCTCTATACACGCACCCTACACCCACTCTCTATAACCCCACCCACCCTACCCTGACTCTCTATACCCCGGCTCTACCCCACTCTCTATACCCCACTCACTCTACCCCCACTGTCTATATACCCACCCACCCTACATCCATTCTTTTATTTTTATTGTTTTATTGTGATCTGAGTTTATAAAAGTTAATCCTTTCACACACATAGTACATTTTATTTTTTATCAAAGAATACAAGTGATTCATAAAATTCAATAAAATGAACTCGTGATACATAATTATGAAAACTCAAAACAACAAACCTAATACACTTTACAATCAACAGATCCAAAAGCAAAAAAACAACAGAAAGAAAAAAGGAAAGAAACACAAAGAAGTATCAAGACCACAGCGAAAGAACCCAACAATGAAAGAAAATTGCTGCTTTAGTCAAGATGTCCTTCATCCAAGATCCTAAGGGCCTCCACGAGGAATCTGCGAAGGGCTAACACCAATGTGTACGTTCCCGGTGCAGCAGTTTTGAAACAGCGAGTTCTAATACTAGTTATTTTGAAACAAAAGAGAACTAACTGTTTCAAGGTTTCTAAGGTGGACATGCATCGGCATACTCTGCAATGCAGTGGGTGTGCCACCTCTGAATTCCAACTACCTATGCGTTCTAATGTATAGGCTGCGTACTTTATCACATAGGAAGAGGCAGATGTATTTTGATACATGCTCTTTTTTCCTCAGAAATTCTGCATATTCCTTATATTTACAGTGGGAGTCTAGATGTTCCACTGCATTGGCCAAGTCCATGGTGAAGAGTTGCAGCTCTGTCTTAGCAGGTCTGAAGAGGAGTTCCTACTCCAGTGATTGAGTATCATTTAGAAGCTTTGGTCATGTTGGCTTTAAAGATGTTAATAGAGTCCACGTTTTCTTTCTGTCACAATTACCCCCAGATCCATATACAAGGAGTTTGACAGAGGTATTAGGGAGAATTCTCATAAATGTGCGAATTCCCTTCACCTTAGAGACCCCCAGCACCTTTGCTGGATTTTTGAGGGCTTGATTTTGTACCTGGAAAGAGTGTTTGCCTTTTTCCCCACTCTTTCATGTATTTTGATGTGTGTTTTATATTTCTGTTCTTTGACTTTGGAGTTATAAGACAACTCCATAGGCATCAACTTTTCATGTGTGTTACACAGCACTTTCAGTGCAGTGGCACAGGGATGTCTTTTAGACTTCCCACAGGTTTAAATACCTTCTCTGGGATAAACTACTGTTTCCCAGAGAATGTAAAATGAAATTGACTTTACTAGTCTTTCCAAATTCCTAGACCCAGCACACATTATCTTATTATAGAGTGCGGAGGGGTTGCCTAGCATCCCCTATGTCTAAATACTCATGTAGCAGTCAAATGCTACCCTTTACTATTGAAAAGGCTGGTGGCAGTGGTTTTACAATGAACTACCATGATTTTTCCCGACCGCGAACACAGGTAGCGTTAAATTGCCGGAGCCATGTTTTTCAAGATGGCGCCTTAAGCCCCTTTGTTTAAACAGCTCCCGGTCTTCTTTTTTCGCCGTTTCTTTTTGGAAAGGTCCTTCTAGTGTTTGTCTCTGCGCGCCAAACTAGGTTTGGTCCCTTTGTTCATGTGCCTTTGGCGAGCTTCAGGACTGAAGACCGCCTCTGGCGTCTGAGTGTCTGAGGTGGGCAGGAAGTGAGGGAGGTGCCTGAAACTCCCTGCGCTTAGTCTCCTAGGAGACCCAAATGCACTCTGGCTTGATTGGCTGGCTGACTGTCCGGCAAGGACAGCCACCCTGCTGGGTGAGTGACAGTTAGGCTGGAATGAAAGGGAGAAAACTGTTTAAAAGGCAAAGCTCTTGGACTGGAAAGCAAAGGTGACCACTGGAACGAAAGAACCGAAGAAGAGCTTGAACAGGATGGCTGCTGCAACTCCTGGACCGTTGGTTTGCCCGGTGAAGCCCTGCTGCAGGTCCGAATTGCCAAGTTCATCTCGACAGAGAAGCCCCTTCAAGGACGACTTCTTCCTTTCAGTTGGTGGGACCAATCAACTCGTAAGCCACCTGGATACCATTCTCAAGGCTGGTAAGGATTAACCAGGGAGAGGGATACCAGCTTGTGTACTTGAATCTACATCTACTGGAACTGAAGTGAATCCATCTTGTTTGCTTTTTTCAACAATCCCGTGCAGTGCAGGAGTCCCCCCACGTCCTCCCTCTTGTCCCCACAACTGAGGCTCAGGAACAGTGAGACCTGCAGGAACTGCCAGGAACCAACGACTTCAGCTGCATTTGTTTCTTCATACTAAGGTACTGTACCAACCCGATTGAGAGAACGCCCCTCTCGCGGTGAAAGTTTGTGAAACTTTCCCATCTTGCAGGTCTAATGAACTTGTGACCCCACAAATGATTATTTTTCGCCTAAACTACTTCTGAGAACTTTTTCAAAGACTTTACCGTTTGATACCAGAACTGCTCTTTCCTATCCAGCCCATTGTCTTTGGCCTGGCCTATTGCCTTGAATTGAACATCTCTGGTGAACTGAAACTATTAGCACTGTTTAATAAGTATATGTGATCTGTTCTACTTACTTGTGTCCCTTTTGCTCACTTCTAAGTTACTGAACTGCCATTTTGCTCCTATTTCAGGGGATCTCAAACTGTCTCAAAATCTTAGAGTTTTGTATTGAAGTGTATTGGTATATAATATTAAGTTGTCTTCTACTAGTGAAATGTTTTCTAAATTATTGTGTAATAAATTAATAAATTTTTTACCAAGAAACCTTGAGTATAAGTGTCTACTTGAACCACTGTGATTGAAAGTCCTCTGTGTGATTACTTGTACAGCTCACATTCACCCTTGAGATAAGCCTGGCTGCTCAGCTCGCTACCAAAAACTGAGTGGTACAGACTTATACCAAAGGTTGGTTTGGCCAACACCTGTAGTCCTAATTGTGTGTAGTGGTCCCAGAGGGTACTGCATGCAATTCTACCTAACAGGAGGATGCAATATTTTGGCATAACAAGATACCCGTCTCCAAAAGACCCTATATTGTGGTTCTAAAGCCTCTGCCTCTCCTTTCCCAGGCACTGGAAGTCCATATAAGAAGGCTAGAGAACAAGATGGCCCAAGGACAAGCGAAAAACCATGTGGCACGGCCATGTTTGGACACTGACCGCATTTAGTAGCCAAACGCGGTAAGGCTAAAACGAAAAGTCCCAGAAAATTGTAAAAAGTCACCGCTGCCACCAGCTTGTCCATTTTGCACACCTAGAGTAACCAAAACCCTTTGAGTGTTAGTCTAGGGCAAAAGCACCATTGTACTGATCAGGCCCTGGACTGGTTGACCTCCTTTCTCACCGACCGGTCCCCTCAGGTCCAACTGGGTCTTTCCTCTCGTCTATCTCTCTCTCTACTTGTGGTGTTCCCCAGGGGTCTAACCTCTCTCCATGGCTCTTCAGCCACTACCTAGCACCTCTTGTCCACAGCATGGCTACTTTCTGCTCCAATTTTCAATGGCATGCGGATGACAATCAGCTCTGTTTCAGGCTCCCCTCAGCCACCTCTGCTTCTTCTCTCATACCAGACTGTCTGGCCGCAATACAGGAATGGTGTGCCACCAATGATCTCTGCCTTAATGCCAGTAAGACTGAGATCCTCCTCATTGGGGCACCCACTCCCTCCTTTCCTCTCTCTCTCTGGCAGCCCATTCTGGGCTCTCTTCCTGCTCCTTCCTGTGAGGATAAGAACCTTGGTGTCATCTTCGACTCCACCCTCTCCTTCTTTCCTCACATCTCCGACGTCTCTAAGAAGTCAAACTATCAGAGGCACCTCCTCAGAGGTATTCTTCCTTTTCTCACTTTCCCCTAGAAACTCACTGTTTCCAGAGCTCTGGTCCTCTCTAAGCTGGACTATTGCAACAGCCTCTTTCTAAATCTTCCTGCCTCTACTCTTCGACCTTTACAACTTTACAGAACAGGACTGCAAGACTTGTCCTTGGCCTCAAGCCCAGGGGTCATATCTCTCCAGCTCTGAAATCTCTGCACTGTCTCCTGGGGGCTGCAAGGATCAAGTTCAAGACCCTCTGCATCATCCACAAGGCTTTCTGGGGCCTTGGACAGTTCTACCTCCAACGTTCTCTTCCAAAACATCTTCCTTCTTGAGCTCTACGCTCATCCACCTCTAACTTTCGGAGGGTTAGACGCTTCTCCAAGCAAAGAGTTGGAGGCAGATCTATCTCCTCGGCAGGGGCCTCCCTCTAGAGCAGCCTCCCTGCCCCTCTCAAACTTGAGCAGAACCACCTCCGGTTCCGGAAGCAACTCAAGACCTTCCTTTTCGCTTCCGCTTTTTCTCTTCCTCTCCCCTGATGATGCACCTGACTGCTCCGTGCACTGGTCACCTGGTCATCCTCAGAACTTGGACCCAGGCTCCTGCATGTCCAGATGCCCTTGCACTGCCTCTGGGCTCTCCAGCACTAAAGGGTCTGTATCTACAACCCTACAGTCCCTTCTCTCTGCACATATGAGCTGCTCACTGGCTGCACTTGTGAGTTAAATGCACTTCTCCCTTCACCTCCCCCCTGGCACTTCTCTCCTTCCCTCTTCCCAGCACTTTTGCAATCTGAATGACACAAGGCCTGGTAAGATTGTTTTTTTGTACTCCCTTGTTTCCCCCTCCTTGTCTTGGCGCGCCTAGAAACGCTTGTGTACAGACGCGTTATAAATGCCACATCATATCATATAATTTCATTGTACAATGATAAAATTACCACAAGTGATAACATGTTACTAAAAGTAGCAAGTAAGTCACATGACTAAGGGAAACCATGTTTCCCAGTTCTGACAGCCTGAAGGACATGCCAGTTTCCCCATAACAGATTAGCAAAAGACAGGGCAGTGAAGCTTAAGGCTTCACTGCACTGTAAGAAGTACAGGTCAGGACTAAAAATAAAAGCGCAAAGTTTGAGGGTTCATGAAAATAGAAAGAAAGGTGCAGTAAAGAGACATTTTTCCTAAAACTCACCCCCATCGCTACCCCACGCACCCCCAGACTAGGGACAGGGGGAGTTAATCCACCCCTGGATGGGTCCTCTGTTCCAGTCGGTTATCCCAGTTGGACAGCCCATCAGAATTGCTCAATTTGGGATTTGGCATATGCCCAATAATTAAGTTCAAGGCCTGCAGACTCATGAACCACCTGAGCCACTTTGGATTCTCTCCCTTAACATCCATCAACCACTTCAAAGGCTTAGGGCGAGCATGCACAGTGAAGTGAGCCCAATGGAGGTAGGACCTCAACTTCCTAAGGCACCATATGATGGAAAACATCTCTTCTCCACCCAGGGCCACCTGAGTTCTCCACACCTAAAGTGGTAGCTGATGGGACATATAGGGTGTTCCTCACCTTCGTCATCAAGCTGTGAACGTTTCCCAACTATCCCAGTGTCATCGGCATCTGTTTGCACTAAGAACGTTCTCTTCCAATCAGGTGCCCTTGAACCAGGGGCCTGACCTAAGGATTCTTTCAGGCAAGTGAAGGCCTTCTCACACTCAAGGATCCATAAGGGGCAGCTATATTCCTATAGGCTGCCACCTTACTCCTATGTTTCCCGGTGAGGGCCAGGAAAGTCCTCACTTGGGCTTGGGTAGTGGGGGTTGCCCAGTTCTATACATGAAGTACTTCACTGACAAGAGATTGCATCTTGTCCCCACATACACCACCTTCATGCTCAAGGAAGGCCAATGGCTCCTGTTCAGTTGACACTTGGTTGTCTCCCTGAACACGTTGGCCTGATGAAGGTCCTGACACCCAGTCTCTTGAGGTATTCCCAGTTCCTTCCAAGTGGGGGTTGAATCTGCCATATCATCCAGACATGTTTTGCTGAGATCCACTTTCCCATTTAGAACAGGAGCTAAGCTACATTGACAGGTGTCAGTTGCAGCCACCAATCCAGAAGACCTTACACTGAAGTAGGGCTCTGAAAAGGCTGAAACTGCTGTCTCCTCCACAGCAGAGATTGCAATGGATATTTTGTCATTCCCTGCAAAGAGATAAAAAAGGCAACTGTACCTTACAGTACAGAACTGATCCACTAAGTTGTTACCTCTTAGTGGAGGGTGTGTATCTGACTTGGGGACAGAATACAGAGATCTAGTCTGTCCCCCCAGATCCTCCGAACTGTTCAAAAAAAGGGTGCATCTCACACCAACTGTCAGAACTTCTTGTTTGGTCTGAACCAGGGGTGTTGTTAGGTCTGGAAACGATCAGGGGCTAAGCTAATCTCTGGTCTGGCGGGACTCAGGGATAGTTAACCTTTTGGTTGTAACCACTGAGCTTCTATCTGGGGCTACAACCAAAAGACCTGGGGCTATAGCCCCCTCAACCCCTTAGCAACGCCTCTTGTCTGAACCTTCATAACATGCAAACTTGGTGGGTTCACCAACTCCCAGAATACAGTCTGGTGTGTACCAATCTGTTATACAGGGTTGCAGTGATAACAAGGGGGGAGATTGACTTACCAAAATCTCCAGCTTCCCTGGCTGATCTGGTGTGAGCTGAGAGGACTCTAGGTCATCGTCACTGAAGCCATTGGAAGGGCTGGCTGCCTTGGCACAGGGCAGGGGTACAAACAGATTTCTCTGGCGCCCTCTCTGTAGCCATAAGCAGGGCTCCTATTCCATCTCTCAAGATAAAATTCTCCCCACTATTCATAGGTAACGTTACAGTAACCTGTGCAGTTCCACCAAGGCCTTCTGAATAGTTTGTCTTGCCAAGTTGTGAAACATGGCAAGGCGCAGACCACTCTTAAATAAGTCTGACAGGAGAAGGTCCCAACTACTTCTCTGGGGCTCGCTGAGGGCTCCAATCAAACCTATGAGAGATCTGACAGATCTCTCGGACCATCTTCCTGTGGATGACAGCTAAGTGGCACTTGACAGGTCACTTCACTCTCCCTCCAGTGGGTCTGACCACTACTGAGTACAGCAAAGGTGCTACCTCTGGGACTATCATTCAGTATAGTATTTATTTATTTATTGTACTTTTAGTCACACATAAACTATTTACACAGTTCTCTTCAACAGAAAACGAGAAAAGTGATGCATCATTTTGATGCAACTTGTTCAATTATGAGATAAGAGAAGAGAATAACAAAAGGAGAAAAAAAGAAAATGATGTTCATTTCATATGTTCCATTCACAAGGACATTGTTATGAAATTATTTTCAATTAGCAGTTTTAGAAGCTCTATTGACAAGAAGATGTCTTTACTCGCTGATAGCCTGTGTCAAAATTCCTGGGAGTTTAACCACTCGATGTGGTGAACCAATCTAGCAAAAATGTTCTCACTTAATGAAAACGTGGCCACGCAAGTTATTAAGAGGTGTCTGATGTCTTGGGTGTACCCAATGCCACATAAATCACATTCACCTTATTTATGGTCTAAATGTTGCCATATTCTCGCAGTTTTATTTGTTTTCACCAGATTTGGACAAACGCGCAGAAGTTTGGCACGCCATTTGGGATTTGGAAATCTTCTTAAGTACGGCAGTACATGTTTACTTGATTTCTCACATACGCTGAATTTTTGGGCACTATTAAGGTCGCAAAATGAGGCTCTAGATGTGATCCAGTCAGATCTCAATAGAGCTCTCCTTACTTTATCTGGGTTTCAATTAGATCAAACTTGTTACTTTGCAGTTCTGTCAAATTTGGTCAGCGTCTCTTCGTAATTTGGACCAAGACTCCCTCTTGTGTGAACTTGTGTGAGATCTTATATTCTCATACAAAGAATGTTTTCATGGATCTCGGATGGATCGATTCATGAGTAACACTTTCCAATCAAACTATGATTGGCATGAATATAAACCTAGTTTGTATCTGAGACACGCTATAGGGAGAGACATAGGAAGTGAGTTTTTTCCATATTCGACTTTCCATTAGTACCGAGTTAAGTTTGCGTGCACTGGGATTCATTTCCATCCCGTACAATATTGTTGGTATCACTTTCCCTTTATAAAACTGTAACAGAGGTAACAGCGAGAATCTACAAAATGAGTTTATAAATGTTTTTAATTGGCTTCTGTATTGCATAACTTTTGGCTCTAGTTCGTCAGTCATATCTTTCAGCGACTGGGTTGTTTAAAGATTAGAGCCTAAATATTTTATCTTTTTTTTTACAGCAGGCAAAATATGGGTGTTCATACGCCATTTCGGTGTTTTTCTTCTTTTTAATTCTTGTCCAAAAATCATGATGTTAGATTTTGTAGGATTGATAGTTGGCTCATTTGCATGAGTATATAGTTCCATGGCCTTTATTAGGTGTCGCGATCGAGTGTTATCCATCAAGGCTATGTCACCTGCATACGCTAGAACGCGGACAGGGCTTTGCCTACATTGGGGCGTACGAGTGAGTGTGCTAGTAAGAAATCTGCCAGATCTGCCAGAAATCGGCTAGATAAAGGTTAAAAAGGAATTCAGCTCAAACACAGCCCTGCCTTTGCCCGTTTACAGGGGATGTTTCGGGTGATAGTTCTCCTTTAAGATTTTATCTTACTTGAGAGGTGGGGTTTTGATGGAGAGCTATTATGATGGCGTTCAAGCCATCTGGGATGCCCCATGTTCTTCATTTGGCCGACAATGTAGCTCTATTCGCTAAATCGAAGGCTTTGGGGAGGTCAATCAAGGCAATGTATACAGGTTTTAGTTTATTCATTATGGCATTAATGGCTGACTTGGCAGTCATACTCTGTGGGCAACCATTGAGACATATGGTGGTGTGATCAGCAACCACCAGTTTCAACTTACTGCCTGAGGCCTTCAGGGTCAAAGGGATAAACAAAGTTGGCCTTGCCTTGGGTGCAACTGAGACTACTCCTAAAAGTGAACTCTGGAGTATCTGAATACATTACTCACTTCTGTCAACCTGGTGACAGGGAGGGAGACTCCTGCAGTGGGTTTCTTCTGGGACCCCCATCATGGGCCAGTAGGAAAGTCTGTTAGACCACCCTAGTGGTATCGTGACACTAGGGGAATGTCACACCCCAGCTGTGGGAGGAAGGGCCTCACCTCCTGAGAAACCTCCAACCTCTCAAGGTTTTCTCTGGTGGGCTCTGTGGGCATATTTTCCAGTAACCCACCTGCCTTTTGTATCCTTTGCTTCACTGGAGGGGAACCCTCCCACTGGAAGCAGGCCTTTCTCCACTGGCCTAGGTAAGATGGTTAATTTCTGTGTTGGCATATACTAATCTGTTCCTAGGGGTCTCCTCTACCTGCATACTAGATAGCTCAGGAGTCCCATAGGATCCAGGATTTTCTGGGAGTACCTGTTCCAAACCAGGAGTAGGGACTCTACCAACTACCTCAACAGATGTTGCAGGTAGGACAGGGGGAATATTCTCCTTCCTTCTGTCTCTTCTTCTGACCCCACTGGCCATGGGTTTCCCTTTAGGCCTAGACTTTCCCTTAGGGTTGGCTAAGGCCGCCAGAATCTGCTTGGAGGGTCTGGTGAGTGTCTATCAGGACCTAAGTCTTGTAGACTAATCTCATATAGAACTCGACTAGGAACAGCTTTTCTTACATTGACAGATGCCCTGACCAGTTCACTGTTCACAGCTTTACTCACAGCTGCTATTGGAACATTGAGAGAGGGCCTATCAGTCCCTATCAGTCAACTGAGTATCCCCCACAGGACTTCTGGCAAGGCTTTGTGGGTTTACAATTGAGGAAGCTACTTCAGTAAGAATGGGCCCAGTGTTCCTAACAATAGAGGTACTTACACCTTCTTCCTGAACACTATCCTCAGAGAATACATGACTAAGGGGCATGTCTGGGATGGGAGCAGAAGCTCCAGCACTACTATATTCCAAAGATTCTAGTCTATCTTCAGACTCTTCGCCTAAGGGGATGCAGTCTGAAGAGAAGGACACCCCTGCAAACTCTTCTTCCTCATACTAAGCGAAGGCCAGGCGTGCAAAGTGGATCCCCAAGATCCTACCCTTCCTGTGGTCACCGGATCCACAAGTGTAAGAAGTCCCACTGGATCTGGACAAATAGGGAGGTTTAGAGTAGCCACTTACATGCCTGGGAAGGTTAGTCCCACTTCCATGACCCGACTCTTGTGACATCCCCTTATTAAACCTGTTGTGGGCCTTCTTGGACACTGGACACAGTTTTATCAGTCCCCCCGTCCTCTTTCTCTTTCTGCCCCTTTCCCTCCTCCTGTTTACCTGAAACAGGCCTGTCCTTATGGTACACTCCATGTGACACCCAAAAGTCAGCAGCAATGGCTAGCCTTTTTGGATTTAATTCCTTTGAGTCAGCCAAATGCTGCTTTAGTTCTACGGAACAAGAGGCAAAAATATGCTCAAGCATGACCAAATTGATCATATCCTCAAAGGTGGTTACTTGATAGCCCTCTGTCCAGCCACACACGTTTTTCAAAGAGTCAGCAACAAAAGTCACATAGATCATACATTCTTTCTTTGTGTACTCTCTAAATCTCCTCATGTATTAGCAGAAGCCTTCCCAAACTTTAAGATGAGAGTTTGCTTAAGTTTTGCAAAATCTTGCCTATCAGCGTTGGGCACTGCAGCCAGAATGGGGCAGTCTGCTGAGCAACCATGCAATCCTATCAGCATCACCCACTCCTTGTACCTCACATGCATACTCAAAAGTCACAAGCCAATCAAATATATCATTCTTATCTTCATATACACTTAGAAGATCATTTGGAAATCTAGTACGTGTAGAGGAACCAGACCCATCTCCAGATCCTTTGGAAGCCGGAATCTTAGCAAGCTCCATCTGGTGATCTCTGTCCTTCTGCCTTTCAACTCTCTCAAACTCTAACCTGGCCATATTGAACTCAAGCTCTTCCTCCTTGTGCCTCAGCCTCTCCTTTCTAAGTTCAAACAATGCCTCAGAATCTGAGGTGGTGACAGACAAAAGCCCAGAAGCTTCACTTTCCTCCTCCTCTTCCTCACCATTAGTAACGGCAGTGGCAGCAACTCCATTACTGCTGCTGGGTCCATCCCCAGCCCCACTACCAGTACCATTAGATAAGGGAGGCACTCCTTTGCTCTTTTCTGAATCAAGAATGTTCACAATGAATTCTGCTTTAGTGCCAGAGACTGTTAGGCCCCTACTCAACTTTTTCAAGTGATCCACATTAGAAGAACCTAAAGTAGTGAAAGTAACGGTCTCATGTTATCTACTGAGATGACTGTTAACTACAAGGCAATCAAAATCACAGTGTACTGTGTAAGTATTATCTGGACACACCACCAGTGATCTACACTGAGGTACTCAATACTGATCCTTTCCACAACCACTGAGATGTTATGTGGAGAGGGTCATCCCACCACTGTACACCAATTTGTTAGGACTGATTTTCTATACTCTGGCCTGGTGAACAGATGTATAGAATGCCAATCTTGGTTGTGACAGGGACAACTCTGGGAGCTGTAGTCAAACCGGTTCAACGTAGCAGTGACGAGAGGTCTAGGCTAAGTCTCAAGAGGTGGTAAGCTTGTAAAGGGTCCACAATGAGTGCACATAACGGGAATCACAAATTATACTTAGAACGTATGTATAAAAATACGTTTTTTTTTTATGGCCAAATATCACTGTCAAAAATGACTACTAACAGGTAGAGGTATCACACAACACTAATAATAGAATACATATATACAGTAACTAGAGTAGGGCATCATACAAATCAACTTCCTGTAAAAGAAAGTGCAGATTATTTTTACGTACTATAGGTCAACAGAGAATTAACCCTAACTTCAAAAGTGCTTCCCTAAATTGCCTGGGGCCTTATGCCCAAACGTTCAGGAAATGTTCCACCACAGTGTGTGATGCAGAAAGAAATGTAGGTAGGGTCTCTGGGGTCCAGTGAACAGTTCCAAGGGTTAGAAGACAGTGTATTCCAACTAATAGAAGTGTCCCCAACTTTCGGAAGGCTTGCACGAGCAAGCAGTGGCAAAGCCAAAGTATAGCAAAGGTTTTATAAAAGTTAGGCAAACTTATAAAAGGAGTTTAGGGGTACTTACCCCCCCACTCCGATTCTTCCCAAGACTTCGCAGGTCAATGGAAGAAGGTCCGAGGTTGCTTTTCCTGCCGTCAGCCTCAGTCCTTGATTCGCAGGCGTTGCAGGTTCGAGTGATCTCCGGTCGGTGTCTTTCGCTGGTGCAAGTACTGTCAAATGAATAAGGCTCAAAAACACAATGCAGGACCCCTCTCAGGGCTGGAATCCACGCAGGTAAGTTGTTTTGGGTGCTGGTCACTGTAGCAGGGGGACGCAAAGGGATTCATTTGTCCCATTCAGACTTTCCCCTCCTATCTCGGTTCTCATTGACACCTAGGACTCTTAACATTTTGCAGAGGTAAGTCCTGTAGGACAAGCTGAGGATCCGCCAAGTTCCTGGCCTTAACTCGTAACTGCGACGTCGGCAGCACGGTAACCCAAACTCATAGCTGGTCAGCTACAGGACTGTCCTTGGACACATCTGGCAGCTTTTCTTCACAGGAAATAGATGTTCCCTCCACTCCACGGGTCGCAGCTCCCTCGCAGGACTGCTGAAGATCACTAGCAAGACAGGGCTCATCCAGGACAGCAGCAGAAGTTGGTCACCAGGCCTCCTTCAGACGGGTTTCCAGTCTCTTCACGGGTTTCACAGACAGCTGGAGAGGAGTCTTGCCCCCTTCAGATTACTTCAGAATCTCTGAAGAACGGGTGCAGGGGCCCTCCTCTTACCCTAAAAGCCGGGTAAGAGCAAAAATCCCACTAGCCAATAGCAGAACTAACCCCACACACACCCCAGCAGTGGTCCACTCAGGACCACTGGCGGGAACTCTCATGCATACCACTCAGACACACTGAAACCAGTCTGTGGATTGGGCCCAGACAGTCCCAGCCCACATCCTGCCAGCAAACACACATAGCCCCCCCAGTAGCCCGCCAAAATCCTCTGCTTTCCCAGGCACTGGAAGTCCATATAATGGTTTCCCTGGCCACATAGGCCAGGAAGAAGGCTTAAAAACAAGATGGCCAAAGGAGAAGCGAAAAACCATGTGGCACGGCCATGTTTGGACACTAGCCACAGTAAGTAGCCAAATGCCGTAAACGCGGTAAGGCTAAAAAAACACAAATTAAATTATAAAAAGTCACTGCTGCCACCAGCTTGTCCATTTAGCACACCTAGAGTAACCACACATCCTTTGAGTGTTAGTCTCGGGCAAAAACAAAAGTTTACCCCATTGTACTGCATAGTAAGATGCATTGTACAATGATACAAGTTGCCACAAGTGATAACAAGTTACTTAAAGTAGCAACAAAGTAACTAGAGTAAATGAAACAATGTTTCCCCGTACTGAAAGCCTGAAGGACATGTCAGTTTCCCCATAACAGATGATCCAAAAAGCCAGTGTAGTGAAGCTCAAGGCTTCGCTGCGCTGAAAAATGTATAGGACCAATTCAAAAATAAAAGCAAAACGTTTGCGGGTCCATAAAAATGGAAGGAATGGTGCAGTAGAGAGAAATCATTCCTGCCATTAGGCCATTAGGGCCACCATCGGTAGATGACGCGGCTAGGCGGATTAGTCGTTCAACGTCCTCTCTCTAGAAGTACAGATCCCAAGGGCCAGAATCTGGACCACTAGACACATTTGACGCTTGATGTACGTTACCATTTCTATTACTCCAATATGTGTGCCAACTGCCTTCCCTTACACTATTGCATTGTTGGTCAGATTGTTGGCGTCTAGTCCGTTTATTAATAACCAAAGGTCACGTGTTTCTTTTTCAATCAGTGCTTTTAACATGACCTCACTGTCTTTCTGAACCAGCATGTATCTATAAAATCTGATCCAATGTTTGTAACTCTGTGTGAGAGCTTGTCTCTTTCTTTTGTTTGTTTCATCACTCACATAACTCAATCTTAATAGTGGAAGCTGCTGGTGCAATCATTTCTTTTTCGTCCAGACCTCTTTATCAAACCTATGGACATGAGATGTTTTGGAGAAGCCCACAGGCTCATGCATTTCCCTTTCCCAGATAAACTCCTTGAACTTCTTAATGTGCCCAATGATTCTAAAGGTTTATAGTCATAATGTCGAAAAAAAAATGTCGACAGACAAAAATTTCGAAAAAAAAATGTCGAAAATAATAATGTCGACATCCTATACTTATAATGTAAAAAGTCATTTTTTCGAAAAAAAAATGTCGACATTTTTTTTTTGACATTATGACTATAAACCCTTAAAACTATCAACACCTCACCCAACACCCCCCTGCCACCCCCCCACACCCCCCAACCACCCTTTCACCCCTCATACTCAACACATACCAATTATTTATTTATTTATTTATTTATTTATTTATTCAATAAATAAATAACCTAAAAAAGGATCATTTACTATGGGGGGGGTCTCCCCCCCAACCCCCCCTCACCCAACACCCCCCTGCCACCCCCCCACACCACCCCAACCACCCTTTCACCCCTCATACTCAACACATACCAATTATTTATTTATTTATTTATTCAATAAATAAATAACCTAAAAAAGGATCATTTACTATGGGGGGGGGTCCCCCCCCAACCCCCCCTCACCCAACACCCCCCTGCCACCCCCCCACACCCCCCAACCACCCTTTCACCCCTCATACTCAACACATAACAATTATATATTTATTTAGTTAGTCAATAATTAAATAAATAAAAATAGTATTTACTATGGGGGGTCCCCCCCTAACCCCCCCTCACCCAACACCCCCCTGCCACCCCCCCCACACCCGCCCAACCACCCCTCATACTCAACACATCATATATATATATATTTATTTATTTATTCATACAATAAATTAAATTTCAAAAAAATATCGAAAAATGTCGACATTTTTGTTTGTCGACATTATTGTTTTTCGACATTAATTTGTCGACATTTTGACTGTCGACATTATTGATGTCGACATTATGACTGCACACCGATTCTAAACTAGTTATATTGATGGTGTGGACAAAGTGCCCTAGTTTTGTCATCAGAGGGGTGTCTTTTCTTGCAAACTTTCTAATCCGATTACCGGCGGGGTCGATCACTAAATCTATTTGCTTGGAATGTAAACATGTAAGCACATTGAAACCAAACACAGTTATCAACACTTTATGATCACTCATAGTGGTGTGTTTAACCTGAAAGTGACTACAAACATCCAACATAGGTTCGGATAGTCTGATGTGTTCAATAATGGGGGCTTGAGCCCCCATTTTCCAGGTAGCGACACCCTGTGAATCTGTGCCCAGAGAACTATTTGCAATATGCAAATCCCAAACTTGAAACAATGCCCTGGAATTTTTTCCATGGATATGCAGATAAGGATTGGATACCTCATGGACACTCTTCTTCTTCTTCTTCAAATTATCGGAGGCGTGGGCGGACCCACGCAGGCGCTTCCCCATCCAAAAGGATGATGTGCACCAGACCCACCAATCTTACACACAGCCCTCACATTCTCAGGCAACGAGTATTCAGATCGCCTGCAAGACGCACATAAGGACCAGCATGTAACAGCCATGTGCTTGATAAATCTGAGATGTGCTTTACGAATATATGTAAATCGCATGTCTGTCTCCAGAGCACTGGTTCTCTCTACAGGCTGGACTACTGCAACAGCCTCTTCCTCAACATCCCTGCCTCTGCTCTGCGCCCTCTGCAACTCATCCAGAACAGAACCGCAAGACTGATCCTTGGCCTCAAGCGCAGGGACCGCATCTCTCTGGAGCTGAAATCCCTCCACTGGCTCCTCATGGCTGCAAGGATGAAGTTCAAGACCCCCTGCAGTTTCAATAAGCCTTTCTGGGTCCTGGGAACTACCTACCTGCAACGATGCCTACCTAAATACTGTCCTTCTCAAGCCCTCTGGTCATCAACCTCCAACCTTCTGCGAGGGAGCTAGTCCTCCAAGCAGAGATTTGGAGGGAGATGTTTATCCTCAGCTGGGGCCTCCCTCTGGAATAGCCTCCCTGCTGATCTCTGTCTTGAGCCTGATCTCCTTAAGTTCTAGAAACTCCTCAAGACTTTCCTCTTCTCATCTTCCTTCTCTCTCCCTCTACCCTGCTAACCTTACTCTCTGCTCTATTCCTCTCTCCCTCCTTTTCCGCAAAGCCTTCTGACTGGCTGCCTGGTGAACCTCAGAGTCTCACAGGTCCCTGGCACCCTCGTCAGTCCTCTTGCACTTGCCTCTGGTCCTTGCACTTGCTTCATCTTTACTGAACTTGGTCAATGACCCATGAGAGTGGCATCTCTCAGCAATTACCCCAGCCTCTGACTGACTGGGTGAACTTGGTCGCTGCCACCCCACCCCACCGCCCCCTGCACTTGTCCCCCCACCACCTCCACCTCCCCTACCCCTGTCTGGGCACTTGCTTGATCTGATTGCACCATGCCGTGAAGATTGTCTATCTGTTTTACCCTTGTTCCATGCACCCACGCTGCCTGTGCAGACTAGTATCGTTCAGTAATTCAAGGACTCTGAATGACTGTTGTTTTTTTCCCCTTGTTCCCTCCCTCCTTTAGAGTTTTGAAACACTTGTTTTGTGTATAGGCGCTTTACAAATAAACAATACCATACCATACCATCGCCATTGCCTGGTTGCAGGAAAGGTCAATAACCAGTATTCTCTGGGTTCCATCTAGCCATGGAATCTGAATTATTACAGCTAATATGCCATAATGATGTTTGAGAGAATTCCCAAAGATTTTATTTTGGAATTTCTCATCGCTATTAGGAGACCCCCCATGGCCTTCTACCATTTGATTTATTAGCTAGTGGTTATGTTACTGTGAACCCATCCAGCCAGATTTTCTTTTCTAACCAGGTTTCTTGAAAAAGAATGAGATCATAGGTGTCAAATATCTGGTTTTTCGCTTCATTTTGCATAAAACTATTGAACCCCTGTGTGTTCCAATCCAAACAGCGTATGTCATTCGTTATCAAAGCCCTTTATCATAACTTCGGGGTGAATGACGTTTCCAATTGGCCCCTTGGAAGGCCATGTCATCTATATTGTTATCGCACCAAGACAGGAAATTGTCTCAATAACTTCAAAATGTTACTACGATTCAGGGTTACTTCTACATTAATATGGGGACATATTTCAAAGTATAGTGATTTGTTCTCCTCAATGTGTTTACTAATCGGTGGTCCTTTACCTGCAGTAACTGGTGAATAGCCATGCCCACTATGGCTAGCATATACTGGAGAAATAAAATGTCTACCTAATAAGGAGCCCCCTTGTGAACCCAACAATTTGATTAAACGCTACCGACCACCCAAAACATCATCCAAATCATTCTCCCTGATCCCAACAGTGGCCACAGATTGTTATGTTATGTTATGTTATGTTAAAGGTACGTATATAGCGCACGTCACCAATGGAATTGGTCACCAGGCGCTCTTGTTTCAGGAAT
This sequence comes from Ambystoma mexicanum, assembly GCF_040938575.1. Lineage (NCBI taxonomy): Eukaryota > Metazoa > Chordata > Amphibia > Caudata > Ambystomatidae > Ambystoma > Ambystoma mexicanum. Next base: position 19,653,001 of record NC_090923.1, on the reverse strand, counting down.
CTGGAACGAAAGCTCGGGGTGGAAATGTCAGCCCTTGGGACTGGCAGTTATTGGGTGCTTGTAAATATAGTCTTCATCTCAGGTCGAATGGGCATATTGAGAATAGAAGCCCATCCCTCCTTTGCCAGCGACGGGGGTGGTTCTTGCGTCATCTTGTTTGAGCCGTATCAGATACACTGTTGACAGCCACCGGAACCACAGCCGGCACACCCCTGTCCTGGTGATTTCCACAGATTCCCCAATCTCCACTGTGCTCATGGACGAGTCTCTATGTACTTACACCACACAGACAGTTTGGGTGGAGGCGGTATGCAATCGACTTACCCCCTGGGCGACCCTAACAGAAGGGGGAAGGGGATATAGCACACTGTAGGCCGGGCAACCAGTTTACCCGATTCTGGTCATCTCACCCTCCCCAACATCTAATGAGGATTGAGTACAAGAATCAATCTTTGTCAAACCAATACACTGTTGCTGTGAGGGTTCAATTTGATTCTGTATCTCCTTATTGGGTGATATTACAGAGCCAGGGCATGGATTGTATTGTATTGTATTCGTCATTTGTATAGCGCCCTTTCCCCATTTGCATGGCCTAAATGTGCTTTGCGGTTGGAACGCTCTTGGTAACTGTAGTCCATGTGCATTAGGTGCTAAGAGTTTAAATTAAGCATGCTTGTGTGCATTTGCCGGTTTAGGTGGGCTGGCTAGGCTCCAGTGAGCAGTCTGCAGGTCTGGCAGACGAGTGGGTGCTTTTGGTGCTTTAAGCTAGAGTTCTAGTGCTGTAGATTCAATGTGTGCCCAGCTAGACCAATTTTCCGTTGGTTGTCGCTGTATACTAATGGCAGAGGTGTTGAGGTACGTCAGGGTTTTCACATTCCTGAGGAACTTTCTCGAGTTGTTTCTCAGTTGATTTCTCCTACCATTCTTCAACTTTTTCAATGCTTTTTTAGAACATTTATCAGCGGGCAAATTTATGTTGGCGGTTCCAGTGGAGGACCACTTTCATCAGAGCCAACAGATTTGCCGGTGGTAGCCGGTGGTATATGTCTAGGTGCAAAGCCCAAATTACCCAAGATGTCCAATCTAGCATTTAATTCAGTCAGAATAATGGTGTGGGCTTTCACTTCATCCCGAGTCTTCGTAGAGTCCCACTAATGCGCACAGAGTTGAATCTAAGGCTGAAATAGATGGTGATGTCGATCTATTACAATCATCAACTTCCCTCAGTGTATGATGTAAATACTTAGGACTACTAATGGTGGGCCCTTGTGCTGAATTGCAAGAGGAAAAACATTCTGCCAATTGGGAGGTAGACCTCAGCATATTGCCATCACCAATGGATGAACAGCCCAGTTCTCTAACCTGAGGGTTATTTAAACCATCACTCCTCAGAGAAGGATTCAAATCCCTCCCATCCTTTCATAGCGTCACATTCTTGCCGACCCCCTCCAAAAAGCTGATATCACTTCAATTGCCTGAGTCCGGTGGGCGCCAATTGCGTATCTAATTGCCCGGCCTCAGTACTAGATCCTGCAGGAGGGGAAAAGTCTGTGATCCTGTTAATTGGAATGGGTGTAGTAGTCTGAGATAGTAAAGGCCCGCTTAACATTTTGTATACTTCCTCTTGCAGCTTCAACATGGGGCACCAAATGTTCTTTTAGGATGGCAGCCGGCTGCCAGCCTAAGTCAGATGGTGCACAGAAGGCCTTATGCTGTGTGTGCACGATCTTGCACATTACCTCCAGCTCCACTCTTCCTCGTCCCAGTACTTACTACACGAGGCCCCTGCCTCCGACACTGCACATTATCTGTCAATAGGGGCTTATCCCTTTACCCCCCAGGCTTTTCCAGTTAAATTTGATTTATTTAGCAGGGCGTTATTCTATCTACAATTACCCAACAATTTAGCCAGCAGAGTGGACTGATTTTTACATGTTGGGCTGGTGACATCTTGGCCCTTCAATAAAACCGATAAAAGCCCGTTTTTGGCCAATCGTTCGGGAAGAAAGTCAGTAGATTATGAAGGCTTTTTATTTAACAGGAGCTCAAAGGCAAATTAATTAGCCCACAGTTACTCCCGTTACTTGGGCCGGAATGTTCAATATTAAATTCCAAATTCACAAAGAGTTGAGAGAGTTCTTAAACGGTGTCATGTTCACACTTACAGTTCATCCACATCGTTATGTGCAAGTTGAGCTAGGGCGGGTGTGGGACCACAGGGAGGGGAATTGACGGGCGACTGGGGAGGAAGGGTAGTTGAATAAAGAAGGAGTTGAGACCGGACGTCTTGCTTGTGGGCCTCCCTTGTTTGCTTCGGTGCTGCGTATTCACAAGAGCGGCCCGGCTGCCCGGCTGCCCATACAGTTGTGGTACTCACACCCCAACACTGGCGACGAGGAGGTGGAACTGGTGCGGTCCCTCTGGGCTGTTTTCGCTCAGCACGACAGTGGGAGGCATGGCCCGCCTCCACTGCTCCCACAGACCCGGGCATTGCGGCAGTGATCCCTGCACATGGTGGGACTGCAGAGTACATTGTGAATCACACGGCAGGCTCCCAAACGGGCCGCAGTGGTGATAGCCTCAGACTGCAATGGCTCCTGCAGCGCTCGCTACTGGCCACATATGCAATTACCAAACAAACAAGGCCCAAACCCTCTGAGAAAGGAGTTTGATGCAGACTGCAGGTGCAGGGGAACCCTAAAGGAGAAATTGGGTGTGGCCTACCCACAAGCGCGGCCAGCTAAGGAAAGCACAGTGGACAGATATTACGCACGCGCTGCCAGCACGAACCAGTGCCCTGCCTGCAAAAGAGACGCGCAGTAAAGGAGAATGTCGGAAGAAGACCTTTCCATGGGTCCGATGGATGAAGGACTTCACGGTGTATGTGGGGGCGATGCGCCCCATGGATGAAGAAAGAAAAAAGAACATCCTTACGTTGGCAATGGGGGCAGTAGTGAGAGACATCCTCTATGAACTGGTTGACGAGGAGAAAGCGACATACCAGGACATTCAAGAGGCACTTGACACTTATTTCATCCCACACACCAACGTAGACTACAAGAGGCACATCTTTCACACAACCATGCAAGAGAAAGGGGAAACCATGGACAACTATGTTATGAGACTGCCCCTCTGCAGGAAGGACTGTGCTTTCCATCGATATTCAAATGACGAAGTCTTACACTCCCAGGTCATCATGGGCTGCGAATCCGCGGAGTTCAAATGAAAATTGCTCCAAAAACAGAGGACCCTTGACGAAATACTGGCGATTGCTCGCACCGACTCAGCAGTCACACAACCGGTGGTTGGCCTTCGGACACCAAAGATCAGGAGAGCATTAGGAAACCGACTCCAACTAAGAGCGACAAACCCACACAATCAACAAAATCGTGCTACCGGTGTGGCTACGAATTCCCTCAAGAAGACACATGCCCAGCCATCAGCCAGAAATGCGCAGCATGCAGGGGTGATGACCATTTCAGAGCAGTCAGCAGAAATGCCCCAACACTGCCTGTCCCGAAAACCTCCCCGAGGAGCAACAGGCGCCATCCCGCTCACTGACCAGAAGACAGGAGAGCGAGCCACGGTGCAGAAGCAGAAAATATCGCCCCGCGGAAGACCCCCAGAAGATAATTACGGTCCCATGGCACGAGACCCTCTCACAGACCCCGCAGGAGCGTCCGCTACGTGGAGATATGATCACAATCAGGGAGTGATTCTTCCTCCGCACATGACAGTCAAAGAATAAAAGGACAGGTATGGGCAGTAGGGAATGAGACAGCAGAACATAGCCCCATCCTAACACTCCAAGTACAGAACACGTCGACAGAACTCCTCATTGATACGGGCACAACTGTCAACGTTCTGAGCGAGGAGGCCTACAATCGCCTGCCTCACAAGCAAAAATGCGGCCCTCACAAGTTGACATCTTCCCTTATGGCTCTATTAGGGAATATTCTCAGAAATGTACTAATTCTCTCCACCTTAGAGACCCCCAGCAACTTAGCTGGATTTTGAGGACCTGATTTTTTTACCTGGAGAAGGTGAGACCCTTTTTCCCACCCTCTCATGTGTTTTAAATATGATTTTTGAACTCTGTGTTTCTTTTGGTTGTGGAGACTGACAAACTCCATAGGCATCATCTTTTACATTGTGTCACACAGCACCTTCAGTGCAGTGGCACAGGAAAGTCTCTCATATTTCCCAAAGGTTTAAATACCTTCTCAGGGATAAACTACTGTTTCCCAGAGCAGTGAAGTGAAATTGACTTTACTTACATTTATAACTTTGTAGACCCAGCACACACTATCTTACAATAGGGTGCTGGAGGGGTTACCTAGTATCCCCTTTGTCTAGCTTCTCATGTAACATTTTTCCTCACTGAATGGCTGGTGGCAGTGGTTTACTATTAACTACCGTGGTGTGCATTTACCGTGGGCTGCGATCGCAGCTGCAGTAAAGCACCCAAGGGTGCCATTTTTGTCAAAATGGCCCTGTCTTTTTTCCCCATTTCTTTGTGGAAAGGTCCTTTTTGAAATTTACTCTGGGCGCCAAACCAGGTTTGGTCCCTTTGTTTGCTTTGCCTTTGGCGGGATTTACGAGTGAAGCCCGCCTCTGGCTCCAGGGTGTCTGGTAGGGGCAGGACGTGAGGGAGGGGCCGAAACTCCCTGTGCTTAGTCTCCTACGAGACACAAATGCACGCTGTGGTGATTGGCTGGCTGACTGTCCGGCAACGACAGCCACCCTGCTGGGTGACGGACATCTAGGCTGGAATGAATGGGAGAGAACTGAATAAAAGTTGAGTCTTTTGGCTTGGAAGGTAGAGTCGACCACTGGACGAAGAAACCGAAGAAGAACTTGATGAGGATGCCGGCTGCAACTCCTGGACGATTGGTTTGCCCGGTGAAACCCTGCTGCTGTGCTGAAACTCCAAATTCAGATCGACAGAGAAGCCCCTGAAAGGACATGTTGGTGGGACCAATCAACTCCAAAGTAAGCCACCTGGACATCTTTTCGGAGCTGGTTGAATTTCCACAGAGTTGCTGCTGAAAGCTTAATATCCAGGGAGAGGAACACCAGATTGTGTGAGTTGCTTTTAAGTTGGCCAAGAGCTCCAGGAAGATCCTCCGGACTCCCGGGAAGCAGGACTGACCGAGCCTAAGCCCCCTCAACACAGTTCGTGACCCCAGACGCAAGGAAAGTCCATCTCGACAGCCAGAAACCGCAGTGTTGATATTTGCGGTAGTCGCGAGGAGCTGAAACATTGAAGTGCCACTTGTTTGAAGATTGCCGGTTGCGAGCAGTGACCGTCCCTTTGCAGTGAGTCCCAGGAACAGAGAGATCTGCAGAGTTGCACAGGACCAGGAGTCATCTGCTGCACTTTTTCTTCAATCCAAAGGTACTGTAAAGTCTGAGAGAACTCGCCTCTTGTTGTAGAGTTGCTTGCATCTTCTACTACTCACAGGCCTAAACAGCTTGTGGCCCTACATTGATTCCTCTTTCTTCAGACTTCTAAAACAATGTGCAAAGACTTTTCTTACTTACCTACCAGAAGTTCTTCAGCTCATATAAGACTTTTGCCCATTGCCTTTGGCTTAACCTGTTATACTGAATGACTCTGCTTAGGGGATCCAAAAGTATTTGCCTGCTTAAGAATATTTCTGGTCTCTTGTTTGTTCTAATAGCCTTTTCCTTTGACCAAGTTCTACGAGTATTCTGAATGTAACAGAAAGATATTAATGTCCCCAGCACCCTAATTATTGAGGTCACCTGAGGGTGTAGGGTTTTGACTGTGGGCCACCCCAAAAGGGTCTTTACTGATTTAGAAACTAAGAGTGTATAGCTTTGGAGTGTATTTGTGTGTTGCTTTTATATTGCTCCCTTCTGAAGAAGGCTTATTCTAACTGGCTGATAAATAAATTAATAATGGTTTATTCAAGAAACCTTGTGTGTAAGTGTTTATTTGAATACTTGTCACTGTGAATCTCTGTGTAACTCCCCTACAGCTCACATTGACCCCTCTTGAGATAAGCCTGGCTGCTCAACACGCTACCAACCTGTGTAGCATAGACTTATACCAAAGGTTGTGGTACAACTACATGTCCACAGAAGCCAACAGCGGATACATCTTAAGTTTCAGGGCGGCAGATGACATGGGACTCGTCCATGTCCTAGACAACATGATGGCCCACAAATATATGGCCCTGGAAGGAGACGTCATGAACACCTACCCAAACCTCTTCAAAGGTCTCGGCAAACTGCGCGACTGCGAAGTGAGACTGACATTGATCCAGAGGTCAAGCCAGTTTCCCATCACTAAAGGGTCATCCCAATAAACATCCCAAAGCAGGTGGAAGAGGAACTGAGACGCCCGCTAGACCTCCACATCATCGAGCCGGTGGTGGCACCCACCCCATGGGTCTCCCCGATTGTACCAGTACCTAAGAAATCAGCGGAGGGCTCCATTCGCCTGTGCGTAGACATCCACCGCCCTAACATGGCAATACACCGAGAGCGACACCAGCGCCCCAAGAAAAATGGACATGATCCACCTCTTTAATGGTGCCACTGGATTCTCTCAGTTTGCCTCAACAAGGACTACCATCAGCTGGAGCTGGCGCAGGAGTCCCGATACATCACCATGTGTGTAACACACATGGGGCTCTACTGCTACAAACGCCTGAACTTCGGTATATCGTCAGCAGCGGAAATCTTCCAGGAGGAGATCCATCAGGTAATCAAACACATTCCGGGGTTTCTGAACTACAACAATGACATCCTGGTATTCGGGAAATCATCCCAGGAACACAATGACAATCTGCACAAGGTCTGTAGGGCTCTGGAATCAGCCAAGGTCAAACTCAACTAGGAAAGGTGCCTGAGCCCTGATACCCCTGGGTCTGGAGCGCATTATAAATGAATAAACAAACTGGTGCAAAATTTGGAAAGCCACCCCCTAAAATTCTTTGGCCACATATTCTCCTACCAAGGCATGAGGACAGATACAGAGAAGGTCAAGGCACTACAAGACACCCCACGGCCAATGGACGTGTTAGACCTCAGGTCATTCTTAGGGCTGCCCAGTTACGGTTCACGTTACTTGGAGAACTTCCCAACAGTGAGTGCCCCACCGAGAGAGCTGACCAAGAACGGCCAGGAGTTCATCTGGACTGCCGAATGTGAGGCTGCCTTCACAGACATTCGTGCTCGCATTGCCTTGGCATCGGAAATGCCCTACTTTAGCTCAACCAAAGACGCTGTGGTGATGGTGGACGCCATCCCGGTGGGATTAGGAGCTATACTGGAGCAATACGACCCCAGAACTCCCACCATCAAGAAAGTGGTGTCATATGCCAGCCACAGCCTATCCACAACCGAACATAAATACTTGCAAGCAGAGAAGGAAAGTTTGGTGGTCGTCTGGGCCTGTGTGCACATCCATTTGTTCTTGGTCGGAAAAGCTTTCACTCTGGTCACCAACCACCAAGCCCTGCTCACCATTTTCGGTAATCCCCAGTTTCGGATGCCCCTTCCGGATAGAAAGGTGGTGACTGCACCTCCAGGACTACAAATTCTCTATCCGGTACAGGCCGAGCACGGACAAGTACCCAGCCGCCGTCTGTTCTGGAGCATTCAATCGCCGACCCATATCTGCAATACATTGTACACCAGCTAAAGCCTTTCCTGATAGCGTGGAAGATGCTGCAACAAGAATCGGTGTACGGCCCTGTACTTGCCATCCTCACCCAGTGCATCAACCATGGCAAACCGAAGCATGCAAGAGAACGAACGAAACACTAGAGGAAGCGGTGCAAGGGGACGTAAAGGCAATGCTGCTAGTCCAAAAGGAACTCACTACTATAGAAGACCAAATAATCATGAAGGGCTGTCGATTTGTTCTGCCCAAGTCATTGCGTCAAGAGGCCCATGAAGGACATAGAGGTGTAGTTTTGACAAAGAAACCTCTGAGACAGAAAATCTGGTTCCCAGGGCTGGACAAGCAAGTGGAGGACACCCTAAAGAACTCGGCAACCTGCAGCGCAATAGCGTCAGCCCCATGCCCAAATCCACTACAGATGTCACCACTCCTTGGGGGCATATGGGAGGAGCTGGCTGGAGACCACATAACCACGCCCTATGGCATCCCTCAAATAATAAAATTGACCAATGGCCCACCGTTCACCAGCCTGGACTTTGCACATTTTGGCCAGTACATGGGTTTCAGAAATCGCAAAATTACGCCTCTCTGGCAACAAGCCAATGGCATGGCTGAATACTTCATGGGTAATCTCAAAAGAACGCTGCAGGTGGCGCATCTGAGCAAATGCTGTACCTGCTCCTCCGTGACTACCATCACATTCCCCACAGCACCTCCGTCAAATGCCCTGCCGACCTCATGTTTGGACGCAGACTATGGACAAGGCTGCCTCAGAGTCCGTTGGAGGGCAACACCACGCCGGAGGATGACGAAATAAGGGCATAGGACGCTAAAAAGGAACAGAAAACGAAGAATACTGGTTCGTCAGGCGCAAAGAAGAAAGGGAGACTCACGTTTTGCACCCAGCTCTGTCACAAACACCAAGGTAAAAGGGACCATGGTCACAGCAGTGGATGCAGAAGGACAGACAATCACAAGGAATGTGTCACACTTCAAAGAATCTGGGGGGGACATGTCACCTTGAGAAGCCTCGGAGGAGGAACAGGAGGCTTGTGAAGACCAAGGTATGTGGGCAGTTGCTGAGCATCCATACTGGGGAGACGAGGAGGTCTCTGGTGGAGAAGTCACATATGATGATGGTGAGTGGCTTAAAGACAAATCCCCCCGCTCCACCCGACCCCCACTCACCCTCCATACAGCCCAGAACTGCCAAGGGCAAGCCGCCTCATCCGGGCAAAGACTAAACCCTAAGACTCATTGAAGAGATAGGTTAGCACCCGATTCAGTATTGAAAAAAGGGGAAGGTTGTCATGTTCGGCCTTACAGTTCATCCCCACCATTATGTGGAAGTTGGGATAGGGCAGGGCTGGGCCCAAGGGAGGGGAAGCAACGGGGACTGGGGAGGAAGAGTAGTTCAATAAAGAAGGAGTTGAGACCGGACGTCTTGTGCGTGGGCCTCCCTTATTTGCAGCAGCGCTGCGTATTCACACGAGCAGCCCGGCCGCCCATACAGGTGTGGTACTCACACCCCAACAAACGGAAAGAGCTCAAAGGAGATATTCCCGGAGTCACTCTTGCCGTTTTACTCACAAGCACTATATTTTGAAGAACAAAATGCAGACTGTAGAAGATAGCACGAGCCACCATGTATACAGACCATGTATGCAGTCCACAAAAACTCTTGGGTGAATGTAAGAGAGACCTCTTCCCACTTTAGTTGTAGCAGAATTGTATTGAGGAGGAGTCGCCTTACTTGCAATTCAAGTTCAACAAATACATTCTGTAGGAGCGAAAGCCTGGGATAGTGCGAGATAAGCAGCCAATTACCTCAGCTGAGTGAGAGCCGCGGAAGCACCCACCAGTCACCACCCAAACACCAAACACTCTAAGCATTCTCGCCCCTTCATTTATATCTGTTCCTTGCACTGAAAAACAAGCATTGATAAAGCCAACAGTTTTATCTGACGTTCTCAGACTCCTCCCTCCTGACACGGGCCGTATGAGAGCTGCAAAGGAATGTCATTTTATTTGACTCCCATATAAGGAATGTTCCCCACCTTAAAATGTTCTAATCCAGGCATGTCTTCAGGTGCAGGCACATGTTCTGGTTTGTGATTGGTCATGAGTAGTTAGAACTGGCTGTACCCATTGCACATCTAATTGAATGAATGTATTCTTTACGCTAAGCATTTATTAAGTGGCCGCGACTTTGTTACTCAATAAACATTTAAATAAATTAATAAAAGTAAATACTTTTTTGTTATTTTATTTATTTTGAATTCTTATGAAGCTCTATTTGTCCGCAGGCCTCAGAGCGCTATAAAGAAAACATAACTTGCCAATAATACATATATAAATAACAGAATATACACAAAAGCAGAGAGGGCAAAATGAAAAGGAACAGAGTATACAGGATCCAATAAGGAAATCAATTCAAATTTCCGGCAGCAGATCAGAGGCAAACTACAAGTCCGAGATTCGAGGAGCCCATGGGCAAGAATTTACACAATCTCGGAAAATGAGGCAGAGGATTAACTGCACGCCACCAGTATACAATCCCTATTACTCTGGGTGCACCAACCATCAAGGTCAATCCTACGCAGGAACTTCAAATCGGAGCATCAGACTACCCCAGGCCTAGATCTTGCACGAAGCCAAGCGAGAACCTTGTTTCGAAGTGCATCTCGTGGTTCTCTCTGAGAGGGTTTCATGCCGTTAGTAATAATGGCATTCCTATGGTCCAGAACCAGTGCTTGAGCGGTTTCGTCTTTAGGCATTGTCATATAGAATGCAGAAGTGCGTAGAGCAGATGAGTGTGTAGACCGAGTGACTGCAAAAGAATGTGTAGAACACTGGGAAGAGGAGTGTGTAGAGCGGATGAGTGTGTAGAGCGGATGAGTGTGTAGAGCGGATGAGTGTGCAGAACGGATGAGTGTGTAGAGCGGATGAGTGTGTAGAGCGGATGAGTGTGCAGAACGGATGAGTATGTAGAGCGGATGAGTGTGTAGAGCGGATGAGTGTGTAGAGCGGATGAGTGTATAGAGCGGATGAGTGTAGAGATGAATATGTAGAACGGGATATTGCTGTTAAATGCCCAGAAAGTAATGAGTACATAAAGCGGATGAGCGCGGGGAGCAGAAGAGCACGGGGCGGGGATGAGCACGGGGTGGGGATGAGCACGGGGCACAGACAAGCACGGGGCGCGGATGAGCACGGGGAGCAGATGATCACTGGGAGCAGATGAGCATGGGGAACGGATGCATAGATGCATAGAGCTGATGAATGCGGTGAGCGGATGGGTGCGGAGAGCGGGTGGGTGCCGAGAGCGGATGGGTGCGGAGAGGGGACAGGTGCGGAGAGGGGATGAATGTGTAGTGCGTGTAAGGGCATAAGGCGATGGAGTGCCTGGAGTGAAGGAGTGCAGTACCACGAGGAAAGGAGTGCCTGGAACAAACCGATGTGCCACGTAGAGCAGACGAGTTGCGTAGAACGGATGATGAAGTTGGGCTTGCGTGGTCCAGACTCGTGAGCGCGGGACAGTCTGGAGCGCCCAGGACGGACTAGATCACGCAGAGCGAACTGGAATGCATGAGTGCGTGGAGCGGACCGGAATGTTGGGAACGGACTGGGTGCATGGAGTGGTTTGGGTGCATGGAACGGATGTTAAGTACAAAGGATAGTTGGAATGCTGAAAACGTTTGAATGAACCCACCATACGCTTGCTCTCTCCTTTACACCACCACTCAACTAGAACACAGAGATACTATGACACCATTCGGTATAACTGTTCTCATACTTACAACCGCCACATACTCCACATCACTCTATGTAAACACTGCTGGTTTCACACCCCCAGCCATGCGTACTCCTCAGGCCTAATGCAGCCACATCTGGTCTGGATAAATCCTGCCAGAACGAACACATATTCCTGACCCCTCAATCACCACACCTATCGCTAAGAAGCAGCTATTACATGCTCAAGCTGCACACATACCTGGTGCTCACACGCACCTTTGACTCTCCCTACTCCCTCTACTGATCTGAACTTCGGTTCCCAAGGGCGTTCAACCTACCAGCGCCTTCAGACCATACCAATGGTATATAAGGCGCTATATAAATGCAAAATAACATACCATAACAATAACATAACATAACATATCAGTTTTCCTTAATCGTAGACTCAGTAAGTTGTTCGGTCGGGGATTCATGGACTCATGGGAGCCATCCAAACGTAATTTAGCTAGACCGTCTGCGGGCCCGAGAGGGGCTGAACTCTGGTTCTGTAGTTGCTTGTTTGCTGTAGAGGGGGAAGTTGATGGTACTACTTTCATGGCTGAGACCAACTCAAAAAAAGCCCCTTTGCTTTGTAAATAGTTATCGACTTCCTTTGGAGGCAGGTCTGTTTGAGAGGAGCAGTTCACTTTATCAATGGTCAGATGTCTCGCAGGAGGACCATGGGCTGTTTGACTTTTTTCAATGTTGTAGTGATGTTTCTTAGCAAATATGTGTAGAAATGCCATCCATGCATCACAATCTTGAGGGGTGTCACAACTGTTCAACTCTTTGATGAGAGTAGCCTTTGAGCACCTCCCCGACTCGGAAGTAGTGTTACTCAAGGCCTACCAAAGAGTATAAATTGGATTTAAAGACCCCATCCACCCGAGGAGAAGTTGCCAGTGGAGTGGGAGTTAACAGTTCCCCACTGCTTTTGGGATGGCTTTCAGATCTGTCAGCCCCATAGGCTGTACGTGTTTTATTTTTGTGGACCCTAAGGTAATGAGTCATAAGTGCCATTAAGACCAAAGGGCATCTCAGTTCTCTTGGTGTGATTACACTGCCTCCTGCGAGAACTTAGGGCCAGGACTTCAGAAAGACGATCCCCATTATGAGAAGGCGAGGTAGCCGGGGATTGAGAAGAGGGGTTACTGAAGAACTACTGTAGCACAAGGGTGCTGGGTACGAGCATTAATAATGTGAGAGCAGGCTGCTATGGTGGGAAAACACCAAAGAATAGTGGCAGGGGGTGACACTCCACACCAGACAAAGCGTAGCTGCTAATCAGTGTTTTCCGTGCCAGGACAGGATCAGTACTAGGGCATGGGGATCAACACAAGCAGCAGCCATGGCCGATAATGGCCTGCCAGCCTGAGCCAAGCAAGGCCCGAGAGAAGCGAGGGCCTCAACGAGGGCTGTGGTGCGTTACCGGGTTGGCCACTGTGATGTCCCTCTACGTGGACCACCTCACGCTGTCGTGTCATTCATATAACACATCGATAAAGATGAGCCGACACAGAGCTGGGGTGCAACACGTCTTTATTGGACAACTGCTTATCTCGAACTAACGGTCTGGCGGTAACCCCGCCCCTTAACTCCCATGGGTCACAGCCCACTAATTAATGGCAATAGACAGAGGACTCATCCTCCAAACGAACTAAGAGTGGCGACACCACAACCTCCCGTTACTAAACATTTAGTCCTGCCCTCAGTCCATCTTTTCAATGAGGCGATGGGGTTTCTTTTTTGTTCTCTGGGGTCGACATTCCACTCTGGCCGGTGGACCGGTCTCGGTTCCTAATGTCATGTCACCTTCAGAGTCTTCTCTGTCTCCTTCATAGGGAGCATCCCATTGAGAGAAAGTGTCATCCAGGTTTATGTCACCGGAGGATGGGGTTCCAGGCATTCGCCTGAAATGAGATGAGTTTCGTGTTACAGATCTGCGGTCTCCTTCCGCTGTGATGAGTGATCCCTTCCTTTTGACGATAATGAGGGGTTCTTCGCTGAATGGGGCCATGTTTTTGCGCTGTTGGGGTTGGCGGACCTCTACCAGGTCTCCAGGTGTCAGGTCATTCTCTTTGGCCCTGCGGGTGGCGTCAGCAGCCCTCTTAATGCTCTCTTTCATGAGTTTATCTCTATTTCTCATTTTGGTGTCCTTTTCATATTGATCTTCATCAACCGCTATGTGTGGTAATCGAGTTCTAATCGTTCACCCAAACATCACCTCTGATGGTGTTTTCCCAGTGGTGCTATGTGGGGTGTTTCTGTAATCTCGCATGAATTGGTATAACAGCTTCTCGACAGGTTCTCCCGTGATGCGTGCAATTTGGGTCGTGCGTTTAACGTTGCTCATGAACCTTTTGACGGTTCCATTCGCCTGTGGCCACAGGGGTGTCACTTTCCTGTGGTGAAAACCCATGTATTCCGCAAATCTTTGGAAGTCTTGTCCGGTGAACGGAGGTCCGTTGTCAGACTTTACTACCTTGGGTACTCTGTAGGTTGCAAACATTCGGTCTAGGGCTGGGATGGCGTGATGCGCTGATGTGGATGGGACTATCTCCAGGTCGGGATATCTCGAGTATTCGTCCACTGCCACCAATATGTACTCTCCCCCTTCCATGGGTCCAAAGTGGTCGACAGCTATTTCCTCCCAGGTTCCTTCTGGCAGTGCGGTCATGCTCAAGGGTTCAGGTGACGTGTGTGGCTTTACGAGGGCACACGTAGGGCAGTCTTGCAGTAGTTCTTCCACTGAGGTGTCTAATTGGGGTAACCATAGTTTTTGTCTTAGCATCCTTTTGGTAGATACTATCCCTCTGTGTCCTTCGTGGGCCAGCTCTAATACTTTCCGTCGCAGGCTCCGGGGAATTACGAGCTTGGCGCCCTTTAACAGTAGCCCTTCTTCTGATTTCGCAAGTTCTTCCTTCATGGCCAGAAAACAGGTGATGTCTTGAATTGTGTCATCATTCATTGATTCTCGGATCTGTTTAGCGTGTTTCCATCACCCTGTTTCTAGGCATCGCAGTATGGTTTGTATTCCTTGGTCGGTGTTGGATTCCCGAGTTATCTGATCCATGTCAAGTCCTTGTGGTGTGTTGCTGTGGATGACATACTTTATGTACTGGTCAGCTATTGAGGGTTCTGGCACGCATGTTTCTTTTGGATGCTGCGAGAGGAAATCTGCAGGGTTTTGTTCTTTCCCTGGCCTGTGTCTGATGGTAAATTGGTAGTCTTGTAGTCGAAGTGCCCATAGGGCTATCCTGGGTGGCATTTTTGCCTGAGGGTTGCCATAGAGGAAGGTGAGGGCCTGATGGTCCGTTACAACTACGAAAGGTTTTCCATATAGGAACAAGTGAAAGTGTTGGCAGGCCCAGACCACTGCCAAACCTTCCTTCCCTGCCTGAGAGTAGGCTTGCTCAGTTTTGGAGAGGCTTCGACTGGCGTAGGATACTATGTGTTTTTCACTTCCTCTCTGTCGCCCAGTTGTGTCAGAATGGCACCTAGGCCGACTGGACTGGCATCAACGATGAGTTCCGTGGTCTTCTTGGGGTCGAAGTATGCCATGTTCCGGGCGTCGGAAATGCGGTCCTTGATGATTTGAAATGCCTCTTGGCATTGGGGTGACCAGATGAATTCTGTGTTGAGCTTGGTGAGGGCTCTGAGAGGTTCACTGATGGAGGTGAAATCTCGTATGTATCTTGTGCAGTAACTTGCAAGTCCTAAGAATGATCTAAGGTCTGAGGTGGTGGCAGGTGGCTCAGCTTCTCGGAGCGCACTGACTTTCTCTGGGTCAGGTGTCATGCCCTTCTCAGAAAATATGTGTCCAAAGAAGCGAAGTGTTCTCTTGCGGAACTCACATTTCTCCTTGTTTAGTGTGAGCCGTGCGTCTTCTAACGCCATGCATACTCTCATTAGCGTGTCATCATTTTGTTCTTGATTCTGGCCGAAAACCAGGATGTCGTCGCTGTAGTTCAAGCAATTTGGCACGTGCTTGATGTCGTTGTGAATATCTGCTTGAAAGGTTTCCGCCGCGGAGGACACCCCGAAACTTAACCGCTTGTATCGGAAAAGCCCTAGGTGGGTTGCGAACGTTGTTATGTAGCGGGAGCTCTTGCAGAGTTCCAACTGGTGATAACCTTTGTTTAGGTCCAGTTTGGAGAACACAGTCGCCCCGTTCAGGAGGTGTACCATATCTGTTATTCGGGTGGCTTGGTGACGTTCCCTCAGAATGGCTTTGTTCGGTCTCCTCATGTCTACACATATTCGAATGTCAGAGGAGTCTCTTTTTGGCATGGGTACTATGGGGAAGACCCATGTGGTGGGGCCTTCCGATGGCTCAATGATGTCTGCCTCCAGTAGTTTGGTCAGTTCGTTTTCAACTTGCTTTTGAATGTTGATGGGGATGTGGAGCTCGATCTGTTTGTCCTTCAATTTGCCAAGGCCTTTGAATAGTGACGGGAAGACTTGGTCAATGCTTGCCGTCGGGTCTAAATATTTGTGTACCATGAGGCGATATAATATGTGGATGAGTCCCATTTCTATGGCTGCCTGATAGCTCAATATGCATCTGCTCTCGGTGGCCGCTTGTAACACGTGCATGGGGATGTTTTTTTCATGTTCTTTGTATCGGCACGACGCCATGAAGAATCCTTTGCATGCCAGGGGGATCTTTGAGCCGTATGGGTAGATGAGTGCTCGTGCTGGTTGGAGGTGAGGGGCGTTTGGTATGCTTTCATAGACTTCCTCACTGATTACATTTACGGTTGCCCCTGTGTCTATTGGAAATTCGGCTGCCGTTTGATTGACTTGTATTCTGAGTATTGGGCTGTGTTCTTTTGCCGTGTTGTTTCCGAGTGTATATAGATATCCCTTTTTCTGCGGTATTTCCTGTTGTTTTTCTGGTCGGCGGGCTCTCTCGTCCGATGACGCGCTTGACACACTGTCAGACTGTGACTGCTCAATGAGGCATCGTACATACCTCCGGGGTCTTCTCCTTGTTTTGGAAGGCGGGGTCTTGCTCTCCCTCCAGTCCTTTTTGTCTTGTCTTCTTACCAGTTGCTCGTCGTAGTGTCTGTGACGCCCTTGATCGCGGGGCTGGTGCGCTGCCCGGTGGTGATGTGGCAGCAGGTTTTGTTCTGGTTCTGTTGTGGGTTTGCTGTTGCTTCCTGCCCCTCTCATTTTGCTGTGGAAAATTAAGCATACGGCCTTGTAGTGGTTTTCACCACCACACGTGGAGCAGGTCTGGCCCATTGCTGGGCATGCTCCTTCGTGGGGGTATTTGTGTCCACACCGGTAACAGAAGGGGTCACTGTTGTTTCTTGCAGTCCCTTCTAGTCTGTTGAGGCTCTTGTGTTTTCCATGGGTGATCCTTATGTCGTCCAGGCCCTCTACTTGAGCCGCAAGTGCAGCATCTGACCGTGCCAGGCATAGAATTTCATCTAGGTTGCGTGGCTGTTGCAGTAGTCGTTTGCGGAAGTCAGCGCTTTCGCAGCCCACTATGATTTGTGACCTGAGGGCTTCGTCGTTGCAGTAATTATTGAAATCACAGTGTTTCATTTTTGATCGTAGTCTCATGACAAATGCATCTATGGTTTCCCCTTTGTTTTGTTTTGTGGTGTGGAAAACATGTTGTTCGTAGTCCACGTTGGTATGGGGTGTAAAGTATTCTGTGAGCGTTGTCTTCAGTTTGGTGTATGTGTCTATGTTGTTCTCCGGTATTTCTTCTAGGATGTCTCGCACGTTTGACCCTACCGCATGGTTTAGGAGGTTGAGCTTCTGTTCGTCTTCCAGTGGACCAGCCGCTTTTAGGCACACTTCAAAGTCTCTCAACCACCTTTTCCATCTTGATCCGAGGGTGCCGGTGTCGTTGAGGTTGAAATTTGCTGGCAGTTGGGCTAGAAGGCTGTCCATCATTTTCCAGTTTTATGGTCTGGCTGGTGTCACTGGAAGGGTTAGTGACTCTCCTTCCGAGCCGCTCATGAGCTGTCGCCACTCGTAACCCTCTCTTTGCTAGATGTGCTGGGAGAAATTTACTTTGGTTTTGGTGAGGTGGGGCGCTGGTGCCGGCTGAGGGCACTGCGCTAGATACTGGTGGCTCGTGAGGTTTTCCCCACTCTGTGTCTCGCGAAATTTTCGCGCCAAAAGTGGGGGCACTGTACCGCGTGTTGGGAGGCCTGTGAGGCCTTGTGGGTAATGCGGCCTGAGACGGCCTGTGGCGTGGAGGTACTGTACCGTGTATTAATGGCCCAGTGGGTTTCGTCCCTCGAGATGCGGACTTAGGCGCTTGTTTCTGGTGAGGTTGGGCCTTGCAGGCGGGGGCTTGTGCCTACCCTTATGAGTGCTCATATTGGAGCGGGAGGGCCACGCCTCCACCGCTCGTCTCCAGGTCGTTTCCGTTGCCGTCGGCGGGAGGCCAGTGCTCCTCAACCGCCCAGAATGTGTGAGCAGGGAGTCGGTGCTCCACCCGGCGGTGTTCCGCCGTGGGCGCACGTGCGCAGGTCGGGGCTCTCCACTTCATTGCCGTTGGTGGGAGACGTTACACCCGCCGGAGATATGTGTGTCGGAGCCCCGATATGGTATGCGCAGGGGGGAGATTCGTTCCGAAAGTGGGGAGCCTTCACGTTCCAACCCACCTCTCCGGATGATCCCAGCAGGATGGGGCCCAGCGCTTCCAGTGGTGCCAGGTAACCCACCACGAGATGGCAGGCACGGAGGGACTTCGTGTCCGCCTCATCGCCAATGTGATGTCCCTCTACGCAGACTGCCTCACGCTTTCGTGTCATTCATATAACACATCGATAAAGATGAGCCGACACAGAGCTGGGGTGCAACACGTCTTAATTGGACAACTGCTTATCTCGAACTAACGGTCTGGCGGTAACCCCACCCCTTAACTCCCGTGGGTCACAGCCCACTAATTAATGGCAACATACAGAGGACTCATCCACAAACTAAGAGTGGCGACACCACAGCCACCTCACAGAGAGTGAAAGCCATTTGCACGCCAGGGTTTATCCAGGGTGCCAATGGGTTTAGGGCGGGGATGGGGAGGTAACCTCAAGAGGTACCCTGTTGAATCCTGAAAATAACATTAAACAAAAAGAAAAAGGCCGGTGCCACCCAGAGAAGGGCCTCGGGTGGCTGGAACAGCGGGTGGAGCATGAGTATTCTCTCCCACTGTTCCAGCCACCTGATTGGCTGATGGCCCTTCACCGGGTGCAAATGCAAATTGTGTTTTATGTGTGTGTATGTGCCCCTTTCTCCATATCCCTGTGCATGTCAGAGCATGATGGAGAGAGTGTTTTCAGGGAGGAGGGGCCTT
Source organism: Ambystoma mexicanum (assembly GCF_040938575.1). Lineage (NCBI taxonomy): Eukaryota > Metazoa > Chordata > Amphibia > Caudata > Ambystomatidae > Ambystoma > Ambystoma mexicanum. The sequence continues at coordinate 19,634,252 of NC_090923.1, read as the reverse complement.
GAACGACAAATAGAGCCTTGCCCACATCTTCCCCACACGATATCCAATGAAACCTGGACCCCGGTCCCACGGAGTCCCAGGATACAAATAACATTCCAAGCCTTGTTCTAAGAAATGACTGACAGGGAAATTAAAAACCCAAAAATAAACTGGAAAGATGTGCCCCCCAACCCCCCAATTCCCTCAGGTAATTTTTCCAATGAAGAGTTCTTTAAGTGTGACTATAAATCAGTGGCAGCCATCATCTCAAGGAAGCTTTGCAAATAATGTGTGCTGTGGCTTTGACACTAGGAGAATCAGTAAACGGAAATATGACCTCACAGGGTGTCAGTCGTTCAAGCCAAGACCCCCCAACTCTCCCACAGCAATGCTCCCAGACTCTGTCATTTCAACGTTTTATGAGATCTCCAAAAAGACCTTCATATATTCTATGTCAAGTCCCAGAGGATCAGATTATGCTTGGCTCTCAACTTTACTTCTCGAGCAGCATCATTAAACAATAAACATAACAAGTGTGAATAAACTACACTCTCCATATGTTTTGAGACTTTTGTAGTCCTTAGTGTTATTGGTTCTTCGAAACATGTGACCTTTATTATCCAATTGTCTATGTCCATTCCCAGGTTGAAAGGGCTCAATCCCTGAGAAATCTGACTGGCACAGGCTAGCCACTGCACGTATTTGAAACACTGCATATGTTACTCTGCCCTATTATACATATATTTTGAACGGGTGCAGCCCCAAAAGAACCTGTTTTTTTTACTATTGGTGGCAAATCTGTCATTCAGAGGTCCTGAGATGTCCAACTCCAGCAAAGAAGGAAGAGCTCAGGGGAGCCAAAAAGGAATTCAGCCCAGTATGGGGCAGGTGTTAACAGGCTCTGGGAGGCAGTCTGGGACAAGGATCCCACGAGTGGTCCATCTTGGAGAACTGGTTGAAGTTCTCCAAAGGTATGGAGAAACTCGGAGGAGCGAGTGGACAGTGGTGAGAGAAAGGGGGAAGAAAGAAAGCCCATAAGGCCAGCAGAGATGCCAAGAGCCCCCCCCCCCCGGCACACCACAAAAAGGAAATGGCAAGAGGAAGGCAGTGAGCTCGAAATTAAAGAGCGCAGATGGTAGGATGCAACCCCTGAAAGTTCAGAGGAGTACGAAGAGGACGATTGGGGGAGTCAATCGTCAGATGAGGAAGTTGAAATATTATCCTCTGATGAAGAGGAGTGTAAAAGAGCTTCTAAGAAAAAGAAGGTAGAGGACAAGGAGAAGGAAGCCAGGGACAATTTCGACCCGGGTGCTTTGATCCATCCACGCTCCTCGGAATGGGAACCGCCTGCAAGAATGCGGCTTACATAAAGAAAAGGCTCAGGACACCCTTGGCAAAAGAAGCCAGGAATAAGCTATGGGCAGAATGCCCAAGGCCACATTTGCCTGAGGAGATAGCCGAGATGCATGGTCACGTTCATGGAAGGATACGTGAAACACATTAGGAAAGGTAGTAGTTGCCGATTTATGACTCCTGCTTGTATAGGCTGTCTCAGTAGAAGTGGGAGGAATCAGAACCTCCTCATAAGCCCACTCCGAGTGAGTAGTAGGTCTTCCCGGAATGCCTTTTCCAGGGGTACGATGAAGTCCTTCCCTCGAATTAGCCCCGCTAATGTTTTGAAGTTTTGAGCAATGGGGGGTGAGTCCATTTGTTTCCGCTGTGTTAAGGGAGAAAAGGGAGAGGATGAAGGGCTGTCAATGTGTTCCAATACCGAATCATCCATTTTTGTCAAGATTGATTTGAAAGCTGCTTGTTCTTTAGCATTAGTTGCAATTAGAGCGGATTGAGCGTCTATTTTGGTAATCATTAAGTTTGCTCTGTTTAAGGGCGTATGTTCTTCTGCCGGGATGACTGGGACCACCTGAGGCACTGAGATAGAATCACCCTCAGACTCAGAATCTGAGGAGCCTGAGGAATCCGAGGAGGAAGCAATGATAGAAAGACTTGTTCCAAGGATGTTTTCCTTAACGCTGCTGTGCTGAAGAGACTTGCCCCCACCCAATGATTATCTTGGGCCAATGCACATGTTTAACAGAGAGTTATTGTTATCTATTGTAGGTAACAAAGATTCAGCCATTGTGTCAGCCTTGGACTGGAGTGCTCCTGAGTTAAGTTGAAAAATTGGAGGTAGCTGCTGATCGAGTGGCCTCAAATTAGCCCTTAATTACGGGCTGCGTACCCACGCTCTTCTCGAGCCTACCCTTTTTAGTACAAGAGGCTTGATCCATGATGGTAGAAACCACTGCGATGCACCGGAAACTGGGGGTTGAATCTTCAGCGGTGGCAAAACCTTGCTAAAGATTATTTTGTCAACAGCCTCGTTTGTGTGGAATGTAGGGGGCGAAAACTGGGTACCAATCACGACCGATCATTATTAAGGGCGAGCTGTTGACCTGAACGAGATGTCGGCCCCCGAGAGTGACCTAGGGAGCCAAAGCGGGTGACTGAGAAAAGCAGTCATTGTATGTTCATCCAACACCCTGTCAATGCCACAAAGTTTTCCCTCAAAACTCGCCTCATAAACAGTCATGATGGGGTTAACTCTCTCAGCCATAAATACTACCATACTGAGTCTATTCAAACTATTGGAAAATCTCGATCAAATGCTCGGCAAACAATCCCAACAGGTTGCATCAATCTTTCAGTGGATGCTGATGGCTAAACCCACCCTCACTCCACAACCTTTCACTATATCAGACTGCAATTTAGTGCCACCTACTGAACGACCACAGCCGGACCTACCCACTTCCACAGAGATAATTCGACCAATTGGCGACGTATTAATGTAACCCTCTAGAGATGATCCATGGGTAAGCATTCATCAAGATGAAAAGAGGTCGATAAACCCAGCAGGTCCATTGATGACCACGGGTCCTGAAAATCAAATAATTATTTCACCTAAGAGCAATATTTCCAACACCAAAAAACAACGGGAAAAAAAAGTTGGTGCGGAAAACTCTTGTAAAAAAAAAACTAAAAACATGCTAGCCCCCAAGATCTCAAAAAACAATCTTTCGACCTTTTTTAAGTCAGTTACTACCAACCCAAAAATAGTAACTGCTAACTTTCACTTGCAATCTAATCAATTGCCCATTGACAATACTTTGCAGAGAAATATCAGAGATGAAATTCCTGCTAAAATGCTTGCTCTCACTTTAGTTTAGCTGTACCTAAATAGGTCCCACAACAAGGTCTTTCCTTCAACTACTCACCTCTAAATAAGCTTTTACAAGCCATTGAATCTTCCAAATCAGAAGAAACCACGAAGGCCCCTGCTACTGGTCCAGCACTTTCAGGTGATAATCAAACAATCCTTGTTTCCATCCTTACTAATGACGCTGATTCAATTAAAGCTAACAATGAAATGAGGGCAATTGTCTGATGCCTTCTTGGATAGAAGACTACCATTATCAACATCTAACTGAGATAATATTTCGGACCTATCTATGCTGTCTTCATTACCAAATATGCAAGGACCTCTACCAACAACAAAGGCTGATTGTATACAAGTTGATACGATACCAAGATCTAACGCCTTTACCATGACAGCTCATTTAAGGAACACTGTTGACGCCTATCTTACAAAAAATTAACCAACCGAGCCACCTAATAAGATCCCTTGCAATCCATCGGCAGACTTGACTATTAAAAAAAAATGTACAACATATTGAAATACCTAGTACTAGTGATATAATTCAACAAAGATTTAGCTCATATGATCAAGAATTAGCTAAATCATCAACAAATATTAGGTTGGAAATAGCCTAGATAAAGGGCCTCATTACAAGGTTGGCGGTCCGGTAATTACGATAACGGTAAGGCATTACCGGCATCGTTTATGGGACCGGCCCATCCTGACCCGCAATGCCGATCCTACCGGCATCGACAAGGACCCGCTGTGGCCGTGCACCACCCTACCGACATGCGCACGCGGACGCAGGTGCCGTGACTGTAATACCGGCATGCCGCAAGGAAGAGGGCATCACAAGTCGCACAGACTTGCACATACCTGCATCTAGATGCCGGTAAGAAGGGACACCATGATGCCGTCAATACCGGCATTGCGGATCACCCGTAAATAGGAAACTGCTGTGTTCCCAACTGCCACAGGTGCACACATTCATCAAAGGTGTAGGCAATGGAGCCAGGCCCTGCACAAAAGGAGCACACCCACAAACCACACCCCTTCCAAAACCAAAATGATACCACTTGCATTCGCCATACTGGAGCTGGAGGACATGCCTGCACTGCTACTCCTTGAACAGGCAGTACAACAGGCAACACAGAGGAGACGCAGGAGGAGAAGGAGGGTGAGACTGGGCCAGCAAATCCCACCAATGCAGGCAGTTGTTCCCCGCAGGCAGCCATCAATTCCACGTATAAGGGCCAATCCATTCAACTTAACCCCAGCATAGATCCACACCCTTTACCGCCTGGGCAGGGACACCATCACCACCATAGTGGAATTAATACATGAAGACTTGGTCAGCCTGATCAACATCCGCACTGCCATCCCCCTTCTGTTGAAGGTGGCATCTGTGCTCCACCTGCTGGCCACAGGCACCTACCAGCACACAGTGGGGCAGCTGCATGCATCCCGCAACCATGTTTCTTTGGTGTGCTAAACCAAGTGCTGGATGCACTCCTAAGGCACGCAAGGGCCTACATATCCCTACCACAGGCACCACAGGAGGCGAATGACACCAAAATAGCATTCCATGCACTGGCAGGCATGCCCAATGTAATTGGTGCCCTCGACTGCACACAGGTGGAGTTGGTAGTCTCACGTGCCGTGGAGGTGGTGTACCGCAATCGGAAGCTATTCCACTCCATCAATGTTCATATGGTGTGTGATGCCAGCAAGATGATAACATATTGCTGTGCCAGATACCCAGGATCCACGCATGATGCTATGGTGCTGTGGAACTCCTCACTACCCTGTTACATGGAAGGAGATGTCATACGACATGGCTGCCTGCTGGGTGAGTCTAGTGTTGGGGCGGTGTACATGCATACGCAAGGAGACTGCCCTCTGGGCCATGGGAGAGTGTTGGGGGGGTGTACATGCATACGCAAGGAGACTGCCCTCTGGGCCATGGGCGAGTGTTGGGGGGTGTACATGCATACGCAAGGAGACTGCCCTCTGGGCCATGGGCGAGTGGTGGGGGGTGTACATGCATACGCAAGGAGACTGCCCTCTGGTCCAGGGGAGAGTGGTGGGGGGTGTACGTGCATACGCAAGGAGACTGCCCTCTGGGCCATGGGAGAGTGGTGGGGGGGTGTACATGCATACGCAAGGAGACTGCCCTCTGGGCCATGGGAGAGTGTTGGGGGGTGTACGTGCATACGCAAGGAGACTGCCCTCTGGGCCATGGGAGAGTGTTGGGGGGGTGTACATGCATACGCAAGGAGACTGCCCTCTGGGCCATGGGCGAGTGGTGGGGGGTGTACATGCATACGCAAGGAGACTGCCCTCTGGGCCATGGGCGAGTGGTGGGGGGGTGTACATGCATACGCAAGGAGACTGCCCTCTGGGCCATGGGAGAGTGTTGGGGGGTGTACATGCATACGCAAGGAGACTGCCCTCTGGGCCATGGGAGAGTGTTGGGGGGTGTACGTGCATACGCAAGGAGACTGCCCTCTGGGCCATGGGAGAGTGTTGGGGGGGTGTACGTGCATACGCAAGGAGACTGCCCTCTGGGCCATGGGAGAGTGTTGGGGGGGTGTACGTGCATACGCAAGGAGACTGCCCTCTGGGCCATGGGCGAGTGGGGGGGGTGTACATGCATACGCAAGGAGACTGCCCTCTGGGCCATGGGCGAGTGGGGGGGGTGTACATGCATACGCAAGGAGACTGCCCTCTGGGCCATGGGCGAGTGGGGGGGTGTACATGCATACGCAAGGAGACTGCCCTCTAGGCCATAGGAGAGTGGTGGGGGGTGTACATGCATACGCAAGGAGACTGCCCTCTGGGCCATGGGAGAGTGTTGGGGGGTGTACGTGCATACGCAAGGAGACTGCCCTCTGGGCCATGGGCGAGTGGGGGGGGTGTACATGCATACGCAAGGAGACGGCCCTCTGGGCCATGGGAGAGTGTTGGGGGGGTGTACGTGCATACGCAAGGAGACTGCCCTCTGGGCCATGGGCGAGTGGTGGGGGGTGTACGTGCATACGCAAGGAGACTGCCCTCTGGGCCATGGGAGAGTGTTGGGGGGTGTACATGCATACGCAAGGAGACTGCCCTCTGGGTCATGGGAGAGTGTTGGGGGGTGTACATGCATACGCAAAGAGACTGCCCTCTGGGCCATGGGAGTGCCCTCAATGGGGTGTCTGGACACTGTCCATGCTGCCAAAGACTGTGCCCATAATCAACCAAATATGATGCATGACACAGACAATGGAGTCTGACGCACTCTGGCCGCACACCAACGTGTAAATGTCACACACACAATTAGCACACACCCTTGAACATGTCCACCGGACATCACCTGACCATGCCCTCAGAACCACAATGCACCATCACATGTCCACGAAGCTAGAAACACATGACCGCATTGAAACACCTCACAGAACAAGCATCAGTGAGTGCGCAGTATCAATTCCACCTCAGGTAATTCCGCTGTCACTGCCCCTCCCCGACAGCAACACTGCATAACACAATGGTAACATGTGCAGATGAAAATAAATGGCAGTACACATGCAACAAGGATGCATCAAATTGAACCATCAAGTAGTGAGCAACACCTACATGGGTGCGATAGGTATGGGAATTGCTCACAGCACACGAGTACCAGCATACAAGTCGACACCCTGCGTCATCTAAGGTACTCTGCCCAACACTGGCGGACACTACCAACATTCACATTGTGCCATTGTGATGAGTGTGTAGATGTCGAGGGTCCTGTGCATTGCGTTTACAATGAACCATATGCATCATAGTCTGAACAAGCAATATCATGTAGTACAGTAGCCTAATGCATGCTCTACTAGGGTATCTGCTAGCATGTTGAGCTTCTCGTCCTTGAATCTTGGTTTCTTGGTTTCCGCAACCGGGCAGTGCCTTCCTGGGTTCCCTTTGACATTTTCTCCAAGGTGTGTTTTCGGTTTAACCTGAACAGGTCCAGTATGTGGAGGATGGCAATGGACTGGGTTTTTAAAAAATGGCCGATGGTGCATTTTCCGTTCTGGCACGATGACGTTACTTCTGGGTCCGGTAATAATGGACCCGTTTATACCGGTACCGGTACCGCTATTTAGGGGTTGCCAATGGCGGAAGTGTTATCTGCCGCTATCTGGGGTTTTGAGGGTCATTACCGGTATGCAGGTATGCGCGTGCTCGCACACTCGTGATCAGCCGCTGTTTGCAGGATTGAGGCTACATGGACATGTTGTTACCGGCATGCCGGTAGAGACAGATTTTTAGCGTCAATCTCATAATGAGGCCAAAATACTCTTTACTACATCAAAATCCAATTCCCAAATCTAAACCAAGGTCCATCTGTCACTCGCTAATAATGAAGTGTCGGGGTGGACAATTCAATCTATATGATCTCAACAGGAGAAGTGTAATCAATATCTTGAATAGCATTGTGGAATTAGAAGACATTACAACCGGAGACATAGACTTAATTGAATTCATAGCAAGGCCGAATTTAACAGTAGTAAGATTGTGGATACCATCTGGCGTTGTTTTAGACACCATTTGGAAAGCGAAGATGTGCCTTTTTGAAATGGGATTTCTAATCGCTCAAGATTCTGAACGTTCACAAGTTTAAAGTGTTCAAGCAATTTATCCCCCAACAAATTACACATCTAGGACCTTTCAAGATCAAATACATTATCCTATTAAGCCCTCTTTCTTGAGAGCATAACTGGCGAAGCCAAAGACCTGTTCTTTTCTCTCTTTGTGTTGTTGAAATACAAGAGCATATAAACAAATATTTGTACCCTTACTAACAATATTTCGAACAAAACAGGATATTGAGGGGGACAGATGCAGAGGTTTAGGTCTGTCCGCAAGTTTAAAGTGTGGTCTCATGAATTAGAGATCCAAGGAATGAATCTGGAGGTAATAACCACTCACTGTGTCTGCATGTTGAATGCTAGGAAACACATATTTATTTTCTTTATCGACACATATAATGAAATACAGAAGTACATTGTATTAAATAGGAAAAAAACAAAGTGCCTATAAACTCGCACTATAGATTTAGCAATTTTGGCTTAGGTGCAGGCTGGAAGTTCAATGGATCTCCTGCACTGGTATGTCAGGTGGGTTTCAAAGGCTCCCTTGAAAGAACATAATTTCAATTGAACAATGAATGTTCCAGGGTCATAGGATAAAAGATATCTTTGACATACAAGAGGACGTTCCTATCTTCAAACCTCCATACGAAATCGCTCTGATTCATTCGATATTTTAGTATTCCAAGAAACATGGGTACTAGAAACACCTGTGTGGGATAACTATTCCATTTCCCTTGTCCCTGCCTTGAGAGGTGGCAGCGGCAGACCATCTTCGGGCCTGTTGGTGGCAGTAAGGGTGACTTCACAGTTTGTCCTAAAACCCTGGCTAACACAAAGCATATTCTTACAACTAGTAAAATTGGTGAGTGCGAATGGTACCATCGCTCTAATAAATATATACCGAGACTCTGAGGGTATCACTGATGAAATATTCTACTTGGAACTTTCGAATATGCTTGATGTTGCTGCAATGTCTCTTGACATCACATCTAGTATTATAGTAGGTGACATTAACATCGATTGCTTTAACGAAAAAAAGGGACGTGCCAGTCAGGTGGCCCAGAGATGGTCTAATTTCATGGCCGAGAGAAATTTTAAGATGGTTAATGGGGCAGTCAAGGAGATCTTCCAGCACAAATCACAAGGCATAGAGAAGCTTGCTCCAGTATCCTCGATTACATATATGTAGACTCCAACCTTTTTATGCAAATTTCTCCAACTCTCAGTGACCATAACTCATTAGCACTATAATTTCAGTGGAATAGGGCTGAATTAAGTGAAAAACGTCACTACTGCACACAATCTCTTACTGTGAATAATGCTAGATTGTGCTTCTCGTGGTCAACGCAAAAGCTTCTTGTATTTAACAACACAGTTGAGTGGCATTTAATTAATAATCCGACAAAATATTATACTCAAATTCTACATCAATTTAAAGAGAATATTCTGATTATAAAAAATCAACCAGTTAAGCACATACATACATTTGACCCAGAAGTGCATGCAAGAAGAGCGTCCTATCGCAAAGAACGAAAACATATATTAAATTCAACCAACTCACTGCCACAAGCTGCCTTGCGATCTCCTAAATGCTGATATACAAATTGGGTGCAAGCTCGAAGATCACTTTTATTTCAGCATGACAGTGAAAAACGTCTCTGTGCTATGGCCTCTAAAAACTCTGCAGATACTTGGCAATTACTTAATAATCGAAGCACCTATTGTCAAATTGATGCACAAGCTAATGGAGTGCAAGAACATCAGTGGGTCACAGATTTTAAAGTTCTCTACTCAGGCACACAATTTGACAATTATAGATATTCTATGAAAACAAAGTCCAACTAGTTACTTGATTGCCCCATAGATACTATTATTGATTTCATCAAAAAAACAAGCAGATCCGGAGAAGCAGGGCCAAATGGCCTAAATAACATCATGTTAAAGGCCAATCCATTCTTATGGGCTAAAATGCTGAATAGTCCATTTCAACAAATCTTGAAGAACAAGATTCTACCTCTTTCGTGGCAAACCTCTTTAATAGTCCCAGTATTTAAGGAGGGAGATCGTTCCTTACCAACAAACTACAGACCAATAGCCCTCTTAGACACACCAGGGAAAATGTTTGTGAAATTTCTGCTGAGAGATTTGAATACATGGACGCTCTCACATAATTATCGTGACTCTCAGCAATCAGGTTTTGTGGCGGGCATGGACATTGGTGTAAACCTATTATGTCTAAATGCATTAAAATCACAAATGAAACAACAAGTATTCTTTGCCTTTGTAGATCTACACGCTGTGTTTGACTTGGTGTCCAGAGCCTTACTTATGTCCAAACTTTCTCGAGATCAGTACCCTCCAACGCTGTGTGATATCATATATAGTTTTCATTCTAACACATCCATTCGCATTTGCCTTAATTTGGATGGCCAGCTTTCGACTTCTATTTCTACATCTCGTGGACTAAAGCAAGGATGTTTACTGGCATTGTCCATGTTTAACTATTTCATTCATGATGTCAAGAACACATTTGATCTAGTTTGCTCTGATTCACCAAGAATCAATGGAGTAGCCATCGAAGCTTTAATTTATGCAGATGACCTGGTCTTCGTATCTAAGACCCTGAATGGTCTACAAATACTACTAACAGCGTTTGATAAATATATTAATCAAAACAAACTTAAAATCAATATAGGAAAAACTCAGATAGTTTTGTATAGTCCAACCAAACTAGGACACAAGTTGAGACCCTGGTATATCAACAACATCCAATTGGAGATTGTCCCAAATTACACTTACTTAGGAATGATCATTGTGGGGTCTACTAAAGCAGTGGGCCACCTAACATACATTGACCGAAAGTTAACTACAGCCATATCTCAAGTCATGATCATAATGCTCCGATATGTCAAATGTTCTCTTACTCCGGCTTTGATGTATTGGAAAGCCAAAGTAATACCTACTATATTATACGGATTAGAAACTGATAATCCCCTTTCCCCTCATATATTTGATAGATGAGAAACAACATTTTGGAAGCGAATATTACAGCTACCACAATGTATTCCAGTATCCTGGATTTGATATGAGTTGGGTTTAACTTCGCTCCATGCAATTTATCATTGGAAATTGTGTGTTCTTTTTCATAAATGTTTGATATCCAGCACTATGGCAGTTATTTTAAAGGCTGTCTGAGTATTTATTCTCAATTCAACATATATTTGTCCAACGATGGTTAGTAACAATCTATTGAGTACTTTCATATGCTAATGTTACCATTGATTTATTAATTTCCAATCCCGATAAAGAGAAACAAAACATGTATCATATGGATGGAACTGATAATCGAACCTTGTGCCAACAATACAAACATCTTTCCGAGGAAAGATGTTGTCCTAAATGTATGGGCACCATGGAAAAGTACTTGGAGAGAAATCCTTCAGTTTTTTATAGACATTCTATTTTGTGTTTTCATTCAACCTGTGCCCAACTAGAGAGCTGCTATACACATGTAAAATCTTAGTGAAAGCTCAGAATATTTGCTGCTTTTGTAAGAAGCCCGGGATTCCTGAAACGGTTGAACATTTGATTGTATCTTGTCCGGTTTTGATGGAGCTAAGGCTATTCCATTTCAGAAAATACTGTAAATATTTGGGTTAGATGGATGAACAACTATGTTGGTCTTTTATTTCAAGTACTTCACATATATTGATTCAAATTGCGATAGTGAATTTTTTGAATCCTTTAAATCGATCATCAGAAAAAATGTGAGTAATGTATAAGAAAACAAAAACCAATTAATAAGATTTTATCATTTATCCATATGTATAACAGTGGATGATTTCTTAATTATTGTTAAATTTGATCATGAAATATTCTGTTTTATCGAAATTGAAAAGTTGATTTATTTCAGCTGATTCAATAAAAAATGAACAAATAAAATAAACCACTGCAGGGCTGCTAGGTCGTTCACCAGCCCGAGTAGAAGCACTGCGCAGTCCATGTTTCCTGCAGAAGGACGCTTCATGGCACTCTACCACGCTCCACCGATTCCGGGTCTCCAAGTACCAGACACTCTACCACGCTCCACCAATTCCGAATCTCCAAATACCAGGCACTCTACCATGCTCCACCAATTCCGAGTCTCCAAATACCAGGCACTCTACCACGCTCCACCAATTCCGAGTCTCCAAATACCAGGCACTCTACCACGCTCCACCAATTGCGAGTCTCCAAATACCAGGCACTCTACCACACTCCACCGATTCCGAGTCTCCAAATACCAGGCACTCTACCACGCTCCACCGATTCCGAGTCTCCAAATACCAGGCACTCTACCACGCTCCACCGATTCCGAGTCTCCAAATACCAGGCACTCTACCACGCTCCACCAATTCCGAGTCTCCAAATACCAGGCACTCTACCACGCTCCACCAATTCCGAGTCTCCAAATACCAGGCACTCTACCACACTCCACCGATTCCAAGTCTCCAAATACCAGGCACTCTACCACGCTCCACCAAGTCAACGTGAAGTGGGCAAGGCCTTCTGTCAGTCAGGGTCTCAAAGGAAAAGGACTGTACAAGAATGCCTAGAGGAAAGCGCCTAACGAGGTGCAGTATGTGTCAAGCCTCACAACAGCTAGCCTGGAGCTGCCTCCAGCACAATTCTCAGATCCGATCTAGAATTAGAAAGTTTCCTAATACTGTGATTTCGTAACTAAGTAATGAGTGGGACTTGTGAAGTGTTTACTTGAACCCTGAGATGGAATTCAGAGCAAAGAAGAATGTAGATTGATGAAGTGCAAGCAGTGGTTGGAGAGAGGTGAGAGCGAGCTGTAGGGACTTCCATCATTACTCATACAATAAACTACCTGCATACTCAACAGGTGTCCTGTTGACCTGACACTGTGCCTTTTTACCTGATTTGTAACAGAAAGTATGCTGTAAAATGCATCCTTTTAAGCCATCATCTGTTTGCGTTTTCTGGGGGGGGGGGTAAGGAGGGTTCCCCCTCTACCTCTGGCTAGGGGTTTATCCTGGAAAACATGAATGCTGCAGTTGAAAACATTGCCTATAGAGATCCCCCCCAAATGTTAACATACAGACTAAAGACTGCAGTTCCAATGCTCGCCTATAGAGGTCCCCACAGGAGATCACATAGTGAACATACACTGCAGTTACAAGGGCAACCTACAGAGGTCCCCACAGAGGAACAGAGCGAGTACACACTGCAGTTACAGGGGTGACCTGTAGAGCATCACGTGTCTACTACACCTCCCGAACATATTTGCCGCAAGGATTTCTGGGAAGTATATAAGATCTTCGTGCAACACCGAAAGCAGCGAAGCAGTGGCGGATGCGGAAGCAGGAGTCGAATGCGCATCCGCCTACCCAGAAACCCTAGCGGAAATCTGCATAACGCTAATCCTTTTTCTAATATTCCCCACGCTATTTTCTTTGGTATTTTATTTTTGTTTAAAGAAAGCATTCTTTGTTTTAATGTTCTGAGGTTACTGTTGCCTCACTGTTTTAATGGTGTAAACATTATTTTGTGATACTCTCTGGGCGGCCGTTACCCTCACTTTTTGGAGGGTCTCTTTCTTGAAAGATCCGAGTTTTGGTGGAAGGGCGATGTTTGGTGAAGCTCATGCCTGTCTGTTTTATGAGTTCTGCTCTGTGTTTGCTGGGGTGCAGTGTCTCTCTTGTGCACACCCTCTATTGCGCTCTTGATCCCCTTCTTCTCCTCTTCCAAGCACAGATGGCTCCGTGGTAGCGCTCTCGGGGTCGGCGCTGTCTCAGGGTCTGGACTTCTGATCCAGCAGTGTCTCCCCTCTGAGAACTGCTCAGCTTTTGAGACTGTCCTTCTGACCAGTGTCTCTCATGTGAGTGTCCTGTGCAGTGGTCTTTAAGCTGAGCCTGCACTGGAGAGCAGCGTCTTATGCCTGGAGTCTGTGCATTCGAGCTCTACTGGTGTCAGAGGTGGGATCTCCGGGAGGAAGCCTTTACCTGCTGGCACTCTTGCAACCTATCCCCTACCAAGCCCTACCAAGAGAGTCACTGCAGGAGATCCCTGCCAGGAGAGGCATCACAGATCCCAGCAAATAGCAAGATCACAGGAAGGAGACGGATCCCTGGGAGCAATGTCCAGGTTGGACCTAGATGAGGTGAGCCTGACACCAAAGGGACTGCTGGCTGCTCCTGGTTTTGGAGTGGGCTGTCAGTTTTGCAGTTTCATGGCAATCTACTATACTCACAAAGATCTGTAGGCTCACATGAGACACCTCAAGAGTCGCCATGATTGGTCTGCTGCAGGCTCCATAGCAGAATAGCAGGGAAACAAGAAAGGGGTGCATCTCACTAGACTAAACTACACTGCAAGAGATGACTGTGCATTTATTTATTTATTTTATTCTATTGGTTTTTATAACGGGCTTAAACCCCAAGTTTGGTTTCCAAGCCTGGATCCGGGATTCGAACCTGTTTCTCTGTGTGGTATAATAATCAGTACATTTCACTTGGGTAAAATTCATGCCGGCTCACAGGTTTTGATACATAGTATGAGGTTTCTATGTAAATCACAAAAAATCAGTAGAGCAACTCATTTTTTGTTTGCTTATTTTTTTTAAAGTCGAAACATACGTTTATCTCTAACTTCTTTGTGATATTTTGTTTAACATTTTATCATGGGTGTGTATACACAACTGAGTGTGTGCGTGCATGTGTATGTTTGCATTTATCCAACAAGGAAACGAGGTTTCATTTTAACAGGAGTATATTTGTTATATGTGTTGACTTGTATCGCACTGTATTTATGGCGGGTAATGCGTATGTCGGCCAGAATCCCCTAAAAGCAATCAACAGTCAGCAGGGAAATCCCAAGTACATCGATTGAGCAGTGAATATTGGTGAATAGACTGGCAAGGCAGGGAAAACACAGCATAGTGTAGTTAGGTTCAGGGTGGATGGGAAGGGTAACGTAGATTGAAAGTGAACATTTGAAGGAGCAAATATTGGTAGCGTTTTTCATGTGGGCTCAGAGCGAGTTCCAGGAGAATGGAAGTGAGAAGAGGCAGAGGCTGGGCAGAGAATTAGACTGGAGGGTGAGTAGAGTAGAGTGAGGGATTTAAGTCCATCTAGGGATTCATAAAGATGCAGTAGGGATCCTTGGAGGGTACGGATGGCAAAGTTAAGTACTCAAGCAGGGAGAAAGTGTAGGGGGCAGGCAAAGGAGGATGTCAAGACGACTAATTTATTAAGCCACTAATCTTTGCTGCGGTTGAGATGAAGTGGTGACAATTAAGGTCAGTGCCACAAACATCACCATATACATCAATCCTGTAGCATGTGCCGTACATTATATGATAGCTTATTTATTTTCCAAGGCGAGCACATTGCCGCTGAGCTATCCTCCCGACACTCAGGATAACAATATTTCTGGAAAGCAATAAACATAGAGAAGGTGTACCGTAGATGGAAGCCCATGGGTACAGGATAGGTGCAAGGACCAGACGGCAGTGCAGTAGTGGCAGGAAATAACGGGAGAAAAATGCTGAATGCACATTTTGTGTGCATTCCGCATAGTAGAAGATTTAGAATCCTGTCATGCCGTAAAAGGGGAGCAGGGGCTTCAGGGGTGTCCCCCGCTCTCCTAGTTCGGCATTATGGGCTTCGGAGATTTCGGGGGTGTCCCCCGCTTACATTACATGAAACGAGGGGGACAAATGTAAAAAAAAAGCATGACCTTTGCCCTTTTGGTCCTCTGGCATTTCGGCTGTGGATGTTTCGCATAGTTCTGGCAATGCAGCTAGGGACAGGCCGTGCCTGGAGAGTGATTCATGCGCCCGGGAGTAAGGAGTGCTCCTTGCAGGCTTAGTACAGGGAGCTTTGGTGCAGATTCAAAGGAGTGGATGGCAGCTATGTTTTAGACTTGGGGGTTGGGGAGGATTTCTAGTGATGAGGAGCAGGGAGAGAGTAGGAACAAAAACAAGAGGGCGGGTGAACAGGGTGGCAAGAGAACAGAGATTGCGGAGAATGCTAGATGCCTGAGCAGATGTGTACAGCGTAGAGTAGTGGGGGATGGTGTAGTTCAGGTATGGGAGGGCAAGCCACTGGTTGTTTTTAAAGACAAGCAGTAAGAATTTGAAAAGTGACCAGTTTCTCAGGGTGTACCAGTATGGAACAGGTGGTGGGAAATGGGAGAATAGTGGGGGAGATTATAGATGGTGCGCATGGCGAAGTTAAAGTGAAGTAGAGAAGGAGTAGAGAAGACCAAGGAGGAAGCTGGCGCAATGGTTATGGAGACTTGCGAACCAGATTTAGGGGCCGATTCATGGAATTATTTGCATGTAAAATCAGGAATTTGCGCCCCTTTCTGCACACAAATCATCGATTCATGAAATCTTCTGTGTGGGACTTTTCCTGGACTTGCTTGGAGTTTGCACAGGCTCAGCACGTCTCTGCAGAGAGCTGGGAAGGGGGCGGAACACCAAAAATGGGGAAGAACATGCAAAAAAGTGGCTGTTCCGAAGGACGTCCTGCAGGCAATGCCTTGCACACCTACAATTGCCGCAAACGACACGTATTCATGGAACCACCCGCACAGCCTCTTGGCATAGTAGTGGGCAGGCAAATCCCTCGATCTCTACGCCAGGCGTAAGTACAAATGCGCATAGGAATCAAAGCGCGGAGTTGGGTTTGCATGTCAGAAATAGGTGTGCATGTACACAACCATGGATGCGATCTAATTTACGGGTGCGTGTACACAGTGTAGCGGGGCGCACAACCGGGTTTACGGGCATTTGCACGCAGACTTGCCTATTTTTTACAGAGTTCCAATTTTTCATACGCTCGTTGTCGGGGTTCCGGCAACAGTTACGTGGGACCCTGGGCAGGGTCCCTGCGATACAGGCCTGCTTGCGGGGGACCCCATGCACTGTTTAATGGGTGCTTGTATTCGTGCCCGGGCTAGCACGCAAAGGTAGCTGTTCTGGCTGTTTATGCTTTGCATGGGGGGATGTTGGGGGGATTCCTGGCGTGACTTGCCAATACGGTTTCTTTGCACAGTGAGTTCCATGAATACGCAGGGCGCATATTTTTTATTCTGCGCGCTGGCTCGCGCAGTGTTCTTCTCGGCGCACAGTCCTTGCAGACGTCAATGGGATCACCCTCCGCAAATGCTCCTCATCCTGCTCTAGTCGCTGCCCATCCCCTCTGCCATCCATAGACGTCAATGGGATCACACTCCGCAAATGTTCCTCATCCTTCACTAGTCACTGTCCATCTCTGCTTCCATCCATAGACGTCAATGCCATCACGCTCAGCAAATACTCCTCAACCTGCACTAGTCCCTGCCCATCCCCGCTGCCATCCATAGACATCAATGGGATCACGCTCAGCAAATACTCCTCAACCTGCACCAGTCGCTGCCCATCTCCGTTGCCATCCATAGATGTCAATGGGATCACACTCCGAAAATGCTCCTCATCCTGCACTAGTCGCTGCCCATCTCCGCTGCCATCCATGGACGTCAATGGGATAACACTCTGCAAATGCTCATCAACCTGCACTAGTCGCTGTCCATCTCCGCTGCCATCCAGGGACGTCAATGGGATAACACTCCGCAAATGCTCATCATCCTGCACTAGTCGCTGCCCATCTCCGCTGCCATCCATGGACGTCAATGGGATAACACTCTGCAAATGCTCATCAACCTGCACTAGTCGCTGTCCATCTCCGCTGCCATCCAGGGACGTCAATGGGATAACACTCCGCAAATGCTCATCAACCTGCACTAGTCGCTGCCCATCTCCGCTGCCATCCATAGACGTCAATGGGACAACACTCCGCAAATGCTCATCAACCTGCACTAGTCGCTGTCCATCTCCGCTGCCATCCAGGGGCGTCAATGGGATAACACTCCGCAAATGCTCATCAACCTGCACTAGTCGCTGTCCATCTCCGCTGCCATCCAGGGACGTCAATGGGACAACACTCCGCAAATGCTTATCAACCTGCACTAGTCGCTGCCCATCTCCGCTGCCATCCATGGACGTCAATGGGATAACACTCTGCAAATGCTCATCAACCTGCACTAGTCGCTGTCCATCTCCGCTGCCATCCAGGAACGTCAATGGGATAACACTCCGCAAATGCTCATCAACCTGCACTAGTCGCTGCCCATCTCCGCTGCCATCCATAGACGTCAATGGGACAACACTCCGCAAATGCTCATCAACCTGCACTAGTCGCTGTCCATCTCCGCTGCCATCCAGGGGCGTCAATGGGATAACACTCCGCAAATGCTCATCAACCTGCACTAGTCGCTGTCCATCTCCGCTGCCATCCAGGGACGTCAATGGGATAACACTCCGCAAATGCTCATCAACCTGCTCTAGTCACTGCCCATCTCGGCTGAACACGTTGGACTTCTCTCTCTTCAGGGAGGCCCCGGCTGGAGAGGCAGCTTTGGTTCATTGGTCCATTCAATGCAATGGTACTTTTGGGATGCAGTCCTGTTCTCAGAATTATCCACATTTAGCTGAGTGATTTTGTGTCAATATCCACTTTTGGGGGGTGGTCGTATCGCACCCCACGCGGGAACGCTACAGAGTGCAGGTAGGAAACGGTGGGACTGTAACAGGAAGAGGGTCCACAGTCCTATATATCCCACTGTCGGATTCCTCTGGACCTAAGAGCATAATAGCATAAGCCAAAATCAAACCTGGGAACATTTAACAGGCAACAGTAATCATATTTCTTCTTCAGAGGTCAGGACAGAGGAGGAACTGCTGGTGGGAGCTGCCACCCAGGAGGGTAGCGCGCTACCCTGTGCGCCTCCAGCCACCCCACCCTTCAGAGCTAGTTAAAGCATGGAGGAAGGCGGGAGAAAGGAAAGAAGGGGATTCATCACACAGTGGCAGGGGAACCCCAGAGGACTGCGGGGCAGGGACATTAGTTGGAGACATGCGGGGAAGCCTGGATGACGTCTTCCGTAGACTTCTACATTTTTTGTGGTTCTCGTGGAGGAAGGGGGTCTTCAGAGTTCCTTCCACATTTTGGGGGCCAGTGTGGTATGCAGTCTGCCGCCAGTCTGAATCATCTTGGAGGTTCTCTTCCAGATGAGGCCCGGATGAGGTCATGGAACGTTGGAGGAGGCGAGGGAGGTCAGTTAGTTGGTGCCAGAGTCCAGATGGTCCAATGGACGATGCATATCACCTTGACCGTGATTTTACGTGGCAGCCAGTGGAAGCCTTTACGGCATGGGGATAAGTGTGCTCTTCCCTTATCCGGCAGCCGGCTCTGCTCTGAGCTTGCATCCATTCTGGAGGTGCAAGATGAGAGTTGTATCAATCTCACATCGGTGGTCCTGAGGGCAGATTTTCTTTCAACTTGTGTAGCTGACAATGAATCTTTTTGCCACTGTGTTCACCTAAGGGTTGCAGGAGAGATCACAGTACAAAAGTACTGTAGTGTTTGGGCCTGGTCCATCAGCATAAGCAGAGGGACGGTACTGGTGAATCACCATAGGCAGAGGGGTGCACCTGGAGGATCAGCGTAGGCAGAGATGGATCAGAGTAGGCGGAGGGCTGGATCCAGAGGATCAGCGTAAGCTAAGGGCCGGTTCGGGATTATCGCCGTAGGCAGAGGGCTGAACCTGGAGGATCAGCGTAGGCAGAAGGTTGGCCAGACCTGATGGATCCGCGTAAGCAGAGGGCCGGACCTAATGGACCGGGGTAGGTGGAGGGCTGGACCTGGAGGATCAGCGTAGGTGGAGGGCTGGACCTGATGGATCAGTGTAGGTGGAGGGCTGGACCTGGAGGATGAGCGTAGGTGGAGGGCTGGACCTGGAGGATGAGCGTAGGCAGAAGGTTGGCCAGACCTGATGGATCCGCGTAAGCAGAGGGCCGGACCTAATGGACCGGGGTAGGTGGAGGGCTGGACCTGGAGGATCAGCATAGGCGGAGGGCTGGACCTGGAGGATCAGCGTAGGCGGAGGGCTGGAACTGGAGGATCAGCGTAGGCGGAGGGCTGGACCTGGAGGATGAGCGTAGGCGGAGGGCTGGACCTGGAGGATGAGCGTAGGCGGAGGGCTGGACCTGGTGGATGAGTGTAGATGGAGGGCTGGACCTGGTGGATGAGTGTAGATGGAGGGCTGGACCTGGTGGATGAGTGTAGATGGAGGGCTGGACCTGGTGGATGAGTGTAGATGGAGGGCTGGATCTGGAGGATCAGCGTAGGTGGAGGGCTGGACCTGGAGGATCAGCGTAGGTGGAGGGCTGGACCTGGAGGATCAGCGTAGGCGGAGGGCTGGACCTGGAGGATCAGCGTAGGCGGAGGGCTGGACCTGGAGGATCAGCGTAGGCGGAGGGCTGGACCTGGAGGATGAGCGTAGGCGGAGGGCTGGACCTGGAGGATGAGCGTAGGCGGAGGGCTGGACCTGGTGGATGAGTGTAGATGGAGGGCTGGACCTGGTGGATGAGTGTAGATGGAGGGCTGGACCTGGTGGATGAGTGTAGATGGAGGGCTGGACCTGGAGGATGAGTGTAGATGGAGGGCTGGACCTGGTGGATGAGTGTAGATGGAGGGCTGGACCTGGAGGATCAGCGTAGGTGGAGGGCTGGACCTGGAGGATCAGCGTAGGTGGAGGGCTGGACCTGGAGGATCAGCGTAGGCGGAGGGCTGGACCTGGTGGATGAGCGTAGATGGAGGGCTGGACCTGGTGGATGAGTGTAGATGGACGGCTGGACCTGGAGGATGAGTGTAGATGGAGGGCTGGACCTGGTGGATGAGTGTAGATGGAGGGCTGGACCTGGTGGATGAGTGTAGATGGAGGGCTGGACCTGGTGGATGAGTGTAGATGGAGGGCTGGACCTGGAGGATGAGTGTAGATGGAGGGCTGGACCTGGAGGATCAGCGTAGGCGGAGGGCTGGACCTGGAGGATGAGCGTAGGCGGAGGGCTGGACCTGGAGGATGAGCGTAGGCGGAGGGCTGGACCTGGTGGATGAGTGTAGATGGAGGGCTGGACCTGGTGGATGAGTGTAGATGGAGGGCTGGACCTGGTGGATGAGTGTAGATGGAGGGCTGGACCTGGAGGATGAGTGTAGATGGAGGGCTGGACCTGGTGGATGAGTGTAGATGGAGGGCTGGACCTGGAGGATCAGCGTAGGTGGAGGGCTGGACCTGGAGGATCAGCGTAGGTGGAGGGCTGGACCTGGAGGATCAGCGTAGGCGGAGGGCTGGACCTGGTGGATGAGCGTAGATGGAGGGCTGGACCTGGTGGATGAGTGTAGATGGACGGCTGGACCTGGAGGATGAGTGTAGATGGAGGGCTGGACCTGGTGGATGAGTGTAGATGGAGGGCTGGACCTGGTGGATGAGTGTAGATGGAGGGCTGGACCTGGTGGATGAGCGTAGATGGAGGGCTGGACCTGGTGGATGAGTGTAGATGGAGGGCTGGACCTGGAGGATGAGTGTAGATGGAGGGCTGGACCTGGTGGATGAGTGTAGATGGAGGGCTGGACCTGGTGGATGAGTGTAGGCGGAGGGCTGGACCTGGAGGATGAGCGTAGGTGGAGGGCTGGACCTGGTGGATGAGTATAGATGGAGGGCTGGACCTGGTGGATGAGCGTAGATGGAGGGCTGGACCTGGAGGATGAGCGTAGATGGAGGGCTGGACCTGGAGGATCAGCATCGGCAGAGGGTCTGTGAGGAAACCCTTCATAGCCAAACCCTCTATGAATTACTTTCCCCCCCAGCCCAACCTGCTCCACCAGGTGCTGTATAAAGTAGCAGGAATACCTAGAAATCACCAGTTTGTTTCTTGTCTCCGCCTGTAGGTTCATTTGTTACCTTTTAGGGGGGCACATCAGCTGGGCTTGCATTCCACAGCAGCCTCTGCATCTGGGTAAGGTGGCTGACCTGTGGCAGCCTCTGCCAGCCCTCCTCCCTGCTCCGGGTAAGGTGGGTGATCTGAAGAGGCCCCCCTCCCTGCTCTGCGTTAGGTGGATGATCTGAGGCAGCCTCTGCAGGCCCTCCTCCCTGCTCCGGGTAAGGGGGCAGGTCCGAGGCAGCCTCTGCAGGCCCCCCCCTGCTCTGGGTAAGGGGGGCTGGTCTGAGGCAGCCTCTGCAGGCCCTCCCCCCTGCTCCGGGTAAGGGGGCAGGTCCGAGGCAGCCTCTGCAGGCCCCCCCCTGCTCTGGGTAAGGTGGCTGATCTGAGGCAGCCTCTGCCGGCCCTCCTCTCTGCTCCGGGTAAGGGAGGCGATCTGAGGCAGCCTCTCCAGGCCTCCCTCCCTGCTCTGGGTAAGGTGGCTGATCTGAGGCAGCCTCTGCAGGCCCTCCCTCCTGCTCTGGGCAAGGTGGCTGATCTGGAGCAGCCTCTGCTAGCCCTCCTCCCTGCTCCCGGTAAGGTTGCTGATCTGAGGCAGCCTCTGCAGGCCCTCCTCCCTGCTCTGGGTAAGGTGGCTGATCTGAGGCAGCCTCTGCAGGCCTCCCTCCCTGCTCCGGGTAAGGGGGCAGGTCCGAGGCAGCCTCTGCAGGCCCCCCCCCTGCTCTGGGTGAGGGGGGCTGGTCTGTGGCAACCTCTGCAGGCCCTCCCCCCTGCTCCGGGTAAGGTGGCTGATCTGAGGCAGCCTCTGCCGGCCCTCCTCCCTGCTCCGGGTAAGGGAGGCGATCTGAGGCAGCCTCTCCAGGCCTCCCTCCCTGCTCTGGGTAAGGTGGCTGATCTGAGGCAGCCTCTGCAGGCCCTCCCCCCTGCTCTGGGCAGGTGGCTGATCTGGGGCAGCCTCTGCTAGCCCTCCTCCCTGCTCCCGGTAAGGTTGCTGATCTGAGGCAGCCTCTGCAGGCCCTCCTCCCTGCTCTGGGTAAGGTGGCTGATCTGAGGCAGCCTCTGCAGGCCTCCCTCCCTGCTCCGGGTAAGGTGGCTGATCTGAGGCATCCTCTGCTGGCCCTCCTCCCTGCTCTGGGTAAGGTGGCTGATCTGGGGCAGCCTCTGCTGGCCCTCATCCCTGCTCTGGGTAAGGTGGCTGATCTGAGGCAGCCTCTGCAGGCCTCCCTCCCTGCTCCGGGTAAGGTGGCTGATCTGAGGCAGCCTCTGCAGGCCCTCCTTCCTGCTCCGGGTAAGGGGGGCTGGTCTGAGGCAGCCTCTGCAGGCCCTCCCCCTTTCTCTGGGTAAGAGGGGGGTGAGCTGAGGCAGCCTCTGCCAGCCCCCCTCCCTGCTCCGGGTAAGGGGGGCTGGTCTGAGGCAGCCTCTGCAGGCCCCCCTCCCTGCTCTGGGTAAGTTGGCTGATCTGAGGCAGCCTCTGCAGGCCTCCCTCCCTGCTCCGGGTAAGGTGGTTGATCTGAGGCAGCCTCTGCAGGCCCTCCTCCCTGCTCCGGGTAAGGGGGCAGGTCTGAGGCAGCCTCTGCAGGCCGTCCCCCCTGCTCTGGGTAAGGGGGGCTGGTCTGAGGCAGCCTCTGCAGGCCTCCCTCCCTGCTCCGGGTAAGGTGGCTGATCTGAGGCAGCCTCTGCAGGCCTCCCACCCTGCTCCGGGTAAGGTGGCTGATCTGAGGCAGCCTCTGCAGGCCCTCCTTCCTGCTCCGGGTAAGGGGGGATGGTCTGAGGCAGCCCCTGCAGGCCCCCCTCCCTGCTCTGGGTAAGTTGGCTGATCTGAGGCAGCCTCTGCAGGCCCCCCTCCCTGCTCCGGGTAAGGTGGTTGATCTGAGGCAGCCTCTGCAGGCCCTCCTCCCTGCGCCGGGTAAGGGGGCAGGTCTGAGGCAGCCTCTGCAGGCCCTCCCCCCTGCTCTGGGTAAGGGGGGCTGGTCTGAGGCAGCCTCTGCAGGCCCTCCACCTGCTCCGGGTAAGGTGGCTGATCTGAGGCAGCCTCTGCCGGCCCTCCTCCCTGCTCCGGGTAAGGTGGCTGATCTGAGGCAGCCTCGGCAGTCCCTCCCCCCTGCTCCGGGTAAGGTGGCCGATCTGAGGCAGCCTCTGCAGGCCCTCCTCCCTGCTCTGGGTAGGGGGGGCTGGTCTGAGGCAGCCTCTGCAGGCCCTCCCCCCTGCTCCGGGTAAGGTGGCTGATCTGAGGCAGCCTCTGCAGGCCCTCCTCCCTGCACCGGGTAAGGTGGCTGATCTGAGGCAGCCTCTGCCGGCCCTCCTCCCTGCTCCGGGTATGATGGCAGGTCTGAGGCAGCCTCTGCAGGCCCTCCCCCTTGCTCTGGGTAAGGGGGGCAGGTCTGAGGCAGCCTCTGCAGGCCCTCCCCCTGCTCTGGGTAAGGTGGCTGATCTGAGGCAGCCTCTGCCGGCTCCCCTCCCTGCTTTGGGTAAGGGGGCTGGTCTGAGGCAGCCTCTGCAGGCCTCCCTCCCTGCTCCTGGTAAGGTGGGTGATCTGAGGCAGCCTCTGCAGGCCCTCCTCCCTGCTCTGGGTAAGGTGGCTGATCTGAGGCAGCCTCTGCCGGCCCTCCCTCCCTGCTCCGGGTAAGGGGGGCTGGTCTGAGGCAGCCTCTGCAGGCCTCCCTCCCTGCTCTGGGTAAGGTGGCTGATCTGAGGCAGCCTCTGCCGGCCCTCCCTCCCTGCTCCGGGTAAGGGGGGCTGGTCTGAGGCAGCCTCTGCAGGCCTCCCTCCCTGCTCCGGGTAAGGTGGGTGATCTGAGGCAGCCTCTGCAGGCCCTCCTCCCTGCTCTGGGTAAGGTGGCTGATCTGAGGCAGCCTCTGCCGGCCCTCCCTCCCTGCTCCGGGTAAGGGGGGCTGGTCTGAGGCAGCCTCTGCAGGCCTCCCTCCCTGCTCTGGGTAAGGGGGCTGGTCTGAGGCAGCCTCTGCAGGCCTCCCTCCCTGCTCCTGGTAAGGTGGGTGATCTGAGGCAGCCTCTGCCGGCCCTCCCTCCCTGCTCCGGGTAAGGGGGGCTGGTCTGAGGCAGCCTCTGCCGGCTCCCCTCCCTGCTTTGGGTAAGGGGGCTGATCTGAGGCAGCCTCTGCCGGCCCTCCCTCCCTGCTCCGGGTAAGGGGGGCTGGTCTGAGGCAGCCTCTGCCGGCTCCCCTCCCTGCTTTGGGTAAGGGGGCTGGTCTGAGGCAGCCTCTGCAGGCCTCCCTCCCTGCTCCTGGTAAGGTGGGTGATCTGAGGCAGCCTCTGCAGGCCCTCCTCCCTGCTCTGGGTAAGGGGGCTGATCTGAGGCAGCCTCTGCCGGCCCTTCCTCCCTGCTCCGGGTAAGGGGGGCTGGTCTGAGGCAGCCTCTGCAGGCCTCCCTCCCTGCTCTGGGTAAGGGGGCTGATCTGAGGCAGCCTCTGCTGGCCCTTCCTCCCTGCTCCGGGTAAGGGGGGCTGGTCTGAGGCAGCCTCTGCAGGCCTCCCTCCCTGCACCCTGGTAAGGTGGGTGATCTGAGGCAGCCTCTGCCGGCCCTCCCTCCCTGCTCCGGGTAAGGGGGGCTGGTCTGAGGCAGCCTCTGCAGGCCTCCCTCCCTGCTCTGGGTAAGGGGGCTGATCTGAGGCAGCCTCTGCAGGCCCTCCCCCTTGCTCTGGGTAAGGGGGGCTGGTCTGAGGCAGCCTCTGCAGGCCTCCCTCCCTGCTCCTGGTAAGGTGGGTGATCTGAGGCAGCCTCTGCCGGCCCTTCCTCCCTGCTCCGGGTAAGGGGGGCTGGTCTGAGGCAGCCTCTGCAGGCCTCCCTCCCTGCTCCGGGTAAGGGGGGCTGGTCTGAGGCAGCCTCTGCAGGCCTCCCTCCCTGCTCTGGGTAAGGTGGCTGATCTGAGGCAGCCTCTGCAGGCCTCCCTCCCTGCTCTGGGTAAGGTGGCTGATCTGAGGCAGCCTCTGCCGGCCTCCCTCCCTGCTCTGGGTAAGGGGGCTGATCTGAGGCAGCCTCTGCAGGCCTCCCTCCCTGCTCTGGGTAAGGTGGCTGATCTGAGGCAGCCTCTGCCGGCCTCCCTCCCTGCTCTGGGTAAGGGGGCTGATCTGAGGCAGCCTCTGCAGGCCTCCCTCCCTGCTCTGGGTAAGGGGGCTGATCTGAGGCAGCCTCTGCAGGCCTCCCTCCCTGCTCTGGGTAAGGGGGCTGATCTGAGGCAGCCTCTGCAGGCCCTCCTCCCTGCACCGGGTAAGGTGGCTGATCTGAGGCAGCCTCTGCAGGCCCTCCTCCCTGCACCGGGTAAGGTGGCTGATCTGAGGCAGCCTCTGCAGGCCCTCCTCCCTGCTCTGGGTAAGGTGGCTGATCTGAGGCAGCCTCTGCAGGCCTCCCTCCCTGCTCTGGGTAAGGTGGCTGATCTGAGGCAGCCTCTGCAGGCCCTCCTCCCTGCTCTGGGTAAGGGGGCTGATCTGAGGCAGCCTCTGCCGGCCTCCCTCCCTGCTCTGGGTAAGGGGGCTGATCTGAGGCAGCCTCTGCAGGCCTCCCTCCCTGCTCTGGGTAAGGGGGCTGATCTGAGGCAGCCTCTGCAGGCCTCCCTCCCTGCTCTGGGTAAGGTGGCTGATCTGAGGCAGCCTCTGCAGGCCCTCCTCCCTGCTCTGGGTAAGGGGGCTGATCTGAGGCAGCCTCTGCCGGCCTCCCTCCCTGCTCTGGGTAAGGGGGCTGATCTGAGGCAGCCTCTGCAGGCCTCCCTCCCTGCTCTGGGTAAGGGGGCTGATCTGAGGCATGCTGAAAGCTGAATGAATTATCCCAGCTTGGCTTGGGCTCATACAACTTCCCTCCAATGTGTGGGAAAGTCACCCGGTCCGTTTTCCCTTCCCCTTTCGTTGTGTTGGGAAGTCATCCAGTCCTGTTTCTTTCTTGCAATATCGGGCCTTGTAGTTTTGCCTTTTCCATTAAACCTCAGAATTCCACGGAAAAACATGACTGGGCGACTCTTACGCATGGAACAGGGAAACTGGGGAGCTCTACCCGGGCTGAGTCTAAGAGAACTTTGAGCGTTTTGTTTCTGGATCGCTCCTGGGCTGGGGTCCTGGCTGTTCGAGGCTGGGGGTGTCTTGTCGATCCTGGATGGGTGGAGAGCTATGAGACCTATGAGAATTGCAGATAGGACCGAAGTATCAGACATTTCGACGGGTTGGATGCTTTTTGCTTTGAAGTTTTCTTTCAATTTTCATAACGTCCAAACCACAGAGTGGGAATGTTTTTAAAGACAGACTTGGGTTAAGACTCTCCCGTCCTACACTATTGGACCACCCCAAAGGGGGGCTATGCATTGGGGTTAGATCTGCTTACTCCCTTATTCCTTTTCGAGCCATCGGGGAGGCTGAGAATTGTTCAGCTGTTACCATACCCGATTTGTTGGATAGTGATGGGGGCACCTTGATGGTTACACTATATGACCCCCTGGGGGTTCGAAAACGACTAACCGCATGAACAATGTATATGACACCTTGTATGCCTGGCTGGGGCAAGTAAAGGGGGGTATTAGCATCACTGGAGACTTCAATGTTGATTGTCTTGTTGAGTCCACGTCCCTAGCCATGCCCCAATTGCGCCCAGGTATAAAGAGACGTGAACTCATGTCGGGTTATGACTTGACTCCCTTGTTGGTGGCACCCCTGCCAGTACATTTCACTTCATCTAATGGAATCAGTCGTAGTAGGATTGATTTCATCTTTGTAAATGAGACTATTAGAACCTGAGCACCCCCGTTATGCCCACAGACGATCAACTTGAGCGAACACGCCACGCTGAAGATGGAGTACAACTTGATTAACATCAAACGTATTGACCATCTCCGGGTTAATCCGCAGGTCAACGTGTCAGGCAATAGACTACTTTGGTCTACCATTAACAATGCTTGCTTCAATTATGCACTGGCTAGGGGTGACCTGCCGATAGAATTTGTCTTGGAGAGCTGTCAATGGGATCTGGGTCAGGTAATGGATCTATATTGGCCCCATATATCTATATTAAGCAACTGGACAGGCGCATTGTCATAGCTAAACCTGGAGCCCCCTACGATGCGATAATTGCGGCCAAGAAAAGAGCTATGAGAGCCACATTGAAACATATTAAGTGTGACATGGCGAATCAACCCGCAGCCTACCTAGAACACGTTAAAATTACAAAAAAGCCATTCAGGGCAAGGGTGAAGGGGCATAAAGCAAGTTACACATCTGCCAGAGGGCAGTTAATCCACTCCTGGGTAACAACTCATGACGCGATAAAACGTTGGCATATGCCAGGAGTCTTCTGAGCTGATGGGGCAGTTACCTCATAGACCATTATTACTCTGCCAACGAACGTAGTAGCACCGATATTACAATCTCAATGGCTAATACCCGTGTCTGGTCTCACATGACGACAGCTGCTATAGAGGGAATGATTACGAAATCTAAACCCGCACGGGCCATTGGCCCCGGATGACCTTTGCAAGGCCGTTTTGAAGATGAATCCCACATTTTGGGCTGCATAAATAAAAAGGCTCGCGAGGGCGGTGATATTGCACTATCCTGGCGGGATTCGATCTTGGTTCCCGTCATTAAACGGGGATCCCGTGCGGAACCAACTTGTTATCGCCTCCTAGCTATGCTAGGATGTAGCTGCAAGTATTTTGCGGGATTGCTTCTCAATCTGTTGACCGAGTGGGTGGAAAGAGCACTTGCTCGGGCCGCATCAGTCTGGTTTTAGAAAGGGTTTTAACATTTACACTCAACAGGGTTTATTTGGGGATATCCCTCGCAGATATCCTGTGTCACTCCGATTTCTGGCCCTTTATACTTTACTTACGTATTGACCGACTGACGGTACTAGCCTAAACAGGGGCCTGGAAGGGGATTATTAGGGATGCTCGCCTCTCTCGGCTATGTCTTGCTCATGTGGAAATGGCCTGCCATGTTCTGGACCATTGCAGGGCTTTGAATGCTTTATACTTAAGGGGATATGCCAAATTTGTTTATTTTGAATCTGAGCAGTTCTAGAGCATGCTCTATTCTGGTGAATATCATGTTATTTCTGCCTCGGCCTTCCATGTGTGGCTTAAAATAAACAAAGAGCATAACATTTTTAAGTTACCTCCTTAGGTAACTCTAGGTGAATGACCAATCAATTAAGTGTAATTTCAGAAATGTCTAAGTAGGAAATGTAGAAATGAAAGTTTTGAAGTTTTAGTATGAAATGTAACCTGAAATGAGAAGTCTTTTTAGCTGTATTTCATCGTTTTTTTAGATTTACTTCTGTGCTATTTTAAATGTTTGGTGTACTGATATTTCATGTCTTGTGTGCGAAAAGACCAATTGTGTCTTAAACGCAGAAAATAAAAAAATGAAAAATGACAGGCAGGGCCATCTTGTCCATCTGAAGTTGTCAGCAACCCTGCCTGTCGTAGCAAACACTCAACTCTGTATTTAGTCTCCAGCTTGGACTTGTTAAAAAGAAATGTTTTATTGAGTTCCCAGTTTATGAACAAGTTTAACTGGTTTCTACCATGCAACCTCAATCACTCTACAAGAACCTACTTTGATCAAAATAGAATATTCTATTTATTTCTTATTTATTGAGCATTTGTATGGCACCTATACAGCAGAAAGTGTTTCCAGGCACCACAAGGCAAGATGGTTAACAGAGAAGGAAAAGCAGCAATATCAGGCCTACTGGGCTGTGTGACATTCGGATCGTGCAAGTGCACTAATCAAGAAGTGCAAGGGAGAGAGGTGCAGGTCCGGGCGAAGGGAAGGGGGGACCACAGGAGGGAGGGGCACCAAGAGACTGAGGCTGGATAATTGCTAGGGAGGGGACTCCAGGGGCGAGGGGAGGTGCGCAGGGAAACAGGGGAAGGGACATCAAGTGCGTGGACAAGGTTGGACCAGCCTCGGTAGGCTAGTCAGGGAAGGGTGCCAAAGGGCAACTGCTGGCAGTGGAGTAACGTTGTTGAAAATGTTGGGGGGGACATGTCATCTGAAAAAAAAATGGGGACATAATCGTGTGCCATGAAAGTTGGGGGGAGACAACCACCCCCGTCCCCCCCTAAAATTACGCCCATGACTGCTGGTTATGGGGTACTGCAGAAGACTGGTCAGAGGAGTGCCTGGCCCCTGTAATTACTCAGAAGGGACCAGGCAGCCAATCATAAGAGCAGGGGTGGGGGGGCGTTAGCAAGGGATGGGGTTTGAGAAGGAGAAGGAGAAAAGGAAAGTCTTGCGAAGCTTCCGGAACTAAAGAAGTTCCGGCTCAAGTCTGAGAGGGGAGGGGAGACCATTCCAGGGGGAGGCTCCTGTTGAAGAAAGAAATCGACCCCCCACTCTCTGTTTGGAGAAACGACTGACCTGCAGAGAGTTAGAGCTAGAGGACCGAAGGGCTCTAGCTGGGAGATACTTAGGGAGAGAAAGCTGGAGGTAGCATGGTCCCAGGCCCCAGAAAGCCTTGTGGATGATGCAGAGGGTCTGGAATTTGATCCTTGCAGCCACCGGGAGACTGTGGAGAGATTTAAGGGCTGGAGAGAAGCGGCCCCTGGGCTTGAGGCCAAGGGCATGTCTTGCAGTCCTATTCTGGATTATTTGAAGGGGGTGAAGAGAGGAAAGAGGCAGATTGAGGAAGAGGCTGTTGCAGTAGTCCAGCGTAGAGAGGACCAGAGCTCTGGAGACATTGGGCCACATTAGGATTTTGGCGGTAGCCGTGCCTGTATGGCAGGCACGGCTACTGCCAAACTCCCCTCCGGGTCCAGCACCCTCGAATGGGCAATTACCGGGCCATTACAAGTGTTGAGGCCCGGTAAATGCCCATTCGCGGGTGACGGTAGTACAGGGTTTACCATCCCCATTCAGCCCCATAGGTTTATTAGTCCACAACTGTCACTCCTGTTTCACCATCTGGGGAGCTATCCGTGTCCAGTTCTTCAGGCTACGCACCCGCCAAAGATGCAACCAAGTGCTGCCACTCTGTCAATGTTCCTGTTTCCTCTTTCCTCTTCCCCCTTTCTGCCTACTGCCTCCCTCCAAATCATCGTTTCAGCCTCAGCCGATTGTAGGAGGTCCCTCCATCAGGCTTCAATATTTGGTCTCTCCCGTGCCTTCCACCCCATGGCTATCCTACACTTAGCCAAAATGTTAGCTAGATCTTTGAGCTTGCTCACATGCTTAAGTTTGCGCGGCCTAGGGAAGCCCCCCACCATACATGCCCACAAGGAGTCCACCACCAGTCTAATCCCTTTGTCAGCCAATCGGCTTGCTACCTCCTCCCAGTATCTTGTGATTTTGGGGCAAGCCCAAAACATGTGTACCATCCCTGCGTTTTCTTCCCCGCATTTTGGGCAGTAGTGCTTAACGGCCTTCGCGAACGTGGCGATTTTCTTGGGGGTCATGTATGCCCTGTGGGTGATGTACAATCTGGCATTCCTCGACGCTTTCTTATGATATCCTTGCATCCTCTCCCATAATCCATCGTTTATGGTCTCCCCACTCTCCTCTTTCCAGCCCCGCCTGACCTGGGCCACCTCTTTACCCACCTTGGACATCAGTATCCATAGATTCTGGAGAGTTTGTGACCTTCTTCTGCCACTGCTTGGAATGTTTCTATGGCTGCATCTGGTTTTTGGGCTAGTTCTGGTTCTGACCATGTCTTCGTTAATAGCTTCATCAGCCTAGCGTATGTGATGTATTGTCCACTATGTAAGCCCGTGTCTTTTATTCATTTATCAAACTCCATCTTTTCCCCATCTCGCCACACATCTCCCACTGTTGTCACTCCCACCGGTTCACAGTGTTCCCAAATAGTTCACCTCAATTGTTTGTCTATACCTCCCAGTGTTACTAGGGGGATTTGTGGGGCGCTCGGCAGCGGGCTCCCCATTACAGCACAGGCTTTATGCCAGATCTTCCTACCCAGGGTCAGCAGTGCCGATCTTTTCTCTTTCGGGGGGTCAGTCACCCACATCCACTCATTTAGAAAATAAGGTGCACATTCCGCCCTCAGTAGCCTGCACTCTGGTGTGGTGGCATCGGATAGCCATCTAGCTACATATTGAAGTTGACTGGCTAGGTAAAACACCTCGAAATTTGGGCAGTCTAATCCCTGCCTAATCATGTGGGTTCTGTAATTTCCAAAGGGCTATCCGATTTCTGGTATTATGCCAAATGAACCCGCTACATATACTGTGTAGGTTGGAGAAAAAACGTTTAGGTATTAAATATGGGATGTTTGCAAAGTTGTGCAGCAACCTGGGTAATACTATCATTTTGAGCAATGCTGTCCTCCCCATCATGTTCAGGGGCAGCCTTGTCCAGAATGCCAATCTCCGTGGAATTCTGGAGAGTTTGTGACCTTCTTCTGCCACTGCTTGGAATGTTTCTATGGCTGCATCTGGTTTTTGGGCTAGTTCTGGTTCTGACCATGTCTTCGTTAATAGCTTCATCAGCCTAGCGTATGTGATGTATTGTCCACTATGTAAGCCCGTGTCTTCTATTAATTTATCAAACTCCATCTTTTCCCCATCTCGCCACACATCTCCCACTGTTGTCACTCCCACCGGTTCACAGTGTTCCCAAATAGTTCACCTCAATTGTTTGTCTATACCTCCCAGTGTTACTAGGGGGATTTGTGGGGCGCTCGGCAGCGGGCTCCCCATTACAGCGCAGGCTTTATGCCAGATCTTCCTACCCAGGGTCAGCAGTGCCGATCTTTTCTCTTTCGGGGGGTCAGTCACCCACATCCACTCATTTAGAAAATAAGGTGCACATTCCGCCCTCAGTAGCCTGCACTCTGGTGTGGTGGCATCGGATAGCCATCTAGCTACATATTGAAGTTGACCGGCTAGGTAAAACACCTCGAAATTGGGCAGTCTAATCCCTGCCTAATCATGTGGGTTCTGTAATTTCCAAAGGGCTATCCGATTTCTGGTATTATGCCAAATGAACCCGCTACATATACTGTGTAGGTTGGAGAAAAAACGTTTAGGTATTAAATATGGGATGTTTGCAAAGTTGTGCAGCAACCTAGGTAATACTATCATTTTGAGCAATGCTGTGCTCCCCATCATGTTCAGGGGCAGCCTTGTCCAGAATGCCAATCTCCGTGGAATTCCCTTCACTGCCTTTACCGTGTTGTTCTTATGTTCATCTTCAGCTTTATGGCATACATCAATCCCCAAATATCGAAAGGTGTCCACCGCCCACTCAATCTGTAACACCGGTAACGCACTTTTAGGTACACCTACTATATACCTACCCAAAGGAAATACACTGGATTTTCGTGGGTTTACCGTTATACCCGACAATAGTGCAAACCGTTCTAA
The DNA here is from genome assembly GCF_040938575.1 of Ambystoma mexicanum. Classification (NCBI taxonomy): domain Eukaryota; kingdom Metazoa; phylum Chordata; class Amphibia; order Caudata; family Ambystomatidae; genus Ambystoma; species Ambystoma mexicanum. The sequence continues at coordinate 19,601,317 of NC_090923.1, read as the reverse complement.
TATCTCTAGTATATATTGCAGATTTTCTTCGGGTTATTGCAGATACAACAGCATGTCATCTGCGTACAGTGATATCAAATGCTGCTCTCCTTTCGTTTTAATACCCACTTCCCCAAATAGTATCTAATATATGCTGCTAATGGTTCCAGCGCCAAAATAAATAGCATCGGAGACCAGGGGCATCCCTGGCTAGTTCATCTGCTCAGCGTCCATCGTTCTGAAACCACAGATCATGTCCGGACTCTGGCGGTTGGTTCACTGTACAATAATTTCACCCACCGCAGGTCCCATTCCATATTTCTCTAGGACTGCCAGCAGCCATGGCCACTTAACCGAATCAAAAGCCTTGACTGCGTCTAATGAGACCATCGCCAATTCTTGAGAGTTCCCCGCGGTCTGGTCTATGATGTGGTGCAATCTTCTGAGATTGTTGGAGATGCACCGCTGGGGGATGGATCCCGTTTGATCATGGTGTATCAGGGCGCTGATCAATGGTCTCAGCCTATTTGCCATCACCGCAGTAAGGATCTTACTATCCTGATTCAGCATCGATAGCGGTCCATTGGATCCACAATCAGTGTCTGTTTTACCCGGCTTGAGGAGTGGGATGATAACCGCTTCCCTCAGGGTCTCTGGCAGCCTTCCCCTTTCAAACGCCTCATACAGCATAGCCAACCGTGCTGGGAGCAAGTCTATCATGTATGTTTTATAAAATTTGCTTGGGAGACCGTCTGCCCCTGGGGCCTTACTGGTGGGCAGGGTGTGGATTACATGTTCCAATTCCTCCAACTCCAGTGGCGCCTCCAACTTTCTCTTATCTGCTACCTCCAGCCTGGGCAGGATTATCTCTTCTAACGCTTCGCTCATGTCAAGTCCTTCTTCTTCTATCTTGTCCATATACAATTTGCGATAGTATCTATGGAAGCACTCATTCACCCCCTCTTAGGTGTCATCAAGTATGCCATCTTCGCGGCTCACCTCCCGTATCACCTGTCTCGGGGTTTCACTTTTACACAACCAGGCTAGCAGTCTGCCTGGTTTATCTCCTTCAGCATGTTGTCTTTCTATGTATTTTCTGTAGTTTAAATTGCACAATCTCTCCCAGTGGGATTTACATTTTTCAGTTAGGTGTTGTATGTTCACCGCCCTCTCTGGGGTATCCCACCCCTCGTGCATTATTTCTTCAATCTCACTTTCTGTAGTTAGCAAGTCTGCCGCTATACCTCCCTGTAGACTAGCTGACTTTGAGATCGCCTCCCCTCTTACCACTACCTTAAATGCTTCCCACAGTGTACCTGCTGAATCGACACTTCCCATGTTAATTTCAAAGTATTCTCGTATTACTTTCCTTAAGTCTTCTCTAAAGAAAGTGTCCCTGAGCGCCTCCGCTCAAAGCTTCCACGACGGAAGCCTCGGTCTGGGTGGCGAAATCTGCCATGTTACGACAAAGCGCACATGGTCTGACAGGACTGTTGCCTTGTACTCTGACTCGTTAATCTCCTCCACCAAGGAGTTAGCCACAAGTATGTAGTCCAACCTGGTGTGTAAATTATGTGGAGCTGAGCAATGTGAATACCCTCGGCATTGCGAGTGAAGCTTCCTCCATATCTCGGTCAGTTGGAAATCTCGTATAAATGTAGCTAGAGCCTTTGCCGCAGGGTTCGGTCTGGTCATCTTGACATCGGACCTGTCCATCACGGGGTCCAGTGTGCAATTAAAGTCTCCTCCAATTATAACCACTTCATCCATGTATAGGCTGACAGTGGTATATACATTTCTTAGATACTGTGCAGTGTCATTATTCGGGGCGTAAATATTAATCATGTTGACTACTTTATTACCCACCAACCCCTTGCCCAACACCATTCTCCAGTCTGATTCCACTTCCTGTTGTAACAATTTAAAAGGAACTGCTCTGAGGTGCTCTCCATATGAGGACCCCCCTAGCATACACTGAATATGGGGCCCCTATTGTGGTCCCCTTCCATTTCCTCTTCCTCAACTCTAGTTTTTCTTTGGTCAAGTGGGTTTCCTGTAACATCGCTATATCTATTTTTTACCACTTCAAGTACATCATGATTTTATTACCCTTAATGTAGGTGTTTAATCCCCGCACGTTCCAGGTCACTATTTTAAGGTCCCCCATTTTAGCTATATCCTACTCCGCCCGCCCTCTGCCTGTTTGGATTAAGTTGTGTTTGTGAACGTACCGTGTTATTTCCCTGCACCATCATCAATACTCCCCCGCCACCCTTCCCACCCCCAAACCAAACTCTACCCACAACTACCCCCCTTCGTATTTCCTTCCCCCTCAACTGTTACCCAGCTCCATCCCTGGATCTCAGGCTCCCCTGCTTCTCGACCTCCATCCTCCTGATGCCGGTGCAAAGGTCGCTGCAGGTGGATAGTATACTACAATATCCCACCTGTACTACATAATGGGGGGTGAAGCTGCATTCTACGATATTGCTCCCATATTTTATTTGCAGTGCACCCATGTTATTACTGCCAACTGGCCTCCGCCATCACAGCCCCAGGTCATTCTACCGTTCTCCATGTCCCATCGCTTTGTCTATCAGGGTCCCTTATGCTCTCACAGATCGCGCCCATATTGGAACGTTACCCAGTATCAGCCCACCATTCCCGACCCTCCACTAGAAGAAAACAGCAGTTCACTTATCGTTCGCCTCTGACTCCCGGTCAGCTGCTCCATCTGGACAGTACATCCCGTCCATCCACCTGGCTGCGTCCTCTGGATTCTCAAAGAAAAGCACTTTGCCGCCGTGTAGGATCCTAAGCCTTGCCAGATAGAGCAGTCTTTACTTCATTCCGGAGTCCCGCAACCTCCTCTTGATCGCTACAAAGTTCAGACGTCGCATTTGTACCAGGAATGTATAATCCGGGTACGCCGTGATGGTCGCCGAAGCTCTAGAAATCGTTTCCCCTTTCCGAAAGTACTCGAAGATCTTTTCTCTGTCTCTGTAACACAAAATCTTGGCTATGATCGGGCGGGGCGGGGCTCCAGGCGGTGCTTTCCTCGCCTGGGCCCTGTGCGCCCTTTCCACTGCGAAACCTTGGGATAATGTGCCCGCACCTATCTCCTGTAATATCATAGCCTCAATATACTTGGTGGGATCGGGATTCTCTTCTCCTTCCGGGAGCCCCACAGTGCGAATGTTGTTCCTTCTCACTCTTCCTTCTGCTTCTTCGACTCTGTTTTCCAAGTTCTCCACCTTCTGTTGCATGATATGTATCCCCCTTCTGTTCTCGTTACAGGTTTCTGTAGTAGTCTTCATATCATTCTCCAGTGTACCAGTTCGTTCAGCTATAGTTCTGACATCCTGTATCAGGAGGTTGACGTCAACACTGATTGTGTCTATCTAGGCCTCCAGGGAAATTTTCACTTCGTCGATTTGGGATTCCCAACAGTTTTCAATGTTCAATGGCTTCTAGGATCCGACGATCTTCTCTCGGTGGCTCTCCTTTCCCAGGTGTGGTGTGCACCGGTGGACTTGCTCCCTTCCCGGACTGGCCGGGCTTGGAGAAAATGTCCGGTGAGGGAGGACTGCTTCACTTTCGACTTGGCCACTTTTGGACGACATCTCTCTTTTATGGTAAGCCCAGGTGTCTTTGCATGCGTGGCTTGTGGACTTTTAATTCTCTTTTGTAGGCTGCCACTGAGGCATCCCGGGATGGTGTACCCCAATTGGTCAGGCGCCCACTGTCATTTGTCTCAGCACTCCAGTGCGTCCCCTTTGTGTAGCTAGGAGTTGCTGCTTGTCGCCTCCGTGTGCCGCGTATTTGGTTTTTGCTATTCAGACTGCAGCTATCTCCCTTCTCGGTCTCTCAGTGCCCAGGTCACTTTGGTCCTTGTGAGTCATCATGCCATGGGAGATTCGTGCATCGCCAAGATCCAATCTTATATTACATGTTAGTTAGTCGGGGTCTGGTAGGCCCCCGTGCAGTCCTTATCGGGTGCTCGGTAGCTGGTCAGTCCCCAGTCTGGAGCAGCTGCACCAATCTTAGGTGGCCACTCCTCAGGGCATTCAGAGCCCTGTTGCACTAGCCTCTCTTGAGCGTTGCTCTGCGGAGACGGCCGGCTCTTCCAATGCAATATCCCGTCTAGTTAGGCAGTGTACCGGGCCGACAGTCAGTGTTGAATGTGCGTGTCGTGTGCAGTATAGGCCTCTCTTTCTGGTTGTCCAGCATAAGTCCACTGCAGCGGTTACTGCACTGCCTCTCTGCCCTGTCGCTCAGCTGCAGCCCTCTCGCCCACTTGCAGTACAGCTCTTATGGCACGTGGCAGTATCGGGTGTGGGGTTGGGAAAACTGTAATGTCTTGTGCACCCCCAGGGCGAAAACCTTCTGCGGCCCGTCTTCTATCTTGTCCCGTGTCCAGTGGTTTTTATAATTTGGTAGGCTCACGCTGCATGCCTGGGCCTCCGTGGTGTCATACTTCCGGCATCTCGTGTGTAGTGCCAAGCAGTGCTGAGAATGAACTACAGCTTGGGGTCCTTTGTCCGCACCTCAGTTCGCCATTTTACAGTCAGGCGACCACTCCTGCATATTCTCTGCACTCGTGCAATCCATTCACCTCCAGCACGTTCCTATTCCACAGAATGCAGCAGCTACCGCGTCGTTCAGACCCCCGAGCAGGGACAATCATATGTTTATTTTCTGCAGCTTGGGCCGCAGCCTGGCAGCGCTCACCTTGGCCTCCAGGCGCTATCCGTGAGCCATGGATACTCTTCGGTCCTTCTCTCCCCCGGTGCCACCACGCGATCCCAGTGTCCCATGTCATGTGAGCCCCGTCTTTCAGTGCCGCGTAATAACGTCTTGGGGTTTCACAGGCCCGACCATCCGCAGTCTTAGTCGTGTCTCAAATCACTGCTCATCACATTTCTCAGGCATGTGGCGCTTCCACGTCAGCCCGCTTAGGTTCCTATGCATGCACCTGCCTTTTCGTCCACCACTGGTGCACCATAAGTGCACATTTTCTTCGGATCAGTGTCGGATGGACGGGAGCTCCTCCGGGAACACGTCCTTTCACATGGCTCTGTAGGGACCCCTTAGTCGGCTGTGCCCCCCATCATTCCACCATCGAATCTGTGACATTGATGATAAAATAGCCCGACTCTACACCCGAGTGCTTGCGGTATTGAAACTATCCGTGACACAACATAAACCCTCTCCTCTATTGAAACTTATAAAAAAAAAACTTCTGTATAATTAATACATTGAATACAGATATAATGCAGGTATGGATACCAGTAGAGCTATGATAGCAGTGCACTGCCGCCACTCCCACCACTCCCACCGCTCCCAACACTCCCACCACTCCCGCCACTCCCGCCACTCCCAACACTCCCACCACTCCCAAAACTCTCGCCACTCCCGCCACTCCTGCCACTCCCAACACTCCTGCCACTCCCTGCCACTCCCACCACTCCCGCCACTCCCGCCACTCCTGCCACTCCCAACACTCCCGCCACTCCTGCCACTCCCAACACTCCCGCCACTCTTGCCACTCCCAACACTCCTGCCACTCCCTGCCACTCCAACCACTCCCGCCACTCCTGCCACTCCTACCACTCCTACCACTCCCACCACTCCTGCCACTCCTACCACTCCCACCACTCCCACCACTCCCACCGCTCCCACCACTCCCACCACTCCAGCCATTCCCAACACTCCCACCACTCCCAAAACTCCCTCCACTCCCACCACTCCCAACACTCCTGCCACTCCCGCCACTCCTGCCACTCCTGCAACTCCCGCCACTCCCACCGATCCCACCACTCTCAACACTCCCAGCACTCCCAAAACTCCTGCCATCCCGCCACTCCTGCCACTCCCACCACTCCCACCACTCCCGCCACTCCTGCCACTCCTGCCACTCCCACCACTCCCACCACTCCCACCACTCCCGCCACTCCCAAAACTCTCGCCACTCCCACCACTCCCAGCACTCCCACTTCTACCGCCACTCCCAACACTCCTACCACTCTCAACACTCCTGCCACTCTCAACACTCCTGCCACTCCCACCACTCCCACCACTCCCGCCACTCCCAACACTCCCACCACCATTCCCACCACTATGACGAATGGTCACGTTTGTTTAGTGAAGGTGACAAAATACGAGGCTGCTCTAAATCGCCAGAACAAGTGTGTCACTATGATGATGTCTGACTGACTTTTATCCCATGTATTTTTTACCAAACACCTTTTTTCTTCAGCAGCGGTTAGAATCCCAATTTTCCAAGGGTGAGGTCATCTCCTACTTGTCGCAGTCTCATCTGAACCATTCCAAAGAGGTGTCGGCGGTCTGCACTCTCTTCTCCCGATTGGTTTCCGGCGGAAGTGTGGGTCTTGGCTCTGAGACCCACCGCTTGACCTCTAATGTTAGGATGCACACATCACACAAGACGCCTTCTCCCTGATCAAATGGCAGGGGCCTCACTCATGCAGGCTTTCAATTGTTTTTCATGCTCTCCTCTTAACATGAACACACTTTCTGCTTCAGAAACAGGACTTATCCACGGTTGTTGTTATGGAAAGAAACTAAATAGACTGAATCTGAGAGGAGCACGGAGGGGAGAAAGATTCTGCTGTAAATCTGTTTCAGCTCATTGTATTATCATGTTTCAGTGAGTGGAGTTGCTGGAGTGAGTGATGTGACATTTTCTGTTCCAGGCTGCGGTTTCCATCCACGATGCCTCATCCTTTTTCTCTGAAGAGGAGTGGAAGCTTCTGCAGGAGTGGCAGAAAGACCTTTACAGGAGCGTGATGAAGGAAGTCCACCAAGCTTTGGTTTTACTGGGTAATGATTATTCTGATGTCCCGCTCCTAGGACGCGGTCTTAGTTCTGCTATCAAGAGATCCTTCTCCCCCTGCCACCATGCCACCTTGCACTGTACCCTAGAGATACTCTTAAGGCTCTTCCCACTCCTTCCCTTATCTTTCACTCTTTTAAATCTCTCTTTGGAAATCACCTCAATCTTGCTTTTAACACATAAAAAGGACCCCAAGTATCATCCTCACTGCTAAAATAATGAAGAGGCAGAAAATCACGTGCCAGGACTCTATATTTTCTATTGAAGGTGTCTCTTTAGTGCTTCCTCTGTGTTAAAGCGCATGTTCCAAACTATTAGTGTGTCTCTCTTCTATGTCCACCACTCCCTTCGGCTATGATGTCAGTAGTACTGTTTGTGTTTCCTACTCTAGCCCTGCCTCTAGTTCTACTCTCTCTGTCAGGGGTGTTCTGTAATAAAGCCCTAGCTTGGAAGGGGCTGAGTGCTGCATAGGGGATGAAAGAGTACAGTGGGGAAAGGGTGCTACAAGAACAGGGGAGGGGCACACCAGGAGCCCATGATCAGTAGCCGGTGAGAGAGTCCTTGAAGTCTAGATCTTTCATTTACTAATGACATGCAGGAGGAAGATGGGCCATGTTCTTGCTCACTCAAAGTAAACACTTCGGACCCCCAGGACACTCAGTCAAGAGCATCAATGGGGCGCTGAGAGGCAGGAGCTGGGACAGGTGGTAGCTCACCTTGCGGCAGACCACCAGCTCGATCCCAAGATCCAACTACGAGCTTTTTAACTGCAGCAACTTTAATATACGCTATTGGGGCTGGAATTACCGCGGCTGCTGGCACCAGACTTGCCCTCCAATGGATCCTTGTTAAAGGATTTAAAGTGTACTCATTCCAATTACAGGGCCTCTTAAGAGTCCTGTATTGTTATTATTCGTCACTACCTCACAGAGTCGGGAGTGGGTAATTTGCGCGCCTGCTGCCTTCCTTGTATGTGGTAGCCATTTCTCAGGCTCCCTCTCCGGAATCGAACCCTGATTCCCCGTTACCCGTGGTCACCATGGTAGGCACAGAAAGTACCCTCGAAAGGTGATAGCGCAGACATCCGAATGCATCGACGCCGTCACGGGGACGTGCGATCGGCCCAAGGTTATCTAGAGTCACCAAAGCGGCCAGGCAAGCCCGGTTTGGTCTTGGTCTGATAAATGCACACATCCCGGGAGGTCAGCACTTGTCGGCATGTATTAGCTCTAGAATTACCACAGTTATCCAAGTAACAGATGGAGCGATCAAAGGAACCATAACTAATTTAATTAGCCATTCGCAGTTTCACTGTACCGGCCGTGTGTACTTACACGTGCATGGATTAATCTTTGAGACGAGCATATGCTACTGGCAGGATCACACAGGTTCTGTAGGCGCTGCGACACAATTTCCTGTCTGGCTGTGGGGGCAACCAAGGGTTGCTACAGGGGCATGGTCCATCCCCAAGCCAGACTATGATGGGTGCCCTGGGGGACCTTCTGTAATGGCTTGGCAGGTGAAGAGTGATGGTCTGGAGGGTTGCCCAGAGCAAAGCCAGAGGCTAAGATTAATTCTAAACCTTCCATCCATCACCTCTATTGTTTTGCTGTAGTTACTCCGAGTGGGACGGGTATGCCCAGACATGGGTCCCATGCATGCTGGGCCAAGATACCCAAGCACTCCTCACTGAGGACGCCCAACAAAGCTAAACCATGGCTGGGGATGCCTGTGGTCTCGTGCAGACTGGCCCTTTTGGGGTAGAACCACGCCTGATTGGGTCCCCTTTCTGTAATGGCTTAGCGGGTTTCTCAGAGCAATTCCAAATGTTAAGATTAATTCTAAACCTTCCAGCCATCAACTTCTATTTTTCTGAATACCCCCTGTGCACCATCCCTTGGTCCCCATCGTGTGGCATGGTACAGTGACTGGAGAAATCCCTACGCATCTCCTACCCAGTTTAAATGGCCTTAAGCACCTGCTAGCCGGATCCAAAGTCCTAGAAAGTTAAACAAGGGCACCTATTCATTTACAGATGGCTTTGTAAGTAGGAATGCACACCGGTACTGTGCACAAAGGCCACACAACATAAAGTAACCTACTTTAAGGGCCCAGCGAGATTCTCCCCAAATCCACAGTACATGCAAAGTATACAATGTTACCAGTTTGCAGATTTAAGGAAACTTGCTCTGTTATTGGTAACAACCAGCTCTTGGCAGGAAATGAAAGACTTCAAAGGCAGAGTGGGATTTTCCGGCAGCCTTGCTATCTGCAAACCGTACCAACTTTTCATTCCTTGGTCTACTGGAGACTCTTCCTTCAAAGACGACACAGACTTGCAGTCTCGCCGAGGACAGTCTCTCCCTTTGCATTCAGGTGGTTTTCGAAGACTATTAAGACGGTTTTGAGGTGCTTCCAAACCGGAGATGGTTCTCTTCAAGTTTCAGAGAGGCAGGGAGGCCCAGCCGAAGAGAGAGATCTACCACCAACTCGTTGCTTGGAGAAGCAACTGACCCTGAGGGAGTTGGAGGCGGATGAGTGAAGAGCTCAAGAAGGAAGATATTTAGGAAGAGAGAGTTGAAGGTATTGAGGCCCCAAAAGGCCTTCTGGACAATGCAGAGGGTTTTGAACTTAATCCTTGCAGCCACTGGGAGCCAGTGCAGAGATTTCAGTCCTGGAGAGATATGATCCCTGGGCTTGAGGTTAAGGACAAGTCACGCAGTCCTGTTCTGGATGAAACTTACTGGCAGATATCCCTGGAAGTATCTACCAGGCTGGGTTGGCCCTAAGGCGGGTGATTGAGGTGCAAGGAGGAAAAAGCCAGAGATAGTGAACCTGTGGAGTCTAGAGAGGGGTTAGGGATGGCCCAGGACCCAACCATTGGGGAGGAGAGCCAGGCAGGACAAGGGAATTCAGTCCTGAGGACAGGGTGATCCACCTCCATAGCTCTTCCTGTCATGGGAGCACACTCCACAAAGACCCTGGGAAGCGGTGATCAGGAGAAGCCGGCAGGGACTAAGGTCTCAAGAACGCAGGGTTTGGGAACTCTTTTGAATCACGCAACTGACATTGGAGAGGAAGGAAGGGTTCCGGTACGCATCTGAAACTGGCAATTTATAGTGGAGAGTGAGATATGTTTGGGTGCCCCATTGAAACCTCCAACATACATTAGAGAGCAAGAAGGATTGTGGAACTCCTATGAAGCGCAGCGCAAGCAATGGAGAGGAAGAAGGGTTTGGTACCCCTAAGAAACTGGATCCGGACACTGGAGAGGAGGAATAGTTTGGGAACCCCTTTGAAACCTACAACGGACATTGAAGAGGAGCAATAGGTTGGCTACCCATGTGAAACTGGCATCAGACATTGGAGAGGGAGTAGTGTTTGGGAACTGCAAAGGGACATTTGAGAGACAACACAGCATGAACGCCCTGGTAATATTCTAAGTATGCATGAAGGTCATTGCATGCATATAACATACATGGCGACCCTGCCACATCTACATAGGGCAACTGAGAGGCACTGGTAATCGCCATTCGGGCAGTGGGCAGGTGTGGCTGGACGCAAGGGGGCAGGAAACACTTGAGAAGGTTCACTTTCCACTGGGCAATGAATGATGTGCATGGAAAGGGGGGATGGGGGGGCGCCCTCCACTGTGGATATTTCCTTCTCAGACCCCAGTCCTATTTCTTTGTTAATATCCATGTCATGCTACGTGTAGTGCGCCTGTCCTCCCTGCCCTCCTCTCGCAGCACCCAGGTCTATTCTGCTCGGCGACTTTCTTCCTATGGCTGCAGCTGCTTGTTTTATTTATGTCTCTGCTTTGATTTAAAGCTGGCGTTTGCACTGTATAATATAGTGGGGAGCCTCGATCCCCCTTAACCCCCTCCCTCTAACCCCACTCACCCTACGCTCTCTACCCCCACCCTCTCTACCATTACCCTCTCTACATCACCCACCCTACCCTCTCAAACCCCACCCATCCTACCCCCACCAACTCTACCCCTACCCCATCCACCCTACACCCACGCTCTCTACCTACCTAACCTACCCCCACCCTCTCTACCCCACATACTCGACATCACCCACCCTACACCCACCCATTCTATCCCTACCCTCTCTACACCAACCCATCCTACCCCCACGCTCTCTACCCCGCTTTCTCTACATCACCCACCCTACCCCACCCACTTTACCCGAAAACCTCTCTACCCCGACCTACCCTACCCCCACCCTGTCTACCCTCATGACCCACCACCACTCTCTACCATCTCTGATCCTTCCTCTCACACTCTTGCTTAATTTTGGCAACTCTCACTCTCAACCTTTCTCGCTCATATTTCCTCCTGCTCATCATGGATGGCACCCTCTCTCAATGGCTTCCTCCCTTGCTCTACTCCCCTTCTCATTCTCTTGCTCATTGTGGATGGCACCCTCTCTCAATGGCTTCCTCCCTTGCTCTAATCCCCTTCTCATTCTCTTGCTCATCATCGATGGACCCCTCTCTCAATCGCTTCCTCCCTTGCTCTATTCCCCTTCTCATTCTCTTGCTCATCATCGATGGTGCCCTCTTTCAATGGCTTCCTCCCATGCTCTACTCCCCTTCTCATTCTCTTGCTCATTGTGGATGGCACCCTCTCTCAATGGCTTCCTCCCTTGCTCTAATCCCCTTCTCATTCTCTTGCTCATCATCGATGGACCCCTCTCTCAATCGCTTCCTCCCTTGTTCTACTCCCCTTCTCATTCTGTTGCTCATCATGGATGGAACCCTCTCTCAATGGCTTCCTCCCATGCTCTACTCCCCTTCTCATTCTCTTGCTCATCATCGATGGACACCTCTCTCAATCGCTTCCTCCCTTGCTCTACTCCCCTTCACATTCTCTTGCTCATCATGGATGGCACCCTCTCTCAATCGCTTCCTCCCTTGCTCTACCCCCTTCTCATTCTTTTGCTCATCATCAATGGCACCCTCTCTTAATCGCTTCCTCCCTTGCTCTACCCCCTTCTCATTCTGTTGATCATCATCGATGGCACCCTCTATCAATGGCTTCCTCCCTTGCTCTACTCCCCTTCTCATTCTCTTGCTCGTCATCGATGGCGCACTCTATCAATGGCTTCCTCCCTTGCTCTACCCCCTTCTCATTCTCTTGCACATCATGGATTGCACCCTCGCTCAATGACTTCCTCCCTTGCTCTACCCCCTTCTCATTCTCTTGCTTGTCATCGATGGCACCCTCTTTCAATCTCTTCCTCCCTTGTTCTACTCACCTTCTCATTCTCTTGCTCGTCATCGATGGCGCCCACTATCAATGGCTTCCTCCCCTGCTCTACCCCCTTCTCATTCTCTTGGTCATCATCGATGGCACCCTCTCTCAATCGCTTCCTCCCTTGCTCTACCCCCTTCTCATTCTCTTGCTCATCATCGATGGCACTCTCTCTCAATGGCTTTCTCCCTTGCTCTACCCCCTTCTCATTCTCTTGCTCATCATCGATGGCACCCTCTCTCAATCGCTTCCTCCCTTGCTCTACCCCCTTCTCATTCTCTTGCTCATCATCGATGGCACCCTCTCTCAATGGCTTCCTCCCTTGCTCTGCCCCCTTCTCATTCTCTTGATAATCATCAATGGCGCCCTCTATCAATGTCTTCCTCCCTTGCTCTACTCCCCTTCTCATTCTCTTGCTCGTCATCGATGGTGCCCTCTATCAATGTCTTCCTCCCTTGTTCTACCCCCTTCTCATTCTCTTGCTCATCATGGATTGCACCCTCGCTCAATGGCTTCCTCCCTTGCTCTACCCCATTCTCATTCTCTTGCTTGTCATCGATGGCACCCTCTCTCAATCACTTCCTCCCTCGTTCTACTCCCCTTCTCATTCTCTTCCTCGTCATCAATGGTGCCCACTATCAATGGTGTCCTCCCTTGCTCTACCCCCTTCTCATTCTCTTGCTTATCATCGATGGCACCCTCTCTCTATCGCTTCCTCCCTTGCGCTACCCCCTTCTCATTCTCTTGCTCAACATGGATGGCACCCTCTCTCAATGGCTTCCTCCCTTGCTCTACCCCCTTCTCATTCTCTTGCACATCATCGATGGCGCCCTCTCTCAATTGCTTCCTCCCTTGCTCTACCCCCTTCTCATTCTATTGCTCATCATGGATGGCACCCTCTCTCAATGGCTTCCTCCCTTGCTCTACCCCCTTCTCATTCAATTGCTCATCATCGATGGCGCCCTCTCTCAATCACTTCCTCTCTTGCTCTACTCCCCTTCTCATTCTCTTGCTCATCATCGATGGCGCCCTCTCTCAATGGCTTCCTCCCTTGCTCTACCCCTTCTCATTCTCTTGCTCATCATCAATGGCGCCCTCTCTCAATGGCTTCCTCCCTTGCTCTACTCCCTTCTCATTCTCTTGCTCATCATCGAAGGCACCATCCCTCAATGGCGTCCTCCCTTACTCTATCCCTCTTCTCATTCTCTTGCTCATCATCAATGGCGTCCTTAACGATGGCGTCCTCTATTGATGGCTTCCTCTCTTGCTCTATCCCCTTCTCATTCTCTTGCTCATCATTGAAGGCACCATCCCTCAATGGTGTCCTCCCTTAGTCTATCCCCCTTCTCATTCTCTGGCTCATCATCAATGGCGTCTTTATCGATGGCGTCCTCTATCGATGGCTTCCTCTCTTGCTCTATCCCCCTTCTCGTTCTCTTTCTCATCATCGATGGCACCCTCTCTCAATGGCTTCCTCCCTTGCTCTACCCCCTTCTCATTCGATTGCTTATCATCAATGGCACCCTCCCTCAATGGCTTCCTCCCTTGCTCTACTCCCCTTCTCATTCTCTTGCTCATCATGGATGGCACCCTCTCTCAATTGCTTCCTCCCCTGCTCTACCACCTTCTCATTCTCTTGCTCATCATCGATGGCACCCTCTCTCAATCGCTTCCTCCCTTGCTCTACCCCCTTCTCATTCTCTTGCTCATCATCAATGGCACCCTCTCTCAATCGCTTCCTCCCTTGCTCTACCCCCTTCTCATTCTCTTGCTCATCATCGATGGCACCCTCTGTCAATCGCTTACTCCCTTGCTCTACCCCCTTCTTATTCTCTTGCTCATCATCAATGGCCCCTCTTTCAATGGCTTCCTCCTTTGCTCTACCCCCTTCTCATTCTCTTGCTCATCATCGATGGCACCCTCTGTCAATCGCTTCCTCCCTTGCTCTACCCCTTCTTATTCTCTTGCTCATCATCAATGGCCCCTCTTTCAATGGCTTCCTCCCTTGCTCTACCCCCTTCTCATTCTCTTGCTTATGATCGATGGCACCCTCTCTCAATCGCTTCCTCCCTTGCTCTACCCCCTTCTCATTCTCTTGGTCATCATCAATGGCCCCTCTCTCCATGGCTTCCTCCCTTGCTCTACCCCCCTTGTCATTCTCTTGCTTATCATCGATGGCACCCTCCCTCAATGGCTTTCTCCCTTGCTCTACTCCCCTTCTCATTCGATGGCTCATCATCAATGGCCCGCTCTATCATTGGCTTCCTCCCTTGCTCTACTCCTCTTCTCATTCTCTTGCTCATCATCGATGGCACCCTCTATCAATGGCTTCCTCCCTTGCTCTACTCCCCTTCTCATTCCCTTGCTCATCATCAATGGCGCCCTCCCTCAATGGCTTCCTCCCTTGCTCTACCCCCCTTTTCATTCTCCTGCTTGTCATCAATGGCACCCTCCCTCAATGGCTTCCTCCATTGAGAGAGGGCACCATCGATGATGAGCAAGCAAATGAGAAGGGGGTAGAGCAAGGGAGGAAGCGATTGAGAGAGGGCGCCATCGATGATGAGCAAGAGAATGAGAAGGGTAGTAGAGCAAGGGAGGAAGCGATTGAGAAAGGGCGCCATCGATGATGAGAAAGAGAATGAGAAGGGGGTAGAGCAAGGGAGAAAGCAATTGAGAGAGGGTGCCATCGATGATGAGCAAGAGAATGCGAAGGGGGTAGAGCAAGGGAGGATGCCATTGAGAGAGGGTGCCATCCATGATGAGCAAGCAAATCAGAAGGGGGATAGAGTAAGGGAGGACACCATTGAGGGATGTGCCTTCGATGATGAGCAAGAGAATGTGAAGGGGGTATAGTAAGGGAGGAAGCCATTGAGAGAGGGCACCATCGATGATGAGCAAGCAAATGAGAAGGGGGTAGAGCAAGGGAGGAAGCGATTGAGAGAGGGCGCCATTGATGATGAGCAAGAGAATGAGAAGGGTAGTAGAGCAAGGGAGGAAGCGATTGAGAAAGGGCGCCATCGATGATGAGAAAGAGAATGAGAAGGGGGTAGAGCAAGGGAGAAAGCAATTGAGAGAGGGTGCCATCGATGATGAGCAAGAGAATGCGAAGGGGGTAGAGCAAGGGAGGAAGCCATTGAGAGAGGGTGCCATCCATGATGAGCAAGAGAATGAGAAGCGGAGTAGAGCAAGGGAGGAAGCGATTGAGAGAGGGTGCCATCGATGATGACCAAGAGAATGAGAAGGGGGTAGTGCAAGGGAGGAAGCGATTGAGAGAGGGCGCATTCGCTGATGAGCAAGAGAATGAAAAGGGGGTAGAGCAAGGTAGGAAGCGATTGAGAGAGGGGGCCATCCATGATGAGCAAGAGAATGAGAAGGGGAGTAGAGGATGGGAGGAAGCCGTTGAGAGAGGGTGCCATCGATGATGAGCAGGAGAATGTGAAGGGGAGTAGAGCAAGGGAGGAAGCGATTGAGAGAGGGATCCATCGATGATGAGCAAGAGAAGGAGAAGGGGAGTAGAGCAAGGGAGGAAGCCATTGAGGGAGGGTACCATCGATGATAAGCAATGAAATTGTTATTGTTATTGTTGTTATTGTTATTTTGCACTTATATAGCGCCTTATATACCATTGGTATGGTCTGAAGGCGCTGGTAGGTTGAACGCCCTTGGGAACCGAAGTTCGGATCAGTAGAGAGAGTAGGGAGAGTCAAAAGGTGCGTGTGAGCACTGGATATGTGTGCAGCTTGTGCGGTACACGTGTGATAGCTGCTTCTTATCGGTAGGTGTGGTGGTTGAGAGATCAGGAGAATGTGTTCGTTCTGGCAGGATTTATCCGGAACGGATGTGGCTGCGTTAGGCCTGAGGAAAACGCCTGGCTGGGGGTGTGGGACCAGCAGTGTTTACATAGAATGATGTGTAAGTAAGCGGTGGATGTTCGTATGAGAACAGTTATACCGAATGGTGTCATAGTATCTCTGTGTTCTAGTTGAGTGGTGATGTAAGGAGAGAGTAAGCGTGGGGTGTGGTGTGATGGGTTATATGCTCTTTCAGTGTGCGAACTTCTAAGTGCAACTTTCCGCCCTCCGCAGTCATCCGCCCTCCGCAGTCATCCGCCCTCCGCAGTCATCCGCCATCCACACTCATCTTCCAAAGGTGTCCGCCCTCCACAGTCATCCGCCCTCCACAGTCATCCGCCCTCCACAGTCATCCGCCCTCCACAGTCATCCGCCCCCACAGTCATCCGCCCTCCACAGGCATCCGCCCTCCACAGGCATCAGCCCTCCACACACATCATCCCCAGGCAACCGCTCTCTACAGTCTTCCGCCATCCATACCCATTTTCCAAAGGCATTCGCCGTCCACAGTCGTCCGCCTTCCCCAGTTATCTGCCCTCCACGGTCATCTGCCCTCCACAGTCATCTGCCCTCCACAGTCATCTGCCCTCCACAGTCATCTGCCCTCCACAGTCATCTGCCCTCCACAGTCATCTGCCCTCTGCCCTCCACAGGCATCAGCCTTCCACAGGTATCAGCCCTCCACAGGTATCAGCCCTCCACAGGTATCAGCCCTCCACACACATCATCCCCACACATCATCCCCAGGCTCTCCACAGTCTTCCGCCATCCATACCCATTTTCCAAAGGCATTCGCCCTCCACAGTCGTCCGCCTTCCCCAGTCATCTGTCTTCCACGGTCATCTGCCCTCCACGGTCATCTGCCCTCCACAGTCAAATGAGAAGGGGAGTAGAGCAACGGAGGAAGCCATTGAGGCAGGGTGCCATTGATGATAAGCAATCAAATGAGAAGGGGAGTAGAGCAAGGGGGGAAGCCATTGAGGGAGGGTGCCATTGATGATGATCAAGAGAATGAGAAGGAGAGTAGAGCAAGGGAGGAAGTATTTGAGAGAGGGTACCTTCGATGATGAGCAAGAGAATGTGAAGGGGAGTAGAGCAAGGGAGGAAGCGATTGAGAGAGGGCACATTGATGATGAGCAAGAGAATGAGAAGGGGAGTAGAGCAAGGGAGGAAGCCATTGGTAGAAGTCGCCATTGATGACGAGCAAGAGAATTAGAAGGGGAGTAGAGCAAGAGAGGAAGCCATTGAGGCGGGGGCCATCTATGATGAGCAAGAAAAGGAGTAGGGGAGTAGAGAAAGGGAGGTAGCCAATGATAGAGAGGCCCATTGATGATGAGCAAAAGAATGAGATGATGATCAAGAGAATGAGAAGGGGACTAGAGCAAGGGAGGAAGCCATTGATAGAGGGTGCCATAGATGATGAGCAAGAGAATGAGAAGGGGAGTAGAGCAAGGGAGGAAGCCATTGAGGGAGGTTGCCATCGATGATGAGCAAGAGAATGAGAATTGGAGAAGAGCAGGGGAGGAAACCATTGAGACAGGGTGCCATTGTTGATGAGCAATAGAATGAGAACGGGACTAGAGCAAGGGAGGAAGCCATTGATAGAGGGCGCTATCGATGATGAGCAAGCGAATGAGAAGGGGAGTAGAGCAAGGGAGGAAGCCATTGAGGGAGGGTGCCATTGAGGGAGGGTGCCATCGATGATGAGCAAGAGAATGAGAAGGGGAGTAGAGCAAGGGAGGAAGCCATTGAGGGAGGGTTCTATTGATGATAAGCAATCGAATGAGAAGGGGAGTAGAGCAAGGGAGGAAGCCATTGAGGGAGGGTGCCATTGGTGATAAGCAATCAAATGAGAAGGGAGAAGGGGAGTAGAGCAAGGGAGGAAGCCATTGAGGGAGGGTGCCATTGATGATGATCAAGAGAATGAGAAGGGGAGTAGAGCAAGGGAGAAGTCATTGAGAGATGGTAACATCGATGATGAGCAAGAGAATGCGAAGGGAAGTAGAGCAAGGGAGGAAGCGATTGAGAGAGGGCACATTGATGATGAGCAAGAGAATGAGAAGGGGAGTAGAGCAAGGGAGGAAGCCATTGGTAGAAGGCACCATTGATGACGATCAAGAGAATTAGAAGGGGAGCAGAGCAAAGGAGGAAGCCATTGAGGCAGGGCCATCGATGATGAGCAAGAAAAGGAGTAGGGGAGTAGAGCAAGGGGGGAAGCCAATGATAGAGAGGCCCATTGATGATGAGCAAAAGAATGAGATGATGATCAAGAGAATGAGAAGGGTACTAGAGCAAGTGAGGAAGCCATTGATAGAGGGTGCCATAGATGATGAGCAAGAGAATGAGAAGGGAGTAGAGCATCGGAGGAAGCCATTGAGGGTGGTTGCCATCGATGATGAGCAAGAGAATGAGAAGTGGAGAATAGCAGGGGAGGAAATAATTGAGACAGGGTGCCATTGTTGATGAGCAATAGAATGAGAAGGGGACTAGAGCAAGGGAGGAAGCCATTAATAGAGGGCGCTATCGATGATGAGCAAGCGAATGAGAAGGAGAGTAAAGCAAGGGAGGAAGCCATTGAGGGAGGTTGCCATCGACGATGAGCAAGAGAATGAGAAGTGGAATAGAGCAAGGGAGGAAGCCATTGAGGAAGGGTGCCATCGATGATGAGCAATCGAATGAGACGGGGAGGAGAGCAAGGTAAGACGCCATTGAGGGAGGGTGCCATCGATGATGAGCAAGAGAATGAGAAGGGGAGTAGAGCAAGGGAGTAAGTCATTGAAAGAGGGTACCATCGATGATGAGCAGGAGAATGAAAAAAGGAGTATAGCAAGGGAGGAAGCGATTGAGAGAGGGCGCCATCGATGATGAGCAAGAGAATGTGAAGGGGAGTAGGCCAAAGGAGGAAGCGATTGAGAGAGGGTGCCATTGATGATGAGCAAGAGGATGAGAAGGGGGGTAGAGCAAAGGAGGAATCCATTGAGAGAGTGACCATCGATGATGAGCAAGAGAATGAGAAGGGGGTAGAGCAGGGGAGGAAGCAATTGAGAGAGGGTGCCATCGATGATGAGCAAGAGAATGAGAAGGGGAGTAGAGCAAGGGCGGAAGCCATTGATAGAGGGTGCCATCGATGATGAGCAAGAGAATGAGAAGGTGAGCAGAGCAAGGGAGGACGCCATTGATAAAGGGCGCCATCGATGATGAGCAAGAGAATGAGAAGGGGAGTAGAGCAAGCGAGGAAGCCAATGATAGAGCGGCCCATTGATGATGAGCAAGAGAATGAGATGATGAGCAAGATAATGAGAAGGGGAGTAGAGCAAGGGAGGAAGCCATTGAGGGAGGTTGCCATCGATGATGAGCAAGAGAATGAGAATTGGAGAAGAGCAGGGGAGGAAACCATTGAGACAGGGTGCCATTGTGGATGAGCAATAGAATGAGAACGGGACTAGAGCAAGGGAGGAAGCCATTAATAGAGGGCGCTATCGATGATGAGCAAGCAAATGAGAAGGGGAGTAGAGCAAGGGAGGAAGCCATTGAGGGAGGGTGCCATTGGTGATAAGCAATCGAATGAGAAGGGGAGTAGAGCAAGGGAGGAAGCTATTGAGGGAGGGTGCCATTGGTGATAAGCAATCAAATGAGAAGGGAGAAGGGGAGTAGAGCAAGGGAGGAAGCCATTGAGGGAGGGTGCCATTGATGATGATCAAGAGAATGAGAAGGGGAGTAGAGCAAGGGAGAAGTCATTGAGAGAGGGTAACATCGATGATGAGCAAGAGAATGAGAAGGGGAGTAGAGCAAGGGAGGAAGCCATTGAGGGAGGTTGCCATCGATGATGAGCAAGAGAATGAGAATTGGAGAAGAGCAGGGGAGGAAACCATTGAGACAGGGTGCCATTGTGGATGAGCAATAGAATGAGAACGGGACTAGAGCAAGGGAGGAAGCCATTAATAGAGGGCGCTATCGATGATGAGCAAGCAAATGAGAAGGGGAGTAGAGCAAGGGAGGAAGCCATTGAGGGAGGGTGCCATTGGTGATAAGCAATCGAATGAGAAGGGGAGTAGAGCAAGGGAGGAAGCTATTGAGGGAGGGTGCCATTGGTGATAAGCAATCAAATGAGAAGGGAGAAGGGGAGTAGAGCAAGGGAGGAAGCCATTGAGGGAGGGTGCCATTGATGATGATCAAGAGAATGAGAAGGGGAGTAGAGCAAGGGAGAAGTCATTGAGAGAGGGTAACATCGATGATGAGCAAGAGAATGAGAAGGGGAGTAGAGCATCGGAGGAAGCCATTGAGGGTGGTTGCCATCGATGATGAGCAAGAGAATGAGAAGTGGAGAATAGCAGGGGAGGAAATAATTGAGACAGGGTGCCATTGTTGATGAGCAATAGAATGAGAAGGGGACTAGAGCAAGGGAGGAAGCCATTAATAGAGGGCGCTATCGATGATGAGCAAGCGAATGAGAAGGAGAGTAAAGCAAGGGAGGAAGCCATTGAGGGAGGTTGCCATCGACGATGAGCAAGAGAATGAGAAGTGGAATAGAGCAAGGGAGGAAGCCATTGAGGAAGGGTGCCATCGATGATGAGCAATCGAATGAGACGGGGAGGAGAGCAAGGGAAGACGCCATTGAGGGAGGGTGCCATCGATGATGAGCAAGAGAATGAGAAGGGGAGTAGAGCAAGTGAGTAAGTCATTGAAAGAGGGTACCATCGATGATGAGCAGGAGAATGAAAAAAGGAGCATAGCAAGGGAGGAAGCGATTGAGAGAGGGCGCCATCGATGATGAGCAAGAGAATGTGAAGGGGAGTAGGCCAAAGGAGGAAGCGATTGAGAGAGGGTGCCATTGATGATGAGCAAGAGGATGAGAAGGGGAGTAGAGCAAAGGAGGAATCCATTGAGAGAGTGACCATCGATGATGAGCAAGAGAATGAGAAGGGGGTAGAGCAGGGGAGGAAGCAATTGAGAGAGGGTGCCATCGATGATGAGCAAGAGAATGAGAAGGGGAGTAGAGCAAGGGCGGAAGCCATTGATAGAGGGTGCCATCGATGATGAGCAAGAGAATGAGAAGGTGAGCAGAGCAAGGGAGGACGCCATTGATAAAGGGCGCCATCGATGATGAGCAAGAGAATGAAAAGGGGAGTAGAGCAAGCGAGGAAGCCAATGATAGAGCGGCCCATTGATGATGAGCAAGAGAATGAGATGATGAGCAAGATAATGAGAAGGGGAGTAGAGCAAGGGAGGAAGCCATTGAGGGAGGGTGCCATCGATGATGAGCAATCGAATGAGAAGGGGAGTAGAGCAAGGGAGGAAGCCATTGAGGGAGGGTGCCATCGATGACAAGCAAGAGAATGAAAAGGGGGGTAGAGCAAGGGAGGAAGCCATTGAGGGAGGGTGCCATCGATGATGAGCAATCGAATGAGAAGGGGAGTAGAGCAAGGGAGGAAGCCTTTGAGGGAGGAAACCATTGAGGGAGGGTGCCATCGATGATGAGCAAGAGAATGAGAAGGGGAGTAGAGCAAGGGAGCAAGCCATTGAGGGAGGGTACTATCGATGATAAGCAATCGAATGAGAAGGGGAGTAGAGCAAGGGAGGAAGCCATTGAGGGAGGGTGCCATTGATGATATGCAATCAAATGAGAAGGGAGAAGGGGAGTAGAGCAAGGGAGGAAGCCATTGAGGGAGGGTGCCATTGATGATGATCAAGAGAATGGGAAGGGGAGTAGAGCAAGGGAGGTAGCCATTGGTAGAGGCGCCATTGATGACAAGCAAGAGAATTAGAAGGGGAGTAGAGCAAAGGAGGAAGCCATTGAGGCGGGGGCCATCGATGATGAGCAAGAAAAGGAGTAGGGGAGTAGAGCAAGGGAGGAAGCCATGGATAGAGGGTGCCATAGATGATGAGCAAGAGAATGAGAAGGGGAGTAGAGCAAGGGAGGAAGCCATTGAGGGTGGTTGCTATCGATGATGAGCAAGAGAATGAGAAGTGGAGAAGAGCAGGGGAGGAAACCATTGAGACAGGGTGCCATTGTTGATGAGCAATAGAATGAGAAGGGGACTAGAGCAAGGGAGGAAGCCATTAATAGAGGGCGCTATCGATGATGAGCAAGCAAATGAGAAGGGGAGTAAAGCAAGGGAGGAAGCCATTGAGGGAGGGTGCCATCGACGATGAGCAAGAGAATGAGAAGGGGAGTAGAGCAAGGGAGGAAGCCATTGAGGGACGGTGCCATCGATGATGAGCAATCGAATGAGAAGGGGAGTAGAGCAAGGGAGGAAGCCATTGAGGAAGGGTGCAATCCATGATGAGCAATCGAATGAGACGGGGAGAAGAGCAAGGGAAGAAGCCATTGAGGGAGGGTGCCATCGATGATGAGCAAGAGAATGAGAAGGGGAGTAGAGCAAGGGAGTAAGTCATTGAAAGAGGGTACCATCGATGATGAGCAGGAGAATGAAAAAAGTAGTATAGCAAGGGAGGAAGCGATTGAGAGAGGGCGCCATCGATGATGAGCAAGAGAATGTGAAGGGGAGTAGGCCAAAGGAGGAAGCGATTGAGAGAGGGTGCTATTGATGATGAGCAAGAGGATGAGAAGGGGAGTAGAGCAAAGGAGGAATCCATTGAGAGAGTGACCATTGATGATGAGCAAGAGAATGAGAAGGGGGTAGAGCAAGGGAGGACGCAATTGAGAGAGGGTGCCATCGATAATGAGCAAGAGAATGAGAAGGGGAGTAGAGCAAGGGCGGGAGCAATTGATAGAGGGTGCCATCGATGATGAGCAAGAGAATGAGAAGGGGAGCAGAGCAAGGGAGGAAGCCATTGATAAAGGGCGCCATCGATGATGAGCAAAAGAATGAGAAGGGGAGTAGAGCAAGCGAGGAAGCCAGTGATAGAGCGGCCCATTGATGATGAGCAAGATAATGAGATGATGAGCAAGAGAATGAGAAGGGGAGTAGAGCAAGGGAGGAAGCCATTGAGGGAGGGTGCCATCGATGATGAGCAATCGATTGAGAAGGGGAGTAGAGCAAGGGAGGAAGCCATTGAGGGAGGGTGCCATCGATGACAAGCAAGAGAATGAAAAGGGGGGTAGAGTAAGGGAGGAAGCCATTGAGGGAGGGTGCCATCGATGATGAGCAATCGAATGAGAAGGGGAGTAGAGCAAGGGAGGAAGCCATTGATAGACGGCGCCATTGATGATGAGCAAGAGAATGAGAAGGGGGTAGAGCAAGGGAGGAAGCCATTGAGAGAGGGTGCCATCCATGATGAGCAAGAGAATGAGAAGGGGAGTAGAGCAAGGGAGGAAGCAATTCAGAAAGGGTGCCATCGATGATGAGCAAGAGAATGAGAAGGGGAGTAGAGCAAGGGCGGAAGCCATTGATAGAGGGTGCCATCGATGATGAGCAAGAGAATGAGAAGGGGAGCAGAGCAAGGGAGGAAACCATTGATAAAGGGCGCCATCGATGATGAGCAAGAGAATGAGAAGGGGAGTAGAGCAAGCGAGGAAGCCAATGATAGAGCGGCCCATTGATGATGAGCAAGAGAATGAGATGATGAGCAAGAGAATGAGAAGGGGAGTAGAGCAAGGGAGGAAGCCAATGAGGGAGGGTGCCATCGATAATGAGCTATCGAATGAGAAGAGGAGGAGAGCAAGGGAGGAAGCCATTGAGGGAGGTTGCCATCGATGACAAGCAAGAGAATGAAAAGAGGGTAGAGCAAGGGAGGAAGACATTGAGGGAGGGTGCCATCGATGATGAGGAATCGAATGAGAAGGGGAGTAGAGCAAGGGAGGAAGCCATTGATAGACGGCGCCATTGATGATGAGCAAGAGAATGAGAAGGGGGTAGAGCAAGGGAGGAAGCAATTGAGAGAGGGTGCCATCGATGATGAGCAAGAGAATGCGAAGGGGGTAGTGCAAGGGAGGAAGCCATTGAGAGAGGGTGCCATCCATGATGAGCAAGAGAATGAGAAGGGGAGTAGAGCAAGGGAGGAAGCCATTGATAGACGGCGCCATTGATGATGAGCAAGAGAATGAGAAGTGGGTAGAGCAAGGGAGGAAGAAATTGAGAGAGGGTGCCATCGATGATGAGCAAGAGAATGATAAGGGGGTAGAGCGAGGGAGGAAGCCATTGATAGAGGGCGCCATCGATGATGAGCAAGAGAATGAGAAGGGGGTAGAGCAAGGGAAGAAGCAATTGAAAGAGGGTGCCATTGATGATGAGCAAGAGAATGCGAAGGGGGTAGAGCAAGGGAGGAAGCCATTGAGAGAGGGTGCCATCCATGATGAGCAAGAGAATGAGAAGGGGAGTAGAACAAGGGAGGAAGCAATTCAGAGAAGGTGCCATCGATGATGAGCAAGAGAATGAGAAGGGGAGTAGAGCAAGGGCGGAAGCCATTGATAGAGGGTGCCATCGATGATGAGCAAGAGAATGAGAAGGGGGTAGAGCAAGAGAGGAAACCATTGAGAGAGGGTGCCATCGATGATGAGCAAGAGAATGATAAGGGGGTAGAGCGAGGGAGGAAGCCATTGATAGATGGCGCCATTGATGATGAGCAAGAGAATGAGAAGGGGGTAGAGCAAGGGAGGAAGCAATTAAGAGAGGGTGCCATTGATGATGAGCAAGAGAATGCGAAGGGGGTAGAGCAAGGGAGGAAGCCATTGAGAGAGGGTGCCATCCATGATGAGCAAGAGAATGAGAAGGGGAGTAGAGCAAGGGAGGAAGCAATTCAGAGAGGGTGCCATCGATGATGAGCAAGAGAATGAGAAGGGGAGTAGAGCAAGGGCGGAAGCCATTGATAGAGGGTGCCATCGATGATGAGCAAGAGAATGAGAAGGGGAGCAGAGCAAGGGAGGAAACCATTGATAAAGGGCGCCATCGATGATGAGCAAGAGAATGAGAAGGGGAGTAGAGCAAGCGAGGAAGCCAATGATAGAGCGGCCCATTGATGATGAGCAAGAGAATGAGATGATGAGCAAGAGAATGAGAAGGGGAGTAGAGCAAGGGAGGAAGCCAATGAGGGAGGGTGCCATCGATGATGAGCTATCGAATGAGAAGAGGAGGAGAGCAAGGGAGGAAGCCATTGAGGGAGGTTGCCATCGATGACAAGCAAGAGAATGAAAAGGGGGGTAGAGCAAGGGAGGAAGCCATTGAGGGAGGGTGCCATCGATGATGAGGAATCGAATGAGAAGGGGAGTAGAGCAAGGGAGGAAGCCATTGATAGACGGCGCCATTGATGATGAGCAAGAGAATGAGAAGGGGGTAGAGCAAGGGAGGAAGCAATTGAGAGAGGGTGCCATCGATGATGAGCAAGAGAATGCAAACGGGGTAGTGCAAGGGAGGAAGCCATTGAGAGAGGGTGCCATCCATGATGAGCAAGAGAATGAGAAGGGGAGTAGAGCAAGGGAGGAAGCCATTGATAGACGGCGCCATTGATGATGAGCAAGAGAATGAGAAGGGGGTAGAGCAAGGGAGGAAGCAATTGAGAGAGGGTGCCATCGATGATGAGCAAGAGAATGATAAAGGGGTAGAGCGAGGGAGGAAGCCATTGATAGAGGGCGCCATCGATGATGAGCAAGAGAATGAGAAGGGGTAGAGCAAGGGAAGAAGCAATTGAAAGAGGGTGCCATCGATGATGAGCAAGAGAATGCGAAGGGGGTAGAGCAAGGGAGGAAGCCATTGAGAGAGGGTGCCATCCATGATGAGCAAGAGAATGAGAAGGGGAGTAGAGCAAGGGAGGAAGCGATTGAGAGAGGGTGCCATCGATGATGAGCAAGAGAATGAGAAGGGGGTAGAGCAAGGGAGGAAGGGATTGAGAGAGGGTGCCATCGATGATGAGCAAGAGAATGATAAGGGGGATAGAGTAAGGGAGGTCGCCATTGAGGGATGGTGCCTTCGATGATGAGCAAGAGAAAGAGAAGCGGAGTAGAGCAAGGGAGGAAGCGATTGAGAGAGGGTGCCATCGATGATGACCAAGAGAATGAGAAGGGGGTAGAGCAAGGGAGGAAGCGATTGAGAGAGGGCACCATCGCTGATGAGCAAGAGAATGGAAAGGGTGTAGAGCAAGGGAGGAAGCGATTGAGAGAGGGGGCCATCCATGATGAGCAAGAGAATGAGAAGGGGAGTAGAGCAAGGGAGGAAGTCATTGAGAGAGGGTACCATCGATGATGAGCAAAAGAATGTAAAGGAGAGTAGAGCAAGGGAGGAAGCGATTGAGAGAGGGCACATTGATGATTAGCAAGAGAATGAGAAGGGGAGTAGAGCAAGGGAGGAAATCATTGGTAGAAGGCGCCATTGATGACGAGCAAGAGAATTAGAAGGGGAGTAGAGCAAGGGAGGAAGCCATTGAGGCGGGGGCCATCTATGATGAGCAAGAAAAGGAGTAGGGGAGTAGAGCAAGGGAGGAAGCCAATGATAGAGAGGCCCATTGATGATGAGCTAAAGAATGAGATGATGTTCAAGAGAATGAGAAGGTGACTAGAGCAAGGGAGGAAGCCATTGATAGAGGGTGCCATAGATGATGAGCAAGAGAATGAGAAGGAGAGTAGAGCAAGGGAGGAAGCCATTGAGGGAGGTTGCCATCGATGATGAGCAAGAGAATGAGAATTGGAGAAGAGCAGGGGAGGAAACCATTGAGACAGGATGCCATTGTTGATGAGCAATAGAATGAGAACGGGACTAGAGCAAGGGAGGACGCCATTGAGGGAGCGTTCCATCGATGATGAGCAATCAAATGAGAAGGGGAGTAGAGCAAGGGAGGAAGCCATTGAGGAAGGGTGCCATCGATGATGAGCAATTGAATGAGAAGGGGAGGAGAGCAAGGGAAGAAGCCATTGAGGGAGGGTGCCATCGATGATGAGCAAAAGAATGAGAAGGATAGTAGAGCAAGGGAGTAAGTCATTGAAAGAGGGTACCATCGATGATGAGCAGGAGAATGATAAGGGGGATAGAGTAAGGGAGGTCGCCATTGAGGGATGGTGCCTTCGATGATGAGCGAGAGAATGAGAAGCGGAGTAGAGCAAGGGAGGAAGCGATTGAGAGAGGGTGCCATCGATGATGACCAAGAGAATGAGAAGGGGGTAGAGCAAGGGAGGAAGCGATTGAGAGAGGGCACCATCGCTGATGAGCAAGAGAATGGAAAGGGTGTAGAGCAAGGGAGGAAGCGATTGAGAGAGGGGGCCATCCATGATGAGCAAGAGAATGAGAAGGGGAGTAGAGCAAGGGAGGAAGCCGTTGAGAGAGGGTGCCATCGATGATGAGCAGGAGAATGTGAAGGGGAGTAGAGCAAGGGAGGAAGTGATTGAGAGAGGGATCCATCGATGATGAGCAAGAGAATGAGAAGGGGAGTAGAGCAAGCGAGGAAGCCAATGATAGAGCGGCCCATTGATGATGAGCAAGAGAATGAGATGATGAGCAAGAGAATGAGAAGGGGAGTAGAGCAAGGGAGGAAGCCAATGAGGGAGGGTGCCATCGATGATGAGCTATCGAATGAGAAGAGGAGGAGAGCAAGGGAGGAAGCCATTGAGGGAGGTTGCCATTGATGACAAGCAAGAGAATGAAAAGGGGGGTAGAGCAAGGGAGGAAGCCATTGAGGGAGGGTGCCATCGATGATGAGGAATCGAATGAGAAGGGGAGTAGAGCAAGGGAGGAAGCCATTGATAGACGGCGCCATTGATGATGAGCAAGAGAATGAGAAGGGGGTAGAGCAAGGGAGGAAGCAATTGAGAGAGGGTGCCATCGATGATGAGCAAGAGAATGCAAACGGGGTAGTGCAAGGGAGGAAGCCATTGAGAGAGGGTGCCATCCATGATGAGCAAGAGAATGAGAAGGGGAGTAGAGCAAGGGAGGAAGCCATTGATAGACGGCGCCATTGATGATGAGCAAGAGAATGAGAAGGGGGTAGAGCAAGGGAGGAAGCAATTGAGAGAGGGTGCCATCGATGATGAGCAAGAGAATGATAAAGGGGTAGAGCGAGGGAGGAAGCCATTGATAGAGGGCGCCATCGATGATGAGCAAGAGAATGAGAAGGGGTAGAGCAAGGGAAGAAGCAATTGAAAGAGGGTGCCATCGATGATGAGCAAGAGAATGCGAAGGGGGTAGAGCAAGGGAGGAAGCCATTGAGAGAGGGTGCCATCCATGATGAGCAAGAGAATGAGAAGGGGAGTAGAGCAAGGGAGGAAGCGATTGAGAGAGGGTGCCATCGATGATGAGCAAGAGAATGAGAAGGGGGTAGAGCAAGGGAGGAAGGGATTGAGAGAGGGTGCCATCGATGATGAGCAAGAGAATGATAAGGGGGATAGAGTAAGGGAGGTCGCCATTGAGGGATGGTGCCTTCGATGATGAGCAAGAGAAAGAGAAGCGGAGTAGAGCAAGGGAGGAAGCGATTGAGAGAGGGTGCCATCGATGATGACCAAGAGAATGAGAAGGGGGTAGAGCAAGGGAGGAAGCGATTGAGAGAGGGCACCATCGCTGATGAGCAAGAGAATGGAAAGGGTGTAGAGCAAGGGAGGAAGCGATTGAGAGAGGGGGCCATCCAT
Organism: Ambystoma mexicanum; assembly: GCF_040938575.1. Lineage (NCBI taxonomy): Eukaryota > Metazoa > Chordata > Amphibia > Caudata > Ambystomatidae > Ambystoma > Ambystoma mexicanum. The sequence continues at coordinate 19,572,862 of NC_090923.1, read as the reverse complement.
GATGAGCAAGAGAATGAGAAGGGGAGTAGAGCAAGGGAGGAAGTCATTGAGAGAGGGTACCATCGATGATGAGCAAAAGAATGTAAAGGAGAGTAGAGCAAGGGAGGAAGCGATTGAGAGAGGGCACATTGATGATGAGCAAGAGAATGAGAAGGGGAGTAGAGCAAGGGAGGAAATCATTGGTAGAAGGCGCCATTGATGACGAGCAAGAGAATTAGAAGGGGAGTAGAGCAAGGGAGGAAGCCATTGAGGCGGGGGCCATCTATGATGAGCAAGAAAAGGAGTAGGGGAGTAGAGCAAGGGAGGAAGCCAATGATAGAGAGCCCCATTGATGATGAGCTAAAGAATGAGATGATGTTCAAGAGAATGAGAAGGTGACTAGAGCAAGGGAGGAAGCCATTGATAGAGGGTGCCATAGATGATGAGCAAGAGAATGAGAAGGAGAGTAGAGCAAGGGAGGAAGCCATTGAGGGAGGTTGCCATCGATGATGAGCAAGAGAATGAGAATTGGAGAAGAGCAGGGGAGGAAACCATTGAGACAGGATGCCATTGTTGATGAGCAATAGAATGAGAACGGGACTAGAGCAAGGGAGGACGCCATTGAGGGAGCGTTCCATCGATGATGAGCAATCAAATGAGAAGGGGAGTAGAGCAAGGGAGGAAGCCATTGAGGAAGGGTGCCATCGATGATGAGCAATTGAATGAGAAGGGGAGGAGATCAAGGGAAGAAGCCATTGAGGGAGGGTGCCATCGATGATGAGCAAAAGAATGAGAAGGATAGTAGAGCAAGGGAGTAAGTCATTGAAAGAGGGTACCATCGATGATGAGCAGGAGAATGATAAGGGGGATAGAGTAAGGGAGGTCGCCATTGAGGGATGGTGCCTTCGATGATGAGCGAGAGAATGAGAAGCGGAGTAGAGCAAGGGAGGAAGCGATTGAGAGAGGGTGCCATCGATGATGACCAAGAGAATGAGAAGGGGGTAGAGCAAGGGAGGAAGCGATTGAGAGAGGGCACCATCGCTGATGAGCAAGAGAATGGAAAGGGTGTAGAGCAAGGGAGGAAGCGATTGAGAGAGGGGGCCATCCATGATGAGCAAGAGAATGAGAAGGGGAGTAGAGCAAGGGAGGAAGCCGTTGAGAGAGGGTGCCATCGATGATGAGCAGGAGAATGTGAAGGGGAGTAGAGCAAGGGAGGAAGTGATTGAGAGAGGGATCCATCGATGATGAGCAAGAGAATGAGAAGGGGAGTAGAGCAAGGGAGGAAGCCATTGAGGGATGGTACCATCGATGATAAGCAATCGAATGAGAAGGGGAGTAGAGCAAGGGAGGAAGCCATTGAGGCAGGGTGCCATTGATGATAAGCAATCAAATGAGAAGGGGAGTAGAGTAAGGGGGGAAGCCATTGAGGGAGGGTGCCATTGATGATGATCAAGAGAATGAGAATGAGAGTAGAGCAAGGGAGGAAGTCATTGAGAGAGGGTACCATCGATGATGAGCAAGAGAATGTGAAGGGGAGTAGAGCAAGGGAGGAAGCGATTGAGAGAGGGCACATTGATGATGAGCAAGAGAATGAGAAGGGGAGTAGAGCAAGGTAGGAAGTCATTGGTAGAAGGCGCCATTGATGACGAGCAAGAGAATTAGAAGGGGAGTAGAGCAAGGGAGGAAGCCATTGAGGCGGGGGCCATCTATGATGAGCAAGAAAAGGAGTAGGGGAGTAGAGCAAGGGAGGAAGCCAATGATAGAGAGGCCCATTGATGATGAGCAAAAGAATGAGATGATGATCAAGAGAATGAGAAGGGGACTAGAGCAAGGGAGGTAACCATTGATAGAGGGTGCCATAGATGGTGAGCAAGAGAATGAGAAGGGGAGTAGAGCAAGGGAGGAAGCCATTGAGGGAGGTTGCCATCGATGATGAGCAAGAGAATGAGAATTGCAGAAGAGATGGGGAGGAAACCATTGAGACAGGGTGCCATTGTTGATGAGCAATAGAATGAGAACGGGACTAGAGCAAGGGAGGACGCAATTGAGGGAGCGTTCCATCAATGATGAGCAAGAGAATGAGAAGGGGAGTAGGGCAAGGGAGGAAGCCATTGAGGGACGGTGCCATCGATGATGAGCAATCAAATGAGAAGGGGAGTAGAGCAAGGGAAGAAGCCATTGAGGAAGGGTGCCATCGATGATGAGCAATCGAATGAGAAGGGGAGGAGAGCAAGGGAAGAAGCCATTGAGGGAGGGTGCCATCGATGATGAGCAAGAGAATGAGAAGGGGAGTAGAGCAAGGGAGTAAGTCATTGAAAGAGGGTACCATCGATGATGAGCAGGAGAATGAAAAAAGGAGTATAGCAAGGGAGGAAGCGATTGAGAGAGGGCGCCATCGATGATGAGCAAGAGAATGTGAAGGGGAGTAGGCCAAAGGAGGAAGCTATTGAGAGAGGGTGCCATCGATGATAAGCAAGAGGATGAGAAGGGGAGTAGAGCAAAGGAGGAATCCATTGAGAGAGTGGCCATCAATGATGAGCAAGAGAATGAGAAGGGGGTAGAGCAAGGGAGGAAGCAATTGAGAGAGGGTGCCATCGATGATGAGCAAGAGAATGAGAAGGGGAGTAGAGCAAGGGCGGAAGCTATTGATAGAGGGTGCCATCGATGATGAGCAAGAGAATGAGAAGGGGAGCAGAGCAAGGGAGGAAGCCATTCATAAAGGGTGCCATCGATGATGAGCAAGAGAATGAGAAGGGGAGTAGAGCAAGCGAGGAAGCCAATGATAGAGCGGTCCATTGATGATGAGCAAGAGAATGAGATGATGAGCAAGAGAATGAGAAGGGGAATAGAGCAAGGGAGGAAGCCATTGAGGGAGGGTGCCATCGCTGATGAGCAATCGAATGAGAAGGGGAGTAGAGCAAGGAAGGAAGCCATTGAGGGAGGGTGCCATCGATGACAAGCAAGAGAATGAAAAGGGGGGTAGAGCAAGGGAGGAAGCCATTGAGGGAGGGTGCCATCGATGATGAGCAATCGAATGAGAAGGGGAGTAGAGCAATGGAGGAAGCCATTGATAGACGGCGCCATTGATGATGAGCAAGATAATGAGAAGGGGGTAGAGCAAGGGAGGAAGCAATTGAGAGAGGGTGCCATCGATGATGAGCAAGAGAATGCGAAGGGGGCGGAGCAAGGGAGGAAGCCATTGAGAGAGGGTGCCATCCATGATGAGCAAGAGAATGAGAAGGGGAGTAGAGAGAGAATGAGAAGGGGAGTAGAGCAAGGGCGGAAGCCATTGATAGAGGGTGCCATCGATGATGAACAAGAGAATGAGAAGGGGAGCAGAGCAAGCGAGGAAGCCAATGATAGAGCGACCCATTGATGATGAGCAAGAGAATGAGATGATGAGCAAGAGAATGAGAAGGGGAGTAGAGCAAGGGAGGAAGCCATTAAGGAAGGGTGCCATCGATGATGAGCAATCGAATGAGAAGAGGAGTAGAGCAAGGGAGGAAGCCATTGAGGGAGGGTGCCATCGATGACAAGCAAGAGAACGAAAAGGGGGGTAGAGGAAGGGAGGAAGCCATTGAGCGAGGGTGCCATCGATGATGAGCAATCGAATGAGAAGGGGAGTAGTGCAAGAGAGGAAGCCATTGATATAAGGCGCCATTGATGATGAGCAAGAGAATGAGAAGGGGGTAGAGCTAGGGAGGAAGCAATTGAGAGAGGGTGCCATCCATGATGAGCAAGAGAATGAGAAGGGGAGTAGAGCAAGGGAGGAAGCGATTGAGAGAGGGTGCCATCGATGATGAGCAAGAGAATGATAAGGGGGTAGAGCGAGGGAAGAAGCCATTGATAGAGCGCGCCATCAATGATGAGCTAGAGAATGAGAAGGGGGTAGAGCAAGGGAAGAAGCAATTGAAAGAGGGTGCCATTGATGATGAGCAAGAGAATGAGAAGGGGATTAGAGCAAGGGAGGAAGCGATTGAGAGAGGGTGCCATCGATGATGAGCAATAGAATGAGAAGGGGGTAGAGCAAGGGAGGAAAGGATTGAGAGAGAGTGCCATCGATGATGAGCAAGAGAATGATTAGGCGGTAGAGCGAGGGAGGAAGCCATTGATAGAGGGCACCATCGATGACGAGCAAGAGAATGAGAAGCGGAGTAGAGCAACGGAGGAAGCGATTGAGAGAGGGTGCCATCGATGATGACCAAGAGAATGAGAAGGGGGTAGAGCAAGGGAGGAAGCCATTGAAAGAGGGTGCCATCCATGATGAGCAAGAGAATGAGAAGGGGATTAGAGCAAGGGAGGAAGCGATTGAGAGAGGGTGCCATCAATGATGAGCAATAGAATGAGAAGGGGGTAGAGCAAGGGAGGAAGGGATTGAGAGAGAGTGCCATCGATGATGAGCAAGAGAATGATTAGGGGGTAGAGCGAGGGAGGAAGCCATTGATAGAGGGCACCATCGATGACGAGCAAGAGAATGAGAAGGGGAATAGAGCAAGGGAGGAAGCCATTGATAGAGGGCGCCATCGATGATGAGCAAGAGAATGAGAAGGGGGTAGAGCAAGGGAGGAAGCCATTGAGAGAGGCTGCCATCCATGATGAGCAAGAGAATGAGAAGCGGAGTAGAGCAACGGAGGAAGCGATTGAGAGAGGGTGCCATCGATGATGACCAAGAGAATGAGAAGGGGGTAGAGCAAGGGAGGAAGCGATTGAGAGAGGGCGCCATCGCTGATGAGCAAGAGAATAAAAAGGGGGTAGAGCAAGTGAGGAATTGATTGAGAGAGGGGGCCATCCATGATGAGCAAGAGATTGAGAAGGGAAGTAGAGCAGGCGAGGAAGACGTTGAGAGAAGGTGCCATCGATGATGAGCAGGAGAATGTGATGGGGAGTAGGGCAAGGGAGGAAGCGATTGAGAGAGGGATCCATCGATGATGAGCAAGAGAATGAGAAGGGGAGTAGAGCAAGGGAGGAAGCCATTGAGGGAGGGTACCATCGATGATAAGCAATCGAATGAGAAGTGGAGTAGAGCAAGGGAGGAAGCCATTGAGGGAGGGTGCCATTGATGATAAGCAATCAAATGAGAAGGGGAGTAGAGCAAGGGAGGAAGCCATTGAGGGAGGGTGCCATCAAAGATGATCAAGAGAATGAGAAGGGGAGTAGAGCAAGGGAGGAAGTCATTGAGAGAGGGTACCATCGATGATAAGCAAGAGAATGCGAAGGGAAGTAGAGCAAGGGAGGAAGCGATTGAGAGAGGTCACATTGGTGATGAGCAAGTGAATGAGAATGGGAGTAGAGCAAGGGAGGAAGCCATTGGTAGAAGGCGCCATTGATGACGAGCAAGAGAATTAGAAGGGGAGTAGAGCAAAGGAGGAAGCCATTGAGGCGGGGGCCATCGATGATGAGCAAGAAAAGGAGTAGGGGAGTAGAGCAAGGGAGGAAGCCAATGATAGAGAGGCCCATTGATGATGAGCAAAAGAATGAGATGATGATCAAGAGAATGAGAAGGGTACTAGAGCAAGGGAGGAAGCCATTGATAGAGGGTGCCATAGATGATGAGCAAGAGAATGAGAAGGGGAGTAGAGCAAGGGAGGAAGCCATTGAGGGCGGTTGCCTTCGATGATGAGCAAGAGAATTAGAATTGCAGAAGAGTAGGGGAGGAAACAATTGAGACAGGGTGCCATTGTTGATGAACAATAGAATGAGAACGGGACTAGAGCAAGGGAGGACGCAATTGAGGGAGCGTTCCATCAATGATGAGCAAGAGAATGAGAAGGGGAGTAGGGCAAGGGAGGAAGCCATTGAGGGACGGTGCCATCGATGATGAGCAAGAGAATGAGAAGGGGAGTAGAGCAAGGGAGGAAGCCATTGAGGGACGGTGCCATTGATGATGAGCAATCGAATGAGAAGGGGAGTAGAGCAAGGGAGGAAGCCATTGAGGGAGGGTGCCATCGATGACAAGCAAGAGAATGAAAAGGGGGGTAGAGCAAGGGAGGAAGCCATTGAGGGAGGGTGCCATCGATGATGAGCAATCGAATGAGAAGGGGAGTAGAGCAAGGGAGGAAGCCATTGATAGACGGCGCCATTGATGATGAGCAAGATAATGAGAAGGGGGTAGAGCAAGGGAGGAAGCAATTGAGAGAGGGTGCCATCGATGATGAGCAAGAGAATGCGAAGGGGGTAGAGCAAGGGAGGAAGCCATTGAGAGAGGGTGCCATCCATGATGAGCAAGAGAATGAGAAGGGGAGTAGAGCAAGGGAGGAAGCAATTCAGAGAGGGTGCCTTCGATGATGAGCAAGAGAATGAGAAGGGGAGTAGAGCAAGGGCGGAAGCCATTGATAGAGGGTGCCATCGATGATGAGCAAGAGAATGAGAAGGGGAGCAGAGCAAGGGAGGAAGCCATTGATAAAGGGCGCCATCGATGATGAGCAAGAGAATGAGAAGGGGAGTAGAGCAAGCGAGGAAGCCAATGATAGAGCGGCCCATTGATGATGAGCAAGAGAATGAGATGATGAGCAAGAGAATGAGAAGGGGAGTAGAGCAAGGGAGGAAGCCATTGAGGAAGGGTGCCATCGATGATGAGCAATCGAATGAGAAGAGGAGTAGAGCAAGGGAGGAAGCCATTGAGGGAGGGTGCCATCGATGACAAGCAAGAGAATGAGAAGGGGAGTAGAGCAAGCGAGGAAGCCAATGATAGAGCGGCCCATTGATGATGAGCAAGAGAATGAGATGATGAGCAAGAGAATGAGAAGGGGAGTAGAGCAAGGGAGGAAGCCATTGATAGAGGGTGCCATCGATGATGAGCAAGAGAATGAGAAGGGGAGCAGAGCAAGGGAGGAAGCCATTGATAAAGGGCGCCATCGATGATAAGCAAGAGAATGAGAAGGGGAGTAGAGCAAGCGAGGAAGCCAATGATAGAGCGGCCCATTGATGATGAGCAAGAGAATGAGATGATGAGCAAGAGAATGAGAAGGGGAGTAGAGCAAGGGAGGAAGCCATTGAGGAAGGGTGCCATCGATGATGGGCAATCGAATGAGAAGGGGGGTAGAGGAAGGGAGGAAGCCATTGAGGGAGGGTGCCATCGATGAGGAGCAATCGAATGAGAAGGGGAGTAGATCAAGAGAGGAAGCCATTGATAGACGGCGCCATTGATGATGAGCAAGAGAATGAGAAGGGGGTAGAGCTAGGGAGGAAGCAATTGAGAGAGGGTGCCATCCATGATGAGCAAGAGAATGAGAAGGGGAGTAGAGCAAGGGAGGAAGCGATTGAGAGAGGGTGCCATCAATGATGAGCAAGAGAATGATAAGGGGGTAGAGCGAGGGAAGAAGCCATTGATAGAGGGCGCCATCAATGATGAGCAAGAGAATGAGAAGGGGGTAGAGCAAGGGAAGAAGCAATTGAAAGAGGGTGCCATTGATGATGAGCAAGAGAATGCGAAGGGGGTAGAGCAAGGGAGGAAGCCATTGAGAGAGGGTGCCATCCATGATGAGCAAGAGAATGAGAAGGGAATTAGAGCAAGGGAGGAAGCGATTGAGAGAGGGTGCCATCGATGATGAGCAATAGAATGAGAAGGGGGTAGAGCAAGGGAGGAAGGGATTGAGAGAGAGCGCCATCCATGATGAGCAAGAGAATGATTAGGGGGTAGAGCGAGGGAGGAAGCCATTGATAGAGGGCACCATCGATGACGAGCAAGAGAATGAGAAGGGGAGTAGAGCAAGGGAGGAAGCCATTGATAGAGGGCGCCATCGATGATGAGCAAGAGAATGAGAAGGGGGTAGAGCAAGGGAGGAAGCCATTGAGAGAGGGTGCCATCCATGATGAGCAAGAGAATGAGAAGCGGAGTAGAGCAACGGAGGAAGCGATTGAGAGAGGGTGCCATCGATGATGACCAAGAGAATGAGAAGGGGGTAGAGCAAGGGAGGAAGCGATTGAGAGAGGGCGCCATCGCTGATGAGCAAGAGAATGAAAAGGGGGTTGAGCAAGGGAGGAAGCGATTGAGAGAGGGGGCCATCCATGATGAGCAAGAGAATGAGAAGGGAAGTAGAGCAAGGGAGGAAGCCGTTGAGAGAGGGTGCCATCGATGATGAGCAGGAGAATGTGAAGGGGAGTAGAGCAAGGGAGGAAGCGATTGAGAGAGGGATCCATCAATGATGAGCAAGAGAATGAGAAGGGGAGTAGAGCAAGGGAGGAAGCCATTGAGGGAGGGTACCATCGATGATAAGCAATCGAATGAGAAGTGGAGTAGAGCAAGGGAGGAAGCCATTGAGGGAGGGTGCCATTGATGATAAGCAATCAAATGAGAAGGGGAGTAGAGCAAGGGAGGAAGCCATTGAGGGAGGGTGCCATCAAAGATGATCAAGAGAATGAGAAGGGGAGTAGAGCAAGGGAGGAAGTCATTGAGAGAGGGTACCATCGATGATGAGCAAGTGAATGAGAAGGGGAGTAGAGCAAGGGATGAAGCCATTGGTAGAAGGCGCCATTGATGACGAGCAAGAGAATTAGAAGGGGAGTAGAGCAAAGGAGGACGCCATTGAGGCGGGGGCCATCGATGATGAGCAAGAAAAGGAGTAGAGCAAGGGAGGAAGCCAATGATAGAGAGGCCCATTGATGATGAGGAAAAGAATGAGATGATGAGCAAGAGAATGAGAAGGGGAGAAGAGCAAGGGAGGAAGCCATTGAGGGCGGTTGCCATCGATGATGAGCAAGAGAATGACAAGTGGAGAAGAGCAGAGGAGGAAACCATTGAGACAGGGTGCCATTGTTGATGAGCAATAGAATGAGAAGGGGACTAGAGCAAGGGAGGAAGCCATTAATAGAGGGCGCTATCGATGATGAGCAAGCGAATGAGAAGGGGAGTAGAGCAAGGGAGGAAGCCATTGAGGGAGGGTGCCATCGATGATGAGCAAGAGAATGAGAAGGGGAGTAGAGCAAGGGAGGAAGCCATTGAGGGACGGTGCCATTGATGATGAGCAATCGAATGAGAAGGGGAGTAGAGCAAGGGAGGAAGCCATTGAGGAAGGGTGCCATCGATGATGAGCAATCGATTGAGAAGGGGAGTAGAGCAAGGGAAGAAGCCATTGAGGGAGGGTGCCATCGATGATGAGCAAGAGAATAACAAGGGGAGTAGAGCAAGGGAGTAGGTCATTGAAAGAGGGTACCATCGATGATGAGCAGGAGAATGAAAAAAGTAGTAGAGCAAGGGAGGAAGCGATTGAGAGAGGGCGCCATCGATGATGAGCAAGAGAATGTGAAGGGGAGTAGGCCAAAGGAGGAAGCGATTGAGAGAGGGCACCATCGATGATGAGCAAGAGAATGTGAAGGGGAGTAGGCCAAAGGAGGAAGCGATTGAGAGAGGGTGCCATCGATGATGAGCAAGAGGATGAGAAGGGGAGTAGAGCAAAGGAGGAATCCATTGAGAGAGTGGCCATCGATGATGAGCAAGAGAATGAGAAGGGGGTAGAGCAAGGGAGGAAGCAATTGAGAGAGGGTGCCATCGATGATGAGCAAGAGAATGAGAAGGGGAGTAGGGCAAGGGTGGAAGCCATTGATAGAGGGTGCCATTGATGATGAGCAAGAGAATGAGAAGGGGAGCAGAGCAAGGGAGGAAGCCATTGATAGAGGGCGCCATCGATGATGAGCAAGAGAATGAGAAGGGGAGTAGAGCAAGAGAGGAAGCCAATGCTAGAGGGGCCCATTGATGATGAGCAAGAGAATGAGATGATGAGCAAGAGAATGAGAAGGGGAGTAGAGCAAGGGAGGAAGCCATTGAGGGAGGACGCCATCAATGGCTTGCTCCCTTGCTCTATTCCCCTTCTCATTCTCTTGCTCATCCTCGCTGGAGCCCTCTCTCAATCGGTTCGTCCATTGCTTTATTGCCCTTCTCATTCTCTTCCTCATTAACGATGGCACCCTCTCTCAATGGTTTCCTCCCTTGCTCTACTCCCCGTCTCATTCTCTGGCACATCCTCCTTTGAAACTTTGCACTCTCCTCCTTGCACCCTGGTGCCTAGAAACGTGAAATGCAAAGAACAGCAGTAAAAGCCCAAACTATTGGCTTTGCCAATGCTTGTTTGTATCGCCCTGCTTTGATTGAAATCTGCGGCATGGATTGTATGATATAATGGGCTGCCTCAATAGTGCATAACATATTGACCTTTTCATAATCAATGTCTGGACCACCATGTGTTTGGCGTAAGTTGCAAGAATGATCTGTTCTGATATCCCACATCTTGGCGCCCTGTGAAACTCCTAATATTTCCCAACATTCTGACTTTGATGGTTCTTTTCTTTTACTTTGCAATAAGGTCCGCTTATTGTCACCACCGTCTGTTCGTTAAGAGTTAAAGAGAACGAAGAAAAGCAAGAGCGGTGCACGGGGAGCAGTCGCTGGATCACACACCCCACAAGTGAGTAAGGGCTCATTGGTCGTCACCTGACATTAACGTTTGCATGTAGTTTGTGGGTTTCCAAATGCAGACACAGGTGCACACACACCCACGGGCACATGCGAGCACAGCTCACACCAGAGGTTCCAAATACAGCCACATGTGTGGACGAGTGACAGTGAACAGGTCGAGGTTGTACTAATCTAATTATAGAACCTGCCCAATCGCACCACTTTACCCCAACTTTGCTATGTCTGCTCCCTGACCCCACTATCCCTAAAAGGACATTCAAAGGGAACTCCTTGACCCCATGCCTAGCCATGGTCGGGCCCTCTCTTCTCTCTCTTCCTCCTCTTTTAAACAGGCCTTTTCTGACTTCAGTCTTTCTTTCTCGCTCCCCCTTTCACCCACTCATAAGAAAGTATATCCGGGTGTGCGGAAGGTTATTTCTCTGCAGAAGCAGTACTTTGTGCTTTGAATGGTGGGCTGTAATACATCACAGGGGTAACACCCATACCCTTAGACACCAAGAAATCCGCAAGAAAATGGTTTTGTGATGTTAACGGCCTTCCCTAATGAAGGCATACCCCTGCAAGCTCACACCAAAACAAATACAGCCCTCTAGGGAAAAAGGCCCAAGACACACTTGCAAGGATAACAAATATTTATTTCTTACAAAATAGAAGTGCATCAGCAAAGAACTCTGCTTTCGCCGAACGTTCTAAGTTCCCAAGCCACGTACAGCACATTATAAGCACAAACAATGTCACTAATGACATCATAACAAATAGTACAATTCTATAATCCAGATTGGAGGAGCCCTATACATGTAGGGTCTGCTGCATATTGGATATATTGGATGCCAGGCCATTGGTCTGTCTTCATCTGTCCCTCTCCTTCCGCGTGGGTTCTACTGGGCTTGTCATTCGAGATGAAGCTGGCATAACAATTAATTGTGGTTAACACAAATAATGTTATTTTATCGTTGTAACAAGCACCTTGAAGATACAGGGATGAGCTTGTGGGGAGAGCCGAGGTCACACTAACTCACATGCTTCACTCACTCTCAGACAGATCAGCAACTGCAAAGGTCCTCCAGCTTTGTTTTTGGCTATCATTTGTTGCCACCCTGCCCCTTGCTGCACAAATCACGTGACCCATTTCTGAAGACACGATAGCCTTGCCTTCTGATTTTAGTGATCGAACGAGAGGTGTAAAGATTTTATGGGTGGTGGTCTGGGATTGGAGAGTCCTGTGACTGGAGGGGTCTCAGGATAAAAGCATTGGAAAGCTGTATTTCATCTATGGGGTCATTGGGGGAAGAAGGGCCTTGCTATCTGTTCCGCGGGATGGTACTGCCAAGAGGCGCTCTGCTCCCTTCTCATGGCCTTGACGGGCGCATTCTTCCCAGGACGTGAGGGCCTTTTACTCTTAGAACAATGGAGGATCTCTTATACTCTGTGAGACCTGTCTGGGATGGGCTGGGGGCGGTGTTCACGCTCATGCAAGGGATGTAATAATAACATACACAATGGTGTGTGCTGCACTTTGGCCTAAATTCTAAAATGGCTGCCGCTCACCCGCATCTACCACATCGCTTGTAATTCATGCACTAAGGTGATCGCGCACTCTCCTCTGTGTGCACCCCCCTGCTCCCTGGATGTGCTCTCATTGCGTTTAGTTCTCATTCGGTATCGCTTATGGGGGTGGGAAGACCCTCTCTCCTTCCCAACACTATTATTCATTTTTCAACTCTCTGGTCCGTTAAGTCATTTTTGCAAATTGAAAACTGAATTGTAACGGATGAATTTGATTAAACTCATATGAGAAATAGCTGAAAGAAATTAAACTTGCTTGCTAAGGTCATTGTAGTAAGGGTACTGTCAACATTTGGTAAAACATTCTTAGCCTACACATGTTTCGCTCCTGGTTGGAGCTTCATCAGGGTCTAATCACACAGACGATGTTGGTTTAAAGAGTAGGGTTCCTATGATTTTGCATCACATAACTACTGCTGAACCGATAATGTTGCGTGTGTTCATGCAATCTATTCAATTAACAAGGTGGTTCTATCACGGGCATAGTTGATGTAGATACTTTTAGGGTGCTTGACGTTGTACATCAACGGCATGTGAGTGCAGGCCGCAGATGTATAGAAGCGCTTCAACACATCCCTGTACGTGAGCATGCACTCGGCTCAAGGAAAACCTTGCCTCTGAAGCGGTAGAACAGAATTCATGAGTGTACATAAGCAAAAGTCTTCAAAGCTGTGTGTGGTTAGTGGGAAAGTGGAAAACTGCAAAATAGCATTGCTGTTGTGCTAATGCGTGCAGTTGGGAAGTATCTGGTACTGTGTGTGGTAGGTTTTTCAGTGGTACCTCTCGAGAACTCTTGATGTATCTGAGTCAAGAGGGGAGCCTCGAGTACCCATAGTGCGAGGAAGCACTGGTCTGTACTGTGAAATATATAGGTAGATTGGAGGGGTGCAGCATTCTGATGTTTGATCTTTATTGGGAAGGGTATTCAATTGCCACATGTTGGTGGTGACTTAGTTGGCCTGTGTATTGTGTATGTGTGGTATTTATAATGTGCGATCCTAGCTGGAAAGCAATGGAGAGGTGTGCATATGGAACGCACCTAGCAGTTAAAGCAACAGAGCGGTGTGCATAGGGAACGCACCCAATGGTTAAAGCACCAGAGCGGTGTGCTAGGGAATGCACCCGGCGGTTAAAGCAATGGAGCGGTGTGCATAGAGACGCACCCATCGGTTAAAGCAACGGAGCGGTGTGCATAGGGAACGCACCCAGCGGTTAAAGCCACAGAGTGGTGTGCATAGGGAATGCACCCATCGGTTAAAGCCACAGAGCGGTGTGCATAGGGAACGCACCCATCGGTTAAAGCAACAGAGCAGTGTGCATAGGCAACACACCCAGCGGTTAGAAGTAAGTGTGCATGTACCAGAGGAGCTGGAATGGTTTGTGGGATACATTAAGATGTCTCATGTGAGCCCCCAGGCACCCATCACCCGAGCAGGCACTCTTTCGCTGCCTAGAGTGGAACCTTTGCACATAACATTCCATCTCTCATACCACAACATTCCCACAGCATTCTCTCTTACATCTACATCATAGGTTTCATGCATACATCCACGCACATTAGAGCCCTTTTACATCCCTTTTGCTGTTTTGTGACTGTAGAGAAAACATGCACATTTGAATTCTGCATTTCTTTCATCGTATGCAGCTTATAAACTGTGTAGCATTTAGTTAAGTAACAGTGTCACTTTAATGCAGTGACACTTACTCCTTTGCTTGCATCAGTCTGTCCTAGTAAGTGTGAATGTAAAATGCGTTGGGATGCAAAGGCCACCATACACACATTAGCAATATTTGGTAAATTTTCTTTTTTTTATTAAAATTATATAGTTTATACATAAACTTTTCATTTGGATTGCATAAGACGTTTCTCATTATTTAGAGATTACAGCGTACAGGACGAAAGCTTGTTATTTTGTCCTTTAAGGAGTTTTAGCCATCTAGTGTCGCCTTGTTCTTGTTTGTCAAGCTGGGATGTACGTGAAGACTGCGTACCTGTTTTCTTTGATGTAGATCTTGTTGGGGCCGCCAGGCTGTAGCCAGCTGAATGACGAGTGTGTGACTCGGGGAACCCGCCAATCCACCACCCAAATGGTACAGGGTGGAGGATGGACAGACTCCCAGCGTCACGGAAGGCACTCTCCTGATTAACGTGACGGTGGGACTGTGCAAGCACAGACAGGAGAGGCAGCAGTCAGGTTGAAGATTCGATACAAGGTGAAGTCCAAGGTGAACGCGGGATCACACCAAACAAAGACTAAGTCGGGGCACCAATCCGCAGGAAGACACTTTCAGGCGAACTTCAGGTAGCTGGTTTGGAGATGGCTGACTAGCCCGATGGTCTGTAGATCCAAAAAGGACGAGGCACCAGGCAGGACCAGACAGGAAAAGGGGAACCAGATAGGGAAGGGAAACCAACAAGGGAGAGCCCAAGGAATAGGGAAAAAGACAAAGGCCCAATTGGTCCCAGGAGAGTCAGAGGGGAAACTGGAGCCAAGGGAACCCAGGACGAGAACAAGGAACCCAGGCGACTGGAGGTCAAGTAGAGCAAGTGGAACCAAAGAGACCCTTGGGCAAAACTGGGCACCCAGGCAGGCAGAAGGCAAGCAGGACAAAAAGGACCCAGGGTTGAGCAGGGCACCCAGGCAGGCTGGAGGCAAGGCAAGGCAAAAGGGCCCAAGAGGACCCAGGGTTGAGCAGGGCACCCAGGCAGGCTGGAGGCAAGGCAAGGCAAAAAGGGCCCAAGAGGACCCAGGGTTGAGCAGGGCACCCAGGCAGGCTGGGGGCAAGGCAAGGTGGAAGCAGGGACCACACGAAACCAGGAGTGAGCAACACGAACGAAGCTTCCGCGTTGAGACGCGGTTAGCTTCTGCTTGCGGTTCCCTTTTATGGGCCGCCGGCACCCGCGAGGCCTGAAACGCAAGCCGTTTCATCTCCGGGTGCCGGCGGACCCGAAACGAGGCTTGGAAGGCAAGCCCTTCCCAAAGCGCAGGCCCAATCTACGGCGCATGCGCGGAACCGAGACAGAGGTTTCCCGTGCATGCGCCGCAACCCTCCAGCAGCGGTTCCAGAAGCTCTCCTCCTGGCTGCTCCCCAGGCGCGAAAGCGTGGGTAGATCCGCCAGGAAGGAGAAGGGAGAGCGATCGCAACGGACCTCGGTCTCCCCAAAAGTGGCGTGACACTATGCCCCCTCCCAGGAAGACCCGGGGCCCCGGGTTTCCAAGGAAACCGATCATAGAACTCTCGCACCAGGCGGGGAGCGTGCACATGCTGATGAGGTTCTCAAGTATGATCACAAGCCGGGTACCCTTTCCAATCCCCCAACAAATGAAGCACCCCCCTGTGATAGCGGGCATCGCAAATCTCCTGAACCTCGAATTCTGGGACCCCTTGGACGAGGACAGAGGCAGGGCGAGGGCAGGACCGACCATAGGGATCGGTCACATAGGGCTTCAAAAGGGAGACATGGAAAACAGGGTGTACATGCCAAGAGGGAGGCAACTGGAGACGGAGGGCTACGGAGGATAACCGTTCGGTTATCGTGAACGGACCAAAATACCGGGGAGCTAGTTTAACCGGTAAATTGCGAAGTGGCAAGATTTTGGAGGACAGCCACACCTTATTCCCCACTTGAAAATCTGGTTCCAAACTCCTTTTCCTGTCAGCCTGGGCCTTCATCCGTTCCTTGGCTCTCTTCAGAATCTCACGTGCCAATTCTTGTTGTCATTGAATGGTTGAGACCAGGACATCAGCAGACGGAACAGTACTGGTGGGCACAGGATGAAACGGCACCAATTTAGGATGTTGACCAGTAGAGCAGAAGAATGGGCTGATTCCAATGGAAGCATGCACAGTGTTGTTGTAGGATACTTCTGCGAGATCTAAGCATGCCTTCCAGTTGGACTGAGTGGCGTTGGCAAAACAACGGAGGTACTCCTCCAGGGTCTGATTAGTCCTTTCAGTAAGCCCGTTGGTCTGCGGGTGATAACCAGAACTCAATGCTCTACGTATACCCAGATGACTACACACCTTGTTCCAAAATGCTGAAAGATATTGAGAACCACGATCCGAGATTATCTTTTCTGGGAGACCATGTAATCGATAGATTTCGTGGAGAAAGACTGAAGCCATCTGAGCGGCCGTAGGGATCTTGTGGAATGGGATGAAATGAGCATATTTGGTGAAGCTGTCGACCACAACCATGATGCAAGTATACCCGTCAGAGGGAGGTAGATCAACCACAAAATCAGTGGTGATAGTATGCCATGGGTATGGTGCTAATTCAGTTGGTACCAGCAATCCCAGAGGCCGTCTTCTTGGGACCTTACATTGGGCACAGACGGGACAACTCTCGATGTATCTCTGAACGTCGGTAGCCCACCTAGGCCACCAAAATTGTCGGGATATCAGTTCACGTGTAGCTCTCATCCCTCGATGCCCTCCAATGGGTGAATCATGAAACCCATGCATTATGCCCTCTCGAATCGTACCCTCGGGAATGTAAAGCCTCTTCCAGAAAAACAGAAGTCCATCATGTTCCGATACGGACTCACGCCGAAGAAGGGCCGATCTTTCAGGATCCGTCCAGGTGGCGTCAGCGATAGACTGTAGATGAGATGACAAAGTCAATAAGAAATGTTGAGGGGAAATCAGTGGCTGATCCAAGCTGGGCGTTTCTTCCTATTTTTCCAGGGATCGAGAGAGAGCGTCCGCTTTCAAGTTAGCAGTTCCTGGAATGTATGTAACGTGAAACACAAATGGGGAGAAAAAGAAGGCCCACCTAGCCTGTCGGGGCGTTCGGCATTGCAAGGAGCGTAGATACTGCAGGTTGCGATGATCAGTACGAACCTCCACCGAAAAACGGGCTCCAAGTAGATGATGCCTCCATTCCTCAAACGCGGTTTTTATAGCCAACAGTTCCCGCTCGATAACCGCATAATTTCTTTCACTGGGACTCAGCTTGCGTGAGAAGTAGGCCACCGGATGTTCAACGGAAGTTTCTGGATCTTTCTGCAGAAGAACTGCACCAACAGCAAAGTTCGATGCGTCTGCTTCTACGATATAAGGTAGATCATCCTGAGGGTGGCGCAGAATCGGGGCGGCCATGAAGGCCGACTTCAAGGTGTCAAACGCCTGAGAAGCGAGAGAATCCAACCTGAAAGTGATCTTACTGCTGGTCAGCCTGGTAAGGGGCGCTGAGATTTGAGAGAACAGTGGGATAAAGCGCCTGTAAAAGTTTGCGAATCCCAAAAAGCGTTGTAGAGATTTTACATCATGGGGTTGTTTCCACTCCTGAATGGCTTGTACCTTCTTGGGGTCCATCTCTATCCCATCCTGATTGATCACAAATCCCAAGAATTCAATACTGGATAGGTGAAAACTGCATTTCTCAGCCTTTGCGAATAGGTGGTTGAAAGACAAACGTCGAAGGACCTCACGTACATGTCTCACATGTTCTTCGATGGATCTGGAAAAAACCAAGATATTGTCCAAATATATCCAGACTGACAAACCAATGAGATCACTAAAGATGTTGTCCATAAACCGTTGAAAGATAGCTGGGGCGTTGCACAGACCGAATGGCATGACTCTATACTCAAAATGCCCAAATAATGTCTTGAAAGCCGTTTTCCATTCATCCCCGTTCTTGATGCGTACCAGGTGATACGCTCCACGTAAATCCAGTTTGGTGAAGATCCGGGCAGTATGTAGGGTTTCCAGGATATTGCGAATCAATGGAAGTGGATATCGGTCTTTAGCTGTTATGTCATTTATTTCTCGATAGTCAACACAAGGTCTCAAGGTGCCCTCCTTTTTCTTCACAAAGAACAAGGGAAACCCTGCGGGAGACTTAGACGGAACTATGTATCCTTTCTGTAAACAATCCGACAAGTAATCCTGAAGCACTTGTTTCTCATCCCGTGTTAAAGCGTATAGTTTCCCAAGGGGAATCACGCAGTCTGGTAACAACTCGATTGAACAATCAAACGAGCGATGTGGTGGTAGAGGTATATCGCCCGGTTCAGAAAACACGTGCTCAAAATCGGCGTACTCCTGAGGAACATGAGAGATGGAACACACACGGACCCCACTACCATTAGAGTTCAAGGGGGTCGAAGGAGCCCGGGTCGGAGCGGACAAACAGCACTTCTGAGCACAAACTGCAGAGGAAAAGGTCAGGGTGTGCGTTCTCCAATCAATTACCGGATTATGGTGTTGCAGCCATGGTAAGCCCAGAACCACCTTGTAGGTGGGGGACTTAATGACGTCCAAAGCGAGATCTTCAAGATGGTTGGAAATCTGAAGAGGTAGACCCACTGTGAATTGTCAGACAGGCCCAGAGGACAAAGGAGTTCCGTCGATGACTTCCACGGGCAGAGCAGTGGATCTGGACAAGAGTGGAATCCGATTCACAGAGGCAAATGTTTCATCAATATAATTGCCGGAAGCCCCGCTATCCAACAGAGCAAACACCTCCAAACTTCTGCCAGGCAACTTGATTCAGATCTTCAGAGTCTGTAGCACCACGGGTTGCATGGGATGTAGAACTGAACAGAACGTGGAAAGGTCTGAAGAAAGAGGGGGACCTGTCGCTGCCTTCCCAATACACGACTTGTCCTCTAGTTTTCCGCCTTCTTCTTCTGGGATCGTAAAGGGCACGTACCCAGAAAATGCCCAGCAGCTCCACAATAGAGACATAGACGTAACGTTCTTCTTCGTCTTCTCTCTTCCTCTGATAAAGGACCTCTCATAGCTCCTAGTTGCATAGGCTCTGGTCCGGATTCAGTAGGCCCAAATGATCCGGCAGGTAAACTGGTCGTTCTGGAACTGCCCCTCTCGAACCGACGTCTCTCTGCCTTCCGTTCTGCCAGTCTCTGATCAATTCGGAGCACCTGCTCGATTAGGTGTTGAAGAGTCTCTGGTTCGGGTATATGGAGTAACTCATCCTTGAACTCCTCTCTTAGCCCACGACGAAACAGAGTTTTTTGTGTGATTTCTGGCCATTGGGAATTGGTTGCCAGTAAACGGAAGCGACTAATGTATGTTATTATGTCGGCGTTCCCCTGTTTCACATCCATCAACTGGTTCTGCGCAGCGGAGGCCAGGTTGGGCGTCTGGAAAACCTCAAGGAATGCTTTTTCAAAAGCTGCAAAGTCATTCAAAATTGGGCTATTGGTAACCACAAACGGAGTTGCCCAGGCCAGAGCATTGCCAGTCAAATTCCCCAAGATATAACCAATCTTGGCCTTATCATTGTTGAAATGAGTCGACCTGAAAAGAAAATGGATTCGACAATGATTACAGAATTCCGCTACTCGTCGCGGGTCTCCATCAAACTTGATGGGCGTTGTGTGTGCCAACCACCTGTGAGGTACTCAGAACCCCTTGGGTTATCATTTGGCGTAGAGTTTGATTTTCCTGGCGGAAGGCGATCATCTCCGCCCTGAGTGCTTGTAACTCATTCCGCACTTCTTGCGAATCCTCCATCTCAAGGTCTGAAGGCAGGCGTCTCAATCTGTCAAGCTGGGATGTACGGGAAGACTGCGTACCTGTTTTCTTTGATGTGGATCTTGTTGGGGCCGCCAGGCTGTAGCCAGCTGAATGACGAGTGTGTGACTCGGGGAACCCGCCTCTCCACCACCCAAATGGTACAGGGTGGAGGATGGACAGACTCCCAGCGTCACGGAAGGCACTCTCCTGATTAACGTGACGGTGGGACTGTGCAAGCACAGACAGGAGAGGCAGCAGTCAGGTTGAAGATTCGGAACAAGGTGAAGTCCAAGGTGAACGCGGGATCACACCAAACAAAGACTAAGTCGGGGCACCAATCCGCAGGAAGACACTTTCAGGCGAACTTCAGGTAGCTGGTTTGGAGATGGCTGACTAGCCCGATGGTCTCTAGATCCAAAAAGGACGAGGCACCAGGCAGGACCAGACAGGAAAAGGGGAACCAGATAGGGAAGGGAAACCAACAAGGGAGAGCCCAAGGAATAGGGAAAAAGACAAAGGCCCAATTGGTCCCAGGAGAGTCAGAGGGGAAACTGGAGCCAAGGGAACCCAGGACGAGAACAAGGAACCCAGGCGACTGGAGGTCAAGTAGAGCAAGTGGAACCAAAGAGACCCTTGGGCAAAACTGGGCACCCAGGCAGGCAGAAGGCAAGCAGGACAAAAAGGACCCAGGGTTGAGCAGGGCACCCAGGCAGGCTGGAGGCAAGGCAAGGCAAAAGGGCCCAAGAGGACCCAGGGTTGAGCAGGGCACCCAGGCAGGCTGGAGGCAAGGCAAAAAGGGCCCAAGAGGTCCCAGGGTTGAGCAGGGCACCCAGGCAGGCTGGGGGCAAGGCAAGGTGGAAGCAGGGACCACAGGAAACCAGGAGCGAGCAACACGAATGAAGCTTCCGCGTTGAGACGCGGTTAGCTTCTGCTTGCGGTTCCCTTTTATGGGCCGCCGGCACCCGCGAGGCCTGAAACGCAAGCCGTTTCGTCTCCGGGTGCCGGCAGACCCGAAACGAGGCTTGGAAGACAAGCCCTTCCCAAAGCGCAGGCCCAATCTACGGCGCATGTGAGGAACCGAGACAGCGGTTTCCCGCGCATGCACCGCAACCCTCCAGCAGCGGTTCCAGAAGCTCTCTTCCTGGCGGCTCCCCAGGCGCGAAAGCGCGGGTAGATCCGCCAGGAGGGAGAAGGGAGAGCGATCGCAACGGACCTCGGTCTCCCCAAAAGTGGCGTGGCATTGTTTTTGGGAGATCTTGAATAGGTCTCTAAAGAGGTTTCTCTTGTCGACTAGTGCAGGACATATCATAATTAGATGGTTAAGAGACTCAGGTATCTCTTTGTTCTTGCAAAAGCGACAGAAATGTTCCTCTTTCAGTAAATATCGAATTTGAGATAATCTTTGTCTGGTGGGAAGGATATTTAATCGCATTTTCATGAAAAATGTGCGGATAGTTGGATCCCGAAAAAGTTCCAAGTAATGTGGAAGTTCATTCAATGCTCGTATGTCAATCGGGCATTGTAGATTCGTTGAGTAGCTTGCCTTCACTGCCATTGTTTTGGACCAATCATTGCGCTGTAGCTTGAACTTTGCACGCTGTGGGCGATTTATCAGCATTTCATCCGTAATATCTTCCTTTGCCATTTGGTTAAACAGTTCAGTCTTCCATGTTTTCAAGATGGTGTTATGCATTGCCTGTGGAGTTATTTTAAGGATTTGCATTGCTGGAATAGGATCTTCATTTATGACCTTACACAGAAGATCCAACTGCTTCCAGCAGACTAGTGAGGCTAGTGATTGTAGGACTACCTCAAAACGTAATCTAGTTATAGGATATATCCTTGAGAGATGTAAAATTTTCTGCCAGAATAATGCTTCTAGCTTATGCCAGTTTATGTTAGTGGCAGTGATCATTGCGTCGCTCCCATAAGTAATAATGGGGATTACCTTCTGGCGGTAAAACACTATGATCGGTTTCGCAGAAAATGTTCCGTAGCGCTTTTCTAGCATCACACCTTGGCATGCCAGCATTTGGATTTTACTTTCTAGAGTCGTCACCCAGGCAGTTTCATCCTTATGTTGGTTTAGTAATATTTAAAGAAGGTAACTGTGTCCATCACTTTTTTGTCTAGTATAAAGTTTGTTGATTTGTTTCGGTTAGATGTCTAGTGATGATTAGTTGCTGCCATGATTTTGTTTTTTTTGTTATTAATCTGGAGTTCGTTATTGATCATGTATGATTATGTCATACGTAAATTCTCCTGTAGTCCAGAGGGCGTTTTATGTAGGAGTACGATGTCGTCGGCATACATAAGGTATATAATCGGGAGTGAATTTATCTTCGGCGGATTGAGGTTTGCAGGGTTGATATTCATGGAGTAGTCAGCAGTATATAGGTTATACAGTGTCGCCGCTAAGGGGAACCCCTGTTTTAGGCCGTTCCATGTTCTTATGGGCTCCGTGGTGGTTCCTTCTTTCGTCAGCCTGATCGAGACTGTAGTGTTGGAATATAATAGTTTGATTGGTTCGCTAATTTCTGGAGGGCAATTCCATTTGGCAAGTTTTTCCCACAAGATGGACCTGTTTATGGCGTCAAAAGCCATGTGCAGGTCTATGAACGCTGCATAGACGGGCACGTTGTTTCTTATGGCTTCGTGTTTTAGCAAATTTAGGATTAGGAGATTTACGATACTTCCCACGTTAGGGGTGAAGCCGGTTTGCCGACTATCAAATTGGTTTGAAGCTTTCGCCCATGTAGTCAATTTTTTGGAGAAGGTATGAAGCAAACAATTTTCCCAATGGATCGAACAGGGCAATTGGTCTAAAGTTGGCAGGATTATCTCTGTCGCCCTGTTTATAAATTGGGATCAGAACCGCTTTGTTCCACGTAGTTGGTAATAACTTTACTGCATTGATTAGAGTTAGTATGAGATCCATTAGGTTCGCCCAAGTCTCCGGGTCACGTTTCAGGGCAGCATTGGATAACCCATCTGGTCCAGGTGCTCTAGAGGCAATGTAATCTTTCAAGGCAACAAACTGAATCACCAAAATAAATGCCTTGGCTTTTTCAGACTGCTTACTTTATCTCCAAAGCTCTGACTGTTGAACATGCAACAGCAGAATGTTTTTCTTTATCGAACTCAAAAGGTTTTCTCAAATCACACACAAGAACACGATACATGGCCTTGCCAAGCAATGACTACAACAGGTGCCTCATCACACAATTTATTTTGTTGTGCGTCTTGAAAGCACAGTACTAACATTCAGATGTGAATTATTTGGAGTCACCTCACTTTGCATTCTGTGGGAATAGAAGGGCAGTTGGTTAAAAATGTTTTGTTTACCTGTTTAGTTACAAGTATCCAATAGCCTATAATAGGTCAAAGACTGGCCTGGTTCATATCATTATAATAAAGACGTTGCCCTGATGAAATAAATGTAACTTCTTTAGTTGGACAGACCCTTGTCCTAGGCTCACACGTATAATGTGCAGGACCACCATACCAGGGTATCAGGTAATATTGTCCCTGTATATAATGTCGCCATACATGTAGTCGCCGGAAAATGGCATAGGCAACATTATATATGGGGACAATATATGGGGTAAATGGGAGTAGGGGTGTCCCCTGGTCCCTTTAAAACAAAAAACTAAAATTCAGGGGTTGCGGGGGTGTCCCTCACAGGATATGTATGATAATGTCTCCGCAAAAAAACAGCGACATTCTTGTATGGCGACATTTTTGCGGGGACCGGAACCCCTACCAGGACATCCTGTCTACACCACTTCCAGTGAGTTAGAATATTCCAGAACTGGACGAGCCGGGTATCAAACCCATGCTCGCCCTGAGCTGTATGTCTGAATGGCTTATGCACGCAGGGGTGTGAGTGGGGTGCAGAATGTGTATCTTCATCAGAAGGGCATCACTTGCAGTACTTCTGGAAGTTTCCTGCAAATGTCACACCAGGATGGAAGCTGGGTAGTGTAGGCCGGCAGGGAAAGCTCACTGAGCAGGATTTCATCATGGACTTCTCTCTTCTTACAGGCGATACAGCAGCCGATCCGGATTTGCATTTTGCAGTGAGTCATGCAGCACCTCAGCACGCAAACCACGCTCAGGACTCAGAAAGAAGGCAACACCATGAACGTCTTAAAGCAGGTGAGAAAGTAACCGGAGCACTATCGTATTGTCAAAAGGTTTAAATTGCACCTTAATCATGCTTAGAACATGACGGGATGCGGCATGAGAGCCTGTATAAATAGTGATTGTATTTGTCATTAGAGCAATACACGGCCAGGGAGCAGAATTTATTCAAAAGACATTCTCCATCTACAAACCCACCAGAACCCTAAGATCCTGTGAGGACATCCACCTAGAACCCAAACAATACTCAAAGAAAAAACTGGGTGCGTCAGCATTCTCATGCCTAGCGAGGAAACTATGGACCTCCCTGCCCAAGGAAATCCGCAACATGAAGGACCAATCAAAATTCAGAAAACTCCTTAAAGCCTGGCTCTTCAGATGCGAACACAATGAAACCGACTAAACAGTGCCTCCACACCTCGTAACACACCTAGTACTGGAAAAAGAGAAGCAGCACAAAATAACAAAGGAATGAGGAATAGGACTGGAAAAAGAGACCTAAGCAGAAGCCCTCCCTAGTCCCCAAAGAGAAACTAATAATGAACAGGAGAAGCTGGTAGACCTGTTACGAATAGGCAAGAGAAGGAAGCTCAAGGGAAACCGGGGGAGGGAAATTTCAGTAAAGGGAGACTCCCAGCCTAGGCACACCCCACTAAGAACCACCAAATAAACTGGAGTAATGCACCTGACCTTCCCCAATAGATAATAGACAACGCCTGAAGGATAATGAGGAAGACGATGAAACATTCTCTGCAGATCACGCTAAGGCCAGTAAACGCACCACCCACCCAGAAATATAGCCAGTACTATGATATCAGACAGCCTAATGAACCCCGGAGACACTTAGGCATCACAACCGATGTGGCAAAACCCAGAAAACGTAACTAGGGGCAGACAAAGATCACAAATACCACAGGTGACGAAGCAAGAGGAATCTCACAGGCAGGAAATCTGTCGCACTTAGGTGGATTTCTGGGGTGGGAACCGCAATGCACTGGGAAGGATATCAGGGATAGGAAATCTTGCACAATTAGGCGGATTTCAGACGTAGGAAATGGGATGCACTGAGAGGGGGCTCAAGACAGGGGGAAGTGAGACGCACTCAAATGGATTTCCGGGTAGAAGGTGTGACGCACCTGAATGGACCTCAGGGGTAGGAAGTGAACACATTTGGATGGAGTTTCAAGTGGGGAGGCGGTATGCGACAAAAATTGGATTGATAGCCAGGGTGTGGGGAGTGGTTCACTGGGGTGAACTCCTCGGGAGAGAGGGTGGCGCACCAGGATGGGTGCCTGGAGTGAAAGATGGAGAGAACTTGGGTAGACTTAAGGGGGGGTAATTGTGGATTGCTTGAATGGATTTCAAGGACCTTCGCCAACAATCATTACTAACAAACTTGTCTGCATATACCTTGCAAACTTTGAACTTGACACAACCAGACCTCTACAGCACCACAACCCGCACCTAGTTCACAACACCACAACAACAAAACAAACCACACATAGCTTCGCACAATAGCAAATGCCGGCCAACTCCCGAAAACCGCACCTATGATCAGTGAACGGTGTCTCCGAACTGAAGCTGCCAACCGCACATCACAGCTTTCTTGCTCTTTTTCCACTCAATCCTATTAACAACCCACCCTCCCGCCTTGTATTACAGATCCACGTGAGCGCCCGGAGACTACGCAAGTGGCATTGGTGCGCAATATAAAAGCCATTAACATTAACACCCAGGGCAGAGGCGCTGGGCAATCAGAGGACAGGAACACAGGCCATTAATCACCTGTGTTCTCTTCTGCCCTACTGTGCCACTCGCCCAGGTTTGCCATTATATGCCCCTCTGCATACATACACAGCCCCGCGGCTATGACCTCCACTCTCAGCCCTAGAAATGGTAAAGGGTCTTACTCCCTTTACTAATTCTGGGACAAAAAATGGCTAAACACATAAGTCGCAGCTGCAATTTAACTTAAAGCAGTGTTTTTAGTGGAGTGCAGATTTGAGGAGGGCCTCTAACAAGGGGGAGTAGCCTAAGTGGGGGTTGGGGGGTGGGGAGAGGGAGTGGGGGGTAGTGGGAGTAAAGGAGGAGCAGCGCAGCACATTGGTGCGCCCCAACCTTTTGTTTCTTAATCACTGACTCCAGCGCGGGGGTCGGGCCGGTGATTAAGAAACAAAAAGGGAAGTTTCACCAAAAGAATTGGTAGCAGTGCACCCTGCCTCCTATTCTTTCTTTGAGAGGGGTACCAAACCCACCAGACAGCCCTTTAACTCAACATAGCCATGTGGTTAAAGTGCTGCCTACAAGGTCAGGCCTCTCTGATTATCTAAGCAGAAGTTCCGACACCACAGGCAGCCCTTTAAGCACGTGGCCCTGTTAAGCTAAAGGGCAGCCTGAGGACTGCCAGGGCTCTGCCCCAGCTAGCCTCGGCCCACTTAAAGCCCTGCCTAGAAGGAATATAGCACCAGAGATGAAAGTCCAAGATGCTAGTAGCGATAAAGAGAGCGGTCTGGGCCAGGTAGGGCCTATAACAGCCCATAGTACTCATAAGGCCTCCACGGCTCCTACTGCTGGACCATTACTGGATTTTCACACACCAGAAGGCAGTGTTTATCACTATGTTAATATTAAATACCTTTTTTCCAATTCACTCCTAAATTTCACAGATATTACTTTTGTTAACAATGCCACACTTGTTTCTTATTTAAATAATCGCTTGCCGGCTCTGCGCAATATTTTACACATGGAACAATTCAGATACAAATATCTATATAAAGACGTGAAACAGCGCATGTGCAAGCAAAAATAAGCACAGAAATTCAGTGAGTTCTAAACGCTTTCCTGAATTGTAGCAAAGAGGGAGGAAGAGAAAAAGAGACTTCCAAGCTGGTGGTGCTGCTGCAGTAAATGGCTGAGCAGAGAAAGGATTATGTCAAACTCTATGGCCATGTAGGCGAAGGAAGCAATCGCTTCCGGTGTGTCGCTGGCCACCAGGCAGGGACGACGTCAGGTGTTGCTAGGTCTGGAAGAGATCCGAGGCTAAGCTAATATCGCGACTGTCTCAGCTCAGGGCTAGCTAGCCCCTGAGCTTCTATCCAGGGCTGCAACCAAAAGACCCGGGACTATAGCCCCCTCATCCCCCTCACCTTGTTAGCAACTCCTCTGCGTCTGAACCCCGAGACTCAAGGGCCCCCCTAGAAACTGCCCCCATGTTGCCAGTCAGCAAGCAGTCTGTGGGGAGCAGCCCTGAGATCTTGCAAGACTGCAATAATATCTGTCATTTATAACACGCCTGTACACAAGTGTTTCTAGGCGCCCAAGACAAGGGAGGGAAGACAAAGGGAGGACAAGAACAAACAATCGTACTAGCCCTTGCGTCATTCAGATCGTGCAAGTGCTATGACGTAAAGTGCAGGGGGAAGGGAGGAGGGGGAGTGCAAGGGAGAGGGGATGTGAAGTGCAGTCAGGACAGCAATGCTCTGAGTGAGTGCAGCCAGGGCAGCAGGACTCTGGGTAAGTGCAAGGAGGCAGCAGGGCAGTACAGGTGACAGATTCAGCCTCTAAGTGTGCGGTGTACCCCGAGGCAGTGCAGGGAAGACTTAGAGGAGCGCGGGAAACCTAGTAGACTCTGATGCTAGCCAAGCAACCAGTCAGAGCAGTAGACAAGTAGGACAGCAGGGGGGAGAGAGAGAAAGCAGAGGAGAAAAGGAAGGTCTTGAACGGCTTCCGGAACTTCAGGTGGTCCGGCTCAGGTTTGAAAGGGGCAGGGAGGCCCTTCCAGTGGGAGACACCTGCAGAGGAGAGAGATCTACCCCCCCACTCTCTGCGTGGAGAAGCGTCTGACCCTCAGGGAGTTTGAGGTAGCTGAGCGAAGGGCTCGGGAATGAGAAGGAAGGTATTTTGGAAGAGAAAGTTGGATGTAGGGCGGACCCCAGCCCCGGCCCCAGAAAGCCTTGTGGATGATGCAAAGGGCCTTGAACTTGATCCTTGCAGCCACCAGGAGACAGTGCAGAGACTTTAGGGCTGGAGAGATATGACCGCTGGGGTTGAGGCCAAGTCTTGCAGTCCTTTTCTGGATTATTTGTAGAGGGAGGAGAGTAGAGGAAGGCAGATTGAGAAAGAGACTGTTGCAGTAGGCCAGCCTAGAGAGAAACAGGGCTCTGGAGACAGTAAGCTTCTCAGGGAAAGTGAGAAAAGGAAGGTTACCTTTGAGGAGGTGCAGCTGGTACTGGGTCTTCTTGGCAATGTCTGTGATGTGAGGAGAGAAGGAAAGAGTGGAGTCAAAGATGACACCAAGGTTTTTAGCCTCACAGGAAGGTAAAGGAAGAGGGCCACGAAGGGGGCCAGAGTGAGGGAGGCAAAACGGGAGCAGGAGTCCCAATGAGAAGGCTCTCTCCCTTACTGGCATTACGGCAGTGATCGTTGGGGGCGCACCAAACCTGAATCACGGATAGACAGTCAGGAATGAGCAAAAGAGAAGAAGAGACTGAGTGGAGTCTGAAAGAGAGCTGAGTATCATCCGCATAAGACTGAAAGTTAGAGCGGAAGGTAGAGACCAGGTAGACATTGTAGAGCCAGGGTGAGAGTATAGAGCCCTGGGGAGCACCACATGTTGAGAGAGAGGTGGTGGAGAGAAAGGACCCAAGTTGGACCTGAGAGGTTTTGCAAAAACAAAAAAGAAGCAGTGTACACGATAATGGAGCGCTCGCCACAGTGCGCTGGTTGCACCTTATTGAAGCACTACTGAGAAGCTGTATTCCCCGAATTGCTGTGTTATTGCCTGAATGACAAGGGTTCTCATCGGTGTCCTGCTCAGAAAAAGCTTTCAAAAATGGTTGTCCTCACTTTTCTGTAGTTAACAAAGCAACTCCTCCTGTGAAACTAAAACTATTATGCTATGGAAACAAAAAGAAGATCACGGCAGACACAGAAATGGATAATAGGAATGCATGTTTATTTATGCATGGCAATAGTCACTAATCACTACCAAGCAATGAGCACTCTCTAGCAATGAATGCTTCAGCACAGCTTCTCTCTAGCTCTGCTCTACCCAACTACTGACTCTCTCCTGAACAGCACATAAATCTACTTTTATACAGAATAGCATTGTACTGATGATGCATTTTACATTTTACAGGCGTAGAAAGCAGTCTATGGCAACCAGCATTTTCAACTCCGTGCGTGCATACATCATTTCAACATAGCCGTGATCTGTACAGGGACACAGAGGCATGTTCTCGTATAATATTCTAAGAACAGCAAGCATATCGCTAACATACTTTCTTTCTCGCATCGAGACAGTCTAACTGCAGAATGAAAACAAGCAGTCAAGGTTATATCTTACAGTCTGCCAAGAGACAGATTTATTTTGAAAACATCTACACACACTGTGTTCAGCTGCAAACACATTTGCTTTTGCCTTTCGCGCTCAGCAAAAACCTAATTCATAATAGACAAAAAACAGACCACATTCTAGCGCTTAGAAACACAGAATGTGCGCTATACAAAATAACAAGCTAAATATATCTTTCTACATGGCTCTCAGCAAATGTCGATCTATGAGAGCTCAAAACAAACTATAATACTAAAGAGAGCTTATACTAAATGGATGCATAAATGAATGGATGAATGGATTCGCCCGTGCTAACTTAACCATGAAAATGCAGATTGACACTCGAGGACTGCCTCATAGCGATTGGCTAGCTCCATACTTCAAGAGCCAATTGACTTTGCCAACAGTCGGAAGCCGGCCCCTGCAGTCAACGGCCCCGTTTCTAAGGCCCCCTGTCTGAGTGTGCTGGAGTGACGAGCTCTTCTCCATGAAATCTGTTTCACATCCAAAGGAAGCCCTGCCTGCATCCAGCTGTCATGGTAAGCCCCACCTGGTACACATACCCCCTCCTTATAATCCAACCACCATTTGCTCCTCAGCACAACCCACTCTAGTTGCTGTATTACTGGTTTGATTCATAGCTTGTAATTGCTTCTACTGTAATTGTATTCTTGTTGTTATAATGTACAGCGCCTTGGCGTAAAGCACTATATAAACAAAATAAACATAAACATAAACATTAACTTTAAACTGTCTTTCCACCAGTGCTAATCTGCATTTGCTCATTACCTTCTAAAACTGCTCAAAGCAAATGCATTGCTTTGCTCACCATGGATTTTAGAAACATTTATTCCGGGGACTGGATTTAACAATTGATTTCAGATGTTGGCTTTTAAACAACGTATTTTAGATGTGTCCGCCAAACGCAGAATGAGGGCCATACCCTTTTAAGGTAGCGTGTTGGAACACGCGAGGTCATTGTCATCTACAAACCTCAATAAAATTACTATCTGAACAATATGCAGTAATTGCTTTACAAGAGACTTGGTATATCGAACCCCCTACATGGGATAATTTCGATATTGCACTCCTATCAGCAAAGGCCGGAACTCGTGGACGGCCTTCGTCGGGCCAAAGCTGTTAACAAGAAACATGGCTTCAAAGTGGAGGCCTGGAGAAACATTAACATCTTCATTCAGCTGGTGAAAATCACGTGTTTAAATCATGTGATAGCATTTATAAACATTTATCGCAACCCGGCAGGTTTAACTGATGAAGCATTTTTTGAAGGCCTGATTGAGTTATTAGATGTAATATCAGTAACCAATGGCATTACAGAAACCATCATAGCTGGCGATTTAAATCTAGATTGCTTATCTTCCAGCTCGAAAAGCAAGATAAGGGCCATCTCTACTTGGTCCAACCTCATGACTGTTAGGAACTTTAGAATAGTAAATGGTGCAGTTGAGAGAGATATACCCCCAAAATATACTTGGCAGCATGATTCAAGCCAAAGCACTATTGATTACTTCTATGTAGAGCAGCACCTGTTCAGTAGAATTCTTCTTTTTGAAATAATTCCTCAGTCACAAAGCGATCATCACCTTCTCTCCTTGGAGCTCAACTGGTCAACTGGAAACCTAGCTAATGAATGGATAAAACAACACCTAGAGGTTAACAATTCTAAAAATCATTTGAAATGGACCCAAGGAAATCTATGGAAGTTTTCCCATGCAATAAATAGATCTGCCAATTCCCATAAGATGATTAATTATATCAGTTTCTTGGAACCTTTTAAAAATACGATTGTTCCAAATCCAAACAGTAAAACTCATAAGCATTCTTTCGATCCGGAAATTAAGTTGCGTAACTCACAATATCGTAAAGAGAAGAGACTAATAATAGCCTCAAATAATATCAACCCCAGTCAGGCATTAAGAGCTGCTAAATGTAAATATCTAAACTGGATACGTGGTCGACGTGCCTTGATGTTCCAGCATGATAGTGAATGCATGCTTAACTCGATTCGCTCTAAAAACTCAGTCGAAGTCTGGAGATTGCTTAACTACCGTTCAATCCCGTTACAAGCACATGTTCAAACTGGAGCGGTATCGGAGGATACATGGGTGATTCACTTTTCAAACTTGTATAAGGACCCAAACTTTGCAGTGGAAGAGTATAGGATGCAAACAACTACTGCTTGGAATATCCAATGCTCGCCGTCGTTACTCGAAGAGCTGATACTAAATCAAAGCTCCTCCAGAGCTGCACGCCCTGACGGCCTGCACAATTTAATCCTCAAAGAAAATCCGAAGCTCTGGGCTAAGATCCTCCATGCCATTTTCCAAGTGATGGTATATCGTAAATTACCGGCATCCTGGACTACTTCAATAATAGTGCCCATATATAAGAAAGGTGACCACACAAACCCGCAAAATTACCGCCCGATTTCTTTATTAGATGCTCCGGGGAAGCTTTTTGCAAAATCGGTGTTGGGCGAATTTAACGCTTGGACGAAATCCTGTGATATGAGAGACCAGCAACAAACAGGATTTGTCGTGGGTCTAGGTACCTGTATAAATCTCCTATCACTCAATGCAATAAAAGCTCAATGCCAGATGCATAAGCAATCTGTCTATTTTGCATTTGTAGATCTACACGCAGCATTTGACTCTGTCTCCCGTGTCCTTCTTATGATGAAACTAAAAAGAGACGGCTGCCCTCCAGTCCTTCAGGATATCATTCACTTATTTCATGCCGATACATCTATCCGTATAAGACTAACATTGGAAGGATTACTATCAGCCCCTATTAAGACAGCTCGTGGCTTAACGCAAGGTTGCCTATTAGCTGCAGCAATCTTAGATTATTTTATTCAAGAGCTAAGATTTTCATTCCTGCACATATCATCTGACGCTCCAGTTCTTAATGGGAAAAAATCACTAATCTGAACCACGCAGATGACATAGTGCTCATTTCAAAATCCCTGATGGGTTTGCAGAAGCTACTTGACGCATTCATCTCCTATCTAGTTACGAATCAGTTGGTGGTTAACACTAATAAAACACAGATTGTAACATACCTAGCAAATAAAAATCATAGGAACAGATATAAATGGACTATAAATCAAATGCCACTAGAAACCGTGACCTCATACATTTACCTTGGAGTAGTTTTTGAAGGTTCTTTAACGCCATGTGGCCAAGTAGAGCGCATGGAAGCGAAATTGTCCACAGCCATATCGCAGACAAAAATTATACTGCACCGGTAAGGTAAATTTACGATAAAACCAGCAATCACCTATTGGACCATGAAAGCAATTCCATCCATTTTATGCGGAGCCAAAACACTACTGAACTGTAAACTTCTAAATCTTGATAGATTAGAAGCCAAATTCTGGAGGGCAGTTCTCGCCCTAGCGCAATGTGTACCGGGTGCCTGCCTACGTTATGAACTGGGACTAATTTCCATGCATGCCATCTATTTATGGCGATGTTGCTCATTGTTCCGTAAATGTCTGCTGGCAAATCATCATCCAAATATGTTACAGGTAATTGCTGACTATGTGTTAACATCAGATAAAAGTTTTATGAAATGGTGAGTTGGCGAAAGTCTGGCCTGTTTAGCAAACGCAAACGTATCAATCCATATGTTAGTGACAAATCCGGATAAGGCACAAAAATTAATATATCAACCGGATTGGGCCAACACGAGAGACAAATGTCTAAAGTATCGCCAAATTTGTAAGTACCAATTTTTGCCTAAAGCAGTTAAAACACCAGAAGCATACTTTTTAAAATTTCCATCTGTCGCTTTAAGATCTGGCCTTTTGAGAGCGCGCTTCGACTTATGGCCTACTCGCCAAGTACAAGTCAGAAGAAATTTGAGCCCAAAAGATTTAGAGTTCTGTAGATTCTGTTTGGATCCCAGCTCTGTTGAATCATTATAACATCTGGTATGCTACTGTGTGGAGTTAACTGCTTTAAGACTAGCCCACTTCGCAAATGTAATTACCATCTTAGAAACGGTTGAACAAGATACACGTTGGACTTTTTTATTATGTTCTAACAAATCCTCTGTACAGATAGCATTGATTAATTTCCTAATGTCCCTGAAATTAGAAAATCTGTTAAGCAAAGGGTCAAGTTGAGTTACTGCAACTATGTTCTTTCGTTGGGCTCGTAAGATCATGTTTATGAGGTTCAATGTCTAAAGAATGGAGCTATACTGTGTGTTGTTGATAAATTGACTATTTGAAACAAGAGACATTTGTCGAGATTTGACACTAAGAAAGAATTGTATGTCAAATGAACTTTACCTTTTATTTCTTTTTTTTGTGTGTAAATATATGATTCTGTAAAATGGATGAATTATAATTAACTGTTAATTGTTAAATTGCACTTCTGTCTATGTTTTTAAATTTTGTATATTGAAAAGCTGTTTAATTACAGCTAATAAAATAAAAAAAATTTAAAAAACAAGACCCGTGCAATGGCTGACTCAGGCTCTGACTTGGCAATCCTGGCCATCCATATGTACAATAGTATGGTGGGACGTCAGGCTGTGGAAGTCAGAAGACACAAACCAACCATCTGTGGGGACGTCAGTGAACTTGCTGGGCTACATCACTGCCAATATAGAGTTCAAAGGCAGACAGTCCATGAGCAAAGTCTACTTCTCAGAATAGGGTCCGGCGATGTTGGGGTGGGATGACCAGCACACGTTACACAAAAGACTGGACCCAATCTTATGTGCACCGATGATCAAGTATTGATAGTAAATACAGAAGGAGCGTCGGGTTGAGACAAGATTTGTCCACCCTATTTTCTGAAGAACCTGGGAAGATCAAAAAAGACATCCACAAAATTCGACTCAAGCCCAATGCAGTACCAGTTAGACACAGGGTGAGGCCAGTGCCGGCCACGGCAAGAAGTCCCGTACAGGCCCAACTAGACCAAAATGGTCAAGGATGGCACCATAGAGACTGTGCAGTCATCCGAGTGGCTGAGCACTGTTGTACTTATCAAAGAACAGCAGACAAATGAGATTACAGTGTGCATCGAACTGCGCAGCCTAAATGTGAAAGTGATAACAGACAGCTACCCTCTACCCAGGATCAACTGATACTCATGATGAAGGAAGCAAAGTTCTTCTCAAAATTAGACATGCGTGATGTATTCCACCAGATAAGTCTGCACAAAGATTCCCGACTGCTCACTGCCTTCACCACACCTTTTGGCAGGTACCAGTACATTTGCATGCCGTTTGGTCTGTCGTCAGCCGCTTATTGGTGAAGCTTCAAGGAGCAGGAGTATGGTTACGATATGAAAAATGTGTATTTAGAGCCTGAGAAGTAGAATACCTGGAATACAGGATCTCGAAGGATGGAGTAAGTCCCAAGAAGCCGTCTTGCAGGCCATAGTCAAGGCGCCAGCCCCAGAGACAAAGGAAGAGCTGCGATCCTTCCTAGGACTCGTAGAGTACTACTCAAAGTTTGTACCAAGGTTCTCAGAGACAACGGCCCTGTTGAGTGAATTGCTGAGGAAAGGAACCGAGTATAAGTGGGGTCAAGAACAAATGACCGCCTCTAAAGAAGTCAAAACAAGTATAGTCAATGCCCATTGCCTGAAGCCGTTCAGTCCAGCATGGGAAATGTACATCACGACAGATGCAAGGGCCTATGGGCTGGGTGCCACGCTTACCCGGAAGAAGGGGGACACCGAACAAATAGTCGCGTTTGCACCCAAATCACTGTCAGACACAGAAAATAATTACTCCACAATCAAAAAAGAAATGCTCAAATGTGCCTGGGCTGTGGGGTATTTCCAGACATATGTTTGGGGCAAAGCCCAGGGGACACAAAGACTTTGACGCCGAGACTGGCACGGATAGCAGCCAAGCTGCAAAAATGCACCTATGAAGTCTTTCACATAGCAGGGTGGAGGAACGCTCAAGCAGATTGCATGTCAGGGTTGCTGGAATGGGGAACTCCTGCCACCACCTTCCTCCAGGATGAGTGTGTGGTAGCGTCCGTCAGTGATCTAAGAAGCCAGGAGTTCCTGGAAATGAGTGAGTCCCACTGGAAAGAAGAGCTAGAGAAAGATGAGTCCTTGAGAAAAGTGACTAATTGGACTCAGAATAGGTGGCCAAATGAAAGAACTATTCCAGAGTGGCTGCAGCCTTACTGGAAGGTGAACGAAGACATATTTGTAAATGATGGGTTGGTGATGAGAGGGGATCAAGTAATACTGCCGGTAGGAATGCAGATAGTGATCTTGTGCAGGGCACACGCAGGCCACCTTGGCAGCAACATGACCAGGCAAAGAGTGCGGTAGACATACTGGTGGCGTGCATGGACCTGGACATCAGGGTCATGATAAAAGGATGCCACAAGTGTATGAACAGTGAAAAAAGGCTGAAGGTACAGCAAGCACTGATGATCCACACTGAAATCCCATCAGGAGTGTGGCACAAGTTGGGCCTTGATGCTATCGGACCCTTGGACACCATGTCGCCTGATCACAAGTATGGAGTGGTAATAGTGGATTACCTGTCCAAACAGGTAGAGGCAGAATTTGTTCCCAACATCACCACGGCTACTGTGGTAGAGGTTCTGAATGCCATTTTTCAGAGGGCAGACCTGCAGAAAGAAATCGTCATGAGCAATGGCGTCCAATTAGTTTCAAGGGAAATGGAAGAGATCCTACAGAAACACAACATCAAGGCAGATCAGAGCCAGTCTGTGCACCCCCAGGCAAATGAGCTAGTCAAAGGGACTAATAGATTCATAAAGGCATAACTACAACCAGCTGGAGCTGCAGGGATGGATAGCTATGAAACAGTCAAGGAGGCCATAGCCTCTCACCTCCTGACTCCCAATGTGATCACCAGTGTGTCACCCTTTCAGATGTTGAGGAGGGCCGGTTCCACCTTAGTACCCCCATGGTTATCCAGAAGGAGGCAGGATGACACCATAAGCTTAGAGTGGCATCCAGAGTGCCGATCGGAGAACTGAAGTAAATGAAGGAGACATAGTGAGAATAAAATTACCTCACAAGGATCAAGCAACAGGATCCAAGAACAGTCAGCCAATAGAAGTCGCACACAAGGGAACTAACCACATCTACACCCGGGATGAAAAAAGGTGGAATTTAAAGAGAGTTTCAGTGTTCAAAAGATGGCTCATGGAGTTGAGAGAATCGTCAGAGGGGGAGTCATCAACAGAACATCAAGAACCATACGAAAAACCAGAAGCAGTAGAAACAGAACAGGTTGGAGGAGAGTCAAGAAGGAAGCAGCGAGGGAGATGTCACACTAGGAGAAAGTGAACCACACGGGAGAGATCAGGTTGCCGCAGATCTGTGAAGGAGTAGGAGAACTCGAGACCCCACCACTGGGAACATCACACAGAGGGAGCAGTCCTCAGCGAGAGAAGCAAATACCGACAAGGTACAGAAACTTCGTGTTGGAGTAGGACCAAGCCGCTTGACAAAATGAGGCATGTGGGGAGCAGCCTTGTGAGATCCCGGCACCACCGAGATCTCGTGAGACTGCAATTGCGCATGCGTGCAACCTCCAGAGAGCATGCCAGGCAGAGAGCGGACCCGCAGACAAGCAGACACTCCCCGGTGCTCCTCCTGCTCACGGGCCTACGGCCTGCGTCCACAGGAGACATTTAGGATATTGGAGACTCTTTACAAGCGCCACCAGCTGCAGCAGTGAGGCAACTGCATTGAACATACAAGAGACTTTATATTCTACCAATTATTGCAACACCCATTAAACCTTAAAATATACAATCTTCTGTCCAGTCATCTGCGCCCCACGACACAGCCCTATAACACAGCACTGTATTCCTTTCGTTCTGGGGCTTTCAATGTGCGCACTCGTCTTACAAGCTGCGCTAGCTGGAGCCATTCCAGCCGTCAATACTCTCTGGATATACAGAAGTGTTATCACCACATTGCCTTTTAACAGCTGTTCTTCCACATCAGGCACTTGCTAACAAAGAGGGATGTATAGCTTTTCAGTGGGCATTGAGTGTTTCAGTTCCCTACTGGCTGGCTGTCGCGTGCTATTTGGTGGCGATTAATCCCCAGCAGTATTTCTTTGCCGCCGTTCTAACGCATACATGCCAACATTGTGCCGTACCTGGGAGCGAGATTGTCTCTCGCAAAAAGCGTGATAATAACATTTCCCATAAAATGACATTAGGGTTGGGATGATTCTGGGAAGGAGAAAGTACAAAATAGCTATATTTTAGGTGAAAAAATCGAGAGTCTCCCGCCTAAACTGAGAGGGTTGGCATGTACGGTAATGTATGCACTACACGGTTGCCTCAGACTGTTTTTTGCTTTAAGCAAGGGGGTCCCAAACCATCAGGTTGAAATGGGCCCCACACTTCTTCAGCCAGGACTGCCACCAGGAATCCGTGACACATATCGTCAGCCAGTACTCTCACCAGGAATCTGTGACATCGTCAGCCAGGCCTGCTACCAGGAATCGGTGACATGCATTTCAGCCGGGACTGCCACCAGGAATCGGTGACACACATCTTCAACCGGGCCTGCCACCAGAAATCGGTGACACACATCTTCAGCCGGGCCTGCCACCAGAAATTGGTGACACACATCTTCAGCTGGGCCTGCCACCAGGAATCGGTGACACACATCTACAGCCGGGCTTGCCACCAGGAATCAGTGACACACATCTTCAACCAGTACTGTCACCAGGAATCAGTGACACACATCTTCAACCGGGCCTGCCACCAGAAATCGGTGACACACATCTTCAGCCGGGCCTGCCACCAGAAATTGGTGACACACATTTTCAGCCAGACCTGCCACTAGGAATCAGTGACACACATCTTCAGCCGGCCTGTCGCCAGGAATCGGTGACACACATCTTCAGCCGGCCTGCCACCAGGAATCAGTGACACACATCTTCAGCCGGCCTGCCGCCAGGAATCAGTGAGCCACATCTTCAGTCGGGCTTGCCACCAGGAATCAGTGACACACATCTTCAACCAGTACTGTCACCAGGAATCGGTGACACACATCGTCAACCAGTACTGTCACCAGGAATCGGTGACACACATCGTCAGCCAGTACTGTCACCAGGAATCGGTGACACACATCGTCAGCCAGGCCTGCCACCAGGAATCTGTGACTGTCTCATCTCATTATGGACGCTGGTCGTGGTAGCGCTGTGGCCGGCTTCGGTGTGCTGGAGCTTTGGCGTATTCCAATATGGCGGCCAGAAAGCTCTGTTCTGGTAGAGCTTGTCTGT
This sequence comes from Ambystoma mexicanum, assembly GCF_040938575.1. Lineage (NCBI taxonomy): Eukaryota > Metazoa > Chordata > Amphibia > Caudata > Ambystomatidae > Ambystoma > Ambystoma mexicanum. Next base: position 19,534,655 of record NC_090923.1, on the reverse strand, counting down.
CTGCTGCTGCTTGTGGATGGACTTCTCCTACGTGCGGTCATGTGACAGAATATAGGCAGTCCGTTCCTGTGCCCCAGTGCGTCGTACATTCGACAACTAGGAGGAATCTTTTGCCTGATATTCTTGTCTTTTTCCTTGCTGACTCTGCCTCTCTCTTACAGGACTGTTTCACCTGCCATTACCTCTGCTCCCGCTCCAGCCTGCCTTCATCGTACTCCAAACCCAGAAATCAACAGCCAACCTACATACATCTTAATCTGTACCGTCTTCAACGGTACGGAAGAACTTATCCTTCTGTCCTTACAGATTGATCGTGAAAGGAGATCCGCCCCCTCCAGAGTCATCCGCTCGTTCACTACAGGAACCTTGTAGTTAGGCAACACTCGTAGCCAAGTAGCTTCGAAGGGAAGGGAAGGGGAGACACGCTACACAGTTATCGGGGAGCCCATTACTTATTCTTTCCCTCCTGCAATTGTAGGAGACAAGCCATCACTTGGGGAAGTATCCAGCTCAACGAGCGCTTCTTCTACAGACTGAATAAAGACACGCGTACTGACAGCTACTTATTGTATCGAGATATCTGCTATTGAAGGGGTCCAGTCCAGGATCTTCCAGCCCGAGATTCCGAAGATCGATGATTTACCACTTAACTTTGCTCTCAAGTCCAGCACATGGATTTCTGCCCCAGAGGGTTTCCCTGGGGATTTTGCTCCTCTCTGTTCCCTTTCTCATCCAGCTGGAGGGTGGTAAGGTTCACAGGGGGGCTTTCCTGTCCTCAAGAAATTGCCATCGGCTCAGGTTAGTGGCTATCTGCATGTTATTGAACCTAGTTTAGGACAGTGACACACATTTCAGCAGGGACTGCCGCCAGGAATCGGTGACACACATCTTCAGCCGGGCCTGGCACCAGGAATCAGTGAGACACATCTTCAGTCGGGCTTGCCACCAAGAATCAGTGACACACATCTTCAGCCGGCCTGCCGCCAGGAATTGGTGACACACATCTTCAGCCGGGCCTGCCACCAGGACTCAGTGAGACACATCTTCAGTCGGGCTTGCCACCAAGAATCAGTGACACACATCTTCAGCCAGCCTGCCAACAGGAATCGGTGACACACATCTTCAGCCGGGCCTGCAACCAGGAATCGGTGACACAGTGGCCTGATAGCCAGTATTCCCAGAACAAGAGCCTTCTACTCTTAGGGCCTCATTCCGAGGTTTGCGGTAAGTATGGGTTTTTACCGGCATGGCGGAAAGACCGAGTCCGGTCTGGTACAACGCCGCAATTTACAGGCCATTCCGACTTCGCGGGCACGAGCTTTCCGCCATGCCGGTAAATCCCCTAGCGGCATACCGCTAAAGGGCCCGTAAAACCCCTTAGCGGCATGAAGCGAGACGGTCGTTACAACACCGCCACCGAAGCTCTGCTGTCCGTTATTAGCGGTGACCATAATTTACGGACACCGTAAATTACGGTCACCGCTAATTAACGGATACGGAAATTACATCATCGCACAGGAACGGGAAGGAGCGCGGCGGCCATCTTTAAAAACACAATCCTTTGCCATCCCCTTGATACAGAACCCGGAGGAAGATTCTGAACCTGAGACTTTCCAGCATTCACCTATATCATGCCGAAAGCACTCAAAAAAGGAGCCGCACGCCTCCGCAAGGAGCGCTTTACACAGGATGAGCTACAGGTCCTGGTAGACACCCTGCATGCCAATGCAGAAGTGGTGTTCAGCACTGATATGCGCAAGGCCACCATAGCAAGAAAAAAACAAATATGGGACCTGGTTGCCCAGAGGGTGAGCGCTGTCGGCAACACCCCCCGCACAACAAGGGACTGCCGCAAAAGGTGGGACGACCTCCGTCTCAGGGTGCGGGCCATCCTATCGGCCAACAGGACCCAGGCCCTGGAGACAGTAGGAGGCCCAGCATCTCCAATCAAGATGATGCCCTGGGAGCAGACTTGTGCCGACATGATGGGCCCTGAATCCATCGAGGGGGTCGGCGAGATGGAGTGCGGTGCCCCGTCATCCGCAGATGGAGGTGAGTGTCATGAGTGAAGACAGTAAATGCATTCCCAATTCAAGCCACCGCCAAGGGATGGGCAAGCAGTCATGTCACATATGCCCCCCCCCCCAATCATGCCGTAACAAGTGAGACCCAGGCTGATGCCACTTGCAAGGCTACAACCCATACTGCCCATAGCACACAAAGAGGCAGTCACTGTGAGTCAGCACAGTACTCTGCCAGCTTGATTGACCCAGACACCTGCATGCATTTACCATCCTAGCCCAGATCAATGTCCCACTCACCACCCAAATGTCACCCAAACGCTGCAACACCATTCTCATACCATAGCCTTGAAGCGATGCTGACCCCCAAATCATAGCTAATGCCATCCCTCTCTTCCACCCCACAGGCAGCGGACATGAAACTGAGGGCCATGAAGCCACCCAGCCCTCCACCTCCAGGGGCACAGGCAGGGGACAGCTGAAGCCTGTAGGAAGGAGGAGGCCACAGGCAACACCATCTGCACCAGCAACCCCCATGGAGGCTGCACAACCCCCACCCACACCCCTACCCATGCCTGCACTGGGAACGGACACATACCCCACAGTCCACTCGGAGGAATCCAGTGTGGCAGGGGAGCACGCTGCCATGTGCCTCATCGACGAGCCGGAGAGCCCTACATCGGTTCACCTATCTGACGTGGGGGAGACATGTGACACAGCGTACAGGCCGGAAACACCATCTCACACACAAGTCGCACTCAGCGACTCTGGGGAGAGTGACACCCCAATCCTTACAGGCCAAGGAGCACCACCTGCCTGTCCTGTATCCTCCTCCCCTGCCGAAAGCCCACAGAGCCCTGCACGGTCAACACCACGGCTGGCTACCACATCTGCCACACCATCCACGGATGGAGAGCACGGGCAGCGCATCACAGCCCTGCTGGAGGACTTCCTACGGGACAACCGTCAATCACATTCACAATGCCACAATGACCTGCAGGCCCTGGGTGAGGTAATCACTTCAAACACCAACCGCCTCTGTGAGGTGCTGGGCCGGATTGCTGATGCCCTGGAGGCAGCACACCCAAGACCACAGCCCCAGTGGGAGTACCCACCATCACAAAGTTCATCCACACAGACCAGCCCTGTCCGCCGGTCAATGCGGACACTCCGCCGCCAGAACATGAATCCCCCTGGCTCCGGAAGTGGCCAATGAACATCCTGGCACACACATTTGGGAGGGGGAGGGGGGTGAGGGTGTGTCATTGGGAGTTGGGGGGAGGGGGAGGGGGGTGAGGGTGGTGGTTTTGTTGTACACGTTCAAACTTAAACTTTTTAATACACTGGTTGTTCATTCACTAAAACATAGTGGACATTGATCATTTTGCTTGTGTATTTTAATGTCGCACAGTACATGGTGTACATGTATCCCCACACCCCGTGCCCAATGTTCTCTCATCCTGAAACCCTCAGCTGACTTGTGAGTCAGAAATATTGTCCAATCAATGCTTGACGCACAGAACGTCCCTCCTGTGCATCGGGACCCGGCTGCTGTCCTGCCATTCCTACCTCCTCCCCCTCATCGTCATCTGGTGGTGGCATTTCCACGTCAGGGGGCAGTGGCACGTTCCGACGGATGCACATGTTGTGTAGCATTACACATGCCATGGTGATCTTGGACACCTTCTCGTGGCTGTAGATGAGTGCCCCACCTGAACGGCTGAGGCTACGAAATCTTGCCTTCAAGAGCCCGAAGGTCTGCTCTATCACCACGCGTGTACGGGTATGGGATCTGTTGTAGTCCTCCTCGTGCCTGTTCTGTGGGTTGCGGACGGGGGTCATGAGCCACGGCTTCAGAGGGTAGCCAGCATCACCTGCATGGAAGTGGAAATGAGGTAATCGTGTGTGCCCTCATGGTGGAAAATTGTACTGGTCATGCATGGCCACAGATGATTACTGGGATGAGCATGCATCCCCCCCTTCCCGGCCAGGTAGAGTATGAACCCCCCCCCCTTCCCAGGCAGGTGGAGTATGAACCCCCCCCTTCCCAGGCCGGTGGAGTATGAACCCCCCCCCTTCCCAGAACTACTCACAGCCCCAAAGCAACGCCATGGCCCATTCAGATGACTCACCAAGCAGCCAGGCACGACGTCCGGCATGTCGCTCCATGTAGCGTGGTAGTGTTGAGTTCCGCAGAACCAAGGAGTCATGAGTTGATCCGGGGTATCGGGCATTGCAATGTGTGATGGATTTACTGGCATTACACACCATCTGGACATTGATGGAGTGGTATTGCTTGCGGTTGCGATATGGCACCTCCATGGCATGCGGGACCACCAATTCAACGTGGGTGCAGTCGAGGGCACCTATGCAATTTGGCATGTCTGCCAGTGCATGGAAGGCAGCTTTGGTGTCGTAGATCTCCTGGGGAGTCTGGGATAGGGATATGTATTCCCTTGTGTGGGTGAGGAGGGCATCCAACACTTCTTTGAGTATCCGTGAAAATCTGGGCTGAGAAATGCCATGCATTTGCCCCACTGTATGCTGGTAGGTGCCTGCGGCAAGGAAGTGGAGAACAGACACTACCTTCAGTAGAGGGGGGATGGCAGTGCGTATTTCTATGCGGCTCACGATATCATCATGTATCATGTCCACTATGCTGGTAATGGTGTCCCAGTCAAGCCGGTACAGGGTGTGGATCTGCTCTGGTGTGAGGTTGAAGGGGGTGGCACTAATGCGGGGGATTGGGGCTGCCGGCGTGGTAATGGTGGCTGCACCGGTAGGGCATGCTGGCCCTGTCTCACCCTCCTTCTCCTCCTGTGTATCCTCTGTGGTGGTGGCTGTGGTTGTTGTTGTTGCTGTTGTAGTTGTTCTTGCCTTGCAAGCAGGGCCGCCAGCTCCAGGAATGCTGCTACAATCGGTATCATTTTGGTGTGGGAGGGGGTGTGGTGTGTGGGTGTGCTCCTTTTGTGCTGTGCCAGACTCCATTGCCTCCACCTGTGCTGATTGAGTGCACCTGTTCCTCTTGGAAACACTGCTCAGGGTCCTTTACACCTTCTCAGCGATGCCGGTATTTACTCCATGGCGGTAAGGTACTTTGCGGTTTTGTGGAGGCTGTTTTTTCCATGTCCGCTTTACTTGGGATCAGCTCCGGTTTACGCCATGCCGCTAATTACGGCATGGCGTGTCGTGCGCGTGCCACTAAACCGCTATTTACGGCATCGTACTTTACGACGCCGTAAATAACGGTGTGGTGGGTCAGAATGGGCCGTAAAGGGAAACGATGCCGGTATTCCTTTACCGGCATCATTTTTCCCTTACCACCCAACTCGGAATGATGCCCTTAGTAATTCAACAAACCTTAAATAAGTGAGCAAGTGAATAGGGAGTCGTTGAAGTAAAATTAGAGTGTTCGCATTTCCGTACATCTGACATTGACTGGGGGGGCAGAGTGAAGGGAGTTCATCAAAGGTGCCAAAAATGTTACATAAAAAGACCCTCATAATTGTTGTGTGCGAGCCCGTGCCTCGGGCCGCCCCGTACTGCCACACACGCACATTCACACAATGAGACATGGGACATACGTGTGTGTCTTCCGGCAGCTGCCGCACGGACGTTCTTTATAAAGAACACGCATGCACGATCCCAAACGAGGCTCGCGCATGCGTCGTTCGTACCTGCGACGTCACATCCCTTTTTTCTTTAATCAAAATACAACAACATTTCAAAACACAACAGTGCAACTGGTAACTTGAACACCGGGCCCAGAGTGGGCTGCAAACCTCATTCTAGCATAGGCTCAGTCTCCTGAGTCCAGGACATAGTCCTTGAGGCGAGTAGGAAGTCTGCGATCTCCTCGCACGGGGTATCGAGGTGCGTTTTGCGGGACCACACTGGGTGTCACTGCGGATGGATCTATATTCCGCGGGACATCCTCTCCGGGAGTCTCGTCAACTGTTCCTGATGAGGTTCCCTGGGGTCGACACCTTCATGTGAACGGTCCACTTTCTTAAAGAATGATCGGTTGCGGGTGACAGTCCCTCGTTCGTAGGCGGCAGTGACCATTGTTCCCTTCACATGTGTTACGGTCCATGGTTGGGGTTTGTAAGGTAGTGACAGTTTTACTTCCGGGTGGCGATTCCTGACCAACACCGAGTCACCTACGGCGACCTCCTTGTCTTGTAGGCCCCTTCTTGCACTCTTCTTGATGTTGCGTGCCGCTCGATCTTCCCGGACCTTCTCATTGTCAATGACCCCGGGTTCCCTGCCTTCCACTTCGGGTATCATCCCCCGTGGGCAGCACCCGAATAGCGCTTCGGCGGGAGTGTTAGGGAGAATTCTCTGTTTAGGCTGAATTTCCTAACCTAGTGAGTCCCCCAGCAGCTTTGCTGGATTTTTTGGGGTTTATTTTTTACTCCTGCCAAGAGTGAGACTCTTTTACCCTCACTCTTGGACATGATTTGAGTGTGTTTCTTTGGATCTAGAAGTGTTTAATGGGCTATGGGGTCTTTTACTCCATAGGGTTTCATGTGTTTTTGTGATATGTGTTACACAGCACCCTCAGTGCAGTAACACAGGGGTGTCATAGTGACCCCCCAGTATAGACTCCATACCCTGGGACTGACTACTGTCTCCCAGGGCATGTAAAGTCACCATTGACTTTACTAGTCTTAAATTCTGAACAGAACCAGTACAAACCATCATATTGTGGACATACTGGCTGGGGCAATTCGATTGCCCCAGGGTCTGTTAGTCGAGGGGGCATGTCTCCGTCCCCCCTGATCGAGTTTTGGCTGGTGGCAGTGGATACTACTTTTTATATTCAACCGCGAATATTTTCCTATGGGATTTCCCATTGTTTTAGGCTACTATCTTTATTTAATTATTTACGGTAGCCTCGAACATACCGCCGGTTTATTTAATGAATAATAATTCTCCGGTTGGTATTTTTTTGCCAAAACTTGATTCTAAAATGGCGTTTGTGTTCTCTTCTGTGACTCCAACCCAAGTCGAGTCCTTTGTTCCACATTTTGGCGGGCTTCTCCACAGAAGCCCTCCAAAGTGGTGCCACTATGTCTGGGGTACTTAGGAGGGGTGGAGGGGAATTTAGGCACCCTGGACTGAGTTGCCTAGGCAACTCAAGTCACACTCCGTCCTGATTGGCCCAAGTGGTGAGCCGGCCGGCTCACCACTTAGCATGTTTGAGTGACAGCTAGGCTGAGTGAATGGGGATTTGCTGCATAAAAGCAGGGCTTTGGGGACTGGAACTTCAGAAGTCTCCACAGGACCTAAGAATCCGACGAGGGAGAAGCTGAGCCGACCTGCCACGACGCCACTACCGGTGGAGCCCTGCTGGACCGTCTCACCATATTTTCCCAACGACAGAGGAGATCTCCCGCCGGAGAGTCTTCTTCCTTTAACTGGTGGGGATAACCAGTTTCACCGTCTTTTCGCTTTCCCGATGTATCTCGTGGCCGCCTTGCCCATGCCAAGCACCCCGGCAACCGGGATACCACGTTTTACCATGACCGCGAGACTAAGGTACCACCTTTAACCGGAAAACTCTGCGGCTGGTTTCTGCCATGGTAGTGCAACGGCCTTCATCTTTCCTCCAAGTCGAGATCTTCTCTTCCCCTGGACGACGACGCAACTTGCACCCACTACCAGGAACAACTGCCACCGCTGGAGGATCCTTCCCACTTAAGGTACCGTGTCCCGCCTGGCTTCTCTTGCTACCGACTGTACAGGGTATATTTAGCCCCCGGCTTTCGAACCTGGGTTAGCCTGGGACACCTTGGCTAAACTTTTCTAAGCCTCTCTAAACGCTTTTCTGAACCCTCTGCAAGACTTTCTAAGCCTAGTGTAACTGTGTGATCTTGGGCGCATTTGTGCTCTGCTCTCTCTAAGAGTGGGCCCAGCCTTTGGACTTTGGCTCACCAGTGACTTTTTGCTCTCTGCCTTGCTAACAGTGTTCTGGAATCGTAGAGTGGTGTACCTCTTCATATTCTGTCTTTTTCCCTCCCTTTTTCACAAACTTATTAGAGTGCAATCTAGTTAAGCGCTCACCTCTGTATGAAAATAAGTGGTGTTTTACTGTGATTTTCTAATAGGGAAAAAGGGGTGTATATATCATAATAGTAACTGTGTTTAGAATATTTTACAATAAGAGTGCTGGAGTGTTTCAACTGTGTGTGTTTAAATAAATAATTATATACTTTGATACCAAAGCTCTGGTCAGTGTTTGCTTTTATTGTTGTATCTGAGTGCCTATTGTGTATACTTTGCATACTGCCTAACTCTTCTTGAGAGAAGTCTGACTGCTCAGCCACAGCTACCAGGTAAATCTGGGTGGTACAGACTGCTACCAAGTGGGTTTACTGCCAACACCTGTAGTCTTAAATCTTTTGCAGTGGTCCCTAAGGGAACTGCACAGGTTTCTGCCTAACAATGGTGTACAGCGGTGGGATTTTTATTGAGTATACACTTTAGAGTGCTTGAGGATAACTTAGTACAACTAACCACAAAGCTTAGCACTGAAAAAGTAATCTTTCTAACATGTCAACTATGGAAACTTATAGTCAAGAGTCCCTTGCTACAAAAACTGCTGATTGTTTAAGAGTATTATGTAAGCATAAGAACCTCCTGACTAAAGGCAAGAAAATGGAATTAATAGAAAGGTTGTTAGCTAACCACAGTCTGGATGATGGGTCTGAGGAACCTACCATGCCAGAAAATGTAGATAACACTATAGAAATTGATATTGATCAAAATGTTGATAATCTTGAGGAAGAGTCAGAAGAGGAGGGTGAGGCTGCTGTGACTGTCCGCCCTAGGCCTCTGTCTGCTCTACCTGCTGTACCTACTGGGCCTTTACCAAGTCCCACACTTAGTCCTCAATATCTCGAATTAGAGAAAATGAAACTTGAACTAGAGTTCAAAAGACTGAATACTCTGGCTGAACAGAGACATCAGGAAATGAATCAAGAACTAAGGCTAAGGGAAATGGAGCTCAAGCATGAGCTGGAAATGAAGAAATTATCTGTCGAAAATGCTTCTCTCTCAGGCTCCTCTAGAAGTTCCAGTCCTAAAAGACCCCAGATGCCTAAAGAATTGGTTGGTATGTATGAGCCTAAGTTGGATGTGTTGGATTGGTTGTCTCTGTTTGAATATAATCATGGGCTCCAGAACATCACAGGAAATGACTTACTCACCTGGTTGTTCTCTAGGCTTCCCCCTGTTGCAACTGATGTGGTAATGGAGTCAGGGGAGGAGGATAGGAAAGAGTATGAATGTGTGAAACTAGCTCTGGTAGCTAGATTTGGGAAGACCCCTTCCCAGTATCTTGAGAGGTTTAGGACCCTCAAAAAGAATGATGGTACCCCTTGGGCTACCTGGGTGAGTGAATGTTTGAAAAACTTAGAGGGATGGATTAAGGGTTACAAAGTGAACACTTATGAAGGTATGAAGAATCTTTTTATGTTGGAGTCAATTTATGATGCCTGCTCTCCTGAGCTCAGACAGCACTTGGCTGATTCAAAGGAATTAGATTCCAGAAAGCTAGCTAAGGCTGCTCACTTGTGGGTTGCCAACAGGGCCACTCACAAGGATTCAGGGGTCACTCAGAAAAATGATGAGGGAAAGCAGCCACCTAAAGTGAATCCAGAGAATTCTAATACCTCCCATACCAAAGAGGGCCACAAACAACCAAATAACCAGGGTAAGCCCCAGGGTAAACCGAATCTGGCTAGTGTACCTTCTGGTCAACAACCAGAAGGAGGTCAGAACAAACCACCCTTTCAGAGAGCATTTGGACAATGCTATATCTGTAAGGCTACTGACCATATCAAAGGGGATCCCAGAAGCAAGGGTTAACCTGCAGGGATCAGCACAGTCTCCTTAGCCTTCACTCCTGAGGATGAAGTACAGATGGCTAGTGCCCACTTTGAACTCTTTGCTGAAGAACCCTTGGGTCTTCAAGCAACTGTAAACTTAGAGCCTATGGGTCTGGTTAGTCCCCAGAATAGGGTGGTGTATAACTCCCTACCTGTTAACTCTAAGGTGTATTATGTGGACAGTGTTCTTGTCAATGGTCAGGATACTCCTGCCAGGAGAGACACTGGGGCCAGCAGAACAGTAGTGGATGAAAGCTTCTTTCACCCCGAGGATGTGGCAAAAGCACCCAAAGGTCCCACTAAGATGTCTGGAGGCCCTGTCCAAATGGGTCCTATTCTACCAGCCCTCATTCAGTTTAACAACATGACGGTAAGGATCCCTGACAGTGTTCAGACTGAGGTGCCTGGGAAGGTCCTGTTGGGGAATGACCTGAGAACTCTAGGAGTAGTGTCACATACCCCCAGGCCTCCCAGTATGGAGAACCAGAACCTAACCAAATTGGCTAGAGCGGCCACCTTAAGGGACCACTCTAAGCCTGTGGGAACCTCTACTGAGACCCCCACTACAAACCCTGGTGTTAGTAAGTTGACCTCTAACCCAGGCACATTTCAGGCTAGTACATTAGGGAAATGGGAGCCCCAACCAAGCTCCATCATTGTTCCCCCAGTTTCAGAGTCTGTGACTCCCCCTGCTTCTGAGGAAGAGGAGGATAGACCTACTGGACCCTTACCTAGGCCTAAGAGAACTGGTAATTCTCAATGCTGGTGGAAAACCAGGAAAGAAAGGTCTAAGGCCAAAAACTTTCAGACTGTTGGACCTTCTACTGAAGACCCCAACTCAAAACCTAGTATTAGGGGGGAAACTCCTAAAGTAGGTAAGGTTAGATCTAAGAGGAAGGGGAAGCAGGTGCATTGCCTAACCCCAACCCCTCCAACCAAGATGCCTAAGACCCAACCTGCTCCCCCAAGAGAGGTGGTGAGGAACCCCTCTAGATCTAAGGGAATCCTTTATAAGGACCCCTTGAAAAAGCCTAACACAGGTTCAGAAGTTGTACCAACGTCTGAGGGACTGGTCAACCAGATCCCCTATAACTTTAAAAAGACTGATGTTCCTCAAAGGGTTTGTAGGTCATATAGCTTACAAAGGAAAAACCTTTGATTGGGCCATAGAACATAGGTCAAGGTGTCACCATCAAAATGCTGATGGACTCTCTAGGATGTATGTCATCGACTAGAGGTATGAGGTTCATCCAGGAGTGGATTAAATCCTCCTGTCTCTTAGTCTGGGGGGGCGAGTGTTAGGGAGAATTCTCTGTTTAGGCTGAATTTCCTAACCTAGTGAGTCCCCAGCAGCTTTGCTGGATTTTTTGGAGTTTATTTTTTTCTCCTGCCAAGAGTGAGACTCTTTTACCCTCACTCTTGGACATGATTTGAGTGTGTTTCTTTGGATCTAGAAGTGTTTAATGGGCTATGGGGTCTTTTACTCCATAGGGTTTCATGTGTTTTTGTGATATGTGTTACACAGCACCCTCAGTGCAGTAACACAGGGGTGTCATAGTGACCCCCCAGTATAGAATCCATACCCTGGGACTGACTACTGTCTCCCAGGGCATGTAAAGTCACCATTGACTTTACTAGTCTTACATTCTGAGCAGAACCAGTACCAACCATCATATTGTGGACGTACTGGCTGGGGCAATTCGATTGCCCCACGGTCTGTTAGTCGATGTGGCACGTCTCCGTCCTCCCTGATCGAGTTTTGGCTGGTGGCAGTGGATACTACTTTTTATATTCAACCGCAAATATTTTCCTATGGGATTTCCCATTATTTTAGGCTACTATCTTTATTTAATTATTTACGGTAGCCTCGAACATACCGCCGGTTTATTTAATTAATATTAATTCTCCGGTTGGTATTTTTTTGCCAAAACTTGATTCTAAAATGGTGTTTGTGTTCTCTTCTGTGACTCCAACCCAAGTCGAGCCTTTTGTCCACTTTTTGGCGGGCTTCTCCACAGAAGCCCTCCAAAGTGGTGCCACTATGTCTGGGATACTTAGGAGGGGTGGAGGGGAATTTAGGCACCCTGGACTGAGTTGCCTAGGCAACTCAAGTCGCACTCCATCCTGATTGGCCCAAGTGGTGAGCCGGCCGGCTCACCACTTAGCATGTTTGAGTGACAGCTAGGCTGAGTGAATGGGGGTTTGCTGCATAAAAGCAGGGCTTTAGGGACTGGAACTTCAGAAGTCGCCACAGGACCTAAGAATCCGACGAGGGAGAAGCTGAGCCGACCTGCCACGACACCACTACCGGTGGTGTCCTGCTGGACCGTCTCACCATATTTTCCCAACGACAGAGGAGATCTCCCGCTGGAGAGTCTTCTTCCTTTAACTGGCGGGGATAACCAGTTTCACCGTCTTTTCGTCTTTCCCGACGTATCTCGTGGCCGCCTTGCCCGTGCCAAGCACCCCAGCAACCGGGATACCACCTTTTACCACGACCGCGAGACAAAGGTACCACCTTTAACCGGAAAACTCTGCGGCTGGTTTCTGCACTGGTAGTGCAACGACCTTCATCTTTCCTCCAAGTCGAGATCTTCTCTTCCCCTGGACGACGACACAACTTGCACCCACTACCAGGAGCAACTGCCACCGCTGGAGGATCCTTCCCACTTAAGGTACCGTGTCCCGCCTGGCTTCCCTTGCTACCGACTGTACGGGGTAGATTTAGCCCCCGGCTTTCGAACCTGGGTTAGCCTGGGACACCTTGGCTAAACTTTTCTAAGCCTCTCTAAACGCTTTTCTGAACCCTCTGCAAGACTTTCTTGTGCTGTGCTCTCTCTAAGAGTGGGCCCAGCCTTTGGACTTTGGCTCACCAGTGACTTTTTGCTCTCTGCCTTGCTAACAGTGTTCTGGAATCTTAGAGTGGTGTACCTCTTCATATTCTGTCTTTTTCCCTCCCTTTTTCACAAACTTATTAGAGTGCAATCTAGTTAAGCGCTCACCTCTGTATGAAAATAAGTGGTGTTTTACTGTGATTTTCTAATAGGGAAAAAGGGGTGTATATATCATAATAGTAACTGTGTTTAGAATATTTTACAATAAGAGTGCTGGAGTGTTTCAACTGTGTGTGTTTAAATAAATAATTATTACCTTTGATACCAAAGCTCTGGTCAGTATTTGCTTGTATTATTGTATCTGAGTGCCTATTGAGTATACTTTGCATACTGCCTAACTCTTCTTGAGGGAAGTCTGACTGCTCAGCCACAGATACCAGGTAAATCTGGGTGGTACAGACTGCTACCAAGTGGGTTTACTGCCAACACCTGTAGTCTTAAATCTTTTGCAGTAGTCCCTAAGGGAACTGCACAGGTTTCTGCCTAACAGGGAGCAACCCCAGTCGACTGATGGGGTGTGGTCCTGTATTCTCTCAGGAACTCGACCACTTTCTGTTGTAGGTCTTCCCCACCACTTGCCGATATTCTCAACACCTTTTTCAAAGTCTGCATAAGTCTTTCAGTTTCCCCGTTGGCCCGAGGCCAGAGGGGTGAGACCTTCCGGTGTTGGATGCCTTTCTCTCTCAAGTATTGAGCAAACGGGCTGCCCGTTAATGGGGACCCATTGTCCGAAGACAGAATTTCGGGAAAACCATGTACTGCAAACAGTTTGTCTAGTGCCATGGTGGTGTGGCCGGTTGCTGTGGACTCAACTACTTCCACTTCCGGGTATCTTGACCACTGGTCGACCACCGCCAAGAAATACATGCCTCTCCCCGTCGATCCAAAGTCAACGTGTACGGTTCCCCAGGGTTTCTGGACTCGCCGCTTGGCACAGTAGGCACCTTTTCACATATAGTTCTACCCGGCTTTCTAAGTCCGGGAACCATACCTTAGGCCTGAGCCTCGCCTTGGCAACCCCTTGATGCCCAACATGTGCCAGTTCCAGGACGCGATTTCTCAGGGTTTGTGGAATCACAATCTGTCTTTCCTGTAGCCCATCGTCCGATACTGAAAGTTCGTCCCTCACCCTCCAGAGCCCCTGAAGATCCTTCTGTGCTCCCTCATGCCGCCTGAAATTGTTCTGAAGTACCTCTTTCCAATCACTGCTTCTCACTGCTGTTTTGATGATTTGGAACACTTCATCGTTTGACGATTCAGTCGCTATGGTGATCCTGGACAGAGCTACCGGCATAGCACTCTCTACCACGTGACATACTAACTCTCGGCAGTCGAACGCTTCGCTAGGCTGATCTGTCCTTTTATAGTTCGGGTGGCGAGACAGATAATCTGCCGGATTATTGGTCCCAGGCCGGTACACCAGCTTGACCCCGTACTCCATGAGAGCTAGCATCCAACGCTCTATTCTGGGGGGCGGTTTGGATGATGCTAGGATGGGCAGGAGTGGCTTGTGGTCCGTCACGACCATGACCGGTTTGCCCAAGATGTATAAACGAAAATGGCGGCAGTCCCACAGGATAGCTAACGCTTCCTTTTCTATTTGCGAGTAGCGCTTTTCCGTGTCCGTGAGGGCCTTGCTCGCTTATGCGATAGGACGCATGTCACGCTGTTGTCCGGTTGTATAAGGACAGCCCCAGTCCAACTGGGCTGGCATCGACGACAATTTCAGACTCTGCGGTGGGGTCAAAATACGCCATGGTATCTCGATCAGACAGGGCATTTTTGATTTCCTGAAACGCCTCCTGCTCCTTCCAGTCCCACACCCAGATGGCCTTATTCTTGGTTAGTGCTCTGAGGGGTTCTGACAGGGACGAGAGTCCTTTGATGAAACGCCCGCAGTAGTTAACCATCCCCAGGAAGCTGCGTACCTCGGTGGGGTTTGGGGTGCCATGGCCTCGCAAATGTCCTTAACCTTTTCAGGATCGGGTGATACTCCGCTGACCTGAAAGATGAAACCAAAGAAGCCAATTTTGTCTTTGAAAAACTCACACTTTTCGCAGTGTAAAGTGAGTCCCACTTCCTTCAGACGCCTTAGAATGTGTTCCAGTCTTTTCATGTGTTCTGCTTCAGAATCGGCAAAAACCAAAATGTCATCACTCATATTCAGAAAGCCTTTTAGTCCTGCCAGTGCCCCCCTGATGGCATTTTGGAAGACCTCCGCCGCAGATGATATGCCAAAGCTTAGGCGCTTGAACTGATAGAGACCATCATGTGTAGTAAAAGTTGTGATGTATCTCGAATCTGGGTGGAGCTCAAGCTGGTGATAGCCCGACCTCAGATCCAACTTCGAGAATACTCTGGCACCTTGCGATTCCCCTATGATGTCATTGCGGGTGGGTGTAATATGTCTCTCTCGTTTAATGGCGGCATTCGGGAGGCGCGCAGCATTCGGGAGGCACATGTCCACACAAATGCGTACCGCTCCTGGCGTTTCAGTCCTGGCTGTTTTGGCTTGGGGGCTACGACCATGGGCGAGACCCAGGGCGTTGGTCCTTCCACCCTTTCAATGATGTCCATTTGGACTAGCATTCGAAGTTCCTTCTCCACCTGTTCCCTGAGAGGGAACGGAATCCGTCGATGTTTGAGAGCTGAGGGCCAAATGGTGTCGCCAATGTGCAAACGCACTGGGGGAGCCTTCAACTTGCCCACTCCTTGAAAAATGACACAGAACTTGGCCAGTAATTGCTCAATGTCTACCTGATGAACTTCAAAAGCAAAATGTACAATGTCTAACGCCTCTGATGCCGCACAGCTGAGCAGGGAGTGCGGGCTGACATCGGTGACAAAAAATCTGGCCTTGATTGTCTTAGCCCCCTTGGAGACGGGTGCTACAAACACCCCTTGAATAGGAAGTGGAGTGTCCCTGCCAAAAGTGAAGATCTTCGCCATGGATGCTTCCAATGGTGGCAGTCCTGGAATCGATTCGTAGTGTTCGGTGGCAAGCACACAAACGGAGGCTTCCGTGTCTATCAGTACTTGTGTTGGCACGCCTTGAATGTCTACAACACACTTGGGCTGCCTCTTTTTCATCGCCCCAGTTGCCAGATTCGAAATGAAAAAGACTTTATCTTCCTCCTCTTCTTCCTCCGCAATGTTGAGGCGTTGCGCATCTTGTTCCAACGTCGCAATGCTCTGTTGCCTCCTAGAACCACCGCCACTTCTCCTGGCCGGTCCCTTTTGTGTCGCAACCGGCACGGGAACTCGACACATCCTGGCATAATGTCTGGGACCATTGCACCTGCCACAAGATCTCGATTTGGCGGGACAGTCTTCAGAGTGTGGTAGGTCATATCCACAGTATTGGCAAATGGATGTAGGTCCTTGCGCTGGAGCCGCTTCCTGGCGTTTCTGGCCCCACTGGGCTTTTGACGATGTCTGCTTCCCTACTGCAAACGCTTCTTCGGGCCTGCCGGGGCGTACCGCTGCATCCATCTTTGCCCCTCCGACTCAGCCAGCTCATATATTCTTCCACTGTCTAGAATCTGAACCAAAGTCAAACCTGGCTCTCGCAAAACTTGTCTGCGTAGTTTGCCTGAGCTGCATCCTTGGATCACTTGATTCCGGACCATGCCATCTTCATTGTCCCATCTAGAGGTGGTAGCCATCTGCCGCAGACGAGCACAAAATTGGTCAAGTGATTCCTCTTCCCGCTGTTTTTCGCCGCAGAAAAGAAATCTGTCAAAATCCACATTGGATAGAGGAATGAAATAATTCTTGAGGGCAGTTTTGACAGCATCATACGTCACCACTTGCAAATTTAGGGACTCGTAGATGCGAAGAACATCCATCCCTGCTGAGTAAAGCAGAGTCGCCCTTTTGGCGTCATCGTTGGTTTCTCCAGTTGCGGTGAAGTACATGTCCAATTTTTTTATCCACAGCAACCATTTTGGGCCCCACTTTGAAGGAGGACCCGAAGTGTCAAATTCTTGCATAGGTAGTAGTGAACCCTGCTGTCTACGTACAACCGTCTGTGCTGCTGTTGCTTCTCCATCACTATCGACATCTTCACAGGTTGCACAGGCACCTCCCGACCAGGTCAGAGGTCGCAAACCTCACTTGAACAGATAGTTACCGTGCCTGATCTACTATGTAGTGTTGGTGCTGGAGCTCTGGTACCTGGTTGCTCTCTGTGCTTATGTGTCCATCCTGTCACCACTAAAGCTGTGGTCACTGAGTGTGTTGCAGTCCTCTTCAGTGGCAAAGACTGCAGTGGTTCAAAAAATGTGTGTAGGGCTGTTTCTTATTGCGTGGGCAGCACACGAGCACCTTTCCAGGCCGCTACTGCCTCACGCATTGCAGAAAAAGCTCATCGCAACTGCTCGCGTTGGATTCGAGAAAGATACGACGAGGACGATCGTAATGATTGACATGTTGTTTCATATCCAGACCCCTCCGTTAGTGTCCCGCCTCGTCGCCAGATGTTGTGTGCGAGCCCGTGCCTCGGGCCGCCCCGTACTGCCACACACGCACATTCACACAATGAGACTCGGGACATACGTGTGTGTCTTCCGGAGTCCTGGCGGCAACTGCCGCACGGGCGTTCTTTATTAAGAACGCACATGCGAGATCCCAAACGAGGCTCGCGCATGCATCATTCGTACCTGCAACATCACATCAATGGTGTTGCCATAGTGCAACTATGAACTCGAAATAGCAAAGTCCTGAATAGCTGCATGGACTGAAAGGAGGAATAAAATGTGTTAAGTGTCTAAAAAGGGACAACTGAAAGACACTAGAGTTAGAGAGATAGGGGGCGCCAGAGAGCCTAGACCAAGATGGCCGTTCTGATGTAGAGCTCCATGCTTCACTGGCAATTTATATCCAATATCGTGTCTTAATCCTGCCATTACCTTTCCAGTCTCATATCCTTGTGCTCCGGAGTAGCTAGAAGTAAACTGATCCTGCAACGGTTAGTTACACTTATTCATGCATGGAACCCAGACACTTGGCTGCCACCACTGGCAGGTTCTCATCGCGCATGCGCACTGGACGGTCAAGGCGGCCTGCTGGTTGTTGTGTGCAATAACGAGGCAGAGACCCTTTTACCTGTTAAAGGCTCTGTTAATGCACCAACTTGCGTGCCGGAGTGACGCCTCTTTTATTTAGGTAACGCTGTGACGTACCTCATTCCCAGCTCCTTAAATGGAACACACCACAATCCTCCTTTTTCATAATAGTTTGAACACACCATCAACACAAACAAAAATATAACATTTTCTTGAACAACTGTCCAAATAATGTTGCAGTCTTTATTATGGAACGTCAACCCCATATTCTTGACGGTAGGCAGGACGGAATCTGAATTCTCTTAGAGGGTACCTCGTTGCCCTTTCCGGCTTCAGAATACTTTCACTCATGCTCCTAGCTCCACCTTGGTCAGCAGGGCCATTTTCTTCCTCCTCCGTTTGAGGGCCAGCATTGTCCATGTCCTCCTCCAGCTCCTCCATCCTTGGGACAGAGGCCTTGCCTCGTCTTCCGGGCGTCGCACTCTCCTCTTCTGGCGAGCCTGCCAGCTTCCTGAGGAAGCTAGAATTACTTGTGACAGTGTCCTGGCCATCCGACACTGTTACCATTTACATCTACCACTTGGAATGCACGAGACTCGTTTGGGAGGGTCAACTTTCCTTGTGGGTGTCCTGGGCGCACTAACACTGCATCCCCTATGCCCAGTGGATATTCCTAGAGACCTCTTCTGCTACACTCTTCTTCAATTGCCTTCCTCCTCTGCTCACACATTTCTCGGTCGACAGTCACACCCGGACTGTGTTGCGCATGATCCGGGATCTATCCCCTGGGACATCTTTGGAACATTGCTTCTGCTGGGGGCACCCCTGTCGAGCAGTGGGGGGTGAACGATATTCCAGCAGGAGCTGGTATAATGCTCTTTTTTCACACATCCCTTGGCCATGGACGATACGGAAGACTTTGTTCAGGGCCCACTTCAGCCTTTCTGCTTCCCTATTGGCCCTCAGCCACATAGGAGTTACTTCTGGTGTCTAATGCCTCGGGTCTGCAGGAATTCTGAAAACCCATTACTCTGAAATGGGGGCCTCTTGTCAGAGCATATTTCTGCAGGCAATCCATGCGTTGGAAATATTTTCTCCATCACTGGGATGAGATCGGAGAGGGATGTAGATGATATAAACTCCACCTCAGGATAATACGACCACTGGTCTACCATAACAAGAAAATGTGTGTCTCGGCCCATGGACCCAAAGTCTATATGCACAAAGTACCATGGCTGACAGCAACTGTCAATAAACTCAATGCGTGGCTTTTTTCGAGCGGGGGCTGAGCATCCCTTGATGAATCCATCCACCCTGTCCTCTAGGCCAGTGAACCAAACTTTTACTCAGAGCCATGCTTTTGTTTTTGCTGTCCCGTGGTTCCCATGATGCACCAGCTCTATCACTCTTGGCACAAGTTTAACAGGGATCACCATCTGGGATGCTCGTAACACCAGCCCATCCGACGCGAAGGTCAACTCATTCGTTACTCGCCACAACTGTTCCAGTACTAAGTGTGTATCGCAAGTGCGCTTGTCCAGTTTTGCAAGCACCCCTTTCCAGTCCACTCTCGTGTTGGCCTCTTGTATCATCTGGAAGCATTCATCTAAAGCTGCCTTTATGTCATCCAGCGACATTGTGATGGGAGTGGCAGAGTCTGCGAGCATCTGGATCAATCTTCGGTCTCATGTTCTGCCTGGTCCGCCACAGCTGCACCTGGGATTGGATGCCTGGACAAGTGGTCTGCCTGATTGACATTTACGGGGCAGTAGCTCAAATCCATCCTGTATTCCTGGACAGCAAGCATCCATTTTTCAATGTGAGCAGGCGGCTTGGACAAGGATCCTGCCAGGATGGTGAGTAGAGGCTCATGATCAGTATTCACTGTCACTTGTTTCCCGTAGATATATAAATGAAAATGTTTACAGCCCCTTAACACCACCAAGGCCTCCCACTCAATTTGGGAATATCTCTGTTTGATGGCCGACAACGCTCTACTTGCGTATGCCACCAGCCTTATCTCGTTCTTATCATCTGATTGCGTCAGTACCTCCCCCAGATCAGACTCGCACCAACGACAATCTCGGTTTCTTTAGGGGGACGAAGAATGCCATTGTGCTGTTGGCTGTGAGAGGACCCTCAATGTCATTGAACGCTGCCTGTTCCAGTGGTTTCCACTGCCACACACTCTTTTTTTGGTGAGGTTCAGGAAGGGATCCGCATTGGTGCCAAATTCTTAATGAACTGCCCACAGAACGTGACCATCCCAAAGAAGCTTCGGACCTCAGACGCGTTGTCAGGAGGGCGGCTTTCTGTATGTCCTAGAATTTGGCCGGGATGGCTGAGAAGCTGCCTGCTTGGAATACAAAGCTGAAAAAGTTAAGTATTCTCTGCAGAAAGGCACATTTTTCCTTATGCCGTGTCAGTTCCAAGGATGTTATCCTCACAAGAAACTTCTCCAATCTCCCCAAATGTTCAGCATCAGAATGTTGTCACTGATATTAATTGCACAACGGATATCAGCTAGCGCCCCTCTCGCAGCATTTTGAAAGAACTCCACCACAGGTGAAATCCCAAAGTTCAGACGTTTGTACCTGTCCAAAGCTTTAAGAGGGGTGAAGGTTGTTATGTACCTGGACGCAGGGTCAAGGACTGGCTGGTGATAGCCGGCCCTCAGCTTCTCGTCTAACGTCGGAGTGGTGTGTCTTACTCAGCTGATGGCTCTATTAGGGAGGCACATGTCAACGCAGATGTGCACAGAGTCCAGCTGCTTCCGTTTCCTAGCCACGACTGTGGGGGACACCCATGGGATAGGACCTTCCACTTTCTCGATGATGTCCAACTGTACCCGCTTGTCTAATTCCTGTTGCACCTTTTCCCTCCGATGAAACGGGACAGGTCTGTGTTTCAGGGCAAATGGCTGCGCAGCGTCATCAACGTGAAGACAGATGGGATCACCCTTCTTTCTCCTGCCTGTAAACACCCCCTGAAACCGTCTAAGCAGGGACTTCAGCAACGTTTTCTGTGCAAAGTGCTTCTACAGCCCCACAAAGTCACATCACTGACTTAAGTGACAGAAAATCTGATTTTAATGTTTATGCCATCGTGATGAACAGGGGCAACGAACGTTCCTTCAAGTGGTAAGGGACTATTCTTACCAAATCTGAAGATCTGGACTTAAGTGGCAGAGGTTTCTTCAGATGTTGACAGTGAACGTCAGCCATCACATTTACGGAAGCACGGGAATGGCAGTGCCATGGACTAGCACTAAGCACTTAGGTTCCTTTTTCCTCGTTCCACCAAGCTGGTTATAACGAAAGCCATTCCTCATCTGCCTCTGGCTGTTCACTTCTCTCTTCCGGTTCCGGTCGTGCCACCAGTGCTATTCTCTGGGTCGTCCTCTGAAACTGAGACCTTGGTCTGGCTGTGCCTCTTGAATGAGTGGCTGGCTCTGGAGTGCCACAGACTCTTGCAGAATGGTTTGCCATTCCCCATCTGCCAGAAATGTGGCCTTTTACCGGGCAGTCTTCTGAGTGTGGTAGGTGATACTCACATTGGGAACATGCGGGAATGGTACCCGTGCGGGTTCCCTTCATAATCCATGGGGGCTTCCTTCCAGACCTGTCGGCCGGCTGCTTGCCCACTGCACACCATCATCATAGCGGCATCCATCTTGGATTCTCTGACATCTACCAGTTCATGTGAACTTCCCAGCTCCAGTATCCGTGCCAATGTGATACCTGGCTCCCGGAAAACCTCATCTTTGTGATCTGCCATGGAAGCATCGAGGGATTCACCTGCCTTCTGCTTGGTCGACCTCCTTACCAAACGTTTGTAGTCAACATTGACCATGGGTGTAACGGATTCCCTGAGCACTACCAATGCCAACAGGTCTAAGGCTCTTAAAGATTTTATGCACTGCTGGGCCAGAGGAGTATGGTACGGACGACTTCTTAGAATGGCTGTTCACCTCCCCTGAGGCATCGAAGTACATCACTAATCGTTCAACGCATAAGTTCCATCGTGGGCTCAGGCTTGAGAGTGAACCCGCAACATCCAACTCCACAAGGGGGGCAAGGGATCCCTGTTGTCGGGGCATTCTTCCTACCTCATGAGCGCCTTCTTCTGCATCTCACATAACGACGGGCAAGTGAGGTTGTCTTCCTTATGTAATTCGGATGTGTTGAAGTATTTGATCAACTGTATTCTCCTTTGTATCCACCTTGCCACTGGACAGACTGCTGCCAGGCAGGGTCATTTGATTCTTCCTAAGGAAACTGGCATGCGGGGCCTTCAGCTATGGTGTACCACCCTGCAGATGCTGCGGGAAGGGTGCACAAGCACTCACCAGGTACCACAACCCTCAAGCACTTCTCGATCAGGTACGTGCTGATGCTGGTGGCTATCCCTGCCATCCCTGCCATGGAGACACTGACCATGCCCTTCCAGTTCTCCAGGTAGGCACGTGTGCCAGTAATGAGCCTTTCTGCAGCTCTGATCATGGAGCGCTCATAAATCACTGCCCTCGCGGCCCGGTTACCGCCAGGGAGGAGCGCTCACCGCCATGAGTGAGGTGAGGTGGGGCTGCTGCGGCACAGAGCCGGTGCTCTAAGATATATGTGGCACGGAGGAACGCCGAGGCAGACCCGATGTCGGCAGGTGCAGGGCACTGCAGGTTACTGGGCAACCGCCATTAGCACCGCAGGGTTTAATGCACCCTCGTCCCCATTGTTTATTTAAATTTATTTTATTTTGACATTTGTAAAGCGCACCGAACCCAAAGGCATCTAGGCGCTGGTTACAGTAACCATAGCTTGGTGATAAGAATACTGACGGGGTGGTTACATTGTTAAGTGAAAGTGAATACTAGTGCAGTCAGCAAAGTCAATCAGTGTACACAAAGACTGATGTAGGTCACAAGGAGAGTTAATGGCTTTGGTCGAAGAGCCACATTTTAAAGCTTTTTCAGAAGGCCCATAATGAGGGTTCAGACCTTAGCGGTAAGGGAAGCACATTGCAGTGTTTGGTGGCCACGGTTGGGAAGCTGAGCCCCCCTGCTTTTTGTAGTCTGAACCTCGTTGGGTGTAAATAGGCAGCATGAGTAGGTGGGCCGGGTGGGTCTGGTAGGTTGTGGTTTGGTGAATATTTGTGTTGGGTATTTAGGTGCGGTATGAGAGACATTTTTGAGTTATAGTCAGTGTTTTGAATAGAATTGGTTCCCTAACAGGCATCCAGTGTACGTTTCTCCTGGCTGAGGAAATATGGTCTCTTTTAGGGAGGTTTGGAGCCGCTCTTAGCACAGTATTCTGTGTGACCTGATGTTTTGTGATGTTACGGGGCATCAAAATCACAGGATTGTTGTGTGCAATAACGAGACGAAGGCGGTTATAGCTGTTACAGGCTCCGCTCAGGCACTAACTTGCGTGACACCGCTTTTATTTAGGTAACACTGTGACATACCTCGTCCCCGGCTCCTTAAAGGGAACACACCACACCAGTGAAATGGAACCACGGCAAACCTACAACTACCAGTTTGAGAGATCTCTCCCGACCCACGCACATATTGAACCAACTCTATGTCCGATCACGGTGGACCTTCCTGCGGCGATATTTGTGCCATCACTGCTGGAGGGCATCCCTACCAAAGATATCGCCGTACATATGGTGTTAATTTCACTGCAAAAATATTGCGATATTTTTGTATTGCGATATTTCTGTGGCGAAATTAACACATGGAACCTGCTGGAGGTGTTATATAGATAATGTAAACCCCCTGAGCTAGACCCCCCCTCCCCAAGACACACACACCTCAACCCTTTTCATCGCCTGGTTGGATGAAACCAGCAGATTTAAATTTGGGCGGGTGAATGGACGTGTGACATAAATGCCAACCCTCCCGATTTAGGCAGGAGACTCCTGACTTTTCAATGAAAAATTAATGTCTCCCGATTTCTCTGATGAAATCTCCCTCCCAGATGCTACAGAATGTTGGCACGTATGGTGTGAGGAGCTTGGCGGGTGGCAGAATTGATAACAGGGCAGGTAGCACCCACCAAAACATGGGAGCTGAAAGCTATGGGGCCCCGGTCGTGGCAACATCTCATTACAGTGCGCCCTCCACTCTCCAGGCATCTGTGTTGCAGTGCGTATAGCGCAGTTTCATAGCTCTCAATCTTCTGTGTCTCCAAGGCACGTGAAAACACCTGATTTTGTGGGGAACAGGTGAGAGCTTATAGAAGTGAATGGGTGTATAGGGGGCTTGGCAGGTGAGTGACCACCCGGCAAAAGCGTGCGAGTTGAGAGCTATGCAGTTTTTCGCTTGCTTATGGACTGTGGTGGCTGGCTCCTTGGCTGACAGAGAGCAAAACCTCGAATTAGAACATCTCTGATGGATACATAATGCCATATTGCACTTACGATCAATAGTACGGGTCCTGCAGATGTTGATTCTTTGATGTCATAATCAGTGATGGGGGTACACCAGTCCTATTTTTTGATATTGTCACAATGTTTTCTGTTGGAGCAGCAGCAATGCTTGCAAATTTACCGACCTTAACTGGAAGCATTGTGGGAGCCCATCTCATCTTATGTGATCCTCTTAAAATCATTTGGGTAGCAGTAACTAGTGTTGCTCTAGACTTCTTAAGGTGTACTGTTCCCTTACTGATTCTAGTCGAATGCTTACTCAGCTACCTGTGAAGATAGGAATATCTGACAAACATCAAAGATCAAGATTTGAGGGAGCCAATAAGAAAGCAGGAGCGACTGATCAGCAGTCCACCACAGTTGCGGGACCCTCTTTAATACCTCTTGGTGAAGTGGAAGACACTTCTGAGGTGAAATTGATGTTCCGAGAACTCGAAGCTAGAATTGAAATACTGGATAAATGAATTTGCTCACTTGTAAAATAGACCACATTCAAGCTCGCCCTAACGGACAGGGCGAGCATCTTGATGAAGCAGATTTACTTTTCTTAAGGCAACACCTCCCAAGAACCAAGGCCCAGTGAGTAGATGGAGGCGGAACAAAAACAGAGTGGTTGGAACAGCAGAATCATCCGATATCAGCAACATGGGGCACTTTATCGAAGAAATGCTATGAGAACTCTTTGACTCTTCAACTATCCCCCTGATGTTTACCGTTGAGAGGGTCCATCGCGCCTGAGAAAGAGAATTCTCCTAGTCTGGGCTAGTGGATGGGGAAAGCTGGGCTCTCCTATGAGTTAATATAGAGTTGCCTGCGAAGGGCAACATGACCTAGAAGGCTGTGTAAGGGAATCGCACAACCATGACGTGGGACAAGGAGAATGAAGATTCCCCCTGCTAATAGCGCAGGGAGCTCTTGATTCTATTAAAGACAAGGAGGCGAGCATTATGCTTCATCTTCTTATTTATTTGCTCTCCAGCAGTTTCAACACAACAAATAAAATGTCCATCTATACGATGGCACAAACACATTTTTTTTTTTTTTTTTCAAAAAACTTAATTTCCCATCAGCCTAGGCCCTGAACCCAGTGTCCTGGTCATGTGACCTAGTCCTTCCTCTTCCTGTAAACCTCCTCTTCTTTGACTGTATTTCAACCAACATTGTAAACCTCTCCTGAACTGACAACTTGATCCGGGAGGTCTTTGAACTGTAGAACTGTGAAACGAAATCTCGCCTCCAAACTTGCGATCACGATCAATGCTTTCCGATCAGCTCCCGTGCGTACTCAGCCGTTCTTCTGATCTTCTCCTAAGACGGAAAAACAACAGTACAAATTAGGGCGGCGGATACACCCCCTATTTCTGAGGAAAAAATGCACTTGTTATTTACTCCGTACATATCTTACTATTACAATATCCTCTTTTATTCTTCCCTCGTGTATCTCGGGTGGGAAATTAATGCTCGCCTCCTTGTCTTTAATAGAATCAAGAGCTCCCTGCGCTATTAGCAGGGGGAATCTTCATTCTATGTCAAGACGGAGGCGAGCATTATGCTTGTTCAAAGCTTCTTACCATAGCTTCTGCCAGTGCATTAATTGGCTTAAAATAAAACGTTCTGAACGTGCTATCACTCGCCCAATCGGCTGCTTTCAAAATATCCTGCAATGTCGCTCCCTGACGGAGTGCTTTGGATGCTCCCGCTCCTCTTACAGAGTGTGCTCCAAACTTCGCCATGTCTATCCCTGCTAGACTCATGACTTCTCTAACCCACCTTGCTATGGTGGCTGTCGCTACGCCTTTATGCGGTTTCCTGCGCGCTATCAACAATTGCGTCGTCCCCGCTGATCTCAGCTCAGCTGTTCTATTTACATATTCTCTTATGCATGCGGCTACGCACCATTTAGGATGATCTTGCATATATGGATACGTTATTGACGAGGAGTCTGTCTTTGTCCTCCTGGCCAGATGAAAAGTCACTCCGTCTGGCCCGTATATCAATCTGTCTACCTCTAAAGCTCTGACGTCTGCCACTCTCCTGCAGGAGATCATGCATAGGAGCATCGCTAATTTCTCCGACAGTCTTCCCAGTGTTAGGTACCTATTACTGGGCCAGTCGGCTAATAGTCGAAGCACTACTGTGACGTCCCATAGAGATTTATACCTCGGTTGCGGAGGCTTTCTATATTTTATCCCCTTCAGGAGTCTAATTACTGCCACGTTCTCACCCACTGGTACTCCTTCAATAGGCATATGGCCTGTCGATATTGCGGATCGATATACCCCTATCGTACGGTAGGCTTTACCGTCCTGCAGAAGCTCTGCCAGGAAATTCACGATCTCTACTAGAGGGGCCGAAATGGGATGAAAACCTCTCGCCTTGCACCATCTTGACCACTTGTACCAAGCTGCATCGTAGCTCCTTCTAGTCGATGGAGCCCATGACTCTGCGATGAGGCTCGCAGCCTGAGACGAAATTCCCGGGAGATTCCAACGTCTCCTGCTATCTTGCACGCCATTAGCGGCATCGTCCCCTTCACTCTCAGAGGGTGATACGACCCAGCTGGGTCCGTGAGGAGATCTTCCTCTTGCGGCAACACTCGGGGATAGTCCGCCAACAGTTCCATTAACGCCGGAAACCAGACTTGGGACTTCCATATCGGTACTACTATGATCAGATTGGCTTCCTCCTTGCGGACTTTTGTTAGAACTCTGCTTATCATTATAAATGGGGGGAAAGCATATAGCGTTTGCCCTCTCCAATCTTGCAGAAAAGCATCTGTCCCTGCTGCTACTGGGTCCAGCCTCCAGCTGAAAAACCTGCCCATTTGAGCGTTCAGTCTGGACGCAAATAGATCTATGTGAAACGGTCCCCAGAGCTTCTCTATTCGCTGGAATGTCGCTCTGTGCAGCATCCAGTCGCTGGTGTCTGTGAGATGTCTGGAGTTCCAGTCTGCCACCACGTTCTGGGCTCCTGGTAGATATTCTGCCGTCACTGCTGTTCCCGACTCCAGACAAGAGTGCCAGAAGTCCTTGGCTATCTCTGCTAGCAATCTGGACTTCGTCCCACCTAAGTGATTTATGTATTTGACTGCTGAGATGTTGTCCATCTTCAGAAGTATACAAGAGTTCACTCTGTCCTTGGTGAAGGCTCTGATAGCAAAAGAGCCGGCCAGGAGCTCCAGGCAGTTTATGTGAAGCTTGAGCTCCTCCGAGCTCCATCTGCCTCCCGTTTGCAGTTCTCCGCATCGGGCACCCCAGCCTGCTCTGCTGGCGTCCGATTCTATTACCATGTCCGGGCGGTCACCAAAAATGGCTCTGCCGTTCCATGCCTCCATGTTCTGGAGCCACCACTCCAGCTCCGTTCGGGCTTCTTGGTCTAGCTGGACTAGCTGGTGATAGCCGAGCCCTTGCTGTAGGTGTCTTATTTTCAACCTCTGGAGCGCTCGGTAATGAAGAGGCCCTGGGAATATCGCTTGGATTGACGCCGCCAGCAGACCCACAATTCTTGCGATTGTTCGCAGCGATGTGGTCGGTCTGGCGAGGCAGGTCCTTATCTCTCTTCGAATATCTCTGATCTTCCTGTTCGGCAGCTCCAGGGTCGCCGACCTGGTATCTATAATGAAACCTAGGAATTCTATTCTCCTGGCTGGTGCGGTTTCTGATTTCTCTTGGTTCACTAGGAATCCCAAAGAGGTTAATAGATTTGCTATCCATCTGGTCTGATATCGCAGCGCTTCTTCGCTGCTTGCCATTATTAGGATATCGTCTAGGTAGATGATGATCCGGATGCCCTTCTCTCTGATTGCTGCTGCTACTGGTCTCATCATTTTCGTAAAAGCCCAGGGAGCGGACGCTAGTCCGAAAGGCATCGTGGCAAAATGCCATACTCGCCCGTCCCAGTTGAAGGCCAGGAAGGGTCGGTATTCCTGATCTACTGGGATCGTGAGATACGCGTCTTTCAGGTCTATCCTCGTGAGCCAGTCGCCCTGTCTGAGTGTGTCTCGCAGTTGGTGGATCCCTTCCATCTTGAAGTGGTTGTAAACTACCCACTCGTTCAAGTCCTTCAGATTTATTACTGGCCTCACTTTCTCTTTCCTGTGGACCAGGAACATATTGCTTATAAATTTCGGAGCTACGCAAGGCTCGATGGCCCGTTTCTCCGCTAAACTCTGAAGTTCTGTGCGCAACAGGGCGGCTTCTGTTCGCGCTGTCACTATCAACCTGGGGGTTCTGTATTGGACTGGGGTCTGAGTGAATTGTATGTGTAGGCCTCTGACTGACTGCAGCACCCAAGCGTCGCAGGAAAGCGCGCGCCAGTTCTCCCAGTACATCGCTGTCCTCCCCCCTACTGCAGGGTAAGCGGTAACTCTCACCTGTGGGAACGTATTGACCTCTTCCCTGACCTCTGCCTCGTCTTCCTCTGGGGAAACGGCCTCTGGGTTGGAAGAAGGTGTCTGGCTTCTTATCTTCCCAATATTGCGCTCTGTTCGATTGAGGCCTTCTGGCTGACTGATAACGACCGGACGCTCGGCCTCTGTAGCGACCGGTCCCTCCAAAAACCCTTCCGGGGAAGATTTTTCGAATGGAGGCTTGCGCCTTCTCCAATGAGGTGTAGGTCCCTACGAACCTCCCCATCTCCTTTCCGAAGGTTTCGCCGAACAGCAGTCCTTGCGCGGCCTCTCCTGCTTCGTAGGAGGACAGGTCTCCTAGCTTTTGATCTATCTTCAGAAGCAGTCCCCTCCTACGCTCTGAGGATATGGCGCAGTTCGCGTTACCCAATAGGCATACGGCTCTTTGGGCCCAGTTCGCTAATACATCCGGGTCAATTTCTTCGCCTGTGTCTTTCGCTCTCTCTGCCAGATCCATGATCTTGGCTAATGGGCCTGCTAGGTCCAGGACTTTCTCCTGGCAACTCCTCCAGGAGCGGTCGATCCCTTTCCTAGGGTTCCTATTTGATTTTGCCACAAACGCTAACATTTTAGGGTCTAATTCTGGCGCTTCTGCTACCTTCCCTGGGAGTTCTGGTCTGGGGCATTCCGCCCTCATTCTTTGCCTCACTTCCTTCTCTAAGGCCTTGCGCAGCCTCTGCGTCATGTATCGTGCCACTCTCGGGGAGGGCACCCATTCCGAAGATCTCGGGTTCCTAATCTCCTCGGGTTGGAACATGTCTGAGGTTTCCACTTCTAGGTGATTCAGTTTTCTCAGTCTCTTTTTCGGAGGCGGCAGGCTCCCTTCGTCTCCGTCTTTATCTTCCTCCTCCTGTGAGGATGTCGGAGATTCTGCGAATTCCTCTTCTCGAGGGGCCTCCTCTCCTGCGTCTCCCATATTCTCTTCCCCTGGGTAGGGGGTCATGAGGCTCGGCACCTCCGACTTGGCCATAAAGGCTTCTCTGAGCCTATTGAAAGCGTCGGATGCCTCCGGGGCCTTTGAATTCGCCCCTTCAAGTTGGCCCGGGGGGTCAGAAGAGTTCGCGCTCTTCCGGGCCTTCGTACACCCCTGAGGGCTCTCTGGCGTGGCCCTGGTGGACGTGCTTGTCGATGGTACGGTGCTTCTGTCCTTTTGGCTTAGGACAGTCTCGATAGTTAGCAGGCGGTCCTGCAGGGGTCTGACTCCTAGAGCCACTGCCTCTATGAGTGAATTACCCAGCACGTCCTTGAAGCTCTGAGCCAGGTCTTCCGAGTACGTGGCTTCTTGCTCCTCCTCACTCCACTCAAAATCAGCCATGATACGTGCTGGTAGGTGCCTGATAGTACCTGAAAATGTGTAGGGGCACGTCCACTTCTCACTCCTTTATCTAGAGGCTGCACCTGGCTGCAAAGCAGCTTTTTTACTTTTTTCAGTGTAGGCACTGAGTTCACCAATTCGCTCGAATGAGCGCTCTCCGGTAAAGATTACAGATCTGTTCCTCGGCGAAGCCCCGCCTCCGTGAGGGCGGGGGAGCTGGGGAAAGACGTATCTCCTCCGGCGTCGCCCGCGATGGGCGTTAACTCTGTTACTCGCGCCTCCCTCACGAAGGTGGGGGTCTCGCTCCCTCACTGTCGGAGCGAGTGTGGTGTCCTAGGCCGGCCCCTGAGGTGCTGATACTGCAGCACGGGGCCAGGCTAAAAACTAATTAAAGTAAAGGATTGTCGAATCCTCCCTACGCTGCGCGACTCCTGCGCGCTGCCCTAATGATAGGTCATGAGAAAAACGGTATATATCATCGCTACCACTGATAACCCAAGACAAAAAGCTGACAGAAATGCGCAGCTAAGTGAAAGGGTACTTATCTCTTTGGAGAGCAGGAAAAGAAGAGGAGGTTTACAGGAAGAGGAAGGACTAGGTCACATGACCAGGACACTGGGTTCAGGGCCTAGGCTGATGGGAAATGAAGTTTTTTGAAAAAAAAAAAAAAAAATGTGTTTGTGCCATCGTATAGATGGACATTTTATTTGTTGTGTTGAAACTGCTGGAGAGCAAATAAATAAGAAGATGAAGCATAATGCTCGCCTCCGTCTTGACATAGAATTCCCAAGCGCAACTAAGTCTACAGCCAAAAATAGACACAATTACGACGGAAGGGCTTCGGCAGATGCAGGAGATGGATGCAGGAATAATAATAATAATTCGTTTTTATGTCGCACTTCAAGAAGAGCACGATGCAACAAGGATGAGAAGCGTCATCAGATTTCTCCACACAGGACATTGTTCGGGCCATTACTGAGGCGAGAAACACGCTTGATGAATAGAGGTGGATGTCGGGCTGCTGAGAAAGGACTTGCAAAAAGTGTCAGCAAGATTAGGGGAGACAGAAAAGCACCTTTCAGACAAATAGGACATAGTGGCACTTCTACAATCAACAATGCAACAAGTACTCATCCGGACGTGACAACTGGTAGAAAGAAAGGAAAAGGCAGAGGGTAGGGTAGGGCGAGACAGAACAATATACGTTTCTGTGGCCTTCCAGAAAAGTCTGAGGGACTCTCGATGGAACTCTTCCTGGAGGCATGGTTGAAAGAATGGATGAGCCCAAGTGGGCTATCCAATTTATTTTGAATTGAGAGAGCCCACAGTGAGCCGAGTAAGGATCCCCCTCCAGGGAACCCCACGAGACAGGTAATCGAGAAATTGCTGAATTTCCGAGATCAGGATATAATCCTGCAGGCCACAAGGATGAAGGGCCCTTTGGAATTCAACGAGGGTAGAGTAGCGGTCTATAACAACTTCACCAAGACTGTACAGAAGGCTCGCCATATGTTCGGTGTGGTATAGAAAAAAACCTAGAGTACAAGAAATAAAATATGCTAGAGTGATATGTCCCCAAGGAGTTCGATTTTTCACAAACCCGATGGAAGTATGGGACTGAGCTGAATGCATGAGTCCCTTTAACATTAAAAAAAGAAAAGCTGAGGGGGACTCCAGAGAAAAAGAAGGCAATACACCCGTCGGTGAGGGATAGACGATAGAAGGCGAAAGGGCTCAAATATAAGCACAATTAAGGGGAAATGCAAGACACTTTGGCCGAAACCGAAGTAGTACTTGAGCAAACCGTGAGGAGCTTCCTAAGAATCAGAAGCTGTGATGGAGAGCGTGGAGGATCGTCAGAACGGAGCAGATGCCCTCCCCCTAAGCTCTCGCAGATGGTCGAGGTTGACTGGTTTTCAGTTAACTGGAGACGGCAGATGCTTTAAGTAGGGGGGATATAGGGTAGTGGGTGTTAAGTGGGTTATATTGTTGCGAGTTTTGTTTGCAGGGCATGGTCGACACTATAGGGAGGTTGCATATTATTACACAGATCCGCATCACAGATCTTCAATTAATATAGTCAGCCGAGGTGGAGTTTAGGCGGGACACTCGGAACTAGCAACTGGATATTGTATATATAGGCAGGAATACTATGGACAGCGTGCCCAGAATGGTTTCCACCCGCGTGCACCAAAGTACTGAACCAGCATCCTAAGATGCATCCAGTGCAGAGCTTGATAACATAAACATTTCCAATCAAGAGGGGGAATCCTCCTCCTCGATACCAGCAAATACTGAAGGAGTAGGAAGTGTTTTTTTAGAAAAGGACCTACAAGAAGGGGAAAGAAAAAGAATACCCGTCGAGAAAGAAAATTGTTCCGAACACAATCTAGTGGTGAAAATTTTGTCAAACCAAGTTTGAATTGAGGGCACTGCAAAAAGGTTTGTCCTTTGTCCCACAATACTTCAGTACTCTTCTTAAAGAGAAAATAGATTTTTTTCAAACTGATACGGAAGATGAAGTTGAAAGTCTTTTTTGACTCCCTTGAGGAACAAAGCTTCATGGAGCCCCCTTCAGATTATCTGGAGTTATCCCCGAAGAGCACTTTTAACCCTTCGATACAAAGTCACATTCTCACAACATTTGGGAAGAAAGTACTAGAGGAACTGAAGAGACTTCCTTTTCACTCTAAGAGACGTGGCAACTTCTCAAAAGTAGAAAGCAACACCTTAAAGAGACTTTTAGATAATAAAGATATTGGGGGTCATTATGACTATGGTAGTAGCCGTGCCAGTAATTACCGGCATGGCTGCCACCGGAGTCATGAATTTTGCGGTCCCGGCAATGGGCAATTACTGGGGCATTACAGCCCCGGTGGACCCGGTAATTGCCCATTGCCGGTTGCCACAAAATATTACTCCCCATTCCCATTTGAGTCCCATTGGACTCAATGGGAATGAGGAGGACGGATGCACCAGCACTATTTATGAATGGTGCCGGTGCATCCATCTAGATATGCGAGCGGGTGCCTTTCAGTCCGCCAAGTCAGACCAGGCAGGCCGAAAGGAACCCGCTCGCATAACCTGTAGTTTGCAGGTCCTGAAACAATGGTACCAGCAAGCTTACCAGTACCATTGTTTCCGGACCGGCAAATATTTAATGAGGCCGATTATCTTTAATCCAGCGGACAAGGGTGGAGCTCTGGTCTTAATGGATAAAACAGATTACTTAGAAGAGGTCTACAGACAGCTTGGAGATGTGGTCGCGTACAAGGAGATCAATTTCGATCCAACAGACAAAGTACGCAATCTCATCAGAGGATTACTGGAAGAAGCTGAGCAGAGAGGAGTAATCAGCGAAAAGACACATACGTTTTTGGTCAAGACCCACCCCATCACACCGTTTTTTATATTCTACCCAAAATCCACAAGATAAACCACCGGGTCTCCCCATAATCGCAGCCACTGAGAGCATCTTAGAACCACTCGCGAAGTATCTGGACAAAGTCCTGCAGCCGTTGATTCAGAATAGTTCTACTTACGTAAAGGACACAATGCACTTTCTTACACAGCTGAAGGATATTCACTTTGTTAAAGGTCCTGACATCCTCTTCACGATGGATGTCACGTCATTGTACCCAAATATTGTCCATTAAATTGCGCTTGAGGCAGTAGAGTGGCTATTACTCCAAGCAGATTCGTGCCTGGGGGACAGAACATTTGTACTTACTCTCCTTAAACTTGTCCATCTGAATAACTTTTTTAAGTTCAAGGACATATTTTTCTTGCAAGTGCATGGCGCGAGCATGGGGTGGCTATAGCACGCAGGTATGCAAATGCCTTTATGCTGTAGCTTGAAACAGAACATGTCCTGAATTCCCCCGTTGGTCATGCATCTGTCTATGTTTGTCTGTTACATTGACGATGTATTTGGGATTTGGACAGGCCCTACCGAAGAATTGGAAGAATTCTTCCACATGATGAACAACATTCTCCACTCTTACCAGCGATACCCCCATCAACTTCCTGGACATACAAATCTATTTGGAAACAGACCAACTGAACACCAGAATCTATACCAAATCTACGGACAGAAATAGCCTGCTGTTTGCTACTAGGTTTCATCCCCAACGCGCTTTAGATTGTGTACCTCTAAGCCAGTTTCTAAGGTATAGGAGAAACATCTCAGACATTGATGAATATAAACGCCAATCCAAGAAACTGGAAACAAAATTTGTAGAGAGAGGATACAGGCCAACAACTATCTTTAGTATAGCAAGCAAAGTAGAGGGGATACCACGCAAAACCCTGCTGCAACCCAAGACTTTGACATCAGACGAACACATGGTGTACGTTACCACGCATCCTTTAAAGAGCAACAGAATTAGGAACATTGTCAAGAAAAATGTGTCAATATTGCAACTTGATCCACAGTTACAAAAACTTTTTCCCCAGGCACCTATTTTCGCCTATAAGAACAGCAAGGCCCTACGCAAGACTCTGATAAAAGCAGAATACACCGAAGAAGACACCAGTAAAACCGAACAACCGTGCCACAACTGCCAACACTGTGGAAATGTAATAACTGGAACAAAGATTGCACACCAATACTCGGGGAGGAATATTGAATTGAAACACTCGTGCTCTTGTGATGCCACAAATGTGGTTAATGCCCTGAAATGCCCATGTGGTCTGTATTATGTAGGGATCACG
Source organism: Ambystoma mexicanum (assembly GCF_040938575.1). Taxonomy (NCBI): domain Eukaryota; kingdom Metazoa; phylum Chordata; class Amphibia; order Caudata; family Ambystomatidae; genus Ambystoma; species Ambystoma mexicanum. The sequence continues at coordinate 19,499,920 of NC_090923.1, read as the reverse complement.
ACACGTAAGGCTAAGCTTATATGGACCGAACATAAGTCCAAAATTAGGACACAGAATATGAAATCACCAGTGGCATCACATTTAAAGGAATCCAGACACACAGTGGCGCAATCAAAATGTGGTATCTTAGAACTGGTCAGACTCGGACCCCGGGAGGCGATCTACAGAAGAAGTTGTTGCAAAGAGAAAGAGCCTGGATAGACATTTTGGACTCACTAAGCCCTAGGGGCATGAATTGTGAATTCGACCGCATACACTATGTTTGACTTAGATTCTAGTCGAGTAGAGAAGAGATTGTGACAGGCCCTTTAACCTGCAAGTTAACGTAGAATTGATGCTCCACAAACAACAGTTTACTGTTGCTTCTGTACTGTGTATGTTTCATTGTATTTTATCTGTGAGTTCCACCACTGTTTTACATACTACTGCTTGATATACCATTGAACAAGGCTGGCCTCCGTTCTGACTGAGAAACACTCTAATGAGGGACGCATGTGTCCACATATATCTGACTTATTCGACCTACAAAACATGGGACCTTCACACCAGCTTAGCCATGCTTGACTTGGTTATACAACATTTGGATGCACAAAACATTTATGACTTTTGTCCGTTTACATGCTTTTAACTGCACTACCAGAGATACTGGGTCTCAACCACCCAGGATGGCTTCATACACTTGGAAACATATAAGACATCTCTGTGGGCGCACCGGAGAGGGCGCACGGCATCCTGTTGGGGCCCCCTAACATCCCCTTTTGCACTCACGGTCTTGCCAGAATCAGACGTCGCCAGACCCTTGCCGACACACCGTGTCCATTGTATAAGGCAGTACTGCACCCTGAGGGGACAGCGATATTACATTATGTAGTACATTAGACATGGGCATAGGAGCTACCTCTTACGGATCTTAGGCTGGTTACACTTTACTAGTTGTCATGCCTACGTCTTGACAACAATTAGCTTTAGTCCCACACCAAGATGGAAATCAGCAAAAATGCCACGTTTATATGGCCCCGAGTAGACGCGATCGCTCGGTTCGGACACAGGCTGGTGAGTCTGGTAAGTGTTTTGAGCATTGTCGAGTACCATTTAGGGCGCCTACATATAGATTTCCACATGCGGCACGATGGCGCACTACCGATCAAGAGGGACGGATGGAGTACGTTTATATGCACCTGTCCCGACCCGCACGAAAGTGAAACTTGTTGATACATAGTGAAGGGTGGCCGTTTACATGATGCATCAGCCCTATGCAGGCTGGTTTATCTATGACAACTATATGGGGTATAAGATGTTAGCCATTACATGGCACATGCCTGTTGTGGGGGAATCCCTGACCCCCCAGCGATGTCCCATGAGCCCCAGCCTCCCAGCGGCATTGACTCACAGCAGAGACATGTTTCAGGCTTGTGCTCTCCGGTCGCACATGGCGAGGCCGGGAATGCCCCTTTTATTTATAGTGCACGCGGCGGAGTGCAAAATCACTCCGCCGTCTGCTGATCCCTTAAAGGGGCAGCACCACACTCCTCCTTTTTCATGAGGACAACAAATAACAAACCCAAACTTGCATAACTACGGTTAACCCCCAAAACACACTAATACTATTAAACCAACACAACAGTACACAATAAGCCCCTTTATTCACAGCTACCCACTGGCCCTCCCACCCCACGCTTGGCGGACCCACCTGTCAGTCAGGAAGAAACCAAATCCCTAACCATCGCCCTGCCCCCCCCCCCCCGGGCAAGCATGCTCCGGTCTCAGACAATCTTTGACAGTCCCCTAGGGGGTTATGGATCATTATACCCCCCACTGCTGCATTCGTATCTCAGGCCCTATGTGCACTGTGTTACTCCTATCTTACTACTGTGGACACAAATAACATAAGACACAAAGAAAACACTAAGAAAACACAAGAATCAATTCAATTATAACAATGGGATACATTTTTTTTATGATAACACAGCTAAGCATAATGCAGGCAATGCTAGAAAACTCTAGCTACTCTCGAATTTGCACCTTTTATGCTTCTGGTGCAGATCTACCATGCAATAACTATAAGCCTTTCAGGTCTCTAATACAAGCCTGTAATGTCTAATACAGTCTAAATGCAAGTGTCAGCATTCATCTCCTTCATGGACAAATCCTCACAAATCCACACCAATCCTTCACGCTCTCTCTCTAAACAATCCCTGTCTGATTTCCCCTTCTATCAAACCCAAAGCAATCAGTTTAGTCTAGGCCGTAGACCATACTTCCCATTTGCTTCCCTTGGTCTCCAGCTCTGTTTTTGCAAGGTCTCTCCTCTATGCACGACTCTGCAATCAGTCAGTCAGTGGCAGGCCTCAATATCTGGTAACTGCCAACTGCCAAGCTCTCTCTCTGCTAGATCGATTTCATCAAAGACTCATCAGGTTCTGCTGCACCAAGACACCTCTCTCTCTCATCGCATCTCGTACTCCATCTTGCACCATCTCCAACCTACAGCCAGCAACTTCAGCAACTAACTCCATCCAACTCCAGCCTCTCTCTCTTGGTTATACTCTTAAAATGACGCACTCATCCCTATGGTTACTTTAAACGTTCTCTTCTAAGAATGTATGTCTGTCAGCGTTTAACAAAATGCCTGCCAGTCTGTGTTTTGTGTTCTGTCTCGTGCGTGTGCTGTGTCAAAGTGTGTCAAAGTGACATTGGACATCATATCTCTTTCATGGCCATCTGTGTGCGGTCCCTGTAAAACACCATCTATTCCATCTATTCCCCATTCACTTCACTGTTGGCATCTCTCTGCATTACGAAATGCTCTCTCTGTCCAGAAAATAGGCCATCTCTCTCTCATGCAAAAGGCATTCTTCCCATCTGCCCATGTCACTCACTCCATGGCCCCAACCCTCCACTGTCTCTGCGAACACCACCTCAAGCTGATTCCCTCTCCCCACTCGGACAAGGGTTTGGTATCTGTGTCTGCCAAGCAAATGTTTACAAATTCCTGGTACACTGTTAATTCATAACATCTTCACGCTGAGCCCAGTGCAAAACAACTTCTGTGTGTCTCCATCAGAAATGGCTTTCAGATGCCTCGTGCTAAATGCTTCCTAGCGTTTACACTTTCCTCTCGCAATGCAAGCGCTATATACTAACTCATTCTAAATACACACTCAACATACATACATACTTGTCAAACATAACTCTAAATGTGTAACTACAAAGCATAACAAAAACTGTCATCATACTAAATGGCTCTTCATGTCATTTCAAATATGCACTGTGTCATTTCCATGCCTCATTCGTTCTGCTTTCCTGCAAACAATACGTTTCTCTCAACCTAAGCGCTATAATGCATATGCAAAACATCATCTCTACATGTCATTTCAAATATACCGTGTCTCTAAATTACTACATAACACTTTAAAATATGGTGCAAGTGTCATTCTATTGCAAATGGCAAAGTGGCAAAACAAAGTGGCAGTCTAATGTATGGATACTATAATGATGCTACTTCTGCAATGTACAATGGATAGCTAAACAGGACACAATCATCCTTAAAGGGAATAATACTAAATAATGGTTCTCTAACAATGGGTACTAATGGGTATTGGTTCTGTAACAAAGAGTACTGATTCTCTCCAATGGGTCTTATGATTCTTGTAATGATAACAATCCAGGCATCTCATTTTATCAGATTCCACAGTCCGGGGTCGGACAGAGTCATGGCTCCAAGACATAGTCACTGAAATGAACAGGTTTCCCTCGCCCTGTCATCAGGGGGTACCTCCTGCTCGCCTCGGGGATGGGAGTTCCACTATTGGCCGGTGTGCTCACAGGAGACCGAGAGAGGGGTTCCATACTCCCCTCTCCAAGCACTGCCCTTGACATCGCGCAATACGGAAGACTTTGTTCAACGTGCGCATCAGCCTGTCGGCTCTCAATTGGCCCTTGGCCAGAGCGGGGCGACTCTCCTATGTTGCACCCCATAGTCTTCCATCAGGGCAGTGAACCGCTCACCTTGGAAGGGAGCCCCATTGTCGGTACAGAGTGTTGTGGGTAGGCCATGAGCAGCAAACACCTTCTCCATTGCCACCACCATGTGTTCAAAGGCCACCGACTGGATGAACTCCACCTCTGGGTATCTGGACTACTCATCCACCACCACCAGGAAGTGAGTTCCTTGTGACGTGGACCCAAAGTCAGCGTGGACAATCTCCCAGGGATGCGTGCTGCGGGGCATGGCTTCGATGGCAGGCTCCCTCTAGGCCGGCGAGGCTGCCTGGCACCACACACATGAGGCTACATATTCGTCCACATGTTGCTCTTGTTTGGGGAACCACACCTTGAGGCGTAGTCGAGCCTTGGTCTTCGCAGCGCCCTGATGACCTTGATGGGCTAGGCTAATCACCTCCTGGAATTTGGCCTGCGGGACCACAATCCGATCTCCTCTCAGTAACAGTCCTTTCGCTGAGAACAACAGTTCTTCCCGCACCCTCCACAGCTGCTCGAGCTCCATGTTTGCCTCCTGCGTGCACCCTGCAAGCGACTCCAATACACTCTTGCAAGACCTTTGTTGTAATGCCACTCTGAGGATGCAGAAGCGCTCGTCCTGTGCGGCTGCCACCTCCAGTTCTTCGAGTGGCAGGGGATTTGGGGTAGCCACCTTGACCACCAGCTGTATGTGATCATCAGCCTCCTCTGTGCAGGCATCAACCTCGCTGTCTTGGTGACCACCCGGATGGCGAGAGAGGTAGTCGGCGGCGTTGTTGGAGCCAGGCCGTTAAACCAATGAGACCCCATATTCGAGAAGAGCCAGCATCCACCTCTCGATCCTCGCTGGTGGTTTTGAGGAGGAGCCGACTAAGATCGGCAGCAGGGGCTTGTGGTCTGTCACCACGGTCACCGGCCTCCCCAGGATGTACAGCCGGAAGTGCCTGCACCTACAGAGAACGGCCAATGCCTCTCGCTCTATCTGAGGGTAACGCTGCTCCGTCTCAGACAGAGCCTTGCTGGCATAGGCCACGGGGCGAACTCTGGAATCTGGCCCCACCTGTGTTAATACTGCTCCCAGGCCAAACGGAGGAATCCGAAGAACTCGATGTTCATCCTCAGGAACTCACAATTTTCGCGGTGGTGCATCAGACCCAAGGATTGAAGTCTCTCAAATGTCTTGGCAAGTCTCTGCAGGTTGTCCACCTCCGACCTGGCGAACACAAGTATGTCGTCGCTGATGTTCAGCATGCCCTCCGGGTCTGCCAGTGCACTTCTGATCATGTTCTGAAAGACCTCAGCTGCGGAGGACACTCTGAAACTGAGTAGCCTGTACCGGTACAGCCCCCAGTGAGTCGTGAATGTTGTAATATATCTCGACTGTGGATGCAAGGGGACTTGGTGATATCCAGCCCTGAGATCAAGCTTCGAAAAAGAAGCAAGTCCCTTGCAGCTCTGTAATAAAGTCATCAATCGTTGGTGTGAGATGGCGCTCCCTCCTGACCACCTTGTTGTGGGTGAGACTCAAGTCCACACAGATTCTTACCGAATCGGGTTGCTTGGGTTTCTTGGCAACCACAATTGGGGACACCCAGGGTGTCGGACTTTCCACCTTCTCGATGATGTCGAGGTTTACCAAATTATCCAACTCCTTGTCCACCAACTCCCTCTGGTGGAAGGGCACCCTACGATGCTTGAGGGCAATGGGCTGCACAGACTCATCTATGTGCAACCTCACCGGGTCACCAGTCATGCGTCCAATCCCTTGGAACAGTCCCGCATATTTCTCCAGTAGGGTGTGTATGTCCTCCACATACACGTAGTATGTAAAACTCACTAGTCCAAGGGCTTCAGCCTCCACGCAGCTTAGTAAGGTGTTGGTGCTGACGGGCATCACATAGAATCGTGCTTTGATCTATGATATTCCATGCCTCACTTGAGCTACAAATGCACCGTCCAGGGGTATAGGATGTGAACCCCCAAACGTGAAAATGAAAGCCTTCGGGGTTGATAGTTTGGGGGGGGCAGTGCATGGCATCATAGTGTTCACGGGCCATGACATTGACCGATGCCGCCGTGTCCACCAGCACCGAAACGGGAGAGTCATTAACTGCCACGATGCACCTCGGCTGTCTTCGGCCCTTGGACTGGAGGGCGTCAATACTTGACACGAAGAAAATGTTTTCCTCTTCCTCCTCCTCCTCATCGGGTTGAGTGCTTTCCTCCCCCTGGTCTACCTGGGCAACATTGGGAGGGCGAGACTGTCTGAAGAACCCAGATGCACTGGGCCCCAGGGCACCATTACCGCCAGGCCGCACCACCCGCACGTTCTCCTTGCTGCTGGGCATTCACCAGGGTGGGGCAGGTCATACCCACACTTTTGACATGCCTCTCCCAGCTTTGCTGAACTTTCCAGCCGGTCTCCTGGCACCCCTGCCGCCATGCCCACAGCACAGACCTCCTCTGATTTGGTTGTACGGGAGCCCGCTTCCATCCTGGATGCACGTCCCTCGGATATCTCCTGGCAGCGGCCCAGCTCCAAAATGCGAGGAAGGGTGATCCCTGGTTCTCTCAGCACTTGTCTCCTTAATTTTCCTGTGGAACACCCTTGGATGAGCTGGTTCCTGACAATGTCGTTGGGGTCGTCCCATGCGCATGCCACTGACAGCCTCCTAAGGCAGCCGTAGAAAGTGTCCAGTGTTTCATCTTCTTTCTGTCGAGTGGCTAGCATGACGAAACGCTCCTAATCCGCAATTAGCATTGGCCAAGGGAAGGAATTAATTGTGAGGAGCGGTCTTTGCTGCGGCATAGGTTCCATCTCCAGACTGGAGGGAGTCAAAAATCTCATGCACGGCCAGTCCTGCGGCATACAATAACGTGGCCAGCTTGCTGTCATCACCGGTTTCCATCGTTGCCCGAAAGTACATGTCAAGGCGATCAACCCGTCGCTTCCACCTAGGCCCTAAGCTGGATGGGGGGCCAGACACATCAAACTCAGGGCTGGGTGGAAGGGCCGCCGGGGTCCTCATCTGGGCCATTGCTGGAGGTGGTGGTGGGGGCGCTCCTTGCTGTTGTGCAGCAGCCTGCCCCCCGTCCTGGTTCGCTGTATCACTCATGGGTCAAGCGCACGAGCACCCCTCCTGGATTGCACAGGGGCTGCAACTCACCCAGCTTACTTCTTCTCCTCACAGCCACCTTGATCTTCCACCTTCCACACCAGGACCACAGCCTTGCAGGCCTCCTTAATCTTCAGAAATCCCCACCAGTGCAGCTCCTGTACCCAAAGCACTCACCAGAAAGTACAATAAGGGTAGTTGTCCAGTGACAAGTCACCAAGCTTGCCAGTCCAATGAGGAGTGTCCAAAAATTTAGCCAGGGAGGCCTAGTGTAGATGTCTCAGAATAGCCAGTCTCCCCCAGTGCCTCACCTTCACTCAGAAAATTGCATAAATATGAAAACTCCAGGTATGTCCATGTAGGTAGCTACTCATGTTTCCAAAAATTGTGCCTGGATGGCATTCACGGGCCCCTCTGGAGCGCCGTGAAACATCCGCGTTATGAGGAACAAAATGTCCGCCTCCGTGTGTGCCGCACCCTCCCCCAAGCGTGGAACGAGAGGATTCCGTCCCTCGTTCATGTGAAATAAAATTCCAGATTCAATCACTGGCAGGTCCGGATTCGTCACCGGCCTTGTCGCCACTGTTGTGGGGGAAACCCTGACCCCCCAGCGATATCCCGTGAGCCCCCAGCCACCCAGCATCATAGACTTGCAGCAGAGACATGTTTCAGGCTCGGGCTCCCATTCCCATTCCCATTGGACTCAATGGGAATGGGAAGGAAGGATGCACCAGCACCATTCACAAATGGTGCCGGTGCATCTGTCAAGGTCTGTAATAAAGTCATCAATCATTGGTGTGAGATGGCGCTCCCTCCTGACCACCTTGTTGTGGGTGAGCCTCATGTCCACACAGATTCTTACCGAATCGTGTTGCTTGGGTTTCTTGGCAACCAAAATTGGGGACACCCAGGGTGTCGGACTTTCCACCTTCTCGATGATGTCGAGGTTTACCAAATTATCCAACTCCTTGTCCACCAACTCCCTCTGGTGGAAGGGCACCCTACGATGCTTGAGGGCAATGGGCTGCACAGACTCATCGATGTGCAACCTCACCGGGTCACCAGTCATGCGTCCAATCCCTTGTCTGAGCTGGCGGGCTGAAAGGCACCCGCTCGCAGAACTCGTAGTTTGCCGGTCTGGAAACAACGGTACCAGAAAGCTTACCGGTATCGTTGTTTCTGGACCGGCAACCTTGTAATGAGGCCCTATTTGTTTGTAAAGAGGGAAATTATAAAAAAACATTTAAAAGTTGTTTGAAATGATGCACATTTCAAAATTGTCTGGTTCGACATTTTGGGTCATGGGCATCTCGCATTCAGTGTTTTATACGGATACCTGCATGGATGAGGCAATGCCCTTCTCAAAGGCCTCCTGTTGTTCTCCCTTGTGCCCCTGAGAAGTGTCCTACACGCAGCTGCATGCCTCATCAAGGCTCTACGCACATACAACCACATCACCCCGACCCCATTGACCTTCACTGGCTCCCACTGCACGCACAAATCACCTTCAAGACTTGCTTCATCATCTGTAAGGCAGTCGCCATCAAGTCATCCAGCTACCGCTCAGAGAAACTCAGCGTTTCCGGCGGACAGTGCACCACCAGAAGCCAGGACATGTGCAGACTTGAAATCCGCCACTGCAAAAAGGAAAGGACCAGAAAACAAGCCTTCTCTGCCTGCGCCCCAAGACTATTGAACCTCCTCCCCGTTAGCCTCAGACTCCCTCCCCATGCTCCCACAATTCAGAAAAGAACTCAAGACCCACCTCTTCAAGGAGTCTCTCCCCCTCAATACCTAGGCCATCAGGTCTCCCCCCCACGCCACCTGACTCGCTAGACGCCATCTGCCCCTCTCCTCCCCGCAACCATTGAAAGCGAGCCCCTAAACGCTCACACCAGAGAGAATACAACCCGCTAGAGAAGAAAGGCCCAAGTCGATCTTGTAAGGATAACAGGTTTTAATCTCATTCGCAGATGAGAACAACAGCAAAGAACTCTGCTGCTAAGAATATTCTGCCAAAGAGAGGTACAAGCAGAAACTTTTAAAGAGAACCATCGTCAATGCAAACCCGCGCGGCTGAGTGGGTGGACCCTATACAGGTGCTGCCTTTATCCATATGGTATGGCAATTTATTGGTCCCAGCCCAGCCCAGTCCGTCCGTCTTCCATCACGTGGGTGCTGCGGGGATCATCTTCTTCTCACGTCGAAGGTCAGAAAACAAATACATTAATTATACTCCTACTATACAGCTTGTTTATCACTCATACTGTGCACCTTGCAGGTCTTAAAAGGGATACAGAGGTTCCAGGGTACTTTAACCTTCACACACACATTTCACTAACTCCCTCTGCGTCATCCGACTCCAAGGTCTCCGCCCTTATTATTTACTATAATTTATCCCTCCCAGCACCTTGCAGTACAAATCACATGATTGTTTCTTCAACAATACAGCCTGTCCATCCTCTTTGAACATTGCAGGACTTGTTACTTTGGGGTTGGTGGTCAAAGGGCACCTGGTGTCATGGAATTCGGGGATCTTAGGGTTCAGTCAGTTATATGGGCTATAACTTGTGCCCACTCGGAAAAGGTCCGGGTCATGCTTTGGCCAAAGTGAGATAACATGCACAACAGGCACCGGACTCTGATCGCAGCCTTGTAGGGCACATTCCTCTCGGGTGAAAGACACATCTTTGCAACACTTTAAAAAACAATGAACAAACAGTTTGGCAGGTGGGGGTGCAAACTGTCCTCATGGGAGCTCGGGCATGACTGGAGATTTCTGTAGTATCATGGATTTGGGATTAGTACATGCAATGCTGCCTTTATCGTGCTTACCGTGCATGCCTTCTCTTCTATGTCTCTTCTAATCCATCATCGAAGCCTATATCTAGGCTGCTTGCGTACCTTCTCTGTCAGTCCCGTTTTGCAAAGTCTCTGTCCTTTGCAACGTGTTCATGTTTCTGTGCCCGAGGCCCGCGGGCTACCGGCGCAATATAAATATTAAATAAATAAATATGGATGACACCCATACCTTGGGCTACACTATAGGAATAAACTATAACTGATTGTATTCGCATTGTGGGCTGCTGAACGGGAAAGCATCCCTTTCACTGACTACCTCCCCCCAGCATCATGCCAGCGCCTCAAATGCGACTCGTCTTACTTTAAAGTGCCTCTGGGGGATGGGACTGCCCCCTTCCCAACATTCCCCCTTTCATTACCTCTAGAGTAACACATTCTGGGATAGCACAGACTGTTATTTTGGGATATTTGTCGGTACAACCTCTTCTGTTGGTGACCTAGATTAACTTTTGTTGGCTTTTCAGCCGTGTCGCATCCTGTGTGGCACTTGTTGGAGGAACCAATCCCCTACCTCCTTGGTTGGTCACAAGAATGAGATGAGCAGCCACTCAAGAATTGCGCCACACTTGTCTGGTACAAACCTCAAAAGAAAGCCCTTTATTACTTGTTTACACATGTTTCGGCTACTCAAGAGCCTTTCTCAAAACAAAATAGGGCATTGACAGGGCACACATCATATTCCGTCTTTTTCCATAAGTCCCGGGTAAATCCCTTGAGCTTGTTATCATTCAGTCTCCTCGCGTCGGCCTCGCACCAAGCTCTTATCTTCAGGTTGCAATGTGGGTAAACTCGTTATCCCCCTGCAGGCAGCATTCCTCCCCTACATGTGTTCTTCTGGGATTACCAATAGCGCTGAATGCAATGTGGCCAGCGAACAACAGCCCCTCCATGGAGCTGGGAGGTGCAAGTAAGCTTGTAAGCCACAGATCCAGTAGTAATCCATCAGTGCTGCCATTCTCTTCTTCATATCTGCGATCAAGAGAGTCTTATTACAATGTCCGGTTGTGTCAATAGACTGTACCTTTGCTGCGGAAACAGAGCTTATATTCGTCTTCCTTTTGCACTTGAACTGGCTTTTCCATCGTTGTAATCCACGTTAGCTTTGTGATATGCTCTGTCCAGATTTACGCACACAAGTTGACCACTCGTGCTATTCTTTCCTTGCTAAATATTACGAGTCCTGTGTTACCAGTGTGCTATCCTGACAGCTATTATTGACATACTTCTGCTCCTTCACCATCAGATAAGGTAACTCCACACACTTAATGCTTCTCTGGTTGTTGGAACATTTTACAAAATCTGAGCCCACCATTTGCAATTCCACACTGTGGGCCTGGTACGTTCCTTTTATTCTGCATAACACAAGATGAACCAGGCATTGTGCCTCTATAATTGGGACTGCTTGTGGCACAAACACCTTTGGAGCCCCTGACGCATGTGGAATGAGGAACACACATACAAGCTCCCATTCACAGCATTTCTCCCCATGCCACTCATTTCACAGTACCAAGAATTAGAGAATTCGGGGTGACGAATATCCTCGATGACATCAAAGCCCAACCCTTTATGCGTGTCATATCTTCGTCTCACTTCTCTTTTCATTCTACTATACACATGCTCAAGCATGACTGCTTCAGTAGTACCGTCAGCAATGGCATTATACCTTTGCATAGTGTCAAACAATCCCCTGCTTCTTATATCCATCCTATTTACTACTTTCTTCACACTACGATAAAGATCCGTACTATGTACATTAGTTACATCCATCTTCTTTCCTGAAATAGAAGCACAGACACACAAGACAACGGAAAAGGGACAGATGTGCAAGGCGTGCACTGTACAAAAGAAAAAAAGAAACGGGATGAACCAAGCGGGTGAGAGAGAGAGAAAGAAAGGGAGAGAGAGAGAGTAAACGCTCCTGGATGAAGAAAAGTATGGAGCGAGCAGTCGGTAAAGTACTCAGGGTACAGGTACTGTTACCCTTTATTTTAAGATAACTGATGCACCACTGTGCTTTCTTAAGGTGTCCTACAAACGTCAGAGAGGTGGACCCAGTAATGCAACTCCTTGACTTTAACAGCAAGGGGAGTACAAAACACCACCTCATATGTTCCCTGGAAATTGGGATTTTTCCAGCGGCGCACAAAGTTGCGTACGTAGACGTAATCCCCCGGCAGCAGTGGTCTTATCAATGTATGCTCAGGATCTGTCCCCGTTGTCTGTGCAGCATTGGGCATCTCTGTAGTCATGGTTCTGGGAGGGCCAATCTGTCGAGAGATACATTTAATGGCCCAAGCTCGTGTCATCAAATATTCCCTGAATTCCTCTCCTAACACTGATGCAGTCCTATGCGCTTCAGACACCCTTCTCACATGGGATATGGGAGTATGCATGCACCGACCAGTAACCACCTCATGAGGTGACAAATTATTTTCTTTACTTTCCTGCGTGCATAAACTAAAAAGGGCCAAGGGTAGACAGTACACCCAGTTTTTCTTCATTGTGGTACACAATTTAGATAACTTGCTCTTAAGGAGATCATTTATTCTCTCCACAACGCCATTGGTCTGTGGATGATAAATCAAACACATCCGATGCTTGAAGCCAAGTAGTGCTGTAACATGTTGGAATAATGCGTTGAAGAAATGTGTGCCATTATCTGACCTCAAAACCTTGCACACACCCCAGCGCGGGAAAACCTTCCGCACTAGAAACCTTGCAGCACACTTGGCATCTTGGTGTGCACATGGCCCTACTTCCACACACCATGAGAAGGGACAGACCACCATAATGAGGTTCCTAGATCCATTACAGTGCTTTCCCATATCGGCGTAATCTATGTGTAACTCACTGAATGGCCCAATATGGCGGGCCTATGTGCACCGTAACGTTCGTGGTATCATCCCTGTGCTAAAACTTTGACATGTGGTACAATGGATGACCATATCAGTGTAACGCTTACCTGAACCTTGTGGGGACACCCTCTGCCAAATTCTTCACCTTGGCCAACTTCTCAGTTTGCGCTGTTCTTTCTTTTCAAGAATTCTTCTAGAAGCAGCAGCTATTTACCTAAATGATACACAATGAAATTTCCTCAGTGATATTTCCTAGTTAACTTGCAGTGATAATCTAGAGTTACTTGTTTTGATTCCTAATCACACTCTTTACCTTGGATTATTTTAAGGTAGGCTCTCCATCCTGCTTCTGAGCAGGGGCGCTAGTTCTGAAGAATGATTGCAGCCTATGGGAAACTGCTTGTGGGGTGGAATGGATAGAATGACCTCCTATGAATGAATTAATGGCTGGAAGGAATCGATGAGCTTGCCTTGTGGAAGGGGAAAAAAAATAAGTGCTGTGATGAGTTGTGCAATATGAAAAAATATGGTACTAGCTATAGAGGGATTTAATGTAAGAATGCAATCTGAGTCTGCCTGCCAGTCCTAAAAGGTGAACTTTACACACTGGACCTAAATCAAACAAAAGGCATTGAATAACACGGACCCCTATGTAACCAGCTACTAGATAATTCAGTGTGATAATAATTTCGCAAAAAAACAGAAAACTCACTAACTTCCTATCAAACAATAGTCATTCTGTAAAGCATAGTCAAGGCACTAATTTATAACCGTCTGAGAACGGCTTTGTAAGAACCTCTGTGACACGTATTGCTCCTCCTCCTCATGAAGGTCGGAATAGAGCTTTGGCTACACGGAGCATTCTTCCTCACAACGAACACTCAGTGACTTATCCAGAAGGAATTAAAATAAGGAGCAACGTACTCCCAACAGCAACAGTGAATTACACACTAATGTACAACATACACGGTACAGGAACAATTCCGTGTACGTAACGTCTTTTCTGCATGCACGTTATTTTAAACCTATATATGTTGAAACACCAACCTAAAGGAAAATGACATGGATATACTTGCGGTAAGGAGTTTTCAAACGTACAACAGCTGCTATGAGGGGAAAGGCCTGTGGTGACGAACGAATGAGTTTTCAGGTGACAGGAAATGTTCGTAATGAAAAAACTAAAAGTTCAGACTCTGAGAGATACTAAAGGGGAATAACAACTATGGGCCAAGGAAAACTAATGGTAATATTTAACACTAAGGTTTTCACTGAAGGACAACGGATCTGCGGTAAGCGTTTACTGCAACGGCAGAAACGAACGCGAAGCGCGGAGCACACAGGGGGAGGGGCTTAAGTATGCAAAGAATTTGAATGCTTAGACACGCATTCCAGCTTCCAAGAGGAAAACTTGTCAGCCATGTTAGGTAATCAGGAAGTTGCTAACTGCTGGTTTTCCTTAGCACTGTTGCTTGCCCACCACACAGGAATGATAAGCTAAGGTCCAAGTCTTTTTACATGTCAATCTTGGAACTTTACCAGTGATCATGACAGTCAGTGATGCTCTCCTGGATATTTGGTGTGTACCAGTTCTCCTGTATGTCTGCGGCTATATCTTGCTTCGAACTATGGGACGGTTAGTTCAATTGTTCAAATGCTACAGCTAGCAATTCCCAGGGCATCACTGTCTTCCCAGAGCTCTCCTGTCTCCATTACTGAACTGTAGGAGACTGCTTACATCCTTTCTGTGTCCCACAACTCCTTTTCCCACTCAGGCGCCCTTCCTTGTAGCTCAATAATCTGGGAGATGGGCAATGCGGTATAAGGCACTGGACGCTCGTCTGTCGGTGGGGTAGTCACAACATACTTAGCAGACGTTTCACTTGATTGGTATACCGCCATTTTGGCTGCCTTATTGGCTGCTGTGTTCTCCCTTAAAATTCTGTCTGTCCCGTGAGTATGGGTGGCGCACTTGATGACCGCCACAACAGATGGCTGTGATAACGCTTATATCAGCATCTATAAATGTGCTGTGTGCTGCACTGGGGACCCATCTGCCCTCCAAAAAACCCTCCTCTTCCAACGGAAGAGACCGGCGTGTACCATTGTGGTGACATATGCTGAGTCCGAATATATTGTAACATGACGTCCTAGCAACGATCTCAGTGCTTCGATGAGTGCCACAAGCTCTGCCGCTTGTGCAGAATAGTGTGTAGGTAACCTTTTCATGACCACCATCTTGTACTCTCCTCCCTCAAGTCGTACCACTGCTGCCCCTGTCCATCCTCCTGATCGATTGTGGATGACCCATCAACGAAAAGTACCTCCCCCTCATATGTGGCAGAGTCGTGTGCCGTTAAGTCCCCTGTTGTGGGCATATCTGTTAAAAAGGTGGCAGGATTCACCGTCTTACAACGAACCACATGAATATGGGGTTTAGAGATGATAATCTCATATTCCGATGACCTTTGTGTAGTCAGGGTGGATTTTGACTGTTCTAGGATGGCAAACTAATAATGTTCTACATACAACGTGACTGAACATCCCATTACGATTGTAGAGCTTTTCTCTATGGCAAAGGCAGCAGCTGCTAATGCTTGTTTGGACGCAAACTGCCCTTGCATCACTGCATCCAGAGTGGCACTATAATAGGCCAATGGCTTGTGGCCCATAGTACTTATTTGCATCAACACCGCTGTCATAAACTGACCATCAGAATGCGAAAACAAATAAAATTCCTGTGTGTAGTCTGGGGTAGCCAATACAGATGCCGCACTGATGACTTATTTTAAATCATCAAACTGTCTTGATCATTTCTGTCAGCCACAGTAACTTGTGATCCTTTGTTTTCTGTGCTTCCCACAGGGCCTGCAAAAGTGGTCTTGTGTATGCAGCGTAATCTAAAATACAGGTCCTGCAGTAGTTACACAGGCCCAAAAAAAATGTCTGCATCTCCTTAACTGAGGTGGGTCAGAGGGTGGTGCGTACTGATGCTGCCCTATCGGGTAGTATCCTCTTGCCATTCGATGATATGAACTGCCCCAAATATATTACTTCCTGCTGGCAATATTGTAGTTTAGCCTTGTCATCCATGTACCCTTTGCAGGCCAGCAATTGTAGAAGTGTAAGAGTCCCATCAACATTGTTGTTCGCTGTCACTGCATACTAGCAGATCGTCCACATACTGGATAATCATGCTGGCACCTGAATGTTTCCAAGATCGACATGCAGTATTCTGTTACTTGGGCTCTCGAAGTATCCCTGTGGTAACCTAGTGTGTGCAAACCGCACCTGGCCCTATGTGAATGCCGTGAAGTACCTCGACTTAGGATGGAGTGGAATCGAAAATAATACATTTTTCAGATCCACTAAAGTGAAATATGTGGCATCCTTGGGGATATTACATATAATTGTCACAGGATTCAGAACTACTGGAAACTCTTTCTGTACCACATCATTTAGGGGACGCAAGTCCTGGATCATTCTCCAATTGCCCCCCATTGATTTTTTTACAGGATATATTGCTGTGTTACAAAAGGGACGTGGATGGCACGATAATCCAGTAGGGGTTGTATTCTCCTAATGCCCTCCTGCGCTTCTCTTGACAGTGGATATTGTCTTACCCTGGGCAGCACCACACCTGGCTTCAGAATTATACGCACTGGTGTTACATCTTTCAACGACCCTACATCATGTGGATTTGTAGTCCATAACTGTGAGGGCATGTCCTGTAAATCTTCCTTGAAAAATGGCGATGGAGTTACAACTGCCTTTAAAGGAGACTGTACTCTTCGATATATCCTAACTCAAACAAAAAAAAATCAAAAAAACATCCACTGAAAAAAAAAACTCCAAACAAAAAGCAAAACATGTTTTGGATGCATTGACAATACCTAACAAGAAACAACAAAGTGATGCGACTCCAGAGGATATTACCACCGAGAATAGCATTATCATCCCGTCACCTTCACAGTCCCATGATCCTGCTCTCCCTCTG
Organism: Ambystoma mexicanum; assembly: GCF_040938575.1. NCBI lineage: Eukaryota > Metazoa > Chordata > Amphibia > Caudata > Ambystomatidae > Ambystoma > Ambystoma mexicanum. The sequence continues at coordinate 19,483,112 of NC_090923.1, read as the reverse complement.
TTGAGGCCGCTGCCAATAGACCAAAGTAACTCAAAAAATGTTGTTGAATGTAAACGTTAATAATGAAGTTTCATTTAAGACTGATAATCTTAATGATGATCTCATGAATCTCTCTGTATATTCAGTATATTTCTTGCCACAAATATATGTTATTCAACAAAGCTTGCATTACCAACACGTTCTTGCAGCTAAGGGTCCACAAACAATGTGTGTCAATTTAGATGTTGATTTTCCAAATTTTAGAACTCTTGAACAAAAAAGAACTAAAATTACAACCTCAAATGAACAATCTGACACAAATGAACCCCTACAACCCTCTATTCATTCTAGGAATCAGGTTCTGCTGAGTCAAAATGAATTGCATTTCTCCACTCCAACAACCACAAATGAGAGGAAGCACATTCTTGCAGAATCAGATATCCTTTCGTTAACCATGATGGACAGGCTCCATACAGACCCTTTTCCCAATAGAACAACTTCTTGCTGTATTACATTTTATTTCAAAGTTAGAAAAGATTTATTCTGATGACATACAAGCGATTGGATGTACCAATACATCTAACTTGGATAGAGTGGAACTGTGTATACCGTCACGAATTGTAAAACGTGTTATATGGGAGGCCAAAGAGAACTTAAAATATTGCAGGTTTCTTCTTCAAATACAAAAACAACTGCCTATCATGAAACGGAATACTGTGAACAATGAAATTAGTACTAATCAACACACTTGCCAATATCCACACCAAGGTTATCCCATTCAAGAATTAGAATCTAATCTCTCACACATTTGTTGCAAATGTGATAACATCAGAAGACCATGTCCACGTCCATTTCAACACAAAGACAACACCGCGCACTTTGTACCCTCAAAATGGCCACGGCTCTCTAAAGCGATATCAGATACTAATCGCTCGTCTAGCAATTAGAGCCATCCCAAATACCAGCCTCATTGTTGCACAATGATAGTGTGGAACACATGAGGCTTTTCTCATCTATCCACCACCAAAGCTGAGGCCCTAGCAAAACATGATGCAATAGCACTCCAAGAGACTTGGATGACCATACAAACGGTGTGACTAAATGTTATAATTGCCTGGATTCCAGCAATCAAACTTCCAAAAGGCCATCCGGCAGCAGGCCTATTAGTTGTAATCAAATTTGACTCACAAATTCAACTTGACACTTGGCCTTAACTCACCCTGGAATTCAGCTAGTTTGGTGAACGAAAGCGAACTCACTACATCCACTCTATACTCAGTGCGCACCTTTAAATCTTTATTGGAATCCGGTAGCAACTAATGAAGACATTTTTTAAACCATGCTTGATCAAATTTTATACAATCCAAATTTTATGCAATCCAAACAACTGTGATAGCAGATCTTAATATTAACTGTATTACAGCTACCATGAACAGAGCTCGACCAGAGCTGGCAAATGGATGTCTCTAATGGAAACACGCAATTTCATGATGCTCAATAGCACAACGCAACAAGATACCCCTCCTGCAGCAACTTGGACAAGAGGAACTACCTTTGCTACTCTGGACTATGTATTAATTTCATCTAACTCCTTCAATCGAGTCACACAATTTAAAGTCAACTCTTCATATGCAATCGATCATAATATTTTGGAAGTTATTTGGGTACCTTGCATGACAGTGAAAACCACATTTTTCCCTATGCCAATAACGCTTAAGGAAGGAATTGTTTAATCTGGTCTCCCTATAAATTATAAATCCTCCTGACAAAGCTCTCATCTGAGTTTCAAACCAAATCCTCTAGAAATAACCCACAATACACTAACTGTTTAAATCTAATTGCTGAACACAATTCCTATATGAAACATCCCATTTTTATGCATAAATATATCTTTGACATGCAAATTCGAACTTTAAAAACGAATTTGCGACAAGCACTGAGGAAACTTTCACCAACATTACATTCTCAACAAAGGCACAGAAATACTGTCAAACAAATTAACTTTAATAAAGCGCAAGAAAATGCAGAAAGGATGATTACAGCTATTGTAAGCATATCACCCTCTCAAGTTTGGAATCTATTAAAAGAAAAAAAGGGATGTGCCATCTCCAGCTTACTATTAAATTCTGTAAGTGAACAAACTTGGAAAAGTAATTTCTCCTCCCTTCCTTTCACACCCATTAGCTCTACCCCATTACCACTTCTTCCAACTCCTGATCTTAGTCAATTGATCTTTGATCAATTAGACATTATTCTTCTTATAAAGAAACTCAGATCGTCTCGAGCTCAGGGCCCTGATGGCCTAGCAAACGCAGGGCTTAGAACCCATCCAATTGAATGGGCCACCATCTTGGAAATCATTTTAAAAAATGTGGTTAGAACAGGCTAGATTCCATTGTCATGGAAAGAATCAATTATAATCCCTATCTTTAAAAAGGGAAACTGCAACAATCCCGAAAATGATAGGCCAATAGCCCTTTTAGACATCCCGGGCAAGATGTTTGCCAGACTTATTTTAAGATATATTGCTGCTGAATGCGTGAAAAGCGCGAGTGCTTAAAGATGAGTGCGTAGAGGGGATGAGTGCGTAGAGGGGATGAGTGCGTAGAGGGGGTGAGTGCGTAGAGGGGGTGAGTGCGTAGAAGGGGGTGAGTGCGCAGAGGGGGGTGAGGGTGCGTAGAGGGGGTGAGTGTGCATAGAGGGGGTGAGTGTGTGTAGAGGGGGTGAGTGGGCATAGAGGAGGTGAGTGAGCGTAGGGGGGATGAGTGCGTAGAGGGATGAGAAGAGTGGATGAATACGTAGAGCAGGGGGCAGACAGGAGTGCATGCATGGAGCAGGCAGGAGTGCATGCATGGGGCAGACAGGGGTCCATGAGTGAGAAAGACAGGAGTGCATGCGTGAGGCAGACAAGAGTACATGTGTGGGGCAGACAAGAGTGCATGTGTAGGGCTGTCTGTAGTAAGCATGGCGGACTGGAGCGCGCAGAGTGGACTCGAACTGAGCTAACTGGGATGTATGGAATGGATAGGAGTGCATGGAACGGACTGGAGCGCATAGAATTACGTGACATATATAGTAGGGTTTGGAATGCAGAGAACGTCTGAACGTGCACATAACCCATTCACATTCAATTGGACTCTTGGCAAAGATCACTTACACAAGTCATCCACTATAAATATCTTGGTCAAAATGTCAATTCACACATTTCAGACAATCCTATTAATTTGAGCTAAGAGCAAGAATGAAACTCTTGACCCCTCAGAGCAAAGCCATCCAAAACAAGTTTGGGAAATGTTCCTACACTCCATCAAACAGTTTCTATAAACAAAAAGTCATCGCTGTGATCACTTATGGAGCCCAAACTAAATCACCGCTCAATCAACCGAACTGGGATTTACTTGAAGGTGTTTACTGGAAGAAAATCTTGTCCCTTTTACAGAGCGTGCCAATAGCAATCATTATATATGAACTAGGCCTGACATCATTGTCAGCAGTGGTCGCTTGGCAAACCTTAGCATCTTACAGAAAATGCATATCCACTGTGAATAATTCTAACACCCTTTTACGATAATAGTGGCAACTGTAAAAGACCAGAGCAAAAGCCCTTTAGACTCATGGAAGTCATATTGTGTCACTATATTGCAAGTCGCTAATATTACAACTCAACTATTATCTGACTTTCCAGACAAAGCTAAGCAATGGGGCCGGTGAGAGACCTGGGAGACCTGGAATACATACTCGATATTTCAATGAGGTGGTTTTCAACCAAAATCTCTTCATCATATACCACCATATCTAGAAAGATTCCCAGACTCTAGATATGCACTGTCTATTCTAGGGCTTCGGCTAAACCTCTGGCCCACTTGGACTTAAACGGCTCGTTATAATAAAGCACTAGAATTAGATGTAACATGCAGATTCTGTCAAATGTCCAGCCATCAGGAGACACTACAACGTCTCATAACAGAGTGTGTTGCCTTATCACAATTGAGAAAAGATAAGTATTTTAAACACCTTGGCGACTATAGAATAAATCACGTGTAATGAACAACTATGGTTAAAGATCTTCAAAGCAACTCATGTATCATTAAACATCTCGACAGTAACATTTTTATTAGCGTTAAACCTACAAGAAAATACTGACATTGATCCATTGGTTGTCCCTTAGCCAGACATTGAACTTTTCCAACTGAACTTCCACCTTGTTTTAACAATTACCAATTATTAACAATTATCTTTTATGTTGACATGTTTTATTGAGCTTTTAAGAAATTGCTATTTATTGATCTTAAAACTTCTACCTTTTATATAATATTTGATTGGCCAGTGATTGTATGTGTTTTATCAGCTTGTTAAAGATATTGTGAAATATGTATCATTTCATTTCGCTTTAATCGTGCGAATATCATCTCTCCCATGACTTGAATTGAGAATGCCTGCCTGACCTATTTCACTTTTTCACAAATCATCTTTGACCGAAGTACCTTTTACTGAGCCTTTTAATGCATTATTAACCATTGATCTTAATCCTTCATATGATATTCATATACTATTCAATATGTTAATGCTCCTATGTGCTCTATTAAATGAAATGTATATTCTTCTCTCAATTTGAAAAAGTTGTAAGTTACAAATAATAAAAATAAAAAAAGATTTCACCATCACTGTTATTAGCCATTTTGGGGCGCTCTACACATATATCTAAGCCCATCAGGCATTCTGTTGTCCTGGCCTTATTGCTGGTTCAGCGATGTGTCATCAGGAGATGGAAGCGTGGGCCAACACCTAAAGAAAGTGACTGGTTGAAGGATTCGGCCCAATGACATGAACAGTAGGGGGTTTACTGTAGACTGTGAGCCTCTGCTTCAGGGCCTATAGGTATCTGGGGGACTTATGCATTGTACGTGCTTAACAGGGCTGACATCGCTGGTGATGCAAAACGCGTATGATCTGCTTAATGTTGTGAAAAAATGTATGATAATGATGTAATACCAAAAGATGGGGGCTTTCTTTTGGCTGTATTGTCATGATATTTATGCTATATCCGCCTTAAATGTTATTACTATGTAAAATCCATGTTTATATAAATTCAAATCAATAAAAGATAACTTTTTTAAAAGTGTTAGCGAGGTATGAGGTTTGGAATATAGATTCGGGTCCATCTTAAAACCTTGAGATTTTGTGGGAGGCTCCAGGGTTGGGGAAATGGCTGGCTCCGGTTTCTGCGTGTATGTGCGGGACTGATAAAGGGCAAACCCAGCTGGCAATCAACAGGCTGCTGTACACTGGGGGACCCATAACAAAACCAAAGTGACTTACTTCTTGAAATGTTTAACATTTTTCAATTTGTCTGCAGAATTGTCATTTTGCAAATTGGACGCTCCTTTGGGAAAAGCAGAAGCGGCGGTGCCTGTTCTCATTGGTCGCCTGGATGCAGAAATCGGTGAAAGGAGAGCTGACCTCAACTCAGGCAAGTGACAGACACTTTGGTTGCCATCGCCAGTAGCCCACATTTTATCACTAGGGCCGGCTTTTATGGCCTGGGTACAAAACAGGGCTATTTTGTCTTCAAAATATTCCCCTTGCGCGGCACTTTATTTATTTATTTATATACAGGAGGAACAGTGTTCTTTTTATCACAAAAGAACTTTCAATAGATAAGAAATCAGATTTGATGGGAAGCAGAGAGATTCTACATTGGGGCGAGTTTGCGGGACATTCTGGCCAGGTTGTGCAGGGAGTAAATGGAACAATCACTGGGGACAATACATAAGTGGACATACATAGATTAAGGACAGCCAGCATTGGACATTTCTAAGTGCAGGTAGGTGGTACGGCCAGCTGTGCTCGGTACGTGACCATGATGGGTGCAGTGCTAGAGTGGAGGAAGAGGAAGTGAGGGACAGAGGCAGGTGAGAGGCGAGGGAACAATGTTAGCTAGAAGGCAGATGAGAGGTTAAGAGGCTTACTCAGAGGCAAGGAGGTAGGCTTTTAGTTTGGTTTGAACAAATCCATGTGGACTGTTTCTCGGATGTCCAGGGAGGAGAATGCCATGAGAAGACATTTAAATCTGGCCCGGTTTTGCAATGTGACACAGGTCGATATAAATCTTGGTACCATTAGCTGTATCCTGTCCACACATAGTGTGGACCCCCAGAGCCATGGCACCATGTGTCAATGTTTGGGCATCAAACAAGGACACACCCAGAGTAACCTTCCTTCATGCTGCTTGCCCCACCTGTGTGCTCTGAGTACGTAACTTCTTTGCATGCCCCTGAACTTCCACGGCATATTCCAAATCTTAGACCAGTGTTTGAGTGCACTTAGTTACTGCATTTTTGGGGACCAGGGCAGTGGCCCCAGTCAGCACCACTCTTAAGCTTCTCGGGGTCATGCAGGAATGCATGCAGGTTGAGAATTGCACCCATATCCATCACGGCTAAGGAAATATCTCACTCTTAAGTTAAGCACCTATCAAAGAATGCTTTGTGCAACTGGTAGTGCTTAGACGTTTTCAGAAGCCCGCAGTAGATGCTATGTGAAAAGTGATTGTATTTACTATTATTATTAACTATATTTCTCCCACAAGTAAATTGAATGGATAATATTTTAGCTAGTGATAAAAGACGTGTTTCCTGTGCAAGTAATCGCTTGCCAGAAAATGAGTATCAGCGTAGTCTGCGTAGTCTTCCCACAAAGGACTGTCAAGTTGGACTGTCTCATCAACAGGTCAATATGTGCCACAGTCGCGGTCAGCAGCACAAAGCAAAATGGCGTCTGTTTCACAGTCGCTGTCAGCAGCACAAAGCAAAATGGCGTCTGTTTCACAGTCGCTGTCAGCAGCACAGAGCAAAATGGCGTCTGTTTCACAGTCGCTGTCAGCAGAACAGAGCAAAATGGCGTCTGTGTCACAGTCAGCAGCACAGAACAAAATGGCTTATGTGTCACACAGAAGGGGATTTGGGAGGCTGCTAGGTCACAATTACATTTTTGGGGTACTTTTTGCCAATGAGACCCCTTCATTTTTTGTTTCTGTTTGCATTGCTTTTAGAATGTACATTTTCTTGGAAAGGATTTCTTCTGAAGTCTCCCTGCAGTTGAAACTCCCTTTTGAAGGCTTATTTCCCATCTGGGTGACTGCTCTCATACGTTGGGGAATACCCTTGTAGCCGCTGTCCGATTTGTTTTTGGCTACACTCTGCAGTAGAATTTCTACTGTGTCGGTAGTCAAAGGAACATATAACCTGCCCATTTGGATACTAATGTATTTTAAAAGACCTGACCCCCCCCCCCACCCTCAGCCATTTCCTCTGTGACATGTCCTTGGTTTGGGCCATGAGGAACGGCCAACATGGCTCTTCTATGCATGTAGCCTCTCTCTAGAGCCCCAGAGGCAGGTCAAAGCACTTTTACTTTATTAAGGGATATTTAAAGAAGTCGGCCACTCATATATCAGGGGCAATTCTCAAAGAAAATAGATACAGTGTCAGAATAGTAGTGGTGGGGGAGTCCCTGCTTCGGAAGCTCCCCCTGCTAACGTTCCACAGGGGTTCTTTCCCTTCTGTGGGCTTCCGTGGGTGCCAAACACTTAACCCTAAGCTAAGCTGGTTGCCGGCTTCCCGGCGTCCCAAACCCCATGGCTATGCAAGACTTTCAGCTCCTTAGTAGGAACCGCGGTCGGTTCCAGAAGGCATATGGGTTGGCAGGAGGAAGGCAGAAGGGTCGATCTCTTTAACTTCTCCCAATCCTGACTCCTACCACTAGGCTTCCTGGCCCCAGCAGCAGCCTCATTTCGCCACCTGGTCCTGCCTAGGGCCTGGCCTGGCCACCTGGAACATTTTTGCTTCAAGTCGCTGCGTCCTTCCCACCTTCACCCGCAGATTAGCGGGGGGGGGGCTGATGATTAGTGGGGTGGGAAGGGCTTGGACCTCTGGCACTGGCCTGGTGATTATTAGCGGGGTGGGAAGGGGGCTTGGACCTCTGGCACTGGCCTGGGCTAATGATGATTAGTGGGGTGGGAAGGGCTTGGACCTCTGGCACTGGCCTGGTGATTATTAGCGGGGTGGGAAGGGGGCTTGGACCTCTGGCACTGGCCTGGGCTAATGATGATTAGTGGGGGGGGAAGGGCCTGGACCTCTGGCATTGGCCTGGTGATTATTAGTGGGGTGGGAAGGGCCTAGACCTCTGGAACTGTCCTGATGATTAGTGGGGTGGGAAGGGCCTGGACCTCTGGCACTGGCCTGGGTGAATGATGATTAGTGAGGTGGGAAGGGGTCCTGGACCTCTGGCACTGGCCTGGTGATTATTAGTGGGGTGGGAAGGGCCTGGACCTCTGGCACTGGCCTGATGATGATTAGTGGGGTGGGAAGGGCCTGGACCTCTGGCACTAATTATGATTAGTGGGGTGGGAAGGGCCTGGACCTCTGGCACTGGCCTGGTGATGATTAGTGGGGTGGGGAAGGGCCTGGACCTCTGGCACTAATTATTATTAGTGGGGTGAGAAGGGCCTGGACCTCTGGCACTGGCCTGGTGATTATTAGTGGGGTGGGAAAGGCCTGGACCTCAGGCACTGGCCTTGAGATTATAAGTGGGGTGGGAAGGGCCTGGACCTCTGGCACTGGCCTGGTGATGACTAGTGGGGTGGGAAGGGCCTGGACCTCTGGCACTGGCCTGATGGTGATTAGTGGGGTGGGGAAGGGCCTGGACCTCTGGCACTAATGATGATTAGTGGGGTGGGAAGGGCCTGGACCTCAGGCACTGGCCTGGTGATTATTAGTGGGGTGGGAAGTGCCTGGACCTCTGGCACTGGCCTGATGATGATTAGTGGGGTGGGAAGGGCCTGGACCTCTGGCACTGGCCTGGGCTAATGATGATTAGTGGGGTGGGAAGGGCATGGAACTCTGGCACTGGCCTGGTAATTATTAGTGGGGTGGGAAGGGCCTGGACCTCTGGCAGTGCCTGATGATTAGTGGGGTGGGAAGGGCCTGGACCTCTGGCACTAATGATGATTAGTGGGGTGGGAAGGGCCTGGACCTCTGGCAATGGCCTGGTGATTATTAGTGGGGTGGGAAGGGCCTGGACCTCTGGCACTGGTCTGGTGATTATTAGTGGGGTGAGAAGGGCATGGACCTCTGGCACTGGCCTGAAGATTATTAGTGGGGTGGGAAGGGCCTGGACATCTGGTACCGGCCTGGTGATTATTAGTGGGGTGGGAAGGGCCTGGACCTCTGGCAGTGCCTGATGATGATTAGTGGGGTGGGAAGGGCCTGGACCTCTGGCACCAATGATGATTAGTGGGGTGGGAAGGGCCTGGACCCCTGGCACTGGCCTGGTGATTATTAGTGGGGTGGAAGGGCCTGGACCTCTGGCACTGGCCTGATGATTATTAGTGGGGTGGGAAGTGCCTGGACCTCTGCCACTGGCCTGATGATGATTAGTGGTGCGGGAAGGGCCTGGACCTCTGGCACTGGCCTGGTGATTATTAGTGGGGGTGTGAAGGGCCTGGACCTCTTCACTTGCCTGATTTTGATTAGTGGGGTGGGAAGGGCCTGGACATCTGGCACTGGCCTGGTGATGATTAGTGGGATGGGAAGGGCCCGAGCCTCCGGCACCGGCCTGGGCTAATGATGATTAGCGGGTTGGGAAGGGCCTGGACCTCCGGGACTGGCCTGGGCTAATGATGATTAGTGATGTGGGAAGGGTCTGGACCTCTGGCACTAATGATGATTAGTGGGGTGGGAAGTGCCTGGACCTCTGCCACTGGCCTGATGATGATTAGTGGGGAGGGAAGGGCCTGGACCTCTGGCACTGGCCTGGTTATTATTAGTGGGGGTGTGAAGGGCCTGGACCTCTTCACTTGCCTGATTATGATTAGTGGGGTGGGAAGGGCCTGGACATCTGGCACTGGCCTGGTGATGATTAGTTGGGTGGGAAGGGCCCGAGCCTCCGGCACCGGCCTGGGCTAATGATGATTAGCGGGTTGGGAAGGGCCTGGACCTCCGGGACTGGCCTGGGCTAATGATGATTAGTGAGGTGGGAAGGGCCTGGACTTCCGTGACTGGCATGGGCTGATGATGAACAGCGGGTTGGGAAGTGCCCGGACCTGTGGGAGTGCCTTATGATGATTAGTGGGGTGGGAGGGCCTGGGCCTCTGGCACTTATGATGATTAGTGGGGTGGGAAGGGCCTGAACCTCTGACACTGGCCTGGTGATTATTAGTGGGGTGGGAAGGGCCTGGACCTCTGGCAGTGCCTGATGATGATTAGTGGGGTGGGAAGGACCACGTCCTCTGGCACCAATGATGATTAGTGGGGTGGGAAGGGTCTGGACCTCTGGCACTGGCCTGGTAATTATTAGTGGGGTGGGAAGGGCCTGCACCTCTGGCACTGGCCTGATGATGATTAGTGGGGTGGGAAGGGCCTGGACCTCTGCCACTGGCCTGATGAAGATTAGTGGGGCGGGAAGGGCCTGGACCTCTGGCACTGGCCTGATGATTATTAGTGGGGGTGGGAAGGGCCTGGACCTGTGGCACTGGCCTGATGATGATTAGTGGGGTGGGAAGGGCCTGGACCTCTGGCACTGGCCTGATGATGATTAGTGGGCTGGGAAGGGCCTGCACCTCTGGCACTGGCCTGATGATGATTAGTGGGGTGGGAAGGACCTGGACCTCTGGCACTGGCCTGGTGATGATTAGTGGGGTGGGAAGGGTCCGAGCCTCCGGCACCGGCCTGGGCTAATGATGATTAGCGGGTTGGGAAGGGCCTGGACCTCCGGGACTGGCCTGGGTTAATAATGATCAGTGAGGTGGGAAGGGCCTGGACCTCCGGGACTGGCATGGGCTGATCATGAACAGCGGGCTGGGAAGTGCCCGGACCTCTGGGACTGGCCCGGCCTGATGATGATTAGTGGAGTGGGAAGGGCCTGGACCTCTGGGGCTGGCATGAGATAAGGATGATTAGTGGGGTGGGAAGGGGGCCTGGACCTCTGGCACTGGCCTGGGCTAATGATGATTAGCGGGGTGGGAAGGGGGCCTGGACCCCTGGCACTGGCCTGGGCTAATGATGATTAGTGGGGTGGGAAGGGCCTGGAACTCTGGCACTGGCCTGATGATGATTAGTGGGGTCGGAAGAACCTGGACCTCTGGCACTAATAATGATTAGTGGGGTGGGAAGTGCCTGGACCCCTGGCACTGGCCTGGGCTAATGATGATTAGTGGGGTGGGAAGGGCCTGGAACTCTGGCACTGGCCTGATGATGATTAGTGGGGTGGGAAGGGCCTGGACCTCTGGCACTGGCCTGATGATGATTAGTGGGCTGGGAAGGGCCTGCACCTCTGGCACTGGCCTGATGATGATTAGTGGGGTGGGAAGGACCTGGACCTCTGGCACTAATGATGATTAGTGGGGTGGGAAGTGCCTGGACCTCTGCCACTGGCCTGATGATGACTAGTGGGGCGGGAAGGGTCTGGACCTCTGGCACTGGCCTGGTGATTATTAGTGGGGGTGTGAAGGGCCTGGACCTCTTCACTGGCATGATTATGATTAGTGGGGTGGGAAGGGCCTGGACATCTGCCACTGGCCTGGTGATGATTAGTGGGGTGGGAAGGGGCCGAGCCTCCGGCACCGGCCTGGGCTAATGATGATTAGCGGGTTGGGAAGGGCCTGGACCTCCGGGACTGGCCTGGGCTAATGATGATTAGTGAGGTGGGAAGGGCCTGGACTTCCGTGACTGGCATGGGCTGATGATGAACAGCGGGTTGGGAAGTGCCCGGACCTCTGGGAGTGCCTTATGATGATTAGTGGGGTGGGAAGGGCCTGGACCTCTGGCACTTATGATGATTAGTGGGGTGGGAAGGGCCTGAACCTCTGGCACTGGCCTGGTGATTATTAGTGGGGTGGGAAGGGCCTGCACCTCTGGCACTGGCCTGATGATGATTAGTGGGGTGGGAAGGGCCTGGACCTCTGCCACCGGCCTGATGATGATTAGTGGGGCGGGAAGTGCCTGGACCTCTGGCACTGGCCTGATGATTATTAGTGGGGGTGGGAAGGGCCTGGACCTGTGGCACTGGCCTGATGATGATTAGTGGGGTGGGAAGGGCCTGGACCTCTGGCACTGGCCTGGTGATTATTAATGGGGTGGAAAAGGCCTGGACCTCTGGCACTGGCCTGGTGATGATTAGTGGGGTGGGAAGGGTCCGAGCCTCCGGCACCGGCCTGGGCTAATGATGATTAGCGGGTTGGGAAGGGCCTGGACCTCCGGGACTGGCCTGGGTTAATAATGATTAGTGAGGTGGGAAGGGCCTGGACCTCCGGCACTGGCCTGGGCTAATGATGATTAGCGGGGTGGGAATGGGGCCTGGACCCCTGGCACTGGCCTGGGCTAATGATGATTAGTGGGGTGGGAAGGGCCTGGAACTCTGGCACTGGCCTGATGATGATTAGTGGGGTCGGAAGGGCCTGGACCTCTGCCACTGGCCTGATGATGATTAGTGGGGTGGGAAGGGTCTGGACCTCTGGCACTGGCCTGGTGATTATTAGTGGGGGTGGGAAGGGCGTGGACCTCTGGCACTGGCCTGATGATGATTAGTGGGGTGGGAAGGGCCTGGACCTCTGGCACTGGCCTGGTGATTATTATTGAATGTGAAAACATAAAAATTGATATGAGGCTGGGAAGCCCAAAAGAAACACACCAACACAGGTTACAAAGGACATACAAGTGCTTTATTAAAAAGCCTCAACAGTTACCAAAGTCAATTGACAAACGGATAGCTATTCGGCTCTCAGAGTAACGTAACGAACTTCAACGAAGGTTCGATGCATTAGTAGAGAGACCGTACATTGGAATACTTGGGCTTTTATATCCTTTATCCAGCCCTTGGCCAACCCCCTCGCGGGTTAACCATTCTTGGGACCAGGCCTAGGATTCCTTGCCAGGTCAATCCTATAATGTATGCATTTTGATCAGTTCCGCTGATACAGTTGTTCATTTACACATAGGTCAGTGATAGGACAAGGTCTCAGTTCGCGACCCCGACAAGTGGCCTGCAGGCATATTAATTATTCGTGTGTGCGGAGGTCACAACGGCCAGAATCTCACTCAGAATGTTATTCAGCCTCCATTTTGATGTTCAGGGTGACTTCCACATTACAAGAGAACCTAAAATGGCGGCTAAATCCAAGATGGCGACTTACATTACTTTTCGTTAAGGTCAAGACCTTGCCGCGGAGTCTATTTACATGATATATTAGACAACTTGGCGTAGGCCAATACACATTCAATTACTGCGATAGGAGGCATAATATTATTTCAATTCCAACAGACCCTCCTTTTGGCCTATGCCAAGTGCTAATATCATTTCTAATACTTTTGCAAATAACTCCATGTATTGTCATCCATACATCCCGAATCATTGTCTGTAATATCTATAGCCATTAGGTCGTTCATCAGGACCTCTTGTAACACAAACTCTTTGGATGCTGTATCTGGGGCATACATTCTATGCCCTATTGTGCTCACTGCTTGGGCACAACATCCCCCTAGCATTCCACATATACTCGGAAGACATTGAAAACAGCAACAAAGGAATAGCAGGATCCCCAAAATAACTAGAATAACAGAAAGCACCTTCCAACCCCAAGATCGTAAAGAATCCCAGAACCAGGTGCTAAGATTCCAATCTCCTACAGGGATATGCACTTCAGAACTAAGAATATGCAAGTTCTGTATTGCTTTAAAAATTGTCGGCGAGGAATCTGGTACGAAAACACAGCAAGCGGACCCCACCAATTTGCATACTCCACCTCGTTCCGCCAAAATGACATCTAATGCCATCCGATTTTGGAGTGCTACCAATCTTATTGCTTTTTGTTCTAATGTCATATTGTAGAGTATGTCCGTGGTCTGGTTGATCCTTCTCTCCAGTACCCTTGCTAATCCCCTAATGTTCTCAGAGTTTGTTATTTGTCCCCAAAAGGGCACAACTGATTTTGCTATATCTCCCAATACTTGCCCAGGGGTATCTCCGTTCTTGTCCCGCCGTAGGCGAGCCTTAGAAACCTCCAATGTACTAGCTACAAATACCCCGGGTAACAGGATTCCTAAATAACGGGTTCCCTGCCAATCCTTGGGCAACCAGGGAAATGCTAAACTACCACAAACAAAATAAACAGGCCCCCCTACATACAGAGGCCTGTTTTCTCCAGTCAAATTTACAATGTTCATACAACCTTCAAAATCTCCCATTGGCCGAGTGCCGTTTCTTTGTACACAAAAGGGGACCGAGTCAGGGCTATGATTTATAGAGTAGGAAGGAGGCACGGCGTCCTTATTGCCTATCAGAGCCATTTTAAAGGAAATTAAAGTTTGAAAAGGAAGAGACAGTTTATCAGATGGCCTAATAGAAGCAACATTAGGTTTCCTTCTATTTGCAAAAAGCGAGCATCCCAGGGGAGTTAATTCACATTTCTCGAAATCATTCAAATTAGTTCCATCAAAGTTCCCTGAGATGCTATCATTCCAACGGCCAAAGAATAGTGCTCTAAGAGAGGCATAGCAAGCAGTCGTTAAAGGTAAAGGGTGAATATACCATCCTAGCCCCTTGTTCCCATGTTGCGGTAAATTAGTGCAAATCCAACAATTACTCTTATTAAAAATGGCATGCGTTGCATTCATTACTATCATTAGAGTGTTATTATGATACTTTTGTCTATGTTGGGAGTCTCTAGGGGACAGAGTGTGAAGGAGTACAGAGGGAGTCAAAGCAGTTGGTACAATCTCGGTCGGTAGTAGAGGTTTTAGAGGATAGATTTCTTCAAAGTACCAAAGTCCTACAGCAGTAATCGCAAAAATAACAATTATCATTATCAAAACACAGCAGTACGTTTTCGGGGCCCAGGCACATAGTTCATTGTCCAAGTTGGTCACCCCCTTATTCACAAGTCCAGTGCGGGGAGCAGCAGTGGAAGTGGCAGGCATTGTAGTTCCTCAATCGATGACCCCAATGTTCGTTGCTGGCGACGCTACGGTTGCGCGATTTCTTAGTCCTTCCCAACCCTAGCCAGCAGAATCCCTTTTGTTCAACAGAAACTTTCTTATACAAAAGAAAACTTCCAATCACTTCCCTTTCCCAAATGCACGGAAAACCTGTGCCGTAGTTCTATTTTCTTCGTCGAAGATTGTACCTGGTGTCGTCACTTGCTGAGGGAAGCGACGTGTCGGAGGCGACGGAAGTCGCAGAGCTTGAAACAGTGTTTTCCGGAAGTGATTTTTCAAGAGAGTGCGGAGACGAAATGGACTGTTCCCCAAGCTCCACGGGCTCAGAGAGATTCTCCGACGCACTCACAGAGCTGTTTGCTACTCCAAGATCAGAGACTGTAGCATCAGCGAGGGGTTCTGCTTCTTCTGTAACGTGTGGTGTCGGGTGAGGAAGTTTCTTGACATGCGTCGCGTGGATCCAGTGTTTCTTCCCAGCCACCCGCACTGCTGTCTGGGTGACCAACAGCACCTGGTAGGGTCCCTTCCAACAAGGAGCGAGACAGGAAGACCTTTCGTAGGCCTTCACTAGGACCCAACTTCCAGGCTGTATATCGTGTCCTGGGCCCGTGAACCGTACAGGTAAAGCCAAATACACCTGGTGATAAATGAAATACAGGTTTTTAGTTAACTGGTTACAGTAGTCTACAAGCAATACATTTTACCTCTCTCAGGGCTTTAGGTTTTGGGAGACCCCAAATGTTAGCAGGTCTCCCCATCACTACCTCAAATGGAGAAAGCCCAGTCTTAGTTTGAGGTGTGGTACGCATAGCCAATAATACAATAGGTAAGGCATCTGGCCATTTCAGTTTGGTATCGGCACATGTTTTTGCATGCTTATTCTTTAAGATACCATTGTGTCTTTCCACCAACCCAGCACTCTGAGGATGTCTAGCTGAGTGAAATTGTTTCTCAATATGTAAAGCTGTGCATATCTGCAAAATTACTGCTGCAACAAAATGAGGACCATTGTCCGACCAAATTACCCTTGGGAGCCCAAATCGAGGAAAGAATTATTTTACCATAATCTTTGCAGTGGTCATGGCGGTAGCATCTTTAACGGGGAAAGCCTCGACCCATTTACTGAAGTCACAAATAATTACAAGAACATATTTCAGATTGTTACATCGTTCCATCTCAATAAAATCAAAGTGAATGACCTCGAAGGGAACAGAAGGGGGCCCAAAGCTTCCCCTTGGAGTTACTGTCCCCTTACCCACATTGTGCTGTAAGCAGATCATGCAATTTCGAACATGTCTTTTTTCAGTCTCCAGAATCTTGTTATTCACACAAACTTGTTCTAATATTTTCATGATCTGCTGAGCACACACATCTGTAGGACCGTGTGCCATTGTAACCATTGCCAGTACATATGAATCAGGGAGCAACCATTTTCCTTCAAATGTATCCACCCAAGACCCATCATCATCTAGTTTCCCCATTCATTCGGCCCACCTTTTAGATTCTTCTACTGTGGCATCAGTTTGAATATCTCGCACAGACCCAATACCTTCATCCGTTATATAAGCATCTTTCATTTCCCTCAAAGCATACATGTCTGTGCTAAGGTCTGTGGCCGTTTGCCTGGCTATCAGGTCCGCAAAAGCGTTCCCTTTTCCCACATCATCTATGACCTTACGATGGGCTGCACACTTCATGATCGCTAACAGCCTAGGGAGTGAGAGTGCCGAGAGCAATTGTACTATCAAGGGGCCATGCTGAATCTTGGTCCCATGTGAGGTCAGGAACCCTCTTTCCGACCAGAGCCTCCCAAAGTTGTGAGCCACTCCAAAGGCGTACTGGCTATCAGTGTATATATTTACTATACGCCCTTCGGAGAGTTCACAAGCTCGGGTCAATGCTATAATCTCTGCGGCCTGCGCAGAGTTATGCAAAATTCTCTTAGTTTCAACAACTTTACTCAATGTAGTAACTGCGTAAGCAGCTGTAGATGTACCATCTGAGAGTTTGAAGCAGGAGCCATCACAAAACAGCTCCCCTTCTGCATTGTCCAAAGGAGTATCTATAAGATCTATCCTGCCCTTCGTTTCTTGCTCAGTGGTATACAGGCAGTCATGTAATTCTTCGCCACCGCAAACAGTGTTTTGCGGGAAAGGTAAGAGTTCAGCCGGATTAAGAACACAACACCTCTTAATTTGAATGTGCGGGGCAAACAGAATTAATTCATACCTTGTTAACCGTGCAAAGGTGAGGTGTTGCGTTTGGGTTTTGTTCAATAGGATATCTACAGAGTGAGGTACCATCAAAATCAAATCATGGCCTAGGACCATTCCCTCACTCTGTTTTACAGACGCGGCAGCAGCGACAGCTCGCAAACATCTTGGCAAAGCGTATGCGACAGGATCAAGGGCGGAGGAGTAGTAGCCGCACGGCCTATTCTTCCCTCTGTGTTCCTGTGTTAACACAGCCAAAGCACATCCATCACATTCATGCACAAACAACACAAAGGCCTTGTGTCATAATTTCGAGTACCCAGAACCGGTGCAGAGCATAACGCGGTTTTGAGAAGCTCAAATGATCGTTGATGTTCCGATTTCCATGGCAGTGGCAGAGAAATCCCCTTCTTCGTCAAAGCCAACATCGGTTTTATCACTAGCGAAAAGTTCGGGATCCACAACCTACAGTAAGAAGCCATACCTATTAAGGCTCTGACTTCCTTCTGTGTATTTGGAACAGACATGCCAGAAATGTGTTTTATTCTTTCAGGTGTCAATCTTCTCCCCTCCTTTGACAGGAGGTACCCTAAATAGGCGACCTCCTGACAACAATATTGACATTTTTTGAGCGAAGCTTTATGACCATTTTTGGCTAGATGAACAAGCAACAGTATAGTGCCTTCTTTACAAGCACTTTCAGAATCTGCAGCCAAAAGCAAATCATCGACATATTGAAGCAGTGTACAAGTAGGTGGCAATTCAAGGGTGTCGAGCTGCTCTTTCAAAGCTCTACTATAAATGCTTGGACTTTCAGTATACCCTTGAGGTTCCCTAGTAAATGTAAATGAGCGTCCCCCCAAGGTGAACGCAAACAAATATCTACTTTCCTTATGTATAGGAATGCTAAATAAAGCGTTTTTTAAATCCACAACGCTGAAGTGCGTAGCCATAGCAGGGATCATTGTCAATATCGTCGTCACATCAAGCAGGATTGGAAATTGTGGGGCGACAACTCTGTTAATAGCACGAAGATCAATTATGAAACGGTATGGGATTGCATTGTCGCCTTTCTTATATACAGGCAAGCTCGGACTGTTACACAAACTACCTGTAATCTCCTCGATCACCCCACGATGCACAAAATCAGAGATAATGCATTTCAAAGCACGCTCGCCCTCAACTGATATTTTATACTGCGGAATGCGTGGTAGTTTAACTCCATGTTTCAAAACTATTTTAACGGGCTCAATCTGCAGTACCCTGACATCATTGTCGTCAACCGCCCATAAACATTCCAGGACAATGCTAAACTCGGGAGGTAAAGGTCGAATCAGAAACTGAGAATTAGGAAGTTGCTGTGGTGAAACCGTCAGCCGTACTCCATCAGAGGAACAATGAATTACTGCATTCAATTTCTCTTAACAAATTCAACCCCAGCAAATTCTCTCCACAGTTCGAAGTCAGAAGAAAAGGGCAATGGTCCGTGAAGGGACCCAAAGAAACAGACACCGGTGAAGAAACCGGACAAACAATTGGTATACCAGAAAACCCTACGGAAACATTGGTTTGCCCTGACAGTGGAATGTTTGGAACCCGAGAATGATCAATGGAGCACTTCTGGTGTTTCCTATTCCCTACTAATAATTCAACGTAGGGGCCTTTCTGATTAACGGGAATAGGTGAAGGTTCCAAACCCTGCTTCGGGCAGTCCTAATGAAATAGAGTATCGTCAGAAGGAAGCTCTTCAGAAAGGTAGGCAGCAGAAGGGTGATCAAATATGTTCCTCGAGTCCACACTCGAGGTCTGATTTTCCCGTGAAAAATGTTGCTGAGGATCTTGTAAAAGCTGACCTCTATCAGGGCCCCCTGCTCCAGGGCGGCCCTTAGGTCGTCTACCCATACCCCCAAACGCACTGTTTGACCTCTGGCGAAGGACAGGGCACTGTGCTCGCCAATGACCTTCCTGGCGGCAATAAGCACATTGATTAATTTTCACAGAACCCAAAGGAGCATTTCCTTTTGGGACATACTGACCTCTGGTCTGTGTCGTGCCTCCTCTGGGGTTTCTAACAATTTGTTGCAGTAATACTTTGGTTTTCAAGTCTCCTTTCCTCTTTTCTATTTTCTCCTTCTCATTATTAACACGGTTCTCATAATACTGAGCCATGTGCAAAACCTCAGATTGAGATTTTGCCTGCCAAGCGCTCTCAGATGACATAATCTGTGACTGGATGTCGGGCAACAATCCACGCACAAATTTGTCCACAAACAACCTTTTCCCAGACTCTGTACCCAAATCCTGCCCACTGAAGTCAGAAAATACCTGCTTGAATCTATTAAAGAATTCGGTGGCGCCTTCAGTTTTCCCTTGAACACAGGCCGTAAGCTTGTCCCAAATAATTCTTTTCTCTGGAATTATAGTTTTTAATTTTGCGACAATTCTATCAGGCAAAGTAAGTATTACCTGTGGTGGTTTCTCACCTGCTGGTCTTTCACCATCAATCCTAATCATATTAGCCCACGTATCTCCCAACCCTGGCACATCGTCTATTGTCCGAACCTGCTTCCATACATCTACGGGTAGGAGTACAGGGAATAGCAAGTCAATATCACTTAAGGTGAACACAGAGGACTGTAAGACGGACTCTATCTCTTTGTAAAACCCTGTCGGTTTTTCCTGATATCGGGAACTGATTGTCTAATAGTGTTCACTTCCTGTCGTGAAAACTGGACGTGAACGAATTGTGATACATAATGCGCAGGGATATCCACAGCGGGTGCACCAGTCCCAGCGTTGGCGGGAATCTCAACCTTTGGGACAAAGGTCAGAGGAACCTCTCTCATAGGCAACTGAGATATAGATACCTCCGGCCGCTTACTAAGCAACAGAGCCAGGTCGAGAGCTAAGGCAGCCGAAGAAGTGTCGGGCGAAAAAGCCCTTTTACAAATCCCCAACAATTGTATGGGGCAACTAACCTTCTTTCTTAAACATTCTTCTTGCAGGTACTGTACCATTACCTGAATTACCTTTCTTTGCATTTCTACTGTATACTGACTATACGTGTCATATACTTCATCTGGCAGAATTGATGAATCCGAGATCCATCGAATCGCATCTTTGGTACAAAGTCGTACTTCCTCAGGTGCCGGTCTACGACACGGAAGGAATCGTTTCTGCACATACATACTGTCGTCTTCATCATCCTCATCTCGTGCTTTCTCAAAGTCCCTCCTATACTCAAACAATCTTTCAACATGACCATGTGCTTTCTGCTCTGTGTCCCTCGAAAGTGCCAAAGCATTTAGATCTCTCACCCCTTGTGGAAGATCCGAATTCTGTAATCTACCCCACATCACACATAAATGAGTCCCCAAGCCTTCGATAAAAACATTTTTCTCGGGAAAACTGTTCAAATTAGATAATGTGGAAAAAACATTAATTTGATCACCTTTCTCCATACAGTGCTTAGCCCATGCAAACAATTCCTGTTTCTTATCTGCAGAAACAGTATTACGAGTGACTATCTTTGATCCTGCACCTTGATCAACTTCAGTCAATACAGGACCACTCGGGAGCGGAGGTGCAGGTAAATTTAACAAAGGTGCAACTATCGGCGCAGGAGGAAGGGGCGGTGCGATAGGTGGAGGAACAACAACTAGAGGAATAGGAACAATAGGTTGTACAGGGGGAACAGGAATAACAGCAGGAACAACAGCAGGAATGGGCGGAGCGCCCAAGAAAGGATCATACAGAGGTGGCGCAGAGGCACCAGGCCTGCGTTCGTTTAACAATTTTTCAATAAATTCTTCAGAAACATGGAAATCTTTAGAGGGGTACATTTTCTGGATTCCAAGTGAAAAAGCCCTATCCATATTTTTAACTGATTCGGAATGTTTTTCTTTATCATATAACAACGCTTTTTCGACATTTGTTTTATGACGGCGTGCATGTTTATCCCTATTTTTAAGCTGCTGTAAGGCTTCTTTTTTCCAATTCTGTAAAACATCAAAGGCTGCAGGTCTAGCCTTCTTTTTCAGTAAGACCGATTCTAGGTATTCAATACGGGAGATCTCAAAACTGCAATTGATTGGCCACTGAAATTCGGAGGCATGTCTGGTCTGTCTGTGCCAAATATCATTAAATACTATACTACCAATGCCATACTTACAGTACATAGTACATGCCGGCGACCCCTCCTGTGGTGCCGGGCAGCTAAATTCCAAAGATTGCCGATCGCTGCGGAACAGAGCCCTAAAGCAGCTAGACAATTTCCCAGGCATTTCACAAAAAATTGGTGTTACCTGTTCAATAATTGTGTCTGCAGATACACTACGCCAAATTCAAATTGTCAGGGTTAAATTAAGAGCCGGGTCAAGACTGCACCTGACCAAACCTAAGGAGGACCGTACGGTTTATCAAAGAACTTACCTAACAAATTTTACCTTGTGTTTGGTGGTTTCGACAAATCTGCCCGCCTCAAAAATGGACCCTCGTCAAGATGCCGTGTCAGACCACACGACTATCGTCCAAGGATCGGATCGTGCAGCGCTGCCGAGGTATCGCATCTCGTTCGGTCGGGCCCGCAGAATCACACCGTCCGATCCCGGTTCGATAGTCTGCGTCAACCTTCAATGATCCGACATCAATCTTGAGGGTCCCTATTCGGGAAAACTGTGAAAACATAAAAATTGATATGAGGCTGGGAAGCCCAAAAGAAACACACCAACACAGGTTACAAAGGACATACAAGTGCTTTATTAAAAAGCTACAACAGTTACCAAAGTCAATTGACAAACGGATAGCTATTCGGCTATCAGAGTAACGTAACGAACTTCAACGAAGGTTCGATGCATTAGTAGAGAGAGCGTACATTGGAATACTTGGGCTTTTATATCCTTTATCCAGCCCTTGGCCAACCCCCTCGCGGGTTAACCATTCTTGGGACCAGGCCTAGGGTTCCTTGCCAGCTCAATCCTATAATGTATGCATTTTGATCAGTTCCGCTGATACAGTTGTTCATTTACACATAGGTCAGTGATAGGACAAGGTCTCAGTTCGCGACCCCGACAAGTGGCATGCAGGCATATTAATTATTCGTGTGTGCGGAGGTCACAATGGCCAGAATCTCACTCAGAATGTTATTCAGCCTCCATTTTGATGTTCAGGGTGACTTCCACATTACAAGAGAACCTAAAATGGCGGCTAAATCCAAGATGGAGACTTACATTACTTTTCGTTAAGGTCAAGACCTTGCCGCGGAGTCTATTTACATGATATTTTAGACAACTTGGCGTAGGCCAATACACATTCAATTACTGCGATAGGAGGCATAATATTATTTCAATTCCAACACTGGCACTGGCCTGGTGATGATAAGTGGGGTGGGAAGGGCCCGGGCCTCCGGCACCGGCCTGGGTTAATGATGGTTAGCGGGGTGGGAAAGGCCTGTACCTCTGGGACTGGCCTGGGCTAATGATGATTAGTGAAGTGGGAAAGGCCTGGACCTCAGGGACTGGCATGGGCTGATAATGAACAGCGGGTGAGAAGTGCCTGGATCTCTGGGACTGGCCTGGCCTGATGATGATTAGTGGGGTGGGAAGGGCCTGGACCTCCGGGACTGGCATGAGCTAATGATGATTAGCGCGGTGGGTAGGGCCAGGACCTCCGGCACGGGCCTGGGCTACTGATGATTAGCGGGGTGGGAAGGGGGCCTGGACCTCTGGCACTAATGATGATTAGTGGGGTGGGAAGGGCCTGGACCTCTGGCACTGGCCTGGTGATTATTAGTGGGGTGGGAAGGGCCTGGACCTCTGGCACTGGCCTGATGATGATTAGTGGGGTGGGAAAGGCCTGGACCTCTGGCACTGGCCTGATGATGATTAGTGGGGTGGGAAGGGCCTGGACCTCTGGCACTGGCCTGGTGATTATTAGTGGGGTGGGAAGAGCCTGGACCTCTGGCACTGGCCTGATGATGATTAGTGGGGTGGGAAAAGCCCGGACCTCTGGCACTGGCCTGGTGATTATTAGTGGGGTGGGAAGGGCCTGGACCTCTGGCACTGGCCTGATGATGATTAGTGTGGTGGGAGGGGCCTGGACCTCTGGCACTAATGATGATTAGTGGGGTGGGAAGGGCCTGGACCTCTGGCACTGGCCTGGTGATTATTAGTGGCGTGGGAAGGGCCTGGACCTCTGGCACTGGCCTGATGACGATTAGTGGGGTGGGAAGGGCCTGGACCTCTGGCACAGGCCTGGTGATTATTAGTGGGGTCGTAAAGGGCCTGGACCTCTGGCACTGGCCTAGTGATTATTAGTGGGGTGGGAAGGGCCTGGATCTCCGGCACTGGCCTGATGATGATTAGTGGGGTGGGAAGGGCCTGGACCTCTGGCACTAATGATGATTAGTATTAGTGGGGTGGGAAGGGACTGAACCTCTGGCACTGGCCTGGTGATGATTAGTGGGGTCAGAAGGGCCTGGACCTCTGGCACTGGCCTGATGATGATTAGTGGGGTGGGAAGGGCCTGGACCTCTGGCACTGGCCTGGTGATTATTAGTGGGGGTGGGAAGGGCGTGGACCTCTGGCACTGGCCTGATGATGATTAGTGGGGTGGGAAGGGCCTGGACCTCTGGCACTGGCCTGGTGATTATTAGTGGGGTCGGAAGGGCCTGGACCTCTGGCATTGGCCTGGTGATGATTAGTGAGGTGGGAAGGGCACGGGCCTCCAGCACCGGCCTGGGTAAATGATGGTTAGCGGGTTGGGAAAGGCCTGTACCTCCGGGACTGGCCTGGGCTAATGATGATTAGTGAGGTGGGAAGGGCCTGGACCTCAGGGACTGGCATGGGCTGATGATGAACAGCGGGTGGGAAGTGCCTGGATCTCTGGGACTGGCCTGGCCTGATGATGATTAGTGGGGTGGGAAGGGCCTGCACCTCCGGGACTGGCATGAGCTAATGATGATTAGCGGGGTGGGTAGGGCCTGGACCTCCGAAACGGGCCTGGGCTAATGATGATTAGCGGGGTGGGAAGGGGGCCTGGACCTCTGGCACTAATGATGATTAGTGGGGTGGGAAGGGCCTGGACCTCTGGCACTGGCCTGGTGATTATTAGTGGGGTGGGAAGGGCCTGGACCTCTGGCACTGGCCTGATGATGATTAGTGGGGTGGGAAGGGCCTGGACCGCTGGCACTGGCCTGATGATGATTAGTGGGGTGGGAAGGGCGTGGACCTCTGGCACTGGCCTGATGATGATTAGTGGGGTGGGAAGGGCCTGCTGGATCTCTGGCAGTGGCCTGGTGATTATTAGTGGGTTCGGAAGGGCCTGGACCTCTGGCATTGGCCTGGTGATGATTAGTGGGGTGGGAAGGGCGCGGCCCTCCAGCACCGGCCTGGGTTAATGATGGTTAGCGGGTTGGGAAAGGCCTGTACCTCCGGGACTGGCCTGGGCTAATGATGATTAGTGAGGTGGGAAGGGCCTGGACCTCAGGGACTGGCATGGGCTGATGATGAACAGTGGGTGGGAAGTGCCTGGATCTCTGGGACTGGCCTGGCCTGATGATGATTAGTGGGGTGGGAAGGGCCTGGACCTCCGGGACTGGCATGAGCTAATGATGATTAGCGGGGTGGGTAGGGCCTGGACCTCCGGAACGGGCCTGGGCTAATGATGATTAGAGGGGTGGGAAGGGGGCCTGGACCTCTGGCACTAATGATGATTAGTGGGGTGGGAAGGGCCAGGCCCTCTGGCACTGGCCTGGTGATTATGAGTGGGGTGGGAAGGGCCTGGACCTCTGGCACTGGCCTGATGATGATTAGTGGGGTGGGGAGGGCCTGGACCTCTGGCACTGGCCTGATGATGATTAGTGGGGTGGGAAGGGCCTGGACCTCTGGCACTGGCCTGGTGATTATTAGTGGGGTGGGAAAGGCCTGGACCTCTGGCACTGGCCTGATGATGATTAGTGGGGTGGGAAGGGCCCGGACCTCTGGCACTGGCCTGGTGATTATTAGTGGGGTGGGAAGTGCTTGGACCTCTGGCACTGGCCTGATGATGATTAGTGGGGTGGGAAAAGCCCGGACCTCTGGCACTGGCCTGGTGATTATTAGTGGGGTGGGAAGGGCCTGGACCTCTGGCACTGGCCTGATGATGATTAGTGTGGTGGGAGGGGCCTGGACCTCTGGCACTAATGATGATTAGTGGGGTGGGAAGGGCCTGGACCTCTGGCACTGGCCTGGTGATTATTAGTGGCGTGGGAAGGGCCTGGACCTCTGGCACTGGCCTGATGACGATTAGTGGGGTGGGAAGGGCCTGGACCTCTGGCACAGGCCTGGTGATTATTAGTGGGGTCGTAAAGGGCCTGGACCTCTGGCACTGGCCTGGTGATTATTAGTGGGGTGGGAAGGGCCTGGATCTCCGGCACTGGCCTGATGATGATTAGTGGGGTGGGAAGGGCCTGGACCTCTGGCACTAATGATGATTAGTATTAGTGGGGTGGGAAGGGACTGAACCTCTGGCACTTGCCTGGTGATGATTAGTGGGGTCAGAAGGGCCTGGACCTCTGCCACTGGCCTGATGATGATTAGTGGGGTGGGAAGGGCCTGGACCTCTGGCACTGGCCTGGTGATTATTAGTGGGGGTGGGAAGGGCGTGGACCTCTGGCACTGGCCTGATGATGATTAGTGGGGTGGGAAGGGCCTGGACCTCTGGCACTGGCCTGGTGATTATTAGTGGGGTCGGAAGGGCCTGGACCTCTGGCATTGGCCTGGTGATGATTAGTGAGGTGGGAAGGGCACGGGCCTCCAGCACCGGCCTGGGTAAATGATGGTTAGTGGGTTGGGAAAGGCCTGTACCTCCGGGACTGGCCTGGGCTAATGATGATTAGTGAGGTGGGAAGGGCCTGGACCTCAGGGACTGGCATGGGCTGATGATGAACAGCGGGTGGGAAGTGCCTGGATCTCTGGGACTGGCCTGGCCTGATGATGATTAGTGGGGTGGGAAGGGCCTGCACCTCCGGGACTGGCATGAGCTAATGATGATTAGCGGGGTGGGTAGGGACTGGAACTCCGAAACGGGCCTGGGCTAATGATGATTAGCGGGGTGGGAAGGGGGCCTGGACTTCTGGCACTAATGATGATTAGTGGGGTGGGAAGGGCCTGGACCTCTGGCACTGGCCTGGTGATTATTAGTGGGGTGGGAAGGGCCTGGACCTCTGGCACTGGCCTGATGATGATTAGTGGGGTGGGGAGGGCCTGGACCTCTGTCACTGGCCTGATGATGATTAGTGGGGTGGGAAGGGCGTGGACCTCTGGCACTGTCCTGATGATGATTAGTGGGGTGGGAAGGGCCTGCTGGATCTCTGGCAGTGGCCTGGTGATTATTAGTGGGGTCGGAAGGGCCAGGACCTCTGGCATTGGCCTGGTGATGATTAGTGGGGTGGGAAGGGCGCGGCCCTCCAGCACCGGCCTGGGTTAATGATGGTTAGCAGGTTGGGAAAGGCCTGTACCTCCGGGACTGGCCTGGGCTAATGATGATTAGTGAGGTGGGAAGGGCCTGGACCTCAGGGACTGGCATGGGCTGATGATGAACAGTGGGTGGGAAGTGCCTGGATCTCTGGGACTGGCCTGGCCTGATGATGATTAGTGGGGTGGGAAGGGCCTGGACCTCCGGGACTGGCATGAGCTAATGATGATTAGCGGGGTGGGTAGGGCCTGGACCTCCGGAACGGGCCTGGGCTAATGATGATTAGCGGGGTGGGAAGGGGGCCTGGACCTCTGGCACTAATGATGATTAGTGGGGTGGGAAGGGCCTGGACCTCTGGCACTGGCCTGGTGATTATGAGTGGGGTGGGAAGGGCCTGGACCTCTGGCACTGGCCTGATGATGATTAGTGGGGTGGGGAGGGCCTGGACCTCTGGCACTGGCCTGATGATGATTAGTGGGGTGGGAAGGGCCTGGACCTCTGGCACTGGCCTGGTGATTATTAGTGGGGTGGGAAGAGCCTGGACCTCTGGCACTGGCCTGATGATGATTAGTGGGGTGGGAAAGGCCCGGACCTCTGGCACTGGCCTGGTGATTATTAGTGGGGTGGGAAGTGCTTGGACCTCTGGCACTGGCCTGATGATGATTAGTGTGGTGGGAAGAGCCTCGACCTCTGGCACTAATGATGATTAGTGTGGTGGGAAGGGCCTGGACCTCTGGCACTGGCCTGATTATGATTAGTGGGGTGGGAAGGGCCGGGACCTCTGGCACGGCCTGGTGATTATTAGTGGGGTCGGGAGTGCCTGGACCTCTGGCATTGGCCTGGTGATTATTAGTGGGGTGGGAAGGGCCTGGACCTCCGGCACTGGCCTGATGATGATTAGTGGGGTGGGAAGGGCCTGGACCTCTGGCACTAATGATGATTAGTGGGGTGGGAAGGGTCTGGACCGCTGGCACTGGCCTGGTGATTATTAGTGGGGTGGGATGTACCTGGACCTCTGGCACTTATGATGATTAGTGGGTGGGAAGGGCCTGGACCGCTGGCACTGGCCTGATGATGATTAGTGGGGTGGGAAGGGCCTGGACCTCTGGCACCGGCCTGATAAGGATTAGTGGGGTGGGAAGGGCCTGGACCTCTGGCACTAAAGATAATTAGTGGGTGGGAAGGGCCTGGACCACTGGCACTGCCCTGATGATTATTAGTGGGGTGGGAAGGGCCTGGACCTCTGGCACTGGCCTGGTGATTATTAGTGGGGTGGGAAGGGCCTGGACCTCTGGCACTGGCCTGATGGTGATTAGTGGGGTGGGAAGGGCCTGGACATCTGGCACTGGCCTGGTGATTATTAGTGTGGTGGGAAGGGCCTGGACCTCTGGCACTGGCCTGATAATTATTAGTGGGGTGGGAAGGGCCTGGACCTCTGGCACTAATGATGATTAGTGGGGTGGGAAGGGCCTGGACCTCTGGCAGTGGCCTGGTTATTAGTGGGGTGGGAAGGGCCTGGACCTCTGGCACTGGCCTGATGATGATTAGCGGGGTGGGAAGGGCCTGGACCTCTGGTACTGGCCTGGGCTAATGATGATTAGTGAGGTGGAAAGGGCCTGGACCTCAGGGACTGGCATGGGGTGATGTTGAACAGCGGGTGGGAAGTGCCTGGATCTCTGGGACTGGCCTGGCCTGATGATGATTAGTGGGGTGGGAGGGGCCTGGACCTCCGGGACTGGCATGAGCTAATGATGATTAGCGGGGTGGGTAGGGCCTGGTCCTCCGGAACGGGCCTGGGCTAATGATGATTAGCGGGGTGGGAAGGGGGCCTGGACCTCTGGCACTAATGATGATTAGTGGGGTGGGAAGGGCCTGGACCTCTGGCACTGGCCTGGTGATTATTAGTGGGGTGGGAAGGGCCTGGACCTCTGGCACTGGCCTGATGATGATTAGTGGGGTGGGAAGGGCCTGGACCTCTGGCACTGGCCTGATGATGATTAGTGGGTGGGAAGGGCCTGGACCTCTGGCACTGGCCTGGTGATTATTAGTGGGGTGGGAAGGGCCTGGACCTCTGGCACTAATGATGATTAGTGGGGTGGGAAGGGCCTGGACCTCTGGCACTGGCCTGGTTATTATTGGGGTGGGAAGGGCCTGGACCTCTGGTACTGGCATGATGATGATTAATGGGGTGGAAAGGGCCTGGACCTCTGGCACTAATGATGATTAATAGGGTGGGAAGGGCCTGGACCTCTGGCACTGGCCTGCCTATTAATGGGGTGGGAAGGGCCTGGACCTCTGCCACTGGCCTGGTGATTATTAGTAGGGTGGGAAGGGCCTGGACCTCTGCCACTAATGATGATTAGTGGGGTGGGAAGGGCCTGGACCTCTGGCACTGGCCTGGTGATTATTAGTGGGGTGGGAAGGGCCTGGACCTCTGGCACTAATGATGATTAGTGGGGTGGGAAGGGCCTGGACCTCTGGCACTGGCCTGGTGATTATTAGTGGGGTGGGAAGGGCCTGGACCTCTGGCACTAATGATGATTAGTGGGGTGGGAAGGGCCTGGACCTCTGGCACTGGCCTGGTGATTATTAGTGGGGTGGGAAGGGCCCTGACCTCTGGCACTGACCTGGTGATGATTAGTGGGGTGGGAAGGTCCTGGACCTCTGGCACTGGCCTGGTGATTATTAGTGGGGTGGGAAGGGCCTGGACCTCTGGCACTGGCCTGATGATTATTAGTGTGGTGGGATGGGCCTGGACCTCTGGCACTGGCCTGGTGATTATTAGTGGGGTGGGAAGGGCCTGGACCTCTGGCACTGGCCTGGTGATGATTAGTGGGGTGGGGAAGGGCCTGGACCTCTGGCACTAATGATGATTAGTGGGGCGAAAGGGCTTGGACCTCTGGCACTGGCCTGATGATGATTAGTGGGGTGGGAAGAGCCTCGACCTCTGGCACTAATGATGATTAGTGGGGTGGGAAGGGCCTGGACCACTGGCACTGCCCTGATGATTATTAGTGGGGTGGGAAGGGCCTGGACCTCTGGCACTGGCCTGATGATGATTAGTGGGGTGGGGAAGGGCCTGGACCTCTGGCACTAATGATGATTAGTGGGGTGGGAATGGCCTGGCCCTCTGGCACTGGCCTGGTGATTATTAGTGGGTGGGAAGGGCCTGGACCTCTGGCACTGGCCTAATGGTGATTAGTGGGGTGGGAAGGGCCTGGACATCTGGCACTGGCCTGGTGATTATTAGTGGGGTGGGAAGGGCCTGGACCTATGGCACTGGCCTGATAATTATTAGTGGGGTGGGAAGGGCCTGGACCTCTGGCACTAATGATGATTAGTGGGGTGGGAAGGGCCTGGACCACTGGCACTGGCCTGGTTATTAGTGGGGTGGGAAGGGCCTGGACCTCTGGTACTGGCCTGGGGTAATGATGATTAGTGAGGTGGAAAGGGCCTGGACCTCAGGGACTGGCATGGGGTGATGATGAACAGCGGGTGGGAAGTGCCTGGATCTCTGGGACTGGCCTGGCCTGGTGATTATTAGTGGGGTGGGAAGGGCCTGGACCTCTGGCACTGGCCTGATGATGATTAGTGTGGTGGGAGGGGCCTGGACCTCTGGCACTAATGATGATTAGTGGGGTGGGAAGGGCCTGGACCTCTGGCACTGGCCTGGTGATTATTAGTGGCGTGGGAAGGGCCTGGACCTCTGGCACTGGCCTGATGACGATTAGTGGGGTGGGAAGGGCCTGGACCTCTGGCACAGGCCTGGTGATTATTAGTGGGGTCGTAAAGGGCCTGGACCTCTGGCACTGGCCTGGTGATTATTAGTGGGGTGGGAAGGGCCTGGATCTCCGGCACTGGCCTGATGATGATTAGTGGGGTGGGAAGGGCCTGGACCTCTGGCACTAATGATGATTAGTATTAGTGGGGTGGGAAGGGACTGAACCTCTGGCACTGGCCTGGTGATGATTAGTGGGGTCAGAAGGGCCTGGACCTCTGCCACTGGCCTGATGATGATTAGTGGGGTGGGAAGGGCCTGGACCTCTGGCACTGGCCTGGTGATTATTAGTGTGGGTGGGAAGGGCGTGGACCTCTGGCACTGGCCTGATGATGATTAGTGGGGTGGGAAGGGCCTGGACCTCTGGCACTGGCCTAGTGATTATTAGTGGGGTTGGAAGGGCCTGGACCTCTGGCATTGGCCTGGTGATGATTAGTGAGGTGGGAAGGGCACGGGCCTCCAGCACCGGCCTGGGTAAATGATGGTTAGCGGGTTGGGAAAGGCCTGTACCTCCGGGACTGGCCTGGGCTAATGATGATTAGTGAGGTGGGAAGGGCCTGGACCTCAGGGACTGGCATGGGCTGATGATGAACAGCGGGTGGGAAGTGCCTGGATCTCTGGGACTGGCCTGGCCTGATGATGATTAGTGGGGTGGGAAGGGCCTGGACCTCCGGGACTGGCATGAGCTAATGATGATTAGCGGGGTGGGTAGGGCCTGGACCTCCGAAACGGGCCTGGGCTAATGATGATTAGCGGGGTGGGAAGGGGGCCTGGACCTCTGGCACTAATGATGATTAGTGGGGTGGGAAGGGCCTGGACCTCTGGCACTGGCCTGGTGATTATTAGTGGGGTGGGAAGGGCCTGGACCTCTGGCACTGGCCTGATGATGATTAGTGGGGTGGGGAGGGCCTGGACCTCTGGCACTGGCCTGATGATGATTAGTGGGGTGGGAAGGGCGTGGACCTCTGGCACTGGCCTGATGATGATTAGTGGGGTGGGAAGGGCCTGCTGGATCTCTGGCAGTGGCCTGGTGATTATTAGTGGGGTCGGAAGGGCCTGGACCTCTGGCATTGGCCTGGTGATGATTAGTGGGGTGGGAAGGGCGCGGCCCTCCAGCACCGGCCTGGGTTAATGATGGTTAGCGGGTTGGGAAAGGCCTGTACCTCCGGGACTGGCCTGGGCTAATGATGATTAGTGAGGTGGGAAGGGCCTGGACCTCAGGGACTGGCATGGGCTGATGATGAACAGTGGGTGGGAAGTGCCTGGATCTCTGGGACTGGCCTGGCCTGATGATGATTAGTGGGGTGGGAAGGGCCTGGACCTCCGGGACTGGCATGAGCTAATGATGATTAGCGGGGTGGGTAGGGCCTGGACCTCCGGAACAGGCCTGGGCTAATGATGATTAGCGGGGTGGGAAGGGGGCCTGGACCTCTGGCACTAATGATGATTAGTGGGGTGGGAAGGGCCTGGACCTCTGGCACTGGCCTGGTTATTATGAGTGGGGTGGGAAGGGCCTGGACCTCTGGCACTGGCCTGATGATGATTAGTGGGGTGGGGAGGGCCTGGACCTCTGGCACTGGCCTGATGATGATTAGTGGGGTGGGAAGGGCCTGGACCTCTGGCACTGGCCTGGTGATTATTAGTGGGGTGGGAAGAGCCTGGACCTCTGGCACTGGCCTGATGATGATTAGTGGGGTGGGAAAGGCCCGGACCTCTGGCACTGGCCTGGTGATTATTAGTGGGGTGGGAAGTGCTTGGACCTCTGGCACTGGCCTGATGATGATTAGTGTGGTGGGAAGGGCCTGGACCTCTGGCACTGGCCTGGTGATTATTAGTGGGGTGGGAAGGGCCTGGACCTCTGGCACTGGCCTGATGATGATTAGTGGGGTGGGAAGGGCCTGGACCTCTGGCACTGGCCTGATTATGATTAGTGGGGTGGGAAGGGCCTGGACCTCTGGCACGGCCTGGTGATTATTAGTGGGGTCGGAAGGGCCTGGACCTCTGGCATTGGCCTGGTGATTATTAGTGGGGTGGGAAGGGCCTGGACCTCCGGCACTGGCCTGATGATGATTAGTGGGGTGGGAAGGGCCTGGACCTCTGGCACTAATGATGATTAGTGGGGTGGGAAGGGTCTGGACCGCTGGCACTGGCCTGGTGATTATTAGTGGGGTGGGATGTACCTGGACCTCTGGCACTTATGATGATTAGTGGGTGGGAAGGGCCTGGACCGCTGGCACTGGCCTGATGATGATTAGTGGGGTGGGAAGGGCCTGGACCTCTGGCACCGGCCTGATAAGGATTAGTGGGGTGGGAAGGACCTGGACCTCTGGCACTAAAGATAATTAGTGGGTGGGAAGGGCCTGGACCACTGGCACTGCCCTGATGATTATTAGTGGGGTGGGAAGGGCCTGGACCTCTGGCACTGGCCTGATGATGATTAGTGGGGTGGGGAAGGGCCTGGACCTCTGGCACTAATGATGATTAGTGGGGTGGGAAGGGCCTGGACCTCTGGCACTGGCCTGGTGATTATTAGTGGGGTGGGAAGGGCCTGGACCTCTGGCACTGGCCTGATGGTGATTAGTGGGGTGGGAAGGGCCTGGACATCTGGCACTGGCCTGGTGATTATTAGTGTGGTGGGAAGGGCCTGGACCTCTGGCACTGGCCTGATAATTATTAGTGGGGTGGGAAGGGCCTGGACCTCTGGCACTAATGATGATTAGTGGGGTGGGAAGGGCCTGGACCTCTGGCAGTGGCCTGGTTATTAGTGGGGTGGGAAGGGCCTGGACCTCTGGCACTGGCCTGATGATGATTAGCGGGGTGGGAAGGGCCTGGACCTCTGGTACTGGCCTGGGCTAATGATGATTAGTGAGGTGGAAAGGGCCTGGACCTCAGGGACTGGCATGGGCTGATGTTGAACAGCGGGTGGGAAGTGCCTGGATCTCTGGGACTGGCCTGGCCTGATGATGATTAGTGGGGTGGGAGGGGCCTGGACCTCCGGGACTGGCATGAGCTAATGATGATTAGCGGGGTGGGTAGGGCCTGGTCCTCCGGAACGGGCCTGGGCTAATGATGATTAGCGGGGTGGGAAGGGGGCCTGGACCTCTGGCACTAATGATGATTAGTGGGGTGGGAAGGGCCTGGACCTCTGGCACTGGCACTGGCCTGGTGATTATTAGTGGGGTGGGAAGGGCCTGGACCTCTGGCACTGGCCTGATGATGATTAGTGGGGTGGGAAGGGCCTGGACCTCTGGCACTGGCCTGATGATGATTAGTGGGTGGGAAGGGCCTGGACCTCTGGCACTGGCCTGGTGATTATTAGTGGGGTGGGAAGGGCCTGGACCTCTGGCACTAATGATGATTAGTGGGGTGGGAAGGGCCTGGACCTCTGGCGCTGGCCTGGTTATTATTGGGGTGGGAAGGGCCTGGACCTCTGGTACTGGCATGATGATGATTAATGGGGTGGAAAGGGCCTGGACCTCTGGCACTAATGATGATTAATAGGGTGGGAAGGGCCTGGACCTCTGGCACGGCCTGCCTATTAATGAGGTGGGAAGGGCCTGGACCTCTGCCACTGGCCTGGTGATTATTAGTAGGGTGGGAAGGGCCTGGACCTCTGCCACTAATGATGATTAGTGGGGTGGGAAGGGCCTGGACCTCTGGCACTGGCCTGGTGATTATTAGTGGGGTGGGAAGGGCCTGGACCTCTGGCACTAATGATGATTAGTGGGGTGGGAAGGGCCTGGACCTCTGGCACTGGCCTGGTGATTATTAGTGGGGTGGGAAGGGCCTGGACCTCTGGCACTAATGATGATTAGTGGGGTGGGAAGGGCCTGGACCTCTGGCACTGGCCTGGTGATTATTAATGGGGTGGGAAGGGCCCTGACCTCTGGCACTGGCCTGATGATGATTAGTGGGGTGGGAAGGTCCTGGACCTCTGGCACTGGCCTGGTGATTATTAGTGGGGTGGGAAGGGCCTGGACCTCTGGCACTGGCCTGATGATTATTAGTGTGGTGGGATGGGCCTGGACCTCTGGCACTGGCCTGGTGATTATCAGTGGGGTGGGAAGGGCCTGGACCTCTGGCACTGGCCTGGTGATGATTAGTGGGGTGGGGAAGGGCCTGGACCTCTGGCACTAATGATGATTAGTGGGGTGCAAGGGCTTGGACCTCTGGCACTGGCCTGATGATGATTAGTGGGGTGGGAAGGGCCTCGACCTCTGGCACTAATGATGATTAGTGGGGTGGGAAGGGCCTGGACCACTGGCACTGCCCTGATGATTATTAGTGGGGTGGGAAGGGCCTGGACCTCTGGCACTGGCCTGATGATGATTAGTGGGGTGGGGAAGGGCCTGGACCTCTGGCACTAATGATGATTAGTGGGGTGGGAATGGCCTGGCCCTCTGGCACTGGCCTGGTGATTATTAGTGGGTGGGAAGGGCCTGGACCTCTGGCACTGGCCTAATGGTGATTAGTGGGGTGGGAAGGGCCTGGACATCTGGCACTGGCCTGGTGATTATTAGTGGGGTGGGAAGGGCCTGGACCTATGGCACTGGCCTGATAATTATTAGTGGGGTGGGAAGGGCCTGGACCTCTGGCACTAATGATGATTAGTGGGGTGGGAAGGGATTGGACCTCTGGCACTGGCCTGGTTATTAGTGGGGTGGGAAGGGCCTCGACCTCTGGTACTGGCCTGGGGTAATGATGATTAGTGAGGTGGAAAGGGCCTGGACCTCAGGGACTGGCATGGGGTGATGATGAACAGCGGGTGGGAAGTGCCTGGATCTCTGGGACTGGCCTGGCCTGATGATGATTAGTGGGGTGGGAGGGGCCTGGACCTCCGGGACTGGCATGAGCTAATGATGATTAGCGGGGTGGGTAGGGCCTGGTCCTCCGGAACGGGCCTGGGCTAATGATGATTAGCGGGGTGGGAAGGGGGCCTGGACCTCTGGCACTAATGATGATTAGTGGGGTGGGAAGGGCCTGGACCTCTGGCACTGGCCTGATAATTATTAGTGGGGTGGGAAGGGCCTGGACCTCTGGCACTAATGATGATTAGTGGGGTGGGAAGGGCCTGGACCTCTGGCAGTGGCCTGGTTATTAGTGGGGTGGGAAGGGCCTGGACCTCTGGCACTGGCCTGATGATGATTAGCGGGGTGGGAAGGGCCTGGACCTCTGGTACTGGCCTGGGCTAATGATGATTAGTGAGGTGGAAAGGGCCTGGACCTCAGGGACTGGCATGGGCTGATGTTGAACAGCGGGTGGGAAGTGCCTGGATCTCTGGGACTGGCCTGGCCTGATGATGATTAGTGGGGTGGGAGGGGCCTGGACCTCCGGGACTGGCATGAGCTAATGATGATTAGCGGGGTGGGTAGGGCCTGGTCCTCCGGAACGGGCCTGGGCTAATGATGATTAGCGGGGTGGGAAGGGGGCCTGGACCTCTGGCACTAATGATGATTAGTGGGGTGGGAAGGGCCTGGACCTCTGGCACTGGCCTGGTGATTATTAGTGGGGTGGGAAGGGCCTGGACCTCTGGCACTGGCCTGATGATGATTAGTGGGGTGGGAAGGGCCTGGACCTCTGACACTGGCCTGATGATGATTAGTGTGTGGGAAGGGCCTGGACCTCTGGCACTGGCCTGGTGATTATTAGTGGGGTGGGAAGGGCCTGGACCTCTGGCACTAATGATGATTAGTGGGGTGGGAAGGGCCTGGACCTCTGGCACTGGCCTGGTTATTATTGGGGTGGGAAGGGCCTGGACCTCTGGTACTGGCATGATGATGATTAATGGGGTGGAAAGGGCCTGGACCTCTGGCACTAATGATGATTAATAGGGTGGGAAGGGCCTGGACCTCTGGCACTGGCCTGCCTATTAATGGGGTGGGAAGGGCCTGGACCTCTGCCACTGGCCTGGTGATTATTAGTAGGGTGGGAAGGGCCTGGACCTCTGCCACTAATGATGATTAGTGGGGTGGGAAGGGCCTGGACCTCTGGCACTGGCCTGGTGATTATTAGTGGGGTGGGAAGGGCCTGGACCTCTGGCACTAATGATGATTAGTGGGGTGGGAAGGGCCTGGACCTCTGGCACTGGCCTGGTGATTATTAGTGGGGTGGGAAGGGCCTGGACCTCTGGCACTAATGATGATTAGTGGGGTGGGAAGGGCCTGGACCTCTGGCACTGGCCTGGTGATTATTAGTGGGGTGGGAAGGGCCCTGACCTCTGGCACTGGCCTGGTGATGATTAGTGGGGTGGGAAGGTCCTGGACCTCTGGCACTGGCCTGGTGATTATTAGTGGGGTGGGAAGGGCCTGGACCTCTGGCACTGGCCTGATGATTATTAGTGTGGTGGGATGGGCCTGGACCTCTGGCACTGGCCTGGTGATTATTAGTGGGGTGGGAAGGGCCTGGACCTCTGGCACTGGCCTGGTGATGATTAGTGGGGTGGGGAAGGGCCTGGACCTCTGGCACTAATGATGATTAGTGGGGCGAAAGGGCTTGGACCTCTGGCACTGGCCTGATGATGATTAGTGGGGTGGGAAGAGCCTCGACCTCTGGCACTAATGATGATTAGTGGGGTGGGAAGGGCCTGGACCACTGGCACTGCCCTGATGATTATTAGTGGGGTGGGAAGGGCCTGGACCTCTGGCACTGGCCTGATGATGATTAGTGGGGTGGGGAAGGGCCTGGACCTCTGGCACTAATGATGATTAGTGGGGTGGGAATGGCCTGGCCCTCTGGCACTGGCCTGGTGATTATTAGTGGGTGGGAAGGGCCTGGACCTCTGGCACTGGCCTAATGGTGATTAGTGGGGTGGGAAGGGCCTGGACATCTGGCACTGGCCTGGTGATTATTAGTGGGGTGGGAAGGGTCTGGACCTATGGCACTGGCCTGATAATTATTAGTGGGGTGGGAAGGGCCTGGACCTCTGGCACTAATGATGATTAGTGGGGTGGGAAGGGCCTGGACCACTGGCACTGGCCTGGTTATTAGTGGGGTGGGAAGGGCCTGGACCTCTGGTACTGGCCTGGGTAATGATGATTAGTGAGGTGGAAAGGGCCTGGACCTCAGGGACTGGCATGGGGTGATGATGAACAGCGGGTGGGAAGTGCCTGGATCTCTGGGACTGGCCTGGCCTGGTGATTATTAGTGGGGTGGGAAGGGCCTGGACCTCTGGCACTGGCCTGATGATGATTAGTGTGGTGGGAGGGGCCTGGACCTCTGGCACTAATGATGATTAGTGGGGTGGGAAGGGCCTGGACCTCTGGCACTGGCCTGGTGATTATTAGTGGCGTGGGAAGGGCCTGGACCTCTGGCACTGGCCTGATGACGATTAGTGGGGTGGGAAGGGCCTGGACCTCTGGCACAGGCCTGGTGATTATTAGTGGGGTCGTAAAGGGCCTGGACCTCTGGCACTGGCCTGGTGATTATTAGTGGGGTGGGAAGGGCCTGGATCTCCGGCACTGGCCTGATGATGATTAGTGGGGTGGGAAGGGCCTGGACCTCTGGCACTAATGATGATTAGTATTAGTGGGGTGGGAAGGGACTGAACCTCTGGCACTGGCCTGGTGATGATTAGTGGGGTCAGAAGGGCCTGGACCTCTGCCACTGGCCTGATGATGATTAGTGGGGTGGGAAGGGCCTGGACCTCTGGCACTGGCCTGGTGATTATTAGTGTGGGTGGGAAGGGCGTGGACCTCTGGCACTGGCCTGATGATGATTAGTGGGGTGGGAAGGGCCTGGACCTCTGGCACTGGCCTAGTGATTATTAGTGGGGTTGGAAGGGCCTGGACCTCTGGCATTGGCCTGGTGATGATTAGTGAGGTGGGAAGGGCACGGGCCTCCAGCACCGGCCTGGGTAAATGATGGTTAGCGGGTTGGGAAAGGCCTGTACCTCCGGGACTGGCCTGGGCTAATGATGATTAGTGAGGTGGGAAGGGCCTGGACCTCAGGGACTGGCATGGGCTGATGATGAACAGCGGGTGGGAAGTGCCTGGATCTCTGGGACTGGCCTGGCCTGATGATGATTAGTGGGGTGGGAAGGGCCTGGACCTCCGGGACTGGCATGAGCTAATGATGATTAGCGGGGTGGGTAGGGCCTGGACCTCCGAAACGGGCCTGGGCTAATGATGATTAGCGGGGTGGGAAGGGGGCCTGGACCTCTGGCACTAATGATGATTAGTGGGGTGGGAAGGGCCTGGACCTCTGGCACTGGCCTGGTGATTATTAGTGGGGTGGGAAGGGCCTGGACCTCTGGCACTGGCCTGATGATGATTAGTGGGGTGGGGAGGGCCTGGACCTCTGGCACTGGCCTGATGATGATTAGTGGGGTGGGAAGGGCGTGGACCTCTGGCACTGGCCTGATGATGATTAGTGGGGTGGGAAGGGCCTGCTGGATCTCTGGCAGTGGCCTGGTGATTATTAGTGGGGTCGGAAGGGCCTGGACCTCTGGCATTGGCCTGGTGATGATTAGTGGGGTGGGAAGGGCGCGGCCCTCCAGCACCGGCCTGGGTTAATGATGGTTAGCGGGTTGGGAAAGGCCTGTACCTCCGGGACTGGCCTGGGCTAATGATGATTAGTGAGGTGGGAAGGGCCTGGACCTCAGGGACTGGCATGGGCTGATGATGAACAGTGGGTGGGAAGTGCCTGGATCTCTGGGACTGGCCTGGCCTGATGATGATTAGTGGGGTGGGAAGGGCCTGGACCTCCGGGACTGGCATGAGCTAATGATGATTAGCGGGGTGGGTAGGGCCTGGACCTCCGGAACAGGCCTGGGCTAATGATGATTAGCGGGGTGGGAAGGGGGCCTGGACCTCTGGCACTAATGATGATTAGTGGGGTGGGAAGGGCCTGGACCTCTGGCACTGGCCTGGTTATTATGAGTGGGGTGGGAAGGGCCTGGACCTCTGGCACTGGCCTGATGATGATTAGTGGGGTGGGGAGGGCCTGGACCTCTGGCACTGGCCTGATGATGATTAGTGGGGTGGGAAGGGCCTGGACCTCTGGCACTGGCCTGGTGATTATTAGTGGGGTGGGAAGAGCCTGGACCTCTGGCACTGGCCTGATGATGATTAGTGGGGTGGGAAAGGCCCGGACCTCTGGCACTGGCCTGGTGATTATTAGTGGGGTGGGAAGTGCTTGGACCTCTGGCACTGGCCTGATGATGATTAGTGTGGTGGGAAGGGCCTGGACCTCTGGCACTGGCCTGGTGATTATTAGTGGGGTGGGAAGGGCCTGGACCTCTGGCACTGGCCTGATGATGATTAGTGGGGTGGGAAGGGCCTGGACCTCTGGCACTGGCCTGATTATGATTAGTGGGGTGGGAAGGGCCTGGACCTCTGGCACGGCCTGGTGATTATTAGTGGGGTCGGAAGGGCCTGGACCTCTGGCATTGGCCTGGTGATTATTAGTGGGGTGGGAAGGGCCTGGACCTCCGGCACTGGCCTGATGATGATTAGTGGGGTGGGAAGGGCCTGGACCTCTGGCACTAATGATGATTAGTGGGGTGGGAAGGGTCTGGACCGCTGGCACTGGCCTGGTGATTATTAGTGGGGTGGGATGTACCTGGACCTCTGGCACTTATGATGATTAGTGGGTGGGAAGGGCCTGGACCGCTGGCACTGGCCTGATGATGATTAGTGGGGTGGGAAGGGCCTGGACCTCTGGCACCGGCCTGATAAGGATTAGTGGGGTGGGAAGGACCTGGACCTCTGGCACTAAAGATAATTAGTGGGTGGGAAGGGCCTGGACCACTGGCACTGCCCTGATGATTATTAGTGGGGTGGGAAGGGCCTGGACCTCTGGCACTGGCCTGATGATGATTAGTGGGGTGGGGAAGGGCCTGGACCTCTGGCACTAATGATGATTAGTGGGGTGGGAAGGGCCTGGACCTCTGGCACTGGCCTGGTGATTATTAGTGGGGTGGGAAGGGCCTGGACCTCTGGCACTGGCCTGATGGTGATTAGTGGGGTGGGAAGGGCCTGGACATCTGGCACTGGCCTGGTGATTATTAGTGTGGTGGGAAGGGCCTGGACCTCTGGCACTGGCCTGATAATTATTAGTGGGGTGGGAAGGGCCTGGACCTCTGGCACTAATGATGATTAGTGGGGTGGGAAGGGCCTGGACCTCTGGCAGTGGCCTGGTTATTAGTGGGGTGGGAAGGGCCTGGACCTCTGGCACTGGCCTGATGATGATTAGCGGGGTGGGAAGGGCCTGGACCTCTGGTACTGGCCTGGGCTAATGATGATTAGTGAGGTGGAAAGGGCCTGGACCTCAGGGACTGGCATGGGCTGATGTTGAACAGCGGGTGGGAAGTGCCTGGATCTCTGGGACTGGCCTGGCCTGATGATGATTAGTGGGGTGGGAGGGGCCTGGACCTCCGGGACTGGCATGAGCTAATGATGATTAGCGGGGTGGGTAGGGCCTGGTCCTCCGGAACGGGCCTGGGCTAATGATGATTAGCGGGGTGGGAAGGGGGCCTGGACCTCTGGCACTAATGATGATTAGTGGGGTGGGAAGGGCCTGGACCTCTGGCACTGGCACTGGCCTGGTGATTATTAGTGGGGTGGGAAGGGCCTGGACCTCTGGCACTGGCCTGATGATGATTAGTGGGGTGGGAAGGGCCTGGACCTCTGGCACTGGCCTGATGATGATTAGTGGGTGGGAAGGGCCTGGACCTCTGGCACTGGCCTGGTGATTATTAGTGGGGTGGGAAGGGCCTGGACCTCTGGCACTAATGATGATTAGTGGGGTGGGAAGGGCCTGGACCTCTGGCGCTGGCCTGGTTATTATTGGGGTGGGAAGGGCCTGGACCTCTGGTACTGGCATGATGATGATTAATGGGGTGGAAAGGGCCTGGACCTCTGGCACTAATGATGATTAATAGGGTGGGAAGGGCCTGGACCTCTGGCACTGGCCTGCCTATTAATGAGGTGGGAAGGGCCTGGACCTCTGCCACTGGCCTGGTGATTATTAGTAGGGTGGGAAGGGCCTGGACCTCTGCCACTAATGATGATTAGTGGGGTGGGAAGGGCCTGGACCTCTGGCACTGGCCTGGTGATTATTAGTGGGGTGGGAAGGGCCTGGACCTCTGGCACTAATGATGATTAGTGGGGTGGGAAGGGCCTGGACCTCTGGCACTGGCCTGGTGATTATTAGTGGGGTGGGAAGGGCCTGGACCTCTGGCACTAATGATGATTAGTGGGGTGGGAAGGGCCTGGACCTCTGGCACTGGCCTGGTGATTATTAATGGGGTGGGAAGGGCCCTGACCTCTGGCACTGGCCTGATGATGATTAGTGGGGTGGGAAGGTCCTGGACCTCTGGCACTGGCCTGGTGATTATTAGTGGGGTGGGAAGGGCCTGGACCTCTGGCACTGGCCTGATGATTATTAGTGTGGTGGGATGGGCCTGGACCTCTGGCACTGGCCTGGTGATTATCAGTGGGGTGGGAAGGGCCTGGACCTCTGGCACTGGCCTGGTGATGATTAGTGGGGTGGGGAAGGGCCTGGACCTCTGGCACTAATGATGATTAGTGGGGTGCAAGGGCTTGGACCTCTGGCACTGGCCTGATGATGATTAGTGGGGTGGGAAGGGCCTCGACCTCTGGCACTAATGATGATTAGTGGGGTGGGAAGGGCCTGGACCACTGGCACTGCCCTGATGATTATTAGTGGGGTGGGAAGGGCCTGGACCTCTGGCACTGGCCTGATGATGATTAGTGGGGTGGGGAAGGGCCTGGACCTCTGGCACTAATGATGATTAGTGGGGTGGGAATGGCCTGGCCCTCTGGCACTGGCCTGGTGATTATTAGTGGGTGGGAAGGGCCTGGACCTCTGGCACTGGCCTAATGGTGATTAGTGGGGTGGGAAGGGCCTGGACATCTGGCACTGGCCTGGTGATTATTAGTGGGGTGGGAAGGGCCTGGACCTATGGCACTGGCCTGATAATTATTAGTGGGGTGGGAAGGGCCTGGACCTCTGGCACTAATGATGATTAGTGGGGTGGGAAGGGATTGGACCTCTGGCACTGGCCTGGTTATTAGTGGGGTGGGAAGGGCCTCGACCTCTGGTACTGGCCTGGGGTAATGATGATTAGTGAGGTGGAAAGGGCCTGGACCTCAGGGACTGGCATGGGGTGATGATGAACAGCGGGTGGGAAGTGCCTGGATCTCTGGGACTGGCCTGGCCTGATGATGATTAGTGGGGTGGGAGGGGCCTGGACCTCCGGGACTGGCATGAGCTAATGATGATTAGCGGGGTGGGTAGGGCCTGGACTTCCGGAACGGGCCTGGGCTAATGATGATTAGCGGGGTGGGAAGGGGGCCTGGACCTCTGGCACTTATGATGATTAGTGGGGTGGGAAGGGCCTGGACCTCTGGCACTGGCCTGGTGATTATTAGTGGGGTGGGAAGGGCCTGGACCTCTGGCACTGGCCTGATGATGATTAGTGGGGTGGGAAGGGCCTGGATCTCTGGCACTGGCCTGATGATGATTAGTGGGGTGGGAAGGGCCTGGACCTCTGGCACTGGCCTGGTGATTATAAGTGGGGTGGGAAGGGCCTGGCCTCTGGCACTGGCCTGATGATGATTAGTGGGTTTGGGAAGGCCCGGACCTCTGGCACTAGCCTGGTGATTATTAGTGGGGTGGGAAGGGCCTGGACCTCTGGTACTGGCCTGATGATGATTAGTGTGGTGGGAAGGGCCTGGACCTCTGGCACTAATGATGATTCATGGGGTGAGAAGGGCCTGGACCTCTGGCACTGGCTTCGTTATTATTAGTGGGGTGGGAAGGGCCTGGACCTCTGGCACTGGCCTGATGATGATTAGTGGGGTGGGAAGGGCCTAGACCTCTGGCACAGGCCTGGTAATTATTAGTGGGGTCGGAAGGGCCTGGACCTCTGGCACTGGCCTGGTGATTATTAGTGGGGTGGGAAGGGCCTGGACCTCCGGCACTGGCCTGATGATGATTAGTGGGGTGGGAAGGGTCTGGACCTCTGGCACTGGCCTGGTGATTATTAGTGGGGTGGGATGTACCTGGACCTCTGGCACTGGCCTGGGCTAATGATGATTAGTGGGGTGGGAAGGGCCTGCACCTCTGGCACTGGCCTAATGCTGATTAGTGGGG
Source organism: Ambystoma mexicanum (assembly GCF_040938575.1). NCBI lineage: Eukaryota > Metazoa > Chordata > Amphibia > Caudata > Ambystomatidae > Ambystoma > Ambystoma mexicanum. Next base: position 19,439,583 of record NC_090923.1, on the reverse strand, counting down.
TGGGAAGGGCCTGGACCTCTGGCAATTATGATGATTAGTGGGGTGGGATGGGCCTGGACCGCTGGCACTGGCCTGATGATGATTAGTGGGGTGGGAAGGGCCTGGACCTCTGGCACTGGCCTGATGGTGATTAGTGGGGTGGGAAGGGCCTGGACCTCTGGCACTAATGATGATTAGTGGGGTGGGAAGGGCCTGGACCTCTGGCACTGGCCTGGTTATTATTGGGGTGGGAAGGGCCTGGACCTCTGGTACTGGCCTGATGATGATTAATGGGGTGGAAAGGGCCTGGACCTCTGGCACTAATGATGATTAATAGGGTGGGAAGGGCCTGGACCTCTGGCACTGGCCTGGTTATTAATGGGGTGGGAAGGGCCTGGACCTCTGCCACTGGCCTGGTGATTATTAGTAGGGTGGGAAGGGCCTGGACCTCTGCCACTAATGATGATTAGTGGGGTGGGAAGGGCCTGGACCTCTGGCACTGGCCTGGTGATTATTAGTGGGGTGGGAAGGGCCTGGACCTCTGGCACTGGATTGATGATGATTAGTGGGTTGGGAAGGGCCTGGACCTCTGGCACAGGCCTGGTGATTATCAGTGGGGTGGGAAGGGCCTGGACCTCTGGCACTGGCCTGGTGATGATTAGTGGGGTGGGGAAGGGCCTGGACCTCTGGCACTAATGATGATTAGTGGGGTGGGAAGGGCCTAAACCTCTGGCACTGGCCTGGTGATTATTAGTGGGGTGGGAAGGGCCTGGACCTCTGGCACTGGCCTGATGATGATTAGTGGGGTGGGAAGGGCCTGGACCTCTGGCACTGGCCTGGTGATTATTAGTGGGGTGGGAAGGGCCTGGACCTCTGGCACTGGCCTGATGATTATTAGTGTGGTGGGAAGGGCCTGGACCTCTGGCACTGGCCTGGTGATTATTAGTGGGGTGCAAGGGCTTCGACCTCTGGCACTGGCCTGATGATGATTAGTGGGGTGGGAAGGGCCTCGACCTCTGGCACTAATGATGATTAGTGGGGTGGGAAGGGCCTGGACCACTGGCTCTGCCCTGATGATTATTAGTGGGGCGGGAAGGGCCTGGACCTCTGGCACTGGCCTGATGATGATTAGTGGGGTGGGGAAGGGCCTGGACCTCTGGCACTAATGATGATTAGTGGGGTGGGAAGGGCCTGGACCTCTGGCCCTGGCCTGGTGATTATTAGTGGGGTGGGAAGGGCCTGGACCTCTGGCACTGGCCTGATGATGATTACTGGGGTGGGAAGGGCCTGGACCTCTGGCACTGGCCTGGTGATTATTAGTGGGGTTCAAGGGCTTGGACCTCTGGCACTGGCCTGATGATGATTAGTGGGGTGGGAAGGGCCTGGACCTCTGGCACTGGCCTGATGATAATTAGTGGGGTGGGAAGGGCCTGGACCTCTGGCACTGGCCTGATGTTGATTAGTGTGGTGGGAAGAGCCTGGACCTCTGGCACTGGCCTGGCCTGATGATGATTAGTGGGGTGGGAAGGGCCTGGACCTCTGGCACTGGCCTGGTTATTAGTGGGGTGGGAAGGGCCTGGACCTCTGGCACTGGCCTGATGATGATTAGTGGGGTGGGAAGGGCCTGGACCTCTGGTACTGGCCTGATGATGATTAGTGGGGTGGGAAGGGCCTGGACCTCTGGCACTGGCCTGATGATGATTAGTGGGGTGGGAAGGGCCTGGACCTCTGGCACTGGCCTGATGATGATTAGTGGGGTGGGAAGGGCGTGGACCTCTGGCACTGGCCTGATGATGATTAGTGGGGTGGGAAGGGCCTGCTGGATCTCTGGCAGTGGCCTGGTGATTATTAGTGGGGTCGGAAGGACCTGGACCTCTGGCATTGGCCTGGTGATGATTAGTGGGGTGGGAAGGGCGCGGCCCTCCAGCACCGGCCTGGGTTAATGATGGTTAGCGGGTTGGGAAAGGCCTGTACCTCCGGGACTGGCATGGGCTGATGATGAACAGTGGGTGGGAAGTGCCTGGATCTCTGGGACTGGCCTGGCCTGATGATGATTAGTGGGGTGGGAAGGGCCTGGACCTCCGGGACTGGCATGAGCTAATGATGATTAGCGGGGTGGGTAGGGCCTGGACCTCCGGAACGGGCCTGGGCTAATGATGATTAGCGGGGTGGGAAGGGGGCCTAGACCTCTGGCACTAATGATGATTAGTGGGGTGGGAAGGGCCTGGACCTCTGGCACTGGCCTGGTTATTAGTGGCGTGAGAAGGGCCTGGACCTCTGGCACTGGCCTGATGATGATTAGTGGGGTGGGAAGGGCCTGGACCTCTGGCACTGGCCTGCTGATTATTAGTGGAGTGGGAAGGGCCTGGACCTCTGGCACTGGCCTGATGATGATTAGTTGGGTGGGAATGGCCTGGACCTCTGCCACTGTCCTGATGATGATTAGTGGGATGGGAAGGGCCTGGACCTCTGGCACTGGCCTGTTGATTATTAAGTGGGGTGGGAAGGGCCTGGACCTCTGGCACTGGCCTGATGATGATTAGTGGGGTTGGGAAGGGCCTGGACCTCTGGCACTGGCCTGATGAAGATTAGTGGTGTGGGAAGGGCCTGGACCTCTGTCACTGGCCTGGTGATGATTAGTGGGGTGGGAAGGGCCCGGGCCTCCGGCACCAGCCTGGGCTAATGATAATTAGCGGGTTGGGAAGGGCCTGGACCTCCAGGACTGGCCTGGGCTAATGATGATTAGTGAGGTGGGAAGGGCCTCGACCTCCGGGTCTGGCATGGGCTGATGATGAACATCGGGTTGGGAAGTGCCCGGACCTCTGAGACTGGCCTGGTGATAATTAGTGGGATGGGAAGGGCCTGGACCTCCGGCACGAGCCTGGGCTAATGATGATTAGCGGGGTGGGAAGGGGGCCTGAACCCCTGGCACTGGCCTGATGATGATTAGTGGGGTGGGAAGGGCCTGGACCTTTGGCACTGACCTGGTGATTATTAGTGGGGTGGGAAGGGCCTGGATCTCTGGCACTGGCCTGATGATGATTAGTGGGGTCGGAAGGGCCTGGACCTCTGCCACTGGCCTGATGATGATTAATGGGGTGGGAAGGGCCTGGACCTCTGGCACTGGCGATGATTAGTGGGGTGGGAAGGGCACTGGCCTGGGCTAATGATGATTAGCGGTTGGGAAAGGCCTGGACCTCCAGGACTGGCCTGGGCTAATGATGATTAGTGAGGTGGGAAGGGCCTGGACCTCCGGGACTGGCATGGGCTGATGAGGAACAGCGGGTGGGAAGTGCCTGGACCTCTGGGACTGGCCTGATGATGATTAGTGGGGTGGGAAGGGCCTGGACCTCCGGCATGGGCCTCGGCTAATGATGATTAGCGGGGTGGGAAGGGGGCCTGGACCTCTGGCACTGGCCTGATGATGATTAGTGGGGTGGGAAGGCCTGGACTTCTGGCACTGACCTGGTGATTATTATTGGGGTGGGAAGGGCCTGGACCTCTGGCACTGGCCTGATGATGATTAGTGGGGTGGGAAGGGCCTGGACCTCCGGCACGGGCCTTGGCTAATGATGATTAGCGGGGTGGGAAGGGGGCCTGGTCCTCTGGCACTGGCCTGGGCTAATGATGATTAGTGGGGTGGGAAGGGCCTGGACCTCTGCCACTGGTCTGGTGATTATTAGTGGGGTGAGAAGGGCCTGTACCTCTGGCACAGGTCTGATGATGATTAGTGGGGCGGAAAGGGCCTGGATCTCTGGCACTAATGATGATTAGTGGGGTGGGAAGGGCCAGGACCTCTGACACTGGCCTGGTGATTATTAGTGGGGTTGGAAGGTGTGGACCTCTGGCACTGGCCTGATGATGATTAGTGGGGTAGGAAGGGCCTGGACCTCTGGCACTGGCCTGATGATGATTAGTGGGGTGGGAAGGGCCTGGATCTCTGGCACTGGCCTGATGATGATTGGTGGGGTAGGAAAGGCCTGGACCTCTGGCACTGGCCTGATGATGATTAGTGGGGTGGGAAGGGTCTTGACCTCTGGCACTGACCTGATGATGATTAGTGGGGTTGGAAGGGCCTGGACCTCTGGCACTGGCCTGGTGATTATTAGTGGGGTGGGAAGGGCCTGGACCTCTGGCACTGGCCTGATGATGATTAGTGGGGTGGGGAGGGCCTAGAGATCTGGCACTGGCCTGTTGATTATTAGTGGGGTGGGAAGGGCCTGGATCTCTGGCACTGGCCTGATGATGATTAGTGGGGTGGGAAGGGCCTGGACCGCTAGCACTGGCCTGATGATGTTTAGTGGGGTGGGAAGGGCCTGGACCTCTGTCACTAATGTTGATTAGTGGGGTGGGAAGGGCCTGGACCTCTGGCACTGGCCTGGGTTAATGATGAATAGTGGGGTGGGAAGGGCCTGGATCTCTGGCACTGGCCTGATGATGATTAGTGGTGTCGGAAGGGCCTGGACCTCTGCCACTGGCCTGATGATGATTAGTGGGGTGGGAAGGGCCTGGACCTCTGGCACTGGCCTGGTGATGATCAGTGGGGTGGGAAGGGCACTGGCCTGGGCTAATGATGATTAGCGGTTGGGAAAGGCCAGGACCTCCAGGACTGGCCTGGGCTAATGATGATTAGTGGGATGGAAGGGCCTGGACCTCTCGTACTGGCCTGGGTTAATGATGATTAGCGGGTTGGGAAGGGCCTGGACCTCTGGGACTGGCATGAGCTAATGATGATCAGTGGGGTGGGAAGGGCCTGCACCTCTGGGACTGGCCTGGGCTAATGACGATCAGTGGGGTGGAAAGGTCCTGGACCTCTGGGACTGGCCTGGGCTAATGATGATCAGTGGGGTGGGAAGGGCCTGGACCTCTGGCACTGGCCTGATGATGATTAGTGGGGTGGGAAGGGTCTTGACCTCTGGCACTGACCTGATGATGATTAGTGGGGTGGGAAGGGCCTGGACCTCTGGCACTGGCCTGGTGATTATTAGTGGGGTGGGAAGGGCCTGGACCTCTAGCACTGGCCTGATGATGATTAGTGGGGTGGGGAGGGCCTAGAGATCTGGCACTGGCCTGTTGATTATTAGTGGGGTGGGAAGGGCCTGGATCTCTGGCACTGGCCTGATGATGATTAGTGGGGTGGGAAGGGCCTGGACGTCTGGCACTAATGATGATTAGTGGGGTGGGAAGGGCCTGGACCTCTGGCACTGGCCTGGTGATTATTAGTGGGACGGGAAGGGCCTGGACCTCTGGCCTGATGATGATTAGTGGGGTGGGAAGGGCCTGGACCTCTGGCACTGGCCTGGTTTTGATTAGTGGGGTGAGAAGGGCCTGGACCGCTGGCACTGGCCTGATGATGATTAGTGGGGTGGGAAGGGCCTGGACCTCTGTCACTAATGTTGATTAGTGGGGTGGGAAGGGCCTGGACCTCTGGCACTGGCCTGGTGATTATTAGTGGGATGGAAGGGCCTGGACCTCTCGTACTGGCCTGGGTTAATGATGATTAGCGGGTTGGGAAGGGCCTGGACCTCTGGCACTGGCATGAGATAATGATGATCAGTGGGGTGGGAAGGGCCTGCACCTCTGGCACTGGCCTGATGATGATTAGTGGGGTGGGAAGGGCCTGGACCTCTGGCACTGGCCTGGTGATGATCAGTGGGGTGGGAAGGGCACTGGCCTGGGCTAATGATGATTAGCGGTTGGGAAAGGCCAGGACCTCCAGGACTGGCCTGGGCTAATGATGATTAGTGGGATGGAAGGGCCTGGACCTCTCGTACTGGCCTGGGTTAATGATGATTAGCGGGTTGGGAAGGGCCTGGACCTCTGGGACTGGCATGAGCTAATGATGATCAGTGGGGTGGGAAGGGCCTGCACCTCTGGGACTGGCCTGGGCTAATGACGATCAGTGGGGTGGAAAGGTCCTGGACCTCTGGGACTGGCCTGGGCTAATGATGATCAGTGGGGTGGGAAGGGCCTGGACCTCTGGCACTGGCCTGATGATGATTAGTGGGGTGGGAAGGGTCTTGACCTCTGGCACTGACCTGATGATGATTAGTGGGGTGGGAAGGGCCTGGACCTCTGGCACTGGCCTGGTGATTATTAGTGGGTTGGGAAGGGCCTGGACCTCTAGCACTGGCCTGATGATGATTAGTGGGGTGGGGAGGGCCTAGAGATCTGGCACTGGCCTGTTGATTATTAGTGGGGTGGGAAGGGCCTGGATCTCTGGCACTGGCCTGATGATGATTAGTGGGGTGGGAAGGGCCTGGACCTCTGGCACTAATGATGATTAGTGGGGTGGGAAGGGCCTGGACCTCTGGCACTGGCCTGGTGATTATTAGTGGGACGGGAAGGGCCTGGACCTCTGGCCTGATGATGATTAGTGGGGTGGGAAGGGCCTGGACCTCTGGCACTGGCCTGGTTTTGATTAGTGGGGTGAGAAGGGCCTGGACCGCTGGCACTGGCCTGATGATGATTAGTGGGGTGGGAAGGGCCTGGACCTCTGTCACTAATGTTGATTAGTGGGGTGGGAAGGGCCTGGACCTCTGGCACTGGCCTGGTGATTATTAGTGGGATGGAAGGGCCTGGACCTCTCGTACTGGCCTGGGTTAATGATGATTAGTGGGTTGGGAAGGGCCTGGACCTCTGGCACTGGCATGAGATAATGATGATCAGTGGGGTGGGAAGGGCCTGTACCTCTGGGACTGGCCTGGGCTAATGACAATCAGTGGGGTGGAAAGGTCCTGGACCTCTGGGACTGGCCTGGGCTAATGATGATCAGTGCGGTGGGAAGGGCCTGGACCTCTGGCACTGGCCTGGGCTAATGATGATCAGTGGGGTGGGAAGGACTTGGACCTCTGGGACTGGCCTGGGCTAATGATGATCAGTAGGATGGGAAGGGCCTGGACCTCTGGGACCGGCCTGTGCTAATGATGATAAGCAGGGTGGGAAGGGCCTGGACCTCTGGTACTGGCCTTGGCTAATGATGATCAGTGAGGTGGGAAGGGCTTGGACCTCTGGCACTGGCCTAGGCTAATGATGATCAGTGGGTGGGAAGGGCCTGGACCTCTGGCACTGGCCTGGTGGTTATTAGTGGGGTGGGAAGTGCCCTGACCTTCGGGACTGGCCTGGGCTAATGATGATCAGTGGGGTGGGAAGGGCCTGGACCTCCGGCACTGGCCTGGGCTGATGATGATCAGCTGGGTGGGAAGGGCCTGTACCTCTGGCACTGGCCTGGGCTGATGATGATTAGCGGGGTGGGAAGGGCCTCGACCTCTGGGACTGGCCTGGACTAAGGCAAAGGGACTGGGGGATCCTCCTTATGCCTGTCCTAGGCCCAGCCCTCTGATCACTGCCCTGGTGGTCTCCAGAGCCAAGCACCGGGCCTGCTCATGTCCCTCCCAGAATTTACGTGGAATATTGCTGGTGAGAGGGGCTGCTCTTGATGACCCTGTGGCTGCTGCCCTCTCTGGACCCCTTACTTTTGCAAATACCTCTCTCTGTGTTGGCTGCACAGATCATTGCAGAGCTTTTCTTCTGCTTGCTTCCAGCGCTGTGTGTGGCAATGGCCAGGCCTGGGATCTGCCAGGTTCTCCTAGGAGCCTTTCCAGTCCCGTAGCATTCAATGGATCCAGGTGGAGGGCCCGTCTGCTTGCTGCTGCTCGGCTCCATCTCTGACCTGCCAGTGGACTGGCCTGCCTCCTTGGCCTATCCATTGTCCACACCTATGCAGAGGTATAGCCAGGATTGTCTAACAAGTGGGGCCTGAAGCTAATGTAGTTGGGCCCCCTGCAGTGACATTAACATCTGTAAATGTCCACACAGCGCTGCAGAGTGGGCATTTATAGATTTCTGGTGGGCCTTGCCCATGCAGGCCGTGCCCTGTCTACGCCTTCGCTGACCCGTGGCCTTTTAGCTGGACCCCAGCCCTTAACAGCAGGACTGTATAACATTAACAGGTAACGAGGCGTTGTGCGTGTGCACACACAGTGAACACGGCAGCACTATGCTGAGTTTCAGACAGTCACACCATGACTGGTGTTCCGCCCCAGGGTGGGGCGTGACTGAGGTGCCCAGGTTTCCAGCTCTTTCCGGAACAGGAGGAGCAAGGGAGAGTTTGAGGCTGCTACTGGGATGGAATTCCACAGGACTGGAGCTTAGCAGGAGAATGACTGGTACCTACTTTTCTCCTCACGAGCCTATCTAGTCTCAAGTCTGCAATGGGTCCACTGTGTGTTAGCCCCCTTCATAGGGCCGCTTCACGCACACCAAAGGACCACACAGGAGCCATTGTGAACTCCAACCTTCTCTTTATTCCTCCATAACATTTCTGCCCTTTCCCTTTCCTTGCTCCTCCTTTTCCTCCTACCTCCCGCTCCCTCCCATAGTCCTGGGCTTCCCTCTTAAAGGGGCTCTGTCCCTTTTCCCACTTACAACACCTCCCCCTTGCTCAACATGAGACTTCCCGGGTCACATTTGCTCGATGAGACGTTGGGGTCTCTTTGTGGCTCGGTGGGGCCTGCTTGGTTGCTCGTCGGTCTCTTCCACGCTCTCTCGTTGCATTGTTTCATAAGTCTTTGCTCTCTCCTTTTCCTTCCTCTCGATCGCTTCTCCTTTCATTGGTTCCTGCTCTTCAAAGTATAGCTCGTGGAGGAGGGAGTCCTTTGGCGTCATTTTGCCGTAGTTCTCTGTCAAAGTTGTCACCTGCTCTCTGTCCCTTGTCGCTAGGATGGGGTCTGCGCGGTTCGTCTGTCCTCTGGCTTTGTTTTCTTCTCCCGCATCTTGCTCGGGCACGTGGTCCTTCTTATGGGTTACTTTGAATGACCTATAGTGGACGCTGATGAGTGCGTGCTGTAGTGCTGTCCGGTGACTGAGACGGCTGTGTCCTCTGGCGGGGCTCGGTATCATGCGGATGGTGTGTGACACTCTGCGGTCTCCTTGGGTTGGGTCACGTTGTGACTGTCCTTTAGGCTGCTCTGTCTGTGCCGTCCTCCATTGGACGGCATGGTCTTGTGGTTTGTCTAGGGGGTATTCTTCCGCCCTTGTCTGGTACGGTTGCCTTGTACTGATGTTCTCTATGACTTCCATTCCCCCCCCCCACGATATTTCAAAGGGTACTGGGTGGTTGCAAAGCTCATAGTCCTCTCGCAGAACAGGTGGGGTTTGTGTGCCAGATGCCGGTCCATCCCCTTTGTGGTGGGCTAACTCAGGGTAGAGGGGGGTGCCTGCCTCAGGCCTCTGGGTGGGCTGGTGGTCATGACCTTGATGTCTTTCCTGATGTCTAACCGTGCTCTAGGTGTACTCGGGTATCTTACCTGGGGTGCGGGTTGGCATGCCGAGCTTGTGGGTGGTCCTGTTCTGCACATTCCCTGAAGGTGACCTTCCTGGTCACAGCGCCAGCATGTTTGTCCCAAGGCTGGGTATGGTTGTCTGTGGGTGTGTTTCCACCCTCGCCCGTGCCATTGCTCTTTGTTCGGGCTTTCTTGCCAGTGTCTTCTCAGTTTCCTCCTTCTCCATGGTCGAGTGGGCTCAGAGTATTGCAGTTGCACTTCCGTGAGGGCCGCGATGGCGTCGCGTTCAACTTTCCTTTCAATGGCGGCTGCCTGTGCGTCAACTCTCTCGTAGGTTTTTGCCAGATTAAGTATTTTCGCTATGGGTAGGGGCTTTATGAGAAGGTGTTTTCTGAACGTTGACGAGGTGCACCCTTCTATGATCCTTAGTCTTATAGCTTCTTCATCATTGAATTTGGCGAAGTCGCTGTCTCCTATCTTCTGCTGGAGACGTATGACAAACTCTCCGATCGATTCGTGTGGACGCTGCCTGTGTTGGTTGAATGCAAGGCGTTCGTTGTCTTTGTTGGATCCTACTATGAGTTTGTCGTTGACTGCCTCGAGGAGACGTTGGTACGTGGTTTTGTCTGTAGCTGGGATTGTCTTGATGATGTCCTTTACCTCTTTTCCTACCAGGTTTCTAAATATGCCTCGTTTATTTGGCGGTCTTTGTTCCCAATTGCACCTAGAAAGTCCTCAAATTCTTCGATCCATTCCTCCAATCTTGTTCCTTAGTCGTGGTGCGGGATCAAGGCAAATGGGTTGGGCCTTCTCATGACAGTGGCATATGACGTGGGGCCCAAGTCTACTAGGGCTTGCGCACTTGCGGCGGCATCTGCTTGCGCTAGGTCAGTCATGGTGGCCGGTGTTTAGTTTGTGTATGGAGCCGCTGTGCACTTGCGTGCGGTCTTTGGCAGCGGATCACTGTGTTTTGGTCCTTTGGTTTGTATGGGTGGTGTTGCTTTTACTTTCGCTGTTGCCGGTCCTGTCTGGTACGGGTCCTCTCTGCTGCTGGTACGCATGAGTTTGGGCAGGTTTCCATCTCTGTCTTCTCTTTATTTCCTGTGCGTGTCCTTGTGGTGGTGTTGGGCAGCCACTTGGCTTGCAGCGCAGTGGCAGGTGGCTCAAATTTTATACGCAACCTTAACTCTGGTGGGGTTGTTGGCCGTGTTCAATGTGAGGTGGCGTTCTATCCAGTTGACCTGCGTAGTGGGGCTGCTGTGATAGGGTTGGCAACACGTGTGGCCTGCGTGGCGTGGTCTGCGCACGTGTGCTGCTGTCCTTTCTTTCTGGGTAATCTCTACCTGCTGGTTTGGTAGAGTAGAGCCAGCCATGTGGTATTCCTTGGCTTGGTTTTGTGTGCATGGACTGCTGCTGTGCCCTAGTGTTTGGCCTGTATTTGGCTGTCACGCTTGTGCTAGTAGTTGTTAGTCTTTTCCCCCTCTGTTTTTGAATGTCACTGACTGGGAGACACAGGGTTAATGCTGCTGAGCTATACGGAGTTATACGTTTCGGGTTTCTGTAATGTAATGTCACTTGTGGGGGGACACGGGGTTTCCCTTCATTCATTCCCTTTGGGTTTCTGGAATTTAATGTCACTTTGTGGGAGACACGGGGATTCCCCTTTCCTTTTTTTCCCACATGTCACTTCCTTTGTGGGAGACACGGGGATTCCCCTTTCCTTTTTCTCGAATGTCACTGTGTGGGAGACGCGGGGATCTCGGGGATTCCATTTTCCTTTTGTTTTTTTTTAATGTCACGTCCTTTTTGGGAGTCACAGGGATTCCCTTGTTTGCGGCCGTTCCCTTCCCTTCCCCCGACAGAACACCTTACTTGGTGGGGGTGTGTGTCCCTCGCGGTCCGTTGACTCCTCTTCTCTCGCTGCCGATGGCGGATTGGAGTGGTCGAGCAGCTGGGCCTGTCGCAATGTCACGGGTGCTGCAGGCGCGGTCTTCTCCTCTTCCTGTGTGGCTGCTCCGCAGCGGCTGGTCCTCCCTTCTGGAGGCACACGGGCCTCCCGTTCACTGTCGGGCGCACAGGCCTCTACTTTGTTGCAGGGCACACGAGCCCACCTTGCAGGGCACGCAGGGCCTCTGCTCTCTTGTATGGCGCACGGGCCTCCACTTTGCTGCAGGGCACACGGGCCCGCTTTAGTAGCTGGGCGCACGGGCCCTTCGGGATGAGTCGGTCACTCAAACCCACCCACGCGGGCTTTTACCTCTACCGTAGGGCGCACGGGCCCCTCCTCACTGCGGGCGCATGGGCCCTCGGTAGCCGCTGGGCACGCGTGCCCCTCGTCGCTGCTGGGCACTCGGACCCTCCACTGGGCACACAGGCCACCCTTGGTTGCTGGGCTCACGGGCCCGTCCTCACTGCGGGCTCTCGGGCTCACGGTTACAGCTGGGCACACGGGCCCCCGTTGCTTCTGGGCACATGGGCCCCCTTTACTGCTGGGTGCACGGGCTCTCCATTATTGCTGGGCGCACGGGCCCCAGTTGCTGCTGGGCACACAGGCCCCCGTTACTGCTGGGCGCACGGGCCCGCCATTATTGCTGGGCACACGGGCCCCGTTGCTGCTGGGCACACCGGCCCTTCTATCTCCCGCATAGTGTGTCTCCTTCACCATTTTTTCCACGGCGCGGGACGTTTCCCTTTGTCGCCAGTTGTTAGCCCCCTTCATAGGGCCGCTTCACGCACACCAAAGGACCACACATGAGCCATTGTTTACTCCAACCTGCTCTTTATTCCTCCATAACGTTTCTGCCCTTTCCCTTTCCTTGCTCCTCCTTTTCCTCCTGCCTCCCGCTCCCTCCCATAGTCCTGGGCTTCCCTCTTAAAGGGGCTCTGTCCCTTTTCCCACTTACAACACTGTGTGCACGGCACAACCCGCAGCAGGCGTTAGACAGCAGGAAAGGTGGTTGTTGCTGTGGCGCACCCTCACTGGACCTCTACTCCAGTGACATCTCGCCAATGCCAGAATCAAAACCTGCTGCCACCTGGTGAAGGCGGTGAGAAGACCTATTCTTCGTGAAGGAACAGGGGATCTACCATGTGTGTCCAAAGCTTGCTGAGTGGTAGCCTAGCTGGAGTGTCGAGTTTACCTGTAGATAGACACAACAAAATAAAGTGAGAGACAGAGAGAGGCAGAGAGAGAGAGAGCGAGAGACAGAGGGAGAGAGAGGGAGAGGGAGATAGAGGGAGAGGGAGAGTGTGTGTGTGCGCGCGTTGTATATACTTTTTACGATTAAGTTATACAAGTATTAAAGGTAAGTAGCGCAAAACAACACAGTAAGTATAGACAAACAGGTGAAAGGTTTGAAAGCGCCCTACTCACACCAAACCTAGTGGGACAGACAGTTAGTAACAGAGAAGTGCTGCACACTTTACACTGTCAATAAGGAGGGCGGGGCAGGGGTTAAACATATAGAATCAATCAGGGGTGTTGCTAGGTCAGGAAAAGATCAGGGGCTAAGCTAATGGGACTGTCGGGACTCGGGGCTATCTAGCCTTTTGGTTGTAGCCCCTGAGATTATATCCGGGGCTACTGTTAGGCAGCATTATATGCAGTACCCTTTGGGAACACTACAGGCAATTAAGACTACAAGTGTCAGTACAAATTCACCTTTGGTACAAGCCCGTACTACACAGTAATGTGGTAGCAGTGGCTGAGCGGCCAGACTTATCTCAAGAGTAAGTGAGCAGTACAAGAGGTTACACAAAGGACCAGCAATCACAGTGGTTCAAACACTTACTCAAGGTTTCGTGGTAAAAGAATATACATTTATGTACACAGTCATTTGGAAAACATTCCACTAGTAAGAGCAGCTAAATGTCACAATCTAATATACTACAATACACAACCAATCGGTTTCTGAACAAGTTCAGCTCCCCTGATTTGGGAGCAAAATGGCACTTCAATTACTTTAAAAAAAGGGGTAAAAAGACAAGGTTATAAGAATCAACAGCACAAATACTTTCATAGGCAGGGCAAAGGCTTTCATTACACTACAACCAGCAATTCAATTCGATAGGCCTGGGCCAAAGTCAATGGTTCAGAGTCTTGTATAGGATAGCACAGTTCTGATAGTAAATGGGTAAGTCTTTGCCACGGATCTTAGAAGAAGTTGGTCAGACGAAAAGTTAGATGTTGGTTTAGGGAAGTACAAGCTTTCAAAGTCTGGAAAGTTTCACAAACTTTCACAGCGGCCGAACAGAGCTCTGCACTGCACTTGCACAGTACCCTGTAAGTGAAGAAAAGCTGTACCTGAGGCAGTTGTTCCTGGCAGTTCATGCAGTTCTCGCTGTTCCTGAGCTTCAGTCGTGGGGACAAGAAGGAGGACATCAGGAGGTTCCTGCACTGCCCAGGGAAGAGGCCACAAGCTTGGCAAAATGTCGTTTTAAGGTGTGAGTGCCTTAAAGACCACAGACTGGTATCCTTCCCACTGGCTATCCGGTTTTTCAACAGCACTCTGGAGAAAATTCGACCAGTATGGGGACTGTGTCCAGGCAGCTTAGGAGTTGGTTGTTCCAACCAAACTCAAGGGAAGAAGTTAACCTTGAAGGGCTTCTCTGTCGATGGAGTTTCAGGCAATTCGGACCTGCAGCAGGGCGTCACCGGTGGACCAGGAGTTGCAGCAGTTGTCTTCCTTCCTCTCCTCTTCGGTTCTTTTGTTCCAGTGGTCGACTCTGCTTCCCAGGCCCCCGAGACCTGCTTTTAAACAGTTTTCTCCCATTCATTCCAGCCTGGCAGTCACTCGCGCAACAGGGTGGCTGTCCTTGCCGGACAGTCAGCCGGCCAATCACGCCAGAGTGCATTCAGGTCTCCTAGGAGACTAAGCACAGGGAGTTTCAGGCACCTCCCTCCCATCCTGCCCACCCCAGACACTCAGGCGCTAAAGGAGGGCTTCAGCACTGAAGGCCGCCAAAGGCCAACGAACAATGGGACCAGACCTGGTTTGGCGCACAGAGACAAACACAAGAAGGATTTATCCTAAAAGAAATGGTGAAAAAAGATGACCGGAGTCTGTTTTTACAGACAGGTCTGGGGCGCCATATTGAAAAACATGGCTGATCCGATTTTTTGTTGTTAGCGGTCGGAATCACGGTAGTTGATCTAAACCACTGCCACCAGCCATTTAAAGTAGGGAAAGGTAACATTTGACTGTAACATGAGTGTTTCGACTCAGGGGAAGCTAGGCTACCCCTCCAGCACTCTATAGGAAGATAGTGTGTGCTGGGTCAGTACATTTAAAAAGACTAGTAAAGCCAATTTAACTTTACATGCTCTGGGAGACAGGAGTCAGTCCCAGCGAAGGTATTTAAACCTGGAGTAGTCAAGACACCCCTGTGCCACCCCTGTGCCACTGCACTGAAGGTGCTGTGCGACACACAGAAAAAGATGATGCCAATGGAGTTGCTTTAAAACTCCATAGCCAAAGAACACAAAAGTAAAACACACAAAATACATGGAAAAGTGAGAAAAAAGGCTCTGACTCTTCCCAGGTAAAAAAATTAAATCCTAGAAATCCAAGTTGCTGGGGGTCTCAAAAGGTAAGGGAAATTAGCACATTTTGAGAATTCTCCCTAACAGTCCTGCAGGTGCTTAACGAGGAGCTGAGAATGTTATGATTTGTCTGGAGTTCCGCCAGCGACAGTTGGTGAGATGCGCAGCCTGGGTGATGGGAGCCGGCAGGCGCTCCAGGAGATACTTTAGATGTCTATCTCTAGTACCTGACATGCAACTGGCATGAAACACACAAGCAGACATGAGAAAGCAATGGTAAACAGATGCCAAGGACAAACGCACACAAAAGGGAGCATGCAACAGGAAAGTGCAAGGGCAGGCAGGCTTCACCGGCAATGGATTGAATTGGGTGAAATGTGACTTGAACTGAAGTTAGCATTGAAATGCACCCAGCAGCTGACAACATGCATCATAATAAGTGACAGTGCACCCTGCACGATATATGGTTACCATGGCAACCAACAAAGAATGGACACTCCTGTGTGCCTGGTGCCTGCAGACTGCATTGCAGCACCACAATGTGCAGCAATGCTGGTATGGGTGTGTGGATTGGTCTTGGGACAGCAACCCCAGAAGGGCAAGAAGCTCCGAGATTGAACTGCCTGTGTAGGTAGGAATTACTATTCAAAATTCTTCCAACGGGTAGACATTTGACAGCCAAGACACATGTGTAAAGTGCAAGGAAACACTCATCACCACCACCACCTTAAAGACATGTCTCAGCACACAAACAGCCGGGGCAGCCACCCTCATGACATCGCACCAATTAAGGCCCGACAGTGATACCCGCCCCAACAATGATCCCGCAACCAGAGCCACCATGATTATCTAGAAAAAGCAGCATGCATCCACAAACCATCCTAACAACAACATGTGTCACATGCACCCACGAAGCTGGACCCCTTCCCCCAAACAAGTAAAATAAGAGCAACCCCACACAGTGCCAGACTCCATGCCACAAAACACAACTTAAGTCACGCACTGAGTGCACTTCACTAACCTGCACATCTAATCCACCTAGCTTTCATCCACTGCATCCTACCTGCAAATACATTTGCAAATCGCAAAGGCATGCAGTGCAACAACTTCAAGATACTGGCCATCCATGACAACTCATGTAGGGAACACAAATGTAGGCATGCGGCACCAAGTGTACTAAGATCACAGAGTGCAAGAGACAGACAGGTCACATAGTGACGATTGATAAGCAGTGGAGTGGAGCGGGAGAGAGAGAGAGAGGGACAGGAAAAACATTGCAAGGGGGAGACTGGCTGGAGCGGAGATGAGGGTGGACCTGACTGACATCACAGTGTGTGAGGGCATAGGCAATCTACCCTAGGGAAGCAGATGGAGACATGAACACCTCTTTAAGGCGCATCCTGGTCGGAGAGCATGGAAGGAACATAGATGGACAAGAACCGCATCTAGTGGTACATGAAGGACAAAAGTGGGCGACGGTGTAGGGCGGACTGGTAAAAAATGGGCACATGTGAAAGGTCAATCATCAGCTCTACATTAGAAAAAACACTGGCAAATCACCCAAAGACCCATGTACGGCAACAGTGGACAAGGAGGTTGGTATGTGCTGGGACCCCATTCTGCGGTTGATCTGCAGGAGGACGTGGTGTTGGAGCCACACCACGCATTGCCGAGGACTGGTCTTCACTGGTCGTGGCCAGCTGGGACACAGTTGAATGCACCAGCACAGTAAGGACGGTGAGGTCTCCAAGCATTTCCTCACGGATGGATGCAGAGTCTGTATGCACGCTCACCTGTGGTGCATTGAGTTGCTTGGAGAGCATCTGCTTCAAGACGTCCATCTCCTCATGGATCAGTGTCCTAGTGGCTGACAGTGCTTCATGGATAGCAGTCCTCATGGTGAACCTTTCACGCCTCCGGGCTAGAGATCCGCGCGTCGGCCCTTGATGTTGTAGGATATGCCTTAGAGCTTTGAGATTCCACTGAAAGGAGGATCGTGTGGTAAAAATGGTAATGCAGTAGCAATGGAGTTACCACTGCATTACCGCTGCATTCCAACACCACTGATCTACAGGTTTGGAGGCAAGGTAGAGGATGCTGGAGGTAATTCTTCAGCCTTACCTCCCAAAATGGCTGAATTGGTGATATTACTGCCGGTGGTAATACCGCTGTTGGTAATACCACCACAATCCCCCATGGAGTTCTATTGACTCCGATTAATGGGAACTAACACCCCCCATCGCCACTTGTAATATCCAGTGGTGAGAACACTGGTGGTAATACTGCCGCAATCCCCCAATTAATGGGATCTAACACCCCCCACTGCCACTTGCAATCCGGTGGTAATACCGCTCGTGGTAACACTGTTGCAATATCCCAATTAATGGGAACTAGCACCCCCCCACTGCCACTTGTAATCTGGTGGTAATACCGGTGGTGGTAATACCACTGCAATCCCCCATGGAGTCCTATGGACTCTGATTAATGGGAACTAACACCCCCATCTCCACTTGTAATCCAGTGAGACTACCGCCGGTGGTATTACCTCAGGGGCACGTGGTGGTAATGGTAATGCCATTTAGTGGCATCTCAGTGGTATTACCGCCGAGTTAGCCCCAACCTTGTGATGAGTCTGCTATGATATGTGAATACTTCTTGGAGATGTATGAGATAGTGTAATGGCCTGCACATCCCACCGTCTGCTTGCTTATTTGGGAGGGAGAGGGCGCTCCGGGTCTCATGTTTTCAGGGTGATGTCATTGCGACACTTGGCCGGGTGTGGAGTAGCCAAGAGCAGCTACTAATGGGCACAGCAGTTCGTGGCGCGGGTCACATTGGGCGCTGCCACCTCCCTACTGACCCTGCAGCTGCCAAGCAGCGAGCACAATTAGATGGGCATGTTGGCAGGTGCATGGTGTCCACGGCCACACACTGCTTCCTCTTACGCCCTATACTCAAGGGCTGGCCTGGCAGGCATGCCAGCTCCCTGCAAGCAGTGCCAGTGTGCTGGTGATGCCAATGCCCAATGCGTGGGACGCGGCAGCCAGGTGATGCCTGCATGCCGACCATCCACAGGCATCAGCGAGGAATGAGATCACCCGAAACAGGCTTCCGGTCCAGGTTTGCTTTTATTTCCTCTCACTTTGTGATCTGAAAACCGAGGGATCTGTAAACTAATCTTGGCCCAGGTGTGCGGTGCAATAACAGGCGTTGAGCTTCTCTTCTCTGGATGATCGGTGTCCCTCTCTCTTGCTCAGGGTATACGCCCCACCCTCCCAACACAGGTCAGTTCAGGCTCTTCCCAGCTGCTTTTCTCTTAGGCGTTGTCATCTTGCCCCAACACAGGTCAGTTCAGGCTCTTCCCGGCTGCTTCTCTCTTGGGCGTTGTGATCTTTCCCCAACACAGGTCAGTTTAGGCTCTTCCCGGCTGCTTCTGTTTTGGGTGTTGTGATCTTGCTGTTCCCAACACAGGTCAGTTCAGGCTCTTCCCGGCTGCTTCTCTTTTGGGCGTTGTTATCTTGCTCCAACACAGGTCAGTTTAGGCTCTTCCCGGCTGCTTCTCCTTTGGTCTTTGTGATCTTGCCCCAACACAAGTCAGTTCAGGCTCTTCCCGGCTGCTTCTCTCTTGGGCGTTGTGATCTTGCCCCAACACAGGTCAGTTTAGGCTCTTCCCGGCTGCTTCTCCTTTGGTCTTTGTGATCTTGCCCCAACACAAGTCAGTTCAGGCTCTTCCCGGCTGCTTCTCTCTTGGGCGTTGTGATCTTGCCCCAACACAGGTCAGTTTAGGCTCTTCCCGGCTGCTTCTCCTTTGGTCGTTGTGATCTTGCCCCAACACAAGTCAGTTCAGGCTCTTCCCGGCTGCTTCTCTCTTGGGCGTTGTGATCTTTCCCCAACACAGGTCAGTTTAGGCTCTTCCCGGCTGCTTCTGTTTTGGGTGTTGTGATCTTGCTGTTCCCAACACAGGTCAGTTCAGGCTCTTCCCGGCTGCTTCTCTTTTGGGCGTTGTTATCTTGCTCCAACACATGTCAGTTTAGGCTCTTCCCGGCTGCTTCTCCTTTGGTCTTTGTGATCTTGCCCCAACACAAGTCAGTTCAGGCTCTTCCCGGCTGCTTCTCTCTTGGGCGTTGTGATCTTGCCCCAACACAGGTCAGTTTAGGCTCTTCCCGGCTGCTTCTCCTTTGGTCTTTGTGATCTTGCCCCAACACAAGTCAGTTCAGGCTCTTCCCGGCTGCTTCTCTCTTGGGCGTTGTGATCTTGCCCCAACACAGGTCAGTTTAGGCTCTTCCCGGCTGCTTCTCCTTTGGTCGTTGTGATCTTGCCCCAACACAAGTCAGTTCAGGCTCTTCCCGGCTGCTTCTCTCTTGGGCGTTGTGATCTTGCCCCAACACAGGTCAGTTTAGGGTCTTCCCAGCTGCTTCTCTTTTGGGCGTTGTGATCTTGCTGTTCCCAACACAGGTCAGTTCAGGCTCTTCCCGGCTGCTTCTCTCTTGGGCGTTGTGATCTTGCCCCAACACAGGTCAGTTTATGGTCTTCCCGGCTGCTTCTCCTTTGGTCGTTCTGATCTTGCCCCAACACAAGTCAGTTCAGGCTCTTCCCGGCTGCTTCTCTCTTGGGCGTTGTGATCCTGCCCCAACACAGGTCAGTTCAGGCTCTTCCCGGCTGCTTCTCTCTTGGGTGTTGTGATCTTGCCCCAACACAGGTCAGTTCAGGCTCTTCCCGGCTACTTCTCTCTTGGGCGTTGTGATGTTGCCCCAACACAGGTCAGTTTAGGGTCTTCCCGGCTGCTTCTCTTTTGGGCGTTGTGATCTTGCTCACTTGCGTTAGCCGAGATGCTGCATTGGTGCTCTTGGACTTGCTGCTATCTAGTGCCATCACTCCAGTGCTCTTGGTTGACTCGACCAGGCCCTGGTGTCGGATGCTGGACTGCATTTGGACCCCAAGGCACTATTCGTGTTTCTCTCATGGTTGCGCTGGATTGCCCCTATCTTTTCTCATTGGTTTCTGGAGTTTCACTGGTCCCAGCAGCCACACCCTCCTGGCCGAGTTTCTCCCCAGCACCGCTCTTTCTCTACTCAGCACGTGTGCTTCTTCCTCCTTTGGTTCTCCTTTTCTCCCTCTCGTCACTCCATCAATTCTCTCCATCTTGCGCTTTCTCTTTTACGTCTCACTCTGATTCCTCCTCTCATCTCACTCTCTCCCTTGACCCTCCCAGATGTTCCCCTGTCTCGCCTCTCTCTATATCGTTCTCTTCCTCCAGATGTTGTCTTTCATCCTGATCTCTTTTGTGAAGTTTCACCTCCTGCGCCAGGTGTTTTCGTTCCTCCTCTCCTGTTACCATTTCTTTCAGCCTCCGCCTCAAGGTATTTTCCTTCCTTCTCAACTTTTTCACAATCTCTTTGCTTCCTTTTTCCCACTCTTTAACTGTCTCCTCCTCTCCTAGGTGTTCTCCTTCCACCTCTCTTCTAACCCCAAACCCTCCTTTCCCTCCGCGCCTTACTGTTTATCCATGTTATCGACTCTCTTGCTCCACTAAGCAAATCCCAACTCCCTCCCCTCTTCCTGGGCCGCATTTACTCATCTCCCCAGGGTGGCATTGGGACCCGAATAAGTAAATCGGGAGCACCTGTTTGAACAGGAGGATCGTGCTCTCCAAAAGGTTGGGCTTCAGTTGGGCTACCATTCCGGCATGCGGGCCAGTTTGTCGGTGGAGTTGGGCCTTGACTCAGCGCCCCAAGGAAATAAAATGGCATTCTGCCATCTTGGAGTCAGGCAACTCCATGGGCCTGCCGCCTGACTCCAGCAAGTCTCTGGCCATACCCTCCGCTGCTGCTGTACGGTTGCCCTATCTGCGCACTTCTTTCTGTATGTGTAGTTAATATCTGTCACCCGTGGGAAGAAACTGCGCACACTTGTTATTCTATATTGGCTATAGGCCCACCATTTGCTTAATGGACCGCATGATTCACAGCTTATTAGCAGGGTTGGGAACTCCGCCTGCAAGCTCCCCTTGCATCGCACATGTACAGTGGGGGAGAGGGAGGAGGGGAGTTCTCTCGAGTCGCAAACCCTGCCCAGATCTAAGGTCCACCTACATGCTTTGCACATGAGGCAAGGGATGGGGTGGGGCCCCTGGGAGATCCTGCATGTGCAGTGCTACCTCTGCAATCAGCATTGTCTGCATGAGGCGATCTAGACCTCCGGCTCTTCACAGACCCATTGCCAAGTCTCTCCTGACTGGCCCATCACAGGATGAAGAGCCTCAGAATCATGCACTTCCGCGACCGCGCGCCAGGCGTGTACAGGAAAAACATTTTAATTTTAACTATAAGTGCCAGCGCATGTTCTAGCCAACTTGGTGCCTGTAATGTGCTGCCCCTTTAAGGATAACGAGTCCCTGCTAAGGGCTCGTGCATATGTCACATGGCTGTGACCATGTGACCATGTTAATAAAAAAGGATGAGCTGTTTCCCACTCATCAGTTAGAGCCACCAGGCTCCAGCCTGATGTCTCTTCATTTCATTTGCTGTGCTGGCGCTGCGTTTACAGGCAGAGGGTCTGACCTGTGAGGCCCTCTACAATGGTAGTGCCCCTGCGAGGCAACACTGCCCCTGTGCTGTCCCTGTTGCAACCTGATTAACAGAGACCCTGCCGGGCCACTCTGTGACCAACTCAGGCAGTGTGTGCCAGGGTGCCCCCAGGCCATGGTCCAGGTCAGTGTGATCACGACCCAGCAGGGTGACTCCTGCAATTGTGTGTGTTGGGTGCCCCCGCTACCCCACGGGCTGGCCTTGCCTGAATGCAGTTTTGAGCTTTCCGTACTGGCACACTACAGTGTGACCAGCCTGCCGGTGTCTGAGGGCCCACTAACCACTGGCCATGTGTTGCAGGCATTCTGTTCATGCCACCTCACTTGTATTTCATAAGGGATAGTACTACACCAACCATATGAATTATTTTCTGATAGAAGGTTATCATTCCAAGATGGACAGTCAGGTACACTCCTATTGTACTCTTTCAAAATACCTCAATGAGAGTGAGGAAAGGGACAAACAGCACCAATGAGTGTTCCCCTCTGTTTTGCATTAAATCCCAGAGCATTTCAGGAATACAACAGTGATCAGAGATCTCTATATTTGATAAACAAGTCTGTGATGAAAGGGTTGCATATGTGAATCTCTAAATACGTGGTATGGTATGGTAATGTTTATTTGTAAAGCACCTATACACAAGGCAAGTGTTTCAAAGCGCTCAAGGAGGGAGGGAACAAGAGGAGAAAAACAACAGTCATTCAGAGCCCTTGAGTTTCTGAACGATATCAGTCTGCCCAGGCAGAGTAAGTGCATATAATACAATTAACAGCAAATAGGTCTGACGACGATTCAGCAGTTTTTCCAAGAGCATAGAGGCGCAAACATGCAGGAGGGGAGACAGGGGGGAAAAGATAGAGGATCCTCAAGGCATGATATGTTCACATGGTGCAAGTGCACAGACGGTACAGGAGAGGTGAGGGGGGAATCGAGATGTGCCCAGTTAGTCAGAAACTGGGTCAGTGCTGAGAGATGCCATTCTCAATGGGTGACCAAGTGCAGTAGCAATGAGGCAAGTGCAGGCCCTGAGGCAAGTGCAAGAGGACTGGCGAGGGTGCCAGGGACCTGTGAGACTCTGAGGTACTCCCGGCGGCCAGTCGACAAGCTGTGTGGAAAAGGAGGGAGAGAGGGCTAGAGTGGAGTGAGAGGTTAGCAGGGTAGAGGGAGAGAGAAGGAAGAGGAGCATAAGGAGATCGGGTTCAAGACAGAGGGTGGCAGGGAGGCTAGTCCAGAGGGAGGGAGATCTCCATCCAAATCTCTGCTTGGAGGACCGGCTCACTCGCAGAAGGTTGGAGTTAGATGAGCGGAGGGCTCGGGAGGGACAGTATTTAGGAAGGCATTGTGCAGATAGGTGGGTCCCATGCCCCAGAAAGCATTGTGGACAATGCAGAGGCTCTTGAACTTGATCCTTGCCACCACGGGGAGCCAGTAGAGGGATTTCAGCGCCGGAGAGATGCGGTCCCTGGGCTTGAGACCAAGGACAAGTCTTGCGGTTCTGTTCTGGAGGAGTTGCAGGCGGCGCAAAGCAGAGGTAGGGAGGATGAGAAAGAGGCGGTTGCAGTTGTCCAGCCTTGAGAGAACCAGGCCTCTGGAGACAGTGAGGCACTGGGGGAAAGGTGACAAAAGGAAGAGTGCCGCTGAGAAGGTGCAGTTAATAGTTGGACTTTTTGAGAGTCCAAAATGCGAGTGGAGAAGGAGAGAGTGGAGTCTAAGATGACCCCAAGGTTTGTTTGCCTCGCATGTGGGAGCGGGCGCAGATCCAAGGCATGCCGGCCAGAGTGAGAGTGGGAAAGCGGGAGCAGGAGTCTCAAAAGAACAATCTCAGTCTTACTGGCGTTGAGGCAGAGGTCATTTGCAGCACACCATGACTGAAGTGCGGACAGACAGTCAGATATGAGCGAGGTAGAGGAGGTGGCTGAGGGTAGCCTGAAGGAGAGTTGCATGTCATCCGCATAGCACTGGAAGTTAGAGGTGAAACTGGCAATCACACGTGCAAGGGCACCCATGTAGACATTGAAGAACCAGGGGGATAGGTTACAACCCTGGGGGACACTGCAGGTTAAAAGAGTGATAGTAGAGAGAAAGGACCCAAGTTCCACCTGAGATGTGCAGTCGGAAAAGAAGGAGGTTAACCACGCCAGTGCCTGACATGTGATTCCCAGGGTGTCACAGAGACGTGCGATCAGGATGTTGTGGTTTACCATGTCGAAGGCAGAGGAGAGATCAAGAAAAATGAGGACAGGGAGTGTTAGTGTCAAGATTTGGGAGCAGGTCTTCACAGGTGTTCAGAAGACCAGTTTCCGTGCCTCTGGATGCTCTAAAGCCAGACTGATGGTCGTCGAAGCAACCAGCAGATTCAGTGTGGAGGGTGAACTGAGGGATAGCCAGCTTCTCCAAAAGTTTGCCCAGAAAGGGGTGATAGAGTTGGGGCGGTAGTTTGCCAGAATGGAGGGGTCGGCTGAGGGTTTCTTGAGCAGAGGGTGCACAAGGGAGTGCTTAAGAGAAGTTGGGAAAACTCCAGTGGCAAAAGAGAGATTGCAGAGATCATCCAAGGCTGGAGCGAGAAAGTCAATGTTGTCCTTAATGGTTTTGGAGGGGCAGGGGTCCACCTGTTTGGATGAGGCCTTCATAGACCGGACTTCTCTGGCGACCTTGTCAGGTGTGATGGGAGTGAGAGAAGAGAGGAGAAGTGGTGGAGGGGCCAAGGGAGGCTCCAGGGATTTTGGTGTATGATGTGGAGTGGAAGTGAGAGAGGAAAGGATGTCATGGGTTTTTGCAGTGAAGTGCGAAGCCAGGGCAGAGCAAAGGTCCTGAGTGGGTGTGACAGAAGAGGAGGCTGCTTCAGGGTGGCCAGTTCCTTACAGACTTTGAAAAGTTTGGCCGTGGTGTTTGATGCCGCGGAGATGCAGGCTTGAATAAAGACTCTTTTCTTGGTGTGGAGGCAGAGTCGATATTGCCTTTGAAGGAGGCGGCAGCCCAGTTTGTCAGAGGGTCCGCCTGACGCATTCCATTTCCGTTCAGCTGCCCTACACTTGCGTTTAAGGTCAGCTAGATCGGAGACGTAGCAAGAGTTGCTCTTTTTGGAAGGATTCAGTCATGACTTGGTGCTCACATCACTGTTCACAACACTCACACTCAGCTTTAAAATGTTTGTAACCATGCACCATACATACTCATTCAGACAGCTTAAGTTTTTGGATGTGAGCATAAAATGGCTGCACCATCAGCCTCAGAAATTCAGTTCAAGGGCTCTTTTGCTTCTTGTTTCTGGAGGATTTTAGATGAGGAGGGGCTGGGTCTGAGTCTGAGCAGTCCCAGCCCCCAATACAAAAACATCTTTAGGGAATTATATCTATAGACAGGAAAGGATACCCTACAAGAGACACCCAATAAACAATGCACAGAAAGCATACACAGAAAGGATTGTACAAAAAAGGAAGCAGGTGCCCCTCTCTCGAAAGAAAATGGCATGATAACCTGCTCTGCGGGTTTCACTCACTTGAGAGTCCGCAGCCATCGCTTTTTGCTCACTGTACTTTTCACAAAGGAGGAATATCCATTTACATATCAGTCTTTCTCCCGCCCACAAGGGCTGTCCAGCACCAAAATGCCACGCACACCTCCTTTGAACAAGAGTACCAACAGCAAACCCATACACGTGTTTCAGGCTTGTTGGGCCTCATCAGTGAGGTGGAGCTCTGCCTCTCTAAGCACCGTGAGCAAGGGGTCCTCTTGTGGACGGGACAAAAACTGATATGCAAATGGTATTCCTCCTTTGTGAAAAGTACAGTGAGCAAAAAGCAATGCGGCAGACTCTGAAATTGGGAATAAAATGCAGAACAGGCAATCATGCCATGTTCTTTCTAGAGAGAGGCGCCTGCTACTTTTTAGTATTTTGACAGAAAGGATTGTACCTCTTACAAACTTTAGCCTGACCAGTAATAAATTGATTGAGCATTTCTTTTTAAACGGCTTCTAATGCCTGTTAAAGGGTCCACAGTTCCTCAGCCACTACCTCCTCACCATTACGCCGGCCTCAGGGGTTATTTGGGCAAAAAAGAGGAGGCCCATGCTTTATCTAACAGAGCTGGCATTAGCATCTCTTATTAGTGCTGGCATGCAGCTAGTGAAAATCATGACATGGCAGCGTAGAAAGGTCGTTTGGCCTAGTGGATGTACAATTTGAAGCAACTTGTTTGATTGCTTTATGTGTTTAAATGTGGGCACAGTGTGGGCACAGTGTGGGCACGGTGTGGGCACAGTGTGGCATGCTCGTCAGAGCCACATACACAAAACGTTGCAGGAACATGTGCTGTTACAAACGGGAGCACCACATAGACGCATTAACCAACAGGGTGGTGACGTGTGCAGCACACAGATCATTGCTGCACACATCACTACATTAATTTGCCATGGACCACTGTCTGCATAGTGACACATAATGTACCCTGCTTTCCTATTCAAGGTGCCAAGTCAGAGGTGCCACCTGCTGTGTGGGATAGGCAGTGTTTGACTTGTTAAGACATTTGATGCTGAGAGGATGCATTTAGTCCATGTCCTAAAGCAGCCACTAGAAAACTTAAGCAAAACAATGGGCCTCATTACAAGGTTGAAGGTAGCCTTGTCGGTTTTACCGGCAAGGCTACCTCCATACCGGCAAGAAAATCCGGCACTTGCGCATGGTCAATTACTGGGGTATTCCGGGCCCGCCGGACCCGGTAATTGCCCTTTCGTGGGTGCCGTTGCCGGTATATCCCCATTCCCATTTCAGCCCTATAGGGCTCAATGGGAATGGGGATGCCTGTAGCACCGGCACAGTTCATTACCGTGCCGGTGCTACAGGCTTGCTGTGCTCGCGGGTGCCTTTTATTCCGCCAGGCCAGGTCTGGCAGAATGAAAGGCACCCACGAGCACAACTCAGAGTTTGCCGGTCCGGTAACAACGGTACCGGCAAGCTTCCCGGTACTGTTGTAACCGGACCGGCATCTCGTAATGAGGCACAATGACAGTTAACCTTCACAGGCATGATGGGTCTGATAAGTGCATCTACTCTCTGGGTTTCCCTGCGCAGGGTGGTCTTTTTAGATAACACATATTTGACTTGTTTGTGATGTTAATACATTTTCATGTTTGCTTCTACAGAATCTGAGGTTGTGGCAAGCCTTATAAAAGATGAGGAAGATGCCTATTGCATAGATAATCCAGGAAAGGGAACACAGGGCAGCAGCTGTCCCACAGGTGAGGAAATAACACTTTGTTACTTTGCATCTTGGAATCAGAATACTACACACCACTGTTCTGAACCTATTTGCTCTCTCACTAAGCATTCCCATTTACTTGGTGGATTTTCTTCTTTGGGCTCAACTCTAAAGGCCATTGATGGAGAGGCCTCTATACAGGCCACTGATGGAAAGGGCTTTATACAGGCCATTGAGGGTGACATCCATATACAGTACACTGATGGAGAGGCCTCTATACAGGTCACTGATAGAGAAACCTCTATAGAGGCAGCTGATGGAGAGTCTTCACTACAGGCCACTGATGGAAAGAAGTCTATATAGGCCACTGATGGAAAGGGCTTTATATAGGCCATTGAGGGTGACATTCCTATACGGTACACTGATGGAGAGGCCTCTATACAGGTCACTGATAGAGAAACCTCTATAGAGGCAGCTGATGGAGAGTCTTCACTACAGGCCACTGATGGAAAGAAGTCTATATAGGCCACTGATGGAAAGGGCTTTATACAGGCCATTGAGGGTGACATTCCTATACGGTACACTGATAGAGAGGCCTCTATACAGGTCACAGATACAGAAACCTCTATAGAGGCAGCTGATGGAGAGTCTTTACTACAGGCCACTGATGGAAAGTAGTCTATACAGCCCACTGATGGAAAGGGCTTTATACAGGCCATTGAGGGTGACATCCCTATACAGGTCACTGATAGATAGGCCTCTATACAGGTCACTGATAGAGAAACCTCTATAGAGGCAGGTGATAGAGAGTCTTCACTACAGGCCACTGATGGAAAGAAGTCTATATAGGCCACTGATGGAAAGGGCTTTATACAGGCCATTTAGGGTGACATCCGTATACAGTACACTGATAGAGAGGCCTCTATACAGGTCACTGATAGAGAAACCTCTATAGAGGCAGCTGATGGAGAGTCTTCACTACAGGCCACTGACAGATAGAAGTCTATACAGGCCACTGATGGAAAGGGCTTTATACAGGCCATTGAGGGTGAAATCCCTATACAGGTCACTGATGGAGAGGCCGCTATACAAGCTACTCATAGAGGGGTCTCTTTACAAGATACTGATTGAGAAACCTCTGTAGAGGCCACTGACAGGCAGGCCTATATACATAGCATTAATGGAGAAGACTCCGCACAGGCCACTGATGGAAGTGCATTATATTGGCCACTGATGAATAGGTTTCTCTACAGGATCCTTATGCACAAGCCACTGATAGAGAGGACTCAGTACAGGCCACTGTTTGAGATCCATCAGTAACAGTGCACAGACTGCCTGTCCATCGGTTACTGTGCACCTAATGCTTTATGATCAGTAACAGTGCACAGACTGCCTTTCCATCGGTTACTGTGCGCCTAATGCTTTATGATCAGTAACAGTGCACAGGAATAGCCCTGATCTTTCCTGAATGGTTTCCTGCCACTATCATTCCCACTCAGATTTACTCCTCTTTCAAATGTCTTGTCTGCAGTCTCTCAATCTCTCCTGGCCACTCTCTTACTGTTGCTACTCTCTACCAGCCCCTTGGGAAAATCACCTCTTTTCTCTCTGAGTGGGCTGACCTCTCCTCTTCCCACCTGGCCTCAACCACTAAACTCCTCCTCCTTGGTGACCTCAACATCCAACTCGATTCTCCCTGTCCCTCATCTCTGCTCTTTCGCGACCTCTGCAATTCCCTCTCCCTCTCTATCCTCCCCTCTGGCCCGACTCACTCTGCAGGACACATACTTGATGTCTTGATCTCCTCTGGCCTCCCCCTCTCTATCCCTCTGACTACTCCTTTCTCCTGGAGTGACCACTGCCTTCTCTCCTCTCATCTCTCACTCTCTTCCACCCAAGCCAAGCCCACCCCAACACTGCTACCTACCTTCTCAGACATCTGACCTATGAAGCGTGTGCCAGTTGAGGACTCACACCCGGACGCAACCCTGTCCCTTCTCTCCTCTTCTATTTCGGATACTCTTGATGCTCTTGCCCCTGTCATGAGGATATGCTTGAAGTCCAAAGCCAAGTGCAATTCCTGGTATGACTCCGACCTAGCTACACTTAAACGTAAGTGTAGGGCGGCTGAGAGGAAATGGAGAGCTTCTTGTTTATCCTCTGACAAACTGGCCTGTCGCCTGCTCCAAAGGCAATACCGACTCTCTGTCTGCAAAAGCTTTATGATCAGTAACAGTGCACAGACTGCCTGTCCATCGGTTACTGTGCACAACATGCTTTATGATCAGTAACAGTTCAAAGACTGCGTATCCATCAGTTACACTGCACCAAATGCTTTATGATCAGTAAAAGTGTTCAAACTGGCTGTCCATTGGTTATTGTGCCCCAAATGCTTTATGATCAGTAACAGTGCACAGATTGCCTGTCCATCGGTTACCATGCACCAAATGCTTTAGGATCAGTAACAGTGCACAGATTGCCTGTCCATCGGTTACTGTGCAGCAAATCTTCAATTTTCCTCGGCCTGCTGTGAAGGAGCCTCACGTCCACGGCGGTCCTTCTTCCTGCCTTCTTCTTTCTCGGGACTTCCTCCATGGAAATTTCAGGGTAAGCCCTGCCATTGTTCCTGCATATCGCACCCCTTGCGTGTTTATTTTGGGGAAAAAAAGAAACATTTCAAAAATTGCACATGTGTGTGTGTGCAGGGGGCAGATTGGCCATTTTATAAATGTTGTGTTGCATCTGGTGGTTCTTGCTACTGTTTTTGTTACCAACAACCATTGTGCCTCATTGATTTCTATGCCCTTCCAAGATGGTCTTATTCTGCTTTGTCTTCCTGATGTGGCTCTGCTTCGCCTGACTCCCACCCCCCATTGGCTGTCTGGGCTTTCATTGCCCAATCGGAACAGCCGAGAGGCGGGAGCCAGCACCACCTTCAAAGGCCCACCTCTAAGGCCCCTGTCAGCTTCCCTGTCTGCTTACAGGCCACTCAATGAGACTTCTGCCTGTAAGCGATATTCAATCAACACTACAGCCAAGTCAATGCCTAGTCTGGGATGCTGAGGAAAACCCTTATTAATGTATTTTTACGTCTAGTTCAGTACTCTGGATGGCCACCCTTGTATAACACCCCCCTCTTAGAATCCCCCTGACCCTACTGAGCCAAGAAGTAGGTTTGTTTTGCAAATTAAAAGGTTTATTTGAGAATTTAAACAATATATATATATATCACACTTTATAATAAATTAATATCTGATAGTACACTTAGACATATGATGTTGATCAACAATGGGTAATCTGGCACTAGCACACTTCTTTACAATCAATGAGGAGTTAGTATAGGATGGATAAAGTAGCAAAAATACCTTTATGATTTCAAGGGAAAAGCAATGAGGAATAAAACGCAGTACAGAAATACTTGATATGATTTTAGCAAAAGATAAGATAATCACTTTTTCTCTGGCAATTCACCCCCTCCCCAATGCAATGTAAGAAATGGAAGGAGATGATAAGAGGAGCACATAGTTCTCAGGAATGTAATCAAATACAATACGAAATTCAATTCCCACCCCAGCAAGCTTAGAGAAAACAGGTATGAGTTTTAAAACACAGGCCCAAGTGCTTTGAATGTGGTGGCAGTGAAGTGAGAAATATGCTGAAAATGCTTTTAATTCCCTTTAGGTGGTTCAGGGTGAGTGAGAGATACTTGGGATGAGCTCTGGCTCACTTTAGCAATGATTCAGGGATGGTTATTAAGAGACAAACAAATGTTTAGCACAGGAAAGCAAAAAGCTGCTATCTTTTTACAGATGAAGAAATCAGGCCAAATCGCAATTTGCGGCAAAATTCGCGAGTGCGTGAATCACGATTACGGCAAATGTATAAGGAGTAGCAAGTCGATTTTAGGTTCATTGGAAAGCTTAGATTCTAAGCTTTCAGAAAATTTCGTTCCTAGCCCAAACGGTTCCAGAGATACGGACGATTAAATAAAGGTAGATTTTCGGATTTAAAGTAAAACTCAAAATGACAGGTGACAGCTTGCAGCTTCAGAATTGACAGGTCACAGTTGTGCAGCTTTACAAATGACAGATGACTCCATTTCTAGGAGGCTGTTCCACTTAGGTTAAAATAGTTTGGATTAGATTATTTTAACTAAGAGATTGGTTCTGCACAGTTCTGCTAGGTACTCACAATATAATTTGAACTAGGCCTCGTCATGGATCTGGTCAACACGTCCGGCTGCGGTTCTGTCTGCTCGGCGGGTCAATCAGGCACCGGTTCTGCTCACAGCGATCTGGGTCAGCTGTGCTCTGCTGGTCTAGCCTCTCTGGATTCAGCGGCCTCTGGTTCTGGATACTGCTCTGCTTTCCGGTCCGGATCAAGTGGATTCTGGATGTAACACTGCTTTCTGGGTACTGGCAAGAGTTCTTGGCAAAAGAATTCAGACAGCTCGCCCGGCTGTGGAATAGTTTGCAAATGATTTTTAGGCCTGCTGACAAATACATTTGCTTGCAGTGGGCCTTCTTGGTTCAAAGTTCTGTAGTCTCTGTTTAGCTTGGAAGTCTAAGTGTTGGATCTCTGGATGTGAAGTCGTCGGTCAGCATGCTCCGCAGCAAATGGAATTGAATCTCTCTACCTGTCCCAGCAGTCTCTTTTTATGTGTTTTGAAAATGGGTGTGTGCCTGGGCCTAGCTAAGCCTGCCCCTCTCTACTTGTCATTGGCCCAATTCTCCCCTCTCCCATGATTGGGGGAAGGAAATGGATTGCCATCATGATGAGGTCTGTTTATGGGTCAGAGGATCCTCCCCTGGTCAGTTTGCCCACAAATCTATATTTGATTCAAATACATCTTTCCCAGATATACAATTTGTTGAAATTACATGTGCACATTATATATTCCTTATGGTCCATGCTTGTCCGCCTCTGATCTTCCTGGGGGCTTGCATTAAAAAATGACGACATTTTGCGCTTTTTAACTGGTTTTGCAATATCGGACATTTACCCAAAATTACACACATGTGCGCAAGGAGTATGGACATTAATTGATGGAGTGTCAGATTTTTAACATGCAGACATTTGGAGTGAGACCCTATTTTCCGCTAGCAACCCCCCAGAATACACCACAGGGTCCTAACGCCTCTCAAAATGTTCACAGAAAAATCACAAAAATAATGATATTACTTATATAATTCTGACAAGTCCGCACTATGAGTTATCTATCTTTTTAAAATTATGCCCTGGTCAAAAAGGGGTGTGGATTCCCACATCACATGGTGGAATAACTGGTTTATCCACTTCCCCCAAGCTCAGCTGCTAGCAGAGGCACTGCCCCTCCCAGTTTCCCCTGAGAGGAAGCCACTTTACGACGCCCCCAATATAACATTTGCCTGAGTCAAGGGAGTTGCATTGTTCTGTTCCTTCCAGTTCCCAGGTGCTCAACCCCTAATCTAATCAGAGAGGTGACAACTCCTTTTGCCAAGGGGCAGCAGGATGCAGCTAGGCCTGGGAAGAGTGGCTCAACAGGTTTCTCCTGTCGGGGGTAGTTGTCAGGCAGAATCCAGTTTCACTAAGCCAGGTTTCAGCTAAATGTCACTTTTTGTTCCCAGTTTTCTACATTCAAATCAAACTGACAATTTGTACCTATACATTAAATAATTACTCCCTTCAAGTCATTTCAGAATATAGTTTTACATTGTATCCACCTCTTAGCAAGTCTTTCCTTGGTCTGGTTTTGTTTCATTTGTTCAGTTTTACACAAAAGTCTGGTGGTTTTAAAACGCCGGCTTTCTGATAGTGGTGAGTACTGGTAATGCAACCATTTTTGGGATTAAGAAAATGAATTCCCCACAGTTCTGGGTTGATTTTGGCAATCAGCATTGCCATTCCCAATGGTTTCAGGCTACTGTGTGTGTAGCCCAATGGTGGTTTTAGGCAGTGCCCTCCTGTGCTCACAACATAGGCAAAAATGGGTGGCAGCCTATTCTTCATGTTTATGTTTTCCCTGTGCACTCTCTGGGGAATTCTGGCCATCATGATGTTTTCCATGCCAGTACTGCACAGTTTTATTGTAGGGCTTGGATGCATGGGTAAAAACACCCCACAAGCCCCCCCTCTTGCGATGGCCCTTCTGTCCTTTCTCAGATGGAACTCGCAAGATCTGGGATGTTCTCCTCATCTTCTTCCGGTAGATGGCACAGTTCAGCATCTTTCCCCCCATCCAGTTGGATCGATCGGTTCTCCTTGCCGGTCCTGATGGGAATATTGGGCGGTACCCCGGGCCCCTTGGGTCTCTGCTCCCGGTCCCCGGTCGTCCTCCTTGGTCAGTCTCCATGGTTTCATCTCTCCTAGGATGATAAAGCAAAGCAGCAATACACACTCCTAGACATTTTTCCACCACTATTAATGGTGTTGCGAACATATACATTTTATGAATCAGAAGATATGAACATATACATTTTCTTTTTTAACTTAGGAGACAAGAACATATATATATATATACAAGGATCACAGAATTTTATATGCTATATGTGGAATATTTTAGAGTTTGAAGTGACTTACTCTGGAACGCCCCCCTCTGGTATTGCAGAGGACTCCTCCAGTTGTTGCAGAGTGTGCCTGGGATGGCAACACTTTAGCAGATTTATATGTACCCACTTGTCTTCCCCCTCTGCCAAACCGCCTTTGGGGATGCAGATCTTGTAGGCCACAGGGGAGATTTTGTCTATAATTTCAAACGGTCCCTTCCATGTAGGCAAGAATTTTCGCTGTTTGGCCTGGTTCCTTTGGAAATTGTATAGATAGACCCGGTCCCCCACAGTATATTCCTTCCTGGTGGTCCTCAGGTCGTAGTGGGTTTTCATGCTATCAGCTGATCTTTCTAGATTCCGCTGAGCATAGGCAAAAGCATTTTGAAGGTGTTTCCTTACATTCTCCACATACTCATGAGTTGTGGAGGCATTTATCAGTGTCTGCTCTTGGGTCCTGTGGAGAAAATGCTGGGGAAGCACCATCTTGCGCCCCTTCATCAACTCAAATGGTGACATTTTAGTTGCAGATTAAGGGGTAGATCTGATGGCCATTAGGACCAGAGGTAATCGGATATCCCAACTTGGCCCAGAATCTGCCACAAACTTTTTTAAGATGCCCACAATGGATTGGTTATATCTCTCCACTGCTCCAGAAGAAGCTGGCCTGTAAGCAATGTGTAGCTTTCTCTTGACCCCCAGTATCTCCCACATCTTTGTCAT
This sequence comes from Ambystoma mexicanum, assembly GCF_040938575.1. Classification (NCBI taxonomy): domain Eukaryota; kingdom Metazoa; phylum Chordata; class Amphibia; order Caudata; family Ambystomatidae; genus Ambystoma; species Ambystoma mexicanum. Next base: position 19,405,746 of record NC_090923.1, on the reverse strand, counting down.
TACTTCACTGGTGAAGTGGCTACCCCTGTCTGACTCAATCATTTGAGGTAGACCAAAACGGGAAAAGATGTGGTTAATCCTCAGGGCAGCTGCTGTTTCTGCCTTGCAGTTTGGGGCTGGGAGAAATTCCACCCACTTGGTAAACAAGCATGTAACGGTCAACGTGTACTTGTTTCCTCTAGACGAGCGAATCACAGGGCCTACAAAGTCGATTTGCAAATCTGACCATGGCAGTGTCATCCCCCTCTTTTGGAGTGGCGCACGGTGTGTGAGGGATGATGGCTGAAATTGTGCACACACAAGACACCCCTTCAAGTATTGGTCAAGGTCCTGCCCCATGTGTGGCCAGTATGCAACCTCTCTTAAGATTTCCAGTGTTGTATGAAACCCCCTATGACCGGCGGTGGCCACACCATGGGCGTGACTTAACATCAGGCTTCGGAATGAGGTAGGAACCACCCACTGATCATGGCCAGCTTGGGATTTCCTTACCAACAAACCGTCTTGGATTCAGAAAATTTTTGGACATTTCATCAACACTCTTAGGTCCTCTTTCCCAATGTAATCGGTATCCATCAGGGGAAAGTTCTCAGGGTCCTCAAGGTGTTGGTAAAACTTACCAATAATTGGATCCCACTTCTGAGCTGTAATTAAAACAGCATCAGGGGTCTGCTTACTCCATTGTGCAGTTGAAAGATCATTGTGAGCATTTGTCTGGGACCTAGTGATAGCAGTGACCTGGATTTCCCCCAACAGGGACTCTATTTCTATTAGATCCCCTTGGATGGCCCCGGTTTTGGCCAGCTGATCAGCTAAGTCATTTACAGTTTTGTCTGGTCCCTCTACTTTGGAATGACCCTTGATCTTTTTCCAATAGATGGTCATCCCATTCGATGTGACCAGATCATCAATGTTTTGGATTAACTTCCCATGTTTCAAGGGTTTGTTATTAGCACATAACATGTCTCTGGTTTCCCAATTAACCAGGTGCTCCACGAACCCGTTCGGTACATAATCCGAATCTGTGATTATGACCAGTTCGTGGAGTTGATGTTGGACAGCAGTGAGGATGGCCTGATGCACAGCCATCAATTCTGCCACCTGACTACTTCGGGGACCAATTTTGTATCCAGCGGAGGGTTCTGGGAACTCCTTCACCCATGCATTCCCTACGCCAGCCACCAGTTCTTTCTCCCCGTCGTTGTCAACATGGTAAGAGTATCCATCCACATAGACAGTGGGCATTCCCTCACACTTGTCTTCTTCAAAGACTTTGTGTGGGGAATTAAGGTATGCCTCCATGTTGTCCTTGATTTTTAGACTTTCGTCCTCGAGACAGTTTTCTCTGGAACAATCATGCAAGTCAGCCAGACCTTGCGCGAGGGGACTCTTCTTGTTTTGGCCATATCTGACCTCCACAGGAAAGCCTTGCATTGACAGAAACCAGGAAGTAATTCGGGTATTACTCACATTTCCGGCCCGGATTCTGTCACTTTGGAGATATTGCAGAGGCTGGTGTGGAGTCTCCACTATGATGTGTTCCCCCTGGATAAACGGGCGGTAATTCTTCAATGCCCACACCGTTGCCAGGAGTGCCTTCTCACAATCGTTGAATTTTTCCTACACAGAGGATAAAGTTTTGCTCGCATAGGAGATTACTTTATTGACCTTGTCATGCTTTTGGTATAATACTGCCGTCAAGCATGTATTAGAGAACCCTGTCTCCAGGAAGAACTCCTTGTTTCTGACAGGGTAAGCTTGGCAAGGCGCTTGTGAGAGGCTTCTTTTGAGTTGTCTTACCGCCTCAGATTGTTTTGGACCCCATTCCCACTTGACCCCCCCCTTCAAGAGATGAATCAGGGGTCTAGTGATCTCTGTGTAGCCTTCAATGAACTTTCTGCTGTAATTAGTCAGTCCAAGGAGGCTCCTTAGTTCCCGCAGAGTTGTGGGGTCTTTCAGTTTCTGGAGTGCTTCCACTTTCTTTTCTTGGGGACAGAGACCCTGAGGAGTAATCTCATGCCCAAGAAATTAACACGGGTTCTACACCACTGTGCTTTCTGAAAGGAAAGTTTTGCTCCGGCGGCCCTCAACTGTGTCAGAACATAACGGATCTCCGCTATATGTTCCTCCACAGATGAACTTTTGATGAGGACATCATCTACATAAGCCAGGTTACCCCTCGCACCCAGGTCGGGCATGGCCTTATGTAGGAAAATGTTGAATTCATTGCCTGAGTTGAGGTATCCGAAGGGAGTCCGGGTCCATGTGTACTGCTGGCCCCCAAAGGTAAAAGCCAGTTTGTATTGGTCCTCCCTACTGACAGGCACGGTCTAGTATCCATTGGTCAGGTCTATTGCTGTGAATACCTGTGAACCCTGAATCTGGGCCAGCCCTTGGTCAATGTAGGGCAGAGGCCATCGGGAAGTATGGACCCATTTGTTGAGCTCCCTAAGGTCGGCGCAGAGTCTCCACTGGCCGTTTGGCTTCAATATTCCCAGCACCGGATTATTGAAAGTGCTGTCGACTGGACAGATTATTCCCCGGGACTCAAGGTTCTTAATTATTTCAGTAAGGGACTCCATGGATGCGAGAGGCAAGCGATATTGCTTCACAAACACTGGAGTCATTCCAGGGTCCGTGGGAATTGTTGTGGTGTGGATGTCGGTGCGACCACAGTCATATGAGTCTACCGCAAAGAGATCTTGGAAATCCAAGAAAACTTGTTTCAACTGTTGCTTCTGTTCCAGAGTCACACAGGCATCAGCTAGGTTGACTCTCTCTTCAACCATCTGCCTGAAGCCTGGAAAGACTTCTGTTTTTGGCTATCTCAGCGGCCTCCTCCAGCTGGGTGGAGAAGTCCCTGGTCAGAGTGCTGATTTGGACTGGAGGCTTCAGGTGGGAAAGGCAGCCCTCATGGACCTGGAAAATCACCTCATCCCTCCTGAAGTCACAAGTCACATCTTCCGTACCATAAGGGCAAGAAGTGTACACCAGGAAGTTCCCCCCATACCGGGTGAAAATCCTGTCTGGTGTTGGATTGTCCTCACTGTCACTGTCAAAACAGTCCTTGGGGATTGGTCCTAACAGTTCATTTCCTAGATCAATGGAAAAATGTTGGTCATCAACCGCCATTCCAATAATGGTGCCTGCGGCTAGAGTAATACTCTTTAAGTCGCTGTTATCCACCTCTATTGGAATGGTGTCATGTTCTATGTTGACTAATGGTGTTGGGTTTACCCCTAACCCTTGCTGTTGGAGAGAAGCATTTAGATGCATGTAAGCATCAGGGTTTTTCAAATGTTGTCCTCTTTTAACTTTCACTTCCAGGGAGAATTGTCGGGTCCTTTCTGGGATGGTGACCTCCTCTTTAATCTGAATTTCAACTGCATAAGGTAGCAATTGAGCTGACCTAAATGCTTTTTCTGGATCATCAAAGCCCATGGGATTATCTTCTAATCGGGACCAAGCTTTGAAGCTCATTCGGTCCAAACTAATGGCAAAGCGATTGAGAATGTCACTGCCTAAGTAAAAGGCGGCAGTGACGTCTCGCACGACCCAACAATTATGGACTATGCTCTTGTTGCCAATGGAGATTTTGAGCATACACCTGCTTGGCAGGAGATGTTTGGAATTAGGTGCTTCCAGGTCCATTTCCCATTTGTCTATCAGTTTGTATGTGGGAATGGCTGGATCTTTTGGGAGTTGGCGGAACATGGCTTCGCTGATTAAGCTCTTACCGTTGTTCACGCACACTCGAGCGAGAACAGAGTCCTTCCCATCATTTAACTGAACAGGGATGAACAACTGCTCTCCAATTTGCTGAATATCAGCCAGGCTCTGAGCTGATTTCACATCTTTCTGGACTATAGGAGTGGGAGTTTCTGATTGTGGATTGGTAAAGAATGTCAGGGTGTTTCCTTCCAGTGTGTAATACCACCTCAAACTGGAAGGAAGGTTGATTTTCAGAAATAGAGAGGACCCCCCATCACCAATCTGTTGTCCTACTGCTATTACTGTCACGTCTAGAGTTTGGTTGTTCTGGAAGTGAAATTCTACTTGGTCAGATTTTTGTTCAACCATGTGGCAGGTGCTGTTTAAACTAACATGGTTGACACTCTGTTTTAATTTTATTGGTCGGCTAGTCTGGGTCTAGAGGACCTTGTTTACACAATCTATTAGGGGTGACAACCTTCTCAGGAGGTCATTCCCTAGTAAACAAGGGGTGCCCTCTGGAGTCACTACTATGACCGGGTGTTTCACCTTGTATCGCCCGATCTTAATGTCCAAGTCTGCAGTCCCCTCAACGGGAATTTCCTTCCCGTCAAAGTTCTGCAGTTGTCCAGGAAGAGAGGTGAGAGGAATTCGGTAATTCTCCCCCCTTCCTGCATTTAGTTCCTCAAAGGCCCTTTTGGACAGACGGGTAGCTTGGGATCCAGTGTCCACCAGTGCCAAAATTGTACCCTGCCCCTGTACTTGTACCGGGGCATAGTATCTTCCCTCCTTCTCCTGAAGGGGGCACAGATAATGCACATTTTTGGACAACTGGTGGGCTAACTTTCTGGTTTTGGACATTGCGAGAGAAGAGATTTGGGCAGAATTCTGTGGAGAGTCTTGGGAATCTGAAAGAAAAAGTTGGCAACTGGAGATCAGAGCCATTGTGGGTTCCCCTGGTTCCGGTTCTGGGCCGCCCCCCCCTTTTTGGAGGCAGTCACCAGGATGGGTTTGAACCAGGGGATTTTGGTATTGTTGGTTCTGGGATGAGATGATGGGCGGCGGTAGCTCAGTCTCCACATCTCCCCAGTCTGGATTGGAATCCCTTGGGACCCAGTTTTCCTTGGGAGGAGTTCCCCCATCTCTGAAGGAGAAGATCCTTTTCCCAGGATCTTCTGAGGATCCCCCTCCCTCAAATTGGAAGATCTGTACCTCCTCCACAAACTGGGTCTGTTTGGGTCCTTTGTTTCTCCTACCTCCTCTCTGCTCCTTGGGTGGCAGACTTTCAGGGGTAGGAGATTTTGTTTCCAGTTCCTGGTTTTCCAGGGGCTGTTTACAAGTTGGGAAGGAAGCTTCCTCCAAGGCTTTACACCCCCCTTACCCTTGTGCCTCCTCCCTGGGAACCGGTGGGTTATCGGGGTGCTGCCCCCGTCATTGTTCTGGAGCACCAGGTCCAGAGATTGGGGCATTCTGCGGTGGCATGCTCATCTGAGGGTTCTGTTGAGCCCTCAGTATGTGACCCAGATCCCGTGCCATATTTTGGACCTGGCGCTCAAGTTGTGAAACCCGCTCAGGCTGATACGGGGCTCTATTTTCTCCCCTGGGCTGATCCCGGGAAGGGTAGCTATCCCTTCTCTGGTAATACCCCGGATTGGGAAGATTTGGGTACCCCTCCACCCTTGGCCTCCCCTCTCCCGGATTAGGTTGCCTGGGCTCAGGGAATTGGGGAAAGAAGGATGGATGGTTTTGGGGTTGGAAATTGGGTGGATACCTGGGAAAAAAGTTCTGGACAGGATTTGGTGAATTTCTGCCCTCCTGGGGGAAGTTAGGAGGGAAGTTCCCCGGGTTAGGCGCTTGGCTGGATCCCCCCCCTTGGGCTGGAGGAGTCCACACATAACCCAGGATGGGTCGGTTTCCCTTGTAGCGGGGACTTACATAGTCAGGAGAGCGGGGGACCCCATTTCTGGGACTACCTCCTCGACTCCCTGTCTGTGACTGGCCCGAGGGCCTTCTGGGCTGTGAATTATTTGGTGCAGGCAGGTTTTTAGGCCCCCCATCTCCAAATCTAAAACGGGGGCAACCTTTACCTCTGCCACCTTGGCAGCAGCAGGGGTGCTGTTGGTTTTGGGGTTTTTCGGCGCATTATTTTTATTTTCGATGGGCTCTGCACCTCATAGATCCGGGTAGCCTGTTCAATGACCCAGTATAAAGATCTTTTCTCATGAAAATCTCTCACGAGCTGGGTCATTATGTATTTGGGTAAGGCATGGAAAAACGTATTGATAAATTCTCTGCTATCCGTGCGCACCCTTCTGGTGGTCTGCGCAAAAGCACGCTTTAATTCTTGCACAAACTCTTGTGGGGCCTGATCCTCCCCACATTGCAAATTGTAGGCTGCCTTGCGAGCCTCTTGAGGATTTCTGTGCACAGAAAAATGTTTCAAGATGGCCGCCCTGTATGTGGACAACCTTGAATGGTTTTGATCCTCCAGCACCGCAAAGAAACTGGAGTATTCTGGTGAGAAGGTCCACTTTACATATTGAATACAGCTTTGGCTGTCCTTCAAATGGAAAGTCTCCATCATTTGCTCATAGAGCTCCAAGTGTTCCCAAACAGAATACTTGGCGTTCTTATGATAAGGCGTGATGACACTCCTTATTGCCTTTATTTGTTTCAATGGGTCCTTAAGCAAGGCCCTTTTTGCCTTATTGGCCTTTTTGATTCGGGTAACCCTGGTCCATTCATCCTCCGACTCAGAAGCGCTGCTCCCAGAGGTGCCCGTCTGATCTTCCAGGTTTTCCCGGATTCTGCGGGCCTGGGAATGGCTGGCAGAATGTGGGGACCTGGTCTCCTGTGTCCTGTGACACTCAGAGGAGTCTTCAGATCCCTCCTTGCTACCAGGATTTGCTGGGTATCTCCCCACTGACCTAACTGGGCAGAGGTTTTCAGGATGCCCTTAATGGGCCTACTCTCCTGGGGTTCCCCACTAAATTGCACTGTGCTTGGGTGCCCATACCCGGATACCCGCCCATCCATTCCTGGGAGGTACTGGCCTATGAGCCCCATACTTCTAGCTGGATAGTAATCTGCCATCCCCGTGGCCCTGGGCTCATGTGCGCGAGGGGACATGGGGGTGGAAGAGTCCAGGGACTGGGAGAGATGAAGGCCTCTGGTACTAGGTCTCCTGAGGTTATGCTCAGGAGTTTCTCTTTCCCAGCGAACCTCATCTCTATCCGCCCCTGCTTCCTGTTGCAATGCAAGAGCCTGCGCCTTCAGTTCCTCAGTTAAGGCCTTACTAGACTCTATCAGTCTCTCCTGCATCGCTACCTGTTGCTGGAGCCTATCATTGTGCTGACAGAGAGCCTCATTTTCTCTCTGTGCCTCCTGATTGGTCCTGGAGTACTGGGCCAGTCTCTGCTGCAGGAGGGTTACCTCCTGAGCTGTGTCCCTATTGGCCTGCTCCTTTCTTGCCAGAGCATCCTCCACCCTCCTGGTGTGCTCTAACAAGTTCTGGTGTTCTTTTTGGAGGTCACCCAGTCCCTGAAGGGCCAGGTGATTTTCTTCCATTTTCCTTTTTAAGTGGCAGACTTCCTGGCCTAAGGTATCCCTTTCCTGACTAAGAGCCTGCATCTGTGCCGCCACGTCGTCCCTTTGCCTTTGGAAGGCACCAGCTTTCTGGCGCTCCTGGTCAAACTCTGCCTGGGTATCCAGGTCTTTCAGAATCAATTTATTGCTTTCCTCTTTCTCTCTGTCTAATCGAATTTGCAGGGTGGCTACCTGCTCTGTGCATGCCCTGTTGAAGTCCAGTTGTTGCTCCAGCTTTTTCTGGCTCTGCAGAAGGGAGTCCAAACCTTCTTGCTACTCCTTCTGCAAGGCCAGAAATCTGGTATCCTGGTCAGCCTTCTCCTGTTGCAGTATATCCATGTCCTCTTTTATTTTAATGATATACTGCCTACTATCGTTTTCTGACTCCTGGCTCCTCTGCAGCCTCTGCTCAGAAGAGACCAGGTCAGATTGGGCCTTTTCTAACGCCAGCTGTTGCCTACTTGCCAGATCTTGGCCTTCAGCACATTTGTCCTTTATGGCTCCCATATATAGATACAAATATGCCGCTATCCTAACCATCTTGTCGTGTTCATCTTTAACTTTAGGAGCCATGTATAATTCACTCAGGGCCACATGTAATGGACCCTGATCTCTTCATATATCTGACCCTGATTCAGTGACCTGTTGCGCGATTGCCTGCAACCAGACCGTTTGGTCCTGATGAGTCCACTCACCTCTCACAAATAGCTTATGTAAGAAGTGCTCTCTGGCTATTTTGATGTCTACCAGTGTCGTCATTCTGCACAACAGACCGTTTCCTTAGAGCGTTCCTTTAAGGAGTGCTTTACAGTGTAACACAGCGTGGTGGTCTGACCGGATGTATGTCTCCTGTCAGTTAGCACACTGTATTAATCTGCACAAGTGATAAATCTAACCCAGAAGATCCCAGACGAGCCCCCACTTTTGTAAGCGATATTTAATCAACACTACAGCCAAGTAAATGCCTAGTCTGGGATGCTGAGGAAAACCCTTATTAATGTATTTTTACGTCTAGTTCAGTACTCTGGATGACCACCCTTGTATAACACCCCCCTCTTAGAATCCCCCTGACCCCACTGAGCCAAGAAGTAGGTTTGTTTTGCAAATTAAAAGGTTTATTTGAGAATTTAAACAATATATATATATCACACTTTATAATAAATTAATATCTGATACTACACTTAGACATATGATGTTGATCAACAATGGGTAATCTGGCACTAGCACACTTCTTTACAATCAATGAGGAGTTAGTATAGGATGGATAAAGTAGCAAAAATACTTTTATGATTTCAAGGGAAAAGCAATGAGGAATAAAACGCAGTACAGAAATACTTGATATGATTTTAGCAAAAGATAAGATAATCACTTTTTCTCTGGCAATTCACCCCCTCCCCTATGCAATGTAAGAAATGGAAGGAAATGGAAAGAGGAGCACACAGTTCTCAGGAATGTAATCAAATACAATACGAAATTCAATTCCCACCCCAGCAAGCTTAGAGAAAACAGGTATGAGTTTTAAAACACAGGCCCAAGTGCTTTGAATGTGGTGGCAGTGAAGTGAGAAATATGCTGAAAATGCTTTTAATTCCCTTTAGGAGGTTCAGGGTGAGTGAGAGATGCTTGGGATGAGCTCTGGCTCACTTTAGCAATGATTCAGGGATGGTTATTAAGAGACAAATGAATTTTTTGCACAGGAAAGCAAAAAGCTGCTATCTTTTTACAGGTGAAGAAATCAGGCCAAATCGCAAATCGCGGCAAAATTTGCGAGTGCGTGAATCGCGATTACGGCAAAAGTATAAGGATGAAAGTTAAATTTCGTTCCTAGCCCAAACGGTTCCAGAGATACGGTCGATTAAATAAAGGTAGATTTTCGGATTTAAAGTAAAACTCAAAATGACAGGTGACAGCTTGCAGCTTCAGAATTGACAGGTGACAGTTGTGCAGCTTTACAAATGACAGATAACACGATTTCTAGGAGGCTGTTCTACTTAGGTTAAAATAGTTTGGATTAGATTATTTTAACTAAGAGATTGGTTCTGCACAGTTCTGCTAGGTACTCACAATATAATTTGAACTAGGCCTCGTCACGGATCTGGTCAACACGTCCAGCTGCGGTTCTGTCTGCTCGGCGGGTCAATCAGGCACCGGTTCTGCTCACAGCGATCTGGGTCAGCTCTTCTCTGCTGGTCTAGCCTCTCTGGATTCAGCGGCTTCTGGTTCTGGATACTGCTCTGCTTTCCGGTCCGGATCAAGTGGATTCTGGATGTAACACTGCTTTCTGGGTACTGGCAAGAGTTCTTGGCAAAAGAATTCAGACAGCTCGCCCGGCTGTGGAATAGATTGCAAATGATTTTCAGGCCTGCTGACAAATACTTTTGCTTGCAGTGGGCCTTCTTGGTTCAAAGTTCTGTAGTCTCTGTTTAGCTTGGAATCTAAGTGTTGGATCTCTGGATGTGAAGTCGACGGTCAGCATGCTCCGCAGCAAATGGAATTGAATCTCTCTACCTGTCCCAGCAGTCTCTTTTTATGTGTTTTGAAAATGGGTGTGTGCCTGGGCCTAGCTAAGCCTGCCCCTCTCTACTTGTCACTGGCCCAATTCTCCCCTCTCCCATGATTGGGGGAAGGAAATGGATTGTCATCATGATGAGGTCTGTTTATGGGTCAGAGGATCCTCCCCTGGTCAGTTTGCCCACAAATCTATATTTGATTCAAATACATCTTTCCCAGATATACAATTTGTTGAAATTACATGTGCACATTATATATTCCTTATGGTCCATGCTTGTCCGCCTCTGATCTTCCTGGGGGCTTGAATTAAAAAATGACGACATTTTGCGCTTTTTAACTGGTTTTGCAATATCGGACATTCACCCAAAATTACACACATGTGCGCAAGGGGTATGGCCATTAATTGATGTAGTGTCAGATTTTTAACATGCAGACATTTGGAGTGAGGCCCTATTTTCCGCTAGCAACCCCCCACAATACACCACAGGGTCCTAACGCCTCTCAAAATGTTCACAGAAAAATCACACAAATAATGATATTACTTATATAATTCTGACAAGTCCGCACTATGAGTTATCTATCTTTTTAAAATTATGCCCTGGTCAAAAAGGGGTGTGGCTTCCCACATCACATGGTAGAATAACTGGTTTATCCACTTCCCCCAAGCTCAGCTGCTAGCAGAGGCACTGCCCCTCCCAGTTTCCCCTGAGAGGAAGCCACTTTACAACGCCCCCAATATAACATTTGCCTGAGTCAAGGGAGTTGCATTGTTCTGTTCCTTCCAGTTCCCAGGTGCTCCACCCCTAATCTAATCAGAGAGGTGACAACTCCTTTTGGCAAGGGGCAGCAGGATGCAGCTAGGCCTGGGAAGAGTGGCTGAACAGGTTTCTCCTATCGGGGGTAGTTGTCAGGCAGAATCCAGTTTCACTAAGCCAGGTTACAGCTAAATGTCACTTTTTGTTCCCAGTTTTCTACATTCAAATCAAACTGACAATTTGTACCTATACATTAAATAATTACTCCCTTCAAGTCATTTCAGAATATAGTTTTACATTGTATCCACCTCTTAGCAAGTCTTTCCTTGGTCTGGTTTTGTTTCATTTGTTCAGTTTTAACAAAAGTCTGGTGGTTTTAAAACGCCGGCTTTCTGATAGTGGTGAGTACTGGTAATGCAACCATTTTTGGGATTAAGAAAATGAATTCCCCACAGTTCTGGGTTGCTTTTGGCAATCAGCATTGCCATTCCCAGTGGTTTCAGGCTACTGTGTGTGTAGCCCAATTGTGGTTTTAGGCAGTGCCCTCCTGTGCTCACAACATAGGCAAAAATGGGTGGCAGCCTATTCTTCATGTTTTCCCTGTGCACTCTCTGGGGAGTTCTGGCCATCATGATGTTTTCCATGCCAGTACTGTACAGTTTTATGGTAGGGCTTGGATGCATGGGTAAAAACATCCCACAAGCCACAGCCCAACCCTCCATGAGGCTGCTACCCCTGAACTATTGGACTACCATGACTCCCTTGACATATTCTGCATGGGTTAGATCCCTCCTTCTTGATTTCCCTTTACTTCCTTTCTCACTGGGTACTCTCAGCTCTCCCTATTATGTACTCATTTGAAGCTGTTTCTGTACTCACCTTTACCACCTGACGCCCACCTTCAATTCCTTAACTACTGGGCCCTCATTTATCTTGAAAGTCAAATGTGGGTGTATTCTGCATTTAACTTGAAAGTCAAACTTGGATGTATTCTGCATTTAACTTGAAAGACAAACTTGGGTGTATTCTGCATTTAACTTGAAAGTCAAACTTGGGTGTATTCTGCATTTAACTTGAAAGTCATACTTGGGTGTATTCTGCATTTAAATTGAAAGTTAAACTTTGGTGTATTTTTGCTTTTAACTTTGGTCATTGATTATAACCTGCTAGCCCAGTGACTGGTCTATACCGCTGTACTTACTTACCCCTCCCTCTGCCTCCTCTTTTCCCACTCATGGCGCTCTCTGTTTCTCCCATCTATTCCAACTGCTTCTCTATCAACTATCCTTCCCTTCTCACTAAGTCTGGAAAGAAGAAGTTTAAAAAGGATATCTTGGCCTCCAACCCTGGTCTCCCCATCGCTGATACCTATTCCAGTGCCTCTTCCAGACAGACCTTCACCGACATCCTCTTTGTTGTTCCTTCGCCAGATCTATGGACCCCCGCTATGATCTCTGTGCTCTGTCCTGTCTCCTCCTCTCCCATTAATGGTGGCACTCGCTGGGAGGTCCTCATGGCTCCTTTCGACTCCTCCAGAGTCATCCTTAATGTCTACCTAAATGGCACTGTCATGGTCCAAGGTCCTCAAGCCAATCTCCTCCTCTTCGATAGGCGGTTCCCTCGCCTCATCAACTTCCTTTCATCTCCGGCTGTCCCCTCCTCTCATTCCTTGGCTACCTTGCCCACTCTTCTCTCCTCCTCTGCCCTTCTTCAGGCTACCACCACAACTCCGCAGGACGTACCTCTGATTTTCACCCCTCCCCGGAAGGTCTTTAAGGCCAGCAACCTTCTTTATCCTGCCACTCTAAACTCTTGCTCTGCTGTCAAACACTCCTCTGACATCTGCCACCTCCTTGAAGAACTTGACCTTGATGTCCTTGGTCTCACCGAGACATGGTTCACGGCCAGCTCTGTCACAAGCTTTGACACTCTCCTCACTGATGGCTACAAGATCCTCTCCGCACCCAGTTCCACTCGGCCTGGAGTGGCAGTAGCCCTGATCTTTCCTGAGTGGATTCCTGCCACTATCATTCCCACTCAGATTTACTCCTCTTTCAAATGTCTTGTCTGCAGTCTCTCAATCTCTCCTGGCCACTCTCTTACTGTTGCTACTCTCTACCAGCCCCTTGGGAAAATCACCTCTTTTCTCTCTGAGTGGGCTGACCTCTCCTCTTCCCACCTGGCCTCAACCACTAAACTCCTCCTCCTTGGTGACCTCAACATCCAACTCGATTCTCCCTGTCCCTCATCTCTGCTCTTTCGCGACCTCTGCAATTCCCTCTCCCTCTCTATCCTCCCCTCTGGCCCGACTCACTCTGCAGGACACATACTTGATGTCTTGATCTCCTCTGGCCTCCCCCTCTCTATCCCTCTGACTACTTCTTTCTCCTGGAGTGACCACTGCCTTCTCTCCTCTCTCCTCTCACTCTCTTCCACCTAAGCCAAGCCCACCCCAACACTGCTACCTACCTTCTCAGACATCCGACCTATGAAGCGTGTGCCAGTTGAGGCCTCCCTCCTCCTCTGGTTGACTCACACCCATACACAACCCTGTCCCTTCTCTCCTCTTCTATTTCTGATACTCTTGCCCCTGTCATGAGGATCCGCTTGAAGTCCAAAGCCAAGTGCAATTCCTGGTATGACTCCGACCTAGCTACACATAAAGGTAAGTGTAGGGCGGCTGAGAGGAAATAGAGGGCTTCTTGTTCATCCTCTGACAAACTGGCCTGTCGCCTGCTCCAAAGCAAATACCGACTCTCTGTCCGCAAAAGCTTTATGATCAGTAACAGTGCACAGACTGCCTGTCCATCGGTTACTGTGCAATAAATGCTTTATTATCAGTAACAGTGCACAAACTGCCTGTCCATCGGTTACTGGGCACTAAATGCTTTATGATCAGTAACAGTGCACAGACTGCCTGTCCATCGGTTACTGTGCAATAAATGCTTTATTATCAGTAACAGTGCACAGACTGCCTGTCCATCGGTTACTGGGCACTAAATGCTTTATGATCAGTAACAGTGCACAGCCTGCCTTTCCATCGGTTACTGTGCACCTAATGCTTTATGATCAGTAACAGTGCACAGACTGCCTGTCCATCGGTTACTGGGCACTAAATGCTTTATGATCAGTAACAGTGCACAGCCTGTCTGTCCATCGGTTACTGGGCACTAAATGCTTTATGATCAGTAACAGTGCACAGCCTGTCTGTCCATCGGTTACTGTGCAATAAATGCTTTATTATCAGTAACAGTGCACAGACTGCCTGTCCATCGGTTACTGGGCACTAAATGCTTTATGATCAGTATCAGTGCACAGATTGACTGTCGATCGGTTACTATGCACCAAATGCCTTATGATCAGTAACGGTGCACAGAGCGCCGTTCCATCCGTAACTATTCATCTAATGCTTCTCGGACAGTTATTGTGCAGAGAGCATCTGCTCATTAGGAGGATTTTTGGAATCCACCCTGTGGACAGATTCTGAGAGCCCACCTTATTCTGAGGAACAGGGAAAGACTCTAATGTCCAGCCAAACTCGGTCTGGGTAGCGTGGCAGAGTAGCAAGGCTTAGATGTAGGAGGGTGTGAGAGTGGTCAAGTGTTCAGTTAACCACACACAGACCATTTGTAATTCCAGTTATGCAAAATGTATGTAAAAAACAGTTATTTATTAGGCCTTAAGAAACACTTATAAATGAAAAGCACAAGCAAGTAAAACAACTAAAAATAAACTATTCGCCTATGTACACCCACCTTGGGGTGCTTTGTCTAAAGAGCACTAGTTAGATCAGCTGATGGGACACTGTAATATATTAAAACAAGGGTAACTAATAAACCAGTTAGAAATCAGGTCATTAAAAGGGCAGAAAAACCCAATTATGCTGCATTATAAAAATAAGGCCTTGTACTTAAAAAGCACTTCTCTTGCTAATGGAGATGCAACCTACTGCCCTAAAAGTCTCAGGTCCCAAAGTTAACCATTTGCAGGGAGCTAGGAGTCCTTTAAGGAGGGTAAACAAGTGTTGGCAAAGCCAACAAGTAGGCAAGCATGTCGCACATAGTGAAGAAAAAAAACAAAAGGCCTTGTTACGAGTTGGAGGATAAGTGGAACAAGTGGCGGTAACAGAATTACTGACACTTTTACCACTCTGCCAAATTAAGGGAAACAGGAAATCAGCGCTATTCCGCTGGCAGAATTATTTGGTATGAAAGAGTTGGGGTTGTTCTTTTAATAAAAGAACACAAGTCATGCATAATTCAAAGGTGAAAGAGAACCCTCAGGAATCTGCAATGGTTGGGGGTGGGGGTGGCCAACGGGAGAGGTACTGAAGACTTAGACCTCAGCAAGGAGGATAGCACAGGGGCAACGTGCTGGTCTTGGAAGCAAGACCAGGCAGAGCAACAGAGGTTTGAATCCTGGATCCGCTTAGAAACTGAACTCAGGTATGGTATTAGGCACATTATAAAAAGACAGTTACAAATGGTGCCGGGAGTGAGGAGGTCAGTCCTGTAACTGGAGGTTGCTTCTTTCGGTGCACGGTGACCATAAATGCCTGGAAGATCAACAGTCGAAAGTCCAGCAAACATATCAATGGACCTTAAGCAAGCTACTTAAGCCAGTGCTATGGTGAGCCTTGGAACGCAAGGACATCACATTAGGAGAGTTCACACCACCCGAGGTCGAGGTGTTGCATCTGTTTAACAGCTCACAGTACGGGTTATTGCTAGGGGCAAAACGCGTGCCCACTTGTTTCTGTGATACAGGTTCTATAGCCCTGAGAAGGGTTATAGGATGTTGATGTGCTCTTTGTGACCCTTTGAGCTTTACGCACCCTGTTTCTCCTCTGTTTCCCTCTGAGATCACTCTTCCTTCCCTCCCTTTTCATCACTGTGACACTTTGATGTTAATCCTATTCTCTGCATTGAGACTTCCCGAATATTATGATCTGTGCAACTCTTGAATCTCGTATTGAGACTGGACGGGTACATCTCCACATGTTCAGAGTCTGGATATCTATTTGAGGAAAACACTTGTTCAGCTCCCTGTTAACAAGGATCAGTGTCCACTTGGGATTTGACTGACGCATGGCATACCCCCAAAACCAGCTTTCAACAATTTAATAAATGCAAAATTGATGTAACGCTGCCTAATTAAAGTGTCTTTAACCTTCTGCTAATTTGATAATTTGATTAAACAATTCATTCAACAGATGATCCAATAAAGAACAGGAAAAGAAGAAAAGAAAATTCTGCAACAAATTCTGAACCAATACCAGACAAAGGGCCGTCAGAAGAAGACAGAGTGAAGGTGTTTGACAGTCCTGAGAGCGAGGCGCGCTACAATCACCCAACATGGGAACCTGTCGCTCACCGACTAGGAGAAGTTCCAACTTCAACATGTGAAAGTGCTTTCGGTACTTTAGTCCATTTGGATACCTATGCAGAAACTCCCAATATGCCTAGACTGGAGCAATATGATGACCGTGAGATTAATACGAGTCATGCAGAAGTGCAAGGTCAAGAACTATATGCATGCCTTATGTGTGATAAAAATTTCACTAAGAAAGAAACTCTTTTTAGACACAGGAGAATACACATGGGAGTGCGGCCATATCAGTGCACTGACTGCGGCAAAAGTTTCATTAGAAATGACAATCTTATAGTGCACATGAGGACACACACGGGAGAAAGACCATATCATTGTAATACATGTCCAAAAAGCTTCAGCCAGAAGGGGATTCTTAGCCGACACGTACTGACACACATTGGAGAAAGACCGTATCATTGCAAGACCTGCGCAAAGAGCTTCAGCCAGAAGGGGATTCTCAGCCGACACGCACTGACACACATTGGAGAAAGACCGTATCATTGTAGTACCTGTGCAAGAAGCTTCAGTCAGAAGGGGATCCTCAGCCAACACAAGTTGACACACATTGGAGAAAGACCGTATAAATGCACTGAATGTGAGAAGAGCTTCACACGGAAAGGGAATCTTCTCACACACCAGAAGAGGCATTCCTGAAACAGATTTTCATCGCAGGAGTAATCCTTCTACATACATTATTTTTCAGATAGCCTCTCGTACTAGCAATTTTCTCACAAGAATGAAATGCAGTTAATAGCCTCATCAGTGAACTTCAGTTGAGCTTTATGTTGAATTTCAAAGTCAGGTTATGGAAAAGTGTCTCCTGTTTGTGGATAATTTAAACTTTAGTCGGGGAACAGATTCAAGTAATACCATTTTCAAATGAATACTGTTATCATTGACTCTAGACGCACACAAAATCTTTATCCGGGGGCAGAATACAACATTAAACAACATTAACAAACTAGCAGAGGACGTTCTATTGTATCATATTGTATTGTAGTTGTCATTGATATAGTACCTTTTTCAATTTCTATATCCTCAACACACTTGTGGTGGGAACGCCCTCGGGGACTGAAGCCCAGCTATTGGAACATTCTCAGAAAAGTCTTAGAATGCGTGTGTGCATTTGGCCAAGATTAGGAATTAGGTGGGCTGGATAGTCTCCAGTAAGCAACCCAAGAGGTCAGGCACGTGCATGGGTGCTGAGGGAGGTCATGAGAGTGCGCTAGTGCAGGAGACTCATTATGTGCCCAGATACACCGATTTTTTAGTGGCTTGTCACTGTTTTCTAATGGCAGAGGTTTTGAGGCAAGTGAGGTGTAAGGAGGCGAAGACTTAAGTTTCCAGCTAGAACAAATTTGTTGTAATCGTAGCTGCATTCTAATGTGTTTGGATGGATAGCTGTGCCTGCCGCAGATGTCCACCGAAGTGGTGGTTATACGTACCTTAGGCTCAGATGGAGCTTAACTTTGATCTCGCTGGTTGTTGAGAACGTCTGTGTGAAAAGAGAACGTATCCTCCTAGGCTCTTCTAGGCACTATGGACAGGGTACCCTCAAAGTACGCATTAGACCAGGTACATTCATACATTTTCTAGGCGTGACAGACGTGCGACCATAAGATCTTGGGATCATAGGATTATGTAAAACCCAATATACAGGCGACCCTTATAGTCTTGCTATATATCTTCTAGGTTCTATAATGGGCTCCCAGCAGGCATCTTCTACGCACTGAGCTGGAAGCAGGAAGCAGAAACTGCTGCAACCCTGGGAAGGTGTGTCTGGGGCGCTTGGGGGCCTGTCAGCATCAGCAGCAGCAGAGACCAGGCCCTGATAGAGACACGCTGGGGCACGGGGGGGGGGGGGCGTGCTGCAGGATTTCAGTTACCCGTGCAGGCTGCCTGGGCCAGAGAGGACCTCTAGCTTGCAGCCCCCCAAGGAAGGATCCGGGCACCGGAAGGAAACACTGGCTGCTGACTCAGGCCCTGAGCCCCTTTGCACTTTGGCCCGTGAAGCAGATAGGCTGACAGTGATATGCGCTGTTGGCAAATAGCACCTAGGAGAGCTTAGAACTGCCCTGGCATGTAGCAATCATCACCCACTGGGCATAAGCTTGGAGCACTCGCAGCGCTATCTCCAAATAAAACGCACTCTGACGAGCTCCACGCCGAAAAGCACACCTGCCCTAATGGACAGAGGGCCTGTTTATCCCGTCAATAAATGTTGCAGCTAAAGAACATGTCTGTCCTGCTATGTGTCCAAAATATGGAACGCTTCACGAATTTGCGTGTCATCCTTGCGCAGGGGCCATGCTAATCTTCTCTGTATCGTTCCAATTTTAGTATATGTGCTGCCGAAGCGAGCACAGACTGAAGGTTGACCCAGCCCATACATAAACCCCCCCAGATCTATGATCTCTGGACATAGGGTGGCATACAATGGGCATTTCTTGAGACAGAAAGCGCTTGCTTTTGGGGGAATGATATGAAACGGAGGCAGAGAGCAATGGTCCGCGCTTATTCACTGCTGCGCTGGTCCGAGAGGTGAGTTTTTGTTATTTTTGGAATGCTTGCCGGAGCAATGTAGTTGCAAAGGCTCATGGTGCAGTTTGTATGCAAAGTGATTGATCCCAGCACAATGCCTGGGTGCATTACAGTAGTCCCACAAGCCAGAGGAAACACAGAGGGCCTGCCTGTCAGGGGGCTTTGTTTGGGGGCCCATGGGCTGTTCCAAGAGAAGGCAAGAGGAGGCAGCTGGCCGGCATGTCAGTCCCCCCCCCCGCCCCCAGGGGGCGCAGGATGGCCCCCTGCTTGCATTCAGAGGCTGACTTAAAATGTTCCTTTGGCGGGGCTGGCTTCAGTGCCCTTGGCTTTTAAGTCACCGTGGGTCTGGTTCCCTTTGGCAGGTCCAGGTTCTCCCTTACAACAGCTATGGGCCGGGGGTTAGCTGCATTATCAACAGCGTCAGGGTGTGAGACGCGTGGGCTAGAAAATCAGGTCCAGCAGCGCTTGCAGGCGCACCTACCTCAGAAAGGCCCCTGGAAGGACTGCGCGGAGGAGGAGGAGGAGGTGAGACACAAGAGGGCCAGTATGAGGCGTCTGACTACGTACGGATCAGAAGATTGTAGGGTCGACTCCTATCTGGCTCGGGTTCATTCCTTGCTTTTTGGGTCCTGCTGTTACATTTAAATCCCTAAGAGCATCTGTGCCTGCAAAGGTGCTTTAATTTTATGGGCGGGCCGTCGGTATAAGAAAGAAAGACTGGCCAAAGTCCATCCTAATACATCAGCAGCAGGGGCCCATCCCGAAAATGCCCCAGGCCCCGCGCTGCACAACGTGCGGCACGATGGAGGGCCTGGGAGGTTAGGCGCAGGGTGGGGGATCCTCCCAACAGGCGGGAAAACAGAAGGGAGGGGCGGCCAGAGCGGCGCCCCCACCCGCCGAGCAACCAAACGGAGACACAAGGAAGGCAGAGCAAGGTGTGAAAGTAACAGGTGGGTGGGGGGACAGGAAGGGACTCCGGCGGCCCAAAAAATCACCACAACAAAAGGTGGAGGGGGTATAAATACCCCAGAGAAGAAGGAGCAAAACACAACCAGGTAGGAGCTCACCTCGCTCGGGTAAGCTCCCAGCCCCTGGTTAAAAGCGGAAAAAGGTTTCGTTTTCGTTTCGTTGCTTCGTTTTACGCTTCGGTCACTTTCGCCTCTGCGGGCTTAAGCGACGAAGTTTCGTTTCCCCTCGCTCGCGTTTCGCCTCTTACGGGCTTGACTGGCAAGGGGAGCGCCGGAGGAACGGAGGAGAAGGAAGGACGCAGCTGTTCGTGAGGGCGTCGCGGAAGCATCGGAAAGCCAGCGGTGAAGAGTCGGGGCCCGCGGTGGAAGCGGGTGAAGCCGGGCGCTGGAAAGGAGATTCCAGGAAGAAAAGGCACAGCTCGTTGAGGAGGCGTGACGGAAGATCGGCGCATGGCTTGGCCTCGGCGGGCTTAGTCGGTCCAACAGCAAGGAAATACGGGCACCGGCGCCAGTTCCGAAGAGGCAGTGCCTACGGAGGAAGCAGGAAACAACGCGAGAAAAGACGGGCAGACGCGGCGCTCGGGAGGAGAACCAGGACAGCTCACGGCAGCAGGAGGAGCGGCACGGAAGCGACGGGAGCCCTTAAAGCGACAGTGCACCCTGGGCAAGCCTGCCCCTTAAAGCAACAGTACACCCTGCTCAAGCAAGGTTAAAACACGAAAGAAGGGCGGGGATTCGCACGGCCAGGTGGCACAGGGAGCAAGGGCGCGAGCAAACGACCCGGCAGAGCCTGAGAGCACGGGTTCAAGACCGGACAAGACCAAGATCAGGATCAATCTCCGAACCAGGAAAAAAAGCAGGGGGCAAAACACCCCCCAAAGGTGGTGGAATAAGAATTAAACATTTTTACCAGAGGCAAGAAAAAAAGAGGAATGGAGGAAAAATTAAGAAGAGCGCAGGAGTTCAGCGCATGGGCCAAAAAGGCAGAAAAGGACTACGGGGCCAAATGGGTCCTGGAGGTGATGCAGAAAGAGGAAAGGGCTAGGGCAATGTCGCCCCTGCTGCTGGAGGATTCCACGGACAGCGAGGAGATAGAGGAGTTACCCCAAGGCCAAAAGAGGTCAAGAGGAACAGGGGAAGAGCCGCAGGAACCGGAGAGGCCTAAGAAGAAACAGAAAAACAAAGGTATCGTAAAATTGAGCAAAAGCATTAACAAAATGATAAAAGTATTAAATGCAAATGTAGAATGCATGAAGGCCCAGGGTAAATCGCCCAGAGCAAAAAGGGGTAAAGATGAAGGGCAGGACGGCATGGGATCAGAATGGGAGGAAAGTAGTGAGGACGAAGAGAGAGACCACTTGCGAGCCTGGGTAAAGAAAAAAGGGGTAATAGGAAGAGGAAGGGGTACAGAGGACAAGACAGGTGGGGGTAAGGGGACAGGGGGGCAGGGGCCAGCGGACAACGGGGCAAGCCCTCCTACAACGGAGCTACCCCAAAGCCCAAACATTGCAGCAGAGCCTACCACAGAATTAGTCAATGAACCGGCCAAGAACATGACAAAATATGGGAGACCCACGATAGGTAAGGACGCACAGGGGCGTTCCCTGAAAGCCCAAGCATGGCACATTAGCGACAAAATTAAGGAGAAAATATGGAGAAAGGAATTAATAGACATATTCACATTGCTAGACGTACAGAAAAGGGGTCACGACGTAGCAAAAGAGGACATGAAGGAGGATGAAAAAGGGTTATTGAAAAGGTCAGCAGTAGCCAGAAATTTTGACAACTGGACAGCAGCATTTCAGATAATGTCATCCATCATTTTACAGAAGTTTCCCGAAGACGGCCCATCGCTGGTCACCTACCAGCAGAGCGTGCTAAAGGTGTACAAAGCATTTGGGGGGGATGCATGGAAAGAGTATGATCATGAGTTTAGGAAAGAGATGGACTGCTTCCCAGATATTGGGTGGGACGAGGAGAATTACAACCTATATATTTTCAATGTATTGAAAGAGAAGTGGGACAGCAGGGACCAACCTAATACGCCTAGCTACTACAGGAGGCAATATGGTTATAACGATTACAGGAGAGATTACAGATACAGCAGCAGGAGGTTCGAAGGTAGCCGCGACAGGGCAAGCGAGCAGAACTTTCGGAGCAGGCAATACGAGGCACAAAGAAGCTGGCAGAGCAGCTTACCACCAACAGCGCAAGGGGGTGGCAGGGGAGAAAATGGGGGTCCAAGAACACAGCCAGGCCAATGCAGGAATTTCGAAAAAGGAGTGTTATGCAGCTGGGGGAAGAAGTGCAGATTTAGTCACAAATGCGAGAATTGTGGGGGGGAGCATGCGACCAACAAATGCACAAGGTCCACATACAATAAATACAGGGGGCCAGAAAAGCGAAACTAGGAGGGTAAGCGAGAAAGGGGCCACTCCAGTAAAACTGGAAGCAATGGAGAGATGGCTACAGGTATTTCCAGATCAAGAAGTGGCAGAGACAATCAGGCAAGGGTTCCAGGAGGGTTTTGAGATCCCTTTCGAAGGACACGGGTCTATAAACACACCGAAAAATCTGAGATCAGCGCTAGAAAACAAAGAGTTGGTGACCAATAAAATCAGCAAAGAAATCGAGCTAGGAAGAATAAGAGGCCCTTACAGCTCCCCCCCGTTCAGAGAGTACATATGTTCTCCACTAGGGCTGGTTCCCAAAAAAGAGGCAGGCGAGTTTAGATTGATCCACCATCTATCATACCCAACAGGGACCTCAGTTAATGACAGGATCAACAAGGAGGCAGTATCAGTAAGCTACTCAGACTTTATGGAAGCCGTACACCTAGTAAAAAAAGCAGGAAAGGGGGCATGGATGGCCAAAGCGGACATAAAATCAGCATTCCGGCTCCTACCAGTGAGAGAAGAGTCCCAGAGGTGGCTATGTATGCAGTGGGAGGGAAAATACTTTGTGGACAGGTGCCTCCCAATGGGCTGCGCCATCTCATGTGCTTATTTTGAAAAAGTAAGCTCATTCTTGCAGTGGGCACTCACAAAGGAGGACGAGGGGGCGCAAGTAGTTCATTACCTAGACGATTTCCTATTTGTGGGACCACATGGCTCAAAACAGTGCCAGAATACACTACAGAAATTCATAGCACTAGCTAAGGAGTGGGGTTTCCCATTGGCAGAGGAGAAAACCACAGGCCCAACACAAACAATACAATTCCTAGGCATCGAGATAGACTCACGAAGGGGGGAATGCAGGATCCCAAAAGAAAAAGTAGCAGACCTACTGAGCAAAATCAAGGGCCTAGGAGGGAAAAGCAAGGCCACCGTGAAGGAGCTACAATCAATGGCAGGAAAACTGAACTTCGCAGGAAGAATCATACCACAAGGAAAAATATTCCAGAGAAGGTTAGAGCTGAGAACAAGGGGAGCCAGAGAAGGACACCATAGGGTGAGAATTGGGGAAGGTATAAAAAGAGACATGGAGGTATGGGCAGAATTCTTAAAAACGTTCAACGGCGCAGTAATCTGGCGCACACCTATGAACGAAGAAAACGAAAGAGTGCTATTCACAGATGCAGCCGGGGGGTTTGGTTTCGGCGCAATTCTAGGGGTGGAATGGTGTGCCGAAGAATGGCCAGAAAGTTGGCAAAGAGCAGAATGGACTGCCAATATTACACTGTTGGAAATATTCCCAATATGGGTAGCACTATGCGCATGGGAAAAAAAGTTGAGATGCAAAGACTTAAAAGTGTGGTCAGACAACATGGCGGTGGTGCATGTCATAAACAACGGGAGCGCCTCTTGCCCACTAGTGCTGGAAATAATGAGGGTTATAACACTAAATTGCCTTAAAAATAATGTTAACATAAAGGCAAGGCATATCACAGGTGAAGATAACACGGTCGCTGACGCCTTATCTCGCTTTCAGTGGGACAGGTTCAGAGAACTGCGGCCGGACGCAAGAAAGGAAAGAACGCCCACGCCAAGGAAGGCATGGGTACCTCTGGAAGAATGGGAGGAAACACGGTCAACTACAAGGTTGACTCGGAAGAGGAACCACAGGAACAGACGGTAGAGAAATTGGCCAGGAACGCCATAACATACAGAACCGGTGAGCAATATAAAAAGCATGTAAAGTATGTGTTAGAATCAACAGGAGCTAAAGCAATCGAGGGCATCACAGTGGCAATGTTATGTGATTTTGTGGGTAGCGCTTTTTCGCAAGGAAAGAGGAAAAGTTGGGCGGCAGCACACCTAGCGGCGATAGCTTACACAGCGAAAGTGGCCGGGATAGCGGACCCAACAACCAATTCAAGATTAAGATACGCAATGAAAGGGTGGGCAAAATTAGAGGGAAAGACACCCGACAACAGGAGGCCTCTGAACTTTGAAAAAATGATAATACTGCTAAAATTATTGCACAGCACATGCAACAACAGCTATGAGGTCAAATTGTTTAGGGCAGCATTTGTTTTGGCATATTACGGGGCGCTAAGGGTCGGGGAGTTAGTAGCACGGAGCACAACAGCGGAAGACGGCTTAGCAAAAACAGACATATGCATAAGGGCAGAAGGAATGGCAATATTCTTAAGAAAATCCAAGACAGACCAGGTGGGGAGAGGGCGAACAATAGAGCTAAACTGTATTAAAGAAAGGGAACACTGCCCAAGGTGCATCACATATCAATTCCTCTCAGTCCGTCCAGACGTAGGGGGCCAGCTATTGATACATAGGGACGGCAAGCCCCTAAGCAGGTATCAATTCCAGGCGGTACTGAAGAAAACTATAGCCAGGGCAGGATGGGACAAGGCAGAATTCGGCACCCACTCCTTCAGAATAGGTGCAGCCACATCTGCATGGGCAGGCGGCTTGGGGGCAGAGGGAGTGAAGGGAATCGGGGGTTGGAAATCGCAATGTTTCAAGAGGTATGTGCGAGTGAACATGGTATGATTCATCTTCCATTCCCCACGCAGACACAACACCCTACAAATCGGCATGGATAGTCGGCCATTCATTCGTGACGAGAGCAGGCAGATGGATCGAGGATTACAGAGGGACATTGCATTTCAAAAAGACAATCACTTCATGGTGGGGCCTCCCAGGGATGCATTGGGAGGACATCCACGACAGGCTGTCAGACCTGATTGGGTTCAGGGACCCACCCGAGTACTTAGTCATCCACCTCGGGGGGAACGATTTAGTCAGCACAAACCGAGGCGTGTTAATGCACGACATATGCGAATCGTTAAGGGCAATAGCACACTGCTGGGGAAAAACGAAAATATTCATGTCAGAAATCATAACTCGCAGAATCTGGCACGGGGCGCGCAGGAGGCAGGCCATTGAGACAGCACATAAAAAGCTGAACAAAGGGGTAGAGAAGTACTGCAAGAGCACAGGACTCCAATACATTAAACACGGGCTATCACAGAACGACCCCGACTGGTTCCACCAGGACGGCGTACACTTGTCAAACAAAGGCTGGGGTAGATTCACAGACAACATTTTCCAGGCATTAGCGGCACAGGGCTGCAATTAAGGGGGCGGTAGGTTCACTGTTTTGGGGGGACCTGAGCGGTCTAGGCTACCAACCCCTCAGGTGTGGCGGCACGTGTCCAGGAAAGGATGCCACAGGACATCGGAAGGGAGGCCAAAGGAAGGGGGGCATCCCAACCCCTGGACACGAGGGGCCCAAAAAGTGGTATTTTACTGTACAGCAGCCATAACCAGTTTACAGTGCCACCATTTGTATATAATAAAAGGCCTACGGCCACTTTTTATTTTCCACAAAACAGAGCGGTTGTGTATTCATTCAGGGGGCAGGGTTCACCACAACAGAGGAAATAGCAGGGGGGAACCCACACTACTCAGCCTATGCCCCAGGCCCCGCGCTGCACAACGTGCGGCACGATGGAGGGCCTGGGAGGTTAGGCGCAGGGTGGGGGATCCTCCCAACAGGCGGGAAAACAGAAGGGAGGGGCGGCCAGAGCGGCGCCCCCACCCGCCGAGCAACCAAACGGAGACACAAGGAAGGCAGAGCAAGGTGTGAAAGTAACAGGGGGGTGGGGGGACAGGAAGGGACTCCGGCGGCCCAAAAAATCACCACAACAAAAGGTGGAGGGGGTATAAATACCCCAGAGAAGAAGGAGCAAAACACAACCAGGTAGGAGCTCACCTCGCTCGGGTAAGCTCCCAGCCCCTGGTTAAAAGCGGAAAAAGGTTTCGTTTTCCACCCAACCCACCCTGCAAGAAAAAGAAAAAGAAGAAAACCGGAACAGGAACACCAAGTACTTCCAACGGTACACGGTATAAGAAGAAAAAGTCGTAGGCAGCGGCGGCACGTGTCCAGGAAAGGATGCCACAGGACATCGGAAGGGAGGCCAAAGGAAGGGGGGCATCCCAACCCCTGGACACGAGGGGCCCAAAAAGTGGTATTTTACTGTACAGCAGCCATAACCAGTTTACAGTGCCACCATTTGTATATAATAAAAGGCCTACGGCCACTTTTTATTTTCCACAAAACAGAGCGGTTGTGTATTCATTCAGGGGGCAGGGTTCACCACAACAGAGGAAATAGCAGGGGGGAACCCACACTACTCAGCCTATCCCAACCAGCAGCAAATGCTTTCTGTGTCTGCGCTGTAAAGGGTGGGGGTTGGCTTGTGAACCAGTTGGGAAAATGCCACGTGTCTGTAGCACAGACCCCACCTGCTAAGAAAAGGTTGCTTCTCTCCCCTGATCCGGAACAGCAAAGGCATTCTGAGGTACACTGAAAGCCAAGGGAGAGATGATGGCCAAGGCCTTGAGGTGCACGTCCCCTGCGCTGCCTGCTGCGCCGGTGGCCTGCCTGCCGCCCTTCACGCCCCTGATCGGCCAGAGACCTCTCTGGCCAGTTCTGCGGGCGGGCTTTTTCTCGACCTCAGACACTCAGGGAGACATCATCAGAAGGAACACCGGAGGAGGGCTTGGCCCTTGCTGTGTGGCCTAGCCCAGCCTGGCCCTTCTCCAACCATCGGGGGCAGCAGCCAGCAGTCAGTGGGCCTGCAGAAATGGGCTCCCAGCAGGCTCTGGCTGACTGATGATTTGAATATGCACCGCCCTCCCTCCCTCCCTCCCTCCCTCCCTCTCTCTCTCTCTCTCTCTCTCTCTCTCTCCCCCTCTCTCTCTACTAACCCTGTTTACTCCACAGTAGCACCAGCACTGAGCTGGAAGCAGGAAGCAGAAACTGCTGCAACCCTGGGAAGGTGTGTCTGGGGCGCTTGGGGGCCTGTCAGCATCAGCAGCAGCAGAGACCAGGCCCTGATAGAGACACGCTGGGGCACGGGGGGGTGGGGGGGTGCTGCGGGATTTCAGTTACCCGTGCAGGCTGCCTGGGCCAGAGAGAACCTCTAGCTTGCAGCCCCCCAAGGAAGGATCCGGGCACTGGAAGGAAACACTGGCTGCTGACTCAGGCCCTGAGCCCCTTTGCACTTTGGCCCGTGAAGCAGATAGGCTGACAGTGATATGCGCTGTTGGCAAATAGCACCTAGGAGAGCTTAGAACTGCCCTGGCATGTATCAATCATCACCCACTGGGCATAAGCTTGGAGCACTCGCAGCGCTATCTCCAAATAAAACGCACTCTGACGAGCTCCACGCCGAAAAGCACACCTGCCCTAATGGACAGAGGGCCTGTTTATCCCGTCAATAAATGTTGCAGCTAAAGAACATGTCTGTCCTGCTATGTGTCCAAAATATGGAACGCTTCACGAATTTGCGTGTCATCCTTGCGCAGGGGCCATGCTAATCTTCTCTGTATCGTTCCAATTTTAGTATATGTGCTGCCGAAGCGAGCACAGACTGAAGGTTGACCCAGCCCATACATAAACCCCCCCAGATCTATGATCTCTGGACATAGGGTGGCATACAATGGGCATTTCTTGAGACAGAAAGCGCTTGCTTTTGGGGGAATGATATGAAACGGAGGCAGAGAGCAATGGTCCGCGCTTATTCACTGCTGCGCTGGTCCGAGAGGTGAGTTTTTGTTATTTTTGGAATGCTTGCCGGAGCAATGTAGTTGCAAAGGCTCATGGTGCAGTCTGTATGCAAAGTGATTGATCCCAGCACAATGCCTGGGTGCATTACAGTAGTCCCACAAGCCAGAGGAAACACAGAGGGCCTGCCTGTCAGGGGGCTTTGTTTGGGGGCCCATGGGCTGTTCCAAGAGAAGGCAAGAGGAGGCAGCTGGCCGGCATGTCAGTCCCCCCCCGCCCCCAGGGGGCGCAGGATGGCCCCCTGCTTGCATTCAGAGGCTGACTTAAAATGTTCCTTTGGCGGGGCTGGCTTCAGTGCCCTTGGCTTTTAAGTCACCGTGGGTCTGGTTCCCTTTGGCAGGTCCAGGTTCTCCCTTACAACAGCTATGGGCCGGGGGTTAGCTGCATTATCAACAGCGTCAGGGTGTGAGACGCGTGGGCTAGAAAATCAGGTCCAGCAGCGCTTGCAGGCGCACCTACCTCAGAAAGGCCCCTGGAAGGACTGCGCGGAGGAGGAGGAGGTGGGACACAAGAGGGCCAGTATGAGGCGTCTGACTACGTACGGATCAGAAGATTGTAGGGTCGACTCCTATCTGGCTCGGGTTCATTCCTTGCTTTTTGGGTCCTGCTGTTACATTTAAATCCCTAAGAGCATCTGTGCCTGCAAAGGTGCTTTAATTTTATGGGCGGGCCGTCGGTATAAGAAAGAAAGACTGGCCAAAGTCCATCCTAATACATCAGCAGCAGGGGCCCATCCCGAAAATCCCAACCAGCAGCAAATGCTTTCTGTGTCTGCGCTGTAAAGGGTGGGGGTTGGCTTGTGAACCAGTTGGGAAAATGCCACGTGTCTGTAGCACAGACCCCACCTGCTAAGAAAAGGTTGCTTCTCTCCCCTGATCCGGAACAGCAAAGGCATTCTGAGGTACACTGAAAGCCAAGGGAGAGATGGTGGCCAAGGCCTTGAGGTGCACGTCCCCTGCGCTGCCTGCTGCGCCGGTGGCCTGCCTGCCGCCCTTCACGCCCCTGATCGGCCAGAGACCTCTCTGGCCAGTTCTGCGGGCGGGCTTTTTCTCGACCTCAGACACTCAGGGAGACATCATCAGAAGGAGCACCGGAGGAGGGCTTGGCCCTTGCTGTGTGGCCTAGCCCAGCCTGGCCCTTCTCCAACCATCGGGGGCAGCAGCCAGCAGTCAGTGGGCCTGCAGAAATGGGCTCCCAGCAGGCTCTGGCTGACTGATGATTTGAATATGCACCGCCCTCCCTCCCTCCCTCCCTCCCTCCCTCTCTCTCTCTCTCTCTCTCTCTCTCCCCCTCTCTCTCTACTAACCCTGTTTACTCCACAGTAGCACCAGCACTGAGCTGGAAGCAGGAAGCAGAAACTGCTGCAACCCTGGGAAGGTGTGTCTGGGGCGCTTGGGGGCCTGTCAGCATCAGCAGCAGCAGAGACCAGGCCCTGATAGAGACACGCTGGGGCACGGGGGGGGGGTGCTGCAGGATTTCAGTTACCCGTGCAGGCTGCCTGGGCCAGAGAGAACCTCTAGCTTGCAGCCCCCCAAGGAAGGATCCGGGCACCGGAAGGAAACACTGGCTGCTGACTCAGGCCCTGAGCCCCTTTGCACTTTGGCCCGTGAAGCAGATAGGCTGACAGTGATATGCGCTGTTGGCAAATAGCACCTAGGAGAGCTTAGAACTGCCCTGGCATGTAGCAATCATCACCCACTGGGCATAAGCTTGGAGCACTCGCAGCGCTATCTCCAAATAAAACGCACTCTGACGAGCTCCACGCCGAAAAGCACACCTGCCCTAATGGACAGAGGGCCTGTTTATCCCGTCAATAAATGTTGCAGCTAAAGAACATGTCTGTCCTGCTATGTGTCCAAAATATGGAACGCTTCACGAATTTGCGTGTCATCCTTGCGCAGGGGCCATGCTAATCTTCTCTGTATCGTTCCAATTTTAGTATATGTGCTGCCGAAGCGAGCACAGACTGAAGGTTGACCCAGCCCATACATAAACCCCCCCAGATCTATGATCTCTGGACATAGGGTGGCATACAATGGGCATTTCTTGAGACAGAAAGCGCTTGCTTTTGGGGGAATGATATGAAACGGAGCCAGAGAGCAATGGTCCGCGCTTATTCACTGCTGCGCTGGTCCGAGAGGTGAGTTTTTGTTATTTTTGGAATGCTTGCCGGAGCAATGTAGTTGCAAAGGCTCATGGTGCAGTCTGTATGCAAAGTGATTGATCCCAGCACAATGCCTGGGTGCATTACAGTAGTCCCACAAGCCAGAGGAAACACAGAGGGCCTGCCTGTCAGGGGGCTTTGTTTGGGGGCCCATGGGCTGTTCCAAGAGAAGGCAAGAGGAGGCAGCTGGCCGGCATGTCAGTCCCCCCCCCCCGCCCCCAGGGGGCGCAGGATGGCCCCCTGCTTGCATTCAGAGGCTGACTTAAAATGTTCCTTTGGCGGGGCTGGCTTCAGTGCCCTTGGCTTTTAAGTCACCGTGGGTCTGGTTCCCTTTGGCAGGTCCAGGTTCTCCCTTACAACAGCTATGGGCCGGGGGTTAGCTGCATTATCAACAGCGTCAGGGTGTGATGCGCGTGGGCTAGAAAATCAGGTCCAGCAGGGCTTGCAGGCGCACCTACCTCAGAAAGGCCCCTGGAAGGCCTGCGCGGAGGAGGAGGAGGTGGGACACAAGAGGGCCAGTATGAGGCGTCTGACTACGTACGGATCAGAAGATTGTAGGGTCGACTCCTATCTGGCTCGGGTTCATTCCTTGCTTTTTGGGTCCTGCTGTTACATTTAAATCCCTAAGAGCATCTGTGCCTGCAAAGGTGCTTTAATTTTATGGGCGGGCCGTCGGTATAAGAAAGAAAGACTGGCCAAAGTCCATCCTAATACATCAGCAGCAGGGGCCCATCCCGAAAATCCCAACCAGCAGCAAATGCTTTCTGTGTCTGCGCTGTAAAGGGTGGGGGTTGGCTTGTGAACCAGTTGGGAAAATGCCACGTGTCTGTAGCACAGACCCCACCTGCTAAGAAAAGGTTGCTTCTCTCCCCTGATCCGGAACAGCAAAGGCATTCTGAGGTACACTGAAAGCCAAGGGAGAGATGGTGGCCAAGGCCTTGAGGTGCACGTCCCCTGCGCTGCCTGCTGCGCCGGTGGCCTGCCTGCCGCCCTTCACGCCCCTGATCGGCCAGAGACCTCTCTGGCCAGTTCTGCGGGCGGGCTTTTTCTCGACCTCAGACACTCAGGGAGACATCATCAGAAGGAGCACCGGAGGAGGGCTT
Source organism: Ambystoma mexicanum (assembly GCF_040938575.1). Classification (NCBI taxonomy): domain Eukaryota; kingdom Metazoa; phylum Chordata; class Amphibia; order Caudata; family Ambystomatidae; genus Ambystoma; species Ambystoma mexicanum. The sequence goes on along the minus strand of NC_090923.1, from coordinate 19,375,004 downwards.
GGCCCTTGCTGTGTGGCCTAGCCCAGCCTGGCCCTTCTCCAACCATCGGGGGCAGCAGCCAGCAGTCAGTGGGCCTGCAGAAATGGGCTCCCAGCAGGCTCTGGCTGACTGATGATTTGAATATGCACCGCCCTCCCTCCCTCCCTCCCTCCCTCCCTCTCTCTCTCTCTCTCTCTCTCTCTCTCTCTCCCCCTCTCTCTCTACTAACCCTGTTTACTCCACAGTAGCACCAGCACTGAGCTGGAAGCAGGAAGCAGAAACTGCTGCAACCCTGGGAAGGTGTGTCTGGGGCGCTTGGGGGCCTGTCAGCATCAGCAGCAGCAGAGACCAGGCCCTGATAGAGACACGCTGGGGCACGGGGGGGGGGGTGCTGCAGGATTTCAGTTACCCGTGCAGGCTGCCTGGGCCAGAGAGAACCTCTAGCTTGCAGCCCCCCAAGGAAGGATCCGGGCACTGGAAGGAAACACTGGCTGCTGACTCAGGCCCTGAGCCCCTTTGCACTTTGGCCCGTGAAGCAGATAGGCTGACAGTGATATGCGCTGTTGGCAAATAGCACCTAGGAGAGCTTAGAACTGCCCTGGCATGTATCAATCATCACCCACTGGGCATAAGCTTGGAGCACTCGCAGCGCTATCTCCAAATAAAACGCACTCTGACGAGCTCCACGCCGAAAAGCACACCTGCCCTAATGGACAGAGGGCCTGTTTATCCCGTCAATAAATGTTGCAGCTAAAGAACATGTCTGTCCTGCTATGTGTCCAAAATATGGAACGCTTCACGAATTTGCGTGTCATCCTTGCGCAGGGGCCATGCTAATCTTCTCTGTATCGTTCCAATTTTAGTATATGTGCTGCCGAAGCGAGCACAGACTGAAGGTTGACCCAGCCCATACATAAACCCCCCCAGATCTATGATCTCTGGACATAGGGTGGCATACAATGGGCATTTCTTGAGACAGAAAGCGCTTGCTTTTGGGGGAATGATATGAAACGGAGGCAGAGAGCAATGGTCCGCGCTTATTCACTGCTGCGCTGGTCCGAGAGGTGAGTTTTTGTTATTTTTGGAATGCTTGCCGGAGCAATGTAGTTGCAAAGGCTCATGGTGCAGTCTGTATGCAAAGTGATTGATCCCAGCACAATGCCTGGGTGCATTACAGTAGTCCCACAAGCCAGAGGAAACACAGAGGGCCTGCCTGTCAGGGGGCTTTGTTTGGGGGCCCATGGGCTGTTCCAAGAGAAGGCAAGAGGAGGCAGCTGGCCGGCATGTCAGTCCCCCCCCGCCCCCAGGGGGCGCAGGATGGCCCCCTGCTTGCATTCAGAGGCTGACTTAAAATGTTCCTTTGGCGGGGCTGGCTTCAGTGCCCTTGGCTTTTAAGTCACCGTGGGTCTGGTTCCCTTTGGCAGGTCCAGGTTCTCCCTTACAACAGCTATGGGCCGGGGGTTAGCTGCATTATCAACAGCGTCAGGGTGTGAGACGCGTGGGCTAGAAAATCAGGTCCAGCAGCGCTTGCAGGCGCACCTACCTCAGAAAGGCCCCTGGAAGGACTGCGCGGAGGAGGAGGAGGTGGGACACAAGAGGGCCAGTATGAGGCGTCTGACTACGTACGGATCAGAAGATTGTAGGGTCGACTCCTATCTGACTCGGGTTCATTCCTTGCTTTTTGGGTCCTGCTGTTACATTTAAATCCCTAAGAGCATCTGTGCCTGCAAAGGTGCTTTAATTTTATGGGCGGGCCGTCGGTATAAGAAAGAAAGACTGGCCAAAGTCCATCCTAATACATCAGCAGCAGGGGCCCATCCCGAAAATCCCAACCAGCAGCAAATGCTTTCTGTGTCTGCGCTGTAAAGGGTGGGGGTTGGCTTGTGAACCAGTTGGGAAAATGCCACGTGTCTGTAGCACAGACCCCACCTGCTAAGAAAAGGTTGCTTCTCTCCCCTGATCCGGAACAGCAAAGGCATTCTGAGGTACACTGAAAGCCAAGGGAGAGATGGTGGCCAAGGCCTTGAGGTGCACGTCCCCTGCGCTGCCTGCTGCGCCGGTGGCCTGCCTGCCTGCCTGCCTGCCTGCCTGCCGCCCTTCACGCCCCTTCACGCCCCTGATTGGCCAGAGACCTCTCTGGCCAGTTCTGCGGGCGGGCTTTTTCTCGACCTCAGACACTCAGGGAGACATCATCAGAAGGAGCACCGGAGGAGGGCTTGGCCCTTGCTGTGTGGCCTAGCCCAGCCTGGCCCTTCTCCAACCATCGGGGGCAGCAGCCAGCAGTCAGTGGGCCTGCAGAAATGGGCTCCCAGCAGGCTCTGGCTGACTGATGATTTGAATATGCACCGCCCTCCCTCCCTCCCTCCCTCCCTCCCTCTCTCTCTCTCTCTCTCTCTCTCTCCCCCTCTCTCTCTACTAACCCTGTTTACTCCACAGTAGCACCAGCACTGAGCTGGAAGCAGGAAGCAGAAACTGCTGCAACCCTGGGAAGGTGTGTCTGGGGCGCTTGGGGGCCTGTCAGCATCAGCAGCAGCAGAGACCAGGCCCTGATAGAGACACGCTGGGGCACGGGGGGGGGTGCTGCAGGATTTCAGTTACCCGTGCAGGCTGCCTGGGCCAGAGAGAACCTCTAGCTTGCAGCCCCCCAAGGAAGGATCCGGGCACCGGAAGGAAACACTGGCTGCTGACTCAGGCCCTGAGCCCCTTTGCACTTTGGCCCGTGAAGCAGATAGGCTGACAGTGATATGCGCTGTTGGCAAATAGCACCTAGGAGAGCTTAGAACTGCCCTGGCATGTAGCAATCATCACCCACTGGGCATAAGCTTGGAGCACTCGCAGCGCTATCTCCAAATAAAACGCACTCTGACGAGCTCCACGCCGAAAAGCACACCTGCCCTAATGGACAGAGGGCCTGTTTATCCCGTCAATAAATGTTGCAGCTAAAGAACATGTCTGTCCTGCTATGTGTCCAAAATATGGAACGCTTCACGAATTTGCGTGTCATCCTTGCGCAGGGGCCATGCTAATCTTCTCTGTATCGTTCCAATTTTAGTATATGTGCTGCCGAAGCGAGCACAGACTGAAGGTTGACCCAGCCCATACATAAACCCCCCCAGATCTATGATCTCTGGACATAGGGTGGCATACAATGGGCATTTCTTGAGACAGAAAGCGCTTGCTTTTGGGGGAATGATATGAAACGGAGCCAGAGAGCAATGGTCCGCGCTTATTCACTGCTGCGCTGGTCCGAGAGGTGAGTTTTTGTTATTTTTGGAATGCTTGCCGGAGCAATGTAGTTGCAAAGGCTCATGGTGCAGTCTGTATGCAAAGTGATTGATCCCAGCACAATGCCTGGGTGCATTACAGTAGTCCCACAAGCCAGAGGAAACACAGAGGGCCTGCCTGTCAGGGGGCTTTGTTTGGGGGCCCATGGGCTGTTCCAAGAGAAGGCAAGAGGAGGCAGCTGGCCGGCATGTCAGTCCCCCCCCCCCGCCCCCAGGGGGCGCAGGATGGCCCCCTGCTTGCATTCAGAGGCTGACTTAAAATGTTCCTTTGGCGGGGCTGGCTTCAGTGCCCTTGGCTTTTAAGTCACCGTGGGTCTGGTTCCCTTTGGCAGGTCCAGGTTCTCCCTAACAACAGCTATGGGCCGGGGGTTAGCTGCATTATCAACAGCGTCAGGGTGTGATGCGCGTGGGCTAGAAAATCAGGTCCAGCAGGGCTTGCAGGCGCACCTACCTCAGAAAGGCCCCTGGAAGGCCTGCGCGGAGGAGGAGGAGGTGGGACACAAGAGGGCCAGTATGAGGCGTCTGACTACGTACGGATCAGAAGATTGTAGGGTCGACTCCTATCTGGCTCGGGTTCATTCCTTGCTTTTTGGGTCCTGCTGTTACATTTAAATCCCTAAGAGCATCTGTGCCTGCAAAGGTGCTTTAATTTTATGGGCGGGCCGTCGGTATAAGAAAGAAAGACTGGCCAAAGTCCATCCTAATACATCAGCAGCAGGGGCCCATCCCGAAAATCCCAACCAGCAGCAAATGCTTTCTGTGTCTGCGCTGTAAAGGGTGGGGGTTGGCTTGTGAACCAGTTGGGAAAATGCCACGTGTCTGTAGCACAGACCCCACCTGCTAAGAAAAGGTTGCTTCTCTCCCCTGATCCGGAACAGCAAAGGCATTCTGAGGTACACTGAAAGCCAAGGGAGAGATGGTGGCCAAGGCCTTGAGGTGCACGTCCCCTGCGCTGCCTGCTGCGCCGGTGGCCTGCCTGCCGCCCTTCACGCCCCTGATCGGCCAGAGACCTCTCTGGCCAGTTCTGCGGGCGGGCTTTTTCTCGACCTCAGACACTCAGGGAGACATCATCAGAAGGAGCACCGGAGGAGGGCTTGGCCCTTGCTGTGTGGCCTAGCCCAGCCTGGCCCTTCTCCAACCATCGGGGGCAGCAGCCAGCAGTCAGTGGGCCTGCAGAAATGGGCTCCCAGCAGGCTCTGGCTGACTGATGATTTGAATATGCACCGCCCTCCCTCCCTCCCTCCCTCCCTCCCTCTCTCTCTCTCTCTCTCTCTCTCTCTCTCTCCCCCTCTCTCTCTACTAACCCTGTTTACTCCACAGTAGCACCAGCACTGAGCTGGAAGCAGGAAGCAGAAACTGCTGCAACCCTGGGAAGGTGTGTCTGGGGCGCTTGGGGGCCTGTCAGCATCAGCAGCAGCAGAGACCAGGCCCTGATAGAGACACGCTGGGGCACGGGGGGGGGTGCTGCAGGATTTCAGTTACCCGTGCAGGCTGCCTGGGCCAGAGAGAACCTCTAGCTTGCAGCCCCCCAAGGAAGGATCCGGGCACCGGAAGGAAACACTGGCTGCTGACTCAGGCCCTGAGCCCCTTTGCACTTTGGCCCGTGAAGCAGATAGGCTGACAGTGATATGCGCTGTTGGCAAATAGCACCTAGGAGAGCTTAGAACTGCCCTGGCATGTAGCAATCATCATCCACTGGGCATAAGCTTGGAGCACTCGCAGCGCTATCTCCAAATAAAACGCACTCTGACGAGCTCCACGCCGAAAAGCACACCTGCCCTAATGGACAGAGGGCCTGTTTATCCCGTCAATAAATGTTGCAGCTAAAGAACATGTCTGTCCTGCTATGTGTCCAAAATATGGAACGCTTCACGAATTTGCGTGTCATCCTTGCGCAGGGGCCATGCTAATCTTCTCTGTATCGTTCCAATTTTAGTATATGTGCTGCCGAAGCGAGCACAGACTGAAGGTTGACCCAGCCCATACATAAACCCCCCCAGATCTATGATCTCTGGACATAGGGTGGCATACAATGGGCATTTCTTGAGACAGAAAGCGCTTGCTTTTGGGGGAATGATATGAAACGGAGGCAGAGAGCAATGGTCCGCGCTTATTCACTGCTGCGCTGGTCCGAGAGGTGAGTTTTTGTTATTTTTGGAATGCTTGCCGGAGCAATGTAGTTGCAAAGGCTCATGGTGCAGTCTGTATGCAAAGTGATTGATCCCAGCACAATGCCTGGGTGCATTACAGTAGTCCCACAAGCCAGAGGAAACACAGAGGGCCTGCCTGTCAGGGGGCTTTGTTTGGGGGCCCATGGGCTGTTCCAAGAGAAGGCAAGAGGAGGCAGCTGGCCGGCATGTCAGTCCCCCCCCCGCCCCCAGGGGGCGCAGGATGGCCCCCTGCTTGCATTCAGAGGCTGACTTAAAATGTTCCTTTGGCGGGGCTGGCTTCAGTGCCCTTGGCTTTTAAGTCACCGTGGGTCTGGTTCCCTTTGGCAGGTCCAGGTTCTCCCTTACAACAGCTATGGGCTTGGGGTTAGCTGCATTATCAACAGCGTCAGGGTGTGAGACGCGTGGGCTAGAAAATCAGGTCCAGCAGCGCTTGCAGGCGCACCTACCTCAGAAAGGCCCCTGGAAGGACTGCGCGGAGGAGGAGGAGGAGGTGAGACACAAGAGGGCCAGTATGAGGCGTCTGACTACGTACGGATCAGAAGATTGTAGGGTCGACTCCTAGCTGGCTCGGGTTCATTCCTTGCTTTTTGGGTCCTGCTGTTACATTTAAATCCCTAAGAGCATCTGTGCCTGCAAAGGTGCTTTAATTTTATGGGCGGGCCGTCGGTATAAGAAAGAAAGACTGGCCAAAGTCCATCCTAATACATCAGCAGCAGGGGCCCATCCCGAAAATCCCAACCAGCAGCAAATGCTTTCTGTGTCTGCGCTGTAAAGGGTGGGGGTTGGCTTGTGAACCAGTTGGGAAAATGCCACGTGTCTGTAGCACAGACCCCACCTGCTAAGAAAAGGTTGCTTCTCTCCCCTGATCCGGAACAGCAAAGGCATTCTGAGGTACACTGAAAGCCAAGGGAGAGATGGTGGCCAAGGCCTTGAGGTGCACGTCCCCTGCGCTGCCTGCTGCGCCGGTGGCCTGCCTGCCGCCCTTCACGCCCCTGATCGGCCAGAGACCTCTCTGGCCAGTTCTGCGGGCGGGCTTTTTCTCGACCTCAGACACTCAGGGAGACATCATCAGAAGGAACACCGGAGGAGGGCTTGGCCCTTGCTGTGTGGCCTAGCCCAGCCTGGCCCTTCTCCAACCATCGGGGGCAGCAGCCAGCAGTCAGTGGGCCTGCAGAAATGGGCTCCCAGCAGGCTCTGGCTGACTGATGATTTGAATATGCACCGCCCTCCCTCCCTCCCTCCCTCCCTCCCTCTCTCTCTCTCTCTCTCTCTCTCTCTCTCCCCCTCTCTCTCTACTAACCCTGTTTACTCCACAGTAGCACCAGCACTGAGCTGGAAGCAGGAAGCAGAAACTGCTGCAACCCTGGGAAGGTGTGTCTGGGGCGCTTGGGGGCCTGTCAGCATCAGCAGCAGCAGAGACCAGGCCCTGATAGAGACACGCTGGGGCACGGGGGGGGGGGGGGGGTGCTGCAGGATTTCAGTTACCCGTGCAGGCTGCCTGGGCCAGAGAGAACCTCTAGCTTGCAGCCCCCCAAGGAAGGATCCGGGCACCGGAAGGAAACACTGGCTGCTGACTCAGGCCCTGAGCCCCTTTGCACTTTGGCCCGTGAAGCAGATAGGCTGACAGTGATATGCGCTGTTGGCAAATAGCACCTAGGAGAGCTTAGAACTGCCCTGGCATGTAGCAATCATCACCCACTGGGCATAAGCTTGGAGCACTCGCAGCGCTATCTCCAAATAAAACGCACTCTGACGAGCTCCACGCCGAAAAGCACACCTGCCCTAATGGACAGAGGGCCTGTTTATCCCGTCAATAAATGTTGCAGCTAAAGAACATGTCTGTCCTGCTATGTGTCCAAAATATGGAACGCTTCACGAATTTGCGTGTCATCCTTGCGCAGGGGCCATGCTAATCTTCTCTGTATCGTTCCAATTTTAGTATATGTGCTGCCGAAGCGAGCACAGACTGAAGGTTGACCCAGCCCATACATAAACCCCCCCAGATCTATGATCTCTGGACATAGGGTGGCATACAATGGGCATTTCTTGAGACAGAAAGCGCTTGCTTTTGGGGGAATGATATGAAACGGAGCCAGAGAGCAATGGTCCGCGCTTATTCACTGCTGCGCTGGTCCGAGAGGTGAGTTTTTGTTATTTTTGGAATGCTTGCCGGAGCAATGTAGTTGCAAAGGCTCATGGTGCAGTCTGTATGCAAAGTGATTGATCCCAGCACAATGCCTGGGTGCATTACAGTAGTCCCACAAGCCAGAGGAAACACAGAGGGCCTGCCTGTCAGGGGGCTTTGTTTGGGGGCCCATGGGCTGTTCCAAGAGAAGGCAAGAGGAGGCAGCTGGCCGGCATGTCAGTCCCCCCCCCCGCCCCCAGGGGGCGCAGGATGGCCCCCTGCTTGCATTCAGAGGCTGACTTAAAATGTTCCTTTGGCGGGGCTGGCTTCAGTGCCCTTGGCTTTTAAGTCACCGTGGGTCTGGTTCCCTTTGGCAGGTCCAGGTTCTCCCTTACAACAGCTATGGGCCGGGGGTTAGCTGCATTATCAACAGCGTCAGGGTGTGATGCGCGTGGGCTAGAAAATCAGGTCCAGCAGGGCTTGCAGGCGCACCTACCTCAGAAAGGCCCCTGGAAGGCCTGCGCGGAGGAGGAGGAGGTGGGACACAAGAGGGCCAGTATGAGGCGTCTGACTACGTACGGATCAGAAGATTGTAGGGTCGACTCCTATCTGGCTCGGGTTCATTCCTTGCTTTTTGGGTCCTGCTGTTACATTTAAATCCCTAAGAGCATCTGTGCCTGCAAAGGTGCTTTAATTTTATGGGCGGGCCGTCGGTATAAGAAAGAAAGACTGGCCAAAGTCCATCCTAATACATCAGCAGCAGGGGCCCATCCCGAAAATCCCAACCAGCAGCAAATGCTTTCTGTGTCTGCGCTGTAAAGGGTGGGGGTTGGCTTGTGAACCAGTTGGGAAAATGCCACGTGTCTGTAGCACAGACCCCACCTGCTAAGAAAAGGTTGCTTCTCTCCCCTGATCCGGAACAGCAAAGGCATTCTGAGGTACACTGAAAGCCAAGGGAGAGATGGTGGCCAAGGCCTTGAGGTGCACGTCCCCTGCGCTGCCTGCTGCGCCGGTGGCCTGCCTGCCGCCCTTCACGCCCCTGATCGGCCAGAGACCTCTCTGGCCAGTTCTGCGGGCGGGCTTTTTCTCGACCTCAGACACTCAGGGAGACATCATCAGAAGGAGCACCGGAGGAGGGCTTGGCCCTTGCTGTGTGGCCTAGCCCAGCCTGGCCCTTCTCCAACCATCGGGGGCAGCAGCCAGCAGTCAGTGGGCCTGCAGAAATGGGCTCCCAGCAGGCTCTGGCTGACTGATGATTTGAATATGCACCGCCCTCCCTCCCTCCCTCCCTCCCTCTCTCTCTCTCTCTCTCTCTCTCTCCCCCTCTCTCTCTACTAACCCTGTTTACTCCACAGTAGCACCAGCACTGAGCTGGAAGCAGGAAGCAGAAACTGCTGCAACCCTGGGAAGGTGTGTCTGGGGCGCTTGGGGGCCTGTCAGCATCAGCAGCAGCAGAGACCAGGCCCTGATAGAGACACGCTGGGGCACGGGGGGGGGGGGGGGGTGCTGCAGGATTTCAGTTACCCGTGCAGGCTGCCTGGGCCAGAGAGAACCTCTAGCTTGCAGCCCCCCAAGGAAGGATCCGGGCACCGGAAGGAAACACTGGCTGCTGACTCAGGCCCTGAGCCCCTTTGCACTTTGGCCCGTGAAGCAGATAGGCTGACAGTGATATGCGCTGTTGGCAAATAGCACCTAGGAGAGCTTAGAACTGCCCTGGCATGTAGCAATCATCACCCACTGGGCATAAGCTTGGAGCACTCGCAGCGCTATCTCCAAATAAAACGCACTCTGACGAGCTCCACGCCGAAAAGCACACCTGCCCTAATGGACAGAGGGCCTGTTTATCCCGTCAATAAATGTTGCAGCTAAAGAACATGTCTGTCCTGCTATGTGTCCAAAATATGGAACGCTTCACGAATTTGCGTGTCATCCTTGCGCAGGGGCCATGCTAATCTTCTCTGTATCGTTCCAATTTTAGTATATGTGCTGCCGAAGGGAGCACAGACTGAAGGTTTACCCAGCCCATACATAAACCCCCCCAGATCTATGATCTCTGGACATAGGGTGGCATACAATGGGCATTTCTTGAGACAGAAAGCGCTTGCTTTTGGGGGAATGATATGAAACGGAGGCAGAGAGCAATGGTCCGCGCTTATTCACTGCTGCGCTGGTCCGAGAGGTGAGTTTTTGTTATTTTTGGAATGCTTGCCGGAGCAATGTAGTTGCAAAGGCTCATGGTGCAGTCTGTATGCAAAGTGATTGATCCCAGCACAATGCCTGGGTGCATTACAGTAGTCCCACAAGCCAGAGGAAACACAGAGGGCCTGCCTGTCAGGGGGCTTTGTTTGGGGGCCCATGGGCTGTTCCAAGAGACGGCAAGAGGAGGCAGCTGGCCGGCATGTCAGTCCCCCCCCCCCGCCCCCAGGGGGCGCAGGATGGCCCCCTGCTTGCATTCAGAGGCTGACTTAAAATGTTCCTTTGGCGGGGCTGGCTTCAGTGCCCTTGGCTTTTAAGTCACCGTGGGTCTGGTTCCCTTTGGCAGGTCCAGGTTCTCCCTTACAACAGCTATGGGCCGGGGGTTAGCTGCATTATCAACAGCGTCAGGGTGTGAGACGCGTGGGCTAGAAAATCAGGTCCAGCAGCGCTTGCAGGCGCACCTACCTCAGAAAGGCCCCTGGAAGGACTGCGCGGAGGAGGAGGAGGAGGTGAGACACAAGAGGGCCAGTATGAGGCGTCTGACTACGTACGGATCAGAAGATTGTAGGGTCGACTCCTATCTGGCTCGGGTTCATTCCTTGCTTTTTGGGTCCTGCTGTTACATTTAAATCCCTAAGAGCATCTGTGCCTGCAAAGGTGCTTTAATTTTATGGGCGGGCCGTCGGTATAAGAAAGAAAGACTGGCCAAAGTCCATCCTAATACATCAGCAGCAGGGGCCCATCCCGAAAATCCCAACCAGCAGCAAATGCTTTCTGTGTCTGCGCTGTAAAGGGTGGGGGTTGGCTTGTGAACCAGTTGGGAAAATGCCACGTGTCTGTAGCACAGACCCCACCTGCTAAGAAAAGGTTGCTTCTCTCCCCTGATCCGGAACAGCAAAGGCATTCTGAGGTACACTGAAAGCCAAGGGAGAGATGGTGGCCAAGGCCTTGAGGTGCACGTCCCCTGCGCTGCCTGCTGCGCCGGTGGCCTGCCTGCCGCCCTTCACGCCCCTGATCGGCCAGAGACCTCTCTGGCCAGTTCTGCGGGCGGGCTTTTTCTCGACCTCAGACACTCAGGGAGACATCATCAGAAGGAACACCGGAGGAGGGCTTGGCCCTTGCTGTGTGGCCTAGCCCAGCCTGGCCCTTCTCCAACCATCGGGGGCAGCAGCCAGCAGTCAGTGGGCCTGCAGAAATGGGCTCCCAGCAGGCTCTGGCTGACTGATGATTTGAATATGCACCGCCCTCCCTCCCTCCCTCCCTCCCTCCCTCTCTCTCTCTCTCTCTCTCTCTCTCTCTCTCTCTCCCCCTCTCTCTCTACTAACCCTGTTTACTCCACAGTAGCACCAGCACTGAGCTGGAAGCAGGAAGCAGAAACTGCTGCAACCCTGGGAAGGTGTGTCTGGGGCGCTTGGGGGCCTGTCAGCATCAGCAGCAGCAGAGACCAGGCCCTGATAGAGACACGCTGGGGCACGGGGGGGGGGGGGTGCTGCAGGATTTCAGTTACCCGTGCAGGCTGCCTGGGCCAGAGAGAACCTCTAGCTTGCAGCCCCCCAAGGAAGGATCCGGGCACCGGAAGGAAACACTGGCTGCTGACTCAGGCCCTGAGCCCCTTTGCACTTTGGCCCGTGAAGCAGATAGGCTGACAGTGATATGCGCTGTTGGCAAATAGCACCTAGGAGAGCTTAGAACTGCCCTGGCATGTAGCAATCATCACCCACTGGGCATAAGCTTGGAGCACTCGCAGCGCTATCTCCAAATAAAACGCACTCTGACGAGCTCCACGCCGAAAAGCACACCTGCCCTAATGGACAGAGGGCCTGTTTATCCCGTCAATAAATGTTGCAGCTAAAGAACATGTCTGTCCTGCTATGTGTCCAAAATATGGAACGCTTCACGAATTTGCGTGTCATCCTTGCGCAGGGGCCATGCTAATCTTCTCTGTATCGTTCCAATTTTAGTATATGTGCTGCCGAAGCGAGCACAGACTGAAGGTTGACCCAGCCCATACATAAACCCCCCCAGATCTATGATCTCTGGACATAGGGTGGCATACAATGGGCATTTCTTGAGACAGAAAGCGCTTGCTTTTGGGGGAATGATATGAAACGGAGGCAGAGAGCAATGGTCCGCGCTTATTCACTGCTGCGCTGGTCCGAGAGGTGAGTTTTTGTTATTTTTGGAATGCTTGCCGGAGCAATGTAGTTGCAAAGGCTCATGGTGCAGTCTGTATGCAAAGTGATTGATCCCAGCACAATGCCTGGGTGCATTACAGTAGTCCCACAAGCCAGAGGAAACACAGAGGGCCTGCCTGTCAGGGGGCTTTGTTTGGGGGCCCATGGGCTGTTCCAAGAGAAGGCAAGAGGAGGCAGCTGGCCGGCATGTCAGTCCCCCCCCCCGCCCCCAGGGGGCGCAGGATGGCCCCCTGCTTGCATTCAGAGGCTGACTTAAAATGTTCCTTTGGCGGGGCTGGCTTCAGTGCCCTTGGCTTTTAAGTCACCGTGGGTCTGGTTCCCTTTGGCAGGTCCAGGTTCTCCCTTACAACAGCTATGGGCCGGGGGTTAGCTGCATTATCAACAGCGTCAGGGTGTGAGACGCGTGGGCTAGAAAATCAGGTCCAGCAGCGCTTGCAGGCGCACCTACCTCAGAAAGGCCCCTGGAAGGACTGCGCGGAGGAGGAGGAGGAGGTGAGACACAAGAGGGCCAGTATGAGGCGTCTGACTACGTACGGATCAGAAGATTGTAGGGTCGACTCCTAGCTGGCTCGGGTTCATTCCTTGCTTTTTGGGTCCTGCTGTTACATTTAAATCCCTAAGAGCATCTGTGCCTGCAAAGGTGCTTTAATTTTATGGGCGGGCCGTCGGTATAAGAAAGAAAGACTGGCCAAAGTCCATCCTAATACATCAGCAGCAGGGGCCCATCCCGAAAATCCCAACCAGCAGCAAATGCTTTCTGTGTCTGCGCTGTAAAGGGTGGGGGTTGGCTTGTGAACCAGTTGGGAAAATGCCACGTGTCTGTAGCACAGACCCCACCTGGTAAGAAAAGGTTGCTTCTCTCCCCTGATCCGGAACAGCAAAGGCATTCTGAGGTACACTGAAAGCCAAGGGAGAGATGGTGGCCAAGGCCTTGAGGTGCACGTCCCCTGCGCTGCCTGCTGCGCCGGTGGCCTGCCTGCCGCCCTTCACGCCCCTGATCGGCCAGAGACCTCTCTGGCCAGTTCTGCGGGCGGGCTTTTTCTCGACCTCAGACACTCAGGGAGACATCATCAGAAGGAGCACCGGAGGAGGGCTTGGCCCTTGCTGTGTGGCCTAGCCCAGCCTGGCCCTTCTCCAACCATCGGGGGCAGCAGCCAGCAGTCAGTGGGCCTGCAGAAATGGGCTCCCAGCAGGCTCTGGCTGACTGATGATTTGAATATGCACCGCCCTCCCTCCCTCCCTCCCTCCCTCCCTCTCTCTCTCTCTCTCTCTCTCTCCCCCTCTCTCTCTACTAACCCTGTTTACTCCACAGTAGCACCAGCACTGAGCTGGAAGCAGGAAGCAGAAACTGCTGCAACCCTGGGAAGGTGTGTCTGGGGCGCTTGGGGGCCTGTCAGCATCAGCAGCAGCAGAGACCAGGCCCTGATAGAGACACGCTGGGGCACGGGGGGGGGGGGTGCTGCAGGATTTCAGTTACCCGTGCAGGCTGCCTGGGCCAGAGAGAACCTCTAGCTTGCAGCCCCCCAAGGAAGGATCCGGGCACCGGAAGGAAACACTGGCTGCTGACTCAGGCCCTGAGCCCCTTTGCACTTTGGCCCGTGAAGCAGATAGGCTGACAGTGATATGCGCTGTTGGCAAATAGCACCTAGGAGAGCTTAGAACTGCCCTGGCATGTAGCAATCATCACCCACTGGGCATAAGCTTGGAGCACTCGCAGCGCTATCTCCAAATAAAACGCACTCTGACGAGCTCCACGCCGAAAAGCACACCTGCCCTAATGGACAGAGGGCCTGTTTATCCCGTCAATAAATGTTGCAGCTAAAGAACATGTCTGTCCTGCTATGTGTCCAAAATATGGAACGCTTCACGAATTTGCGTGTCATCCTTGCGCAGGGGCCATGCTAATCTTCTCTGTATCGTTCCAATTTTAGTATATGTGCTGCCGAAGCGAGCACAGACTGAAGGTTGACCCAGCCCATACATAAACCCCCCCAGATCTATGATCTCTGGACATAGGGTGGCATACAATGGGCATTTCTTGAGACAGAAAGCGCTTGCTTTTGGGGGAATGATATGAAACGGAGGCAGAGAGCAATGGTCCGCGCTTATTCACTGCTGCGCTGGTCCGAGAGGTGAGTTTTTGTTATTTTTGGAATGCTTGCCGGAGCAATGTAGTTGCAAAGGCTCATGGTGCAGTCTGTATGCAAAGTGATTGATCCCAGCACAATGCCTGGGTGCATTACAGTAGTCCCACAAGCCAGAGGAAACACAGAGGGCCTGCCTGTCAGGGGGCTTTGTTTGGGGGCCCATGGGCTGTTCCAAGAGAAGGCAAGAGGAGGCAGCTGGCCGGCATGTCAGTCCCCCCCCCGCCCCCAGGGGGCGCAGGATGGCCCCCTGCTTGCATTCAGAGGCTGACTTAAAATGTTCCTTTGGCGGGGCTGGCTTCAGTGCCCTTGGCTTTTAAGTCACCGTGGGTCTGGTTCCCTTTGGCAGGTCCAGGTTCTCCCTTACAACAGCTATGGGCCGGGGGTTAGCTGCATTATCAACAGCGTCAGGGTGTGAGACGCGTGGGCTAGAAAATCAGGTCCAGCAGCGCTTGCAGGCGCACCTACCTCAGAAAGGCCCCTGGAAGGACTGCGCGGAGGAGGAGGAGGAGGTGAGACACAAGAGGGCCAGTATGAGGCGTCTGACTACGTACGGATCAGAAGATTGTAGGGTCGACTCCTATCTGGCTCGGGTTCATTCCTTGCTTTTTGGGTCCTGCTGTTACATTTAAATCCCTAAGAGCATCTGTGCCTGCAAAGGTGCTTTAATTTTATGGGCGGGCCGTCGGTATAAGAAAGAAAGACTGGCCAAAGTCCATCCTAATACATCAGCAGCAGGGGCCCATCCCGAAAATCCCAACCAGCAGCAAATGCTTTCTGTGTCTGCGCTGTAAAGGGTGGGGGGTTGGCTTGTGAACCAGTTGGGAAAATGCCACGTGTCTGTAGCACAGACCCCACCTGCTAAGAAAAGGTTGCTTCTCTCCCCTGATCCGGAACAGCAAAGGCATTCTGAGGTACACTGAAAGCCAAGGGAGAGATGGTGGCCAAGGCCTTGAGGTGCACGTCCCCTGCGCTGCCTGCTGCGCCGGTGGCCTGCCTGCCGCCCTTCACGCCCCTTCACGCCCCTGATCGGCCAGAGACCTCTCTGGCCAGTTCTGCGGGCGGGCTTTTTCTCGACCTCAGACACTCAGGGAGACATCATCAGAAGGAGCACCGGAGGAGGGCTTGGCCCTTGCTGTGTGGCCTAGCCCAGCCTGGCCCTTCTCCAACCATCGGGGGCAGCAGCCAGCAGTCAGTGGGCCTGCAGAAATGGGCTCCCAGCAGGCTCTGGCTGACTGATGATTTGAATATGCACCGCCCTCCCTCCCTCCCTCCCTCCCTCCCTCCCTCTCTCTCTCTCTCTCTCTCTCTCTCTCTCTCTCTCCCCCTCTCTCTCTACTAACCCTGTTTACTCCACAGTACCACCAGCACTGAGCTGGAAGCAGGAAGCAGAAACTGCTGCAACCCTGGGAAGGTGTGTCTGGGGCGCTTGGGGGCCTGTCAGCATCAGCAGCAGCAGAGACCAGGCCCTGATAGAGACACGCTGGGGCACGGGGGGGGGGGGTGCTGCAGGATTTCAGTTACCCGTGCAGGCTGCCTGGGCCAGAGAGAACCTCTAGCTTGCAGCCCCCCAAGGAAGGATCCGGGCACCGGAAGGAAACACTGGCTGCTGACTCAGGCCCTGAGCCCCTTTGCACTTTGGCCCGTGAAGCAGATAGGCTGACAGTGATATGCGCTGTTGGCAAATAGCACCTAGGAGAGCTTAGAACTGCCCTGGCATGTAGCAATCATCACCCACTGGGCATAAGCTTGGAGCACTCGCAGCGCTATCTCCAAATAAAACGCACTCTGACGAGCTCCACGCCGAAAAGCACACCTGCCCTAATGGACAGAGGGCCTGTTTATCCCGTCAATAAATGTTGCAGCTAAAGAACATGTCTGTCCTGCTATGTGTCCAAAATATGGAACGCTTCACGAATTTGCGTGTCATCCTTGCGCAGGGGCCATGCTAATCTTCTCTGTATCGTTCCAATTTTAGTATATGTGCTGCCGAAGCGAGCACAGACTGAAGGTTGACCCAGCCCATACATAAACCCCCCCAGATCTATGATCTCTGGACATAGGGTGGCATACAATGGGCATTTCTTGAGACAGAAAGCGCTTGCTTTTGGGGGAATGATATGAAACGGAGGCAGAGAGCAATGGTCCGCGCTTATTCACTGCTGCGCTGGTCCGAGAGGTGAGTTTTTGTTATTTTTGGAATGCTTGCCGGAGCAATGTAGTTGCAAAGGCTCATGGTGCAGTCTGTATGCAAAGTGATTGATCCCAGCACAATGCCTGGGTGCATTACAGTAGTCCCACAAGCCAGAGGAAACACAGAGGGCCTGCCTGTCAGGGGGCTTTGTTTGGGGGCCCATGGGCTGTTCCAAGAGAAGGCAAGAGGAGGCAGCTGGCCGGCATGTCAGTCCCCCCCCCCCGCCCCCAGGGGGCGCAGGATGGCCCCCTGCTTGCATTCAGAGGCTGACTTAAAATGTTCCTTTGGCGGGGCTGGCTTCAGCGCCCTTGGCTTTTAAGTCACCGTGGGTCTGGTTCCCTTTGGCAGGTCCAGGTTCTCCCTTACAACAGCTATGGGCCGGGGGTTAGCTGCATTATCAACAGCGTCAGGGTGTGAGACGCGTGGGCTAGAAAATCAGGTCCAGCAGCGCTTGCAGGCGCACCTACCTCAGAAAGGCCCCTGGAAGGACTGCGCGGAGGAGGAGGAGGAGGTGAGACACAAGAGGGCCAGTATGAGGCGTCTGACTACGTACGGATCAGAAGATTGTAGGGTCGACTCCTATCTGGCTCGGGTTCATTCCTTGCTTTTTGGGTCCTGCTGTTACATTTAAATCCCTAAGAGCATCTGTGCCTGCAAAGGTGCTTTAATTTTATGGGCGGGCCGTCGGTATAAGAAAGAAAGACTGGCCAAAGTCCATCCTAATACATCAGCAGCAGGGGCCCATCCCGAAAATCCCAACCAGCAGCAAATGCTTTCTGTGTCTGCGCTGTAAAGGGTGGGGGTTGGCTTGTGAACCAGTTGGGAAAATGCCACGTGTCTGTAGCACAGACCCCACCTGCTAAGAAAAGGTTGCTTCTCTCCCCTGATCCGGAACAGCAAAGGCATTCTGAGGTACACTGAAAGCCAAGGGAGAGATGGTGGCCAAGGCCTTGAGGTGCACGTCCCCTGCGCTGCCTGCTGCGCCGGTGGCCTGCCTGCCGCCCTTCACGCCCCTGATCGGCCAGAGACCTCTCTGGCCAGTTCTGCGGGCGGGCTTTTTCTCGACCTCAGACACTCAGGGAGACATCATCAGAAGGAGCACCGGAGGAGGGCTTGGCCCTTGCTGTGTGGCCTAGCCCAGCCTGGCCCTTCTCCAACCATCGGGGGCAGCAGCCAGCAGTCAGTGGGCCTGCAGAAATGGGCTCCCAGCAGGCTCTGGCTGACTGATGATTTGAATATGCACCGCCCTCCCTCCCTCCCTCCCTCCCTCCCTCTCTCTCTCTCTCTCTCTCTCTCTCTCTCCCCCTCTCTCTCTACTAACCCTGTTTACTCCACAGTAGCACCAGCACTGAGCTGGAAGCAGGAAGCAGAAACTGCTGCAACCCTGGGAAGGTGTGTCTGGGGCGCTTGGGGGCCTGTCAGCATCAGCAGCAGCAGAGACCAGGCCCTGATAGAGACACGCTGGGGCACGGGGGGGGGGGGGGGTGCTGCAGGATTTCAGTTACCCGTGCAGGCTGCCTGGGCCAGAGAGAACCTCTAGCTTGCAGCCCCCCAAGGAAGGATCCGGGCACCGGAAGGAAACACTGGCTGCTGACTCAGGCCCTGAGCCCCTTTGCACTTTGGCCCGTGAAGCAGATAGGCTGACAGTGATATGCGCTGTTGGCAAATAGCACCTAGGAGAGCTTAGAACTGCCCTGGCATGTAGCAATCATCACCCACTGGGCATAAGCTTGGAGCACTCGCAGCGCTATCTCCAAATAAAACGCACTCTGACGAGCTCCACGCCGAAAAGCACACCTGCCCTAATGGACAGAGGGCCTGTTTATCCCGTCAATAAATGTTGCAGCTAAAGAACATGTCTGTCCTGCTATGTGTCCAAAATATGGAACGCTTCACGAATTTGCGTGTCATCCTTGCGCAGGGGCCATGCTAATCTTCTCTGTATCGTTCCAATTTTAGTATATGTGCTGCCGAAGCGAGCACAGACTGAAGGTTGACCCAGCCCATACATAAACCCCCCCAGATCTATGATCTCTGGACATAGGGTGGCATACAATGGGCATTTCTTGAGACAGAAAGCGCTTGCTTTTGGGGGAATGATATGAAACGGAGCCAGAGAGCAATGGTCCGCGCTTATTCACTGCTGCGCTGGTCCGAGAGGTGAGTTTTTGTTATTTTTGGAATGCTTGCCGGAGCAATGTAGTTGCAAAGGCTCATGGTGCAGTCTGTATGCAAAGTGATTGATCCCAGCACAATGCCTGGGTGCATTACAGTAGTCCCACAAGCCAGAGGAAACACAGAGGGCCTGCCTGTCAGGGGGCTTTGTTTGGGGGCCCATGGGCTGTTCCAAGAGAAGGCAAGAGGAGGCAGCTGGCCGGCATGTCAGTCCCCCCCCCCGCCCCCAGGGGGCGCAGGATGGCCCCCTGCTTGCATTCAGAGGCTGACTTAAAATGTTCCTTTGGCGGGGCTGGCTTCAGTGCCCTTGGCTTTTAAGTCACCGTGGGTCTGGTTCCCTTTGGCAGGTCCAGGTTCTCCCTTACAACAGCTATGGGCCGGGGGTTAGCTGCATTATCAACAGCGTCAGGGTGTGATGCGCGTGGGCTAGAAAATCAGGTCCAGCAGGGCTTGCAGGCGCACCTACCTCAGAAAGGCCCCTGGAAGGCCTGCGCGGAGGAGGAGGAGGTGGGACACAAGAGGGCCAGTATGAGGCGTCTGACTACGTACGGATCAGAAGATTGTAGGGTCGACTCCTATCTGGCTCGGGTTCATTCCTTGCTTTTTGGGTCCTGCTGTTACATTTAAATCCCTAAGAGCATCTGTGCCTGCAAAGGTGCTTTAATTTTATGGGCGGGCCGTCGGTATAAGAAAGAAAGACTGGCCAAAGTCCATCCTAATACATCAGCAGCAGGGGCCCATCCCGAAAATCCCAACCAGCAGCAAATGCTTTCTGTGTCTGCGCTGTAAAGGGTGGGGGTTGGCTTGTGAACCAGTTGGGAAAATGCCACGTGTCTGTAGCACAGACCCCACCTGCTAAGAAAAGGTTGCTTCTCTCCCCTGATCCGGAACAGCAAAGGCATTCTGAGGTACACTGAAAGCCAAGGGAGAGATGGTGGCCAAGGCCTTGAGGTGCACGTCCCCTGCGCTGCCTGCTGCGCCGGTGGCCTGCCTGCCGCCCTTCACGCCCCTGATCGGCCAGAGACCTCTCTGGCCAGTTCTGCGGGCGGGCTTTTTCTCGACCTCAGACACTCAGGGAGACATCATCAGAAGGAGCACCGGAGGAGGGCTTGGCCCTTGCTGTGTGGCCTAGCCCAGCCTGGCCCTTCTCCAACCATCGGGGGCAGCAGCCAGCAGTCAGTGGGCCTGCAGAAATGGGCTCCCAGCAGGCTCTGGCTGACTGATGATTTGAATATGCACCGCCCTCCCTCCCTCCCTCCCTCCCTCTCTCTCTCTCTCTCTCTCTCTCTCCCCCTCTCTCTCTACTAACCCTGTTTACTCCACAGTAGCACCAGCACTGAGCTGGAAGCAGGAAGCAGAAACTGCTGCAACCCTGGGAAGGTGTGTCTGGGGCGCTTGGGGGCCTGTCAGCATCAGCAGCAGCAGAGACCAGGCCCTGATAGAGACACGCTGGGGCACGGGGGGGGGGGGGGGTGCTGCAGGATTTCAGTTACCCGTGCAGGCTGCCTGGGCCAGAGAGAACCTCTAGCTTGCAGCCCCCCAAGGAAGGATCCGGGCACCGGAAGGAAACACTGGCTGCTGACTCAGGCCCTGAGCCCCTTTGCACTTTGGCCCGTGAAGCAGATAGGCTGACAGTGATATGCGCTGTTGGCAAATAGCACCTAGGAGAGCTTAGAACTGCCCTGGCATGTAGCAATCATCACCCACTGGGCATAAGCTTGGAGCACTCGCAGCGCTATCTCCAAATAAAACGCACTCTGACGAGCTCCACGCCGAAAAGCACACCTGTCCTAATGGACAGAGGGCCTGTTTATCCCGTCAATAAATGTTGCAGCTAAAGAACATGTCTGTCCTGCTATGTGTCCAAAATATGGAACGCTTCACGAATTTGCGTGTCATCCTTGCGCAGGGGCCATGCTAATCTTCTCTGTATCGTTCCAATTTTAGTATATGTGCTGCCGAAGGGAGCACAGACTGAAGGTTTACCCAGCCCATACATAAACCCCCCCAGATCTATGATCTCTGGACATAGGGTGGCATACAATGGGCATTTCTTGAGACAGAAAGCGCTTGCTTTTGGGGGAATGATATGAAACGGAGGCAGAGAGCAATGGTCCGCGCTTATTCACTGCTGCGCTGGTCCGAGAGGTGAGTTTTTGTTATTTTTGGAATGCTTGCCGGAGCAATGTAGTTGCAAAGGCTCATGGTGCAGTCTGTATGCAAAGTGATTGATCCCAGCACAATGCCTGGGTGCATTACAGTAGTCCCACAAGCCAGAGGAAACACAGAGGGCCTGCCTGTCAGGGGGCTTTGTTTGGGGGCCCATGGGCTGTTCCAAGAGACGGCAAGAGGAGGCAGCTGGCCGGCATGTCAGTCCCCCCCCCCCGCCCCCAGGGGGCGCAGGATGGCCCCCTGCTTGCATTCAGAGGCTGACTTAAAATGTTCCTTTGGCGGGGCTGGCTTCAGTGCCCTTGGCTTTTAAGTCACCGTGGGTCTGGTTCCCTTTGGCAGGTCCAGGTTCTCCCTTACAACAGCTATGGGCCGGGGGTTAGCTGCATTATCAACAGCGTCAGGGTGTGAGACGCGTGGGCTAGAAAATCAGGTCCAGCAGGGCTTGCAGGCGCACCTACCTCAGAAAGGCCCCTGGAAGGACTGCGCGGAGGAGGAGGAGGAGGTGAGACACAAGAGGGCCAGTATGAGGCGTCTGACTACGTACGGATCAGAAGATTGTAGGGTCGACTCCTATCTGGCTCGGGTTCATTCCTTGCTTTTTGGGTCCTGCTGTTACATTTAAATCCCTAAGAGCATCTGTGCCTGCAAAGGTGCTTTAATTTTATGGGCGGGCCGTCGGTATAAGAAAGAAAGACTGGCCAAAGTCCATCCTAATACATCAGCAGCAGGGGCCCATCCCGAAAATCCCAACCAGCAGCAAATGCTTTCTGTGTCTGCGCTGTAAAGGGTGGGGGTTGGCTTGTGAACCAGTTGGGAAAATGCCACGTGTCTGTAGCACAGACCCCACCTGCTAAGAAAAGGTTGCTTCTCTCCCCTGATCCGGAACAGCAAAGGCATTCTGAGGTACACTGAAAGCCAAGGGAGAGATGGTGGCCAAGGCCTTGAGGTGCACGTCCCCTGCGCTGCCTGCTGCGCCGGTGGCCTGCCTGCCCCCCTGATCGGCCAGAGACCTCTCTGGCCAGTTCTGCGGGCGGGCTTTTTCTCGACCTCAGACACTCAGGGAGACATCATCAGAAGGAACACCGGAGGAGGGCTTGGCCCTTGCTGTGTGGCCTAGCCCAGCCTGGCCCTTCTCCAACCATCGGGGGCAGCAGCCAGCAGTCAGTGGGCCTGCAGAAATGGGCTCCCAGCAGGCTCTGGCTGACTGATGATTTGAATATGCACCGCCCTCCCTCCCTCCCTCCCTCCCTCCCTCTCTCTCTCTCTCTCTCTCTCTCTCTCTCTCTCTCCCCCTCTCTCTCTACTAACCCTGTTTACTCCACAGTAGCACCAGCACTGAGCTGGAAGCAGGAAGCAGAAACTGCTGCAACCCTGGGAAGGTGTGTCTGGGGCGCTTGGGGGCCTGTCAGCATCAGCAGCAGCAGAGACCAGGCCCTGATAGAGACACGCTGGGGCACGGGGGGGGGGGGGTGCTGCAGGATTTCAGTTACCCGTGCAGGCTGCCTGGGCCAGAGAGAACCTCTAGCTTGCAGCCCCCCAAGGAAGGATCCGGGCACCGGAAGGAAACACTGGCTGCTGACTCAGGCCCTGAGCCCCTTTGCACTTTGGCCCGTGAAGCAGATAGGCTGACAGTGATATGCGCTGTTGGCAAATAGCACCTAGGAGAGCTTAGAACTGCCCTGGCATGTAGCAATCATCACCCACTGGGCATAAGCTTGGAGCACTCGCAGCGCTATCTCCAAATAAAACGCACTCTGACGAGCTCCACGCCGAAAAGCACACCTGCCCTAATGGACAGAGGGCCTGTTTATCCCGTCAATAAATGTTGCAGCTAAAGAACATGTCTGTCCTGCTATGTGTCCAAAATATGGAACGCTTCACGAATTTGCGTGTCATCCTTGCGCAGGGGCCATGCTAATCTTCTCTGTATCGTTCCAATTTTAGTATATGTGCTGCCGAAGCGAGCACAGACTGAAGGTTGACCCAGCCCATACATAAACCCCCCCAGATCTATGATCTCTGGACATAGGGTGGCATACAATGGGCATTTCTTGAGACAGAAAGCGCTTGCTTTTGGGGGAATGATATGAAACGGAGGCAGAGAGCAATGGTCCGCGCTTATTCACTGCTGCGCTGGTCCGAGAGGTGAGTTTTTGTTATTTTTGGAATGCTTGCCGGAGCAATGTAGTTGCAAAGGCTCATGGTGCAGTCTGTATGCAAAGTGATTGATCCCAGCACAATGCCTGGGTGCATTACAGTAGTCCCACAAGCCAGAGGAAACACAGAGGGCCTGCCTGTCAGGGGGCTTTGTTTGGGGGCCCATGGGCTGTTCCAAGAGAAGGCAAGAGGAGGCAGCTGGCCGGCATGTCAGTCCCCCCCCCGCCCCCAGGGGGCGCAGGATGGCCCCCTGCTTGCATTCAGAGGCTGACTTAAAATGTTCCTTTGGCGGGGCTGGCTTCAGTGCCCTTGGCTTTTAAGTCACCGTGGGTCTGGTTCCCTTTGGCAGGTCCAGGTTCTCCCTTACAACAGCTATGGGCCGGGGGTTAGCTGCATTATCAACAGCGTCAGGGTGTGAGACGCGTGGGCTAGAAAATCAGGTCCAGCAGCGCTTGCAGGCGCACCTACCTCAGAAAGGCCCCTGGAAGGACTGCGCGGAGGAGGAGGAGGAGGTGAGACACAAGAGGGCCAGTATGAGGCGTCTGACTACGTACGGATCAGAAGATTGTAGGGTCGACTCCTAGCTGGCTCGGGTTCATTCCTTGCTTTTTGGGTCCTGCTGTTACATTTAAATCCCTAAGAGCATCTGTGCCTGCAAAGGTGCTTTAATTTTATGGGCGGGCCGTCGGTATAAGAAAGAAAGACTGGCCAAAGTCCATCCTAATACATCAGCAGCAGGGGCCCATCCCGAAAATCCCAACCAGCAGCAAATGCTTTCTGTGTCTGCGCTGTAAAGGGTGGGGGTTGGCTTGTGAACCAGTTGGGAAAATGCCACGTGTCTGTAGCACAGACCCCACCTGGTAAGAAAAGGTTGCTTCTCTCCCCTGATCCGGAACAGCAAAGGCATTCTGAGGTACACTGAAAGCCAAGGGA
Source organism: Ambystoma mexicanum (assembly GCF_040938575.1). NCBI lineage: Eukaryota > Metazoa > Chordata > Amphibia > Caudata > Ambystomatidae > Ambystoma > Ambystoma mexicanum. The sequence goes on along the minus strand of NC_090923.1, from coordinate 19,351,279 downwards.
GAGATGGTGGCCAAGGCCTTGAGGTGCACGTCCCCTGCGCTGCCTGCTGCGCCGGTGGCCTGCCTGCCGCCCTTCACGCCCCTGATCGGCCAGAGACCTCTCTGGCCAGTTCTGCGGGCGGGCTTTTTCTCGACCTCAGACACTCAGGGAGACATCATCAGAAGGAGCACCGGAGGAGGGCTTGGCCCTTGCTGTGTGGCCTAGCCCAGCCTGGCCCTTCTCCAACCATCGGGGGCAGCAGCCAGCAGTCAGTGGGCCTGCAGAAATGGGCTCCCAGCAGGCTCTGGCTGACTGATGATTTGAATATGCACCGCCCTCCCTCCCTCCCTCCCTCCCTCCCTCCCTCCCTCTCTCTCTCTCTCTCTCTCTCTCTCTCTCTCTCCCCCTCTCTCTCTACTAACCCTGTTTACTCCACAGTACCACCAGCACTGAGCTGGAAGCAGGAAGCAGAAACTGCTGCAACCCTGGGAAGGTGTGTCTGGGGCGCTTGGGGGCCTGTCAGCATCAGCAGCAGCAGAGACCAGGCCCTGATAGAGACACGCTGGGGCACGGGGGGGGGGGGTGCTGCAGGATTTCAGTTACCCGTGCAGGCTGCCTGGGCCAGAGAGAACCTCTAGCTTGCAGCCCCCCAAGGAAGGATCCGGGCACCGGAAGGAAACACTGGCTGCTGACTCAGGCCCTGAGCCCCTTTGCACTTTGGCCCGTGAAGCAGATAGGCTGACAGTGATATGCGCTGTTGGCAAATAGCACCTAGGAGAGCTTAGAACTGCCCTGGCATGTAGCAATCATCACCCACTGGGCATAAGCTTGGAGCACTCGCAGCGCTATCTCCAAATAAAACGCACTCTGACGAGCTCCACGCCGAAAAGCACACCTGCCCTAATGGACAGAGGGCCTGTTTATCCCGTCAATAAATGTTGCAGCTAAAGAACATGTCTGTCCTGCTATGTGTCCAAAATATGGAACGCTTCACGAATTTGCGTGTCATCCTTGCGCAGGGGCCATGCTAATCTTCTCTGTATCGTTCCAATTTTAGTATATGTGCTGCCGAAGCGAGCACAGACTGAAGGTTGACCCAGCCCATACATAAACCCCCCCAGATCTATGATCTCTGGACATAGGGTGGCATACAATGGGCATTTCTTGAGACAGAAAGCGCTTGCTTTTGGGGGAATGATATGAAACGGAGGCAGAGAGCAATGGTCCGCGCTTATTCACTGCTGCGCTGGTCCGAGAGGTGAGTTTTTGTTATTTTTGGAATGCTTGCCGGAGCAATGTAGTTGCAAAGGCTCATGGTGCAGTCTGTATGCAAAGTGATTGATCCCAGCACAATGCCTGGGTGCATTACAGTAGTCCCACAAGCCAGAGGAAACACAGAGGGCCTGCCTGTCAGGGGGCTTTGTTTGGGGGCCCATGGGCTGTTCCAAGAGAAGGCAAGAGGAGGCAGCTGGCCGGCATGTCAGTCCCCCCCCCCCGCCCCCAGGGGGCGCAGGATGGCCCCCTGCTTGCATTCAGAGGCTGACTTAAAATGTTCCTTTGGCGGGGCTGGCTTCAGCGCCCTTGGCTTTTAAGTCACCGTGGGTCTGGTTCCCTTTGGCAGGTCCAGGTTCTCCCTTACAACAGCTATGGGCCGGGGGTTAGCTGCATTATCAACAGCGTCAGGGTGTGAGACGCGTGGGCTAGAAAATCAGGTCCAGCAGCGCTTGCAGGCGCACCTACCTCAGAAAGGCCCCTGGAAGGACTGCGCGGAGGAGGAGGAGGAGGTGAGACACAAGAGGGCCAGTATGAGGCGTCTGACTACGTACGGATCAGAAGATTGTAGGGTCGACTCCTATCTGGCTCGGGTTCATTCCTTGCTTTTTGGGTCCTGCTGTTACATTTAAATCCCTAAGAGCATCTGTGCCTGCAAAGGTGCTTTAATTTTATGGGCGGGCCGTCGGTATAAGAAAGAAAGACTGGCCAAAGTCCATCCTAATACATCAGCAGCAGGGGCCCATCCCGAAAATCCCAACCAGCAGCAAATGCTTTCTGTGTCTGCGCTGTAAAGGGTGGGGGTTGGCTTGTGAACCAGTTGGGAAAATGCCACGTGTCTGTAGCACAGACCCCACCTGCTAAGAAAAGGTTGCTTCTCTCCCCTGATCCGGAACAGCAAAGGCATTCTGAGGTACACTGAAAGCCAAGGGAGAGATGGTGGCCAAGGCCTTGAGGTGCACGTCCCCTGCGCTGCCTGCTGCGCCGGTGGCCTGCCTGCCTGCCGCCCTTCACGCCCCTGATCGGCCACGATCGGCCAGAGACCTCTCTGGCCAGTTCTGCGGGCGGGCTTTTTCTCGACCTCAGACACTCAGGGAGACATCATCAGAAGGAGCACCGGAGGAGGGCTTGGCCCTTGCTGTGTGGCCTAGCCCAGCCTGGCCCTTCTCCAACCATCGGGGGCAGCAGCCAGCAGTCAGTGGGCCTGCAGAAATGGGCTCCCAGCAGGCTCTGGCTGACTGATGATTTGAATATGCACCGCCCTCCCTCCCTCCCTCCCTCCCTCCCTCTCTCTCTCTCTCTCTCTCTCTCCCCCTCTCTCTCTACTAACCCTGTTTACTCCACAGTAGCACCAGCACTGAGCTGGAAGCAGGAAGCAGAAACTGCTGCAACCCTGGGAAGGTGTGTCTGGGGCGCTTGGGGGCCTGTCAGCATCAGCAGCAGCAGAGACCAGGCCCTGATAGAGACACGCTGGGGCACGGGGGGGGGGGGGGGGGGGGCGTGCTGCAGGATTTCAGTTACCCGTGCAGGCTGCCTGGGCCAGAGAGAACCTCTAGCTTGCAGCCCCCCAAGGAAGGATCCGGGCACCGGAAGGAAACACTGGCTGCTGACTCAGGCCCTGAGCCCCTTTGCACTTTGGCCCGTGAAGCAGATAGGCTGACAGTGATATGCGCTGTTGGCAAATAGCACCTAGGAGAGCTTAGAACTGCCCTGGCATGTAGCAATCATCACCCACTGGGCATAAGCTTGGAGCACTCGCAGCGCTATCTCCAAATAAAACGCACTCTGACGAGCTCCACGCCGAAAAGCACACCTGCCCTAATGGACAGAGGGCCTGTTTATCCCGTCAATAAATGTTGCAGCTAAAGAACATGTCTGTCCTGCTATGTGTCCAAAATATGGAACGCTTCACGAATTTGCGTGTCATCCTTGCGCAGGGGCCATGCTAATCTTCTCTGTATCGTTCCAATTTTAGTATATGTGCTGCCGAAGCGAGCACAGACTGAAGGTTGACCCAGCCCATACATAAACCCCCCCAGATCTATGATCTCTGGACATAGGGTGGCATACAATGGGCATTTCTTGAGACAGAAAGCGCTTGCTTTTGGGGGAATGATATGAAACGGAGGCAGAGAGCAATGGTCCGCGCTTATTCACTGCTGCGCTGGTCCGAGAGGTGAGTTTTTGTTATTTTTGGAATGCTTGCCGGAGCAATGTAGTTGCAAAGGCTCATGGTGCAGTCTGTATGCAAAGTGATTGATCCCAGCACAATGCCTGGGTGCATTACAGTAGTCCCACAAGCCAGAGGAAACACAGAGGGCCTGCCTGTCAGGGGGCTTTGTTTGGGGGCCCATGGGCTGTTCCAAGAGAAGGCAAGAGGAGGCAGCTGGCCGGCATGTCAGTCCCCCCCCCCGCCCCCAGGGGGCGCAGGATGGCCCCCTGCTTGCATTCAGAGGCTGACTTAAAATGTTCCTTTGGCGGGGCTGGCTTCAGTGCCCTTGGCTTTTAAGTCACCGTGGGTCTGGTTCCCTTTGGCAGGTCCAGGTTCTCCCTTACAACAGCTATGGGCCGGGGGTTAGCTGCATTATCAACAGCGTCAGGGTGTGATGCGCGTGGGCTAGAAAATCAGGTCCAGCAGGGCTTGCAGGCGCACCTACCTCAGAAAGGCCCCTGGAAGGCCTGCGCGGAGGAGGAGGAGGTGGGACACAAGAGGGCCAGTATGAGGCGTCTGACTACGTACGGATCAGAAGATTGTAGGGTCGACTCCTATCTGGCTCGGGTTCATTCCTTGCTTTTTGGGTCCTGCTGTTACATTTAAATCCCTAAGAGCATCTGTGCCTGCAAAGGTGCTTTAATTTTATGGCGGGCCGTCGGTATAAGAAAGAAAGACTGGCCAAAGTCCATCCTAATACATCAGCAGCAGGGGCCCATCCCGAAAATCCCAACCAGCAGCAAATGCTTTCTGTGTCTGCGCTGTAAAGGGTGGGGGTTGGCTTGTGAACCAGTTGGGAAAATGCCACGTGTCTGTAGCACAGACCCCACCTGCTAAGAAAAGGTTGCTTCTCTCCCCTGATCCGGAACAGCAAAGGCATTCTGAGGTACACTGAAAGCCAAGGGAGAGATGGTGGCCAAGGCCTTGAGGTACACGTCCCCTGCGCTGCCTGCTGCGCCGGTGGCCTGCCTGCCGCCCTTCACGCCCCTGATCGGCCAGAGACCTCTCTGGCCAGTTCTGCGGGCGGGCTTTTTCTCGACCTCAGACACTCAGGGAGACATCATCAGAAGGAGCACCGGAGGAGGGCTTGGCCCTTGCTGTGTGGCCTAGCCCAGCCTGGCCCTTCTCCAACCATCGGGGGCAGCAGCCAGCAGTCAGTGGGCCTGCAGAAATGGGCTCCCAGCAGGCTCTGGCTGACTGATGATTTGAATATGCACCGCCCTCCCTCCCTCCCTCCCTCCCTCCCTCTCTCTCTCTCTCTCTCTCTCTCTCCCCCTCTCTCTCTACTAACCCTGTTTACTCCACAGTAGCACCAGCACTGAGCTGGAAGCAGGAAGCAGAAACTGCTGCAACCCTGGGAAGGTGTGTCTGGGGCGCTTGGGGGCCTGTCAGCATCAGCAGCAGCAGAGACCAGGCCCTGATAGAGACACGCTGGGGCACGGGGGGGGGGGTGCTGCAGGATTTCAGTTACCCGTGCAGGCTGCCTGGGCCAGAGAGAACCTCTAGCTTGCAGCCCCCCAAGGAAGGATCCGGGCACCGGAAGGAAACACTGGCTGCTGACTCAGGCCCTGAGCCCCTTTGCACTTTGGCCCGTGAAGCAGATAGGCTGACAGTGATATGCGCTGTTGGCAAATAGCACCTAGGAGAGCTTAGAACTGCCCTGGCATGTAGCAATCATCACCCACTGGGCATAAGCTTGGAGCACTCGCAGCGCTATCTCCAAATAAAACGCACTCTGACGAGCTCCACGCCGAAAAGCATACCTGCCCTAATGGACAGAGGGCCTGTTTATCCCGTCAATAAATGTTGCAGCTAAAGAACATGTCTGTCCTGCTATGTGTCCAAAATATGGAACGCTTCACGAATTTGCGTGTCATCCTTGCGCAGGGGCCATGCTAATCTTCTCTGTATCGTTCCAATTTTAGTATATGTGCTGCCGAAGCGAGCACAGACTGAAGGTTGACCCAGCCCATACATAAACCCCCCCAGATCTATGATCTCTGGACATAGGGTGGCATACAATGGGCATTTCTTGAGACAGAAAGCGCTTGCTTTTGGGGGAATGATATGAAACGGAGGCAGAGAGCAATGGTCCGCGCTTATTCACTGCTGCGCTGGTCCGAGAGGTGAGTTTTTGTTATTTTTGGAATGCTTGCCGGAGCAATGTAGTTGCAAAGGCTCATGGTGCAGTCTGTATGCAAAGTGATTGATCCCAGCACAATGCCTGGGTGCATTACAGTAGTCCCACAAGCCAGAGGAAACACAGAGGGCCTGCCTGTCAGGGGGCTTTGTTTGGGGGCCCATGGGCTGTTCCAAGAGGAGGCAAGAGGAGGCAGCTGGCCGGCATGTCAGTCCCCCCAGGGGGCGCAGGATGGCCGCCTGCTTGCATTCAGAGGCTGACTTAAAATGTTCCTTTGGCGGGGCTGGCTTCAGTGCCCTTGGCTTTTAAGTCACCGTGGGTCTGGTTCCCTTTGGCAGGTCCAGGTTCTCCCTTACAACAGCTATGGGCCGGGGGTTAGCTGCATTATCAACAGCGTCAGGGTGTGAGACGCGTGGGCTAGAAAATCAGGTCCAGCAGCGCTTGCAGGCGCACCTACCTCAGAAAGGCCCCTGGAAGGACTGCGCGGAGGAGGAGGTGAGACACAAGAGGGCCAGTATGAGGCGTCTGACTACGTACGGATCAGAAGATTGTAGGGTCGACTCCTATCTGGCTCGGGTTCATTCCTTGCTTTTTGGGTCCTGCTGTTACATTTAAATCCCTAAGAGCATCTGTGCCTGCAAAGGTGCTTTAATTTTATGGGCGGGCCGTCGGTATAAGAAAGAAAGACTGGCCAAAGTCCATCCTAATACATCAGCAGCAGGGGCCCATCCCGAAAATCCCAACCAGCAGCAAATGCTTTCTGTGTCTGCGCTATAAAGGGTGGGGGTTGGCTTGTGAACCAGTTGGGAAAATGCCACGTGTCTGTAGCACAGACCCCACCTGCTAAGAAAAGGTTGCTTCTCTCCCCTGATCCGGAACAGCAAAGGCATTCTGAGGTACACTGAAAGCCAAGGGAGAGATGGTGGCCAAGGCCTTGAGGTGCACGTCCCCTGCGCTGCCTGCTGCGCCGGTGGCCTGCCTGCCGCCCTTCACGCCCCTGATCGGCCAGAGACCTCTCTGGCCAGTTCTGCGGGCGGGCTTTTTCTCGACCTCAGACACTCAGGGAGACATCATCAGAAGGAACACCGGAGGAGGGCTTGGCCCTTGCTGTGTGGCCTAGCCCAGCCTGGCCCTTCTCCAACCATCGGGGGCAGCAGCCAGCAGTCAGTGGGCCTGCAGAAATGGGCTCCCAGCAGGCTCTGGCTGACTGATGATTTGAATATGCACCGCCCTCCCTCCCTCCCTCCCTCCCTCCCTCTCTCTCTCTCTCTCTCTCTCTCTCTCTCTCCCCCTCTCTCTCTACTAACCCTGTTTACTCCACAGTAGCACCAGCACTGAGCTGGAAGCAGGAAGCAGAAACTGCTGCAACCCTGGGAAGGTGTGTCTGGGGCGCTTGGGGGCCTGTCAGCATCAGCAGCAGCAGAGACCAGGCCCTGATAGAGACACGCTGGGGCACGGGGGGGGGGGGGGGGTGCTGCAGGATATCAGTTACCCGTGCAGGCTGCCTGGGCCAGAGAGAACCTCTAGCTTGCAGCCCCCCAAGGAAGGATCCGGGCACCGGAAGGAAACACTGGCTGCTGACTCAGGCCCTGAGCCCCTTTGCACTTTGGCCCGTGAAGCAGATAGGCTGACAGTGATATGCGCTGTTGGCAAATAGCACCTAGGAGAGCTTAGAACTGCCCTGGCATGTAGCAATCATCACCCACTGGGCATAAGCTTGGAGCACTCGCAGCGCTATCTCCAAATAAAACGCACTCTGACGAGCTCCACGCCGAAAAGCACACCTGTCCTAATGGACAGAGGGCCTGTTTATCCCGTCAATAAATGTTGCAGCTAAAGAACATGTCTGTCCTGCTATGTGTCCAAAATATGGAACGCTTCACGAATTTGCGTGTCATCCTTGCGCAGGGGCCATGCTAATCTTCTCTGTATCGTTCCAATTTTAGTATATGTGCTGCCGAAGGGAGCACAGACTGAAGGTTTACCCAGCCCATACATAAACCCCCCCAGATCTATGATCTCTGGACATAGGGTGGCATACAATGGGCATTTCTTGAGACAGAAAGCGCTTGCTTTTGGGGGAATGATATGAAACGGAGGCAGAGAGCAATGGTCCGCGCTTATTCACTGCTGCGCTGGTCCGAGAGGTGAGTTTTTGTTATTTTTGGAATGCTTGCCGGAGCAATGTAGTTGCAAAGGCTCATGGTGCAGTCTGTATGCAAAGTGATTGATCCCAGCACAATGCCTGGGTGCATTACAGTAGTCCCACAAGCCAGAGGAAACACAGAGGGCCTGCCTGTCAGGGGGCTTTGTTTGGGGGCCCATGGGCTGTTCCAAGAGAAGGCAAGAGGAGGCAGCTGGCCGGCATGTCAGTCCCCCCCCCCCGCCCCCAGGGGGCGCAGGATGGCCCCCTGCTTGCATTCAGAGGCTGACTTAAAATGTTCCTTTGGCGGGGCTGGCTTCAGTGCCCTTGGCTTTTAAGTCACCGTGGGTCTGGTTCCCTTTGGCAGGTCCAGGTTCTCCCTTACAACAGCTATGGGCCGGGGGTTAGCTGCATTATCAACAGCGTCAGGGTGTGAGACGCGTGGGCTAGAAAATCAGGTCCAGCAGCGCTTGCAGGCGCACCTACCTCAGAAAGGCCCCTGGAAGGACTGCGCGGAGGAGGAGGAGGAGGTGAGACACAAGAGGGCCAGTATGAGGCGTCTGACTACGTACGGATCAGAAGATTGTAGGGTCGACTCCTATCTGGCTCGGGTTCATTCCTTGCTTTTTGGGTCCTGCTGTTACATTTAAATCCCTAAGAGCATCTGTGCCTGCAAAGGTGCTTTAATTTTGTGGGCGGGCCGTCGGTATAAGAAAGAAAGACTGGCCAAAGTCCATCCTAATACATCAGCAGCAGGGGCCCATCCCGAAAATCCCAACCAGCAGCAAATGCTTTCTGTGTCTGCGCTGTAAAGGGTGGGGGTTGGCTTGTGAACCAGTTGGGAAAATGCCACGTGTCTGTAGCACAGACCCCACCTGCTAAGAAAAGGTTGCTTCTCTCCCCTGATCCGGAACAGCAAAGGCATTCTGAGGTACACTGAAAGCCAAGGGAGAGATGGTGGCCAAGGCCTTGAGGTGCACGTCCCCTGCGCTGCCTGCTGCGCCGGTGGCCTGCCTGCCTGCCGCCCTTCACGCCCCTTCACGCCCCTGATCGGCCAGAGACCTCTCTGGCCAGTTCTGCGGGCGGGCTTTTTCTCGACCTCAGACACTCAGGGAGACATCATCAGAAGGAGCACCGGAGGAGGGCTTGGCCCTTGCTGTGTGGCCTAGCCCAGCCTGGCCCTTCTCCAACCATCGGGGGCAGCAGCCAGCAGTCAGTGGGCCTGCAGAAATGGGCTCCCAGCAGGCTCTGGCTGACTGATGATTTGAATATGCACCGCCCTCCCTCCCTCCCTCCCTCCCTCCCTCTCTCTCTCTCTCTCTCTCTCTCTCTCTCTCTCCCCCTCTCTCTCTACTAACCCTGTTTACTCCACAGTAGCACCAGCACTGAGCTGGAAGCAGGAAGCAGAAACTGCTGCAACCCTGGGAAGGTGTGTCTGGGGCGCTTGGGGGCCTGTCAGCATCAGCAGCAGCAGAGACCAGGCCCTGATAGAGACACGCTGGGGCACGGGGGGGGGGGGTGCTGCAGGATTTCAGTTACCCGTGCAGGCTGCCTGGGCCAGAGAGAACCTCTAGCTTGCAGCCCCCCAAGGAAGGATCCGGGCACCGGAAGGAAACACTGGCTGCTGATTCAGGCCCTGAGCCCCTTTGCACTTTGGCCCGTGAAGCAGATAGGCTGACAGTGATATGCGCTGTTGGCAAATAGCACCTAGGAGAGCTTAGAACTGCCCTGGCATGTAGCAATCATCACCCACTGGGCATAAGCTTGGAGCACTCGCAGCGCTATCTCCAAATAAAACGCACTCTGACGAGCTCCACGCCGAAAAGCACACCTGCCCTAATGGACAGAGGGCCTGTTTATCCAGTCAATAAATGTTGCAGCTAAAGAACATGTCTGTCCTGCTATGTGTCCAAAATATGGAACGCTTCACGAATTTGCGTGTCATCCTTGCGCAGGGGCCATGCTAATCTTCTCTGTATCGTTCCAATTTTAGTATATGTGCTGCCGAAGCGAGCACAGACTGAAGGTTGACCCAGCCCATACATAAACCCCCCCAGATCTATGATCTCTGGACATAGGGTGGCATACAATGGGCATTTCTTGAGACAGAAAGCGCTTGCTTTTGGGGGAATGATATGAAACGGAGGCAGAGAGCAATGGTCCGCGCTTATTCACTGCTGCGCTGGTCCGAGAGGTGAGTTTTTGTTATTTTTGGAATGCTTGCCGGAGCAATGTAGTTGCAAAGGCTCATGGTGCAGTCTGTATGCAAAGTGATTGATCCCAGCACAATGCCTGGGTGCATTACAGTAGTCCCACAAGCCAGAGGAAACACAGAGGGCCTGCCTGTCAGGGGGCTTTGTTTGGGGGCCCATGGGCTGTTCCAAGAGAAGGCAAGAGGAGGCAGCTGGCCGGCATGTCAGTCCCCCCCCCCGCCCCCAGGGGGCGCAGGATGGCCCCCTGCTTGCATTCAGAGGCTGACTTAAAATGTTCCTTTGGCGGGGCTGGCTTCAGTGCCCTTGGCTTTTAAGTCACCGTGGGTCTGGTTCCCTTTGGCAGGTCCAGGTTCTCCCTTACAACAGCTATGGGCCGGGGGTTAGCTGCATTATCAACAGCGTCAGGGTGTGAGACGCGTGGGCTAGAAAATCAGGTCCAGCAGCGCTTGCAGGCGCACCTACCTCAGAAAGGCCCCTGGAAGGACTGCGCGGAGGAGGAGGAGGAGGTGAGACACAAGAGGGCCAGTATGAGGCGTCTGACTACGTACGGATCAGAAGATTGTAGGGTCGACTCCTATCTGGCTCGGGTTCATTCCTTGCTTTTTGGGTCCTGCTGTTACATTTAAATCCCTAAGAGCATCTGTGCCTGCAAAGGTGCTTTAATTTTATGGGCGGGCCGTCGGTATAAGAAAGAAAGACTGGCCAAAGTCCATCCTAATACATCAGCAGCAGGGGCCCATCCCGAAAATCCCAACCAGCAGCAAATGCTTTCTGTGTCTGCGCTGTAAAGGGTGGGGGTTGGCTTGTGAACCAGTTGGGAAAATGCCACGTGTCTGTAGCACAGACCCCACCTGCTAAGAAAAGGTTGCTTCTCTCCCCTGATCCGGAACAGCAAAGGCATTCTGAGGTACACTGAAAGCCAAGGGAGAGATGGTGGCCAAGGCCTTGAGGTGCACGTCCCCTGCGCTGCCTGCTGCGCCGGTGGCCTGCCTGCCGCCCTTCACGCCCCTGATCGGCCACGATCGGCCAGAGACCTCTCTGGCCAGTTCTGCGGGCGGGCTTTTTCTCGACCTCAGACACTCAGGGAGACATCATCAGAAGGAGCACCGGAGGAGGGCTTGGCCCTTGCTGTGTGGCCTAGCCCAGCCTGGCCCTTCTCCAACCATCGGGGGCAGCAGCCAGCAGTCAGTGGGCCTGCAGAAATGGGCTCCCAGCAGGCTCTGGCTGACTGATGATTTGAATATGCACCGCCCTCCCTCCCTCCCTCCCTCCCTCTCTCTCTCTCTCTCTCTCTCTCTCTCTCTCTCTCTCTCTCCCCCTCTCTCTCTACTAACCCTGTTTACTCCACAGTAGCACCAGCACTGAGCTGGAAGCAGGAAGCAGAAACTGCTGCAACCCTGGGAAGGTGTGTCTGGGGCGCTTGGGGGCCTGTCAGCATCAGCAGCAGCAGAGACCAGGCCCTGATAGAGACACGCTGGGGCACGGGGGGGGGGGGTGCTGCAGGATTTCAGTTACCCGTGCAGGCTGCCTGGGCCAGAGAGAACCTCTAGCTTGCAGCCCCCCAAGGAAGGATCCGGGCACCGGAAGGAAACACTGGCTGCTGACTCAGGCCCTGAGCCCCTTTGCACTTTGGCCCGTGAAGCAGATAGGCTGACAGTGATATGCGCTGTTGGCAAATAGCACCTAGGAGAGCTTAGAACTGCCCTGGCATGTAGCAATCATCACCCACTGGGCATAAGCTTGGAGCACTCGCAGCGCTATCTCCAAATAAAACGCACTCTGACGAGCTCCACGCCGAAAAGCACACCTGCCCTAATGGACAGAGGGCCTGTTTATCCCGTCAATAAATGTTGCAGCTAAAGAACATGTCTGTCCTGCTATGTGTCCAAAATATGGAACGCTTCACGAATTTGCGTGTCATCCTTGCGCAGGGGCCATGCTAATCTTCTCTGTATCGTTCCAATTTTAGTATATGTGCTGCCGAAGCGAGCACAGACTGAAGGTTGACCCAGCCCATACATAAACCCCCCCAGATCTATGATCTCTGGACATAGGGTGGCATACAATGGGCATTTCTTGAGACAGAAAGCGCTTGCTTTTGGGGGAATGATATGAAACGGAGGCAGAGAGCAATGGTCCGCGCTTATTCACTGCTGCGCTGGTCCGAGAGGTGAGTTTTTGTTATTTTTGGAATGCTTGCCGGAGCAATGTAGTTGCAAAGGCTCATGGTGCAGTCTGTATGCAAAGTGATTGATCCCAGCACAATGCCTGGGTGCATTACAGTAGTCCCACAAGCCAGAGGAAACACAGAGGGCCTGCCTGTCAGGGGGCTTTGTTTGGGGGCCCATGGGCTGTTCCAAGAGAAGGCAAGAGGAGGCAGCTGGCCGGCATGTCAGTCCCCCCCCCCGCCCCCAGGGGGCGCAGGATGGCCCCCTGCTTGCATTCAGAGGCTGACTTAAAATGTTCCTTTGGCGGGGCTGGCTTCAGTGCCCTTGGCTTTTAAGTCACCGTGGGTCTGGTTCCCTTTGGCAGGTCCAGGTTCTCCCTTACAACAGCTATGGGCCGGGGGTTAGCTGCATTATCAACAGCGTCAGGGTGTGATGCGCGTGGGCTAGAAAATCAGGTCCAGCAGGGCTTGCAGGCGCACCTACCTCAGAAAGGCCCCTGGAAGGCCTGCGCGGAGGAGGATGAGGTGGGACACAAGAGGGCCAGTATGAGGCGTCTGACTACGTACGGATCAGAAGATTGTAGGGTCGACTCCTATCTGGCTCGGGTTCATTCCTTGCTTTTTGGGTCCTGCTGTTACATTTAAATCCCTAAGAGCATCTGTGCCTGCAAAGGTGCTTTAATTTTATGGGCGGGCCGTCGGTATAAGAAAGAAAGACTGGCCAAAGTCCATCCTAATACATCAGCAGCAGGGGCCCATCCCGAAAATCCCAACCAGCAGCAAATGCTTTCTGTGTCTGCGCTGTAAAGGGTGGGGGTTGGCTTGTGAACCAGTTGGGAAAATGCCACGTGTCTGTAGCACAGACCCCACCTGCTAAGAAAAGGTTGCTTCTCTCCCCTGATCCGGAACAGCAAAGGCATTCTGAGGTACACTGAAAGCCAAGGGAGAGATGGTGGCCAAGGCCTTGAGGTGCACGTCCCCTGCGCTGCCTGCTGCGCCGGTGGCCTGCCTGCCGCCCTTCACGCCCCTGATCGGCCACGATCGGCCAGAGACCTCTCTGGCCAGTTCTGCGGGCGGGCTTTTTCTCGACCTCAGACACTCAGGGAGACATCATCAGAAGGAGCACCGGAGGAGGGCTTGGCCCTTGCTGTGTGGCCTAGCCCAGCCTGGCCCTTCTCCAACCATCGGGGGCAGCAGCCAGCAGTCAGTGGGCCTGCAGAAATGGGCTCCCAGCAGGCTCTGGCTGACTGATGATTTGAATATGCACCGCCCGCCCTCCCTCCCTCCCTCTCTCTCTCTCTCTCTCTCTCTCTCTCTCTCTCTCTCTCCCCCTCTCTCTCTACTAACCCTGTTTACTCCACAGTAGCACCAGCACTGAGCTGGAAGCAGGAAGCAGAAACTGCTGCAACCCTGGGAAGGTGTGTCTGGGGCGCTTGGGGGCCTGTCAGCATCAGCAGCAGCAGAGACCAGGCCCTGATAGAGACACGCTGGGGCACGGGGTGGGGGGGGGGTGCTGCAGGATTTCAGTTACCCGTGCAGGCTGCCTGGGCCAGAGAGAACCTCTAGCTTGCAGCCCCCCAAGGAAGGATCCGGGCACCGGAAGGAAACACTGGCTGCTGACTCAGGCCCTGAGCCCCTTTGCACTTTGGCCCGTGAAGCAGATAGGCTGACAGTGATATGCGCTGTTGGCAAATAGCACCTAGGAGAGCTTAGAACTGCCCTGGCATGTAGCAATCATCACCCACTGGGCATAAGCTTGGAGCACTCGCAGCGCTATCTCCAAATAAAACGCACTCTGACGAGCTCCACGCCGAAAAGCACACCTGCCCTAATGGACAGAGGGCCTGTTTATCCCGTCAATAAATGTTGCAGCTAAAGAACATGTCTGTCCTGCTATGTGTCCAAAATATGGAACGCTTCACGAATTTGCGTGTCATCCTTGCGCAGGGGCCATGCTAATCTTCTCTGTATCGTTCCAATTTTAGTATATGTGCTGCCGAAGCGAGCACAGACTGAAGGTTGACCCAGCCCATACATAAACCCCCCCAGATCTATGATCTCTGGACATAGGGTGGCATACAATGGGCATTTCTTGAGACAGAAAGCGCTTGCTTTTGGGGGAATGATATGAAACGGAGGCAGAGAGCAATGGTCCGCGCTTATTCACTGCTGCGCTGGTCCGAGAGGTGAGTTTTTGTTATTTTTGGAATGCTTGCCGGAGCAATGTAGTTGCAAAGGCTCATGGTGCAGTCTGTATGCAAAGTGATTGATCCCAGCACAATGCCTGGGTGCATTACAGTAGTCCCACAAGCCAGAGGAAACACAGAGGGCCTGCCTGTCAGGGGGCTTTGTTTGGGGGCCCATGGGCTGTTCCAAGAGAAGGCAAGAGGAGGCAGCTGGCCGGCATGTCAGTCCCCCCCCCCGCCCCCAGGGGGCGCAGGATGGCCCCCTGCTTGCATTCAGAGGCTGACTTAAAATGTTCCTTTGGCGGGGCTGGCTTCAGTGCCCTTGGCTTTTAAGTCACCGTGGGTCTGGTTCCCTTTGGCAGGTCCAGGTTCTCCCTTACAACAGCTATGGGCCGGGGGTTAGCTGCATTATCAACAGCGTCAGGGTGTGATGCGCGTGGGCTAGAAAATCAGGTCCAGCAGGGCTTGCAGGCGCACCTACCTCAGAAAGGCCCCTGGAAGGCCTGCGCGGAGGAGGATGAGGTGGGACACAAGAGGGCCAGTATGAGGCGTCTGACTACGTACGGATCAGAAGATTGTAGGGTCGACTCCTATCTGGCTCGGGTTCATTCCTTGCTTTTTGGGTCCTGCTGTTACATTTAAATCCCTAAGAGCATCTGTGCCTGCAAAGGTGCTTTAATTTTATGGGCGGGCCGTCGGTATAAGAAAGAAAGACTGGCCAAAGTCCATCCTAATACATCAGCAGCAGGGGCCCATCCCGAAAATCCCAACCAGCAGCAAATGCTTTCTGTGTCTGCGCTGTAAAGGGTGGGGGTTGGCTTGTGAACCAGTTGGGAAAATGCCACGTGTCTGTAGCACAGACCCCACCTGCTAAGAAAAGGTTGCTTCTCTCCCCTGATCCGGAACAGCAAAGGCATTCTGAGGTACACTGAAAGCCAAGGGAGAGATGGTGGCCAAGGCCTTGAGGTGCACGTCCCCTGCGCTGCCTGCTGCGCCGGTGGCCTGCCTGCCGCCCTTCACGCCCCTGATCGGCCACGATCGGCCAGAGACCTCTCTGGCCAGTTCTGCGGGCGGGCTTTTTCTCGACCTCAGACACTCAGGGAGACATCATCAGAAGGAGCACCGGAGGAGGGCTTGGCCCTTGCTGTGTGGCCTAGCCCAGCCTGGCCCTTCTCCAACCATCGGGGGCAGCAGCCAGCAGTCAGTGGGCCTGCAGAAATGGGCTCCCAGCAGGCTCTGGCTGACTGATGATTTGAATATGCACCGCCCGCCCTCCCTCCCTCCCTCTCTCTCTCTCTCTCTCTCTCTCTCTCTCTCTCTCTCTCCCCCTCTCTCTCTACTAACCCTGTTTACTCCACAGTAGCACCAGCACTGAGCTGGAAGCAGGAAGCAGAAACTGCTGCAACCCTGGGAAGGTGTGTCTGGGGCGCTTGGGGGCCTGTCAGCATCAGCAGCAGCAGAGACCAGGCCCTGATAGAGACACGCTGGGGCACGGGGTGGGGGGGGGGTGCTGCAGGATTTCAGTTACCCGTGCAGGCTGCCTGGGCCAGAGAGAACCTCTAGCTTGCAGCCCCCCAAGGAAGGATCCGGGCACCGGAAGGAAACACTGGCTGCTGACTCAGGCCCTGAGCCCCTTTGCACTTTGGCCCGTGAAGCAGATAGGCTGACAGTGATATGCGCTGTTGGCAAATAGCACCTAGGAGAGCTTAGAACTGCCCTGGCATGTAGCAATCATCACCCACTGGGCATAAGCTTGGAGCACTCGCAGCGCTATCTCCAAATAAAACGCACTCTGACGAGCTCCACGCCGAAAAGCACACCTGCCCTAATGGACAGAGGGCCTGTTTATCCCGTCAATAAATGTTGCAGCTAAAGAACATGTCTGTCCTGCTATGTGTCCAAAATATGGAACGCTTCACGAATTTGCGTGTCATCCTTGCGCAGGGGCCATGCTAATCTTCTCTGTATCGTTCCAATTTTAGTATATGTGCTGCCGAAGCGAGCACAGACTGAAGGTTGACCCAGCCCATACATAAACCCCCCCAGATCTATGATCTCTGGACATAGGGTGGCATACAATGGGCATTTCTTGAGACAGAAAGCGCTTGCTTTTGGGGGAATGATATGAAACGGAGCCAGAGAGCAATGGTCCGCGCTTATTCACTGCTGCGCTGGTCCGAGAGGTGAGTTTTTGTTATTTTTGGAATGCTTGCCGGAGCAATGTAGTTGCAAAGGCTCATGGTGCAGTCTGTATGCAAAGTGATTGATCCCAGCACAATGCCTGGGTGCATTACAGTAGTCCCACAAGCCAGAGGAAACACAGAGGGCCTGCCTGTCAGGGGGCTTTGTTTGGGGGCCCATGGGCTGTTCCAAGAGAAGGCAAGAGGAGGCAGCTGGCCGGCATGTCAGTCCCCCCCCCCGCCCCCAGGGGGCGCAGGATGGCCCCCTGCTTGCATTCAGAGGCTGACTTAAAATGTTCCTTTGGCGGGGCTGGCTTCAGTGCCCTTGGCTTTTAAGTCACCGTGGGTCTGGTTCCCTTTGGCAGGTCCAGGTTCTCCCTTACAACAGCTATGGGCCGGGGGTTAGCTGCATTATCAACAGCGTCAGGGTGTGATGCGCGTGGGCTAGAAAATCAGGTCCAGCAGGGCTTGCAGGCGCACCTACCTCAGAAAGGCCCCTGGAAGGCCTGCGCGGAGGAGGATGAGGTGGGACACAAGAGGGCCAGTATGAGGCGTCTGACTACGTACGGATCAGAAGATTGTAGGGTCGACTCCTATCTGGCTCGGGTTCATTCCTTGCTTTTTGGGTCCTGCTGTTACATTTAAATCCCTAAGAGCATCTGTGCCTGCAAAGGTGCTTTAATTTTATGGGCGGGCCGTCGGTATAAGAAAGAAAGACTGGCCAAAGTCCATCCTAATACATCAGCAGCAGGGGCCCATCCCGAAAATCCCAACCAGCAGCAAATGCTTTCTGTGTCTGCGCTGTAAAGGGTGGGGGTTGGCTTGTGAACCAGTTGGGAAAATGCCACGTGTCTGTAGCACAGACCCCACCTGCTAAGAAAAGGTTGCTTCTCTCCCCTGATCCGGAACAGCAAAGGCATTCTGAGGTACACTGAAAGCCAAGGGAGAGATGGTGGCCAAGGCCTTGAGGTGCACGTCCCCTGCGCTGCCTGCTGCGCCGGTGGCCTGCCTGCCTGCCTGCCGCCCTTC
The DNA here is from genome assembly GCF_040938575.1 of Ambystoma mexicanum. Lineage (NCBI taxonomy): Eukaryota > Metazoa > Chordata > Amphibia > Caudata > Ambystomatidae > Ambystoma > Ambystoma mexicanum. The sequence continues at coordinate 19,333,758 of NC_090923.1, read as the reverse complement.
ACGCCCCTGATCGGCCAGAGACCTCTCTGGCCAGTTCTGCGGGCGGGCTTTTTCTCGACCTCAGACACTCAGGGAGACATCATCAGAAGGAGCACCGGAGGAGGGCTTGGCCCTTGCTGTGTGGCCTAGCCCAGCCTGGCCCTTCTCCAACCATCGGGGGCAGCAGCCAGCAGTCAGTGGGCCTGCAGAAATGGGCTCCCAGCAGGCTCTGGCTGACTGATGATTTGAATATGCACCGCCCTCCCTCCCTCCCTCCCTCCCTCTCTCTCTCTCTCTCTCTCTCTCTCTCTCTCTCTCTCCCCCTCTCTCTCTACTAACCCTGTTTACTCCACAGTAGCACCAGCACTGAGCTGGAAGCAGGAAGCAGAAACTGCTGCAACCCTGGGAAGGTGTGTCTGGGGCGCTTGGGGGCCTGTCAGCATCAGCAGCAGCAGAGACCAGGCCCTGATAGAGACACGCTGGGGCACGGGGGGGGGGGTGCTGCAGGATTTCAGTTACCCGTGCAGGCTGCCTGGGCCAGAGAGAACCTCTAGCTTGCAGCCCCCCAAGGAAGGATCCGGGCACCGGAAGGAAACACTGGCTGCTGACTCAGGCCCTGAGCCCCTTTGCACTTTGGCCCGTGAAGCAGATAGGCTGACAGTGATATGCGCTGTTGGCAAATAGCACCTAGGAGAGCTTAGAACTGCCCTGGCATGTAGCAATCATCACCCACTGGGCATAAGCTTGGAGCACTCGCAGCGCTATCTCCAAATAAAACGCACTCTGACGAGCTCCACGCCGAAAAGCACACCTGCCCTAATGGACAGAGGGCCTGTTTATCCCGTCAATAAATGTTGCAGCTAAAGAACATGTCTGTCCTGCTATGTGTCCAAAATATGGAACGCTTCACGAATTTGCGTGTCATCCTTGCGCAGGGGCCATGCTAATCTTCTCTGTATCGTTCCAATTTTAGTATATGTGCTGCCGAAGCGAGCACAGACTGAAGGTTGACCCAGCCCATACATAAACCCCCCCAGATCTATGATCTCTGGACATAGGGTGGCATACAATGGGCATTTCTTGAGACAGAAAGCGCTTGCTTTTGGGGGAATGATATGAAACGGAGGCAGAGAGCAATGGTCCGCGCTTATTCACTGCTGCGCTGGTCCGAGAGGTGAGTTTTTGTTATTTTTGGAATGCTTGCCGGAGCAATGTAGTTGCAAAGGCTCATGGTGCAGTCTGTATGCAAAGTGATTGATCCCAGCACAATGCCTGGGTGCATTACAGTAGTCCCACAAGCCAGAGGAAACACAGAGGGCCTGCCTGTCAGGGGGCTTTGTTTGGGGGCCCATGGGCTGTTCCAAGAGAAGGCAAGAGGAGGCAGCTGGCCGGCATGTCAGTCCCCCCCCCCGCCCCCAGGGGGCGCAGGATGGCCCCCTGCTTGCATTCAGAGGCTGACTTAAAATGTTCCTTTGGCGGGGCTGGCTTCAGTGCCCTTGGCTTTTAAGTCACCGTGGGTCTGGTTCCCTTTGGCAGGTCCAGGTTCTCCCTTACAACAGCTATGGGCCGGGGGTTAGCTGCATTATCAACAGCGTCAGGGTGTGATGCGCGTGGGCTAGAAAATCAGGTCCAGCAGGGCTTGCAGGCGCACCTACCTCAGAAAGGCCCCTGGAAGGCCTGCGCGGAGGAGGATGAGGTGGGACACAAGAGGGCCAGTATGAGGCGTCTGACTACGTACGGATCAGAAGATTGTAGGGTCGACTCCTATCTGGCTCGGGTTCATTCCTTGCTTTTTGGGTCCTGCTGTTACATTTAAATCCCTAAGAGCATCTGTGCCTGCAAAGGTGCTTTAATTTTATGGGCGGGCCGTCGGTATAAGAAAGAAAGACTGGCCAAAGTCCATCCTAATACATCAGCAGCAGGGGCCCATCCCGAAAATCCCAACCAGCAGCAAATGCTTTCTGTGTCTGCGCTGTAAAGGGTGGGGGTTGGCTTGTGAACCAGTTGGGAAAATGCCACGTGTCTGTAGCACAGACCCCACCTGCTAAGAAAAGGTTGCTTCTCTCCCCTGATCCGGAACAGCAAAGGCATTCTGAGGTACACTGAAAGCCAAGGGAGAGATGGTGGCCAAGGCCTTGAGGTGCACGTCCCCTGCGCTGCCTGCTGCGCCGGTGGCCTGCCTGCCGCCCTTCACGCCCCTGATCGGCCACGATCGGCCAGAGACCTCTCTGGCCAGTTCTGCGGGCGGGCTTTTTCTCGACCTCAGACACTCAGGGAGACATCATCAGAAGGAGCACCGGAGGAGGGCTTGGCCCTTGCTGTGTGGCCTAGCCCAGCCTGGCCCTTCTCCAACCATCGGGGGCAGCAGCCAGCAGTCAGTGGGCCTGCAGAAATGGGCTCCCAGCAGGCTCTGGCTGACTGATGATTTGAATATGCACCGCCCGCCCTCCCTCCCTCCCTCTCTCTCTCTCTCTCTCTCTCTCTCTCTCTCTCTCCCCCTCTCTCTCTACTAACCCTGTTTACTCCACAGTAGCACCAGCACTGAGCTGGAAGCAGGAAGCAGAAACTGCTGCAACCCTGGGAAGGTGTGTCTGGGGCGCTTGGGGGCCTGTCAGCATCAGCAGCAGCAGAGACCAGGCCCTGATAGAGACACGCTGGGGCACGGGGGGGGGGGGGGTGCTGCAGGATTTCAGTTACCCGTGCAGGCTGCCTGGGCCAGAGAGAACCTCTAGCTTGCAGCCCCCCAAGGAAGGATCCGGGCACCGGAAGGAAACACTGGCTGCTGACTCAGGCCCTGAGCCCCTTTGCACTTTGGCCCGTGAAGCAGATAGGCTGACAGTGATATGCGCTGTTGGCAAATAGCACCTAGGAGAGCTTAGAACTGCCCTGGCATGTAGCAATCATCACCCACTGGGCATAAGCTTGGAGCACTCGCAGCGCTATCTCCAAATAAAACGCACTCTGACGAGCTCCACGCCGAAAAGCACACCTGCCCTAATGGACAGAGGGCCTGTTTATCCCGTCAATAAATGTTGCAGCTAAAGAACATGTCTGTCCTGCTATGTGTCCAAAATATGGAACGCTTCACGAATTTGCGTGTCATCCTTGCGCAGGGGCCATGCTAATCTTCTCTGTATCGTTCCAATTTTAGTATATGTGCTGCCGAAGCGAGCACAGACTGAAGGTTGACCCAGCCCATACATAAACCCCCCCAGATCTATGATCTCTGGACATAGGGTGGCATACAATGGGCATTTCTTGAGACAGAAAGCGCTTGCTTTTGGGGGAATGATATGAAACGGAGCCAGAGAGCAATGGTCCGCGCTTATTCACTGCTGCGCTGGTCCGAGAGGTGAGTTTTTGTTATTTTTGGAATGCTTGCCGGAGCAATGTAGTTGCAAAGGCTCATGGTGCAGTCTGTATGCAAAGTGATTGATCCCAGCACAATGCCTGGGTGCATTACAGTAGTCCCACAAGCCAGAGGAAACACAGAGGGCCTGCCTGTCAGGGGGCTTTGTTTGGGGGCCCATGGGCTGTTCCAAGAGAAGGCAAGAGGAGGCAGCTGGCCGGCATGTCAGTCCCCCCCCCCGCCCCCAGGGGGCGCAGGATGGCCCCCTGCTTGCATTCAGAGGCTGACTTAAAATGTTCCTTTGGCGGGGCTGGCTTCAGTGCCCTTGGCTTTTAAGTCACCGTGGGTCTGGTTCCCTTTGGCAGGTCCAGGTTCTCCCTTACAACAGCTATGGGCCGGGGGTTAGCTGCATTATCAACAGCGTCAGGGTGTGATGCGCGTGGGCTAGAAAATCAGGTCCAGCAGGGCTTGCAGGCGCACCTACCTCAGAAAGGCCCCTGGAAGGCCTGCGCGGAGGAGGATGAGGTGGGACACAAGAGGGCCAGTATGAGGCGTCTGACTACGTACGGATCAGAAGATTGTAGGGTCGACTCCTATCTGGCTCGGGTTCATTCCTTGCTTTTTGGGTCCTGCTGTTACATTTAAATCCCTAAGAGCATCTGTGCCTGCAAAGGTGCTTTAATTTTATGGGCGGGCCGTCGGTATAAGAAAGAAAGACTGGCCAAAGTCCATCCTAATACATCAGCAGCAGGGGCCCATCCCGAAAATCCCAACCAGCAGCAAATGCTTTCTGTGTCTGCGCTGTAAAGGGTGGGGGTTGGCTTGTGAACCAGTTGGGAAAATGCCACGTGTCTGTAGCACAGACCCCACCTGCTAAGAAAAGGTTGCTTCTCTCCCCTGATCCGGAACAGCAAAGGCATTCTGAGGTACACTGAAAGCCAAGGGAGAGATGGTGGCCAAGGCCTTGAGGTGCACGTCCCCTGCGCTGCCTGCTGCGCCGGTGGCCTGCCTGCCGCCCTTCACGCCCCTGATCGGCCAGAGACCTCTCTGGCCAGTTCTGCGGGCGGGCTTTTTCTCGACCTCAGACACTCAGGGAGACATCATCAGAAGGAGCACCGGAGGAGGGCTTGGCCCTTGCTGTGTGGCCTAGCCCAGCCTGGCCCTTCTCCAACCATCGGGGGCAGCAGCCAGCAGTCAGTGGGCCTGCAGAAATGGGCTCCCAGCAGGCTCTGGCTGACTGATGATTTGAATATGCACCGCCCTCCCTCCCTCCCTCCCTCTCTCTCTCTCTCTCTCTCTCTCTCTCTCTCTCTCTCCCCCTCTCTCTCTACTAACCCTGTTTACTCCACAGTAGCACCAGCACTGAGCTGGAAGCAGGAAGCAGAAACTGCTGCAACCCTGGGAAGGTGTGTCTGGGGCGCTTGGGGGCCTGTCAGCATCAGCAGCAGCAGAGACCAGGCCCTGATAGAGACACGCTGGGGCACGGGGGGGGGGGTGCTGCAGGATTTCAGTTACCCGTGCAGGCTGCCTGGGCCAGAGAGAACCTCTAGCTTGCAGCCCCCCAAGGAAGGATCCGGGCACCGGAAGGAAACACTGGCTGCTGACTCAGGCCCTGAGCCCCTTTGCACTTTGGCCCGTGAAGCAGATAGGCTGACAGTGATATGCGCTGTTGGCAAATAGCACCTAGGAGAGCTTAGAACTGCCCTGGCATGTAGCAATCATCACCCACTGGGCATAAGCTTGGAGCACTCGCAGCGCTATCTCCAAATAAAACGCACTCTGACGAGCTCCACGCCGAAAAGCACACCTGCCCTAATGGACAGAGGGCCTGTTTATCCCGTCAATAAATGTTGCAGCTAAAGAACATGTCTGTCCTGCTATGTGTCCAAAATATGGAACGCTTCACGAATTTGCGTGTCATCCTTGCGCAGGGGCCATGCTAATCTTCTCTGTATCGTTCCAATTTTAGTATATGTGCTGCCGAAGCGAGCACAGACTGAAGGTTGACCCAGCCCATACATAAACCCCCCCAGATCTATGATCTCTGGACATAGGGTGGCATACAATGGGCATTTCTTGAGACAGAAAGCGCTTGCTTTTGGGGGAATGATATGAAACGGAGGCAGAGAGCAATGGTCCGCGCTTATTCACTGCTGCGCTGGTCCGAGAGGTGAGTTTTTGTTATTTTTGGAATGCTTGCCGGAGCAATGTAGTTGCAAAGGCTCATGGTGCAGTCTGTATGCAAAGTGATTGATCCCAGCACAATGCCTGGGTGCATTACAGTAGTCCCACAAGCCAGAGGAAACACAGAGGGCCTGCCTGTCAGGGGGCTTTGTTTGGGGGCCCATGGGCTGTTCCAAGAGAAGGCAAGAGGAGGCAGCTGGCCGGCATGTCAGTCCCCCCCCCCGCCCCCAGGGGGCGCAGGATGGCCCCCTGCTTGCATTCAGAGGCTGACTTAAAATGTTCCTTTGGCGGGGCTGGCTTCAGTGCCCTTGGCTTTTAAGTCACCGTGGGTCTGGTTCCCTTTGGCAGGTCCAGGTTCTCCCTTACAACAGCTATGGGCCGGGGGTTAGCTGCATTATCAACAGCGTCAGGGTGTGATGCGCGTGGGCTAGAAAATCAGGTCCAGCAGGGCTTGCAGGCGCACCTACCTCAGAAAGGCCCCTGGAAGGCCTGCGCGGAGGAGGATGAGGTGGGACACAAGAGGGCCAGTATGAGGCGTCTGACTACGTACGGATCAGAAGATTGTAGGGTCGACTCCTATCTGGCTCGGGTTCATTCCTTGCTTTTTGGGTCCTGCTGTTACATTTAAATCCCTAAGAGCATCTGTGCCTGCAAAGGTGCTTTAATTTTATGGGCGGGCCGTCGGTATAAGAAAGAAAGACTGGCCAAAGTCCATCCTAATACATCAGCAGCAGGGGCCCATCCCGAAAATCCCAACCAGCAGCAAATGCTTTCTGTGTCTGCGCTGTAAAGGGTGGGGGTTGGCTTGTGAACCAGTTGGGAAAATGCCACGTGTCTGTAGCACAGACCCCACCTGCTAAGAAAAGGTTGCTTCTCTCCCCTGATCCGGAACAGCAAAGGCATTCTGAGGTACACTGAAAGCCAAGGGAGAGATGGTGGCCAAGGCCTTGAGGTGCACGTCCCCTGCGCTGCCTGCTGCGCCGGTGGCCTGCCTGCCGCCCTTCACGCCCCTGATCGGCCACGATCGGCCAGAGACCTCTCTGGCCAGTTCTGCGGGCGGGCTTTTTCTCGACCTCAGACACTCAGGGAGACATCATCAGAAGGAGCACCGGAGGAGGGCTTGGCCCTTGCTGTGTGGCCTAGCCCAGCCTGGCCCTTCTCCAACCATCGGGGGCAGCAGCCAGCAGTCAGTGGGCCTGCAGAAATGGGCTCCCAGCAGGCTCTGGCTGACTGATGATTTGAATATGCACCGCCCTCCCTCCCTCCCTCCCTCCCTCTCTCTCTCTCTCTCTCTCTCTCTCTCTCCCCCTCTCTCTCTACTAACCCTGTTTACTCCACAGTAGCACCAGCACTGAGCTGGAAGCAGGAAGCAGAAACTGCTGCAACCCTGGGAAGGTGTGTCTGGGGCGCTTGGGGGCCTGTCAGCATCAGCAGCAGCAGAGACCAGGCCCTGATAGAGACACGCTGGGGCACGGGGGGGGGGGGGTGCTGCAGGATTTCAGTTACCCGTGCAGGCTGCCTGGGCCAGAGAGAACCTCTAGCTTGCAGCCCCCCAAGGAAGGATCCGGGCACCGGAAGGAAACACTGGCTGCTGACTCAGGCCCTGAGCCCCTTTGCACTTTGGCCCGTGAAGCAGATAGGCTGACAGTGATATGCGCTGTTGGCAAATAGCACCTAGGAGAGCTTAGAACTGCCCTGGCATGTAGCAATCATCACCCACTGGGCATAAGCTTGGAGCACTCGCAGCGCTATCTCCAAATAAAACGCACTCTGACGAGCTCCACGCCGAAAAGCACACCTGCCCTAATGGACAGAGGGCCTGTTTATCCCGTCAATAAATGTTGCAGCTAAAGAACATGTCTGTCCTGCTATGTGTCCAAAATATGGAACGCTTCACGAATTTGCGTGTCATCCTTGCGCAGGGGCCATGCTAATCTTCTCTGTATCGTTCCAATTTTAGTATATGTGCTGCCGAAGCGAGCACAGACTGAAGGTTGACCCAGCCCATACATAAACCCCCCCAGATCTATGATCTCTGGACATAGGGTGGCATACAATGGGCATTTCTTGAGACAGAAAGCGCTTGCTTTTGGGGGAATGATATGAAACGGAGCCAGAGAGCAATGGTCCGCGCTTATTCACTGCTGCGCTGGTCCGAGAGGTGAGTTTTTGTTATTTTTGGAATGCTTGCCGGAGCAATGTAGTTGCAAAGGCTCATGGTGCAGTCTGTATGCAAAGTGATTGATCCCAGCACAATGCCTGGGTGCATTACAGTAGTCCCACAAGCCAGAGGAAACACAGAGGGCCTGCCTGTCAGGGGGCTTTGTTTGGGGGCCCATGGGCTGTTCCAAGAGAAGGCAAGAGGAGGCAGCTGGCCGGCATGTCAGTCCCCCCCCCCGCCCCCAGGGGGCGCAGGATGGCCCCCTGCTTGCATTCAGAGGCTGACTTAAAATGTTCCTTTGGCGGGGCTGGCTTCAGTGCCCTTGGCTTTTAAGTCACCGTGGGTCTGGTTCCCTTTGGCAGGTCCAGGTTCTCCCTTACAACAGCTATGGGCCGGGGGTTAGCTGCATTATCAACAGCGTCAGGGTGTGATGCGCGTGGGCTAGAAAATCAGGTCCAGCAGGGCTTGCAGGCGCACCTACCTCAGAAAGGCCCCTGGAAGGCCTGCGCGGAGGAGGATGAGGTGGGACACAAGAGGGCCAGTATGAGGCGTCTGACTACGTACGGATCAGAAGATTGTAGGGTCGACTCCTATCTGGCTCGGGTTCATTCCTTGCTTTTTGGGTCCTGCTGTTACATTTAAATCCCTAAGAGCATCTGTGCCTGCAAAGGTGCTTTAATTTTATGGGCGGGCCGTCGGTATAAGAAAGAAAGACTGGCCAAAGTCCATCCTAATACATCAGCAGCAGGGGCCCATCCCGAAAATCCCAACCAGCAGCAAATGCTTTCTGTGTCTGCGCTGTAAAGGGTGGGGGTTGGCTTGTGAACCAGTTGGGAAAATGCCACGTGTCTGTAGCACAGACCCCACCTGCTAAGAAAAGGTTGCTTCTCTCCCCTGATCCGGAACAGCAAAGGCATTCTGAGGTACACTGAAAGCCAAGGGAGAGATGGTGGCCAAGGCCTTGAGGTGCACGTCCCCTGCGCTGCCTGCTGCGCCGGTGGCCTGCCTGCCGCCCTTCACGCCCCTGATCGGCCAGAGACCTCTCTGGCCAGTTCTGCGGGCGGGCTTTTTCTCGACCTCAGACACTCAGGGAGACATCATCAGAAGGAGCACCGGAGGAGGGCTTGGCCCTTGCTGTGTGGCCTAGCCCAGCCTGGCCCTTCTCCAACCATCGGGGGCAGCAGCCAGCAGTCAGTGGGCCTGCAGAAATGGGCTCCCAGCAGGCTCTGGCTGACTGATGATTTGAATATGCACCGCCCTCCCTCCCTCCCTCCCTCCCTCTCTCTCTCTCTCTCTCTCTCTCTCTCTCTCTCTCTCCCCCTCTCTCTCTACTAACCCTGTTTACTCCACAGTAGCACCAGCACTGAGCTGGAAGCAGGAAGCAGAAACTGCTGCAACCCTGGGAAGGTGTGTCTGGGGCGCTTGGGGGCCTGTCAGCATCAGCAGCAGCAGAGACCAGGCCCTGATAGAGACACGCTGGGGCACGGGGGGGGGGGTGCTGCAGGATTTCAGTTACCCGTGCAGGCTGCCTGGGCCAGAGAGAACCTCTAGCTTGCAGCCCCCCAAGGAAGGATCCGGGCACCGGAAGGAAACACTGGCTGCTGACTCAGGCCCTGAGCCCCTTTGCACTTTGGCCCGTGAAGCAGATAGGCTGACAGTGATATGCGCTGTTGGCAAATAGCACCTAGGAGAGCTTAGAACTGCCCTGGCATGTAGCAATCATCACCCACTGGGCATAAGCTTGGAGCACTCGCAGCGCTATCTCCAAATAAAACGCACTCTGACGAGCTCCACGCCGAAAAGCACACCTGCCCTAATGGACAGAGGGCCTGTTTATCCCGTCAATAAATGTTGCAGCTAAAGAACATGTCTGTCCTGCTATGTGTCCAAAATATGGAACGCTTCACGAATTTGCGTGTCATCCTTGCGCAGGGGCCATGCTAATCTTCTCTGTATCGTTCCAATTTTAGTATATGTGCTGCCGAAGCGAGCACAGACTGAAGGTTGACCCAGCCCATACATAAACCCCCCCAGATCTATGATCTCTGGACATAGGGTGGCATACAATGGGCATTTCTTGAGACAGAAAGCGCTTGCTTTTGGGGGAATGATATGAAACGGAGGCAGAGAGCAATGGTCCGCGCTTATTCACTGCTGCGCTGGTCCGAGAGGTGAGTTTTTGTTATTTTTGGAATGCTTGCCGGAGCAATGTAGTTGCAAAGGCTCATGGTGCAGTCTGTATGCAAAGTGATTGATCCCAGCACAATGCCTGGGTGCATTACAGTAGTCCCACAAGCCAGAGGAAACACAGAGGGCCTGCCTGTCAGGGGGCTTTGTTTGGGGGCCCATGGGCTGTTCCAAGAGAAGGCAAGAGGAGGCAGCTGGCCGGCATGTCAGTCCCCCCCCCCGCCCCCAGGGGGCGCAGGATGGCCCCCTGCTTGCATTCAGAGGCTGACTTAAAATGTTCCTTTGGCGGGGCTGGCTTCAGTGCCCTTGGCTTTTAAGTCACCGTGGGTCTGGTTCCCTTTGGCAGGTCCAGGTTCTCCCTTACAACAGCTATGGGCCGGGGGTTAGCTGCATTATCAACAGCGTCAGGGTGTGATGCGCGTGGGCTAGAAAATCAGGTCCAGCAGGGCTTGCAGGCGCACCTACCTCAGAAAGGCCCCTGGAAGGCCTGCGCGGAGGAGGATGAGGTGGGACACAAGAGGGCCAGTATGAGGCGTCTGACTACGTACGGATCAGAAGATTGTAGGGTCGACTCCTATCTGGCTCGGGTTCATTCCTTGCTTTTTGGGTCCTGCTGTTACATTTAAATCCCTAAGAGCATCTGTGCCTGCAAAGGTGCTTTAATTTTATGGGCGGGCCGTCGGTATAAGAAAGAAAGACTGGCCAAAGTCCATCCTAATACATCAGCAGCAGGGGCCCATCCCGAAAATCCCAACCAGCAGCAAATGCTTTCTGTGTCTGCGCTGTAAAGGGTGGGGGTTGGCTTGTGAACCAGTTGGGAAAATGCCACGTGTCTGTAGCACAGACCCCACCTGCTAAGAAAAGGTTGCTTCTCTCCCCTGATCCGGAACAGCAAAGGCATTCTGAGGTACACTGAAAGCCAAGGGAGAGATGGTGGCCAAGGCCTTGAGGTGCACGTCCCCTGCGCTGCCTGCTGCGCCGGTGGCCTGCCTGCCGCCCTTCACGCCCAGAGACCTCTCTGGCCAGTTCTGCGGGCGGGCTTTTTCTCGACCTCAGACACTCAGGGAGACATCATCAGAAGGAGCACCGGAGGAGGGCTTGGCCCTTGCTGTGTGGCCTAGCCCAGCCTGGCCCTTCTCCAACCATCGGGGGCAGCAGCCAGCAGTCAGTGGGCCTGCAGAAATGGGCTCCCAGCAGGCTCTGGCTGACTGATGATTTGAATATGCACCGCCCTCCCTCCCTCCCTCCCTCCCTCTCTCTCTCTCTCTCTCTCTCTCTCTCTCCCCCTCTCTCTCTACTAACCCTGTTTACTCCACAGTAGCACCAGCACTGAGCTGGAAGCAGGAAGCAGAAACTGCTGCAACCCTGGGAAGGTGTGTCTGGGGCGCTTGGGGGCCTGTCAGCATCAGCAGCAGCAGAGACCAGGCCCTGATAGAGACACGCTGGGGCACGGGGGGGGGGGGGGGGTGCTGCAGGATTTCAGTTACCCGTGCAGGCTGCCTGGGCCAGAGAGAACCTCTAGCTTGCAGCCCCCCAAGGAAGGATCCGGGCACCGGAAGGAAACACTGGCTGCTGACTCAGGCCCTGAGCCCCTTTGCACTTTGGCCCGTGAAGCAGATAGGCTGACAGTGATATGCGCTGTTGGCAAATAGCACCTAGGAGAGCTTAGAACTGCCCTGGCATGTAGCAATCATCACCCACTGGGCATAAGCTTGGAGCACTCGCAGCGCTATCTCCAAATAAAACGCACTCTGACGAGCTCCACGCCGAAAAGCACACCTGCCCTAATGGACAGAGGGCCTGTTTATCCCGTCAATAAATGTTGCAGCTAAAGAACATGTCTGTCCTGCTATGTGTCCAAAATATGGAACGCTTCACGAATTTGCGTGTCATCCTTGCGCAGGGGCCATGCTAATCTTCTCTGTATCGTTCCAATTTTAGTATATGTGCTGCCGAAGCGAGCACAGACTGAAGGTTGACCCAGCCCATACATAAACCCCCCCAGATCTATGATCTCTGGACATAGGGTGGCATACAATGGGCATTTCTTGAGACAGAAAGCGCTTGCTTTTGGGGGAATGATATGAAACGGAGCCAGAGAGCAATGGTCCGCGCTTATTCACTGCTGCGCTGGTCCGAGAGGTGAGTTTTTGTTATTTTTGGAATGCTTGCCGGAGCAATGTAGTTGCAAAGGCTCATGGTGCAGTCTGTATGCAAAGTGATTGATCCCAGCACAATGCCTGGGTGCATTACAGTAGTCCCACAAGCCAGAGGAAACACAGAGGGCCTGCCTGTCAGGGGGCTTTGTTTGGGGGCCCATGGGCTGTTCCAAGAGAAGGCAAGAGGAGGCAGCTGGCCGGCATGTCAGTCCCCCCCCCCGCCCCCAGGGGGCGCAGGATGGCCCCCTGCTTGCATTCAGAGGCTGACTTAAAATGTTCCTTTGGCGGGGCTGGCTTCAGTGCCCTTGGCTTTTAAGTCACCGTGGGTCTGGTTCCCTTTGGCAGGTCCAGGTTCTCCCTTACAACAGCTATGGGCCGGGGGTTAGCTGCATTATCAACAGCGTCAGGGTGTGATGCGCGTGGGCTAGAAAATCAGGTCCAGCAGGGCTTGCAGGCGCACCTACCTCAGAAAGGCCCCTGGAAGGCCTGCGCGGAGGAGGATGAGGTGGGACACAAGAGGGCCAGTATGAGGCGTCTGACTACGTACGGATCAGAAGATTGTAGGGTCGACTCCTATCTGGCTCGGGTTCATTCCTTGCTTTTTGGGTCCTGCTGTTACATTTAAATCCCTAAGAGCATCTGTGCCTGCAAAGGTGCTTTAATTTTATGGGCGGGCCGTCGGTATAAGAAAGAAAGACTGGCCAAAGTCCATCCTAATACATCAGCAGCAGGGGCCCATCCCGAAAATCCCAACCAGCAGCAAATGCTTTCTGTGTCTGCGCTGTAAAGGGTGGGGGTTGGCTTGTGAACCAGTTGGGAAAATGCCACGTGTCTGTAGCACAGACCCCACCTGCTAAGAAAAGGTTGCTTCTCTCCCCTGATCCGGAACAGCAAAGGCATTCTGAGGTACACTGAAAGCCAAGGGAGAGATGGTGGCCAAGGCCTTGAGGTGCACGTCCCCTGCGCTGCCTGCTGCGCCGGTGGCCTGCCTGCCGCCCTTCACGCCCCTGATCGGCCACGATCGGCCAGAGACCTCTCTGGCCAGTTCTGCGGGCGGGCTTTTTCTCGACCTCAGACACTCAGGGAGACATCATCAGAAGGAGCACCGGAGGAGGGCTTGGCCCTTGCTGTGTGGCCTAGCCCAGCCTGGCCCTTCTCCAACCATCGGGGGCAGCAGCCAGCAGTCAGTGGGCCTGCAGAAATGGGCTCCCAGCAGGCTCTGGCTGACTGATGATTTGAATATGCACCGCCCGCCCTCCCTCCCTCCCTCTCTCTCTCTCTCTCTCTCTCTCTCTCTCTCCCCCTCTCTCTCTACTAACCCTGTTTACTCCACAGTAGCACCAGCACTGAGCTGGAAGCAGGAAGCAGAAACTGCTGCAACCCTGGGAAGGTGTGTCTGGGGCGCTTGGGGGCCTGTCAGCATCAGCAGCAGCAGAGACCAGGCCCTGATAGAGACACGCTGGGGCACGGGGTGGGGGGGGGGGTGCTGCAGGATTTCAGTTACCCGTGCAGGCTGCCTGGGCCAGAGAGAACCTCTAGCTTGCAGCCCCCCAAGGAAGGATCCGGGCACCGGAAGGAAACACTGGCTGCTGACTCAGGCCCTGAGCCCCTTTGCACTTTGGCCCGTGAAGCAGATAGGCTGACAGTGATATGCGCTGTTGGCAAATAGCACCTAGGAGAGCTTAGAACTGCCCTGGCATGTAGCAATCATCACCCACTGGGCATAAGCTTGGAGCACTCGCAGCGCTATCTCCAAATAAAACGCACTCTGACGAGCTCCACGCCGAAAAGCACACCTGCCCTAATGGACAGAGGGCCTGTTTATCCCGTCAATAAATGTTGCAGCTAAAGAACATGTCTGTCCTGCTATGTGTCCAAAATATGGAACGCTTCACGAATTTGCGTGTCATCCTTGCGCAGGGGCCATGCTAATCTTCTCTGTATCGTTCCAATTTTAGTATATGTGCTGCCGAAGCGAGCACAGACTGAAGGTTGACCCAGCCCATACATAAACCCCCCCAGATCTATGATCTCTGGACATAGGGTGGCATACAATGGGCATTTCTTGAGACAGAAAGCGCTTGCTTTTGGGGGAATGATATGAAACGGAGCCAGAGAGCAATGGTCCGCGCTTATTCACTGCTGCGCTGGTCCGAGAGGTGAGTTTTTGTTATTTTTGGAATGCTTGCCGGAGCAATGTAGTTGCAAAGGCTCATGGTGCAGTCTGTATGCAAAGTGATTGATCCCAGCACAATGCCTGGGTGCATTACAGTAGTCCCACAAGCCAGAGGAAACACAGAGGGCCTGCCTGTCAGGGGGCTTTGTTTGGGGGCCCATGGGCTGTTCCAAGAGAAGGCAAGAGGAGGCAGCTGGCCGGCATGTCAGTCCCCCCCCCCGCCCCCAGGGGGCGCAGGATGGCCCCCTGCTTGCATTCAGAGGCTGACTTAAAATGTTCCTTTGGCGGGGCTGGCTTCAGTGCCCTTGGCTTTTAAGTCACCGTGGGTCTGGTTCCCTTTGGCAGGTCCAGGTTCTCCCTTACAACAGCTATGGGCCGGGGGTTAGCTGCATTATCAACAGCGTCAGGGTGTGATGCGCGTGGGCTAGAAAATCAGGTCCAGCAGGGCTTGCAGGCGCACCTACCTCAGAAAGGCCCCTGGAAGGCCTGCGCGGAGGAGGATGAGGTGGGACACAAGAGGGCCAGTATGAGGCGTCTGACTACGTACGGATCAGAAGATTGTAGGGTCGACTCCTATCTGGCTCGGGTTCATTCCTTGCTTTTTGGGTCCTGCTGTTACATTTAAATCCCTAAGAGCATCTGTGCCTGCAAAGGTGCTTTAATTTTATGGGCGGGCCGTCGGTATAAGAAAGAAAGACTGGCCAAAGTCCATCCTAATACATCAGCAGCAGGGGCCCATCCCGAAAATCCCAACCAGCAGCAAATGCTTTCTGTGTCTGCGCTGTAAAGGGTGGGGGTTGGCTTGTGAACCAGTTGGGAAAATGCCACGTGTCTGTAGCACAGACCCCACCTGCTAAGAAAAGGTTGCTTCTCTCCCCTGATCCGGAACAGCAAAGGCATTCTGAGGTACACTGAAAGCCAAGGGAGAGATGGTGGCCAAGGCCTTGAGGTGCACGTCCCCTGCGCTGCCTGCTGCGCCGGTGGCCTGCCTGCCGCCCTTCACGCCCCTGATCGGCCAGAGACCTCTCTGGCCAGTTCTGCGGGCGGGCTTTTTCTCGACCTCAGACACTCAGGGAGACATCATCAGAAGGAGCACCGGAGGAGGGCTTGGCCCTTGCTGTGTGGCCTAGCCCAGCCTGGCCCTTCTCCAACCATCGGGGGCAGCAGCCAGCAGTCAGTGGGCCTGCAGAAATGGGCTCCCAGCAGGCTCTGGCTGACTGATGATTTGAATATGCACCGCCCTCCCTCCCTCCCTCCCTCCCTCTCTCTCTCTCTCTCTCTCTCTCTCTCTCTCTCTCTCTCTCCCCCTCTCTCTCTACTAACCCTGTTTACTCCACAGTAGCACCAGCACTGAGCTGGAAGCAGGAAGCAGAAACTGCTGCAACCCTGGGAAGGTGTGTCTGGGGCGCTTGGGGGCCTGTCAGCATCAGCAGCAGCAGAGACCAGGCCCTGATAGAGACACGCTGGGGCACGGGGGGGGGGGTGCTGCAGGATTTCAGTTACCCGTGCAGGCTGCCTGGGCCAGAGAGAACCTCTAGCTTGCAGCCCCCCAAGGAAGGATCCGGGCACCGGAAGGAAACACTGGCTGCTGACTCAGGCCCTGAGCCCCTTTGCACTTTGGCCCGTGAAGCAGATAGGCTGACAGTGATATGCGCTGTTGGCAAATAGCACCTAGGAGAGCTTAGAACTGCCCTGGCATGTAGCAATCATCACCCACTGGGCATAAGCTTGGAGCACTCGCAGCGCTATCTCCAAATAAAACGCACTCTGACGAGCTCCACGCCGAAAAGCACACCTGCCCTAATGGACAGAGGGCCTGTTTATCCCGTCAATAAATGTTGCAGCTAAAGAACATGTCTGTCCTGCTATGTGTCCAAAATATGGAACGCTTCACGAATTTGCGTGTCATCCTTGCGCAGGGGCCATGCTAATCTTCTCTGTATCGTTCCAATTTTAGTATATGTGCTGCCGAAGCGAGCACAGACTGAAGGTTGACCCAGCCCATACATAAACCCCCCCAGATCTATGATCTCTGGACATAGGGTGGCATACAATGGGCATTTCTTGAGACAGAAAGCGCTTGCTTTTGGGGGAATGATATGAAACGGAGGCAGAGAGCAATGGTCCGCGCTTATTCACTGCTGCGCTGGTCCGAGAGGTGAGTTTTTGTTATTTTTGGAATGCTTGCCGGAGCAATGTAGTTGCAAAGGCTCATGGTGCAGTCTGTATGCAAAGTGATTGATCCCAGCACAATGCCTGGGTGCATTACAGTAGTCCCACAAGCCAGAGGAAACACAGAGGGCCTGCCTGTCAGGGGGCTTTGTTTGGGGGCCCATGGGCTGTTCCAAGAGAAGGCAAGAGGAGGCAGCTGGCCGGCATGTCAGTCCCCCCCCCCGCCCCCAGGGGGCGCAGGATGGCCCCCTGCTTGCATTCAGAGGCTGACTTAAAATGTTCCTTTGGCGGGGCTGGCTTCAGTGCCCTTGGCTTTTAAGTCACCGTGGGTCTGGTTCCCTTTGGCAGGTCCAGGTTCTCCCTTACAACAGCTATGGGCCGGGGGTTAGCTGCATTATCAACAGCGTCAGGGTGTGATGCGCGTGGGCTAGAAAATCAGGTCCAGCAGGGCTTGCAGGCGCACCTACCTCAGAAAGGCCCCTGGAAGGCCTGCGCGGAGGAGGATGAGGTGGGACACAAGAGGGCCAGTATGAGGCGTCTGACTACGTACGGATCAGAAGATTGTAGGGTCGACTCCTATCTGGCTCGGGTTCATTCCTTGCTTTTTGGGTCCTGCTGTTACATTTAAATCCCTAAGAGCATCTGTGCCTGCAAAGGTGCTTTAATTTTATGGGCGGGCCGTCGGTATAAGAAAGAAAGACTGGCCAAAGTCCATCCTAATACATCAGCAGCAGGGGCCCATCCCGAAAATCCCAACCAGCAGCAAATGCTTTCTGTGTCTGCGCTGTAAAGGGTGGGGGTTGGCTTGTGAACCAGTTGGGAAAATGCCACGTGTCTGTAGCACAGACCCCACCTGCTAAGAAAAGGTTGCTTCTCTCCCCTGATCCGGAACAGCAAAGGCATTCTGAGGTACACTGAAAGCCAAGGGAGAGATGGTGGCCAAGGCCTTGAGGTGCACGTCCCCTGCGCTGCCTGCTGCGCCGGTGGCCTGCCTGCCGCCCTTCACGCCCCTGATCGGCCACGATCGGCCAGAGACCTCTCTGGCCAGTTCTGCGGGCGGGCTTTTTCTCGACCTCAGACACTCAGGGAGACATCATCAGAAGGAGCACCGGAGGAGGGCTTGGCCCTTGCTGTGTGGCCTAGCCCAGCCTGGCCCTTCTCCAACCATCGGGGGCAGCAGCCAGCAGTCAGTGGGCCTGCAGAAATGGGCTCCCAGCAGGCTCTGGCTGACTGATGATTTGAATATGCACCGCCCGCCCTCCCTCCCTCCCTCTCTCTCTCTCTCTCTCTCTCTCTCTCTCTCTCTCCCCCTCTCTCTCTACTAACCCTGTTTACTCCACAGTAGCACCAGCACTGAGCTGGAAGCAGGAAGCAGAAACTGCTGCAACCCTGGGAAGGTGTGTCTGGGGCGCTTGGGGGCCTGTCAGCATCAGCAGCAGCAGAGACCAGGCCCTGATAGAGACACGCTGGGGCACGGGGGGGGGGGGGGTGCTGCAGGATTTCAGTTACCCGTGCAGGCTGCCTGGGCCAGAGAGAACCTCTAGCTTGCAGCCCCCCAAGGAAGGATCCGGGCACCGGAAGGAAACACTGGCTGCTGACTCAGGCCCTGAGCCCCTTTGCACTTTGGCCCGTGAAGCAGATAGGCTGACAGTGATATGCGCTGTTGGCAAATAGCACCTAGGAGAGCTTAGAACTGCCCTGGCATGTAGCAATCATCACCCACTGGGCATAAGCTTGGAGCACTCGCAGCGCTATCTCCAAATAAAACGCACTCTGACGAGCTCCACGCCGAAAAGCACACCTGCCCTAATGGACAGAGGGCCTGTTTATCCCGTCAATAAATGTTGCAGCTAAAGAACATGTCTGTCCTGCTATGTGTCCAAAATATGGAACGCTTCACGAATTTGCGTGTCATCCTTGCGCAGGGGCCATGCTAATCTTCTCTGTATCGTTCCAATTTTAGTATATGTGCTGCCGAAGCGAGCACAGACTGAAGGTTGACCCAGCCCATACATAAACCCCCCCAGATCTATGATCTCTGGACATAGGGTGGCATACAATGGGCATTTCTTGAGACAGAAAGCGCTTGCTTTTGGGGGAATGATATGAAACGGAGCCAGAGAGCAATGGTCCGCGCTTATTCACTGCTGCGCTGGTCCGAGAGGTGAGTTTTTGTTATTTTTGGAATGCTTGCCGGAGCAATGTAGTTGCAAAGGCTCATGGTGCAGTCTGTATGCAAAGTGATTGATCCCAGCACAATGCCTGGGTGCATTACAGTAGTCCCACAAGCCAGAGGAAACACAGAGGGCCTGCCTGTCAGGGGGCTTTGTTTGGGGGCCCATGGGCTGTTCCAAGAGAAGGCAAGAGGAGGCAGCTGGCCGGCATGTCAGTCCCCCCCCCCGCCCCCAGGGGGCGCAGGATGGCCCCCTGCTTGCATTCAGAGGCTGACTTAAAATGTTCCTTTGGCGGGGCTGGCTTCAGTGCCCTTGGCTTTTAAGTCACCGTGGGTCTGGTTCCCTTTGGCAGGTCCAGGTTCTCCCTTACAACAGCTATGGGCCGGGGGTTAGCTGCATTATCAACAGCGTCAGGGTGTGATGCGCGTGGGCTAGAAAATCAGGTCCAGCAGGGCTTGCAGGCGCACCTACCTCAGAAAGGCCCCTGGAAGGCCTGCGCGGAGGAGGATGAGGTGGGACACAAGAGGGCCAGTATGAGGCGTCTGACTACGTACGGATCAGAAGATTGTAGGGTCGACTCCTATCTGGCTCGGGTTCATTCCTTGCTTTTTGGGTCCTGCTGTTACATTTAAATCCCTAAGAGCATCTGTGCCTGCAAAGGTGCTTTAATTTTATGGGCGGGCCGTCGGTATAAGAAAGAAAGACTGGCCAAAGTCCATCCTAATACATCAGCAGCAGGGGCCCATCCCGAAAATCCCAACCAGCAGCAAATGCTTTCTGTGTCTGCGCTGTAAAGGGTGGGGGTTGGCTTGTGAACCAGTTGGGAAAATGCCACGTGTCTGTAGCACAGACCCCACCTGCTAAGAAAAGGTTGCTTCTCTCCCCTGATCCGGAACAGCAAAGGCATTCTGAGGTACACTGAAAGCCAAGGGAGAGATGGTGGCCAAGGCCTTGAGGTGCACGTCCCCTGCGCTGCCTGCTGCGCCGGTGGCCTGCCTGCCGCCCTTCACGCCCCTGATCGGCCACGATCGGCCAGAGACCTCTCTGGCCAGTTCTGCGGGCGGGCTTTTTCTCGACCTCAGACACTCAGGGAGACATCATCAGAAGGAGCACCGGAGGAGGGCTTGGCCCTTGCTGTGTGGCCTAGCCCAGCCTGGCCCTTCTCCAACCATCGGGGGCAGCAGCCAGCAGTCAGTGGGCCTGCAGAAATGGGCTCCCAGCAGGCTCTGGCTGACTGATGATTTGAATATGCACCGCCCTCCCTCCCTCCCTCCCTCTCTCTCTCTCTCTCTCTCTCTCTCTCTCCCCCTCTCTCTCTACTAACCCTGTTTACTCCACAGTAGCACCAGCACTGAGCTGGAAGCAGGAAGCAGAAACTGCTGCAACCCTGGGAAGGTGTGTCTGGGGCGCTTGGGGGCCTGTCAGCATCAGCAGCAGCAGAGACCAGGCCCTGATAGAGACACGCTGGGGCACGGGGGGGGGGGGGGGGTGCTGCAGGATTTCAGTTACCCGTGCAGGCTGCCTGGGCCAGAGAGAACCTCTAGCTTGCAGCCCCCCAAGGAAGGATCCGGGCACCGGAAGGAAACACTGGCTGCTGACTCAGGCCCTGAGCCCCTTTGCACTTTGGCCCGTGAAGCAGATAGGCTGACAGTGATATGCGCTGTTGGCAAATAGCACCTAGGAGAGCTTAGAACTGCCCTGGCATGTAGCAATCATCACCCACTGGGCATAAGCTTGGAGCACTCGCAGCGCTATCTCCAAATAAAACGCACTCTGACGAGCTCCACGCCGAAAAGCACACCTGCCCTAATGGACAGAGGGCCTGTTTATCCCGTCAATAAATGTTGCAGCTAAAGAACATGTCTGTCCTGCTATGTGTCCAAAATATGGAACGCTTCACGAATTTGCGTGTCATCCTTGCGCAGGGGCCATGCTAATCTTCTCTGTATCGTTCCAATTTTAGTATATGTGCTGCCGAAGCGAGCACAGACTGAAGGTTGACCCAGCCCATACATAAACCCCCCCAGATCTATGATCTCTGGACATAGGGTGGCATACAATGGGCATTTCTTGAGACAGAAAGCGCTTGCTTTTGGGGGAATGATATGAAACGGAGCCAGAGAGCAATGGTCCGCGCTTATTCACTGCTGCGCTGGTCCGAGAGGTGAGTTTTTGTTATTTTTGGAATGCTTGCCGGAGCAATGTAGTTGCAAAGGCTCATGGTGCAGTCTGTATGCAAAGTGATTGATCCCAGCACAATGCCTGGGTGCATTACAGTAGTCCCACAAGCCAGAGGAAACACAGAGGGCCTGCCTGTCAGGGGGCTTTGTTTGGGGGCCCATGGGCTGTTCCAAGAGAAGGCAAGAGGAGGCAGCTGGCCGGCATGTCAGTCCCCCCCCCCGCCCCCAGGGGGCGCAGGATGGCCCCCTGCTTGCATTCAGAGGCTGACTTAAAATGTTCCTTTGGCGGGGCTGGCTTCAGTGCCCTTGGCTTTTAAGTCACCGTGGGTCTGGTTCCCTTTGGCAGGTCCAGGTTCTCCCTTACAACAGCTATGGGCCGGGGGTTAGCTGCATTATCAACAGCGTCAGGGTGTGATGCGCGTGGGCTAGAAAATCAGGTCCAGCAGGGCTTGCAGGCGCACCTACCTCAGAAAGGCCCCTGGAAGGCCTGCGCGGAGGAGGATGAGGTGGGACACAAGAGGGCCAGTATGAGGCGTCTGACTACGTACGGATCAGAAGATTGTAGGGTCGACTCCTATCTGGCTCGGGTTCATTCCTTGCTTTTTGGGTCCTGCTGTTACATTTAAATCCCTAAGAGCATCTGTGCCTGCAAAGGTGCTTTAATTTTATGGGCGGGCCGTCGGTATAAGAAAGAAAGACTGGCCAAAGTCCATCCTAATACATCAGCAGCAGGGGCCCATCCCGAAAATCCCAACCAGCAGCAAATGCTTTCTGTGTCTGCGCTGTAAAGGGTGGGGGTTGGCTTGTGAACCAGTTGGGAAAATGCCACGTGTCTGTAGCACAGACCCCACCTGCTAAGAAAAGGTTGCTTCTCTCCCCTGATCCGGAACAGCAAAGGCATTCTGAGGTACACTGAAAGCCAAGGGAGAGATGGTGGCCAAGGCCTTGAGGTGCACGTCCCCTGCGCTGCCTGCTGCGCCGGTGGCCTGCCTGCCGCCCTTCACGCCCCTGATCGGCCACGATCGGCCAGAGACCTCTCTGGCCAGTTCTGCGGGCGGGCTTTTTCTCGACCTCAGACACTCAGGGAGACATCATCAGAAGGAGCACCGGAGGAGGGCTTGGCCCTTGCTGTGTGGCCTAGCCCAGCCTGGCCCTTCTCCAACCATCGGGGGCAGCAGCCAGCAGTCAGTGGGCCTGCAGAAATGGGCTCCCAGCAGGCTCTGGCTGACTGATGATTTGAATATGCACCGCCCGCCCTCCCTCCCTCCCTCTCTCTCTCTCTCTCTCTCTCTCTCTCTCTCTCTCTCTCCCCCTCTCTCTCTACTAACCCTGTTTACTCCACAGTAGCACCAGCACTGAGCTGGAAGCAGGAAGCAGAAACTGCTGCAACCCTGGGAAGGTGTGTCTGGGGCGCTTGGGGGCCTGTCAGCATCAGCAGCAGCAGAGACCAGGCCCTGATAGAGACACGCTGGGGCACGGGGTGGGGGGGGGGTGCTGCAGGATTTCAGTTACCCGTGCAGGCTGCCTGGGCCAGAGAGAACCTCTAGCTTGCAGCCCCCCAAGGAAGGATCCGGGCACCGGAAGGAAACACTGGCTGCTGACTCAGGCCCTGAGCCCCTTTGCACTTTGGCCCGTGAAGCAGATAGGCTGACAGTGATATGCGCTGTTGGCAAATAGCACCTAGGAGAGCTTAGAACTGCCCTGGCATGTAGCAATCATCACCCACTGGGCATAAGCTTGGAGCACTCGCAGCGCTATCTCCAAATAAAACGCACTCTGACGAGCTCCACGCCGAAAAGCACACCTGCCCTAATGGACAGAGGGCCTGTTTATCCCGTCAATAAATGTTGCAGCTAAAGAACATGTCTGTCCTGCTATGTGTCCAAAATATGGAACGCTTCACGAATTTGCGTGTCATCCTTGCGCAGGGGCCATGCTAATCTTCTCTGTATCGTTCCAATTTTAGTATATGTGCTGCCGAAGCGAGCACAGACTGAAGGTTGACCCAGCCCATACATAAACCCCCCCAGATCTATGATCTCTGGACATAGGGTGGCATACAATGGGCATTTCTTGAGACAGAAAGCGCTTGCTTTTGGGGGAATGATATGAAACGGAGGCAGAGAGCAATGGTCCGCGCTTATTCACTGCTGCGCTGGTCCGAGAGGTGAGTTTTTGTTATTTTTGGAATGCTTGCCGGAGCAATGTAGTTGCAAAGGCTCATGGTGCAGTCTGTATGCAAAGTGATTGATCCCAGCACAATGCCTGGGTGCATTACAGTAGTCCCACAAGCCAGAGGAAACACAGAGGGCCTGCCTGTCAGGGGGCTTTGTTTGGGGGCCCATGGGCTGTTCCAAGAGAAGGCAAGAGGAGGCAGCTGGCCGGCATGTCAGTCCCCCCCCCCGCCCCCAGGGGGCGCAGGATGGCCCCCTGCTTGCATTCAGAGGCTGACTTAAAATGTTCCTTTGGCGGGGCTGGCTTCAGTGCCCTTGGCTTTTAAGTCACCGTGGGTCTGGTTCCCTTTGGCAGGTCCAGGTTCTCCCTTACAACAGCTATGGGCCGGGGGTTAGCTGCATTATCAACAGCGTCAGGGTGTGATGCGCGTGGGCTAGAAAATCAGGTCCAGCAGGGCTTGCAGGCGCACCTACCTCAGAAAGGCCCCTGGAAGGCCTGCGCGGAGGAGGATGAGGTGGGACACAAGAGGGCCAGTATGAGGCGTCTGACTACGTACGGATCAGAAGATTGTAGGGTCGACTCCTATCTGGCTCGGGTTCATTCCTTGCTTTTTGGGTCCTGCTGTTACATTTAAATCCCTAAGAGCATCTGTGCCTGCAAAGGTGCTTTAATTTTATGGGCGGGCCGTCGGTATAAGAAAGAAAGACTGGCCAAAGTCCATCCTAATACATCAGCAGCAGGGGCCCATCCCGAAAATCCCAACCAGCAGCAAATGCTTTCTGTGTCTGCGCTGTAAAGGGTGGGGGTTGGCTTGTGAACCAGTTGGGAAAATGCCACGTGTCTGTAGCACAGACCCCACCTGCTAAGAAAAGGTTGCTTCTCTCCCCTGATCCGGAACAGCAAAGGCATTCTGAGGTACACTGAAAGCCAAGGGAGAGATGGTGGCCAAGGCCTTGAGGTGCACGTCCCCTGCGCTGCCTGCTGCGCCGGTGGCCTGCCTGCCGCCCTTCACGCCCCTGATCGGCCACGATCGGCCAGAGACCTCTCTGGCCAGTTCTGCGGGCGGGCTTTTTCTCGACCTCAGACACTCAGGGAGACATCATCAGAAGGAGCACCGGAGGAGGGCTTGGCCCTTGCTGTGTGGCCTAGCCCAGCCTGGCCCTTCTCCAACCATCGGGGGCAGCAGCCAGCAGTCAGTGGGCCTGCAGAAATGGGCTCCCAGCAGGCTCTGGCTGACTGATGATTTGAATATGCACCGCCCGCCCTCCCTCCCTCCCTCTCTCTCTCTCTCTCTCTCTCTCTCTCTCTCCCCCTCTCTCTCTACTAACCCTGTTTACTCCACAGTAGCACCAGCACTGAGCTGGAAGCAGGAAGCAGAAACTGCTGCAACCCTGGGAAGGTGTGTCTGGGGCGCTTGGGGGCCTGTCAGCATCAGCAGCAGCAGAGACCAGGCCCTGATAGAGACACGCTGGGGCACGGGGTGGGGGGGGGGTGCTGCAGGATTTCAGTTACCCGTGCAGGCTGCCTGGGCCAGAGAGAACCTCTAGCTTGCAGCCCCCCAAGGAAGGATCCGGGCACCGGAAGGAAACACTGGCTGCTGACTCAGGCCCTGAGCCCCTTTGCACTTTGGCCCGTGAAGCAGATAGGCTGACAGTGATATGCGCTGTTGGCAAATAGCACCTAGGAGAGCTTAGAACTGCCCTGGCATGTAGCAATCATCACCCACTGGGCATAAGCTTGGAGCACTCGCAGCGCTATCTCCAAATAAAACGCACTCTGACGAGCTCCACGCCGAAAAGCACACCTGCCCTAATGGACAGAGGGCCTGTTTATCCCGTCAATAAATGTTGCAGCTAAAGAACATGTCTGTCCTGCTATGTGTCCAAAATATGGAACGCTTCACGAATTTGCGTGTCATCCTTGCGCAGGGGCCATGCTAATCTTCTCTGTATCGTTCCAATTTTAGTATATGTGCTGCCGAAGCGAGCACAGACTGAAGGTTGACCCAGCCCATACATAAACCCCCCCAGATCTATGATCTCTGGACATAGGGTGGCATACAATGGGCATTTCTTGAGACAGAAAGCGCTTGCTTTTGGGGGAATGATATGAAACGGAGCCAGAGAGCAATGGTCCGCGCTTATTCACTGCTGCGCTGGTCCGAGAGGTGAGTTTTTGTTATTTTTGGAATGCTTGCCGGAGCAATGTAGTTGCAAAGGCTCATGGTGCAGTCTGTATGCAAAGTGATTGATCCCAGCACAATGCCTGGGTGCATTACAGTAGTCCCACAAGCCAGAGGAAACACAGAGGGCCTGCCTGTCAGGGGGCTTTGTTTGGGGGCCCATGGGCTGTTCCAAGAGAAGGCAAGAGGAGGCAGCTGGCCGGCATGTCAGTCCCCCCCCCCGCCCCCAGGGGGCGCAGGATGGCCCCCTGCTTGCATTCAGAGGCTGACTTAAAATGTTCCTTTGGCGGGGCTGGCTTCAGTGCCCTTGGCTTTTAAGTCACCGTGGGTCTGGTTCCCTTTGGCAGGTCCAGGTTCTCCCTTACAACAGCTATGGGCCGGGGGTTAGCTGCATTATCAACAGCGTCAGGGTGTGATGCGCGTGGGCTAGAAAATCAGGTCCAGCAGGGCTTGCAGGCGCACCTACCTCAGAAAGGCCCCTGGAAGGCCTGCGCGGAGGAGGATGAGGTGGGACACAAGAGGGCCAGTATGAGGCGTCTGACTACGTACGGATCAGAAGATTGTAGGGTCGACTCCTATCTGGCTCGGGTTCATTCCTTGCTTTTTGGGTCCTGCTGTTACATTTAAATCCCTAAGAGCATCTGTGCCTGCAAAGGTGCTTTAATTTTATGGGCGGGCCGTCGGTATAAGAAAGAAAGACTGGCCAAAGTCCATCCTAATACATCAGCAGCAGGGGCCCATCCCGAAAATCCCAACCAGCAGCAAATGCTTTCTGTGTCTGCGCTGTAAAGGGTGGGGGTTGGCTTGTGAACCAGTTGGGAAAATGCCACGTGTCTGTAGCACAGACCCCACCTGCTAAGAAAAGGTTGCTTCTCTCCCCTGATCCGGAACAGCAAAGGCATTCTGAGGTACACTGAAAGCCAAGGGAGAGATGGTGGCCAAGGCCTTGAGGTGCACGTCCCCTGCGCTGCCTGCTGCGCCGGTGGCCTGCCTGCCGCCCTTCACGCCCCTGATCGGCCAGAGACCTCTCTGGCCAGTTCTGCGGGCGGGCTTTTTCTCGACCTCAGACACTCAGGGAGACATCATCAGAAGGAGCACCGGAGGAGGGCTTGGCCCTTGCTGTGTGGCCTAGCCCAGCCTGGCCCTTCTCCAACCATCGGGGGCAGCAGCCAGCAGTCAGTGGGCCTGCAGAAATGGGCTCCCAGCAGGCTCTGGCTGACTGATGATTTGAATATGCACCGCCCTCCCTCCCTCCCTCCCTCCCTCTCTCTCTCTCTCTCTCTCTCTCTCTCTCTCTCTCCCCCTCTCTCTCTACTAACCCTGTTTACTCCACAGTAGCACCAGCACTGAGCTGGAAGCAGGAAGCAGAAACTGCTGCAACCCTGGGAAGGTGTGTCTGGGGCGCTTGGGGGCCTGTCAGCATCAGCAGCAGCAGAGACCAGGCCCTGATAGAGACACGCTGGGGCACGGGGGGGGGGGGTGCTGCAGGATTTCAGTTACCCGTGCAGGCTGCCTGGGCCAGAGAGAACCTCTAGCTTGCAGCCCCCCAAGGAAGGATCCGGGCACCGGAAGGAAACACTGGCTGCTGACTCAGGCCCTGAGCCCCTTTGCACTTTGGCCCGTGAAGCAGATAGGCTGACAGTGATATGCGCTGTTGGCAAATAGCACCTAGGAGAGCTTAGAACTGCCCTGGCATGTAGCAATCATCACCCACTGGGCATAAGCTTGGAGCACTCGCAGCGCTATCTCCAAATAAAACGCACTCTGACGAGCTCCACGCCGAAAAGCACACCTGCCCTAATGGACAGAGGGCCTGTTTATCCCGTCAATAAATGTTGCAGCTAAAGAACATGTCTGTCCTGCTATGTGTCCAAAATATGGAACGCTTCACGAATTTGCGTGTCATCCTTGCGCAGGGGCCATGCTAATCTTCTCTGTATCGTTCCAATTTTAGTATATGTGCTGCCGAAGCGAGCACAGACTGAAGGTTGACCCAGCCCATACATAAACCCCCCCAGATCTATGATCTCTGGACATAGGGTGGCATACAATGGGCATTTCTTGAGACAGAAAGCGCTTGCTTTTGGGGGAATGATATGAAACGGAGGCAGAGAGCAATGGTCCGCGCTTATTCACTGCTGCGCTGGTCCGAGAGGTGAGTTTTTGTTATTTTTGGAATGCTTGCCGGAGCAATGTAGTTGCAAAGGCTCATGGTGCAGTCTGTATGCAAAGTGATTGATCCCAGCACAATGCCTGGGTGCATTACAGTAGTCCCACAAGCCAGAGGAAACACAGAGGGCCTGCCTGTCAGGGGGCTTTGTTTGGGGGCCCATGGGCTGTTCCAAGAGAAGGCAAGAGGAGGCAGCTGGCCGGCATGTCAGTCCCCCCCCCCGCCCCCAGGGGGCGCAGGATGGCCCCCTGCTTGCATTCAGAGGCTGACTTAAAATGTTCCTTTGGCGGGGCTGGCTTCAGTGCCCTTGGCTTTTAAGTCACCGTGGGTCTGGTTCCCTTTGGCAGGTCCAGGTTCTCCCTTACAACAGCTATGGGCCGGGGGTTAGCTGCATTATCAACAGCGTCAGGGTGTGATGCGCGTGGGCTAGAAAATCAGGTCCAGCAGGGCTTGCAGGCGCACCTACCTCAGAAAGGCCCCTGGAAGGCCTGCGCGGAGGAGGATGAGGTGGGACACAAGAGGGCCAGTATGAGGCGTCTGACTACGTACGGATCAGAAGATTGTAGGGTCGACTCCTATCTGGCTCGGGTTCATTCCTTGCTTTTTGGGTCCTGCTGTTACATTTAAATCCCTAAGAGCATCTGTGCCTGCAAAGGTGCTTTAATTTTATGGGCGGGCCGTCGGTATAAGAAAGAAAGACTGGCCAAAGTCCATCCTAATACATCAGCAGCAGGGGCCCATCCCGAAAATCCCAACCAGCAGCAAATGCTTTCTGTGTCTGCGCTGTAAAGGGTGGGGGTTGGCTTGTGAACCAGTTGGGAAAATGCCACGTGTCTGTAGCACAGACCCCACCTGCTAAGAAAAGGTTGCTTCTCTCCCCTGATCCGGAACAGCAAAGGCATTCTGAGGTACACTGAAAGCCAAGGGAGAGATGGTGGCCAAGGCCTTGAGGTGCACGTCCCCTGCGCTGCCTGCTGCGCCGGTGGCCTGCCTGCCGCCCTTCACGCCCCTGATCGGCCACGATCGGCCAGAGACCTCTCTGGCCAGTTCTGCGGGCGGGCTTTTTCTCGACCTCAGACACTCAGGGAGACATCATCAGAAGGAGCACCGGAGGAGGGCTTGGCCCTTGCTGTGTGGCCTAGCCCAGCCTGGCCCTTCTCCAACCATCGGGGGCAGCAGCCAGCAGTCAGTGGGCCTGCAGAAATGGGCTCCCAGCAGGCTCTGGCTGACTGATGATTTGAATATGCACCGCCCGCCCTCCCTCCCTCCCTCTCTCTCTCTCTCTCTCTCTCTCTCTCTCTCTCTCTCCCCCTCTCTCTCTACTAACCCTGTTTACTCCACAGTAGCACCAGCACTGAGCTGGAAGCAGGAAGCAGAAACTGCTGCAACCCTGGGAAGGTGTGTCTGGGGCGCTTGGGGGCCTGTCAGCATCAGCAGCAGCAGAGACCAGGCCCTGATAGAGACACGCTGGGGCACGGGGGGGGGGGGGGTGCTGCAGGATTTCAGTTACCCGTGCAGGCTGCCTGGGCCAGAGAGAACCTCTAGCTTGCAGCCCCCCAAGGAAGGATCCGGGCACCGGAAGGAAACACTGGCTGCTGACTCAGGCCCTGAGCCCCTTTGCACTTTGGCCCGTGAAGCAGATAGGCTGACAGTGATATGCGCTGTTGGCAAATAGCACCTAGGAGAGCTTAGAACTGCCCTGGCATGTAGCAATCATCACCCACTGGGCATAAGCTTGGAGCACTCGCAGCGCTATCTCCAAATAAAACGCACTCTGACGAGCTCCACGCCGAAAAGCACACCTGCCCTAATGGACAGAGGGCCTGTTTATCCCGTCAATAAATGTTGCAGCTAAAGAACATGTCTGTCCTGCTATGTGTCCAAAATATGGAACGCTTCACGAATTTGCGTGTCATCCTTGCGCAGGGGCCATGCTAATCTTCTCTGTATCGTTCCAATTTTAGTATATGTGCTGCCGAAGCGAGCACAGACTGAAGGTTGACCCAGCCCATACATAAACCCCCCCAGATCTATGATCTCTGGACATAGGGTGGCATACAATGGGCATTTCTTGAGACAGAAAGCGCTTGCTTTTGGGGGAATGATATGAAACGGAGCCAGAGAGCAATGGTCCGCGCTTATTCACTGCTGCGCTGGTCCGAGAGGTGAGTTTTTGTTATTTTTGGAATGCTTGCCGGAGCAATGTAGTTGCAAAGGCTCATGGTGCAGTCTGTATGCAAAGTGATTGATCCCAGCACAATGCCTGGGTGCATTACAGTAGTCCCACAAGCCAGAGGAAACACAGAGGGCCTGCCTGTCAGGGGGCTTTGTTTGGGGGCCCATGGGCTGTTCCAAGAGAAGGCAAGAGGAGGCAGCTGGCCGGCATGTCAGTCCCCCCCCCCGCCCCCAGGGGGCGCAGGATGGCCCCCTGCTTGCATTCAGAGGCTGACTTAAAATGTTCCTTTGGCGGGGCTGGCTTCAGTGCCCTTGGCTTTTAAGTCACCGTGGGTCTGGTTCCCTTTGGCAGGTCCAGGTTCTCCCTTACAACAGCTATGGGCCGGGGGTTAGCTGCATTATCAACAGCGTCAGGGTGTGATGCGCGTGGGCTAGAAAATCAGGTCCAGCAGGGCTTGCAGGCGCACCTACCTCAGAAAGGCCCCTGGAAGGCCTGCGCGGAGGAGGATGAGGTGGGACACAAGAGGGCCAGTATGAGGCGTCTGACTACGTACGGATCAGAAGATTGTAGGGTCGACTCCTATCTGGCTCGGGTTCATTCCTTGCTTTTTGGGTCCTGCTGTTACATTTAAATCCCTAAGAGCATCTGTGCCTGCAAAGGTGCTTTAATTTTATGGGCGGGCCGTCGGTATAAGAAAGAAAGACTGGCCAAAGTCCATCCTAATACATCAGCAGCAGGGGCCCATCCCGAAAATCCCAACCAGCAGCAAATGCTTTCTGTGTCTGCGCTGTAAAGGGTGGGGGTTGGCTTGTGAACCAGTTGGGAAAATGCCACGTGTCTGTAGCACAGACCCCACCTGCTAAGAAAAGGTTGCTTCTCTCCCCTGATCCGGAACAGCAAAGGCATTCTGAGGTACACTGAAAGCCAAGGGAGAGATGGTGGCCAAGGCCTTGAGGTGCACGTCCCCTGCGCTGCCTGCTGCGCCGGTGGCCTGCCTGCCGCCCTTCACGCCCCTGATCGGCCAGAGACCTCTCTGGCCAGTTCTGCGGGCGGGCTTTTTCTCGACCTCAGACACTCAGGGAGACATCATCAGAAGGAGCACCGGAGGAGGGCTTGGCCCTTGCTGTGTGGCCTAGCCCAGCCTGGCCCTTCTCCAACCATCGGGGGCAGCAGCCAGCAGTCAGTGGGCCTGCAGAAATGGGCTCCCAGCAGGCTCTGGCTGACTGATGATTTGAATATGCACCGCCCTCCCTCCCTCCCTCCCTCCCTCTCTCTCTCTCTCTCTCTCTCTCTCTCTCTCTCTCTCCCCCTCTCTCTCTACTAACCCTGTTTACTCCACAGTAGCACCAGCACTGAGCTGGAAGCAGGAAGCAGAAACTGCTGCAACCCTGGGAAGGTGTGTCTGGGGCGCTTGGGGGCCTGTCAGCATCAGCAGCAGCAGAGACCAGGCCCTGATAGAGACACGCTGGGGCACGGGGGGGGGGGTGCTGCAGGATTTCAGTTACCCGTGCAGGCTGCCTGGGCCAGAGAGAACCTCTAGCTTGCAGCCCCCCAAGGAAGGATCCGGGCACCGGAAGGAAACACTGGCTGCTGACTCAGGCCCTGAGCCCCTTTGCACTTTGGCCCGTGAAGCAGATAGGCTGACAGTGATATGCGCTGTTGGCAAATAGCACCTAGGAGAGCTTAGAACTGCCCTGGCATGTAGCAATCATCACCCACTGGGCATAAGCTTGGAGCACTCGCAGCGCTATCTCCAAATAAAACGCACTCTGACGAGCTCCACGCCGAAAAGCACACCTGCCCTAATGGACAGAGGGCCTGTTTATCCCGTCAATAAATGTTGCAGCTAAAGAACATGTCTGTCCTGCTATGTGTCCAAAATATGGAACGCTTCACGAATTTGCGTGTCATCCTTGCGCAGGGGCCATGCTAATCTTCTCTGTATCGTTCCAATTTTAGTATATGTGCTGCCGAAGCGAGCACAGACTGAAGGTTGACCCAGCCCATACATAAACCCCCCCAGATCTATGATCTCTGGACATAGGGTGGCATACAATGGGCATTTCTTGAGACAGAAAGCGCTTGCTTTTGGGGGAATGATATGAAACGGAGGCAGAGAGCAATGGTCCGCGCTTATTCACTGCTGCGCTGGTCCGAGAGGTGAGTTTTTGTTATTTTTGGAATGCTTGCCGGAGCAATGTAGTTGCAAAGGCTCATGGTGCAGTCTGTATGCAAAGTGATTGATCCCAGCACAATGCCTGGGTGCATTACAGTAGTCCCACAAGCCAGAGGAAACACAGAGGGCCTGCCTGTCAGGGGGCTTTGTTTGGGGGCCCATGGGCTGTTCCAAGAGAAGGCAAGAGGAGGCAGCTGGCCGGCATGTCAGTCCCCCCCCCCGCCCCCAGGGGGCGCAGGATGGCCCCCTGCTTGCATTCAGAGGCTGACTTAAAATGTTCCTTTGGCGGGGCTGGCTTCAGTGCCCTTGGCTTTTAAGTCACCGTGGGTCTGGTTCCCTTTGGCAGGTCCAGGTTCTCCCTTACAACAGCTATGGGCCGGGGGTTAGCTGCATTATCAACAGCGTCAGGGTGTGATGCGCGTGGGCTAGAAAATCAGGTCCAGCAGGGCTTGCAGGCGCACCTACCTCAGAAAGGCCCCTGGAAGGCCTGCGCGGAGGAGGATGAGGTGGGACACAAGAGGGCCAGTATGAGGCGTCTGACTACGTACGGATCAGAAGATTGTAGGGTCGACTCCTATCTGGCTCGGGTTCATTCCTTGCTTTTTGGGTCCTGCTGTTACATTTAAATCCCTAAGAGCATCTGTGCCTGCAAAGGTGCTTTAATTTTATGGGCGGGCCGTCGGTATAAGAAAGAAAGACTGGCCAAAGTCCATCCTAATACATCAGCAGCAGGGGCCCATCCCGAAAATCCCAACCAGCAGCAAATGCTTTCTGTGTCTGCGCTGTAAAGGGTGGGGGTTGGCTTGTGAACCAGTTGGGAAAATGCCACGTGTCTGTAGCACAGACCCCACCTGCTAAGAAAAGGTTGCTTCTCTCCCCTGATCCGGAACAGCAAAGGCATTCTGAGGTACACTGAAAGCCAAGGGAGAGATGGTGGCCAAGGCCTTGAGGTGCACGTCCCCTGCGCTGCCTGCTGCGCCGGTGGCCTGCCTGCCGCCCTTCACGCCCCTGATCGGCCACGATCGGCCAGAGACCTCTCTGGCCAGTTCTGCGGGCGGGCTTTTTCTCGACCTCAGACACTCAGGGAGACATCATCAGAAGGAGCACCGGAGGAGGGCTTGGCCCTTGCTGTGTGGCCTAGCCCAGCCTGGCCCTTCTCCAACCATCGGGGGCAGCAGCCAGCAGTCAGTGGGCCTGCAGAAATGGGCTCCCAGCAGGCTCTGGCTGACTGATGATTTGAATATGCACCGCCCGCCCTCCCTCCCTCCCTCTCTCTCTCTCTCTCTCTCTCTCTCTCTCTCTCTCCCCCTCTCTCTCTACTAACCCTGTTTACTCCACAGTAGCACCAGCACTGAGCTGGAAGCAGGAAGCAGAAACTGCTGCAACCCTGGGAAGGTGTGTCTGGGGCGCTTGGGGGCCTGTCAGCATCAGCAGCAGCAGAGACCAGGCCCTGATAGAGACACGCTGGGGCACGGGGGGGGGGGGGGTGCTGCAGGATTTCAGTTACCCGTGCAGGCTGCCTGGGCCAGAGAGAACCTCTAGCTTGCAGCCCCCCAAGGAAGGATCCGGGCACCGGAAGGAAACACTGGCTGCTGACTCAGGCCCTGAGCCCCTTTGCACTTTGGCCCGTGAAGCAGATAGGCTGACAGTGATATGCGCTGTTGGCAAATAGCACCTAGGAGAGCTTAGAACTGCCCTGGCATGTAGCAATCATCACCCACTGGGCATAAGCTTGGAGCACTCGCAGCGCTATCTCCAAATAAAACGCACTCTGACGAGCTCCACGCCGAAAAGCACACCTGCCCTAATGGACAGAGGGCCTGTTTATCCCGTCAATAAATGTTGCAGCTAAAGAACATGTCTGTCCTGCTATGTGTCCAAAATATGGAACGCTTCACGAATTTGCGTGTCATCCTTGCGCAGGGGCCATGCTAATCTTCTCTGTATCGTTCCAATTTTAGTATATGTGCTGCCGAAGCGAGCACAGACTGAAGGTTGACCCAGCCCATACATAAACCCCCCCAGATCTATGATCTCTGGACATAGGGTGGCATACAATGGGCATTTCTTGAGACAGAAAGCGCTTGCTTTTGGGGGAATGATATGAAACGGAGCCAGAGAGCAATGGTCCGCGCTTATTCACTGCTGCGCTGGTCCGAGAGGTGAGTTTTTGTTATTTTTGGAATGCTTGCCGGAGCAATGTAGTTGCAAAGGCTCATGGTGCAGTCTGTATGCAAAGTGATTGATCCCAGCACAATGCCTGGGTGCATTACAGTAGTCCCACAAGCCAGAGGAAACACAGAGGGCCTGCCTGTCAGGGGGCTTTGTTTGGGGGCCCATGGGCTGTTCCAAGAGAAGGCAAGAGGAGGCAGCTGGCCGGCATGTCAGTCCCCCCCCCCGCCCCCAGGGGGCGCAGGATGGCCCCCTGCTTGCATTCAGAGGCTGACTTAAAATGTTCCTTTGGCGGGGCTGGCTTCAGTGCCCTTGGCTTTTAAGTCACCGTGGGTCTGGTTCCCTTTGGCAGGTCCAGGTTCTCCCTTACAACAGCTATGGGCCGGGGGTTAGCTGCATTATCAACAGCGTCAGGGTGTGATGCGCGTGGGCTAGAAAATCAGGTCCAGCAGGGCTTGCAGGCGCACCTACCTCAGAAAGGCCCCTGGAAGGCCTGCGCGGAGGAGGATGAGGTGGGACACAAGAGGGCCAGTATGAGGCGTCTGACTACGTACGGATCAGAAGATTGTAGGGTCGACTCCTATCTGGCTCGGGTTCATTCCTTGCTTTTTGGGTCCTGCTGTTACATTTAAATCCCTAAGAGCATCTGTGCCTGCAAAGGTGCTTTAATTTTATGGGCGGGCCGTCGGTATAAGAAAGAAAGACTGGCCAAAGTCCATCCTAATACATCAGCAGCAGGGGCCCATCCCGAAAATCCCAACCAGCAGCAAATGCTTTCTGTGTCTGCGCTGTAAAGGGTGGGGGTTGGCTTGTGAACCAGTTGGGAAAATGCCACGTGTCTGTAGCACAGACCCCACCTGCTAAGAAAAGGTTGCTTCTCTCCCCTGATCCGGAACAGCAAAGGCATTCTGAGGTACACTGAAAGCCAAGGGAGAGATGGTGGCCAAGGCCTTGAGGTGCACGTCCCCTGCGCTGCCTGCTGCGCCGGTGGCCTGCCTGCCGCCCTTCACGCCCCTGATCGGCCACGATCGGCCAGAGACCTCTCTGGCCAGTTCTGCGGGCGGGCTTTTTCTCGACCTCAGACACTCAGGGAGACATCATCAGAAGGAGCACCGGAGGAGGGCTTGGCCCTTGCTGTGTGGCCTAGCCCAGCCTGGCCCTTCTCCAACCATCGGGGGCAGCAGCCAGCAGTCAGTGGGCCTGCAGAAATGGGCTCCCAGCAGGCTCTGGCTGACTGATGATTTGAATATGCACCGCCCGCCCTCCCTCCCTCCCTCTCTCTCTCTCTCTCTCTCTCTCTCTCTCTCTCCCCCTCTCTCTCTACTAACCCTGTT
The DNA here is from genome assembly GCF_040938575.1 of Ambystoma mexicanum. Taxonomy (NCBI): domain Eukaryota; kingdom Metazoa; phylum Chordata; class Amphibia; order Caudata; family Ambystomatidae; genus Ambystoma; species Ambystoma mexicanum. The sequence continues at coordinate 19,298,652 of NC_090923.1, read as the reverse complement.
TACTCCACAGTAGCACCAGCACTGAGCTGGAAGCAGGAAGCAGAAACTGCTGCAACCCTGGGAAGGTGTGTCTGGGGCGCTTGGGGGCCTGTCAGCATCAGCAGCAGCAGAGACCAGGCCCTGATAGAGACACGCTGGGGCACGGGGTGGGGGGGGGGGTGCTGCAGGATTTCAGTTACCCGTGCAGGCTGCCTGGGCCAGAGAGAACCTCTAGCTTGCAGCCCCCCAAGGAAGGATCCGGGCACCGGAAGGAAACACTGGCTGCTGACTCAGGCCCTGAGCCCCTTTGCACTTTGGCCCGTGAAGCAGATAGGCTGACAGTGATATGCGCTGTTGGCAAATAGCACCTAGGAGAGCTTAGAACTGCCCTGGCATGTAGCAATCATCACCCACTGGGCATAAGCTTGGAGCACTCGCAGCGCTATCTCCAAATAAAACGCACTCTGACGAGCTCCACGCCGAAAAGCACACCTGCCCTAATGGACAGAGGGCCTGTTTATCCCGTCAATAAATGTTGCAGCTAAAGAACATGTCTGTCCTGCTATGTGTCCAAAATATGGAACGCTTCACGAATTTGCGTGTCATCCTTGCGCAGGGGCCATGCTAATCTTCTCTGTATCGTTCCAATTTTAGTATATGTGCTGCCGAAGCGAGCACAGACTGAAGGTTGACCCAGCCCATACATAAACCCCCCCAGATCTATGATCTCTGGACATAGGGTGGCATACAATGGGCATTTCTTGAGACAGAAAGCGCTTGCTTTTGGGGGAATGATATGAAACGGAGCCAGAGAGCAATGGTCCGCGCTTATTCACTGCTGCGCTGGTCCGAGAGGTGAGTTTTTGTTATTTTTGGAATGCTTGCCGGAGCAATGTAGTTGCAAAGGCTCATGGTGCAGTCTGTATGCAAAGTGATTGATCCCAGCACAATGCCTGGGTGCATTACAGTAGTCCCACAAGCCAGAGGAAACACAGAGGGCCTGCCTGTCAGGGGGCTTTGTTTGGGGGCCCATGGGCTGTTCCAAGAGAAGGCAAGAGGAGGCAGCTGGCCGGCATGTCAGTCCCCCCCCCCGCCCCCAGGGGGCGCAGGATGGCCCCCTGCTTGCATTCAGAGGCTGACTTAAAATGTTCCTTTGGCGGGGCTGGCTTCAGTGCCCTTGGCTTTTAAGTCACCGTGGGTCTGGTTCCCTTTGGCAGGTCCAGGTTCTCCCTTACAACAGCTATGGGCCGGGGGTTAGCTGCATTATCAACAGCGTCAGGGTGTGATGCGCGTGGGCTAGAAAATCAGGTCCAGCAGGGCTTGCAGGCGCACCTACCTCAGAAAGGCCCCTGGAAGGCCTGCGCGGAGGAGGATGAGGTGGGACACAAGAGGGCCAGTATGAGGCGTCTGACTACGTACGGATCAGAAGATTGTAGGGTCGACTCCTATCTGGCTCGGGTTCATTCCTTGCTTTTTGGGTCCTGCTGTTACATTTAAATCCCTAAGAGCATCTGTGCCTGCAAAGGTGCTTTAATTTTATGGGCGGGCCGTCGGTATAAGAAAGAAAGACTGGCCAAAGTCCATCCTAATACATCAGCAGCAGGGGCCCATCCCGAAAATCCCAACCAGCAGCAAATGCTTTCTGTGTCTGCGCTGTAAAGGGTGGGGGTTGGCTTGTGAACCAGTTGGGAAAATGCCACGTGTCTGTAGCACAGACCCCACCTGCTAAGAAAAGGTTGCTTCTCTCCCCTGATCCGGAACAGCAAAGGCATTCTGAGGTACACTGAAAGCCAAGGGAGAGATGGTGGCCAAGGCCTTGAGGTGCACGTCCCCTGCGCTGCCTGCTGCGCCGGTGGCCTGCCTGCCGCCCTTCACGCCCCTGATCGGCCAGAGACCTCTCTGGCCAGTTCTGCGGGCGGGCTTTTTCTCGACCTCAGACACTCAGGGAGACATCATCAGAAGGAGCACCGGAGGAGGGCTTGGCCCTTGCTGTGTGGCCTAGCCCAGCCTGGCCCTTCTCCAACCATCGGGGGCAGCAGCCAGCAGTCAGTGGGCCTGCAGAAATGGGCTCCCAGCAGGCTCTGGCTGACTGATGATTTGAATATGCACCGCCCTCCCTCCCTCCCTCCCTCCCTCTCTCTCTCTCTCTCTCTCTCTCTCTCTCTCTCTCTCTCCCCCTCTCTCTCTACTAACCCTGTTTACTCCACAGTAGCACCAGCACTGAGCTGGAAGCAGGAAGCAGAAACTGCTGCAACCCTGGGAAGGTGTGTCTGGGGCGCTTGGGGGCCTGTCAGCATCAGCAGCAGCAGAGACCAGGCCCTGATAGAGACACGCTGGGGCACGGGGGGGGGGGTGCTGCAGGATTTCAGTTACCCGTGCAGGCTGCCTGGGCCAGAGAGAACCTCTAGCTTGCAGCCCCCCAAGGAAGGATCCGGGCACCGGAAGGAAACACTGGCTGCTGACTCAGGCCCTGAGCCCCTTTGCACTTTGGCCCGTGAAGCAGATAGGCTGACAGTGATATGCGCTGTTGGCAAATAGCACCTAGGAGAGCTTAGAACTGCCCTGGCATGTAGCAATCATCACCCACTGGGCATAAGCTTGGAGCACTCGCAGCGCTATCTCCAAATAAAACGCACTCTGACGAGCTCCACGCCGAAAAGCACACCTGCCCTAATGGACAGAGGGCCTGTTTATCCCGTCAATAAATGTTGCAGCTAAAGAACATGTCTGTCCTGCTATGTGTCCAAAATATGGAACGCTTCACGAATTTGCGTGTCATCCTTGCGCAGGGGCCATGCTAATCTTCTCTGTATCGTTCCAATTTTAGTATATGTGCTGCCGAAGCGAGCACAGACTGAAGGTTGACCCAGCCCATACATAAACCCCCCCAGATCTATGATCTCTGGACATAGGGTGGCATACAATGGGCATTTCTTGAGACAGAAAGCGCTTGCTTTTGGGGGAATGATATGAAACGGAGGCAGAGAGCAATGGTCCGCGCTTATTCACTGCTGCGCTGGTCCGAGAGGTGAGTTTTTGTTATTTTTGGAATGCTTGCCGGAGCAATGTAGTTGCAAAGGCTCATGGTGCAGTCTGTATGCAAAGTGATTGATCCCAGCACAATGCCTGGGTGCATTACAGTAGTCCCACAAGCCAGAGGAAACACAGAGGGCCTGCCTGTCAGGGGGCTTTGTTTGGGGGCCCATGGGCTGTTCCAAGAGAAGGCAAGAGGAGGCAGCTGGCCGGCATGTCAGTCCCCCCCCCCGCCCCCAGGGGGCGCAGGATGGCCCCCTGCTTGCATTCAGAGGCTGACTTAAAATGTTCCTTTGGCGGGGCTGGCTTCAGTGCCCTTGGCTTTTAAGTCACCGTGGGTCTGGTTCCCTTTGGCAGGTCCAGGTTCTCCCTTACAACAGCTATGGGCCGGGGGTTAGCTGCATTATCAACAGCGTCAGGGTGTGATGCGCGTGGGCTAGAAAATCAGGTCCAGCAGGGCTTGCAGGCGCACCTACCTCAGAAAGGCCCCTGGAAGGCCTGCGCGGAGGAGGATGAGGTGGGACACAAGAGGGCCAGTATGAGGCGTCTGACTACGTACGGATCAGAAGATTGTAGGGTCGACTCCTATCTGGCTCGGGTTCATTCCTTGCTTTTTGGGTCCTGCTGTTACATTTAAATCCCTAAGAGCATCTGTGCCTGCAAAGGTGCTTTAATTTTATGGGCGGGCCGTCGGTATAAGAAAGAAAGACTGGCCAAAGTCCATCCTAATACATCAGCAGCAGGGGCCCATCCCGAAAATCCCAACCAGCAGCAAATGCTTTCTGTGTCTGCGCTGTAAAGGGTGGGGGTTGGCTTGTGAACCAGTTGGGAAAATGCCACGTGTCTGTAGCACAGACCCCACCTGCTAAGAAAAGGTTGCTTCTCTCCCCTGATCCGGAACAGCAAAGGCATTCTGAGGTACACTGAAAGCCAAGGGAGAGATGGTGGCCAAGGCCTTGAGGTGCACGTCCCCTGCGCTGCCTGCTGCGCCGGTGGCCTGCCTGCCGCCCTTCACGCCCAGAGACCTCTCTGGCCAGTTCTGCGGGCGGGCTTTTTCTCGACCTCAGACACTCAGGGAGACATCATCAGAAGGAGCACCGGAGGAGGGCTTGGCCCTTGCTGTGTGGCCTAGCCCAGCCTGGCCCTTCTCCAACCATCGGGGGCAGCAGCCAGCAGTCAGTGGGCCTGCAGAAATGGGCTCCCAGCAGGCTCTGGCTGACTGATGATTTGAATATGCACCGCCCTCCCTCCCTCCCTCCCTCCCTCTCTCTCTCTCTCTCTCTCTCTCTCTCTCCCCCTCTCTCTCTACTAACCCTGTTTACTCCACAGTAGCACCAGCACTGAGCTGGAAGCAGGAAGCAGAAACTGCTGCAACCCTGGGAAGGTGTGTCTGGGGCGCTTGGGGGCCTGTCAGCATCAGCAGCAGCAGAGACCAGGCCCTGATAGAGACACGCTGGGGCACGGGGGGGGGGGGGGGTGCTGCAGGATTTCAGTTACCCGTGCAGGCTGCCTGGGCCAGAGAGAACCTCTAGCTTGCAGCCCCCCAAGGAAGGATCCGGGCACCGGAAGGAAACACTGGCTGCTGACTCAGGCCCTGAGCCCCTTTGCACTTTGGCCCGTGAAGCAGATAGGCTGACAGTGATATGCGCTGTTGGCAAATAGCACCTAGGAGAGCTTAGAACTGCCCTGGCATGTAGCAATCATCACCCACTGGGCATAAGCTTGGAGCACTCGCAGCGCTATCTCCAAATAAAACGCACTCTGACGAGCTCCACGCCGAAAAGCACACCTGCCCTAATGGACAGAGGGCCTGTTTATCCCGTCAATAAATGTTGCAGCTAAAGAACATGTCTGTCCTGCTATGTGTCCAAAATATGGAACGCTTCACGAATTTGCGTGTCATCCTTGCGCAGGGGCCATGCTAATCTTCTCTGTATCGTTCCAATTTTAGTATATGTGCTGCCGAAGCGAGCACAGACTGAAGGTTGACCCAGCCCATACATAAACCCCCCCAGATCTATGATCTCTGGACATAGGGTGGCATACAATGGGCATTTCTTGAGACAGAAAGCGCTTGCTTTTGGGGGAATGATATGAAACGGAGCCAGAGAGCAATGGTCCGCGCTTATTCACTGCTGCGCTGGTCCGAGAGGTGAGTTTTTGTTATTTTTGGAATGCTTGCCGGAGCAATGTAGTTGCAAAGGCTCATGGTGCAGTCTGTATGCAAAGTGATTGATCCCAGCACAATGCCTGGGTGCATTACAGTAGTCCCACAAGCCAGAGGAAACACAGAGGGCCTGCCTGTCAGGGGGCTTTGTTTGGGGGCCCATGGGCTGTTCCAAGAGAAGGCAAGAGGAGGCAGCTGGCCGGCATGTCAGTCCCCCCCCCCGCCCCCAGGGGGCGCAGGATGGCCCCCTGCTTGCATTCAGAGGCTGACTTAAAATGTTCCTTTGGCGGGGCTGGCTTCAGTGCCCTTGGCTTTTAAGTCACCGTGGGTCTGGTTCCCTTTGGCAGGTCCAGGTTCTCCCTTACAACAGCTATGGGCCGGGGGTTAGCTGCATTATCAACAGCGTCAGGGTGTGATGCGCGTGGGCTAGAAAATCAGGTCCAGCAGGGCTTGCAGGCGCACCTACCTCAGAAAGGCCCCTGGAAGGCCTGCGCGGAGGAGGATGAGGTGGGACACAAGAGGGCCAGTATGAGGCGTCTGACTACGTACGGATCAGAAGATTGTAGGGTCGACTCCTATCTGGCTCGGGTTCATTCCTTGCTTTTTGGGTCCTGCTGTTACATTTAAATCCCTAAGAGCATCTGTGCCTGCAAAGGTGCTTTAATTTTATGGGCGGGCCGTCGGTATAAGAAAGAAAGACTGGCCAAAGTCCATCCTAATACATCAGCAGCAGGGGCCCATCCCGAAAATCCCAACCAGCAGCAAATGCTTTCTGTGTCTGCGCTGTAAAGGGTGGGGGTTGGCTTGTGAACCAGTTGGGAAAATGCCACGTGTCTGTAGCACAGACCCCACCTGCTAAGAAAAGGTTGCTTCTCTCCCCTGATCCGGAACAGCAAAGGCATTCTGAGGTACACTGAAAGCCAAGGGAGAGATGGTGGCCAAGGCCTTGAGGTGCACGTCCCCTGCGCTGCCTGCTGCGCCGGTGGCCTGCCTGCCGCCCTTCACGCCCCTGATCGGCCACGATCGGCCAGAGACCTCTCTGGCCAGTTCTGCGGGCGGGCTTTTTCTCGACCTCAGACACTCAGGGAGACATCATCAGAAGGAGCACCGGAGGAGGGCTTGGCCCTTGCTGTGTGGCCTAGCCCAGCCTGGCCCTTCTCCAACCATCGGGGGCAGCAGCCAGCAGTCAGTGGGCCTGCAGAAATGGGCTCCCAGCAGGCTCTGGCTGACTGATGATTTGAATATGCACCGCCCGCCCTCCCTCCCTCCCTCTCTCTCTCTCTCTCTCTCTCTCTCTCTCTCCCCCTCTCTCTCTACTAACCCTGTTTACTCCACAGTAGCACCAGCACTGAGCTGGAAGCAGGAAGCAGAAACTGCTGCAACCCTGGGAAGGTGTGTCTGGGGCGCTTGGGGGCCTGTCAGCATCAGCAGCAGCAGAGACCAGGCCCTGATAGAGACACGCTGGGGCACGGGGTGGGGGGGGGGGTGCTGCAGGATTTCAGTTACCCGTGCAGGCTGCCTGGGCCAGAGAGAACCTCTAGCTTGCAGCCCCCCAAGGAAGGATCCGGGCACCGGAAGGAAACACTGGCTGCTGACTCAGGCCCTGAGCCCCTTTGCACTTTGGCCCGTGAAGCAGATAGGCTGACAGTGATATGCGCTGTTGGCAAATAGCACCTAGGAGAGCTTAGAACTGCCCTGGCATGTAGCAATCATCACCCACTGGGCATAAGCTTGGAGCACTCGCAGCGCTATCTCCAAATAAAACGCACTCTGACGAGCTCCACGCCGAAAAGCACACCTGCCCTAATGGACAGAGGGCCTGTTTATCCCGTCAATAAATGTTGCAGCTAAAGAACATGTCTGTCCTGCTATGTGTCCAAAATATGGAACGCTTCACGAATTTGCGTGTCATCCTTGCGCAGGGGCCATGCTAATCTTCTCTGTATCGTTCCAATTTTAGTATATGTGCTGCCGAAGCGAGCACAGACTGAAGGTTGACCCAGCCCATACATAAACCCCCCCAGATCTATGATCTCTGGACATAGGGTGGCATACAATGGGCATTTCTTGAGACAGAAAGCGCTTGCTTTTGGGGGAATGATATGAAACGGAGCCAGAGAGCAATGGTCCGCGCTTATTCACTGCTGCGCTGGTCCGAGAGGTGAGTTTTTGTTATTTTTGGAATGCTTGCCGGAGCAATGTAGTTGCAAAGGCTCATGGTGCAGTCTGTATGCAAAGTGATTGATCCCAGCACAATGCCTGGGTGCATTACAGTAGTCCCACAAGCCAGAGGAAACACAGAGGGCCTGCCTGTCAGGGGGCTTTGTTTGGGGGCCCATGGGCTGTTCCAAGAGAAGGCAAGAGGAGGCAGCTGGCCGGCATGTCAGTCCCCCCCCCCGCCCCCAGGGGGCGCAGGATGGCCCCCTGCTTGCATTCAGAGGCTGACTTAAAATGTTCCTTTGGCGGGGCTGGCTTCAGTGCCCTTGGCTTTTAAGTCACCGTGGGTCTGGTTCCCTTTGGCAGGTCCAGGTTCTCCCTTACAACAGCTATGGGCCGGGGGTTAGCTGCATTATCAACAGCGTCAGGGTGTGATGCGCGTGGGCTAGAAAATCAGGTCCAGCAGGGCTTGCAGGCGCACCTACCTCAGAAAGGCCCCTGGAAGGCCTGCGCGGAGGAGGATGAGGTGGGACACAAGAGGGCCAGTATGAGGCGTCTGACTACGTACGGATCAGAAGATTGTAGGGTCGACTCCTATCTGGCTCGGGTTCATTCCTTGCTTTTTGGGTCCTGCTGTTACATTTAAATCCCTAAGAGCATCTGTGCCTGCAAAGGTGCTTTAATTTTATGGGCGGGCCGTCGGTATAAGAAAGAAAGACTGGCCAAAGTCCATCCTAATACATCAGCAGCAGGGGCCCATCCCGAAAATCCCAACCAGCAGCAAATGCTTTCTGTGTCTGCGCTGTAAAGGGTGGGGGTTGGCTTGTGAACCAGTTGGGAAAATGCCACGTGTCTGTAGCACAGACCCCACCTGCTAAGAAAAGGTTGCTTCTCTCCCCTGATCCGGAACAGCAAAGGCATTCTGAGGTACACTGAAAGCCAAGGGAGAGATGGTGGCCAAGGCCTTGAGGTGCACGTCCCCTGCGCTGCCTGCTGCGCCGGTGGCCTGCCTGCCGCCCTTCACGCCCCTGATCGGCCAGAGACCTCTCTGGCCAGTTCTGCGGGCGGGCTTTTTCTCGACCTCAGACACTCAGGGAGACATCATCAGAAGGAGCACCGGAGGAGGGCTTGGCCCTTGCTGTGTGGCCTAGCCCAGCCTGGCCCTTCTCCAACCATCGGGGGCAGCAGCCAGCAGTCAGTGGGCCTGCAGAAATGGGCTCCCAGCAGGCTCTGGCTGACTGATGATTTGAATATGCACCGCCCTCCCTCCCTCCCTCCCTCCCTCTCTCTCTCTCTCTCTCTCTCTCTCTCTCTCTCTCTCTCTCCCCCTCTCTCTCTACTAACCCTGTTTACTCCACAGTAGCACCAGCACTGAGCTGGAAGCAGGAAGCAGAAACTGCTGCAACCCTGGGAAGGTGTGTCTGGGGCGCTTGGGGGCCTGTCAGCATCAGCAGCAGCAGAGACCAGGCCCTGATAGAGACACGCTGGGGCACGGGGGGGGGGGTGCTGCAGGATTTCAGTTACCCGTGCAGGCTGCCTGGGCCAGAGAGAACCTCTAGCTTGCAGCCCCCCAAGGAAGGATCCGGGCACCGGAAGGAAACACTGGCTGCTGACTCAGGCCCTGAGCCCCTTTGCACTTTGGCCCGTGAAGCAGATAGGCTGACAGTGATATGCGCTGTTGGCAAATAGCACCTAGGAGAGCTTAGAACTGCCCTGGCATGTAGCAATCATCACCCACTGGGCATAAGCTTGGAGCACTCGCAGCGCTATCTCCAAATAAAACGCACTCTGACGAGCTCCACGCCGAAAAGCACACCTGCCCTAATGGACAGAGGGCCTGTTTATCCCGTCAATAAATGTTGCAGCTAAAGAACATGTCTGTCCTGCTATGTGTCCAAAATATGGAACGCTTCACGAATTTGCGTGTCATCCTTGCGCAGGGGCCATGCTAATCTTCTCTGTATCGTTCCAATTTTAGTATATGTGCTGCCGAAGCGAGCACAGACTGAAGGTTGACCCAGCCCATACATAAACCCCCCCAGATCTATGATCTCTGGACATAGGGTGGCATACAATGGGCATTTCTTGAGACAGAAAGCGCTTGCTTTTGGGGGAATGATATGAAACGGAGGCAGAGAGCAATGGTCCGCGCTTATTCACTGCTGCGCTGGTCCGAGAGGTGAGTTTTTGTTATTTTTGGAATGCTTGCCGGAGCAATGTAGTTGCAAAGGCTCATGGTGCAGTCTGTATGCAAAGTGATTGATCCCAGCACAATGCCTGGGTGCATTACAGTAGTCCCACAAGCCAGAGGAAACACAGAGGGCCTGCCTGTCAGGGGGCTTTGTTTGGGGGCCCATGGGCTGTTCCAAGAGAAGGCAAGAGGAGGCAGCTGGCCGGCATGTCAGTCCCCCCCCCCGCCCCCAGGGGGCGCAGGATGGCCCCCTGCTTGCATTCAGAGGCTGACTTAAAATGTTCCTTTGGCGGGGCTGGCTTCAGTGCCCTTGGCTTTTAAGTCACCGTGGGTCTGGTTCCCTTTGGCAGGTCCAGGTTCTCCCTTACAACAGCTATGGGCCGGGGGTTAGCTGCATTATCAACAGCGTCAGGGTGTGATGCGCGTGGGCTAGAAAATCAGGTCCAGCAGGGCTTGCAGGCGCACCTACCTCAGAAAGGCCCCTGGAAGGCCTGCGCGGAGGAGGATGAGGTGGGACACAAGAGGGCCAGTATGAGGCGTCTGACTACGTACGGATCAGAAGATTGTAGGGTCGACTCCTATCTGGCTCGGGTTCATTCCTTGCTTTTTGGGTCCTGCTGTTACATTTAAATCCCTAAGAGCATCTGTGCCTGCAAAGGTGCTTTAATTTTATGGGCGGGCCGTCGGTATAAGAAAGAAAGACTGGCCAAAGTCCATCCTAATACATCAGCAGCAGGGGCCCATCCCGAAAATCCCAACCAGCAGCAAATGCTTTCTGTGTCTGCGCTGTAAAGGGTGGGGGTTGGCTTGTGAACCAGTTGGGAAAATGCCACGTGTCTGTAGCACAGACCCCACCTGCTAAGAAAAGGTTGCTTCTCTCCCCTGATCCGGAACAGCAAAGGCATTCTGAGGTACACTGAAAGCCAAGGGAGAGATGGTGGCCAAGGCCTTGAGGTGCACGTCCCCTGCGCTGCCTGCTGCGCCGGTGGCCTGCCTGCCGCCCTTCACGCCCCTGATCGGCCACGATCGGCCAGAGACCTCTCTGGCCAGTTCTGCGGGCGGGCTTTTTCTCGACCTCAGACACTCAGGGAGACATCATCAGAAGGAGCACCGGAGGAGGGCTTGGCCCTTGCTGTGTGGCCTAGCCCAGCCTGGCCCTTCTCCAACCATCGGGGGCAGCAGCCAGCAGTCAGTGGGCCTGCAGAAATGGGCTCCCAGCAGGCTCTGGCTGACTGATGATTTGAATATGCACCGCCCGCCCTCCCTCCCTCCCTCTCTCTCTCTCTCTCTCTCTCTCTCTCTCTCTCTCCCCCTCTCTCTCTACTAACCCTGTTTACTCCACAGTAGCACCAGCACTGAGCTGGAAGCAGGAAGCAGAAACTGCTGCAACCCTGGGAAGGTGTGTCTGGGGCGCTTGGGGGCCTGTCAGCATCAGCAGCAGCAGAGACCAGGCCCTGATAGAGACACGCTGGGGCACGGGGGGGGGGGGGGTGCTGCAGGATTTCAGTTACCCGTGCAGGCTGCCTGGGCCAGAGAGAACCTCTAGCTTGCAGCCCCCCAAGGAAGGATCCGGGCACCGGAAGGAAACACTGGCTGCTGACTCAGGCCCTGAGCCCCTTTGCACTTTGGCCCGTGAAGCAGATAGGCTGACAGTGATATGCGCTGTTGGCAAATAGCACCTAGGAGAGCTTAGAACTGCCCTGGCATGTAGCAATCATCACCCACTGGGCATAAGCTTGGAGCACTCGCAGCGCTATCTCCAAATAAAACGCACTCTGACGAGCTCCACGCCGAAAAGCACACCTGCCCTAATGGACAGAGGGCCTGTTTATCCCGTCAATAAATGTTGCAGCTAAAGAACATGTCTGTCCTGCTATGTGTCCAAAATATGGAACGCTTCACGAATTTGCGTGTCATCCTTGCGCAGGGGCCATGCTAATCTTCTCTGTATCGTTCCAATTTTAGTATATGTGCTGCCGAAGCGAGCACAGACTGAAGGTTGACCCAGCCCATACATAAACCCCCCCAGATCTATGATCTCTGGACATAGGGTGGCATACAATGGGCATTTCTTGAGACAGAAAGCGCTTGCTTTTGGGGGAATGATATGAAACGGAGCCAGAGAGCAATGGTCCGCGCTTATTCACTGCTGCGCTGGTCCGAGAGGTGAGTTTTTGTTATTTTTGGAATGCTTGCCGGAGCAATGTAGTTGCAAAGGCTCATGGTGCAGTCTGTATGCAAAGTGATTGATCCCAGCACAATGCCTGGGTGCATTACAGTAGTCCCACAAGCCAGAGGAAACACAGAGGGCCTGCCTGTCAGGGGGCTTTGTTTGGGGGCCCATGGGCTGTTCCAAGAGAAGGCAAGAGGAGGCAGCTGGCCGGCATGTCAGTCCCCCCCCCCGCCCCCAGGGGGCGCAGGATGGCCCCCTGCTTGCATTCAGAGGCTGACTTAAAATGTTCCTTTGGCGGGGCTGGCTTCAGTGCCCTTGGCTTTTAAGTCACCGTGGGTCTGGTTCCCTTTGGCAGGTCCAGGTTCTCCCTTACAACAGCTATGGGCCGGGGGTTAGCTGCATTATCAACAGCGTCAGGGTGTGATGCGCGTGGGCTAGAAAATCAGGTCCAGCAGGGCTTGCAGGCGCACCTACCTCAGAAAGGCCCCTGGAAGGCCTGCGCGGAGGAGGATGAGGTGGGACACAAGAGGGCCAGTATGAGGCGTCTGACTACGTACGGATCAGAAGATTGTAGGGTCGACTCCTATCTGGCTCGGGTTCATTCCTTGCTTTTTGGGTCCTGCTGTTACATTTAAATCCCTAAGAGCATCTGTGCCTGCAAAGGTGCTTTAATTTTATGGGCGGGCCGTCGGTATAAGAAAGAAAGACTGGCCAAAGTCCATCCTAATACATCAGCAGCAGGGGCCCATCCCGAAAATCCCAACCAGCAGCAAATGCTTTCTGTGTCTGCGCTGTAAAGGGTGGGGGTTGGCTTGTGAACCAGTTGGGAAAATGCCACGTGTCTGTAGCACAGACCCCACCTGCTAAGAAAAGGTTGCTTCTCTCCCCTGATCCGGAACAGCAAAGGCATTCTGAGGTACACTGAAAGCCAAGGGAGAGATGGTGGCCAAGGCCTTGAGGTGCACGTCCCCTGCGCTGCCTGCTGCGCCGGTGGCCTGCCTGCCGCCCTTCACGCCCCTGATCGGCCACGATCGGCCAGAGACCTCTCTGGCCAGTTCTGCGGGCGGGCTTTTTCTCGACCTCAGACACTCAGGGAGACATCATCAGAAGGAGCACCGGAGGAGGGCTTGGCCCTTGCTGTGTGGCCTAGCCCAGCCTGGCCCTTCTCCAACCATCGGGGGCAGCAGCCAGCAGTCAGTGGGCCTGCAGAAATGGGCTCCCAGCAGGCTCTGGCTGACTGATGATTTGAATATGCACCGCCCTCCCTCCCTCCCTCCCTCTCTCTCTCTCTCTCTCTCTCTCTCTCTCCCCCTCTCTCTCTACTAACCCTGTTTACTCCACAGTAGCACCAGCACTGAGCTGGAAGCAGGAAGCAGAAACTGCTGCAACCCTGGGAAGGTGTGTCTGGGGCGCTTGGGGGCCTGTCAGCATCAGCAGCAGCAGAGACCAGGCCCTGATAGAGACACGCTGGGGCACGGGGGGGGGGGGGGGGTGCTGCAGGATTTCAGTTACCCGTGCAGGCTGCCTGGGCCAGAGAGAACCTCTAGCTTGCAGCCCCCCAAGGAAGGATCCGGGCACCGGAAGGAAACACTGGCTGCTGACTCAGGCCCTGAGCCCCTTTGCACTTTGGCCCGTGAAGCAGATAGGCTGACAGTGATATGCGCTGTTGGCAAATAGCACCTAGGAGAGCTTAGAACTGCCCTGGCATGTAGCAATCATCACCCACTGGGCATAAGCTTGGAGCACTCGCAGCGCTATCTCCAAATAAAACGCACTCTGACGAGCTCCACGCCGAAAAGCACACCTGCCCTAATGGACAGAGGGCCTGTTTATCCCGTCAATAAATGTTGCAGCTAAAGAACATGTCTGTCCTGCTATGTGTCCAAAATATGGAACGCTTCACGAATTTGCGTGTCATCCTTGCGCAGGGGCCATGCTAATCTTCTCTGTATCGTTCCAATTTTAGTATATGTGCTGCCGAAGCGAGCACAGACTGAAGGTTGACCCAGCCCATACATAAACCCCCCCAGATCTATGATCTCTGGACATAGGGTGGCATACAATGGGCATTTCTTGAGACAGAAAGCGCTTGCTTTTGGGGGAATGATATGAAACGGAGCCAGAGAGCAATGGTCCGCGCTTATTCACTGCTGCGCTGGTCCGAGAGGTGAGTTTTTGTTATTTTTGGAATGCTTGCCGGAGCAATGTAGTTGCAAAGGCTCATGGTGCAGTCTGTATGCAAAGTGATTGATCCCAGCACAATGCCTGGGTGCATTACAGTAGTCCCACAAGCCAGAGGAAACACAGAGGGCCTGCCTGTCAGGGGGCTTTGTTTGGGGGCCCATGGGCTGTTCCAAGAGAAGGCAAGAGGAGGCAGCTGGCCGGCATGTCAGTCCCCCCCCCCGCCCCCAGGGGGCGCAGGATGGCCCCCTGCTTGCATTCAGAGGCTGACTTAAAATGTTCCTTTGGCGGGGCTGGCTTCAGTGCCCTTGGCTTTTAAGTCACCGTGGGTCTGGTTCCCTTTGGCAGGTCCAGGTTCTCCCTTACAACAGCTATGGGCCGGGGGTTAGCTGCATTATCAACAGCGTCAGGGTGTGATGCGCGTGGGCTAGAAAATCAGGTCCAGCAGGGCTTGCAGGCGCACCTACCTCAGAAAGGCCCCTGGAAGGCCTGCGCGGAGGAGGATGAGGTGGGACACAAGAGGGCCAGTATGAGGCGTCTGACTACGTACGGATCAGAAGATTGTAGGGTCGACTCCTATCTGGCTCGGGTTCATTCCTTGCTTTTTGGGTCCTGCTGTTACATTTAAATCCCTAAGAGCATCTGTGCCTGCAAAGGTGCTTTAATTTTATGGGCGGGCCGTCGGTATAAGAAAGAAAGACTGGCCAAAGTCCATCCTAATACATCAGCAGCAGGGGCCCATCCCGAAAATCCCAACCAGCAGCAAATGCTTTCTGTGTCTGCGCTGTAAAGGGTGGGGGTTGGCTTGTGAACCAGTTGGGAAAATGCCACGTGTCTGTAGCACAGACCCCACCTGCTAAGAAAAGGTTGCTTCTCTCCCCTGATCCGGAACAGCAAAGGCATTCTGAGGTACACTGAAAGCCAAGGGAGAGATGGTGGCCAAGGCCTTGAGGTGCACGTCCCCTGCGCTGCCTGCTGCGCCGGTGGCCTGCCTGCCGCCCTTCACGCCCCTGATCGGCCACGATCGGCCAGAGACCTCTCTGGCCAGTTCTGCGGGCGGGCTTTTTCTCGACCTCAGACACTCAGGGAGACATCATCAGAAGGAGCACCGGAGGAGGGCTTGGCCCTTGCTGTGTGGCCTAGCCCAGCCTGGCCCTTCTCCAACCATCGGGGGCAGCAGCCAGCAGTCAGTGGGCCTGCAGAAATGGGCTCCCAGCAGGCTCTGGCTGACTGATGATTTGAATATGCACCGCCCGCCCTCCCTCCCTCCCTCTCTCTCTCTCTCTCTCTCTCTCTCTCTCTCTCTCTCTCCCCCTCTCTCTCTACTAACCCTGTTTACTCCACAGTAGCACCAGCACTGAGCTGGAAGCAGGAAGCAGAAACTGCTGCAACCCTGGGAAGGTGTGTCTGGGGCGCTTGGGGGCCTGTCAGCATCAGCAGCAGCAGAGACCAGGCCCTGATAGAGACACGCTGGGGCACGGGGTGGGGGGGGGGTGCTGCAGGATTTCAGTTACCCGTGCAGGCTGCCTGGGCCAGAGAGAACCTCTAGCTTGCAGCCCCCCAAGGAAGGATCCGGGCACCGGAAGGAAACACTGGCTGCTGACTCAGGCCCTGAGCCCCTTTGCACTTTGGCCCGTGAAGCAGATAGGCTGACAGTGATATGCGCTGTTGGCAAATAGCACCTAGGAGAGCTTAGAACTGCCCTGGCATGTAGCAATCATCACCCACTGGGCATAAGCTTGGAGCACTCGCAGCGCTATCTCCAAATAAAACGCACTCTGACGAGCTCCACGCCGAAAAGCACACCTGCCCTAATGGACAGAGGGCCTGTTTATCCCGTCAATAAATGTTGCAGCTAAAGAACATGTCTGTCCTGCTATGTGTCCAAAATATGGAACGCTTCACGAATTTGCGTGTCATCCTTGCGCAGGGGCCATGCTAATCTTCTCTGTATCGTTCCAATTTTAGTATATGTGCTGCCGAAGCGAGCACAGACTGAAGGTTGACCCAGCCCATACATAAACCCCCCCAGATCTATGATCTCTGGACATAGGGTGGCATACAATGGGCATTTCTTGAGACAGAAAGCGCTTGCTTTTGGGGGAATGATATGAAACGGAGGCAGAGAGCAATGGTCCGCGCTTATTCACTGCTGCGCTGGTCCGAGAGGTGAGTTTTTGTTATTTTTGGAATGCTTGCCGGAGCAATGTAGTTGCAAAGGCTCATGGTGCAGTCTGTATGCAAAGTGATTGATCCCAGCACAATGCCTGGGTGCATTACAGTAGTCCCACAAGCCAGAGGAAACACAGAGGGCCTGCCTGTCAGGGGGCTTTGTTTGGGGGCCCATGGGCTGTTCCAAGAGAAGGCAAGAGGAGGCAGCTGGCCGGCATGTCAGTCCCCCCCCCCGCCCCCAGGGGGCGCAGGATGGCCCCCTGCTTGCATTCAGAGGCTGACTTAAAATGTTCCTTTGGCGGGGCTGGCTTCAGTGCCCTTGGCTTTTAAGTCACCGTGGGTCTGGTTCCCTTTGGCAGGTCCAGGTTCTCCCTTACAACAGCTATGGGCCGGGGGTTAGCTGCATTATCAACAGCGTCAGGGTGTGATGCGCGTGGGCTAGAAAATCAGGTCCAGCAGGGCTTGCAGGCGCACCTACCTCAGAAAGGCCCCTGGAAGGCCTGCGCGGAGGAGGATGAGGTGGGACACAAGAGGGCCAGTATGAGGCGTCTGACTACGTACGGATCAGAAGATTGTAGGGTCGACTCCTATCTGGCTCGGGTTCATTCCTTGCTTTTTGGGTCCTGCTGTTACATTTAAATCCCTAAGAGCATCTGTGCCTGCAAAGGTGCTTTAATTTTATGGGCGGGCCGTCGGTATAAGAAAGAAAGACTGGCCAAAGTCCATCCTAATACATCAGCAGCAGGGGCCCATCCCGAAAATCCCAACCAGCAGCAAATGCTTTCTGTGTCTGCGCTGTAAAGGGTGGGGGTTGGCTTGTGAACCAGTTGGGAAAATGCCACGTGTCTGTAGCACAGACCCCACCTGCTAAGAAAAGGTTGCTTCTCTCCCCTGATCCGGAACAGCAAAGGCATTCTGAGGTACACTGAAAGCCAAGGGAGAGATGGTGGCCAAGGCCTTGAGGTGCACGTCCCCTGCGCTGCCTGCTGCGCCGGTGGCCTGCCTGCCGCCCTTCACGCCCCTGATCGGCCACGATCGGCCAGAGACCTCTCTGGCCAGTTCTGCGGGCGGGCTTTTTCTCGACCTCAGACACTCAGGGAGACATCATCAGAAGGAGCACCGGAGGAGGGCTTGGCCCTTGCTGTGTGGCCTAGCCCAGCCTGGCCCTTCTCCAACCATCGGGGGCAGCAGCCAGCAGTCAGTGGGCCTGCAGAAATGGGCTCCCAGCAGGCTCTGGCTGACTGATGATTTGAATATGCACCGCCCGCCCTCCCTCCCTCCCTCTCTCTCTCTCTCTCTCTCTCTCTCTCTCTCCCCCTCTCTCTCTACTAACCCTGTTTACTCCACAGTAGCACCAGCACTGAGCTGGAAGCAGGAAGCAGAAACTGCTGCAACCCTGGGAAGGTGTGTCTGGGGCGCTTGGGGGCCTGTCAGCATCAGCAGCAGCAGAGACCAGGCCCTGATAGAGACACGCTGGGGCACGGGGTGGGGGGGGGGTGCTGCAGGATTTCAGTTACCCGTGCAGGCTGCCTGGGCCAGAGAGAACCTCTAGCTTGCAGCCCCCCAAGGAAGGATCCGGGCACCGGAAGGAAACACTGGCTGCTGACTCAGGCCCTGAGCCCCTTTGCACTTTGGCCCGTGAAGCAGATAGGCTGACAGTGATATGCGCTGTTGGCAAATAGCACCTAGGAGAGCTTAGAACTGCCCTGGCATGTAGCAATCATCACCCACTGGGCATAAGCTTGGAGCACTCGCAGCGCTATCTCCAAATAAAACGCACTCTGACGAGCTCCACGCCGAAAAGCACACCTGCCCTAATGGACAGAGGGCCTGTTTATCCCGTCAATAAATGTTGCAGCTAAAGAACATGTCTGTCCTGCTATGTGTCCAAAATATGGAACGCTTCACGAATTTGCGTGTCATCCTTGCGCAGGGGCCATGCTAATCTTCGTTCCAATTTTAGTATATGTGCTGCCGAAGCGAGCACAGACTGAAGGTTGACCCAGCCCATACATAAACCCCCCCAGATCTATGATCTCTGGACATAGGGTGGCATACAATGGGCATTTCTTGAGACAGAAAGCGCTTGCTTTTGGGGGAATGATATGAAACGGAGCCAGAGAGCAATGGTCCGCGCTTATTCACTGCTGCGCTGGTCCGAGAGGTGAGTTTTTGTTATTTTTGGAATGCTTGCCGGAGCAATGTAGTTGCAAAGGCTCATGGTGCAGTCTGTATGCAAAGTGATTGATCCCAGCACAATGCCTGGGTGCATTACAGTAGTCCCACAAGCCAGAGGAAACACAGAGGGCCTGCCTGTCAGGGGGCTTTGTTTGGGGGCCCATGGGCTGTTCCAAGAGAAGGCAAGAGGAGGCAGCTGGCCGGCATGTCAGTCCCCCCCCCCGCCCCCAGGGGGCGCAGGATGGCCCCCTGCTTGCATTCAGAGGCTGACTTAAAATGTTCCTTTGGCGGGGCTGGCTTCAGTGCCCTTGGCTTTTAAGTCACCGTGGGTCTGGTTCCCTTTGGCAGGTCCAGGTTCTCCCTTACAACAGCTATGGGCCGGGGGTTAGCTGCATTATCAACAGCGTCAGGGTGTGATGCGCGTGGGCTAGAAAATCAGGTCCAGCAGGGCTTGCAGGCGCACCTACCTCAGAAAGGCCCCTGGAAGGCCTGCGCGGAGGAGGATGAGGTGGGACACAAGAGGGCCAGTATGAGGCGTCTGACTACGTACGGATCAGAAGATTGTAGGGTCGACTCCTATCTGGCTCGGGTTCATTCCTTGCTTTTTGGGTCCTGCTGTTACATTTAAATCCCTAAGAGCATCTGTGCCTGCAAAGGTGCTTTAATTTTATGGGCGGGCCGTCGGTATAAGAAAGAAAGACTGGCCAAAGTCCATCCTAATACATCAGCAGCAGGGGCCCATCCCGAAAATCCCAACCAGCAGCAAATGCTTTCTGTGTCTGCGCTGTAAAGGGTGGGGGTTGGCTTGTGAACCAGTTGGGAAAATGCCACGTGTCTGTAGCACAGACCCCACCTGCTAAGAAAAGGTTGCTTCTCTCCCCTGATCCGGAACAGCAAAGGCATTCTGAGGTACACTGAAAGCCAAGGGAGAGATGGTGGCCAAGGCCTTGAGGTGCACGTCCCCTGCGCTGCCTGCTGCGCCGGTGGCCTGCCTGCCTGCCTGCCGCCCTTCACGCCCCTGATCGGCCAGAGACCTCTCTGGCCAGTTCTGCGGGCGGGCTTTTTCTCGACCTCAGACACTCAGGGAGACATCATCAGAAGGAGCACCGGAGGAGGGCTTGGCCCTTGCTGTGTGGCCTAGCCCAGCCTGGCCCTTCTCCAACCATCGGGGGCAGCAGCCAGCAGTCAGTGGGCCTGCAGAAATGGGCTCCCAGCAGGCTCTGGCTGACTGATGATTTGAATATGCACCGCCCTCCCTCCCTCCCTCCCTCCCTCTCTCTCTCTCTCTCTCTCTCTCTCTCTCTCTCTCTCCCCCTCTCTCTCTACTAACCCTGTTTACTCCACAGTAGCACCAGCACTGAGCTGGAAGCAGGAAGCAGAAACTGCTGCAACCCTGGGAAGGTGTGTCTGGGGCGCTTGGGGGCCTGTCAGCATCAGCAGCAGCAGAGACCAGGCCCTGATAGAGACACGCTGGGGCACGGGGGGGGGGGTGCTGCAGGATTTCAGTTACCCGTGCAGGCTGCCTGGGCCAGAGAGAACCTCTAGCTTGCAGCCCCCCAAGGAAGGATCCGGGCACCGGAAGGAAACACTGGCTGCTGACTCAGGCCCTGAGCCCCTTTGCACTTTGGCCCGTGAAGCAGATAGGCTGACAGTGATATGCGCTGTTGGCAAATAGCACCTAGGAGAGCTTAGAACTGCCCTGGCATGTAGCAATCATCACCCACTGGGCATAAGCTTGGAGCACTCGCAGCGCTATCTCCAAATAAAACGCACTCTGACGAGCTCCACGCCGAAAAGCACACCTGCCCTAATGGACAGAGGGCCTGTTTATCCCGTCAATAAATGTTGCAGCTAAAGAACATGTCTGTCCTGCTATGTGTCCAAAATATGGAACGCTTCACGAATTTGCGTGTCATCCTTGCGCAGGGGCCATGCTAATCTTCTCTGTATCGTTCCAATTTTAGTATATGTGCTGCCGAAGCGAGCACAGACTGAAGGTTGACCCAGCCCATACATAAACCCCCCCAGATCTATGATCTCTGGACATAGGGTGGCATACAATGGGCATTTCTTGAGACAGAAAGCGCTTGCTTTTGGGGGAATGATATGAAACGGAGGCAGAGAGCAATGGTCCGCGCTTATTCACTGCTGCGCTGGTCCGAGAGGTGAGTTTTTGTTATTTTTGGAATGCTTGCCGGAGCAATGTAGTTGCAAAGGCTCATGGTGCAGTCTGTATGCAAAGTGATTGATCCCAGCACAATGCCTGGGTGCATTACAGTAGTCCCACAAGCCAGAGGAAACACAGAGGGCCTGCCTGTCAGGGGGCTTTGTTTGGGGGCCCATGGGCTGTTCCAAGAGAAGGCAAGAGGAGGCAGCTGGCCGGCATGTCAGTCCCCCCCCCCGCCCCCAGGGGGCGCAGGATGGCCCCCTGCTTGCATTCAGAGGCTGACTTAAAATGTTCCTTTGGCGGGGCTGGCTTCAGTGCCCTTGGCTTTTAAGTCACCGTGGGTCTGGTTCCCTTTGGCAGGTCCAGGTTCTCCCTTACAACAGCTATGGGCCGGGGGTTAGCTGCATTATCAACAGCGTCAGGGTGTGATGCGCGTGGGCTAGAAAATCAGGTCCAGCAGGGCTTGCAGGCGCACCTACCTCAGAAAGGCCCCTGGAAGGCCTGCGCGGAGGAGGATGAGGTGGGACACAAGAGGGCCAGTATGAGGCGTCTGACTACGTACGGATCAGAAGATTGTAGGGTCGACTCCTATCTGGCTCGGGTTCATTCCTTGCTTTTTGGGTCCTGCTGTTACATTTAAATCCCTAAGAGCATCTGTGCCTGCAAAGGTGCTTTAATTTTATGGGCGGGCCGTCGGTATAAGAAAGAAAGACTGGCCAAAGTCCATCCTAATACATCAGCAGCAGGGGCCCATCCCGAAAATCCCAACCAGCAGCAAATGCTTTCTGTGTCTGCGCTGTAAAGGGTGGGGGTTGGCTTGTGAACCAGTTGGGAAAATGCCACGTGTCTGTAGCACAGACCCCACCTGCTAAGAAAAGGTTGCTTCTCTCCCCTGATCCGGAACAGCAAAGGCATTCTGAGGTACACTGAAAGCCAAGGGAGAGATGGTGGCCAAGGCCTTGAGGTGCACGTCCCCTGCGCTGCCTGCTGCGCCGGTGGCCTGCCTGCCGCCCTTCACGCCCCTGATCGGCCACGATCGGCCAGAGACCTCTCTGGCCAGTTCTGCGGGCGGGCTTTTTCTCGACCTCAGACACTCAGGGAGACATCATCAGAAGGAGCACCGGAGGAGGGCTTGGCCCTTGCTGTGTGGCCTAGCCCAGCCTGGCCCTTCTCCAACCATCGGGGGCAGCAGCCAGCAGTCAGTGGGCCTGCAGAAATGGGCTCCCAGCAGGCTCTGGCTGACTGATGATTTGAATATGCACCGCCCGCCCTCCCTCCCTCCCTCTCTCTCTCTCTCTCTCTCTCTCTCTCTCTCTCTCCCCCTCTCTCTCTACTAACCCTGTTTACTCCACAGTAGCACCAGCACTGAGCTGGAAGCAGGAAGCAGAAACTGCTGCAACCCTGGGAAGGTGTGTCTGGGGCGCTTGGGGGCCTGTCAGCATCAGCAGCAGCAGAGACCAGGCCCTGATAGAGACACGCTGGGGCACGGGGGGGGGGGGGGTGCTGCAGGATTTCAGTTACCCGTGCAGGCTGCCTGGGCCAGAGAGAACCTCTAGCTTGCAGCCCCCCAAGGAAGGATCCGGGCACCGGAAGGAAACACTGGCTGCTGACTCAGGCCCTGAGCCCCTTTGCACTTTGGCCCGTGAAGCAGATAGGCTGACAGTGATATGCGCTGTTGGCAAATAGCACCTAGGAGAGCTTAGAACTGCCCTGGCATGTAGCAATCATCACCCACTGGGCATAAGCTTGGAGCACTCGCAGCGCTATCTCCAAATAAAACGCACTCTGACGAGCTCCACGCCGAAAAGCACACCTGCCCTAATGGACAGAGGGCCTGTTTATCCCGTCAATAAATGTTGCAGCTAAAGAACATGTCTGTCCTGCTATGTGTCCAAAATATGGAACGCTTCACGAATTTGCGTGTCATCCTTGCGCAGGGGCCATGCTAATCTTCTCTGTATCGTTCCAATTTTAGTATATGTGCTGCCGAAGCGAGCACAGACTGAAGGTTGACCCAGCCCATACATAAACCCCCCCAGATCTATGATCTCTGGACATAGGGTGGCATACAATGGGCATTTCTTGAGACAGAAAGCGCTTGCTTTTGGGGGAATGATATGAAACGGAGCCAGAGAGCAATGGTCCGCGCTTATTCACTGCTGCGCTGGTCCGAGAGGTGAGTTTTTGTTATTTTTGGAATGCTTGCCGGAGCAATGTAGTTGCAAAGGCTCATGGTGCAGTCTGTATGCAAAGTGATTGATCCCAGCACAATGCCTGGGTGCATTACAGTAGTCCCACAAGCCAGAGGAAACACAGAGGGCCTGCCTGTCAGGGGGCTTTGTTTGGGGGCCCATGGGCTGTTCCAAGAGAAGGCAAGAGGAGGCAGCTGGCCGGCATGTCAGTCCCCCCCCCCGCCCCCAGGGGGCGCAGGATGGCCCCCTGCTTGCATTCAGAGGCTGACTTAAAATGTTCCTTTGGCGGGGCTGGCTTCAGTGCCCTTGGCTTTTAAGTCACCGTGGGTCTGGTTCCCTTTGGCAGGTCCAGGTTCTCCCTTACAACAGCTATGGGCCGGGGGTTAGCTGCATTATCAACAGCGTCAGGGTGTGATGCGCGTGGGCTAGAAAATCAGGTCCAGCAGGGCTTGCAGGCGCACCTACCTCAGAAAGGCCCCTGGAAGGCCTGCGCGGAGGAGGATGAGGTGGGACACAAGAGGGCCAGTATGAGGCGTCTGACTACGTACGGATCAGAAGATTGTAGGGTCGACTCCTATCTGGCTCGGGTTCATTCCTTGCTTTTTGGGTCCTGCTGTTACATTTAAATCCCTAAGAGCATCTGTGCCTGCAAAGGTGCTTTAATTTTATGGGCGGGCCGTCGGTATAAGAAAGAAAGACTGGCCAAAGTCCATCCTAATACATCAGCAGCAGGGGCCCATCCCGAAAATCCCAACCAGCAGCAAATGCTTTCTGTGTCTGCGCTGTAAAGGGTGGGGGTTGGCTTGTGAACCAGTTGGGAAAATGCCACGTGTCTGTAGCACAGACCCCACCTGCTAAGAAAAGGTTGCTTCTCTCCCCTGATCCGGAACAGCAAAGGCATTCTGAGGTACACTGAAAGCCAAGGGAGAGATGGTGGCCAAGGCCTTGAGGTGCACGTCCCCTGCGCTGCCTGCTGCGCCGGTGGCCTGCCTGCCGCCCTTCACGCCCCTGATCGGCCAGAGACCTCTCTGGCCAGTTCTGCGGGCGGGCTTTTTCTCGACCTCAGACACTCAGGGAGACATCATCAGAAGGAGCACCGGAGGAGGGCTTGGCCCTTGCTGTGTGGCCTAGCCCAGCCTGGCCCTTCTCCAACCATCGGGGGCAGCAGCCAGCAGTCAGTGGGCCTGCAGAAATGGGCTCCCAGCAGGCTCTGGCTGACTGATGATTTGAATATGCACCGCCCTCCCTCCCTCCCTCCCTCTCTCTCTCTCTCTCTCTCTCTCTCTCTCTCTCTCTCCCCCTCTCTCTCTACTAACCCTGTTTACTCCACAGTAGCACCAGCACTGAGCTGGAAGCAGGAAGCAGAAACTGCTGCAACCCTGGGAAGGTGTGTCTGGGGCGCTTGGGGGCCTGTCAGCATCAGCAGCAGCAGAGACCAGGCCCTGATAGAGACACGCTGGGGCACGGGGGGGGGGGTGCTGCAGGATTTCAGTTACCCGTGCAGGCTGCCTGGGCCAGAGAGAACCTCTAGCTTGCAGCCCCCCAAGGAAGGATCCGGGCACCGGAAGGAAACACTGGCTGCTGACTCAGGCCCTGAGCCCCTTTGCACTTTGGCCCGTGAAGCAGATAGGCTGACAGTGATATGCGCTGTTGGCAAATAGCACCTAGGAGAGCTTAGAACTGCCCTGGCATGTAGCAATCATCACCCACTGGGCATAAGCTTGGAGCACTCGCAGCGCTATCTCCAAATAAAACGCACTCTGACGAGCTCCACGCCGAAAAGCACACCTGCCCTAATGGACAGAGGGCCTGTTTATCCCGTCAATAAATGTTGCAGCTAAAGAACATGTCTGTCCTGCTATGTGTCCAAAATATGGAACGCTTCACGAATTTGCGTGTCATCCTTGCGCAGGGGCCATGCTAATCTTCTCTGTATCGTTCCAATTTTAGTATATGTGCTGCCGAAGCGAGCACAGACTGAAGGTTGACCCAGCCCATACATAAACCCCCCCAGATCTATGATCTCTGGACATAGGGTGGCATACAATGGGCATTTCTTGAGACAGAAAGCGCTTGCTTTTGGGGGAATGATATGAAACGGAGGCAGAGAGCAATGGTCCGCGCTTATTCACTGCTGCGCTGGTCCGAGAGGTGAGTTTTTGTTATTTTTGGAATGCTTGCCGGAGCAATGTAGTTGCAAAGGCTCATGGTGCAGTCTGTATGCAAAGTGATTGATCCCAGCACAATGCCTGGGTGCATTACAGTAGTCCCACAAGCCAGAGGAAACACAGAGGGCCTGCCTGTCAGGGGGCTTTGTTTGGGGGCCCATGGGCTGTTCCAAGAGAAGGCAAGAGGAGGCAGCTGGCCGGCATGTCAGTCCCCCCCCCCGCCCCCAGGGGGCGCAGGATGGCCCCCTGCTTGCATTCAGAGGCTGACTTAAAATGTTCCTTTGGCGGGGCTGGCTTCAGTGCCCTTGGCTTTTAAGTCACCGTGGGTCTGGTTCCCTTTGGCAGGTCCAGGTTCTCCCTTACAACAGCTATGGGCCGGGGGTTAGCTGCATTATCAACAGCGTCAGGGTGTGATGCGCGTGGGCTAGAAAATCAGGTCCAGCAGGGCTTGCAGGCGCACCTACCTCAGAAAGGCCCCTGGAAGGCCTGCGCGGAGGAGGATGAGGTGGGACACAAGAGGGCCAGTATGAGGCGTCTGACTACGTACGGATCAGAAGATTGTAGGGTCGACTCCTATCTGGCTCGGGTTCATTCCTTGCTTTTTGGGTCCTGCTGTTACATTTAAATCCCTAAGAGCATCTGTGCCTGCAAAGGTGCTTTAATTTTATGGGCGGGCCGTCGGTATAAGAAAGAAAGACTGGCCAAAGTCCATCCTAATACATCAGCAGCAGGGGCCCATCCCGAAAATCCCAACCAGCAGCAAATGCTTTCTGTGTCTGCGCTGTAAAGGGTGGGGGTTGGCTTGTGAACCAGTTGGGAAAATGCCACGTGTCTGTAGCACAGACCCCACCTGCTAAGAAAAGGTTGCTTCTCTCCCCTGATCCGGAACAGCAAAGGCATTCTGAGGTACACTGAAAGCCAAGGGAGAGATGGTGGCCAAGGCCTTGAGGTGCACGTCCCCTGCGCTGCCTGCTGCGCCGGTGGCCTGCCTGCCGCCCTTCACGCCCCTGATCGGCCACGATCGGCCAGAGACCTCTCTGGCCAGTTCTGCGGGCGGGCTTTTTCTCGACCTCAGACACTCAGGGAGACATCATCAGAAGGAGCACCGGAGGAGGGCTTGGCCCTTGCTGTGTGGCCTAGCCCAGCCTGGCCCTTCTCCAACCATCGGGGGCAGCAGCCAGCAGTCAGTGGGCCTGCAGAAATGGGCTCCCAGCAGGCTCTGGCTGACTGATGATTTGAATATGCACCGCCCTCCCTCCCTCCCTCCCTCCCTCTCTCTCTCTCTCTCTCTCTCTCTCTCTCCCCCTCTCTCTCTACTAACCCTGTTTACTCCACAGTAGCACCAGCACTGAGCTGGAAGCAGGAAGCAGAAACTGCTGCAACCCTGGGAAGGTGTGTCTGGGGCGCTTGGGGGCCTGTCAGCATCAGCAGCAGCAGAGACCAGGCCCTGATAGAGACACGCTGGGGCACGGGGGGGGGGGGGTGCTGCAGGATTTCAGTTACCCGTGCAGGCTGCCTGGGCCAGAGAGAACCTCTAGCTTGCAGCCCCCCAAGGAAGGATCCGGGCACCGGAAGGAAACACTGGCTGCTGACTCAGGCCCTGAGCCCCTTTGCACTTTGGCCCGTGAAGCAGATAGGCTGACAGTGATATGCGCTGTTGGCAAATAGCACCTAGGAGAGCTTAGAACTGCCCTGGCATGTAGCAATCATCACCCACTGGGCATAAGCTTGGAGCACTCGCAGCGCTATCTCCAAATAAAACGCACTCTGACGAGCTCCACGCCGAAAAGCACACCTGCCCTAATGGACAGAGGGCCTGTTTATCCCGTCAATAAATGTTGCAGCTAAAGAACATGTCTGTCCTGCTATGTGTCCAAAATATGGAACGCTTCACGAATTTGCGTGTCATCCTTGCGCAGGGGCCATGCTAATCTTCTCTGTATCGTTCCAATTTTAGTATATGTGCTGCCGAAGCGAGCACAGACTGAAGGTTGACCCAGCCCATACATA
Organism: Ambystoma mexicanum; assembly: GCF_040938575.1. NCBI lineage: Eukaryota > Metazoa > Chordata > Amphibia > Caudata > Ambystomatidae > Ambystoma > Ambystoma mexicanum. Next base: position 19,271,884 of record NC_090923.1, on the reverse strand, counting down.
AACCCCCCCAGATCTATGATCTCTGGACATAGGGTGGCATACAATGGGCATTTCTTGAGACAGAAAGCGCTTGCTTTTGGGGGAATGATATGAAACGGAGCCAGAGAGCAATGGTCCGCGCTTATTCACTGCTGCGCTGGTCCGAGAGGTGAGTTTTTGTTATTTTTGGAATGCTTGCCGGAGCAATGTAGTTGCAAAGGCTCATGGTGCAGTCTGTATGCAAAGTGATTGATCCCAGCACAATGCCTGGGTGCATTACAGTAGTCCCACAAGCCAGAGGAAACACAGAGGGCCTGCCTGTCAGGGGGCTTTGTTTGGGGGCCCATGGGCTGTTCCAAGAGAAGGCAAGAGGAGGCAGCTGGCCGGCATGTCAGTCCCCCCCCCCGCCCCCAGGGGGCGCAGGATGGCCCCCTGCTTGCATTCAGAGGCTGACTTAAAATGTTCCTTTGGCGGGGCTGGCTTCAGTGCCCTTGGCTTTTAAGTCACCGTGGGTCTGGTTCCCTTTGGCAGGTCCAGGTTCTCCCTTACAACAGCTATGGGCCGGGGGTTAGCTGCATTATCAACAGCGTCAGGGTGTGATGCGCGTGGGCTAGAAAATCAGGTCCAGCAGGGCTTGCAGGCGCACCTACCTCAGAAAGGCCCCTGGAAGGCCTGCGCGGAGGAGGATGAGGTGGGACACAAGAGGGCCAGTATGAGGCGTCTGACTACGTACGGATCAGAAGATTGTAGGGTCGACTCCTATCTGGCTCGGGTTCATTCCTTGCTTTTTGGGTCCTGCTGTTACATTTAAATCCCTAAGAGCATCGTGCCTGCAAAGGTGCTTTAATTTTATGGGCGGGCCGTCGGTATAAGAAAGAAAGACTGGCCAAAGTCCATCCTAATACATCAGCAGCAGGGGCCCATCCCGAAAATCCCAACCAGCAGCAAATGCTTTCTGTGTCTGCGCTGTAAAGGGTGGGGGTTGGCTTGTGAACCAGTTGGGAAAATGCCACGTGTCTGTAGCACAGACCCCACCTGCTAAGAAAAGGTTGCTTCTCTCCCCTGATCCGGAACAGCAAAGGCATTCTGAGGTACACTGAAAGCCAAGGGAGAGATGGTGGCCAAGGCCTTGAGGTGCACGTCCCCTGCGCTGCCTGCTGCGCCGGTGGCCTGCCTGCCGCCCTTCACGCCCCTGATCGGCCAGAGACCTCTCTGGCCAGTTCTGCGGGCGGGCTTTTTCTCGACCTCAGACACTCAGGGAGACATCATCAGAAGGAGCACCGGAGGAGGGCTTGGCCCTTGCTGTGTGGCCTAGCCCAGCCTGGCCCTTCTCCAACCATCGGGGGCAGCAGCCAGCAGTCAGTGGGCCTGCAGAAATGGGCTCCCAGCAGGCTCTGGCTGACTGATGATTTGAATATGCACCGCCCTCCCTCCCTCCCTCCCTCCCTCCTCTCTCTCTCTCTCTCTCTCTCTCTCTCTCTCTCTCCCCCTCTCTCTCTACTAACCCTGTTTACTCCACAGTAGCACCAGCACTGAGCTGGAAGCAGGAAGCAGAAACTGCTGCAACCCTGGGAAGGTGTGTCTGGGGCGCTTGGGGGCCTGTCAGCATCAGCAGCAGCAGAGACCAGGCCCTGATAGAGACACGCTGGGGCACGGGGGGGGGGGTGCTGCAGGATTTCAGTTACCCGTGCAGGCTGCCTGGGCCAGAGAGAACCTCTAGCTTGCAGCCCCCCAAGGAAGGATCCGGGCACCGGAAGGAAACACTGGCTGCTGACTCAGGCCCTGAGCCCCTTTGCACTTTGGCCCGTGAAGCAGATAGGCTGACAGTGATATGCGCTGTTGGCAAATAGCACCTAGGAGAGCTTAGAACTGCCCTGGCATGTAGCAATCATCACCCACTGGGCATAAGCTTGGAGCACTCGCAGCGCTATCTCCAAATAAAACGCACTCTGACGAGCTCCACGCCGAAAAGCACACCTGCCCTAATGGACAGAGGGCCTGTTTATCCCGTCAATAAATGTTGCAGCTAAAGAACATGTCTGTCCTGCTATGTGTCCAAAATATGGAACGCTTCACGAATTTGCGTGTCATCCTTGCGCAGGGGCCATGCTAATCTTCTCTGTATCGTTCCAATTTTAGTATATGTGCTGCCGAAGCGAGCACAGACTGAAGGTTGACCCAGCCCATACATAAACCCCCCCAGATCTATGATCTCTGGACATAGGGTGGCATACAATGGGCATTTCTTGAGACAGAAAGCGCTTGCTTTTGGGGGAATGATATGAAACGGAGGCAGAGAGCAATGGTCCGCGCTTATTCACTGCTGCGCTGGTCCGAGAGGTGAGTTTTTGTTATTTTTGGAATGCTTGCCGGAGCAATGTAGTTGCAAAGGCTCATGGTGCAGTCTGTATGCAAAGTGATTGATCCCAGCACAATGCCTGGGTGCATTACAGTAGTCCCACAAGCCAGAGGAAACACAGAGGGCCTGCCTGTCAGGGGGCTTTGTTTGGGGGCCCATGGGCTGTTCCAAGAGAAGGCAAGAGGAGGCAGCTGGCCGGCATGTCAGTCCCCCCCCCCGCCCCCAGGGGGCGCAGGATGGCCCCCTGCTTGCATTCAGAGGCTGACTTAAAATGTTCCTTTGGCGGGGCTGGCTTCAGTGCCCTTGGCTTTTAAGTCACCGTGGGTCTGGTTCCCTTTGGCAGGTCCAGGTTCTCCCTTACAACAGCTATGGGCCGGGGGTTAGCTGCATTATCAACAGCGTCAGGGTGTGATGCGCGTGGGCTAGAAAATCAGGTCCAGCAGGGCTTGCAGGCGCACCTACCTCAGAAAGGCCCCTGGAAGGCCTGCGCGGAGGAGGATGAGGTGGGACACAAGAGGGCCAGTATGAGGCGTCTGACTACGTACGGATCAGAAGATTGTAGGGTCGACTCCTATCTGGCTCGGGTTCATTCCTTGCTTTTTGGGTCCTGCTGTTACATTTAAATCCCTAAGAGCATCTGTGCCTGCAAAGGTGCTTTAATTTTATGGGCGGGCCGTCGGTATAAGAAAGAAAGACTGGCCAAAGTCCATCCTAATACATCAGCAGCAGGGGCCCATCCCGAAAATCCCAACCAGCAGCAAATGCTTTCTGTGTCTGCGCTGTAAAGGGTGGGGGTTGGCTTGTGAACCAGTTGGGAAAATGCCACGTGTCTGTAGCACAGACCCCACCTGCTAAGAAAAGGTTGCTTCTCTCCCCTGATCCGGAACAGCAAAGGCATTCTGAGGTACACTGAAAGCCAAGGGAGAGATGGTGGCCAAGGCCTTGAGGTGCACGTCCCCTGCGCTGCCTGCTGCGCCGGTGGCCTGCCTGCCGCCCTTCACGCCCAGAGACCTCTCTGGCCAGTTCTGCGGGCGGGCTTTTTCTCGACCTCAGACACTCAGGGAGACATCATCAGAAGGAGCACCGGAGGAGGGCTTGGCCCTTGCTGTGTGGCCTAGCCCAGCCTGGCCCTTCTCCAACCATCGGGGGCAGCAGCCAGCAGTCAGTGGGCCTGCAGAAATGGGCTCCCAGCAGGCTCTGGCTGACTGATGATTTGAATATGCACCGCCCTCCCTCCCTCCCTCCCTCCCTCTCTCTCTCTCTCTCTCTCTCTCTCTCTCCCCCTCTCTCTCTACTAACCCTGTTTACTCCACAGTAGCACCAGCACTGAGCTGGAAGCAGGAAGCAGAAACTGCTGCAACCCTGGGAAGGTGTGTCTGGGGCGCTTGGGGGCCTGTCAGCATCAGCAGCAGCAGAGACCAGGCCCTGATAGAGACACGCTGGGGCACGGGGGGGGGGGGGGGGTGCTGCAGGATTTCAGTTACCCGTGCAGGCTGCCTGGGCCAGAGAGAACCTCTAGCTTGCAGCCCCCCAAGGAAGGATCCGGGCACCGGAAGGAAACACTGGCTGCTGACTCAGGCCCTGAGCCCCTTTGCACTTTGGCCCGTGAAGCAGATAGGCTGACAGTGATATGCGCTGTTGGCAAATAGCACCTAGGAGAGCTTAGATGCCCTGGCATGTAGCAATCATCACCCACTGGGCATAAGCTTGGAGCACTCGCAGCGCTATCTCCAAATAAAACGCACTCTGACGAGCTCCACGCCGAAAAGCACACCTGCCCTAATGGACAGAGGGCCTGTTTATCCCGTCAATAAATGTTGCAGCTAAAGAACATGTCTGTCCTGCTATGTGTCCAAAATATGGAACGCTTCACGAATTTGCGTGTCATCCTTGCGCAGGGGCCATGCTAATCTTCTCTGTATCGTTCCAATTTTAGTATATGTGCTGCCGAAGCGAGCACAGACTGAAGGTTGACCCAGCCCATACATAAACCCCCCCAGATCTATGATCTCTGGACATAGGGTGGCATACAATGGGCATTTCTTGAGACAGAAAGCGCTTGCTTTTGGGGGAATGATATGAAACGGAGCCAGAGAGCAATGGTCCGCGCTTATTCACTGCTGCGCTGGTCCGAGAGGTGAGTTTTTGTTATTTTTGGAATGCTTGCCGGAGCAATGTAGTTGCAAAGGCTCATGGTGCAGTCTGTATGCAAAGTGATTGATCCCAGCACAATGCCTGGGTGCATTACAGTAGTCCCACAAGCCAGAGGAAACACAGAGGGCCTGCCTGTCAGGGGGCTTTGTTTGGGGGCCCATGGGCTGTTCCAAGAGAAGGCAAGAGGAGGCAGCTGGCCGGCATGTCAGTCCCCCCCCCCGCCCCCAGGGGGCGCAGGATGGCCCCCTGCTTGCATTCAGAGGCTGACTTAAAATGTTCCTTTGGCGGGGCTGGCTTCAGTGCCCTTGGCTTTTAAGTCACCGTGGGTCTGGTTCCCTTTGGCAGGTCCAGGTTCTCCCTTACAACAGCTATGGGCCGGGGGTTAGCTGCATTATCAACAGCGTCAGGGTGTGATGCGCGTGGGCTAGAAAATCAGGTCCAGCAGGGCTTGCAGGCGCACCTACCTCAGAAAGGCCCCTGGAAGGCCTGCGCGGAGGAGGATGAGGTGGGACACAAGAGGGCCAGTATGAGGCGTCTGACTACGTACGGATCAGAAGATTGTAGGGTCGACTCCTATCTGGCTCGGGTTCATTCCTTGCTTTTTGGGTCCTGCTGTTACATTTAAATCCCTAAGAGCATCTGTGCCTGCAAAGGTGCTTTAATTTTATGGGCGGGCCGTCGGTATAAGAAAGAAAGACTGGCCAAAGTCCATCCTAATACATCAGCAGCAGGGGCCCATCCCGAAAATCCCAACCAGCAGCAAATGCTTTCTGTGTCTGCGCTGTAAAGGGTGGGGGTTGGCTTGTGAACCAGTTGGGAAAATGCCACGTGTCTGTAGCACAGACCCCACCTGCTAAGAAAAGGTTGCTTCTCTCCCCTGATCCGGAACAGCAAAGGCATTCTGAGGTACACTGAAAGCCAAGGGAGAGATGGTGGCCAAGGCCTTGAGGTGCACGTCCCCTGCGCTGCCTGCTGCGCCGGTGGCCTGCCTGCCGCCCTTCACGCCCCTGATCGGCCACGATCGGCCAGAGACCTCTCTGGCCAGTTCTGCGGGCGGGCTTTTTCTCGACCTCAGACACTCAGGGAGACATCATCAGAAGGAGCACCGGAGGAGGGCTTGGCCCTTGCTGTGTGGCCTAGCCCAGCCTGGCCCTTCTCCAACCATCGGGGGCAGCAGCCAGCAGTCAGTGGGCCTGCAGAAATGGGCTCCCAGCAGGCTCTGGCTGACTGATGATTTGAATATGCACCGCCCGCCCTCCCTCCCTCCTCTCTCTCTCTCTCTCTCTCTCTCTCTCTCTCTCTCCCCCTCTCTCTCTACTAACCCTGTTTACTCCACAGTAGCACCAGCACTGAGCTGGAAGCAGGAAGCAGAAACTGCTGCAACCCTGGGAAGGTGTGTCTGGGGCGCTTGGGGGCCTGTCAGCATCAGCAGCAGCAGAGACCAGGCCCTGATAGAGACACGCTGGGGCACGGGGTGGGGGGGGGGGTGCTGCAGGATTTCAGTTACCCGTGCAGGCTGCCTGGGCCAGAGAGAACCTCTAGCTTGCAGCCCCCCAAGGAAGGATCCGGGCACCGGAAGGAAACACTGGCTGCTGACTCAGGCCCTGAGCCCCTTTGCACTTTGGCCCGTGAAGCAGATAGGCTGACAGTGATATGCGCTGTTGGCAAATAGCACCTAGGAGAGCTTAGAACTGCCCTGGCATGTAGCAATCATCACCCACTGGGCATAAGCTTGGAGCACTCGCAGCGCTATCTCCAAATAAAACGCACTCTGACGAGCTCCACGCCGAAAAGCACACCTGCCCTAATGGACAGAGGGCCTGTTTATCCCGTCAATAAATGTTGCAGCTAAAGAACATGTCTGTCCTGCTATGTGTCCAAAATATGGAACGCTTCACGAATTTGCGTGTCATCCTTGCGCAGGGGCCATGCTAATCTTCTCTGTATCGTTCCAATTTTAGTATATGTGCTGCCGAAGCGAGCACAGACTGAAGGTTGACCCAGCCCATACATAAACCCCCCCAGATCTATGATCTCTGGACATAGGGTGGCATACAATGGGCATTTCTTGAGACAGAAAGCGCTTGCTTTTGGGGGAATGATATGAAACGGAGCCAGAGAGCAATGGTCCGCGCTTATTCACTGCTGCGCTGGTCCGAGAGGTGAGTTTTTGTTATTTTTGGAATGCTTGCCGGAGCAATGTAGTTGCAAAGGCTCATGGTGCAGTCTGTATGCAAAGTGATTGATCCCAGCACAATGCCTGGGTGCATTACAGTAGTCCCACAAGCCAGAGGAAACACAGAGGGCCTGCCTGTCAGGGGGCTTTGTTTGGGGGCCCATGGGCTGTTCCAAGAGAAGGCAAGAGGAGGCAGCTGGCCGGCATGTCAGTCCCCCCCCCCGCCCCCAGGGGGCGCAGGATGGCCCCCTGCTTGCATTCAGAGGCTGACTTAAAATGTTCCTTTGGCGGGGCTGGCTTCAGTGCCCTTGGCTTTTAAGTCACCGTGGGTCTGGTTCCCTTTGGCAGGTCCAGGTTCTCCCTTACAACAGCTATGGGCCGGGGGTTAGCTGCATTATCAACAGCGTCAGGGTGTGATGCGCGTGGGCTAGAAAATCAGGTCCAGCAGGGCTTGCAGGCGCACCTACCTCAGAAAGGCCCCTGGAAGGCCTGCGCGGAGGAGGATGAGGTGGGACACAAGAGGGCCAGTATGAGGCGTCTGACTACGTACGGATCAGAAGATTGTAGGGTCGACTCCTATCTGGCTCGGGTTCATTCCTTGCTTTTTGGGTCCTGCTGTTACATTTAAATCCCTAAGAGCATCTGTGCCTGCAAAGGTGCTTTAATTTTATGGGCGGGCCGTCGGTATAAGAAAGAAAGACTGGCCAAAGTCCATCCTAATACATCAGCAGCAGGGGCCCATCCCGAAAATCCCAACCAGCAGCAAATGCTTTCTGTGTCTGCGCTGTAAAGGGTGGGGGTTGGCTTGTGAACCAGTTGGGAAAATGCCACGTGTCTGTAGCACAGACCCCACCTGCTAAGAAAAGGTTGCTTCTCTCCCCTGATCCGGAACAGCAAAGGCATTCTGAGGTACACTGAAAGCCAAGGGAGAGATGGTGGCCAAGGCCTTGAGGTGCACGTCCCCTGCGCTGCCTGCTGCGCCGGTGGCCTGCCTGCCGCCCTTCACGCCCCTGATCGGCCAGAGACCTCTCTGGCCAGTTCTGCGGGCGGGCTTTTTCTCGACCTCAGACACTCAGGGAGACATCATCAGAAGGAGCACCGGAGGAGGGCTTGGCCCTTGCTGTGTGGCCTAGCCCAGCCTGGCCCTTCTCCAACCATCGGGGGCAGCAGCCAGCAGTCAGTGGGCCTGCAGAAATGGGCTCCCAGCAGGCTCTGGCTGACTGATGATTTGAATATGCACCGCCCTCCCTCCCTCCCTCCCTCCCTCTCTCTCTCTCTCTCTCTCTCTCTCTCTCTCTCTCTCTCTCCCCCTCTCTCTCTACTAACCCTGTTTACTCCACAGTAGCACCAGCACTGAGCTGGAAGCAGGAAGCAGAAACTGCTGCAACCCTGGGAAGGTGTGTCTGGGGCGCTTGGGGGCCTGTCAGCATCAGCAGCAGCAGAGACCAGGCCCTGATAGAGACACGCTGGGGCACGGGGGGGGGGGTGCTGCAGGATTTCAGTTACCCGTGCAGGCTGCCTGGGCCAGAGAGAACCTCTAGCTTGCAGCCCCCCAAGGAAGGATCCGGGCACCGGAAGGAAACACTGGCTGCTGACTCAGGCCCTGAGCCCCTTTGCACTTTGGCCCGTGAAGCAGATAGGCTGACAGTGATATGCGCTGTTGGCAAATAGCACCTAGGAGAGCTTAGAACTGCCCTGGCATGTAGCAATCATCACCCACTGGGCATAAGCTTGGAGCACTCGCAGCGCTATCTCCAAATAAAACGCACTCTGACGAGCTCCACGCCGAAAAGCACACCTGCCCTAATGGACAGAGGGCCTGTTTATCCCGTCAATAAATGTTGCAGCTAAAGAACATGTCTGTCCTGCTATGTGTCCAAAATATGGAACGCTTCACGAATTTGCGTGTCATCCTTGCGCAGGGGCCATGCTAATCTTCTCTGTATCGTTCCAATTTTAGTATATGTGCTGCCGAAGCGAGCACAGACTGAAGGTTGACCCAGCCCATACATAAACCCCCCCAGATCTATGATCTCTGGACATAGGGTGGCATACAATGGGCATTTCTTGAGACAGAAAGCGCTTGCTTTTGGGGGAATGATATGAAACGGAGGCAGAGAGCAATGGTCCGCGCTTATTCACTGCTGCGCTGGTCCGAGAGGTGAGTTTTTGTTATTTTTGGAATGCTTGCCGGAGCAATGTAGTTGCAAAGGCTCATGGTGCAGTCTGTATGCAAAGTGATTGATCCCAGCACAATGCCTGGGTGCATTACAGTAGTCCCACAAGCCAGAGGAAACACAGAGGGCCTGCCTGTCAGGGGGCTTTGTTTGGGGGCCCATGGGCTGTTCCAAGAGAAGGCAAGAGGAGGCAGCTGGCCGGCATGTCAGTCCCCCCCCCCGCCCCCAGGGGGCGCAGGATGGCCCCCTGCTTGCATTCAGAGGCTGACTTAAAATGTTCCTTTGGCGGGGCTGGCTTCAGTGCCCTTGGCTTTTAAGTCACCGTGGGTCTGGTTCCCTTTGGCAGGTCCAGGTTCTCCCTTACAACAGCTATGGGCCGGGGGTTAGCTGCATTATCAACAGCGTCAGGGTGTGATGCGCGTGGGCTAGAAAATCAGGTCCAGCAGGGCTTGCAGGCGCACCTACCTCAGAAAGGCCCCTGGAAGGCCTGCGCGGAGGAGGATGAGGTGGGACACAAGAGGGCCAGTATGAGGCGTCTGACTACGTACGGATCAGAAGATTGTAGGGTCGACTCCTATCTGGCTCGGGTTCATTCCTTGCTTTTTGGGTCCTGCTGTTACATTTAAATCCCTAAGAGCATCTGTGCCTGCAAAGGTGCTTTAATTTTATGGGCGGGCCGTCGGTATAAGAAAGAAAGACTGGCCAAAGTCCATCCTAATACATCAGCAGCAGGGGCCCATCCCGAAAATCCCAACCAGCAGCAAATGCTTTCTGTGTCTGCGCTGTAAAGGGTGGGGGTTGGCTTGTGAACCAGTTGGGAAAATGCCACGTGTCTGTAGCACAGACCCCACCTGCTAAGAAAAGGTTGCTTCTCTCCCCTGATCCGGAACAGCAAAGGCATTCTGAGGTACACTGAAAGCCAAGGGAGAGATGGTGGCCAAGGCCTTGAGGTGCACGTCCCCTGCGCTGCCTGCTGCGCCGGTGGCCTGCCTGCCGCCCTTCACGCCCCTGATCGGCCACGATCGGCCAGAGACCTCTCTGGCCAGTTCTGCGGGCGGGCTTTTTCTCGACCTCAGACACTCAGGGAGACATCATCAGAAGGAGCACCGGAGGAGGGCTTGGCCCTTGCTGTGTGGCCTAGCCCAGCCTGGCCCTTCTCCAACCATCGGGGGCAGCAGCCAGCAGTCAGTGGGCCTGCAGAAATGGGCTCCCAGCAGGCTCTGGCTGACTGATGATTTGAATATGCACCGCCCGCCCTCCCTCCCTCCCTCTCTCTCTCTCTCTCTCTCTCTCTCTCTCTCTCCCCCTCTCTCTCTACTAACCCTGTTTACTCCACAGTAGCACCAGCACTGAGCTGGAAGCAGGAAGCAGAAACTGCTGCAACCCTGGGAAGGTGTGTCTGGGGCGCTTGGGGGCCTGTCAGCATCAGCAGCAGCAGAGACCAGGCCCTGATAGAGACACGCTGGGGCACGGGGGGGGGGGGGGGTGCTGCAGGATTTCAGTTACCCGTGCAGGCTGCCTGGGCCAGAGAGAACCTCTAGCTTGCAGCCCCCCAAGGAAGGATCCGGGCACCGGAAGGAAACACTGGCTGCTGACTCAGGCCCTGAGCCCCTTTGCACTTTGGCCCGTGAAGCAGATAGGCTGACAGTGATATGCGCTGTTGGCAAATAGCACCTAGGAGAGCTTAGAACTGCCCTGGCATGTAGCAATCATCACCCACTGGGCATAAGCTTGGAGCACTCGCAGCGCTATCTCCAAATAAAACGCACTCTGACGAGCTCCACGCCGAAAAGCACACCTGCCCTAATGGACAGAGGGCCTGTTTATCCCGTCAATAAATGTTGCAGCTAAAGAACATGTCTGTCCTGCTATGTGTCCAAAATATGGAACGCTTCACGAATTTGCGTGTCATCCTTGCGCAGGGGCCATGCTAATCTTCTCTGTATCGTTCCAATTTTAGTATATGTGCTGCCGAAGCGAGCACAGACTGAAGGTTGACCCAGCCCATACATAAACCCCCCCAGATCTATGATCTCTGGACATAGGGTGGCATACAATGGGCATTTCTTGAGACAGAAAGCGCTTGCTTTTGGGGGAATGATATGAAACGGAGCCAGAGAGCAATGGTCCGCGCTTATTCACTGCTGCGCTGGTCCGAGAGGTGAGTTTTTGTTATTTTTGGAATGCTTGCCGGAGCAATGTAGTTGCAAAGGCTCATGGTGCAGTCTGTATGCAAAGTGATTGATCCCAGCACAATGCCTGGGTGCATTACAGTAGTCCCACAAGCCAGAGGAAACACAGAGGGCCTGCCTGTCAGGGGGCTTTGTTTGGGGGCCCATGGGCTGTTCCAAGAGAAGGCAAGAGGAGGCAGCTGGCCGGCATGTCAGTCCCCCCCCCCGCCCCCAGGGGGCGCAGGATGGCCCCCTGCTTGCATTCAGAGGCTGACTTAAAATGTTCCTTTGGCGGGGCTGGCTTCAGTGCCCTTGGCTTTTAAGTCACCGTGGGTCTGGTTCCCTTTGGCAGGTCCAGGTTCTCCCTTACAACAGCTATGGGCCGGGGGTTAGCTGCATTATCAACAGCGTCAGGGTGTGATGCGCGTGGGCTAGAAAATCAGGTCCAGCAGGGCTTGCAGGCGCACCTACCTCAGAAAGGCCCCTGGAAGGCCTGCGCGGAGGAGGATGAGGTGGGACACAAGAGGGCCAGTATGAGGCGTCTGACTACGTACGGATCAGAAGATTGTAGGGTCGACTCCTATCTGGCTCGGGTTCATTCCTTGCTTTTTGGGTCCTGCTGTTACATTTAAATCCCTAAGAGCATCTGTGCCTGCAAAGGTGCTTTAATTTTATGGGCGGGCCGTCGGTATAAGAAAGAAAGACTGGCCAAAGTCCATCCTAATACATCAGCAGCAGGGGCCCATCCCGAAAATCCCAACCAGCAGCAAATGCTTTCTGTGTCTGCGCTGTAAAGGGTGGGGGTTGGCTTGTGAACCAGTTGGGAAAATGCCACGTGTCTGTAGCACAGACCCCACCTGCTAAGAAAAGGTTGCTTCTCTCCCCTGATCCGGAACAGCAAAGGCATTCTGAGGTACACTGAAAGCCAAGGGAGAGATGGTGGCCAAGGCCTTGAGGTGCACGTCCCCTGCGCTGCCTGCTGCGCCGGTGGCCTGCCTGCCGCCCTTCACGCCCCTGATCGGCCACGATCGGCCAGAGACCTCTCTGGCCAGTTCTGCGGGCGGGCTTTTTCTCGACCTCAGACACTCAGGGAGACATCATCAGAAGGAGCACCGGAGGAGGGCTTGGCCCTTGCTGTGTGGCCTAGCCCAGCCTGGCCCTTCTCCAACCATCGGGGGCAGCAGCCAGCAGTCAGTGGGCCTGCAGAAATGGGCTCCCAGCAGGCTCTGGCTGACTGATGATTTGAATATGCACCGCCCTCCCTCCCTCCCTCCCTCTCTCTCTCTCTCTCTCTCTCTCTCTCTCCCCCTCTCTCTCTACTAACCCTGTTTACTCCACAGTAGCACCAGCACTGAGCTGGAAGCAGGAAGCAGAAACTGCTGCAACCCTGGGAAGGTGTGTCTGGGGCGCTTGGGGGCCTGTCAGCATCAGCAGCAGCAGAGACCAGGCCCTGATAGAGACACGCTGGGGCACGGGGGGGGGGGGGGGTGCTGCAGGATTTCAGTTACCCGTGCAGGCTGCCTGGGCCAGAGAGAACCTCTAGCTTGCAGCCCCCCAAGGAAGGATCCGGGCACCGGAAGGAAACACTGGCTGCTGACTCAGGCCCTGAGCCCCTTTGCACTTTGGCCCGTGAAGCAGATAGGCTGACAGTGATATGCGCTGTTGGCAAATAGCACCTAGGAGAGCTTAGAACTGCCCTGGCATGTAGCAATCATCACCCACTGGGCATAAGCTTGGAGCACTCGCAGCGCTATCTCCAAATAAAACGCACTCTGACGAGCTCCACGCCGAAAAGCACACCTGCCCTAATGGACAGAGGGCCTGTTTATCCCGTCAATAAATGTTGCAGCTAAAGAACATGTCTGTCCTGCTATGTGTCCAAAATATGGAACGCTTCACGAATTTGCGTGTCATCCTTGCGCAGGGGCCATGCTAATCTTCTCTGTATCGTTCCAATTTTAGTATATGTGCTGCCGAAGCGAGCACAGACTGAAGGTTGACCCAGCCCATACATAAACCCCCCCAGATCTATGATCTCTGGACATAGGGTGGCATACAATGGGCATTTCTTGAGACAGAAAGCGCTTGCTTTTGGGGGAATGATATGAAACGGAGCCAGAGAGCAATGGTCCGCGCTTATTCACTGCTGCGCTGGTCCGAGAGGTGAGTTTTTGTTATTTTTGGAATGCTTGCCGGAGCAATGTAGTTGCAAAGGCTCATGGTGCAGTCTGTATGCAAAGTGATTGATCCCAGCACAATGCCTGGGTGCATTACAGTAGTCCCACAAGCCAGAGGAAACACAGAGGGCCTGCCTGTCAGGGGGCTTTGTTTGGGGGCCCATGGGCTGTTCCAAGAGAAGGCAAGAGGAGGCAGCTGGCCGGCATGTCAGTCCCCCCCCCCGCCCCCAGGGGGCGCAGGATGGCCCCCTGCTTGCATTCAGAGGCTGACTTAAAATGTTCCTTTGGCGGGGCTGGCTTCAGTGCCCTTGGCTTTTAAGTCACCGTGGGTCTGGTTCCCTTTGGCAGGTCCAGGTTCTCCCTTACAACAGCTATGGGCCGGGGGTTAGCTGCATTATCAACAGCGTCAGGGTGTGATGCGCGTGGGCTAGAAAATCAGGTCCAGCAGGGCTTGCAGGCGCACCTACCTCAGAAAGGCCCCTGGAAGGCCTGCGCGGAGGAGGATGAGGTGGGACACAAGAGGGCCAGTATGAGGCGTCTGACTACGTACGGATCAGAAGATTGTAGGGTCGACTCCTATCTGGCTCGGGTTCATTCCTTGCTTTTTGGGTCCTGCTGTTACATTTAAATCCCTAAGAGCATCTGTGCCTGCAAAGGTGCTTTAATTTTATGGGCGGGCCGTCGGTATAAGAAAGAAAGACTGGCCAAAGTCCATCCTAATACATCAGCAGCAGGGGCCCATCCCGAAAATCCCAACCAGCAGCAAATGCTTTCTGTGTCTGCGCTGTAAAGGGTGGGGGTTGGCTTGTGAACCAGTTGGGAAAATGCCACGTGTCTGTAGCACAGACCCCACCTGCTAAGAAAAGGTTGCTTCTCTCCCCTGATCCGGAACAGCAAAGGCATTCTGAGGTACACTGAAAGCCAAGGGAGAGATGGTGGCCAAGGCCTTGAGGTGCACGTCCCCTGCGCTGCCTGCTGCGCCGGTGGCCTGCCTGCCGCCCTTCACGCCCCTGATCGGCCACGATCGGCCAGAGACCTCTCTGGCCAGTTCTGCGGGCGGGCTTTTTCTCGACCTCAGACACTCAGGGAGACATCATCAGAAGGAGCACCGGAGGAGGGCTTGGCCCTTGCTGTGTGGCCTAGCCCAGCCTGGCCCTTCTCCAACCATCGGGGGCAGCAGCCAGCAGTCAGTGGGCCTGCAGAAATGGGCTCCCAGCAGGCTCTGGCTGACTGATGATTTGAATATGCACCGCCCGCCCTCCCTCCCTCCCTCTCTCTCTCTCTCTCTCTCTCTCTCTCTCTCTCTCTCTCCCCCTCTCTCTCTACTAACCCTGTTTACTCCACAGTAGCACCAGCACTGAGCTGGAAGCAGGAAGCAGAAACTGCTGCAACCCTGGGAAGGTGTGTCTGGGGCGCTTGGGGGCCTGTCAGCATCAGCAGCAGCAGAGACCAGGCCCTGATAGAGACACGCTGGGGCACGGGGGGGGGGGGGGGGTGCTGCAGGATTTCAGTTACCCGTGCAGGCTGCCTGGGCCAGAGAGAACCTCTAGCTTGCAGCCCCCCAAGGAAGGATCCGGGCACCGGAAGGAAACACTGGCTGCTGACTCAGGCCCTGAGCCCCTTTGCACTTTGGCCCGTGAAGCAGATAGGCTGACAGTGATATGCGCTGTTGGCAAATAGCACCTAGGAGAGCTTAGAACTGCCCTGGCATGTAGCAATCATCACCCACTGGGCATAAGCTTGGAGCACTCGCAGCGCTATCTCCAAATAAAACGCACTCTGACGAGCTCCACGCCGAAAAGCACACCTGCCCTAATGGACAGAGGGCCTGTTTATCCCGTCAATAAATGTTGCAGCTAAAGAACATGTCTGTCCTGCTATGTGTCCAAAATATGGAACGCTTCACGAATTTGCGTGTCATCCTTGCGCAGGGGCCATGCTAATCTTCTCTGTATCGTTCCAATTTTAGTATATGTGCTGCCGAAGCGAGCACAGACTGAAGGTTGACCCAGCCCATACATAAACCCCCCCAGATCTATGATCTCTGGACATAGGGTGGCATACAATGGGCATTTCTTGAGACAGAAAGCGCTTGCTTTTGGGGGAATGATATGAAACGGAGCCAGAGAGCAATGGTCCGCGCTTATTCACTGCTGCGCTGGTCCGAGAGGTGAGTTTTTGTTATTTTTGGAATGCTTGCCGGAGCAATGTAGTTGCAAAGGCTCATGGTGCAGTCTGTATGCAAAGTGATTGATCCCAGCACAATGCCTGGGTGCATTACAGTAGTCCCACAAGCCAGAGGAAACACAGAGGGCCTGCCTGTCAGGGGGCTTTGTTTGGGGGCCCATGGGCTGTTCCAAGAGAAGGCAAGAGGAGGCAGCTGGCCGGCATGTCAGTCCCCCCCCCCGCCCCCAGGGGGCGCAGGATGGCCCCCTGCTTGCATTCAGAGGCTGACTTAAAATGTTCCTTTGGCGGGGCTGGCTTCAGTGCCCTTGGCTTTTAAGTCACCGTGGGTCTGGTTCCCTTTGGCAGGTCCAGGTTCTCCCTTACAACAGCTATGGGCCGGGGGTTAGCTGCATTATCAACAGCGTCAGGGTGTGATGCGCGTGGGCTAGAAAATCAGGTCCAGCAGGGCTTGCAGGCGCACCTACCTCAGAAAGGCCCCTGGAAGGCCTGCGCGGAGGAGGATGAGGTGGGACACAAGAGGGCCAGTATGAGGCGTCTGACTACGTACGGATCAGAAGATTGTAGGGTCGACTCCTATCTGGCTCGGGTTCATTCCTTGCTTTTTGGGTCCTGCTGTTACATTTAAATCCCTAAGAGCATCTGTGCCTGCAAAGGTGCTTTAATTTTATGGGCGGGCCGTCGGTATAAGAAAGAAAGACTGGCCAAAGTCCATCCTAATACATCAGCAGCAGGGGCCCATCCCGAAAATCCCAACCAGCAGCAAATGCTTTCTGTGTCTGCGCTGTAAAGGGTGGGGGTTGGCTTGTGAACCAGTTGGGAAAATGCCACGTGTCTGTAGCACAGACCCCACCTGCTAAGAAAAGGTTGCTTCTCTCCCCTGATCCGGAACAGCAAAGGCATTCTGAGGTACACTGAAAGCCAAGGGAGAGATGGTGGCCAAGGCCTTGAGGTGCACGTCCCCTGCGCTGCCTGCTGCGCCGGTGGCCTGCCTGCCGCCCTTCACGCCCCTGATCGGCCACGATCGGCCAGAGACCTCTCTGGCCAGTTCTGCGGGCGGGCTTTTTCTCGACCTCAGACACTCAGGGAGACATCATCAGAAGGAGCACCGGAGGAGGGCTTGGCCCTTGCTGTGTGGCCTAGCCCAGCCTGGCCCTTCTCCAACCATCGGGGGCAGCAGCCAGCAGTCAGTGGGCCTGCAGAAATGGGCTCCCAGCAGGCTCTGGCTGACTGATGATTTGAATATGCACCGCCCTCCCTCCCTCCCTCCCTCCCTCTCTCTCTCTCTCTCTCTCTCTCTCCCCCTCTCTCTCTACTAACCCTGTTTACTCCACAGTAGCACCAGCACTGAGCTGGAAGCAGGAAGCAGAAACTGCTGCAACCCTGGGAAGGTGTGTCTGGGGCGCTTGGGGGCCTGTCAGCATCAGCAGCAGCAGAGACCAGGCCCTGATAGAGACACGCTGGGGCACGGGGGGGGGGGGGGGGTGCTGCAGGATTTCAGTTACCCGTGCAGGCTGCCTGGGCCAGAGAGAACCTCTAGCTTGCAGCCCCCCAAGGAAGGATCCGGGCACCGGAAGGAAACACTGGCTGCTGACTCAGGCCCTGAGCCCCTTTGCACTTTGGCCCGTGAAGCATATAGGCTGACAGTGATATGCGCTGTTGGCAAATAGCACCTAGGAGAGCTTAGAACTGCCCTGGCATGTAGCAATCATCACCCACTGGGCATAAGCTTGGAGCACTCGCAGCGCTATCTCCAAATAAAACGCACTCTGACGAGCTCCACGCCGAAAAGCACACCTGCCCTAATGGACAGAGGGCCTGTTTATCCCGTCAATAAATGTTGCAGCTAAAGAACATGTCTGTCCTGCTATGTGTCCAAAATATGGAACGCTTCACGAATTTGCGTGTCATCCTTGCGCAGGGGCCATGCTAATCTTCTCTGTATCGTTCCAATTTTAGTATATGTGCTGCCGAAGCGAGCACAGACTGAAGGTTGACCCAGCCCATACATAAACCCCCCCAGATCTATGATCTCTGGACATAGGGTGGCATACAATGGGCATTTCTTGAGACAGAAAGCGCTTGCTTTTGGGGGAATGATATGAAACGGAGCCAGAGAGCAATGGTCCGCGCTTATTCACTGCTGCGCTGGTCCGAGAGGTGAGTTTTTGTTATTTTTGGAATGCTTGCCGGAGCAATGTAGTTGCAAAGGCTCATGGTGCAGTCTGTATGCAAAGTGATTGATCCCAGCACAATGCCTGGGTGCATTACAGTAGTCCCACAAGCCAGAGGAAACACAGAGGGCCTGCCTGTCAGGGGGCTTTGTTTGGGGGCCCATGGGCTGTTCCAAGAGAAGGCAAGAGGAGGCAGCTGGCCGGCATGTCAGTCCCCCCCCCCGCCCCCAGGGGGCGCAGGATGGCCCCCTGCTTGCATTCAGAGGCTGACTTAAAATGTTCCTTTGGCGGGGCTGGCTTCAGTGCCCTTGGCTTTTAAGTCACCGTGGGTCTGGTTCCCTTTGGCAGGTCCAGGTTCTCCCTTACAACAGCTATGGGCCGGGGGTTAGCTGCATTATCAACAGCGTCAGGGTGTGATGCGCGTGGGCTAGAAAATCAGGTCCAGCAGGGCTTGCAGGCGCACCTACCTCAGAAAGGCCCCTGGAAGGCCTGCGCGGAGGAGGATGAGGTGGGACACAAGAGGGCCAGTATGAGGCGTCTGACTACGTACGGATCAGAAGATTGTAGGGTCGACTCCTATCTGGCTCGGGTTCATTCCTTGCTTTTTGGGTCCTGCTGTTACATTTAAATCCCTAAGAGCATCTGTGCCTGCAAAGGTGCTTTAATTTTATGGGCGGGCCGTCGGTATAAGAAAGAAAGACTGGCCAAAGTCCATCCTAATACATCAGCAGCAGGGGCCCATCCCGAAAATCCCAACCAGCAGCAAATGCTTTCTGTGTCTGCGCTGTAAAGGGTGGGGGTTGGCTTGTGAACCAGTTGGGAAAATGCCACGTGTCTGTAGCACAGACCCCACCTGCTAAGAAAAGGTTGCTTCTCTCCCCTGATCCGGAACAGCAAAGGCATTCTGAGGTACACTGAAAGCCAAGGGAGAGATGGTGGCCAAGGCCTTGAGGTGCACGTCCCCTGCGCTGCCTGCTGCGCCGGTGGCCTGCCTGCCGCCCTTCACGCCCCTGATCGGCCACGATCGGCCAGAGACCTCTCTGGCCAGTTCTGCGGGCGGGCTTTTTCTCGACCTCAGACACTCAGGGAGACATCATCAGAAGGAGCACCGGAGGAGGGCTTGGCCCTTGCTGTGTGGCCTAGCCCAGCCTGGCCCTTCTCCAACCATCGGGGGCAGCAGCCAGCAGTCAGTGGGCCTGCAGAAATGGGCTCCCAGCAGGCTCTGGCTGACTGATGATTTGAATATGCACCGCCCGCCCTCCCTCCCTCCCTCTCTCTCTCTCTCTCTCTCTCTCTCTCTCTCTCTCTCTCTCCCCCTCTCTCTCTACTAACCCTGTTTACTCCACAGTAGCACCAGCACTGAGCTGGAAGCAGGAAGCAGAAACTGCTGCAACCCTGGGAAGGTGTGTCTGGGGCGCTTGGGGGCCTGTCAGCATCAGCAGCAGCAGAGACCAGGCCCTGATAGAGACACGCTGGGGCACGGGGGGGGGGGGGGGTGCTGCAGGATTTCAGTTACCCGTGCAGGCTGCCTGGGCCAGAGAGAACCTCTAGCTTGCAGCCCCCCAAGGAAGGATCCGGGCACCGGAAGGAAACACTGGCTGCTGACTCAGGCCCTGAGCCCCTTTGCACTTTGGCCCGTGAAGCAGATAGGCTGACAGTGATATGCGCTGTTGGCAAATAGCACCTAGGAGAGCTTAGAACTGCCCTGGCATGTAGCAATCATCACCCACTGGGCATAAGCTTGGAGCACTCGCAGCGCTATCTCCAAATAAAACGCACTCTGACGAGCTCCACGCCGAAAAGCACACCTGCCCTAATGGACAGAGGGCCTGTTTATCCCGTCAATAAATGTTGCAGCTAAAGAACATGTCTGTCCTGCTATGTGTCCAAAATATGGAACGCTTCACGAATTTGCGTGTCATCCTTGCGCAGGGGCCATGCTAATCTTCTCTGTATCGTTCCAATTTTAGTATATGTGCTGCCGAAGCGAGCACAGACTGAAGGTTGACCCAGCCCATACATAAACCCCCCCAGATCTATGATCTCTGGACATAGGGTGGCATACAATGGGCATTTCTTGAGACAGAAAGCGCTTGCTTTTGGGGGAATGATATGAAACGGAGCCAGAGAGCAATGGTCCGCGCTTATTCACTGCTGCGCTGGTCCGAGAGGTGAGTTTTTGTTATTTTTGGAATGCTTGCCGGAGCAATGTAGTTGCAAAGGCTCATGGTGCAGTCTGTATGCAAAGTGATTGATCCCAGCACAATGCCTGGGTGCATTACAGTAGTCCCACAAGCCAGAGGAAACACAGAGGGCCTGCCTGTCAGGGGGCTTTGTTTGGGGGCCCATGGGCTGTTCCAAGAGAAGGCAAGAGGAGGCAGCTGGCCGGCATGTCAGTCCCCCCCCCCGCCCCCAGGGGGCGCAGGATGGCCCCCTGCTTGCATTCAGAGGCTGACTTAAAATGTTCCTTTGGCGGGGCTGGCTTCAGTGCCCTTGGCTTTTAAGTCACCGTGGGTCTGGTTCCCTTTGGCAGGTCCAGGTTCTCCCTTACAACAGCTATGGGCCGGGGGTTAGCTGCATTATCAACAGCGTCAGGGTGTGATGCGCGTGGGCTAGAAAATCAGGTCCAGCAGGGCTTGCAGGCGCACCTACCTCAGAAAGGCCCCTGGAAGGCCTGCGCGGAGGAGGATGAGGTGGGACACAAGAGGGCCAGTATGAGGCGTCTGACTACGTACGGATCAGAAGATTGTAGGGTCGACTCCTATCTGGCTCGGGTTCATTCCTTGCTTTTTGGGTCCTGCTGTTACATTTAAATCCCTAAGAGCATCTGTGCCTGCAAAGGTGCTTTAATTTTATGGGCGGGCCGTCGGTATAAGAAAGAAAGACTGGCCAAAGTCCATCCTAATACATCAGCAGCAGGGGCCCATCCCGAAAATCCCAACCAGCAGCAAATGCTTTCTGTGTCTGCGCTGTAAAGGGTGGGGGTTGGCTTGTGAACCAGTTGGGAAAATGCCACGTGTCTGTAGCACAGACCCCACCTGCTAAGAAAAGGTTGCTTCTCTCCCCTGATCCGGAACAGCAAAGGCATTCTGAGGTACACTGAAAGCCAAGGGAGAGATGGTGGCCAAGGCCTTGAGGTGCACGTCCCCTGCGCTGCCTGCTGCGCCGGTGGCCTGCCTGCCGCCCTTCACGCCCCTGATCGGCCACGATCGGCCAGAGACCTCTCTGGCCAGTTCTGCGGGCGGGCTTTTTCTCGACCTCAGACACTCAGGGAGACATCATCAGAAGGAGCACCGGAGGAGGGCTTGGCCCTTGCTGTGTGGCCTAGCCCAGCCTGGCCCTTCTCCAACCATCGGGGGCAGCAGCCAGCAGTCAGTGGGCCTGCAGAAATGGGCTCCCAGCAGGCTCTGGCTGACTGATGATTTGAATATGCACCGCCCTCCCTCCCTCCCTCCCTCCCTCTCTCTCTCTCTCTCTCTCTCTCTCCCCCTCTCTCTCTACTAACCCTGTTTACTCCACAGTAGCACCAGCACTGAGCTGGAAGCAGGAAGCAGAAACTGCTGCAACCCTGGGAAGGTGTGTCTGGGGCGCTTGGGGGCCTGTCAGCATCAGCAGCAGCAGAGACCAGGCCCTGATAGAGACACGCTGGGGCACGGGGGGGGGGGGGGGGTGCTGCAGGATTTCAGTTACCCGTGCAGGCTGCCTGGGCCAGAGAGAACCTCTAGCTTGCAGCCCCCCAAGGAAGGATCCGGGCACCGGAAGGAAACACTGGCTGCTGACTCAGGCCCTGAGCCCCTTTGCACTTTGGCCCGTGAAGCAGATAGGCTGACAGTGATATGCGCTGTTGGCAAATAGCACCTAGGAGAGCTTAGAACTGCCCTGGCATGTAGCAATCATCACCCACTGGGCATAAGCTTGGAGCACTCGCAGCGCTATCTCCAAATAAAACGCACTCTGACGAGCTCCACGCCGAAAAGCACACCTGCCCTAATGGACAGAGGGCCTGTTTATCCCGTCAATAAATGTTGCAGCTAAAGAACATGTCTGTCCTGCTATGTGTCCAAAATATGGAACGCTTCACGAATTTGCGTGTCATCCTTGCGCAGGGGCCATGCTAATCTTCTCTGTATCGTTCCAATTTTAGTATATGTGCTGCCGAAGCGAGCACAGACTGAAGGTTGACCCAGCCCATACATAAACCCCCCCAGATCTATGATCTCTGGACATAGGGTGGCATACAATGGGCATTTCTTGAGACAGAAAGCGCTTGCTTTTGGGGGAATGATATGAAACGGAGCCAGAGAGCAATGGTCCGCGCTTATTCACTGCTGCGCTGGTCCGAGAGGTGAGTTTTTGTTATTTTTGGAATGCTTGCCGGAGCAATGTAGTTGCAAAGGCTCATGGTGCAGTCTGTATGCAAAGTGATTGATCCCAGCACAATGCCTGGGTGCATTACAGTAGTCCCACAAGCCAGAGGAAACACAGAGGGCCTGCCTGTCAGGGGGCTTTGTTTGGGGGCCCATGGGCTGTTCCAAGAGAAGGCAAGAGGAGGCAGCTGGCCGGCATGTCAGTCCCCCCCCCCGCCCCCAGGGGGCGCAGGATGGCCCCCTGCTTGCATTCAGAGGCTGACTTAAAATGTTCCTTTGGCGGGGCTGGCTTCAGTGCCCTTGGCTTTTAAGTCACCGTGGGTCTGGTTCCCTTTGGCAGGTCCAGGTTCTCCCTTACAACAGCTATGGGCCGGGGGTTAGCTGCATTATCAACAGCGTCAGGGTGTGATGCGCGTGGGCTAGAAAATCAGGTCCAGCAGGGCTTGCAGGCGCACCTACCTCAGAAAGGCCCCTGGAAGGCCTGCGCGGAGGAGGATGAGGTGGGACACAAGAGGGCCAGTATGAGGCGTCTGACTACGTACGGATCAGAAGATTGTAGGGTCGACTCCTATCTGGCTCGGGTTCATTCCTTGCTTTTTGGGTCCTGCTGTTACATTTAAATCCCTAAGAGCATCTGTGCCTGCAAAGGTGCTTTAATTTTATGGGCGGGCCGTCGGTATAAGAAAGAAAGACTGGCCAAAGTCCATCCTAATACATCAGCAGCAGGGGCCCATCCCGAAAATCCCAACCAGCAGCAAATGCTTTCTGTGTCTGCGCTGTAAAGGGTGGGGGTTGGCTTGTGAACCAGTTGGGAAAATGCCACGTGTCTGTAGCACAGACCCCACCTGCTAAGAAAAGGTTGCTTCTCTCCCCTGATCCGGAACAGCAAAGGCATTCTGAGGTACACTGAAAGCCAAGGGAGAGATGGTGGCCAAGGCCTTGAGGTGCACGTCCCCTGCGCTGCCTGCTGCGCCGGTGGCCTGCCTGCCGCCCTTCACGCCCCTGATCGGCCACGATCGGCCAGAGACCTCTCTGGCCAGTTCTGCGGGCGGGCTTTTTCTCGACCTCAGACACTCAGGGAGACATCATCAGAAGGAGCACCGGAGGAGGGCTTGGCCCTTGCTGTGTGGCCTAGCCCAGCCTGGCCCTTCTCCAACCATCGGGGGCAGCAGCCAGCAGTCAGTGGGCCTGCAGAAATGGGCTCCCAGCAGGCTCTGGCTGACTGATGATTTGAATATGCACCGCCCTCCCTCCCTCCCTCCCTCCCTCTCTCTCTCTCTCTCTCTCTCTCTCTCTCCCCCTCTCTCTCTACTAACCCTGTTTACTCCACAGTAGCACCAGCACTGAGCTGGAAGCAGGAAGCAGAAACTGCTGCAACCCTGGGAAGGTGTGTCTGGGGCGCTTGGGGGCCTGTCAGCATCAGCAGCAGCAGAGACCAGGCCCTGATAGAGACACGCTGGGGCACGGGGGGGGGGGGGTGCTGCAGGATTTCAGTTACCCGTGCAGGCTGCCTGGGCCAGAGAGAACCTCTAGCTTGCAGCCCCCCAAGGAAGGATCCGGGCACCGGAAGGAAACACTGGCTGCTGACTCAGGCCCTGAGCCCCTTTGCACTTTGGCCCGTGAAGCAGATAGGCTGACAGTGATATGCGCTGTTGGCAAATAGCACCTAGGAGAGCTTAGAACTGCCCTGGCATGTAGCAATCATCACCCACTGGGCATAAGCTTGGAGCACTCGCAGCGCTATCTCCAAATAAAACGCACTCTGACGAGCTCCACGCCGAAAAGCACACCTGCCCTAATGGACAGAGGGCCTGTTTATCCCGTCAATAAATGTTGCAGCTAAAGAACATGTCTGTCCTGCTATGTGTCCAAAATATGGAACGCTTCACGAATTTGCGTGTCATCCTTGCGCAGGGGCCATGCTAATCTTCTCTGTATCGTTCCAATTTTAGTATATGTGCTGCCGAAGCGAGCACAGACTGAAGGTTGACCCAGCCCATACATAAACCCCCCCAGATCTATGATCTCTGGACATAGGGTGGCATACAATGGGCATTTCTTGAGACAGAAAGCGCTTGCTTTTGGGGGAATGATATGAAACGGAGCCAGAGAGCAATGGTCCGCGCTTATTCACTGCTGCGCTGGTCCGAGAGGTGAGTTTTTGTTATTTTTGGAATGCTTGCCGGAGCAATGTAGTTGCAAAGGCTCATGGTGCAGTCTGTATGCAAAGTGATTGATCCCAGCACAATGCCTGGGTGCATTACAGTAGTCCCACAAGCCAGAGGAAACACAGAGGGCCTGCCTGTCAGGGGGCTTTGTTTGGGGGCCCATGGGCTGTTCCAAGAGAAGGCAAGAGGAGGCAGCTGGCCGGCATGTCAGTCCCCCCCCCCGCCCCCAGGGGGCGCAGGATGGCCCCCTGCTTGCATTCAGAGGCTGACTTAAAATGTTCCTTTGGCGGGGCTGGCTTCAGTGCCCTTGGCTTTTAAGTCACCGTGGGTCTGGTTCCCTTTGGCAGGTCCAGGTTCTCCCTTACAACAGCTATGGGCCGGGGGTTAGCTGCATTATCAACAGCGTCAGGGTGTGATGCGCGTGGGCTAGAAAATCAGGTCCAGCAGGGCTTGCAGGCGCACCTACCTCAGAAAGGCCCCTGGAAGGCCTGCGCGGAGGAGGATGAGGTGGGACACAAGAGGGCCAGTATGAGGCGTCTGACTACGTACGGATCAGAAGATTGTAGGGTCGACTCCTATCTGGCTCGGGTTCATTCCTTGCTTTTTGGGTCCTGCTGTTACATTTAAATCCCTAAGAGCATCTGTGCCTGCAAAGGTGCTTTAATTTTATGGGCGGGCCGTCGGTATAAGAAAGAAAGACTGGCCAAAGTCCATCCTAATACATCAGCAGCAGGGGCCCATCCCGAAAATCCCAACCAGCAGCAAATGCTTTCTGTGTCTGCGCTGTAAAGGGTGGGGGTTGGCTTGTGAACCAGTTGGGAAAATGCCACGTGTCTGTAGCACAGACCCCACCTGCTAAGAAAAGGTTGCTTCTCTCCCCTGATCCGGAACAGCAAAGGCATTCTGAGGTAGACTGAAAGCCAAGGGAGAGATGGTGGCCAAGGCCTTGAGGTGCACGTCCCCTGCGCTGCCTGCTGCGCCGGTGGCCTGCCTGCCGCCCTTCACGCCCCTGATCGGCCAGAGACCTCTCTGCCAGTTCTGCGGGCGGGCTTTTTCTCGACCTCAGACACTCAGGGAGACATCATCAGAAGGAGCACCGGAGGAGGGCTTGGCCCTTGCTGTGTGGCCTAGCCCAGCCTGGCCCTTCTCCAACCATCGGGGGCAGCAGCCAGCAGTCAGTGGGCCTGCAGAAATGGGCTCCCAGCAGGCTCTGGCTGACTGATGATTTGAATATGCACCGCCCTCCCTCCCTCCCTCCCTCCCTCTCTCTCTCTCTCTCTCTCTCTCTCCCCCTCTCTCTCTACTAACCCTGTTTACTCCACAGTAGCACCAGCACTGAGCTGGAAGCAGGAAGCAGAAACTGCTGCAACCCTGGGAAGGTGTGTCTGGGGCGCTTGGGGGCCTGTCAGCATCAGCAGCAGCAGAGACCAGGCCCTGATAGAGACACGCTGGGGCACGGGGGGGGGGGGGTGCTGCAGGATATCAGTTACCCGTGCAGGCTGCCTGGGCCAGAGAGAACCTCTAGCTTGCAGCCCCCCAAGGAAGGATCCGGGCACCGGAAGGAAACACTGGCTGCTGACTCAGGCCCTGAGCCCCTTTGCACTTTGGCCCGTGAAGCAGATAGGCTGACAGTGATATGCGCTGTTGGCAAATAGCACCTAGGAGAGCTTAGAACTGCCCTGGCATGTAGCAATCATCACCCACTGGGCATAAGCTTGGAGCACTCGCAGCGCTATCTCCAAATAAAACGCACTCTGACGAGCTCCACGCCGAAAAGCACACCTGCCCTAATGGACAGAGGGCCTGTTTATCCCGTCAATAAATGTTGCAGCTAAAGAACATGTCTGTCCTGCTATGTGTCCAAAATATGGAACGCTTCACGAATTTGCGTGTCATCCTTGCGCAGGGGCCATGCTAATCTTCTCTGTATCGTTCCAATTTTAGTATATGTGCTGCCGAAGCGAGCACAGACTGAAGGTTGACCCAGCCCATACATAAACCCCCCCAGATCTATGATCTCTGGACATAGGGTGGCATACAATGGGCATTTCTTGAGACAGAAAGCGCTTGCTTTTGGGGGAATGATATGAAACGGAGCCAGAGAGCAATGGTCCGCGCTTATTCACTGCTGCGCTGGTCCGAGAGGTGAGTTTTTGTTATTTTTGGAATGCTTGCCGGAGCAATGTAGTTGCAAAGGCTCATGGTGCAGTCTGTATGCAAAGTGATTGATCCCAGCACAATGCCTGGGTGCATTACAGTAGTCCCACAAGCCAGAGGAAACACAGAGGGCCTGCCTGTCAGGGGGCTTTGTTTGGGGGCCCATGGGCTGTTCCAAGAGAAGGCAAGAGGAGGCAGCTGGCCGGCATGTCAGTCCCCCCCCCCGCCCCCAGGGGGCGCAGGATGGCCCCCTGCTTGCATTCAGAGGCTGACTTAAAATGTTCCTTTGGCGGGGCTGGCTTCAGTGCCCTTGGCTTTTAAGTCACCGTGGGTCTGGTTCCCTTTGGCAGGTCCAGGTTCTCCCTTACAACAGCTATGGGCCGGGGGTTAGCTGCATTATCAACAGCGTCAGGGTGTGATGCGCGTGGGCTAGAAAATCAGGTCCAGCAGGGCTTGCAGGCGCACCTACCTCAGAAAGGCCCCTGGAAGGCCTGCGCGGAGGAGGAGGAGGTGGGACACAAGAGGGCCAGTATGAGGCGTCTGACTACGTACGGATCAGAAGATTGTAGGGTCGACTCCTATCTGGCTCGGGTTCATTCCTTGCTTTTTGGGTCCTGCTGTTACATTTAAATCCCTAAGAGCATCTGTGCCTGCAAAGGTGCTTTAATTTTATGGGCGGGCCGTCGGTATAAGAAAGAAAGACTGGCCAAAGTCCATCCTAATACATCAGCAGCAGGGGCCCATCCCGAAAATCCCAACCAGCAGCAAATGCTTTCTGTGTCTGCGCTGTAAAGGGTGGGGGTTGGCTTGTGAACCAGTTGGGAAAATGCCACGTGTCTGTAGCACAGACCCCACCTGCTAAGAAAAGGTTGCTTCTCTCCCCTGATCCGGAACAGCAAAGGCATTCTGAGGTACACTGAAAGCCAAGGGAGAGATGGTGGCCAAGGCCTTGAGGTGCACGTCCCCTGCGCTGCCTGCTGCGCCGGTGGCCTGCCTGCCGCCCTTCACGCCCCTGATCGGCCAGAGACCTCTCTGCCAGTTCTGCGGGCGGGCTTTTTCTCGACCTCAGACACTCAGGGAGACATCATCAGAAGGAGCACCGGAGGAGGGCTTGGCCCTTGCTGTGTGGCCTAGCCCAGCCTGGCCCTTCTCCAACCATCGGGGGCAGCAGCCAGCAGTCAGTGGGCCTGCAGAAATGGGCTCCCAGCAGGCTCTGGCTGACTGATGATTTGAATATGCACCGCCCTCCCTCCCTCCCTCCCTCCCTCCCTCCCTCTCTCTCTCTCTCTCTCTCTCCCCCTCTCTCTCTACTAACCCTGTTTACTCCACAGTAGCACCAGCACTGAGCTGGAAGCAGGAAGCAGAAACTGCTGCAACCCTGGGAAGGTGTGTCTGGGGCGCTTGGGGGCCTGTCAGCATCAGCAGCAGCAGAGACCAGGCCCTGATAGAGACACGCTGGGGCACGGGGGGGGGGGGGGTGCTGCAGGATTTCAGTTACCCGTGCAGGCTGCCTGGGCCAGAGAGAACCTCTAGCTTGCAGCCCCCCAAGGAAGGATCCGGGCACCGGAAGGAAACACTGGCTGCTGACTCAGGCCCTGAGCCCCTTTGCACTTTGGCCCGTGAAGCAGATAGGCTGACAGTGATATGCGCTGTTGGCAAATAGCACCTAGGAGAGCTTAGAACTGCCCTGGCATGTAGCAATCATCACCCACTGGGCATAAGCTTGGAGCACTCGCAGCGCTATCTCCAAATAAAACGCACTCTGACGAGCTCCACGCCGAAAAGCACACCTGCCCTAATGGACAGAGGGCCTGTTTATCCCGTCAATAAATGTTGCAGCTAAAGAACATGTCTGTCCTGCTATGTGTCCAAAATATGGAACGCTTCACGAATTTGCGTGTCATCCTTGCGCAGGGGCCATGCTAATCTTCTCTGTATCGTTCCAATTTTAGTATATGTGCTGCCGAAGCGAGCACAGACTGAAGGTTGACCCAGCCCATACATAAACCCCCCCAGATCTATGATCTCTGGACATAGGGTGGCATACAATGGGCATTTCTTGAGACAGAAAGCGCTTGCTTTTGGGGGAATGATATGAAACGGAGCCAGAGAGCAATGGTCCGCGCTTATTCACTGCTGCGCTGGTCCGAGAGGTGAGTTTTTGTTATTTTTGGAATGCTTGCCGGAGCAATGTAGTTGCAAAGGCTCATGGTGCAGTCTGTATGCAAAGTGATTGATCCCAGCACAATGCCTGGGTGCATTACAGTAGTCCCACAAGCCAGAGGAAACACAGAGGGCCTGCCTGTCAGGGGGCTTTGTTTGGGGGCCCATGGGCTGTTCCAAGAGAAGGCAAGAGGAGGCAGCTGGCCGGCATGTCAGTCCCCCCCCCGCCCCCAGGGGGCGCAGGATGGCCCCCTGCTTGCATTCAGAGGCTGACTTAAAATGTTCCTTTGGCGGGGCTGGCTTCAGTGCCCTTGGCTTTTAAGTCACCGTGGGTCTGGTTCCCTTTGGCAGGTCCAGGTTCTCCCTTACAACAGCTATGGGCCGGGGGTTAGCTGCATTATCAACAGCGTCAGGGTGTGATGCGCGTGGGCTAGAAAATCAGGTCCAGCAGGGCTTGCAGGCGCACCTACCTCAGAAAGGCCCCTGGAAGGCCTGCGCGGAGGAGGAGGAGGTGGGACACAAGAGGGCCAGTATGAGGCGTCTGACTACGTACGGATCAGAAGATTGTAGGGTCGACTCCTATCTGGCTCGGGTTCATTCCTTGCTTTTTGGGTCCTGCTGTTACATTTAAATCCCTAAGAGCATCTGTGCCTGCAAAGGTGCTTTAATTTTATGGCGGGCCGTCGGTATAAGAAAGAAAGACTGGCCAAAGTCCATCCTAATACATCAGCAGCAGGGGCCCATCCCGAAAATCCCAACCAGCAGCAAATGCTTTCTGTGTCTGCGCTGTAAAGGGTGGGGGTTGGCTTGTGAACCAGTTGGGAAAATGCCACGTGTCTGTAGCACAGACCCCACCTGCTAAGAAAAGGTTGCTTCTCTCCCCTGATCCGGAACAGCAAAGGCATTCTGAGGTACACTGAAAGCCAAGGGAGAGATGGTGGCCAAGGCCTTGAGGTGCACGTCCCCTGCGCTGCCTGCTGCGCCGGTGGCCTGCCTGCCGCCCTTCACGCCCAGAGACCTCTCTGGCCAGTTCTGCGGGCGGGCTTTTTCTCGACCTCAGACACTCAGGGAGACATCATCAGAAGGAGCACCGGAGGAGGGCTTGGCCCTTGCTGTGTGGCCTAGCCCAGCCTGGCCCTTCTCCAACCATCGGGGGCAGCAGCCAGCAGTCAGTGGGCCTGCAGAAATGGGCTCCCAGCAGGCTCTGGCTGACTGATGATTTGAATATGCACCGCCCTCCCTCCCTCCCTCCCTCCCTCCCTCCCTCTCTCTCTCTCTCTCTCTCTCCCCCTCTCTCTCTACTAACCCTGTTTACTCCACAGTAGCACCAGCACTGAGCTGGAAGCAGGAAGCAGAAACTGCTGCAACCCTGGGAAGGTGTGTCTGGGGCGCTTGGGGGCCTGTCAGCATCAGCAGCAGCAGAGACCAGGCCCTGATAGAGACACGCTGGGGCACGGGGGGGGGGGTGCTGCAGGATTTCAGTTACCCGTGCAGGCTGCCTGGGCCAGAGAGAACCTCTAGCTTGCAGCCCCCCAAGGAAGGATCCGGGCACCGGAAGGAAACACTGGCTGCTGACTCAGGCCCTGAGCCCCTTTGCACTTTGGCCCGTGAAGCAGATAGGCTGACAGTGATATGCGCTGTTGGCAAATAGCACCTAGGAGAGCTTAGAACTGCCCTGGCATGTAGCAATCATCACCCACTGGGCATAAGCTTGGAGCACTCGCAGCGCTATCTCCAAATAAAACGCACTCTGACGAGCTCCACGCCGAAAAGCACACCTGCCCTAATGGACAGAGGGCCTGTTTATCCCGTCAATAAATGTTGCAGCTAAAGAACATGTCTGTCCTGCTATGTGTCCAAAATATGGAACGCTTCACGAATTTGCGTGTCATCCTTGCGCAGGGGCCATGCTAATCTTCTCTGTATCGTTCCAATTTTAGTATATGTGCTGCCGAAGCGAGCACAGACTGAAGGTTGACCCAGCCCATACATAAACCCCCCCAGATCTATGATCTCTGGACATAGGGTGGCATACAATGGGCATTTCTTGAGACAGAAAGCGCTTGCTTTTGGGGGAATGATATGAAACGGAGCCAGAGAGCAATGGTCCGCGCTTATTCACTGCTGCGCTGGTCCGAGAGGTGAGTTTTTGTTATTTTTGGAATGCTTGCCGGAGCAATGTAGTTGCAAAGGCTCATGGTGCAGTCTGTATGCAAAGTGATTGATCCCAGCACAATGCCTGGGTGCATTACAGTAGTCCCACAAGCCAGAGGAAACACAGAGGGCCTGCCTGTCAGGGGGCTTTGTTTGGGGGCCCATGGGCTGTTCCAAGAGAAGGCAAGAGGAGGCAGCTGGCCGGCATGTCAGTCCCCCCCCCGCCCCCAGGGGGCGCAGGATGGCCCCCTGCTTGCATTCAGAGGCTGACTTAAAATGTTCCTTTGGCGGGGCTGGCTTCAGTGCCCTTGGCTTTTAAGTCACCGTGGGTCTGGTTCCCTTTGGCAGGTCCAGGTTCTCCCTTACAACAGCTATGGGCCGGGGGTTAGCTGCATTATCAACAGCGTCAGGGTGTGATGCGCGTGGGCTAGAAAATCAGGTCCAGCAGGGCTTGCAGGCGCACCTACCTCAGAAAGGCCCCTGGAAGGACTGCGCGGAGGAGGAGGAGGAGGTGAGACACAAGAGGGCCAGTATGAGGCGTCTGACTACGTACGGATCAGAAGATTGTAGGGTCGACTCCTATCTGGCTCGGGTTCATTCCTTGCTTTTTGGGTCCTGCTGTTACATTTAAATCCCTAAGAGCATCTGTGCCTGCAAAGGTGCTTTAATTTTGTGGGCGGGCCGTCGGTATAAGAAAGAAAGACTGGCCAAAGTCCATCCTAATACATCAGCAGCAGGGGCCCATCCCGAAAATCCCAACCAGCAGCAAATGCTTTCTGTGTCTGCGCTGTAAAGGGTGGGGGTTGGCTTGTGAACCAGTTGGGAAAATGCCACGTGTCTGTAGCACAGACCCCACCTGCTAAGAAAAGGTTGCTTCTCTCCCCTGATCCGGAACAGCAAAGGCATTCTGAGGTACACTGAAAGCCAAGGGAGAGATGGTGGCCAAGGCCTTGAGGTGCACGTCCCCTGCGCTGCCTGCTGCGCCGTTGGCCTGCCTGCCTGCCGCCCTTCACGCCCCTTCACGCCCCTGATCGGCCAGAGACCTCTCTGGCCAGTTCTGCGGGCGGGCTTTTTCTCGACCTCAGACACTCAGGGAGACATCATCAGAAGGAGCACCGGAGGAGGGCTTGGCCCTTGCTGTGTGGCCTAGCCCAGCCTGGCCCTTCTCCAACCATCGGGGGCAGCAGCCAGCAGTCAGTGGGCCTGCAGAAATGGGCTCCCAGCAGGCTCTGGCTGACTGATGATTTGAATATGCACCGCCCTCCCTCCCTCCCTCCCTCCCTCCCTCCCTCTCTCTCTCTCTCTCTCTCTCTCTCTCCCCCTCTCTCTCTACTAACCCTGTTTACTCCACAGTAGCACCAGCACTGAGCTGGAAGCAGGAAGCAGAAACTGCTGCAACCCTGGGAAGGTGTGTCTGGGGCGCTTGGGGGCCTGTCAGCATCAGCAGCAGCAGAGACCAGGCCCTGATAGAGACACGCTGGGGCACGGGGGGGGGGGGTGCTGCAGGATTTCAGTTACCCGTGCAGGCTGCCTGGGCCAGAGAGAACCTCTAGCTTGCAGCCCCCCAAGGAAGGATCCGGGCACCGGAAGGAAACACTGGCTGCTGACTCAGGCCCTGAGCCCCTTTGCACTTTGGCCCGTGAAGCAGATAGGCTGACAGTGATATGCGCTGTTGGCAAATAGCACCTAGGAGAGCTTAGAACTGCCCTGGCATGTAGCAATCATCACCCACTGGGCATAAGCTTGGAGCACTCGCAGCGCTATCTCCAAATAAAACGCACTCTGACGAGCTCCACGCCGAAAAGCACACCTGCCCTAATGGACAGAGGGCCTGTTTATCCCGTCAATAAATGTTGCAGCTAAAGAACATGTCTGTCCTGCTATGTGTCCAAAATATGGAACGCTTCACGAATTTGCGTGTCATCCTTGCGCAGGGGCCATGCTAATCTTCTCTGTATCGTTCCAATTTTAGTATATGTGCTGCCGAAGCGAGCACAGACTGAAGGTTGACCCAGCCCATACATAAACCCCCCCAGATCTATGATCTCTGGACATAGGGTGGCATACAATGGGCATTTCTTGAGACAGAAAGCGCTTGCTTTTGGGGGAATGATATGAAACGGAGGCAGAGAGCAATGGTCCGCGCTTATTCACTGCTGCGCTGGTCCGAGAGGTGAGTTTTTGTTATTTTTGGAATGCTTGCCGGAGCAAT
This sequence comes from Ambystoma mexicanum, assembly GCF_040938575.1. Taxonomy (NCBI): domain Eukaryota; kingdom Metazoa; phylum Chordata; class Amphibia; order Caudata; family Ambystomatidae; genus Ambystoma; species Ambystoma mexicanum. The sequence goes on along the minus strand of NC_090923.1, from coordinate 19,239,112 downwards.
GTAGTTGCAAAGGCTCATGGTGCAGTCTGTATGCAAAGTGATTGATCCCAGCACAATGCCTGGGTGCATTACAGTAGTCCCACAAGCCAGAGGAAACACAGAGGGCCTGCCTGTCAGGGGGCTTTGTTTGGGGGCCCATGGGCTGTTCCAAGAGAAGGCAAGAGGAGGCAGCTGGCCGGCATGTCAGTCCCCCCCCCCCGCCCCCAGGGGGCGCAGGATGGCCCCCTGCTTGCATTCAGAGGCTGACTTAAAATGTTCCTTTGGCGGGGCTGGCTTCAGTGCCCTTGGCTTTTAAGTCACCGTGGGTCTGGTTCCCTTTGGCAGGTCCAGGTTCTCCCTTACAACAGCTATGGGCCGGGGGTTAGCTGCATTATCAACAGCGTCAGGGTGTGAGACGCGTGGGCTAGAAAATCAGGTCCAGCAGCGCTTGCAGGCGCACCTACCTCAGAAAGGCCCCTGGAAGGACTGCGCGGAGGAGGAGGAGGAGGTGAGACACAAGAGGGCCAGTATGAGGCGTCTGACTACGTACGGATCAGAAGATTGTAGGGTCGACTCCTATCTGGCTCGGGTTCATTCCTTGCTTTTTGGGTCCTGCTGTTACATTTAAATCCCTAAGAGCATCTGTGCCTGCAAAGGTGCTTTAATTTTATGGGCGGGCCGTCGGTATAAGAAAGAAAGACTGGCCAAAGTCCATCCTAATACATCAGCAGCAGGGGCCCATCCCGAAAATCCCAACCAGCAGCAAATGCTTTCTGTGTCTGCGCTGTAAAGGGTGGGGGTTGGCTTGTGAACCAGTTGGGAAAATGCCACGTGTCTGTAGCACAGACCCCACCTGCTAAGAAAAGGTTGCTTCTCTCCCCTGATCCGGAACAGCAAAGGCATTCTGAGGTACACTGAAAGCCAAGGGAGAGATGGTGGCCAAGGCCTTGAGGTGCACGTCCCCTGCGCTGCCTGCTGCGCCGGTGGCCTGCCTGCCGCCCTTCACGCCCCTGATCGGCCAGAGACCTCTCTGGCCAGTTCTGCGGGCGGGCTTTTTCTCGACCTCAGACACTCAGGGAGACATCATCAGAAGGAGCACCGGAGGAGGGCTTGGCCCTTGCTGTGTGGCCTAGCCCAGCCTGGCCCTTCTCCAACCATCGGGGGCAGCAGCCAGCAGTCAGTGGGCCTGCAGAAATGGGCTCCCAGCAGGCTCTGGCTGACTGATGATTTGAATATGCACCGCCCTCCCTCCCTCCCTCCCTCCCTCCCTCCCTCCCTCCCTCTCTCTCTCTCTCTCTCTCTCTCTCTCTCTCCCCCTCTCTCTCTACTAACCCTGTTTACTCCACAGTAGCACCAGCACTGAGCTGGAAGCAGGAAGCAGAAACTGCTGCAACCCTGGGAAGGTGTGTCTGGGGCGCTTGGGGGCCTGTCAGCATCAGCAGCAGCAGAGACCAGGCCCTGATAGAGACACGCTGGGGCACGGGGGGGGGGGGGTGCTGCAGGATTTCAGTTACCCGTGCAGGCTGCCTGGGCCAGAGAGAACCTCTAGCTTGCAGCCCCCCAAGGAAGGATCCGGGCACCGGAAGGAAACACTGGCTGCTGACTCAGGCCCTGAGCCCCTTTGCACTTTGGCCCGTGAAGCAGATAGGCTGACAGTGATATGCGCTGTTGGCAAATAGCACCTAGGAGAGCTTAGAACTGCCCTGGCATGTAGCAATCATCACCCACTGGGCATAAGCTTGGAGCACTCGCAGCGCTATCTCCAAATAAAACGCACTCTGACGAGCTCCACGCCGAAAAGCACACCTGCCCTAATGGACAGAGGGCCTGTTTATCCAGTCAATAAATGTTGCAGCTAAAGAACATGTCTGTCCTGCTATGTGTCCAAAATATGGAACGCTTCACGAATTTGCGTGTCATCCTTGCGCAGGGGCCATGCTAATCTTCTCTGTATCGTTCCAATTTTAGTATATGTGCTGCCGAAGCGAGCACAGACTGAAGGTTGACCCAGCCCATACATAAACCCCCCCAGATCTATGATCTCTGGACATAGGGTGGCATACAATGGGCATTTCTTGAGACAGAAAGCGCTTGCTTTTGGGGGAATGATATGAAACGGAGGCAGAGAGCAATGGTCCGCGCTTATTCACTGCTGCGCTGGTCCGAGAGGTGAGTTTTTGTTATTTTTGGAATGCTTGCCGGAGCAATGTAGTTGCAAAGGCTCATGGTGCAGTCTGTATGCAAAGTGATTGATCCCAGCACAATGCCTGGGTGCATTACAGTAGTCCCACAAGCCAGAGGAAACACAGAGGGCCTGCCTGTCAGGGGGCTTTGTTTGGGGGCCCATGGGCTGTTCCAAGAGAAGGCAAGAGGAGGCAGCTGGCCGGCATGTCAGTCCCCCCCCCCGCCCCCAGGGGGCGCAGGATGGCCCCCTGCTTGCATTCAGAGGCTGACTTAAAATGTTCCTTTGGCGGGGCTGGCTTCAGTGCCCTTGGCTTTTAAGTCACCGTGGGTCTGGTTCCCTTTGGCAGGTCCAGGTTCTCCCTTACAACAGCTATGGGCCGGGGGTTAGCTGCATTATCAACAGCGTCAGGGTGTGATGCGCGTGGGCTAGAAAATCAGGTCCAGCAGGGCTTGCAGGCGCACCTACCTCAGAAAGGCCCCTGGAAGGCCTGCGCGGAGGAGGATGAGGTGGGACACAAGAGGGCCAGTATGAGGCGTCTGACTACGTACGGATCAGAAGATTGTAGGGTCGACTCCTATCTGGCTCGGGTTCATTCCTTGCTTTTTGGGTCCTGCTGTTACATTTAAATCCCTAAGAGCATCTGTGCCTGCAAAGGTGCTTTAATTTTATGGGCGGGCCGTCGGTATAAGAAAGAAAGACTGGCCAAAGTCCATCCTAATACATCAGCAGCAGGGGCCCATCCCGAAAATCCCAACCAGCAGCAAATGCTTTCTGTGTCTGCGCTGTAAAGGGTGGGGGTTGGCTTGTGAACCAGTTGGGAAAATGCCACGTGTCTGTAGCACAGACCCCACCTGCTAAGAAAAGGTTGCTTCTCTCCCCTGATCCGGAACAGCAAAGGCATTCTGAGGTACACTGAAAGCCAAGGGAGAGATGGTGGCCAAGGCCTTGAGGTGCACGTCCCCTGCGCTGCCTGCTGCGCCGGTGGCCTGCCTGCCGCCCTTCACGCCCCTGATCGGCCAGAGACCTCTCTGGCCAGTTCTGCGGGCGGGCTTTTTCTCGACCTCAGACACTCAGGGAGACATCATCAGAAGGAGCACCGGAGGAGGGCTTGGCCCTTGCTGTGTGGCCTAGCCCAGCCTGGCCCTTCTCCAACCATCGGGGGCAGCAGCCAGCAGTCAGTGGGCCTGCAGAAATGGGCTCCCAGCAGGCTCTGGCTGACTGATGATTTGAATATGCACCGCCCTCCCTCCCTCCCTCCCTCCCTCCCTCTCTCTCTCTCTCTCTCTCTCTCTCTCTCTCCCCCTCTCTCTCTACTAACCCTGTTTACTCCACAGTAGCACCAGCACTGAGCTGGAAGCAGGAAGCAGAAACTGCTGCAACCCTGGGAAGGTGTGTCTGGGGCGCTTGGGGGCCTGTCAGCATCAGCAGCAGCAGAGACCAGGCCCTGATAGAGACACGCTGGGGCACGGGGGGGGGGGGGGGGTGCTGCAGGATTTCAGTTACCCGTGCAGGCTGCCTGGGCCAGAGAGAACCTCTAGCTTGCAGCCCCCCAAGGAAGGATCCGGGCACCGGAAGGAAACACTGGCTGCTGACTCAGGCCCTGAGCCCCTTTGCACTTTGGCCCGTGAAGCAGATAGGCTGACAGTGATATGCGCTGTTGGCAAATAGCACCTAGGAGAGCTTAGAACTGCCCTGGCATGTAGCAATCATCACCCACTGGGCATAAGCTTGGAGCACTCGCAGCGCTATCTCCAAATAAAACGCACTCTGACGAGCTCCACGCCGAAAAGCACACCTGCCCTAATGGACAGAGGGCCTGTTTATCCCGTCAATAAATGTTGCAGCTAAAGAACATGTCTGTCCTGCTATGTGTCCAAAATATGGAACGCTTCACGAATTTGCGTGTCATCCTTGCGCAGGGGCCATGCTAATCTTCTCTGTATCGTTCCAATTTTAGTATATGTGCTGCCGAAGCGAGCACAGACTGAAGGTTGACCCAGCCCATACATAAACCCCCCCAGATCTATGATCTCTGGACATAGGGTGGCATACAATGGGCATTTCTTGAGACAGAAAGCGCTTGCTTTTGGGGGAATGATATGAAACGGAGCCAGAGAGCAATGGTCCGCGCTTATTCACTGCTGCGCTGGTCCGAGAGGTGAGTTTTTGTTATTTTTGGAATGCTTGCCGGAGCAATGTAGTTGCAAAGGCTCATGGTGCAGTCTGTATGCAAAGTGATTGATCCCAGCACAATGCCTGGGTGCATTACAGTAGTCCCACAAGCCAGAGGAAACACAGAGGGCCTGCCTGTCAGGGGGCTTTGTTTGGGGGCCCATGGGCTGTTCCAAGAGAAGGCAAGAGGAGGCAGCTGGCCGGCATGTCAGTCCCCCCCCCCGCCCCCAGGGGGCGCAGGATGGCCCCCTGCTTGCATTCAGAGGCTGACTTAAAATGTTCCTTTGGCGGGGCTGGCTTCAGTGCCCTTGGCTTTTAAGTCACCGTGGGTCTGGTTCCCTTTGGCAGGTCCAGGTTCTCCCTTACAACAGCTATGGGCCGGGGGTTAGCTGCATTATCAACAGCGTCAGGGTGTGATGCGCGTGGGCTAGAAAATCAGGTCCAGCAGGGCTTGCAGGCGCACCTACCTCAGAAAGGCCCCTGGAAGGCCTGCGCGGAGGAGGATGAGGTGGGACACAAGAGGGCCAGTATGAGGCGTCTGACTACGTACGGATCAGAAGATTGTAGGGTCGACTCCTATCTGGCTCGGGTTCATTCCTTGCTTTTTGGGTCCTGCTGTTACATTTAAATCCCTAAGAGCATCTGTGCCTGCAAAGGTGCTTTAATTTTATGGGCGGGCCGTCGGTATAAGAAAGAAAGACTGGCCAAAGTCCATCCTAATACATCAGCAGCAGGGGCCCATCCCGAAAATCCCAACCAGCAGCAAATGCTTTCTGTGTCTGCGCTGTAAAGGGTGGGGGTTGGCTTGTGAACCAGTTGGGAAAATGCCACGTGTCTGTAGCACAGACCCCACCTGCTAAGAAAAGGTTGCTTCTCTCCCCTGATCCGGAACAGCAAAGGCATTCTGAGGTACACTGAAAGCCAAGGGAGAGATGGTGGCCAAGGCCTTGAGGTGCACGTCCCCTGCGCTGCCTGCTGCGCCGGTGGCCTGCCTGCCGCCCTTCACGCCCCTGATCGGCCACGATCGGCCAGAGACCTCTCTGGCCAGTTCTGCGGGCGGGCTTTTTCTCGACCTCAGACACTCAGGGAGACATCATCAGAAGGAGCACCGGAGGAGGGCTTGGCCCTTGCTGTGTGGCCTAGCCCAGCCTGGCCCTTCTCCAACCATCGGGGGCAGCAGCCAGCAGTCAGTGGGCCTGCAGAAATGGGCTCCCAGCAGGCTCTGGCTGACTGATGATTTGAATATGCACCGCCCTCCCTCCCTCCCTCCCTCCCTCTCTCTCTCTCTCTCTCTCTCTCTCTCTCCCCCTCTCTCTCTACTAACCCTGTTTACTCCACAGTAGCACCAGCACTGAGCTGGAAGCAGGAAGCAGAAACTGCTGCAACCCTGGGAAGGTGTGTCTGGGGCGCTTGGGGGCCTGTCAGCATCAGCAGCAGCAGAGACCAGGCCCTGATAGAGACACGCTGGGGCACGGGGGGGGGGGGGGTGCTGCAGGATTTCAGTTACCCGTGCAGGCTGCCTGGGCCAGAGAGAACCTCTAGCTTGCAGCCCCCCAAGGAAGGATCCGGGCACCGGAAGGAAACACTGGCTGCTGACTCAGGCCCTGAGCCCCTTTGCACTTTGGCCCGTGAAGCAGATAGGCTGACAGTGATATGCGCTGTTGGCAAATAGCACCTAGGAGAGCTTAGAACTGCCCTGGCATGTAGCAATCATCACCCACTGGGCATAAGCTTGGAGCACTCGCAGCGCTATCTCCAAATAAAACGCACTCTGACGAGCTCCACGCCGAAAAGCACACCTGCCCTAATGGACAGAGGGCCTGTTTATCCCGTCAATAAATGTTGCAGCTAAAGAACATGTCTGTCCTGCTATGTGTCCAAAATATGGAACGCTTCACGAATTTGCGTGTCATCCTTGCGCAGGGGCCATGCTAATCTTCTCTGTATCGTTCCAATTTTAGTATATGTGCTGCCGAAGCGAGCACAGACTGAAGGTTGACCCAGCCCATACATAAACCCCCCCAGATCTATGATCTCTGGACATAGGGTGGCATACAATGGGCATTTCTTGAGACAGAAAGCGCTTGCTTTTGGGGGAATGATATGAAACGGAGCCAGAGAGCAATGGTCCGCGCTTATTCACTGCTGCGCTGGTCCGAGAGGTGAGTTTTTGTTATTTTTGGAATGCTTGCCGGAGCAATGTAGTTGCAAAGGCTCATGGTGCAGTCTGTATGCAAAGTGATTGATCCCAGCACAATGCCTGGGTGCATTACAGTAGTCCCACAAGCCAGAGGAAACACAGAGGGCCTGCCTGTCAGGGGGCTTTGTTTGGGGGCCCATGGGCTGTTCCAAGAGAAGGCAAGAGGAGGCAGCTGGCCGGCATGTCAGTCCCCCCCCCCGCCCCCAGGGGGCGCAGGATGGCCCCCTGCTTGCATTCAGAGGCTGACTTAAAATGTTCCTTTGGCGGGGCTGGCTTCAGTGCCCTTGGCTTTTAAGTCACCGTGGGTCTGGTTCCCTTTGGCAGGTCCAGGTTCTCCCTTACAACAGCTATGGGCCGGGGGTTAGCTGCATTATCAACAGCGTCAGGGTGTGATGCGCGTGGGCTAGAAAATCAGGTCCAGCAGGGCTTGCAGGCGCACCTACCTCAGAAAGGCCCCTGGAAGGCCTGCGCGGAGGAGGATGAGGTGGGACACAAGAGGGCCAGTATGAGGCGTCTGACTACGTACGGATCAGAAGATTGTAGGGTCGACTCCTATCTGGCTCGGGTTCATTCCTTGCTTTTTGGGTCCTGCTGTTACATTTAAATCCCTAAGAGCATCTGTGCCTGCAAAGGTGCTTTAATTTTATGGGCGGGCCGTCGGTATAAGAAAGAAAGACTGGCCAAAGTCCATCCTAATACATCAGCAGCAGGGGCCCATCCCGAAAATCCCAACCAGCAGCAAATGCTTTCTGTGTCTGCGCTGTAAAGGGTGGGGGTTGGCTTGTGAACCAGTTGGGAAAATGCCACGTGTCTGTAGCACAGACCCCACCTGCTAAGAAAAGGTTGCTTCTCTCCCCTGATCCGGAACAGCAAAGGCATTCTGAGGTACACTGAAAGCCAAGGGAGAGATGGTGGCCAAGGCCTTGAGGTGCACGTCCCCTGCGCTGCCTGCTGCGCCGGTGGCCTGCCTGCCGCCCTTCACGCCCCTGATCGGCCAGAGACCTCTCTGGCCAGTTCTGCGGGCGGGCTTTTTCTCGACCTCAGACACTCAGGGAGACATCATCAGAAGGAGCACCGGAGGAGGGCTTGGCCCTTGCTGTGTGGCCTAGCCCAGCCTGGCCCTTCTCCAACCATCGGGGGCAGCAGCCAGCAGTCAGTGGGCCTGCAGAAATGGGCTCCCAGCAGGCTCTGGCTGACTGATGATTTGAATATGCACCGCCCTCCCTCCCTCCCTCCCTCCCTCCCTCCCTCTCTCTCTCTCTCTCTCTCTCTCTCTCTCTCTCCCCCTCTCTCTCTACTAACCCTGTTTACTCCACAGTAGCACCAGCACTGAGCTGGAAGCAGGAAGCAGAAACTGCTGCAACCCTGGGAAGGTGTGTCTGGGGCGCTTGGGGGCCTGTCAGCATCAGCAGCAGCAGAGACCAGGCCCTGATAGAGACACGCTGGGGCACGGGGGGGGGGGTGCTGCAGGATTTCAGTTACCCGTGCAGGCTGCCTGGGCCAGAGAGAACCTCTAGCTTGCAGCCCCCCAAGGAAGGATCCGGGCACCGGAAGGAAACACTGGCTGCTGACTCAGGCCCTGAGCCCCTTTGCACTTTGGCCCGTGAAGCAGATAGGCTGACAGTGATATGCGCTGTTGGCAAATAGCACCTAGGAGAGCTTAGAACTGCCCTGGCATGTAGCAATCATCACCCACTGGGCATAAGCTTGGAGCACTCGCAGCGCTATCTCCAAATAAAACGCACTCTGACGAGCTCCACGCCGAAAAGCATACCTGCCCTAATGGACAGAGGGCCTGTTTATCCCGTCAATAAATGTTGCAGCTAAAGAACATGTCTGTCCTGCTATGTGTCCAAAATATGGAACGCTTCACGAATTTGCGTGTCATCCTTGCGCAGGGGCCATGCTAATCTTCTCTGTATCGTTCCAATTTTAGTATATGTGCTGCCGAAGCGAGCACAGACTGAAGGTTGACCCAGCCCATACATAAACCCCCCCAGATCTATGATCTCTGGACATAGGGTGGCATACAATGGGCATTTCTTGAGACAGAAAGCGCTTGCTTTTGGGGGAATGATATGAAACGGAGGCAGAGAGCAATGGTCCGCGCTTATTCACTGCTGCGCTGGTCCGAGAGGTGAGTTTTTGTTATTTTTGGAATGCTTGCCGGAGCAATGTAGTTGCAAAGGCTCATGGTGCAGTCTGTATGCAAAGTGATTGATCCCAGCACAATGCCTGGGTGCATTACAGTAGTCCCACAAGCCAGAGGAAACACAGAGGGCCTGCCTGTCAGGGGGCTTTGTTTGGGGGCCCATGGGCTGTTCCAAGAGGAGGCAAGAGGAGGCAGCTGGCCGGCATGTCAGTCCCCCCAGGGGGCGCAGGATGGCCGCCTGCTTGCATTCAGAGGCTGACTTAAAATGTTCCTTTGGCGGGGCTGGCTTCAGTGCCCTTGGCTTTTAAGTCACCGTGGGTCTGGTTCCCTTTGGCAGGTCCAGGTTCTCCCTTACAACAGCTATGGGCCGGGGGTTAGCTGCATTATCAACAGCGTCAGGGTGTGAGACGCGTGGGCTAGAAAATCAGGTCCAGCAGCGCTTGCAGGCGCACCTACCTCAGAAAGGCCCCTGGAAGGACTGCGCGGAGGAGGAGGTGAGACACAAGAGGGCCAGTATGAGGCGTCTGACTACGTACGGATCAGAAGATTGTAGGGTCGACTCCTATCTGGCTCGGGTTCATTCCTTGCTTTTTGGGTCCTGCTGTTACATTTAAATCCCTAAGAGCATCTGTGCCTGCAAAGGTGCTTTAATTTTATGGGCGGGCCGTCGGTATAAGAAAGAAAGACTGGCCAAAGTCCATCCTAATACATCAGCAGCAGGGGCCCATCCCGAAAATCCCAACCAGCAGCAAATGCTTTCTGTGTCTGCGCTATAAAGGGTGGGGGTTGGCTTGTGAACCAGTTGGGAAAATGCCACGTGTCTGTAGCACAGACCCCACCTGCTAAGAAAAGGTTGCTTCTCTCCCCTGATCCGGAACAGCAAAGGCATTCTGAGGTACACTGAAAGCCAAGGGAGAGATGGTGGCCAAGGCCTTGAGGTGCACGTCCCCTGCGCTGCCTGCTGCGCCGGTGGCCTGCCTGCCTGCCGCCCTTCACGCCCCTGATCGGCCAGAGACCTCTCTGGCCAGTTCTGCGGGCGGGCTTTTTCTCGACCTCAGACACTCAGGGAGACATCATCAGAAGGAGCACCGGAGGAGGGCTTGGCCCTTGCTGTGTGGCCTAGCCCAGCCTGGCCCTTCTCCAACCATCGGGGGCAGCAGCCAGCAGTCAGTGGGCCTGCAGAAATGGGCTCCCAGCAGGCTCTGGCTGACTGATGATTTGAATATGCACCGCCCTCCCTCCCTCCCTCCCTCTCTCTCTCTCTCTCTCTCTCTCTCTCCCCCTCTCTCTCTACTAACCCTGTTTACTCCACAGTAGCACCAGCACTGAGCTGGAAGCAGGAAGCAGAAACTGCTGCAACCCTGGGAAGGTGTGTCTGGGGCGCTTGGGGGCCTGTCAGCATCAGCAGCAGCAGAGACCAGGCCCTGATAGAGACACGCTGGGGCACGGGGGGGGGGGGTGCTGCAGGATTTCAGTTACCCGTGCAGGCTGCCTGGGCCAGAGAGAACCTCTAGCTTGCAGCCCCCCAAGGAAGGATCCGGGCACCGGAAGGAAACACTGGCTGCTGACTCAGGCCCTGAGCCCCTTTGCACTTTGGCCCGTGAAGCAGATAGGCTGACAGTGATATGCGCTGTTGGCAAATAGCACCTAGGAGAGCTTAGAACTGCCCTGGCATGTAGCAATCATCACCCACTGGGCATAAGCTTGGAGCACTCGCAGCGCTATCTCCAAATAAAACGCACTCTGACGAGCTCCACGCCGAAAAGCACACCTGCCCTAATGGACAGAGGGCCTGTTTATCCAGTCAATAAATGTTGCAGCTAAAGAACATGTCTGTCCTGCTATGTGTCCAAAATATGGAACGCTTCACGAATTTGCGTGTCATCCTTGCGCAGGGGCCATGCTAATCTTCTCTGTATCGTTCCAATTTTAGTATATGTGCTGCCGAAGCGAGCACAGACTGAAGGTTGACCCAGCCCATACATAAACCCCCCCAGATCTATGATCTCTGGACATAGGGTGGCATACAATGGGCATTTCTTGAGACAGAAAGCGCTTGCTTTTGGGGGAATGATATGAAACGGAGGCAGAGAGCAATGGTCCGCGCTTATTCACTGCTGCGCTGGTCCGAGAGGTGAGTTTTTGTTATTTTTGGAATGCTTGCCGGAGCAATGTAGTTGCAAAGGCTCATGGTGCAGTCTGTATGCAAAGTGATTGATCCCAGCACAATGCCTGGGTGCATTACAGTAGTCCCACAAGCCAGAGGAAACACAGAGGGCCTGCCTGTCAGGGGGCTTTGTTTGGGGGCCCATGGGCTGTTCCAAGAGAAGGCAAGAGGAGGCAGCTGGCCGGCATGTCAGTCCCCCCCCCCCGCCCCCAGGGGGCGCAGGATGGCCCCCTGCTTGCATTCAGAGGCTGACTTAAAATGTTCCTTTGGCGGGGCTGGCTTCAGTGCCCTTGGCTTTTAAGTCACCGTGGGTCTGGTTCCCTTTGGCAGGTCCAGGTTCTCCCTTACAACAGCTATGGGCCGGGGGTTAGCTGCATTATCAACAGCGTCAGGGTGTGAGACGCGTGGGCTAGAAAATCAGGTCCAGCAGCGCTTGCAGGCGCACCTACCTCAGAAAGGCCCCTGGAAGGCCTGCGCGGAGGAGGAGGAGGTGGGACACAAGAGGGCCAGTATGAGGCGTCTGACTACGTACGGATCAGAAGATTGTAGGGTCGACTCCTATCTGGCTCGGGTTCATTCCTTGCTTTTTGGGTCCTGCTGTTACATTTAAATCCCTAAGAGCATCTGTGCCTGCAAAGGTGCTTTAATTTTATGGGCGGGCCGTCGGTATAAGAAAGAAAGACTGGCCAAAGTCCATCCTAATACATCAGCAGCAGGGGCCCATCCCGAAAATCCCAACCAGCAGCAAATGCTTTCTGTGTCTGCGCTGTAAAGGGTGGGGGTTGGCTTGTGAACCAGTTGGGAAAATGCCACGTGTCTGTAGCACAGACCCCACCTGCTAAGAAAAGGTTGCTTCTCTCCCCTGATCCGGAACAGCAAAGGCATTCTGAGGTACACTGAAAGCCAAGGGAGAGATGGTGGCCAAGGCCTTGAGGTGCACGTCCCCTGCGCTGCCTGCTGCGCCGGTGGCCTGCCTGCCGCCCTTCACGCCCCTGATCGGCCAGAGACCTCTCTGGCCAGTTCTGCGGGCGGGCTTTTTCTCGACCTCAGACACTCAGGGAGACATCATCAGAAGGAGCACCGGAGGAGGGCTTGGCCCTTGCTGTGTGGCCTAGCCCAGCCTGGCCCTTCTCCAACCATCGGGGGCAGCAGCCAGCAGTCAGTGGGCCTGCAGAAATGGGCTCCCAGCAGGCTCTGGCTGACTGATGATTTGAATATGCACCGCCCTCCCTCCCTCCCTCCCTCCCTCCCTCCCTCCCTCCCTCTCTCTCTCTCTCTCTCTCTCTCTCTCTCTCCCCCTCTCTCTCTACTAACCCTGTTTACTCCACAGTAGCACCAGCACTGAGCTGGAAGCAGGAAGCAGAAACTGCTGCAACCCTGGGAAGGTGTGTCTGGGGCGCTTGGGGGCCTGTCAGCATCAGCAGCAGCAGAGACCAGGCCCTGATAGAGACACGCTGGGGCACGGGGGGGGGGGGGTGCTGCAGGATTTCAGTTACCCGTGCAGGCTGCCTGGGCCAGAGAGAACCTCTAGCTTGCAGCCCCCCAAGGAAGGATCCGGGCACCGGAAGGAAACACTGGCTGCTGACTCAGGCCCTGAGCCCCTTTGCACTTTGGCCCGTGAAGCAGATAGGCTGACAGTGATATGCGCTGTTGGCAAATAGCACCTAGGAGAGCTTAGAACTGCCCTGGCATGTAGCAATCATCACCCACTGGGCATAAGCTTGGAGCACTCGCAGCGCTATCTCCAAATAAAACGCACTCTGACGAGCTCCACGCCGAAAAGCACACCTGCCCTAATGGACAGAGGGCCTGTTTATCCAGTCAATAAATGTTGCAGCTAAAGAACATGTCTGTCCTGCTATGTGTCCAAAATATGGAACGCTTCACGAATTTGCGTGTCATCCTTGCGCAGGGGCCATGCTAATCTTCTCTGTATCGTTCCAATTTTAGTATATGTGCTGCCGAAGCGAGCACAGACTGAAGGTTGACCCAGCCCATACATAAACCCCCCCAGATCTATGATCTCTGGACATAGGGTGGCATACAATGGGCATTTCTTGAGACAGAAAGCGCTTGCTTTTGGGGGAATGATATGAAACGGAGGCAGAGAGCAATGGTCCGCGCTTATTCACTGCTGCGCTGGTCCGAGAGGTGAGTTTTTGTTATTTTTGGAATGCTTGCCGGAGCAATGTAGTTGCAAAGGCTCATGGTGCAGTCTGTATGCAAAGTGATTGATCCCAGCACAATGCCTGGGTGCATTACAGTAGTCCCACAAGCCAGAGGAAACACAGAGGGCCTGCCTGTCAGGGGGCTTTGTTTGGGGGCCCATGGGCTGTTCCAAGAGAAGGCAAGAGGAGGCAGCTGGCCGGCATGTCAGTCCCCCCCCCCGCCCCCAGGGGGCGCAGGATGGCCCCCTGCTTGCATTCAGAGGCTGACTTAAAATGTTCCTTTGGCGGGGCTGGCTTCAGTGCCCTTGGCTTTTAAGTCACCGTGGGTCTGGTTCCCTTTGGCAGGTCCAGGTTCTCCCTTACAACAGCTATGGGCCGGGGGTTAGCTGCATTATCAACAGCGTCAGGGTGTGAGACGCGTGGGCTAGAAAATCAGGTCCAGCAGCGCTTGCAGGCGCACCTACCTCAGAAAGGCCCCTGGAAGGACTGCGCGGAGGAGGAGGAGGAGGTGAGACACAAGAGGGCCAGTATGAGGCGTCTGACTACGTACGGATCAGAAGATTGTAGGGTCGACTCCTATCTGGCTCGGGTTCATTCCTTGCTTTTTGGGTCCTGCTGTTACATTTAAATCCCTAAGAGCATCTGTGCCTGCAAAGGTGCTTTAATTTTATGGGCGGGCCGTCGGTATAAGAAAGAAAGACTGGCCAAAGTCCATCCTAATACATCAGCAGCAGGGGCCCATCCCGAAAATCCCAACCAGCAGCAAATGCTTTCTGTGTCTGCGCTGTAAAGGGTGGGGGTTGGCTTGTGAACCAGTTGGGAAAATGCCACGTGTCTGTAGCACAGACCCCACCTGCTAAGAAAAGGTTGCTTCTCTCCCCTGATCCGGAACAGCAAAGGCATTCTGAGGTACACTGAAAGCCAAGGGAGAGATGGTGGCCAAGGCCTTGAGGTGCACGTCCCCTGCGCTGCCTGCTGCGCCGGTGGCCTGCCTGCCGCCCTTCACGCCCCTGATCGGCCAGAGACCTCTCTGGCCAGTTCTGCGGGCGGGCTTTTTCTCGACCTCAGACACTCAGGGAGACATCATCAGAAGGAGCACCGGAGGAGGGCTTGGCCCTTGCTGTGTGGCCTAGCCCAGCCTGGCCCTTCTCCAACCATCGGGGGCAGCAGCCAGCAGTCAGTGGGCCTGCAGAAATGGGCTCCCAGCAGGCTCTGGCTGACTGATGATTTGAATATGCACCGCCCTCCCTCCCTCCCTCCCTCCCTCTCTCTCTCTCTCTCTCTCTCTCTCTCTCTCTCCCCCTCTCTCTCTACTAACCCTGTTTACTCCACAGTAGCACCAGCACTGAGCTGGAAGCAGGAAGCAGAAACTGCTGCAACCCTGGGAAGGTGTGTCTGGGGCGCTTGGGGGCCTGTCAGCATCAGCAGCAGCAGAGACCAGGCCCTGATAGAGACACGCTGGGGCACGGGGGGGGGGGGTGCTGCAGGATTTCAGTTACCCGTGCAGGCTGCCTGGGCCAGAGAGAACCTCTAGCTTGCAGCCCCCCAAGGAAGGATCCGGGCACCGGAAGGAAACACTGGCTGCTGACTCAGGCCCTGAGCCCCTTTGCACTTTGGCCCGTGAAGCAGATAGGCTGACAGTGATATGCGCTGTTGGCAAATAGCACCTAGGAGAGCTTAGAACTGCCCTGGCATGTAGCAATCATCACCCACTGGGCATAAGCTTGGAGCACTCGCAGCGCTATCTCCAAATAAAACGCACTCTGACGAGCTCCACGCCGAAAAGCACACCTGCCCTAATGGACAGAGGGCCTGTTTATCCCGTCAATAAATGTTGCAGCTAAAGAACATGTCTGTCCTGCTATGTGTCCAAAATATGGAACGCTTCACGAATTTGCGTGTCATCCTTGCGCAGGGGCCATGCTAATCTTCTCTGTATCGTTCCAATTTTAGTATATGTGCTGCCGAAGCGAGCACAGACTGAAGGTTGACCCAGCCCATACATAAACCCCCCCAGATCTATGATCTCTGGACATAGGGTGGCATACAATGGGCATTTCTTGAGACAGAAAGCGCTTGCTTTTGGGGGAATGATATGAAACGGAGGCAGAGAGCAATGGTCCGCGCTTATTCACTGCTGCGCTGGTCCGAGAGGTGAGTTTTTGTTATTTTTGGAATGCTTGCCGGAGCAATGTAGTTGCAAAGGCTCATGGTGCAGTCTGTATGCAAAGTGATTGATCCCAGCACAATGCCTGGGTGCATTACAGTAGTCCCACAAGCCAGAGGAAACACAGAGGGCCTGCCTGTCAGGGGGCTTTGTTTGGGGGCCCATGGGCTGTTCCAAGAGAAGGCAAGAGGAGGCAGCTGGCCGGCATGTCAGTCCCCCCCCCCGCCCCCAGGGGGCGCAGGATGGCCCCCTGCTTGCATTCAGAGGCTGACTTAAAATGTTCCTTTGGCGGGGCTGGCTTCAGTGCCCTTGGCTTTTAAGTCACCGTGGGTCTGGTTCCCTTTGGCAGGTCCAGGTTCTCCCTTACAACAGCTATGGGCCGGGGGTTAGCTGCATTATCAACAGCGTCAGGGTGTGAGACGCGTGGGCTAGAAAATCAGGTCCAGCAGCGCTTGCAGGCGCACCTACCTCAGAAAGGCCCCTGGAAGGACTGCGCGGAGGAGGAGGAGGAGGTGAGACACAAGAGGGCCAGTATGAGGCGTCTGACTACGTACGGATCAGAAGATTGTAGGGTCGACTCCTATCTGGCTCGGGTTCATTCCTTGCTTTTTGGGTCCTGCTGTTACATTTAAATCCCTAAGAGCATCTGTGCCTGCAAAGGTGCTTTAATTTTATGGGCGGGCCGTCGGTATAAGAAAGAAAGACTGGCCAAAGTCCATCCTAATACATCAGCAGCAGGGGCCCATCCCGAAAATCCCAACCAGCAGCAAATGCTTTCTGTGTCTGCGCTGTAAAGGGTGGGGGGTTGGCTTGTGAACCAGTTGGGAAAATGCCACGTGTCTGTAGCACAGACCCCACCTGCTAAGAAAAGGTTGCTTCTCTCCCCTGACCCGGAACAGCAAAGGCATTCTGAGGTACACTGAAAGCCAAGGGAGAGATGGTGGCCAAGGCCTTGAGGTGCACGTCCCCTGCGCTGCCTGCTGCGCCGGTGGCCTGCCTGCCGCCCTTCACGCCCCTTCACGCCCCTGATCGGCCAGAGACCTCTCTGGCCAGTTCTGCGGGCGGGCTTTTTCTCGACCTCAGACACTCAGGGAGACATCATCAGAAGGAGCACCGGAGGAGGGCTTGGCCCTTGCTGTGTGGCCTAGCCCAGCCTGGCCCTTCTCCAACCATCGGGGGCAGCAGCCAGCAGTCAGTGGGCCTGCAGAAATGGGCTCCCAGCAGGCTCTGGCTGACTGATGATTTGAATATGCACCGCCCTCCCTCCCTCCCTCCCTCCCTCTCTCTCTCTCTCTCTCTCTCTCTCTCTCTCCCCCTCTCTCTCTACTAACCCTGTTTACTCCACAGTAGCACCAGCACTGAGCTGGAAGCAGGAAGCAGAAACTGCTGCAACCCTGGGAAGGTGTGTCTGGGGCGCTTGGGGGCCTGTCAGCATCAGCAGCAGCAGAGACCAGGCCCTGATAGAGACACGCTGGGGCACGGGGGGGGGGGGGTGCTGCAGGATTTCAGTTACCCGTGCAGGCTGCCTGGGCCAGAGAGAACCTCTAGCTTGCAGCCCCCCAAGGAAGGATCCGGGCACCGGAAGGAAACACTGGCTGCTGACTCAGGCCCTGAGCCCCTTTGCACTTTGGCCCGTGAAGCAGATAGGCTGACAGTGATATGCGCTGTTGGCAAATAGCACCTAGGAGAGCTTAGAACTGCCCTGGCATGTAGCAATCATCACCCACTGGGCATAAGCTTGGAGCACTCGCAGCGCTATCTCCAAATAAAACGCACTCTGACGAGCTCCACGCCGAAAAGCACACCTGCCCTAATGGACAGAGGGCCTGTTTATCCCGTCAATAAATGTTGCAGCTAAAGAACATGTCTGTCCTGCTATGTGTCCAAAATATGGAACGCTTCACGAATTTGCGTGTCATCCTTGCGCAGGGGCCATGCTAATCTTCTCTGTATCGTTCCAATTTTAGTATATGTGCTGCCGAAGCGAGCACAGACTGAAGGTTGACCCAGCCCATACATAAACCCCCCCAGATCTATGATCTCTGGACATAGGGTGGCATACAATGGGCATTTCTTGAGACAGAAAGCGCTTGCTTTTGGGGGAATGATATGAAACGGAGCCAGAGAGCAATGGTCCGCGCTTATTCACTGCTGCGCTGGTCCGAGAGGTGAGTTTTTGTTATTTTTGGAATGCTTGCCGGAGCAATGTAGTTGCAAAGGCTCATGGTGCAGTCTGTATGCAAAGTGATTGATCCCAGCACAATGCCTGGGTGCATTACAGTAGTCCCACAAGCCAGAGGAAACACAGAGGGCCTGCCTGTCAGGGGGCTTTGTTTGGGGGCCCATGGGCTGTTCCAAGAGAAGGCAAGAGGAGGCAGCTGGCCGGCATGTCAGTCCCCCCCCCCGCCCCCGCCCCCAGGGGGCGCAGGATGGCCCCCTGCTTGCATTCAGAGGCTGACTTAAAATGTTCCTTTGGCGGGGCTGGCTTCAGTGCCCTTGGCTTTTAAGTCACCGTGGGTCTGGTTCCCTTTGGCAGGTCCAGGTTCTCCCTTACAACAGCTATGGGCCGGGGGTTAGCTGCATTATCAACAGCGTCAGGGTGTGATGCGCGTGGGCTAGAAAATCAGGTCCAGCAGGGCTTGCAGGCGCACCTACCTCAGAAAGGCCCCTGGAAGGCCTGCGCGGAGGAGGATGAGGTGGGACACAAGAGGGCCAGTATGAGGCGTCTGACTACGTACGGATCAGAAGATTGTAGGGTCGACTCCTATCTGGCTCGGGTTCATTCCTTGCTTTTTGGGTCCTGCTGTTACATTTAAATCCCTAAGAGCATCTGTGCCTGCAAAGGTGCTTTAATTTTATGGGCGGGCCGTCGGTATAAGAAAGAAAGACTGGCCAAAGTCCATCCTAATACATCAGCAGCAGGGGCCCATCCCGAAAATCCCAACCAGCAGCAAATGCTTTCTGTGTCTGCGCTGTAAAGGGTGGGGGTTGGCTTGTGAACCAGTTGGGAAAATGCCACGTGTCTGTAGCACAGACCCCACCTGCTAAGAAAAGGTTGCTTCTCTCCCTGATCCGGAACAGCAAAGGCATTCTGAGGTACA